>NC_136429.1:362669064-365069064 GCF_052849685.1 Lactuca virosa | reverse complement strand
ACTTCCTTTATGCTTATTATATTAAGGAATTGTAAGTCCCCAAATCTGGAAGTAACTAGTGATCAACAAACAATCAAGTCGAAATGATCAAACAGAAGAAAAAGTAGAAACATAATTGATCCAAATTGCACACGTTTTATATCAGCCGAAAACGTCTGGTACAATGGACACTAGACACACAGTTGACTGCAAACGACTACTGACAACTGACAAGCTAGGACACTATTTATAGTGAACAGTAACAACACAAGTGTTTGCAGCTGAAAACACCACATGGATCGAAAACGGGACGTTTTCGGTCCACCCAACCGAAAACCCACAAAAAAACTATACAGAGTGTAACAAAGCCTATAAAACATAAATGCCTAGCTCAAACCAACAAAACATGTCCTAACAGTCTCCCCCTTGGTTTGAGGCTAGCATGAATTCAATCCTCGTCAACTATAAGCACATCTGATTTTCCCATGGCACCATCCCACATGCGTTTGTTGATAATTTCAGCATCCATGCTCGTAAATTCTTTAGCTGTAACCTCCTAGAGCTCATTTTTTTACCACAATTTGATGATTTGCCAACGCTCACCAAATTGAAAAAGATCCTTCGCTTCAACAAGGCGGATTGTACTGGTTGGGAATTTGATAACAACAGAGGCTGTGGCCTCATCAAAAACCCAATATTCCATATCGTTCAGTTGCCCATCAGGAAGTCGTTGAACAATAGGAATTTGTTCCATCTGTTGAGTAGGAGGCCACATCACATTTTTAAAGGTTTGATTTGTGCTGGGATCAATTACTCCTTTGAATTTCTTCACAATAGAATCAACAGTCTTCATTATGTCAAACTTCCTCTTGACTTGATTCTCCAGGAAGAGTTTGAACTTTGTTTAGCGAGGATCACCTGAAGGATTATGGAAAGGAACTTCAGATAGTTCTGTAAGATCAACTTTAGTCCAAGAACTAAAGTCATTCTGATTAGCATAGTACTCCACGTTTCCACTCTTCCTCTTGACTATCCAGATATTTAATCCTTCGTGAAATCCCCACATCGTAATACCCAACCGGTCTCCGTATTTGGTTTTGAATCGTCGTCGCCCGAGCTCAGAAACGCTTAGTTGAGGCCGATCTCCACGGATGTTTTGATCGGAATTTTTCATGAAAAGCAATCCTCTTTTGCCTTGAGACTTGGCTTGTTTCTGAGCTTGCTTTAGAATTGCTCTTGGATCGGCTTGAGCAGGTTCTTTGTCAAATCGATCAACTATACGAGTTGTACGGGCAGGTTGAGAAATATCTTGAGAAACTTGAGTTGTTTGTGCAGGGGCACCATGGGATGTGTCGGCCTCACTTGTCTCACCACCGGAATTTTTGAATTTGTCACCAAATTCACTTATGAGCTTGCTCTTCAAATCGAAGTATCCGACAGAAAGAGCGTCGAGATTGAGCTGCAGATCTGAAATTTGCTTTGATTTTTGATGATTTTCCTTTTCAAGTTCAGAAACTCTAATGTCTAGAGTTCCTATCAAAACATCTCTCTCAATGATCTTCTGATTTAAAACTCTAATCTTTGCTTTGAGCTCAGAAATTGATAGATCTACTCCCCCGGAACTCCCTGCGCCAATAGATATCCCTTTTTCTCGGGGTGCAGGGTCAATATCCTGTTGAGCTAAGAACTTGGAAAGCCCTCAGAGGCAGCATCGTGCGTAGGTTGAGGAGTTGAAGAGCCACCAAGAGCTGAAGAGCTCCCGGCTTCAAAGAAAGAATGAACAACACTGGGCCCTTCATTTAGTACTGGGCTATCCACATTATCTGGTTGGGTTGGAGTAATGGCTGCAGTAGATTGTTGAACATGCTGAACTTGTTCCCTAATGAGCACTCCCGGCCTTGGATCTGCTCTTCTTCTTTTAAGTGGAGGCTGGGAGGCTTGTGTCTCTTGTAGATCACTCTCAGATGGAATAAAAGTTGGAGAAGCAACTGCTTAGGGAGGAATCCTCACAGTTGAATCCAAATTAGCAATAAGGTCGTCCATCTGAGCGGGTGTTTGTTGTGGCAGCTTGAGAATATTTGTTACTCCCTGAGTCTCCGTTGGTGAAACTCCAACATCATCGATATTATCAAAGAACGAACTGAGGTCGTCATTGTTAGGCTCGAAATCAAAGAATAACTCATCATCATAAAAACTTGATAAATCACCTCCTTGATCCATTCCAGCTCCATCATCGTCATCATCATCATCTTCATCATCATTAACATTGATCATTGGAACATGCACCTCTGCAACAATTGCTACAAGAGGAGTAGTGTCATCTTCCTGGTCAGAGACAGTAACTTCATCTGAATCTGAATCCTCACCAATCTTAGCAAAACAACCAAACTTCTCTAAGGGCTTTGTTCCTTGAAACACACATTTTGAAACTTTGCGGTTCTACTTCATTAGGCGAAAAGTGTTTGGACCCAGAGACTTCAAATCCAAAGTTTCTCCCTTTCCTTCCAATTCTAGATATTTGGCATTAAAGATTAGTTGAAGAAACCTTGGGTACATTAAAAATTTGTCCTTCCTCTTCCCCTGTAGATTATCCTTCATTTCATTCAACACAAATCTTGAAAAATTGAAGTCAAAATCCATGACTAGAGCAGCGATGGCACCTGTATTCAATAAAGAAATTTCATTTGCACCTGCTTTCCTTCCAAAGATGCATATAACAAAGGAATGTGCAAGAAAACGCCAGTATGGAGGGAGCAACTTCTTTATTGTAGGAGGGAAGACTCCTTCATAACCCATTCTGTCAAGGATCTTCTTGATCTGATCCACATGAATTTTAGTTGGAAATCCTGGTTGATCCTTAAATTGAAGAACATCTCGAATAACCTGCTCAGACACAATAATTTCTCTGCCCTAAATAGATAATTCCACTGTGCCTTCCCCATTTGCTCCCTTTTTGTTAACAAAAGCTTTGTCCCAAAATTGCTTCACTAATTCCTGATAGATAATGGGATTTGATTGGAAAACGTGAGCAAGTCTGCAGTCTTTAAGTCCATGAACCGTGGACCTAAATTCTTGATGTGCCATAGGAGGATCTGAAAAACATGCTGCAATGTTGTGGTTTTCTGAGAATTTTAGGTCTACCATTTATCTGCATCAAACGATCCAAGTGAGAAAATCAAAAATTTAAACAATTTAGATTAATTTTTTCAATTTTAAGCTGATTAGGCCTCAATTTGATTTGATCCTAGTCGAAATTAGGTTTATTAGAGGTTTTTGACCGAAAACACTACACTTAAAGTTAAAAAGCATTTGAATAATAGGTTTTCGGCCGCAAACGTGTTTTCGGCCGAAAACGCTTCCTTTTGCAGTTTCGACGAAGAACACCGTCAGAATCACGATTTCGTCTCTAAAACATGCAAAACAAAGTCGAATCGAGTGAAAAATAGTTGTATGGTGGTCGCCAAGTCATTACCTAGATGAATCAGGAATCAATTTTGGATGATAAACAGCAGAAAATGATGAATCGATGGATTTTGCTTTGACAGAAAACGTGAACAGTAGAGAGAGAATCGGGAGGAGTTTTCGGCCGCAAATGTCAAAATGAAGGGAATATGTGTTAATGGCCGAAAATCCCTCTTTTTATACCATATTCATATTTTCGGCCCAAAACTCAAAAACCCGATGGGCTGTAAACCAAAAACCTTAATTTCAATCCAATAAATCCAATTTTTTTTAATTGAAAATAAAAACCATTTTGAAGACTTTAAAAAATAAAATAAAATAAAAATAACGTAAATTCTAAAATTTAAGTGCAAACTAAAAATTAAAAAAATTTAGAAAAAATAGAGTTAAGAATAAAAATAAAATAAAATAAAAATAAAAAATAAAAATAAAATAACACTAATTCCCTTTTCAAAATAAAGAGCTTTTGGGATCATAAGTTCTGACACAGTCTTAACATGCTTTTCGGTACCTTCACCTTCATGAATAGATCTGGTTAATTGTCGGTATTGTGGTCCACTTAAACACGAAGGATATTGACAAATTGGACATATTATGAGTGACAAGTCATTTTTCTTAAAGTCTTAAATGGACCATTTAACTGACGACAACCAATGATATTGTTGTCCACTTAAATTTAGCAACAAGATCTACAGACAACCTATCAATTGATTCAATTTTAGATGAACTAGAGTATGTTTCCCGCTTCCTGATATACCCTGGCAATCAAGTGCACCAAAAGAATTCCTTACTTTAGATGAGTACACAATTATTAGGAGAGAAGATAGACTCAGAAGTGCATATGTTGTGCCCCAGGTCGGATCTGTTCCAATCACGCAAATGGGACAACATGTGACTAACACAGATAGAGGGGTTGAGAAATGGAATAATGTATATGTTGTGTTCCAGGTCGGATTGTTTCAATCACGCAAAGGAGACAACATATGACTAACAGACAGAAAGAAATGCATAGAAAAGAAGGTGCATAGAAATAGAGTTGCATATGTTGCAATCCAGGCCGGATATGTTCCAATCACACAAAGGAAGCAACATATGACGGACAGTTAGAAAGCAAGAAAACAATTTTCTACAGACCTACTTTATCAGAACCCCCCAGTTACCCTATCAATACCAGAATTCAGGTCATGAGACCATACATCAAGGAAAGGTTAAACCACAGCTCTAGATATATGATTTTAATGTATCCTGCAGATTCTCATGTTTATCTCACTGCTCAATCTACCCAAGCGTCGTATTGTCAGTCTAAATGAGACTATCTAAGTTCATATTGTCTAGTCCTTTCATTGTCAATCAAAGTCTAGTCCTTTTTAAACCCTTCGTGCCTACCAGCACATTGAACACAGAGTCTAGACAATTCAGATTCACTACCTTACACTTGTTTAGACTGCCCTTTATCACTCAATCTTGATATCACTTCCCAATGATCACCTACAAACAAACACCATAAGAACATATTTTTGGATCTTTTGTTTTATAATTTTTTCTGTTTTTATTTCTCCCCCTAAATTTGTGCATATGAGAGAAAGTTAATGAAAATGAAAATAAAATGCGCAAATTTAAACTAAGCTAAAAAATTAGTCTTCAAAACGGATCATTTAAGAAAGCTCACAGGCACATCGAATCGAGCTTTGTTGAAGGGTTTGGTAAACAAATCCGCCACATTATTATCAGTGTGGATTTGTTCCAAACGAATGAGCGAACGCTCATAACAGTCTCGAATAAAATGAACTTTGTTGCCGATGTGCTTGGTTTTGGAATGTTGGACTGGATTTTTAGCAATTTGAATGGCGGCATCATTATCACAGAAGCTGGGAGTGTCAAGAAAATTCAAACCATAATCCATAAGTTGATGTTGGATCCAGATGACTTGGGAGCAACAGGCAGAGGCAGCAACATATTCAGCCTCAGCCGTTGAGGTTGACACAGTTTGTTGTTTCTTACATTGCCATGACACCAACCGGTCTCCTAGAAATTCACACCCTCCCGATGTTGATTTCCTGTCAAGCTCACATCCTCCATAGTTACTGTCAGCAAATGCATATAAATCGAAATCAGGATTTTTAGGATATCAAAGACCCAATTTAGGGTTACCTTTAAGATACCTAAAAATCCTTTTGACAAAAATTACATGAGAAAGTTTAGGATTATCCTGATAACGGGCGCATTAACAGACTGCAAACATGATGTCGGGTCTGCTGGCCGTCAATACATCAGGGAACCAATCATTGAGTGGTACTCTGTTTGATCAACGGATTCCCCTTCAGGGCCAGGAGTCAACAACGGTCTTTCAGCCATTGAGTCAAAGCAATCTTTGAATCTTTAAATCCAAACTTCTCGAGCATGTCTTCAACATACTTTCCTTGATGTAGTAACATTCCGGTCGAATCCTATCGAACTTGAAGACCTAGTAACATGGTCATTTCTCCCAGCGAGCTCATCTCAAATCTCTTCTTCATAACAGCCTCGAATTCTTTGCATAGCTCTGGACTTGTCGACCCGAAAATGATATCATCAACATAAATCTGTACAAGAATTAAGTCGGCATCCACATGCTTGATGAATAAGGTCTGATCAATCGTTCCCCGTGAATATCCATGCTCAAGAAAAAGCTGAGTGAGGGTAGCATACCAGGCTCTAAGAGCCTGATGTAACCCATACAGAGCCTTGTCCAGCTTGTAAACATGATTCGGAAACTTTGAATTTACGAACCTAGGAGGTTGATCAACATAAATTTCTTCTTTCACAACGACGTACAAGAAAGCGGTCTTGACATCCATTTGATAGATAGTAAAGCCCATGTATGAAGCATATTCTAGGAATATTCGAATGGCTTCCGAGCGAGCTACCGATACATATACTTTTGTGTAGTCAAGACCCTCTATCTGCTTGAACCCACGAATGACCAATCGAGCTTTGTTGCGCACAATCACCCCAGAATCGTCTTGCTTATTTCTAAACACCCACCGCGTGTCTAAAGACTTCTTGACTTGCGGTAACTCAACCAGCTTCCAAACTCCCAATTTTTCAAATGATTTAACTATTTGTGCATCGCATCAACCCGACTAGGTTCATTTAACGCCATTGCCACACTCTTGGGCTCGATCTGAGAGATAAAGCAAGAGTAGAGACAATAATTGACATCTCCACTCTGAGTCCTCGTTTTAACGCCTTCTCCCAGAGGGTAGATGACATTTTCGATCAGATGATCGCGTTGAATTCTAGTTGGGATCTCATGGCTGATGTCATTGATTGTGATAGGAAGATTGTTGATGTTGATAAAACCGTCGTCTGCTGAATCATTCTCCTCAGACGATATAGGACCGTGAGAGGTACTCGCCACGTATTCATTTGAAATATGTTCTGGAAAGAGAAGCTCCATGAACGATTGAGTAGCAGCGGAAGTATCCCTTGTCATGATTTCTCTTTCTTCAGGTGAAAGGGGAGCAACATCAGCATCAGAACAGGTTCTTTGATTTGGTGAAGAAGAGGAGCTACTTGGAAAAGTAGCATCCACTAGAGGAGACTAAGGAGTCACTAGGGGTGGTCTATAAATAACTTCTTCCTCTTCATCGTCAACAATAGCTTTTGTACCTGAGAAAGAACCTGAACATTATCTGAAAACACATTAAATGATTTAAATAATGATGCATAATCAAATAACCAGTCAGGTCCAACTCGTGCATCTGTCTCATTCTCTTCCAATCATCACACATCAAAAGACTCCACAAACTGCTTGGTGGTCTTGTTGTATACTTAGTAAGCTGTGTGTGCGGCATATCCCACAAAATAGCAGTCATCGACCTTTGAATTGAACTTGGGGTTGGACTCCAGATGAAGGAGGGTGCAAGGACATCCAAAGATTCTGAAGTGAGCAACTGATGGCTTGTGATTATATAAGATCTCGTACGTGGTCTTCATCTGAGATTTTTTTTTATCAGAACTCGGTTCTGAACGTAACAAGCAGTGTTGATCGTCTCAACCCATAAGAAGATCGGTAATTTGGAATCACAGAGCATCGTCCTTGCAGCGTCCATCAAAGTACGGTTTCTTCGTTCTGCAACACCGTTTTGTTGAGGTGTCCGAACAGAGTTGTATTAACGCATTATACCCTTTTCTGCATAGAAGTGATCCAGAACTGCATTCTTGAACTTTGTGCCATTATCAGTTCGAAGCGCCTTCACCTTTTCATTTGTCTGATTCTCAATCATCACAATGAACTTTTTGATCAAGTCAGCAATTCCACTCTTGTTGGATAAGAAGAAGACCCATGTGAACCGTGAGAAATCATCAATCACAACCAGGAATTAAGAATTCTTGTTGATGCTAAGGACGTTGATCGGACCGAATAAATCCATATGTAACAACTCAAGAACCTTGCTGATTGAGTTGACCAACTTTGGGTTATGTGTCTTGCGGTGATTTTTTCCTTGAGCACAAGCAATACACTTCTCAAAAGTTATGAAGTCTTTGATAGGAAGTCCACGCACAATCTCATTTTTAGCAAGGCGATTGAGGTTCTTGGCATTTGCATTGCCGAGCCGACGATGCCAGAGCATGACATTGTGTTTAGAGACTTTTGAGAAAAGACAAGTGACTTGCTCGGGGATGTTATGATTCATGTCAATGATGTAAGCATTTCCGTCCCTTTTAGATTTCACCAAGATCCATTCTTCAGGGATAATGATTTTGGGCTTCAAAATGAGACACTCTTTGTTCGTAAAATGAGTTGAATAGCCTTTATCATAGATATGAGAGACGCTCAACAGACTGTGTTTCAGCTTGGGAGCATAGTTAACATTCTCAAAGCTAAGCACACCATTCGTCACCGTGCCCTTCTAAGTGATCTTCCCACCATCTCCTCCCGCAAAGGAAACAAACCCCCCATTAAAATTTTGAATGTCGTGCAATTGGGAGATGTCTCCTGTTATGTGCCTGGAACAACCACTATCGACATACCAAGGTCTGACGATATTCCTACGTAGCTGTTTAGGCACGATGTGTGGGATTAATTAGATTTTGGAACCCAGGTCATAGAAACACTGGGTTTTCTCTTGTTAGCAGCAGAATTAATCTTTTCAGTTTTTAAGACAGATTGATTACCAGATGCACATAAAGGACGTTGAGGTGATTGAACATTTGAGTTTTTGGGCACCCATTTATAGTTAGGTTTAGAAACATTAACAGATAATTTTGAAATGTTTTTCTTTGATTTGGATCGTTTGGTTATCCGTCTATTACTAGAGGAAGACCCGGATGATGACTTTGACGATACCGATCTTGGCTTAACCAATTTCGGTCTCGTTAAAGTACCTGTTGTATTTTTTGTTTAAAAACACTTTGTTCTTTTCAAGATCAGCTCGATGTCTTTCTTTATTGATGTTCCAATCACCATCAACATAATGAGATCTAGAGGATTTTCTCTTAAGAGATCTTCCTCGTGACTCATTCACTCTTCCTTGTACATAAATAGGAACATAAGCACGGTTTGGACAATTCCGCATGATATGACCAGGAATTCCACAATTGAAACATGTTTGTTTCTTCATATAGAAACTGGTACCGCTCTTTCCTGATTTAGTGTCCTTATTGAATTCTATACTTTTCCCACAAGTGCACGTGCATGGATCAGATTCTGTGGATGGCTTAGGTGGCTGGTATTTGATAGAGATGGGTTTATTAGATTTATTAGACACATCACCACACTTATCAGAAACATTCGAATCATTAGATTTCAAAATAGAATCATTCAAATTAGAAACAGAAACATCATTGTTTGAATCAGAAACATCAGTTTGCAAAACAAAATTATTGTCAGAAACACTCTCTTCAGCTGCCTTCTTGCCTTGAACTAAAGGTGAATCTGCAGATGAAGTAGAAACGTTACTATTGTTCACCGTAGAGCCATTTTCTGTCACAACCACAGTAAGTTTACCATACTGAAGATGTGATTCCCAGTCAATTTCTTCTTGTGTCATAGGGATGGAAGTGTAGTTATGATTGAAAGGAGGAGGAACACTATCATACCCTAGACCCTTTTGCTGATTATCTTTAAATTTTAATTATTTTTCAATCATCGAAGCAACTACCTCACTTGACACATCAAATTTTCTGAAATTAAAATCTGCATTTTCAAACTTATTTTTTAATGTGAAGTTCAGCAGTCAAACTGACAAAGTTGTTTCTTAACATGGGTATAATTTGCACATTTATTGCTATACTCTTCTTGAAGTTTCCTAAAGTCATTTGTTTTAGCCTCTAATTGTTCTTTAAGAGGTTTTTGTCCTTTCCTAAGTGTATAGCCTTCATACTTAAGGTCCTCATTATCTCTACGTAATAAATCAATTTGTTCACGCAAAAACTTAACAGTATCAATGCATTTTTTAGAGCAGGAAATTTCACAGACCTCTTTCTTCTATGGAGTGGTAGATACCATGAAAGCAAATTCAAGCTGCATCATTTCTGCTTCAGCATCCTCTTCAGCTTCTTGATCTGGAAGTTCATTTATCTGTGCCAAATTAGTTGTTTCAGGTCCTGAGATGTTCAATGCTTGAATCTGATCCTCCCAATCAAATTCTTGAGCCACAACTGCCAAATTTGCAGTTTCACTGTTGGATGTTGTTTCTCTGTTGTTCACCACTGGCTCCATTGTCCTGTCATGATTTTTCCTTCTATCTGGTTTTGGGCACTCACGAGCAAAATGCCCAGGCTCATGACAGTTGAAGCACCTAAGCTTGCCCCTATTAAACCCAACTTTCTTGTCTCCATTCATGCCCCAGTTGTTCTTTCCCGTCTTCTTGGCAAACTGTTTAGCTATGAACACCGTCATGGAAATTTGCCAGGTGATATCCATTTCCTCAACGTCTTCCGGATGAATTTGGTCGAGATCAACAAACGAAATCTGAGGAGGCAATTCTCCAACTAAGAAAACATTGTAGCAATTTACAAGACCAGAGGCTAGAGTCAGATTTTCTTTAACTTCCTTGGGAGTGGATATAGAGGGAGGAGCTTTTGAGGAGGAAGCTGAATGTGGAACAGCATAGGTTTGTGGATAAGGCATGGATGATGGAATAGCATGGGATTATGGTTGTGGTGTAGTGAAAGGTTGAGTTTGTGGAACTGGGAAAGATGAAAAAGCATTGTTCGATAAAATTCCCAAATTTGTCGTCGAGTAGGAATTCACGTGGTTTATCTCGCGTTTCTTATCATCTAGATCACAAGCTTTGATGATAGTCATTGTTTCAGCAAGAGTGAGTCTGTTGAGATCTTTGGTTTTCTTAATAACAGAGACATTCATATCCCATGACTTGGGAAGGGAATTCAGCAGTTTCTTGTTTATCTCTGATCGTGGCACAAAAATTCCAGCGGTAAGAGTGAAAATCTCTGCAGTTGGGCTTCCAGTGTCTCTCCGAGAACATGATTGAACATGTTGAATTTTTGACGGAGCATGTCTTGTCTGCTCTGTTTCATGTCTTCATTACCTTCATAGACCTCGATCAATGCTTCCCAAAGTGCTTTGGCAGAATCATACTCCCTGAATCCTTAAGCGATGTCAGGGGATAGAGCCATTGTCAGAGTTTCCAGTGCTTTTTCTTGTTCTTCAATTTTGTCAAAATCCGCATTAATGTAGTCTTTCACTTCTTTGTCAATAATAGTTCCATCTTCCATGGTATTTGTGATTCTAACAGGACCCTTAAGAATGTTGCGCCAAATCTTGAAATCTTTCATTTTGATGTATTTTTCGATTCAGTCTTTCCATTCTGGAAATCCTACTGCGGATAAGAGATGCGGAATTTTCGTGGTAGTTCCCATGATTGAGTCTAGTTCTTGATGAATTGCATTGTGTTGAGGTTCCATTTTTGTTGTTTTTTTTATTTTTAATAATTTTTTTAATCAAAGAAAATTACAACTGAAGAAGGTTTACAACCGAAAATGGTTTCTAGCCAAAAAGGGTTCACAGCCGAAAACGGGTTTACAGCCAAAACAGGTTCATAGTCGAAAATGGGTTTATAGTCGGGTTTTCGACCGAAAATGGTTCACAAATGAATACAGGTTTCAGTCGAAAACTGATGAACACTAGTCAAACGAAAACGCCCAGATATTGATGAAAAAGACGACTTCAAGCAGATTTTCGATCCTTTTGTCCTTGAATTCACGATCAATAGTAAAAACCCAGCAACAATAGCAGCAACAATGAATGATTTGCAATAAGAAGTTTTATCTATACCGAAAATGGATACCAAATCAGCTAAAAAACAAGCTTCATCAAGTTGACACTAGATTGGGTCTGATACTAATTGTAACTCCCCAAATCTAGAACCAACTAGTAATCAACAAACAATCAATTCGAAATGATCAAACACAAGAAAGAGTAGAAACATAATTGATCCAATTTGCACACGTTTTATATCAGCCGAAAACGTCTGGTACAATGGACACTACACACCCAGTTTGTAACACCGTAAATTTTCATACAAATTTTTCATTTTAAAATCACATAAATCTCATCAACACATATCACAAAATCCTCAAATTTGTCAAAACATTAAAACACATGTTCTTAGTTGTTTGAATAAAATCCAGGATCCTCAGAAACATAACTCCATCTCGTGTGTACAATCAAGCTGGCGCCTTTCCGTGATCCTAAGAAGTACCTGAAACACATAACACATAACACGATAAGCACGAAGCTTAGTGAGTTCCCCAACATACCACACACATCTCATTAGCCTCTCATGGCTATGTCTCGAATAAGACCCTCCGGTCAATGAGTCTCAGTGGAACCCTCCGGTTCCACAACTCGGGTGGACCCTCTGGTCCCATCCCAACAATGCACAGGATAATACACGACATAAATCACAAAACAAAATGTATGATATCACATATCTCAGTATAAGCACATACGATCAACATATACACAGATTACTATAACAACAAAAGTCACAAAGACAGTATGCACGATAACACATATCACATTATAACAAATAGGACCCTCCGATCAATAGTGTAAATAAGACCCTCCGGTCAATAACAAGAATGAGACCCTCCGGTCACACATAAATTACCACACAGGTAAGTATAGTGAGAAGACTCACCTCGAATGACGAACAGATCCTATAAATGTTGTTGATGTACTCCGACTTCTAACACTGAGCCAAACCCACAAATAATCCCCATTAGGATCTAAGACCAAACCTTTACATATTAGGTCTAAATATGGTCCACCAACCCATCCCATAAATGACCCATGCCTATTGGGCCCACCAAGGCCCAATACCAAATGGGTCCTCAAAGGTCCACTAATGGCCCAAATATGGCCTAATTTTCCAAATTGGGCCCAAACCCTCATATGGGCCTTACCCTAAAGCCCATCTAAATATTCTAGTCCACATGACTGCTCTTGGATGGTCCATTAATGGCCTAAACTCGAAAGCCCAATAGAAAGGCCGAACAAAATTAGGGTTTTCACATAAAATGACGATTAGGGTTAAGTGTTCTCACTTAACCCATTAAGTCCTTTATTGCACTAAGCCATCATACAATGGAAACGGCATGAGTCATAATTTCAGTCCACTAGTACAAACGCGGGTCCCAATAGGTCCAACCAACAAATCCAAAATTAGGGTTTTCTAAACCCTAATTAGGGTTTTCTAAACCCTAATTAGGGTTTCTAGCCCAATCACGAGCCAGTCCAGTCCAATAAAAAGCAATTGGGCCGATTAGGGTTCACTATGTCAAGCACCACCCACTACCACCTCAGGTAGTGGTGGTCAGTGGCGGCTCCTGGCGGCAGCCACCACCTCGCGGTGGTGGTGGGGGTTTTCCGGCCATACAAACACCCATTCAATCTCATAATTTCCAAAAACAGCAATTACACTTAAACACAATCCCATAAACACACCCACAACCACCTCCCACGACGGCTGGTGGTGGTGACTCGGTGGCAGGAGGCGGCAGCCACCATGGTTGGCAGCCATGGTGGGTTTTTCTCGCCAAACTCACACATATAATCCCCAAGAACGTAGAAATCAGCAAGTACAATCGAATTCTCAACCATACAGCCGCCGCCTAGGCGTCAAGAGTCATCGGAAAAGGCACACAGCAGCCCCACGGCCACCGGCTTCGACCATGACGTTCCCGGCATCGCACCCACAGAAAACAACGAGAGATAGAAGGAGGTGGGTTGCTGTGAACTTACCGATGGCTTCCCAGTCGCTCTCAACCCACGCATTGACGAGCCAGCTTCAACTATCATTTCAGTGGCCCCTTAGAGCCGTTCGTGACATCTCCGGCCGACAGCGGTGTTATGGCGGCGTTCTAATGGCGAGGTAGCCGCTTGGCGTCCGCATCTGATCGGAAAAAGAAATGAGAAGAAGGTAGCGGATGTGAGACTCTCAAGAGGGTGGTGGCTGTGGTATGATGCTTTAGATTTAGGGTTAGACGACGGGGGCGGGAATGCCGGGTATAACTCGTGCTTCACTTTCAAACATTCAAGCCCTTTTTACAAGATCAACCCCTCCTCACCAGATTTCCTTCAATTTTAATCCAACATTTACCCTTTTGCCCCTGATTCCATAAATTCCTTTCATTTTCGGTCCAAACTTACCATTCAGCCCCTGAGCCTCTCAAATCTCTTCAAATTTGGTCCCAATAATTTACCAACTTCTAAAATTGTATCAATTGGCTCCCCAACACCAACACCCCGATAAATATTATTCACTTTAGGATTATTATCATATCGACCCTTATTTATTTATTTAATATACGGGATGTTACAGCTTTCCCCCACTAAAATTAGATTTCGTCCTCGAAATCTTTCCTCGCCATCCCTTAACACGCCCGACAAGTTGAATGGCATGACCACAAGCCCGAGTATAACCCCAGCCGTTCAATCCAACAGAGCTATCTCAACCAAACACATGTACATGCAACCACTAAATTCGCTTTACTCCAAGCTATATTACCACCGATATGTAGTCACACATCATTTCCGACCTCTGTCGTCTAACACTCACTAACTCCATGCATTATGCGGCCCTTCTCAAACCAATCGAATTGACCCTCCCAGGTCAAGAACATCAAATACTCATCATAACCACTCAAAATGAAATCCATCAAGAATCTGAAATCTAAACTCATCTATCCTTTACATAGATAGGGCCAAACACAAACTCGAGAGTCTGTTTCGACAGCAGAATTTGGAACCACTCATATCCAATCTGATACTCAACTCATGACCCATGATCCGCGTATCTACGCATACATTACTTCTCCAATTCCTTCCGACTTGCAACAACCTCTCCCCAATTCGAGATATAACGGATCCCGACCAACATGGAGACCTTAGTCTCGCCCCTGGCCCGGCCACCAGGTTCCCAAAGAATCAGTCATCAAGGCTACCTAAGCCTAAGAACTCCTCTGCGTCATGCTCTGACTGAAGAATACCACGGCTCCCCGCAAGGTAATAACACTCTCTTACTGACTAATGAGTGCTACGACTCCCCGCAGACTTGCGACACTCACTCACTGACTCGTGAATGCTACGGCTCCCCGCAGGCTTACATCATTCACTCACTCGCCATGGGCTCTCCCATGGTTTTTCCCTGATATTACAAAGGGATTACTCCCACCTGGATCCCCCACTCTCTTATCACCCCACAATCTCATCATTAAACCATCACCATAATGCGTCCACTAAACTCATGCTCCGCGATCCATCATGGACAGGTGCACACACCCACCCAGATTAAGCATTACTACCCCTAACAACAAATACCGCTACAAAACACTTTCCCTTGATACAATTCACATTCTTGGACAATCCCCGTCCGATGACAATTAGCTGATGGGTTCCCATTGGAACAAGAGTTACTCGGTACTCCACCTGTCATCTCATAAACTCGAGTCTCAAAATAATCCAACAACTCAGGGCATCATACTCGGACACCCCGATACCTCATCACAGAATCTCGCGCTCACTTGCCTCAACCACTGATCTTCCACTCACGGCATCATACTCGGATACCACGATACACCATCACAGAATCTCATAATGTCTTGCTACGGTCATTGATCTTCCTCTCTCACAACTCGTAACCTCAAAATACTCTACTCACAAATTTAAACATAAAGGAATCGTCAATGATTGAGAATACGTTGATAACCATCCAAAACCCCGTCCTCTTACGGATCAAAACTCATGCAAAGCTACCCATACCGACTCTGAAACTAATTGACAAGTCAATTGCTACTCCTCCCAGAGTATAGATAACAATCTATACATCGAACTGGCAAATCTCAACATTTGAAACTGGACCTCAACAAACCAACCGCCTCGAACTCATCCATTGCAACCCCGAAGAGCCCCTGACCACAATAAGATCCCGGACCCACGACTATTCGTTGTGGATACACTCGTTCTTTCCTGAATACGTACAATATGCATCATCTCGCTCTGCACCTTGCCTCGTTCACCGATAAAACCAAGTCTCACATGTCCGTACCGCAGATCCCCAAAACCAAATTTTCTAACCGCAACTTGAACAGATTGTTGATCCTCTCATCAGAATATCTAGTTCTCTCCCACTTAGGGTTCAAACCATCACCCAATGTCATACCCAAACAACCACACTACAGACTGGGTCTCAAGATATATCATTCCCGACTCAGGGGACGCATCACGCAGCACTCGATGACTCTCCGTAAAATGACCAAATAACTCCAAGTACCCCGAACCACATATAAAAACCTCGGAATCCTCCTAATGTGACTGCCTCCAGTCACCCAGAACCTCGTCCGGCTGCACAAGCAATTATTATGACGGTCCTAGAATAGCACTTCCTATTTCTCTGGAAATAATGGACTATCACACACTTCATTCCCTGAATCCTCAATCATCACTCCATTACAAGAATCGACAGAGCACGGGAGACCTCACTCTCACAATCGACCGGCTGCATAGCAATGAAAGTCGTCATCTCGATATACTCCTCTCGTTTTCCTGAAACAGTTGCTGGTATACGAATTACCAAACTCAAACAAGGCCTACTCGAGCCCTCGTTGGTCACAGTCCCCACTGATGACTCCTTTCCGACATAAGAAAGTAACTCCATGCTCTCATACAACAAAATACTCATGATACCAATATCACAACTACCTGGTGCCCCACAGGGTCTTCTTCTAACCTATGACATATGAAACTCACTCACCCATCCTCTCAAAATGGGAAACTGGAACAATATAATCCTCAATACAGAACTTGACATTACATGCCATCGCCCTACCATTCAGCTCAGACTGCAATCCTCCACAATGCATCATCTCCACCCCCTATTTGAGTCTTGCGACTCCAACTGGCACCTCACCAGTTGAAACCCTTGAGATTTAAACTTAAATTTCTCCCGCCCAGGGCATACTTCACTTAAGCTCAACTGACATGGCCCTCTGGCCCCACAATCTCCCATATCCACTCCCAGTCTGAATAATCACAACCGGATAACTGATAAATGCGAAAACACAATTTGCTATGAATCATGGTACCCAAACCATGTTATTTCTCCTCATCCTGTTACCTAGAACCTCCGGAATTCTCCCTGTTTTGAGTATGGGTCCTATGCTTTCAATAGTATGGGCCTATACTACCTGCCACATCTACCCATACCTTCCACACGGATCGTCCGAGATTTTCTAAGTAACTGGTCAACCTTCTCGATAACCATTCCCATTACACATGTTCGCTCTCAGGCGAATACTCAACTCTAAACAGCGTACTCTTCGGACTAGAATTTCTCCCTAGGTTCTCACACTTCTCTGCCATCAGCTGCTGAAGAACCCCTCGTGATGCCAGCCATTTACCTCCTGAATATCATCATATTCACTTAGTAGTTGACTCCCATCATACAAGAGTTCCACAAGCACAAAGCAAGCATCATTCGGGCATCGAATAACCAGCACATGAAACCAGTCTAGCATACCACTCCAATCGCTCTTTTCATGACTCAAAAGGCATCACTGAACTCAGGCAGTCCTTCCTCTCGTGGATCTCTAACTACTCTCTCAGAAGATTCCTCAAATTCTCGTCTAGGTATCTCTCCTAGATTACTCCTCGACTCAAGACTCTCTCTAAAAGATTCTTGCTAAGTGCTTCTACTCAGTACATACAGGGCAAATAGCAGATAATATCAATCAATAGCATCCCCTAGGCTAAGGCATCATGAATCAGGCAACTCTAGCCCTAATTTCTGAAATACCTAGCCTATCCTCTAGCATGCAGCTCTAATATCTAATAAATATCTCATAATATAAACACATAATGGTATTTTGGGAAATCACCATTCGGGCTCTGGCTGATTGTAAACACTACTCCATCTTGTTTTCTCTTTAAAACTCTTACTCGTTTTATAAAAATAATTTCTTTTTAGAAAATTTTCTCAAATCCTCAGTTTGAGTTTAGACATACCCGAGAGCACATCTGAATCCCTCAAACCAAGGCTCTGATACCAACTTGTAACACCGTAAATTTTCATACAAAATTTTCATTTTAAAATCACATAAATCTCATCAACACATATCACAAAATCCCCAAAATTGTCAAATCATTAAAAAACATGTTCTTAGTTGTTTGAATAAAATCCAGGATCCTCAGAAACATAACTCCATCTCGTGTGTACAATCAAGCCGGCACCTTTCCGTGATCCTAAGAAGTACCTGAAACACATAACACATAACACGGTAAGCACGAAGCTTAGTGAGTTCCCCAACATACCACACACATCTTATTAGCCTCTCATGGCTATGTCTCGAATAAGACCCTTCGGTTAATAAGTCTCAGTGGAACCCTCCGGTTCCACAACTCGGGTGGACTCTCTGGTCCCATCCCAGCAATACACAGGATAATACACGACATAAATCACAAAACAAAATGCATGATATCACATATCTCAGTATAAGCACATACGATCAACATATACACAGATTACTATAACAGCATAAGTCACAAAGACAATATGCACGATAACACATATCACATTATAACAAATAGGACCCTCCGGTCAATACTGTAAATAAGACCCTCCGGTCAATAACAAGAATGAGACCCTCCGGTCACACATAAATTACCACACAGGTAAATATAGTGAGAAGACTCACCTCGAATGACGAACATATCCTATAAATGTTGTTGTTGTACTCCGGCTTCTAACACTGAGCCAAACCCACAAATAATCCCCATTAGGATCTAAGACCAAACCTTCACATATTAGGTCTAAATATGGTCCACCAACCCATCCCATAAATAACCCAAGCCTATTGGGCCCACCAAGGCCCAATACCAAATGGGTCCTCAAAGGTCCACTAATGGCCCAAATATGGCCCAATTTTCCAAATTGGGCCCAAACCCTCATATGGGACTTACCCTAAAGCCCATCTAAATAATATAGTCCACATGACTGCTCTTGGATGGTCCATCAATGACCTAAACTCGAAAGCCCAATAGAAAGGCCCAATAAAATTAGGGTTTTCACATAAAATGACGATTAGGGTTAAGTGTTCTAACTTAACACATTAAGGACTTAACCCATTAAGTCCTTTATTGCAATAAGCCATCATACAATGGAAACGGTATGAGTCATAATTTCAGTCCACTAGTCCAAACGCGGGTCCCAATAGGTCCAACCAACAAACCCAAAATTAGGGTTTTCTAAACCCTAATTAGGGTTTCTAGCCCAATCACAAGCCAGCCCAGTCCAATAATAAGCAATTGGGCCGATTAGGGTTCACTATGTCAAGCACCACCCACTACCACCTCAGGTAGTGGTGGTCAGTGGCGGCTCCTGGCGGCAGCCACCACCTCACGGTGGTGGTGGGGGTTTTTCGGCCATACAAACACCCATTCAATCTCATAATTTCCGAAAACAGCAATTACACTTAAACACAATCCCATAAACACACCCATAGCCACCTCCCACGGCAGCTGGTGGTGGTGACTCGGTGGCAGGAGGCGGCAACCACCATGGTTGGCAACTATGGTGGGTTTTTCTCGCCAAACTCACACATATAATCCCCAAGAACGCAGAAATCAGCAAGTATAATCGAGTTCTCAACCATACAGCCGCCGCCTAGGCGGCAAGAGTCATCGGAAAACGCACACAGCAACCCCACGGCCACCGGCTTCGACCATGACGTTCCCGGCATCGCACCCACAGAAAACAACGAGAGATAGAAGGAGGTGGGTTGCTATGAACTTACCGATGGCTTCCCAGTCGCTCTCAACCCACGTATTGACGAGCCAGCTTCAACTATCATCTCGGTGGCCCCTTCCAGCCGTTCGTGACATCTCCGGTCGACAGCGGTGTTATGGTGGTGTTCTAATGGCGAGGTAGCCGCTTGGCGGCCTCATCTGATCGGAAAAACAAATGAGAAGAAGGTAACGGATGTGAGGCTCTCAAGAGGATGGCGGTTGTGGTATGATGCTCTAGATTTAGGGTTAGACGACGGGGGCGGGAATGTCGGGTATAACCCGTGCTTCACTTTCAAACATTCAAGCCCTTTTTACAAGATCAGCCCCTCCTCACCAGATTTCCTTCAATTTTAATCCAACATTTACCCTTTTGCCCCTGATTCCATAAATTCCTTTCATTTTCAGTCCAAACTTACCATTCAGCCCCTGAGCCTCTCAAATCTCTTCAAATTTGGTCCCAATAATTTACCAACTTCTAAAATTGTATCAATTAGCTCCCCAACACCAACACTCTGATAAATATTATTCACTTTAGGATTATTATCATATCGACCCTTATTTATTTATTTAATATACGGGATGTTACACCGTTAACCGCAAACGACTACTGACAAGCAAGGACACTATTTATAGTGAACAGTAACAGCACAAGTGTTTGCAGCCGAAAACACCACATGGACCGAAAACAGGACGTTTTCGGTCCACCCAACCGAAAACCCACAAAAAAACTATACAGAGTGTAACAAAGCCTATAAAACATAAATGCCTAGCTCAACCCAACAAAACATGTCCTAACAGGAATGTATGTTAGTAAAAAGAGAAGTCTTTTTTAGAGAATAGTTCCCTATGTTGTTGTATCGAATTGTTCTCAGAACGCCCTGTAATGAAACAGTGATCTTGTTTACTTTTCCATGTTCATAATCTTTTTATCACTTGAATCATGTCTTCGTTATCAAAATAGAATCCATATCATACTAAATTTTAACATCTATCTTGTTTTTGAACACCCTTGCGATTAAAAAGATTTCTTCAAGATTCATGAAGAAGAAATCAGCCTGAATCCTATGCCATTCTTTTCTAAATTTTGAGAGAGTGTACTGATAATAAGCTGCCTTTTTGAAGGAGCGAGACTTGTATGTTGTAACTGCATCTGGAACATCATTCTACCAAATTTCTCCAAACTTATTTCCATACTTGTTATGAAACAAGTTCAACCTCTCAAACTCCATTGGAAGCCTGCGATGGTCTAGGATGCAGAGATCAAATTCTTCGAAGACTACATAATATTTCACATTGAGAGATAGATGAATGTCCCAATATACATCAGTCGGATGCTCAACATACGTCAAGTGAGGGATATAGTCTTTATTTGTAAGTCTTCTCTTTAGATTTACCTAGGATTGGATCAATGACTATAACATCCCGACTCCCAGGTATAATATTTAATTAATGTGCATTCATGATGTCAGAGCAAATCGACGAGTTGGATGCCCCAACTCGCCGAGTTGAGGAGTTAATGGCCGCATGATTTTTAGAGTCTACTCGACGAGTTGGAGGACCCCAACTCGACGAGTATGTGCTAAGTGTGAAAAACCTAATTTTCAGGGTTTGTGTCCTAATTTAAAGGACATTAAGCCTTCATTTCCGCCTCCCTTATCATCTTAGCACTCTGAGAGAAAACCCTAACCAATATATATCCTTGTGCGAGAGAAAGAGAGGCTAACACTTCATACTTTGGTGCATTTTTGGAGGAAGATTGAGGAGCAAAAGCCTTGGGACGAGAGGGAGCTCTTGGATCAAGTGTTCATTCATCCCTAGCTTCTGTTTGAAGGTAAAAAGTTACCACCTTGATCATTATTTGGTTAGATCTCTTTCTACAGAGTTTAGGGCCTTTTTCCATCCCTCTTTGTGTAATTGAGTTGTTTGAGCTTGTCATGGAGTTGAGACTTCAAATCTGGACAATATGAAGTCTCTTGAGCCCAAAGGTCCAAGTTTTATCAAACTAGTGGCAAGCTTTTATGCATTAAACCCTATATAGAGCTTGTTTTGGCATTTCGAGCCCTAGATGCCATGCATGGACGTAAAGCTTGCAGCTTTATGTTGTATTTCAGCCTTAGGAGACTAGATCT
Source organism: Lactuca virosa (assembly GCF_052849685.1). NCBI lineage: Eukaryota > Viridiplantae > Streptophyta > Magnoliopsida > Asterales > Asteraceae > Lactuca > Lactuca virosa. Next base: position 365,047,200 of record NC_136429.1, on the reverse strand, counting down.
AGAGTTTGGGACATTATTTCTGCTTAGAATCGACTGAATGAGAATTGGTCTAGAGGGACTTGACGAGTGTATGAGCCAACTCGACGAGTCAGCTAGGGTTTTCCCCGATAGTCTGGACACGCTATAACTCGGCGAGTTGATGAGACAACTTGACGAGTTGAGTAGGAGTTTTCCCGATTCTTCTGAGAACGGGAGGAACTCGACGAGTCGCATAGGTGCACTCGACGAGTTGGGTCAACAGGGACTCTTGACTCGAGTGTTGACTTCTGTTGACTTTTAGGGTTTGGTCAATTGTGGACTTTGGAGACCATGGAGGGGTAAAATGGTCTTTTCACCCTTTTTGAGATCTAGAAGAGGAGTTAGCTTAACATATCAGAGTGGTTATTACAAATTGCTTATTAGAGATAATTATATTATGTAGGCAGAGTCTAGACTGTTCGTGGGGTACTACATCTACTTGCTTACTTACGAGGTGAGTCTTCTCACTATACTTACCTGAGCTGTAATACTGTATGACCGGAGGGTCTTATTTGAGTTATTGACCGGAGGGTCCTATGTGCTTATACTGAGTTATGTGATATTATGCATTTTGTCTTTGTGATATATGCTATATTTTGTGCTTTATTGAGTTAGGACCGGAGGGTCCAAACCGAGTTGTGAGACTAAAGGGTGTTCACTGAGATACAGGACCGGAGGGTCCACACCGAGCCGTGAGACCGGAGGGTCTTCACTGAGACACATGACCGGAGGGTCCAAACCGAGCCGTGAGACCGGAGGGTCCTCACCGAGACGCATAACCGGAGGGTCCATGCCGAGCTATAGCCATGAGAGGCTTATTATTTGTGTTTGTGGTATTTTGGGGAACCCAGTGAGCTTCGTGCTTACCGTGTTGTGTGTTACGTTTTTCAGGTACTTTGCAGGATCGCGGGAAGGCACCGGCTTGATTGTACACACCTGTTCGAGATTATGTTTGAGGATTCTGGGATATTATCAGTTGTTTTGTTTATTTGTGTTTTAACAATCAATACATTGTGGTTTTGAGAAAATGTGTTATCGAGTTTTTATGTGATTTAAAAATGAAAATTTTGTTTGAAAATTTCGGTGTTACAAGTTGGTATCAGAGCCTTGGTTTGAGGGATTCAGATGTACTCTTGGGAATGTCTGGACTCAAACTAAGGATTTGAGAAAATTTTCTAAAAAGAAATGATTTTTTTCTAAAACGAATAAGAGCTTTTAAGAGACAACGAGACGGAGTAGTGTGTACAATCAGTTAGAGCCCGAACGGTGATTTCCCAAACTACCATTACTTGTTTGTATTACAATATATTTATGAGATATTAGAGTTGTATGCTAGAGGATAGGCTAGGTATTTCAGAATTTAGAGCTGGAGTTGCCTGATTCATGATGCCTTAGCCTAGGGTATGCTATTGATTGATCTTATCTGCTATTTGCTCTCTGTGTGTATACTGAGTAGGGGAAACATAGTAGAAATCTTTTAGAGAGAGTTTGAGTAATCTAGGAGAGATACCTAGATGAGCATTGAGAAATCTACCGAGAGAGTAGTTTGATATCTGTGAGGGATAGGGTACTTGTGAATTAGGATCCTAGGAGGAGGACTTGGGACGACTACAGGTTGGTGTGGAAGGTAGTATTGGGCCCGTACTACTGAAAGCATCGAATCTGTATACGACCCAAGTAAGAATCTTAGGGTGCTAAGTGTTGGATTAATGTCTAAGTCCATAACTTGTATTAAGGGTACCAAGTATATTTGCATGGTTATTCACACCTTGTTTTGTGATCCTCGGCATCCCAGTCACAAAACCTGAAGGGCACACTCGAGATTGAAACATGCCTTTGAACAGTTCAATGAATCTCAAAGATCTAGGACTTTCAAATCCAATTAAAACCTAATAAATTATTTCGTTTTTCATGGTGGAAATTAGTGAATCGTCATTCACCTATCTTCAAATATTTTATAGCTTGGATTACGGCATCCCTCTTCTAAGTTATAAAATAGTTTGTTGGGTCCTAGCCTTAATATTTCATATTGGGTGTCATATTAAGGACTTTAAATCAACTATCTTGAATATCTCCCAAAAAGATGTCTGGTCTAGACATTTATGATCTTCCCAAATCTCTTGAAACAAGCTTTCCTAAATGAAGATGATGTCCCATAGATATCATACTTCTTTCACCTCCTCCAATTATTCTCCCTAACCCACAAGTTCCTAAAAAGTTTAAGGTCACTCAAGCCCTATTGGCAAGGCAAGGTCTAGGTGTGATCACATCTTGGAGATGTAGTCACATATTGACAAGCCGGGAGAGTTGGGTGGCTCAACTACTTTCTAAGTCACATAGTGAGTTCTTTTGGGAATCCTATGAAACAGACTAAGACAAGACCCTTAATGATCTTATCTATTTGCTAAGATCAACTTCCTAAAACACTATGGACATTGACAATGATGACATTGGATATCCATTAAAGCTCTCTCTTCCCAATGGAAAGGGATCGGCCATAGTCAACTCGGTTGACCCAATGGTAAAGAGAGAGGCGAAGTCTGAGATAGTCCCATTATCAAGGGTCCATAGGTAACTATTGCCAAAGGAAGGGGCATTGGTTACGAAGCTGCCAAATTTACCTAAGGATGTTAAAGTCAATAAGTTTGGCTCTACTTCAGGTAAAGTCCATTGTCTAACTCTATTAAGTACATGCTGATTCTGATCGCGAAGATGGATTTCAATCGCATGGTTCGGTGATCAGAATTTTGGGCTATTACTTAAGAGTTATGATATTTATATTGCTTAGGAATAGATAACAACAAGGTTTTCATATGGATTGTAAGGATAAGTTTTTCCGCAAAGTTTTAAAATAAAAGAAAAAGGTTTTGATTTTATTTATTTTAAGTATCCTTACAATGGCATTTGTGAAAAGTTGTTGCTTATAAGATTCCATTGATAGCAATATTGGAAAAATGGATTTGATTCTTTCGGTTGTGGTAGTGTCTAATATTACCAAATAAGGAAAGATTCTCATCACCCAAGGTTCAATTGGACCGAAACTTGGAATCATGCAAGTTGTATAGTATGATGAATGAGAACTTTCAGCTTGGAAAATTAAGACTAATTCCTTATGTGAATAAGGAAAGGACTAAGGGATCGAGTACACATTCTTGTGCACTGGTCAAGTCCACCACAAAAGATCAAGAAGACTATTCGTCATGATTTACTTAAGTTCAGTAAATATGGTTATACTTATAAGTTTAAGTATAAGTCTGTAGCATTGGAGAAGTTTCAATGTGAGACAGAACGAATAAGAAGAATCAAAGTATCGCAGAAAGATAAAAGTTTCTCAAATCTGAAAAGATGGGAGAGTACTTTAGTATCATGTTTATGATCATCTTAATGATTAAGATACCATATCACAGTTGGTCCTCTAAAGTCATCTTAGTGCATTCTTATGACTAAGAAGAGGAGTCATGAATTGTTGAAATGGTTAAATCAAAAAGATGAGTCATACTTCGTTCCAAAACAATTATTAGAGTCATACTCCAAGATTGTAACTTGAGTGACATATCTTAAAGAGGGTTTGTTAACACTAGTCAAATGTAAGAGTAAAAGGTTATCTACTCTTGTACATTTGAAATTGGTAAGTTGTGATGTTTTGGATAAAACAGAGACCAACTTAGGCCAATTGTGTAAAGTGTTAGTCTTGATAAAGAATCCGCACTATCTCTTGAATATTTGACAAGGGAGTCTTATATGTCAAGAGGACAGTGGGAGTCTTAAAGCTCTTGAAAGTTTCAAGACTTAATCAAGAATAAAACCTAAAGTCCTTCACTAGCACACGACTTGAGGTTTATAACCTATCGTGTTGAAATTTTTGTGCCTATTCAAGTTGGCTTTGCATAGGAGTTCTGAGAGTTCTCAATTGGTTGCACAACTACTTGGAAGCAATGGCAGGCACCTGAGCTGCCAAATGGCAAGAATTTAAGATTGCACAAGTTTAATCAATATGAGTTTGGATTTTTCACTAACCTTGTCTTGTGACTATGGTTTTGACAAATTCACATGGATAAGAACACATACACTATTAAATCTAAGTGTCATAAGGTTTCTCTCCGATTCATGAAAATGATGGTGAGGAAACACTTTCACTAAGTAGATTTTAGCTAGATAGCAATTGTGATATTTACATTCTCAAAGTCGTTAGTGGAGCGTGTGTGGTTTACCGGCACACTAACATGGACTTATGAGAAGTGGCAAAGGTCTAAACAATTGAGACTATGATTATGGCATCCCTTTTCATAGTTCTAAAATTGTTTAGACACACATGTGAGCTATCTAAGAGAGGTGTATGATTTTGATAAAGTTTTATCAAAACAATCTAGTATCAGAAATCTAAACTTTGGTAAGAAAGTCAGCTGATTTCTGAGTGCATGTCAAAGCTAGTGGGAGCATAAGTGTTATGCTAATAATCATCATGTTAGTGGGAGCATGATAATTATGACAAAGGTTGCAAGTTAGCAATGTTAATTATAGAAAACAAAAGTTTCAATTCGTGAGGTTGCAGGGGTTGAAAAAGTTGTTTTTGCTATAATTAAGGGAGAGGAAATTATACTTCATTTCAATTCTAAAAGCTTAGATTGAGATTTTAATCGTATTTAATCAAGGAGATATATATGAATTTCATGTTGGAATGGCTCAACATAAGGAAATTCTATATATGGGTCCATTATTTGCGTTCTAAAACTCGATTATGATTACCGCATCCCTTTTCATAATCTGAATTTTGAGAACTTGGAAAATTGAAATGGAAATATTATAGCAAAAGACTGGTTTAGTCTTTATGTGAGACATCATGAATCGTGTCCCATATGCTTCGGATATAGGATCGATTACATGTGCTATATTCATCCTTTCTAAAATTTTCCAAATGCCTGGGGCATTATGAAGGGAAAAGGTCTAGAATTGGATATGACTAAAATGATTAAGCAATTTTCGAGGACAATCTAAGGTTTACCAAAGATTGGTTGCTCAAGGATAGTTGGAAGTATAATGTTAATTCTGGAAGGACCATATTGACATAATCTGTAAGGAGGCAACTCTTGTTCAGAAGTGATAGTCAAAATGGAATTTGGAAATGTTTCAAAGTTAGAAATTATTCAATCTGTGTAAGATTAGGAAACTTAATGAAAGAAGGATGTTTCCAAGGAGCTGATCTCCTTTGGAATGCTCTGTAATGATTGTTGTCAAGTCTTTCTGACTTCGTGCATAATCATTAAGAGGATCAATGCATATAAGTTTAGAATCTAACAGATTTCAGTAAATGGCATGAATTTGGAATTCTTGCATTTGCAGTAAGGATTTGGGACTGTGAAAAGAGGATCATTGGAGTGATGTTCAATTGATCTATTTTACAAAGTAAAGATCATAGACAAACATAGTATGCATACTTGGTGTATGGCATGACTAGTGTTTAGAAAACATAGTGTACATGCTTGGAGCATGGGACAACTATTGTTTTAAATTCAAGTATAAATTTGATAAAACCGAAACAATAAATAATGAGTAATCAGTATGGTGATAAATAAAAGTGTTTATTTATATTCATAGGGTTTGATACCATATTTGATTCATTTATTCTTGTGTTTCACTTTGCATGTTTTGACTTCCAGAATAACTAAGTCGCTCTTCCTGAATGATTAAGTTATTCAAACCATCCACAGTCGGTCATATGTTGGAAGTAGATATGAATCAAGACTGTCATGGGTTGGTTTGTAGAGGTCCAAGTTGGTGGACAAAGTGGTGCTACAACACTCATTAGTGCTCATAAGTTCTGAGTATTGGATTCAACCCGCGCTCATTTGAATCACTTCATGGATTTTATCACGAGTGATCATGAGATGATAATATCTTATATTCTTCAAACCTAGAGATATGAGTTGTTACTATGAGTTGGTTATACATTGATTGCACGAAAACGCATTGGTAACTCGATGTTATAAAATGTGCCTTTGTGTATGATTCAACAAGTAGTAGAACAAGCCATATGAGTCGAAGTTTATCCATTCCTTTTACCTTCGGGATAAAAGCGATATCTGTGGGCCCCTCGATGATTTAAAGATGATACATGTGAGTGCTTGGCCAAGCCAGGACTGATTTGATTTGTTCAAACAGTCAGTCATCATGAATCGGAAATCGGTAAACAACAAATGGACAGAGAGAATGATTGATAATCCATGTCTCAGTCCATATGATATCTAGAATAGAGGAATATATGATCCCTTATCTAATGGACAAGTCATTGACAAAGGTCAGAGTTCATCGACAAGGTCAGAGTTCGACAGAAGCTTTTGAGAGCTACGATTGCTGATCGGTTCCTGAAGTCATACGCAATAATAGTTTTAGACTTATCCAAGTGGGAGACTGTTGGATTAATGTCTAAGTCCATAACTATAATTGGTAAGACTTGACCCGACCCGGCATGGTCCATTTGGGTTGCATGGCATCATGCATTTGGATAGACTATAATGAGAGAAATTACACTTAAGGTTGGTTAATATATTATAAGTTTTAATATATTAATAAGGTTATTTAATTAGTATTGATCAAGAATTAATTAAGTGATCAAAAGGAGACTAATTAAATATATGGGTTGACTGTGTAAATCATTCATTCTTATATATGGGGGCTTGTGATCCAAGATTCCTTATGTTGGACTAAGTCCATGGGGTGACCCATGGATACTCGATGGAGGTTAAAATCCATGGAGCATAAGGAATGGGTAAAGTTATGAGTTACATGGTGTAACCCTAATAGCCACCATATAAAAGAATCCCATGGCTCAAGAAATCATGCACTAATGTGTGAGTGTGAGGGCTAGACGATTTCAAGGAGTGTTCAAGTTTCTCTCAAGTTATTCCAAGTGTATTTGGTGTTGTGTGAACCATTTGAGGTGTCACACTTGGGGCACTAGGCACTCAAGCTTCATGAAGACATTCTACATCAAAGAGGTATGTATTCTATCTTGATATATTTATTATTTTGTATGCTAGATTAGGATAATACCTTGGATGTTCATAATTGTATGTATAATAGAGAAAACATAGATCCAAGGTATTTAGGGTTGCATGTACACTTAGGAGTGTTAGAATGCTCATAACCCAACACTAAGGAGCGTCTAGGGGTGGGTAACTGAGTGTGTGTGTGTGTATTGAGCTAGTCTCTGATGATTTTGTGTTTCCATTTCAGAGACACTATGGTGGTTACCCGCAACAACCCCGGGGGCAGTGGTACCAGTGAAGAGGATATCTGCATGATCATTCATGAGGAGGTGGCCACAGCTATCAGAGACGCCATACCAGAGATGTTCGGGTCTATTAAGACCACACTGATTGAGACGTTTGATGAGCGATACACTGCTGACACAGAGGCTGCTGCTGCCGCAGCCACCGCGGCCCTAGCTGCTTCGAGGCCACAGGGGGTGACTCGTTGTTGTTTCAGGAGTTCAGCAACACGAAGCCACCAGAGCTTGATGGGACGCAGGATCCGATCGCTGCCATGAGATGGATCTCCAACATTGAGGGGTGTTTTTATACGTGTTCATGTCCAGAGCATCTGATAGTCTGGTTCGCATTGAACCAGCTTCACTAGGGAGCGAAGGACTGGTGGAAGTTTGTGACGATTGATTTTACCCCTGCAGATCATGTTGCACCGACTTTGGAGAGGTTCACGAAGTTATTCCGAGATGAGTATGTTCCCCAGGTGGAGAGGGAACGTTTGGCACACGAGTTTCTGTCTCTCAAGCAGAAGACAGAGTCAGTGACAGAGATTACGAGGATGTTTCATGAGAGGGCGTTGTTCTGCCCTGAGCACGTGTCCACTGACCAAGCACGTGTAAGACGATATTCGAGCATCTTGAGGAGGGATATACGGGAGTTCGTGGCGAACTCGTCATATCGGACATTGGCTTATTTGCAGACCAATGCCATGAGGAGAGAGATTGAGTTGGAGATTCAGACCAGAGAGGGGGAGAGCAGCAAGGGAGAGATCAGAGACCAGTGTAGTCGCAGCCGGCGATGAAATGGGCTAAGCCCGTTGATTCGAGAGTAGGAGGCCAGAAGGGCCGCACTTGTGGCAAGTGCGGCAAGAGCCACGAGGGATCTTGTCGATCAGGGACTTGCTACAAATATGGCAAGGAGGGGCATATGGCGAGGGACTGCCCCAAGGGATTTTCGGTTTGCTTTCATTGCAACCAGACTGGCCACAAGAAGGCCGAGTGTCCTCCGCTCACTCAGGGATCAACCCAGGCTTCTTCTCATGTTGCTTTACTCAGGGATTTTCGGTTTGCTTTCATTGCAACCAGACTGTCAACTGATTGTTGTTTCTTGGAGGGCTCCTGCGAAGACTGCCCCTTGCGTTTGTTCCAGAACTTCTTCTCCTTCTCTCCACTCTCTTGTTATGGTTTGGGAGCGGCTGTCACCTCATCAAGATCGACCCCATGATCTATCAGGGTCTGCGCCAGACACTTGGCGCTATCAAATGCAGTGGGCCTAGCAGCCAAAACATTTCCTTTGGTTGGGGTCGTCAGTCCCCAGATGTACCTCTCAATCTTCTTGCTTTCCGGGATGACCATTCCCGGACAGAGGAGAGCCAGATCACAAAATCTAGCGGTGTAGTCAGCGATGTCGGAACCCTTCATCTTCAGGGTCCAAAGCTCATGTTCCAACTTCTGCATCTCGTCCCTTGGGCAGTACTCAGCCAGCATGAGTTCTTTCAAGCTCTCCCAACCCATGGCATTGGCGATCGGCAGGGTTAGGGATTTGACTCGGCCATTCCACCAGGTCGGTGCTCGGTCGTTGAAGGTGCAAGCGGCAAACTTAACTTTGTTTGCTTCGGAAGAGGCGCAAATTTCGAAGATGGATTCGATCTTCTCGAACCATCGATTCAGGGCAATAACACCTCCGTTTCCATCGAAGGATTTGGGTTTTGCGTTCATGAAGTCCTTATAGGAACACTCCTTTTGATGTCCCCGATCACTGTGGTTCTGGGGATGAGTACCACTTCCAGATCCACCAGAGTTCACTTGCGACATTGCTGCAGTTACAGCGGCTGTAACTGCTGCCTGGAACATAACAGGATCGAACTGGGGAGGTGGCGGTGGCGGAGTGTCGTTGTTTCTTCTGATGGGTCTTCTTCGGGGAGGCATCTTGTTCTAGAATAATCAGGAAGAAGAGGATGATACGTCCCCTGAATTTAAATCAAGATATATGAAACAAGATATATCTCATTCTGAAAGTTAAAGCGTTCTACGAAGCGATATATAGAGGAGGGTTACTATTGCAAGTAAACATCGCTAAGAAAGAATATGTAGTAACACTTGAAATGAATCTCTATGCTGTATTTGGTTCTAGCTAAAATACTCCTATAGTATTTTAAGTTATATACTTTGTAAGTTTTAGGCTTGTTGCAACACTACAGTCACTCCCAAGCACATGTTGGTCATGTCTCGAGTAAATATAGATTATCAAGCTATCTTGACCCTAGACATGATTACATAACTGCCTAGGTTTAACCACAGTGTCCAACATCCAAATACTTTTGTTTTGTTCTACCTATGACTCTGGTTCTGTTAAGTATGTATATTTGTATATTTCTTATAAAATACTTATATTTTGAAAATATACTTTTAGTTTCAGAGCGTTTCTGCCCCTTAGTGTTTATATTTGTATACCATGTAAGGTTCGGTATACTTAGTTCACTATAAACAAGAGCTCTGATACCAATCTGTCACACCCCCAAACCGGAACGGTGGAAACGTTCGGGGGTGGATGACGTCATGTATAGTACCACAACAATTGTATCATAGCAATCATAGTAAACACAACCAAACATTGAATACATGTGTGAAAAAGGTTTACATCTGTTTAAGACTTGTTTAATTACATCAAAAGTGAAAGTAAAATTTAAAGACATCACTTTAATTGCTCCAACTTCTCAAAACTCCAGAAGGTACGTGTCTACTGATTTCCTGAGAATACAAGCAGTTTTGAAAGAGTATCAGCATAAAGCTGGTGAGTTCATAAGCGAGGTTATGTAGCAAAATCTGTTTATGAATTTGTAGAAAGGTTTGCATGTTTCCAAGAAAATCCAACATTTTCTTAAGTTATGAAAAGTAGTCTTTAACCCTAAGACCCAATGTAAGTTCGTTATTGAATTCTGTTCTTATATTTGAAAGTACTTGCATGAAATCCCTGGCTACTATCAGTAACGTAAGTATCATATAGTGTGAAAACCCTGGTTAATACCAGTATGTATAGTAGGTTTAATTACATAAATAAAACCATTGAAGAGTGAAATCCCATAAACATATGATTAGTTTATACTTATTGTGAGTCGTATAGCCATGCTTGATATGACCTAGAGACCTTTACAACGTTCTTCAAGTGTTGGTTAAATGACATTTGTCACCTCAGGCATATCTCCCTAACTGTAGCTAGCAGTTCAGGTGTGGGATTGTCAATCCCGAATAGATCTATTCACAAATCTCACGCTCTCCCTCCAGGAGACTCTGGTTATACTAGGATAGGATTTAATTCAGTACCCTAAGGGTACAGTTTTGAAGTAGAGCCTCACAATGTTGTACAATCTAGTTTACATGTAATTCTAAAGTGTTTTCTTGTATTAGAATCTGTTGGATGCGGTATACGGTAATAATTATACTTAAATAATTATTAAATGCCATGCCCTTGTAGTAAAGAATACCATAAACTAAATATGTCATAGTTTATATGTTTAGTGGTGAATAACTTTGAATTCGTAAAAGCTATGTTTTGAAAACCCCAAACTATACCTATTATAGTTTACATGTATCTGATGTGAATGTTGAATCTGAAAAACTATGCAATTTTGGTTGTAAGTTGAAAACATCCCTTATGCTCAACACAGTACAAAAGGGATAATATATCTAAATATATGAAAATCGATGTCTGAATCAATTGCATGAGTTTTATACTTGTTAAAAGTCCTTTTGTATTAGTACACAAAAGCATTTGTGTTTGGCTTGTATACCCCCCTAAAAACGTTTTAAAATCGTAAAGGCGTAGGGGTATGAACTCACCTCGAGTGAGTGATCTGTATGAAGGATCGATGAGAGATGCTAAGTGTCAAGTGAAACCTCGAACACAATTGGATCCTATTTAACATGTACTAACACATATATGATTCAATTTAGGGTATTTCATGACTTAGACATGATAGGAAACCACCCTAAGGACTTGGAAACACTTAAACTAAGTGTCTAAACCACATGTGATTGAGTGAGGGAGGTGTACGGCCACCCTAAGGGTGTGTACGGCCATGGGTGTGCGGCCCATGAGTGTACGGCCGTACACTCATGAAAAAGTGTGCATGTTGAGGTGTTTCAATGCCCTAAGAAGCATCAAGGAAGTCTTCTAGGTCCCATACTTGGTTGTAATGCAAGTTTGAAGCCTGAAATTTTCATCAAAGTGGGTGTACGGCCCTGAGGTGTGTGTGCGGCTGTGCACTCTTCATGTTTCTGTCCAAGTTGCCGACTTTAAGGTGCATCAAGGCTAGGATCATGTCCAACTTCAAGATAGGGGTCAAACTCTCACTTTGGAGGGCCTTTAAGGGTGTGTACGGACAACCTTATGAAGGTGTGCGGCCGTACTCCTTCAAGGATGAAGAACATATGGAAACTTGATGAACTAAGGCTTGAATCAAGTGGTCTTTCAAGTATAACAAGTTAGAGGATGGAATACTCACGTTTTTGAAGCCTTGAAGAGTTCACGGTTGAAGAAACTTGAGAGAGAAGGAGTAGTGTGCAGCCAAGAGGAGAAAGGAATGAAGGAAGGGGGTCTACTCATATATATAGGGGTGGGTGTGCGGCCATGAGGGGGTGTACGGCCGTACACCCATGTGTATGGAGGTACACTCCTCCTAAAGGAGTGTATGGCCCGATTTGCTACTTTTACGACTTGATAACTCAACCCTAATCTCAACCTTGGTTGTACTCAAGCTTAGAACACTTAAACGAACCCCTAAACAGTGCTAAAAGGTAACAGAATCGAGTTTAACATTGATAGACCTGACTAATTGTACAAGATAGAAGTTCCGGGTTGTCACATCATCCCCCCGTTAGAGGGAATTTCGTCCCGAAATTCAAGAATAGAGATACAAATCATGGACTTGGAAAAAGATGAGGGTACTTCTGTTTCATTGAATCCTCACGCTCCCAAGTGAATTCAGGTCCCCGCTTGGCATTCCAGCGAACCTTCACTATCGGGATTCGACTTTGTTTCGTTCGTTTGACTTCCCGGTCCTATATTTCAACTGGTTCCTCCACGAAGTGTAAGCTCTTGTCTAGTTCAATCTCATCGAGGGGAATTACAAGTGTCTCATCGGACAGACACTTCTTTAGGTTCGACACGTGGAAGACGGGATGTACGTTGCTAAGTTCTCGAGGTAACTGGAGTTTGTATGCTACAGGACCGATCCTAGCAAGGATCTCGAATGGTCCAATGTATCTTGGATTTAGCTTTCCACGCTTTCCGAAGCGTATCATGCCTTTCCAGGGTGAGACCTTCAAAAGGACACGGTCACCAATCTGGAATTCCAAGGGTTTTCGTCTTTTATCGGCGTAGCTCTTTTGTCTATCTCGTGATGCTTTTAGTCGTTCTCGGATTTGTACGATCTTTTCAGTCGTCTCTCAGATGATTTGAGGACCCGTGAGACTGCTGTCGGGAACTTGACCCTTGACTAGCTGCGTGTCACCCACTTCAGTCCAGCACAGAGGGGATCTGCACTTACGGCCATAGAGGGCTTCAAACGGCGCAGCCTTGATGCTGGTATGGTAGCTGTTGTTGTAGGAAAATTCGACCAAGGGTAGATAAGTGTCCCACGACGTGCCGAAGTCGATGACGCAGGCTCTCAACATATCTTCCAATGTTTGGATTGTTCTCTCACTCTGTCCGTCTGTCTGTGGATGATAAGTCGTGCTCATATCCAGCTGAGTTCCGAGACCCTTCTGTAGTGATTGCCAGAATCTCGACGTAAACCTTCTATCTTGATCGGAGATAATGGATACAGGTACCCCATGAAGGCGAACTATTTCTCGAAGGTATATTCGTGTGAGTCTCTCCATTTTGAAGTTTTCTTTGATTGGTAGGAAATGGGCGGATTTAGTCAGTCGATCGAAAATTACCCAGATGGCGTCGTGCCCACTCGGAGATCTAGGTAACTTAGTAATAAAATCCATTGTAATCCTTTCCCACTTCCACTCAGGTATTTCTGGCTGCTGAAGTAAACCTGAGGGCTTTTCGTATTCTACCTTCACCTTGGCGCAAGTCAAACACTTGCCCACGAAGGTAGCAATTTCTGTTTTCATGTTCGGCCACCAATAGAGTTGTTTGAGATCCAGATACATTTTATCTGAACCTGGGTGAACGGAGTATCTAGTCTTGTGAGCTTCGTTCATGACAACTTCTCTGTAACCACCATACTTCGGGGTCCAGATCCGGTTCATGAAATAGTAAACTCCGTCTCCCTTGACCTCTAAGTTCTTTTCCATTTCCTGCAAGGCTTCATCCGACATGTTCTCTAGTTTTAAGGCTTCCAGCTGAGCCTCTCAGATTTGTGTGGATAATCGGGAATGGATGGTCATAGTCATTGCCTTCACCCTACGACCTGAATACTTCTTTCGGCTGAGGGCATCTGCTACCACATTGGCCTTGTCGGGATGGTAGCGTATTTCGCACTTGTAATCACTGAGTAGCTCTACCCATCTCCGCTGTCTCATGTTTAACTCTTTCTGATTGAAGATATGCGGTAGGCTCTTATGGTCGGTGAATACAGTGCACTTGGTTCCATAGAGATAATGTCTCCAGATCTTTAACGCGAAGACCACTGCTCCCAACTCTAGATCATGAGTTGTGTAATTGACTTCGTGTTCTTTCAAATGCCTTGAGGCATAAGCGATAACCCCTCCTCGCTGCATGAGCACACAGCCTAGGCCCTGATTGGACGCATCACAATAGACAACGAAATCTTCTGTCCCTTCGGGCAGGGACAAGATAGGTGTGCTGCGTAGGGCCTGCTTCAATGTTTGAAACGCAGTGTCTTGCTTTTCTCCCCAACTAAAGGTTACACCTTTCAGGGTCAGGGTGGTTAAAGGCTTAGCGATTTTGGAGAAGTTTTGGATAAACCTGCGATAATAGCCAGCGAGACCCAAGAATTGGCGGATTTATGTGGGTGTCTTTAGTGCTGACCAATTCTCAATCGCTTTGATTTTGGAAGGGTCCACGTGTATGCCTTCCTCGCTAACCACGTGACCAAGGAAAGTTACCTTCCTGATCCAGAACTCACACTTTGAGAATTTTGCATATAGCTTCTCCGCCCTTAATGTTTCTAGCACTAGTCTCAAGTGCTGTTTATGATCATCTTAGCTCCGTGAATAGACAAGTATATCGTCAATGAACATGATCACGAACTTGTCTAGGAAAGGGCGGCACACCCGATTCATCAGGTCCATGAATATTGTCGGTGCGTTAGTTAGACCGAAGGGCATTACTACGAACTCGTAGTGTCTGTAACGAGTTCGGAATGCTGTTTTGTGAACATCGTTCTCGTGAACTCGTAACTGATGGTACCCTGATCTAAGGTCTATCTTGGAGAAATAACTGGCTCCCTGAAGTTGGTCGAAGAGGTCGTCGATTCTGGGTAGGGGATAATGGTTCTTGATGGTAAGCTTGTTCAGCTCTCGGTAGTCAATGCACATCCGGAAGGATCCATCTTTCTTCTTCACGAATAAGATCGGGGCTCCCTAGGGTGAGGAACTCGATCTTATGAATCCTTTGCTGATCAGCTCATTGAGCTGGATGGATAACTCTTGCATTTCTGCCGGTGCGAGACGATAGGGAGATTTAGCTACAGGAGTAGCTCTGAGGATTAAGTCGATACGAAACTCGACTTGGCGCTCGGGAGGAATTCCTGGAAGATCTTCGGGGAAGACATCAGGAAAGTTGTAGACTTCGGGGGTGCTCTCGAGGTCTTTAACTTTTTGCGTTTCATCAACAACATGAGCTAGGAATGCATGGCACTCCTTCCGCAGATACTTCTGAGCTTTGATGCATGAAATGACACGAAGGTTCGAACTGAGTTTATCACCGAAAATAGTGAGGGCTTCGCCAGAGGGAAGTTTGAGACGGATGGCTTTCTCGTAGCAAAGGATATCAGCACGATTGGGGATCAACCAATCCATGCCGCTTATGACATCGAAGCTTTTTATGGAAACTGGCATAAGATCGATGGGAAAGGAATGATCGTCTAAGGTAAGAGTGCAGCCTATGAATATGTCGTTAGTGCTTTCTTTCTTTCCGTTAGCCATATCAACTGTAAATGTTTCAGTTAGAGGTTGGGATTTACATTTGAGTAGATGTTTGAATGCATGAATAACAAAACTCCTCTCCGCACCAGAATCGAAAAGAATGCATGCATAAGAGTTGTCAAGGAGGAACGTACCCGTAACAACGGTAGGATCAGCGACCGCTTCCTCCTGGCCCATAGCCAGTACCCTCCCTGTGTTGTCAGCTGTTGATGCTTTGGGACAATCTCTTTTGAAGTGTCCAACCTCTCCACATCCATAGCAGGCTTGACCAGCGCCTGCCCCAGGAGCCTGGTTGGTTGGTTGAACGGGTGTCTTGCAGTATCGAGTCGTGTGTCCCTTCTTTCCACAGTTGTTGCATTTCAATTCACGGCAGGGTCCGTGATGATGAAAGTTACACTTGTTGCACAGAGGTAGGTTTCCAGCATAACCACCAGTAGAAGCTTGAGTGGTTGGAACAGCAGCTGGAGTAGCAGCAGGAGTAGTAGCAGCATGAACTGCCACTGATTGTTGTTTCTTGGAGGGCTCCTGCGAAGACTGCCCCTTGCGTTTGTTCCAGAACTTCTTCTTCTTCTCTCCACTCTCCTGTTGTGGTTTGGGAGCGGTTGTACCTCATCAAGATCGACCCCATGATCTATCAGGGTCTGCGCCATACACTTGGCGCTATCAAATGTAGTGGGCCTAGCAGCCAAAACATGTTCTTTGGTTGGGGTCGTCAGTCCCCAGATGTACCTCTCAATCTTCTTGCTTTCTAGGGTGACCATTCCCGGACAGAGGAGAGCCAGATCACAGAATCTAGCGGTGTAGGCAGCGATGTCGGAACCCTTCATCTTCAGGGTCCAAAGCTCATGTTCCAACTTCTGCATCTCGCCCCTTGGGCAGTACTCAACCAGCATGAGTTCTTTCAAGCTCTCCCAACCCATGGTATTGGCGATCGGCAGGGTTAGGGATTTGACTCGGCCATTCCACCAGGTCAGTGCTCGGTCGGTGAAGGTGCAAGCGGCAAACTTAACCTTGTTTGCTTCGGAACAGGCGCAAATTTCGAAGATGGATTCGATCTTCTGGAACCATCGAGTCAGGGAAATAAGACCTCCGTTGCCATCGAAGGATTTGGGTTTTGCGTTCATGATGTCCTTATAGGAACACTCCTTTTGATGTCCCCGATCACCGTGGTTCTGGGGATGAGTACCACTTCCGGATCCACCAGAGTTCACTTGCATCATTGTTGCAGTTACGGCGGCTGTAACTGCTGCCTGGAACATAACAGGATCGAACTGAGGAGGTGGCGGTGGCGGAGTGTCGTTGTTCCTTCTGATGGGTCTTCTTCGGGGAGGCATGTTGTTCTAGAACAATCAGGAAGAAGAGGATGATAAGTCCCCTGAATTTAAATCAAGATATATGAAACAAGATATATCTCATTCTGAAAGTTAAAGCGCTCTACGAAGCGATATATAGAGGAGGGTTACTATTGCAAGTAAACATCGCTAAGAAAGAATATGTAGTAACACTTGAAATGAATCTCTATGCTGTATTTGGCTCTAGCTAAAATACTCCTATAGTATTTTAAGTTGTATGCTGAGTTCTACCGATATCTGATGTATATATACTTGGTAAGTTTTAGGCTTGCTGCAACACTACCGTCACTCCCAAGCACATGTTGGTCATGTCTCGAGTAAATATAGTTGATCAGGCTATATTGACCCTAGACATGATTACATAACTGCCCAGGTTTAACCACAGTGTCCAACATCCAAATACTTTTGTTTTGTTCTACCTATGACTCTGGTTCTGTTAAGTATGTATATTTGTATATTTCTTATAAAATACTTATATTTTGAAAATATACTTTTAGTTTCAGAGCGCTTCTGCCCCTTAGTGTTTATAGTTGTATACCATGTATCGTTCGGTATACTTAATTCACTATAAACAAGAGCTCTGATACCAATATGTCACACCCCCAAACCGGAACGGCGGAAACGTTCGGGGGTGGATGACGTCATGTATAGTACCACAACAATTGTATCATAGCAATCATAGTAAACACAACCAAACATTGAATACATGTGTGAAAAAGGTTTACATCTGTTTAAGACTTGTTTAATTACATCAAAAGTGAAAGTAAAATTTAAAGACATCACTTTAATTGCTCCAACTTCTCAAAACTCCAGAAGGTACCTGTCTACTGATTTCCTGAGAATACAAGTAGTTTTGAAAGAGTATCAGCATAAAGCTGGTGAGTACATAAGCGAGGTTATGTAGCAAAATCTGTTTATGAATTTGTAGAAAGGTTTGCATGTCCAATATTTTCTTAAGTTATGAAAAGTATTCTTTAACCCTAAGACCCAATGTAAGTTCGTTATTGAATTTTTTTCTTATATTTGAAAGTACTTGCATGAAATCCCTGGCTACTATCAGTAACGTAAGTATCATATAGTGTGAAAACCCTGGTTAATACCAGTATGTATAGTACGTTTAATTACTTAAATAAAACCATTGAAGAGTGAAATCCCGTAAACATATGATTAGTTTATACTTATTGTGAGTCGTATAACCATGCTTGATATGACCTAGAGACCTTTACAACGTTCTTCAAGTGTTGGCTAAATGACATTTGTCACCTCAGGCATGCCTGCCTAACTGTAGCTAGCAGTTCAGGTGTGGGATTGTCAATCCCGAATAGATCTATTCACAAATCTCACGCTCTCCCTCTAGGAGACTTTGGTTATACTAGGATAGGATTTAATTCAGTACCTTAAGGGTACAGTTTTGAAGTAGAGCCTCACAATGTTGTACAATCTAGTTTACATGTAATTCTAAAGTGTTTTCTTGTATTAGAATCCGTTGGATGCGGTATACGGTAATAATTATACTTAAATAATTATTAAATGCCATGCCCTTGTAGTAAAGAATACCATAAACTAAATCTGTCATAGTTTATATGTTTAGTGGTGAATAACTCTGAATTCGTAAAAGTTATGTTTTGAAAACCCCAAACTATACCTATTATAGTTGACATGTATCTGATGTGAATTTTGAATCTGAAAAACTATGCAATTTTGGTTGTAAGTTGAAAACATCCCTTATGCTCAACACAGTACAAAAGGGATAAGATATCTAAATATATGAAAATCGATGTCTGAATCAATTGCATGAGTTTTATACTTGTTAAAAGTCCTTTTGTATTAGTACACAAAAGCATTTGTGTTTGGCTTGTATACACCCCTAAAAACGTTTAAAATCGTAAAGGCGTAGGGGTATGAACTCACCTCGAGTGAGTGATTTGTATGAAGGATCGATGAGAGATGCTGAGTGTCAAGTGAAACCTCGAACACAATTGGATCCTATTTAACATGTAATAACACATATATGATTCAATTTAGGGTATTTCATTACTTAGACATGATAGGAAACCACCCTAAGTACTTGGAAACACTTGAACTAAGTGTCTAAACCACATGTGATTGAGTGAGGGAGGTGTACGGCCACCCTAAGGGTGTGTACGGCCATGGGTGTGCGGCCCATGAGTGTACGGCCGTACACTCATGAAAACGTGTGCATGTTGAGGTGTTTCAAGGCCCTAAGAAGCATCAAGGAAGTGTTCTAGGTCCCATACTTGGTTGTAATGCAAGTTTGAAGCCTGAAATGTTCATCAAAGTGGGTGTACAGCCCTGAGGTGTGTATGCGGCTGTACAAAGGGGTGTGTGGCCGTACACTCTTCATGTTTATGTCCAAGTTGTCGACTTTAAGGTGCATCAAGGCTAGGATCATGTCCAACTTGAAGATAGGGGTCAAACTCTCACTTTGGAGGGCCTTTAAGGGTGTGTACGGCCAACCTTATGAAGGTATGTGGCAGTACTCCTTCAAGGATGAAGAACATGACGAAACTTGATGAACTAAGGCTTGAATCAAGTGGTATTTCATGTATAACAAGTTAGAGGATGGAATACTCACGTTTTTGAAGCCTTGAAGAGGTCACGGTTGAAGAAACTTGAGAGAGAAGGAGTAGTGTGCAGCCAAGAGGAGAAAGGAATGAAGGAAGGGGGTCTACTCATATATATAGGGGTGGGTGTGCGGCCGTGAGGGGGTGTACGGCCGTACACCCATGTGTACGGCCGTACACTCCTCCTAAAGGAGTGTATGGCCCGATTTGCTACTTTTGCTACTTGATAACTCATCCCTAATCTCAACCTTGGTTGTACTCAAGCTTAGAACACTTAAACGAACCCCTAAACAGTGCTAAAAGGTAACAGAATCGTGTTTAACATTGATAGAATTGACTAATTGTAAAAGATAGAAGTTTCGGGTTGTCACATCACCTTATCGCCTTGTGCCGCCCGAGATGCAGGAGTTATCCCCGCAGCTCCAGGAGTTGCTGGGGAAGGGTTTTATTAGACCGAGTAGCTCACCATGGGGAGCATCGATCCTTTTTGTCAAGAAAAAGGATGGTTCACATCGGATGTGCATCGACTACCAGGAGTTGAACAAGTTGACAGTCAAGAACCGTTATCTACTACCGAGGATCAATGATTTATTTGATTAGTTACAGGGGGCGTCTTGGTTTTCCAAGATTGATTTGCGATCTGGATATCATCAGGTGAGAGTTTTCGAGGAGAATATCCAGAAGACGGCCTTTAGAACTCATTATGGGCACTACGAGTTTGTGGTGATGCCTTTCGGACTCACCAATGCACCGACAGCGTTCATGGATCTCATGAACCGGGTGTGCAGGCCCATGTTGGATAGGTCGGTGGTAGTGTTCATTGACGACATCTTGGTATACTCGAGGTCCATAGAGCAGCACGAGGAGCATCTTTGGGAGATTCTTGGGGTATTGAGGACGGCAAGGCTTTATGCTAAATTCTCCAAGTGTGATTTCTAGCTACGAGAGGTCCAGTTCTTAGGACACCTCGTTAACCATAATGAGATTTTGGTCTACCCGGCCAAGATTGAGGCAGTTATGCGATGGGAGGTGTCGAGGCCCCCATCAGAGATCAGGAGTTTTCTTGTCCTGGCAGGCTACTACCGAAGATTTATCAGGGATTTCTCCAAGATTTCCGTTCCTCTTACCAGATTGACCAGGAATGGTGTTACTTTTGCCTGGGGGCCCGAGCAGCAGGCCTCATTCGATACTCTTCGCCATAGATTGTGCGAAGCTCCAGTGTTAGCCCTTCCTGAAGGAGTGGAGGACTTCGTAGTTTACTGTGATGCATCTATCGGGGATGGGTGCGGTGTTGATGCAGAGGGGACACGTGATAGCATATGCATCGAGGCATTTGAAGCCTCACGAGACGAGGTATCCCACCCATGATTTGGAGTTGGGGGCGGTGGTTTTCGCCCTCAAGATTTGGCGTCACTACCTTTATGGTGTTCGGTGTACCATCTACACAGACCATAAGAGCCTGAAGTACCTTCTGGATCAGCCCAACCTGAATATGAGACAACGGAGATGGTTGTGTGTAGTGAAAGGCTACGACTGTGAGATTTTGTATCACCCTAGCAAGGCTAATGTGGTAGCCGATGCCCTGAGTCGCAGAGCAGTGAGTGCTCCGATCTGAGACGTGTGCATGAGGATGACAGTGATGACTCCAGTCTTAGATACCATCCAAGAGGCCCAAGTGATGGCCATGAGACCAGAGAACCGTAAGAGAGAGCGGGTGATTGGGCAGACTTCTAAGTTTGAGACCGATAGTCGTGGGCTTATGACCTATCATGGGCGGATATGGGTGCCGTATATAGGTGGAACTCGACGTATTTTGATGGAGGAGGCCCATAGGTCGAGATTCTCGATCCACCCGGGAGCCACTGTCTTTGGGCTTGAAAATGGATTATTGGTGGCCCTGCATGAAGAGGGATGTGGCATGGGTAGTCGAGAGATGCTTGACATGTCTTCAGGTCAAGGCGGAGCACCAGGGTCCACATGGCCCGTTGTAGCCTTTAGAGATTCCCCAGTAGAAGTGGGAACATATTTCCATGGATTTTATCACCAAATTACCGAGGACCGCACGAGGTGTCGATGAGATATGGGTGATTGTAGATCGGTTGACGAAGAGTGCTCACTTTCTAGCTATCAGTGAGACCTCTTTTGAAGAGAAGTTGGCCGAGATCTACGTGCGAGAGGTGGTGGCACGGCATGGGGTGCCAACATCGATAGTGTCAGACCGGGATGTGCGTTTTACTTCTAGGTTCTGGAAGAAATTTCATGAGGAGTTGGGCACCCGGTTGCATTTCAGCACCGCTTACCACCCACAAACCGACGGGCAGAGCGAGCGGACGATTCAGACGCTTGAGGACATGCTACGCGCATGTGTTATGGACTTCAGTGGGAGTTGGGACACTTACTTGCCCTTGGCTGAGTTTTCATACAACAACAGCCATCATTCCAGTATTAGTATGCCTCCCTTTGAGATTTTATATGGGAGGAGGTGTCGGACTCCCATCTGTTGGGGAGAGGTAGGGTAGAGAGTGATGGGGAGCACTAAGATAGTGCTCACGGCGACAGAGTAGATCCAGCAGGTCAGACAGAGGTTACTGGCGGCCCAAAGTCGTCAGAAGAGTTATGCCGACTAGCGTCGTTCAGAGCTAGAGTTTCAGGTCGGAGATTTTGTCCTCCTGAAGATATCCCCATGGAAAGGGTGATCCGATTCAGGAAGCGAGGCAAGCTAGGCCCTAGATACATTTGTCCTTTTTGAGTGATCGCTCGAGTGGGTAAGGTAGCTTATCGTTTGGAGCTGCATGCGGAGTTGATTCAGATGCATAGCACCTTCCATGTGTCCCAGCTGAGGAAGTGTGTAGCAGATGAGACGGTGGTGGTCCCCTTAAAGGACATTCAGGTTGATGATCGCCTGAACTACATTGAGAAGCCGGTAGCGATATTGGATAGGAAGGTGAAGGTCTTGAGGAATAAAGAGGTGCCTTTGGTTCAGGTTCAATGGCAACATCGGAAGGGATCCGAGTGGACTTGGGAGCCGGAGTCCGAGATGCGGGAGCAATACCCAGAGTTGTTTCCGGAGGATGACTTCGAGGGCGAAGTCTGATTCTAGTGGGGGAGAAGTATAACATCCCGACTCCCAGGTATAATATTTCATTAATGTGCATTCATGATGTCAGGGCAACTCGACGAGTTGGAAGCCCCAACTCGCCGAGTAGAGGAGTTGATGGCCGCGTGATTTTTAGAGTCTACTCGACGAGTTGGAGGACCCCAACTCGACGAGTAGGTGTTGAGTGTGAAAACCCTAATTTTCGGGGTTTGTGTCCTATTTAAAGGACCTTAAGCCTTCATTTCCGCCTCCCTTATCATCTTAGCACTCTGAGAGAAAACCTTAATCGAGTTATATCCTTATGTGAGAGAAAGAGAGGCTAGCACTTCATACTTTGGTGCATTTTTTGAGGAAGATTTAGGAGCAAAAGGCTTGTGATGAGAGGGATCTCTTGGATCCGGTGTTCATTCATTCCTAGCTTCTATTTGAAGGTAAAAAGTTACCACCTTGATCATTATTTGGTTAGATCTCTTTCTAGGGAGTTTAGGGCCTTTTTCCATCCCTCTTTGAGTACTTGAGTTGTTTAAGCTTGTCATGGAGTTGAGACTTAAGATCTGGACAATATGAAGTCCCTTGAGCCCAAAGGTCCAAGCTTTATCAAGCTAGTGGTAATCTTTTATGCATTAAACCCTATATAGAGCTTGTTTTGGCATTTCGAGCCCTAGATGCCATGCATGGACGTAAAGCTTATAGATTTACGTGGTATTTCAGCCTTGGGGGGATAGATTTAGAGTTTGGAACATTATTTCTACCTAGAATCGACTGAATGAGAATTGGTCTAGAGGAACATTATTTCTACCCTAGAAGTTTTACTACTAAAGACACCCCCCCCCCCCAATCCCAGATTACACTGGCGAGTGCCCTTTTTCGTAAAATTGTCCAAGATATGGAAGTGCATCTCGACATGACGGGTCGATAGAAAGCGGTTTTCTAGTGCTTACGTGCACCACATGCGCAAGATTTTCTTCTAGCTATCCCAATAGATGGACTTGGCCAACATATGTCTCATGTGGAGTATCATACTATCCTCAAATATCGGCTCTTGATTCCAATATTCCTAGCTGACGAAATATGTCGGGTATGTCGCAAAGCATGTTTGGACTCTTTTGGAGAGCATGCAGTTCACTATAAAGAACTCATTGGGTTCAAATACAGGCACGATATGGTTATGGATGTTGTGTTTGACATATTTAAGCGTGTCGGGGTTTCCTCCAAGAAAGAGGCACCTGTGATTTTCTTGACTGACCCGGCAGAAGGAAGGTCAACCCTTAGACCGACTGTCGTTTTGATTTTTGGATGGGTCGGAGGGAAACATGCATGTGTGAACCTTACAGGGGTATCCCCTCTCATGGGCTTGAGGGTTGAGGGTTTCACGGTGGGGCAGGTTGCTTTAAAAGCTATTACAAGCAAAGTCACCAAACATGAGAAATCGTGCACGGAAAATCAACACGTGTTCATACCATTTGCATTTGATATGTTTGGTTTCCTCGCGTCGGATGCGGTGGAACTTCTTAATAAAGTACAACGTATCATGCGTAACAATGTTATATCTCCTAGATCTATGGATGTAGTATTCAAAAGAATTAGTTTTACCATACAAAAAAGCTTAGCGGCGCAACTTTTGCCCGTTTGTCATCTCACTCGTTGTACGATGATAATTAAATTAATGGAAACTTTCGTTAAAAAAATAATAAAAAAAATTTAATTTGAACTGATATATATATATATATATATATATATATATATATATATATATATATATATATATATATATATATATATATATATATATATATATATATATATATATATAGGTTTAGGTTCTATGGAAAACAAAAAACCCTAAAAAAACCTAAAATTCATTAAAATGCATAAAAAAAATACTTAGAGATCACAAAACTTTTTTTTGAATTTTTTTATCAAAAAATCACAACTTTTAGGTCAAAATCGCTGAAAAAAAATTTTGAAATTTTTTTTTTTTTTACAAAAAAATAAAAAAAAAATTGATTTTTTATTTTTTTTAGCGAAATTGTAAAAAATGCTGCGATTTTTTGATAAAAAAATTCAAAAAAAAATTTTGTGATGTCTTGGTATTTTTTTATGCATTGTTATGATTTTTAGGGTTTTTTTGTTTTCCAAAGAACCCTTCCCTATATATATATATATATATATATATATATATATATATATATATATATATATATATATATATATATATATATATATATATTATTGTTAAGACAAATTAAGAGACCTTTTTGATGTGGTGTTTGTTTATGGAATCTTCGGAAACTTGGAGTTAATTTTAGATATGGTTTTCTGATTTTATTATGTTACGACAAGAAGTGAGATTATATTCTTGAGGAAAGCTTTGTTAAAAAAGGTGTATTATTTTTTGCAAGAGTAAGGACTAAGAAGTGGCACTTATTACGTGGAAAGGAGAGTGGAAAGTATGGGATGCATGGATTTAATAAGTAAATGGAGTGCCAAAGATTTGCTTTATGGGTACTCTCCAGATTTGTTGCAAACAATACTAATCTTACTTTATGCTTCCACTACTTCATTTCCTTTTCTTTTACTTGCATCACCTCAACCGTCTATTTTATACTTATTCTAAAAAAACTGTTTTTGCAAAACGCAGATAATTAGTTTTAAATGTTAAATGTTTTATAAGTATATATTTTTTTTCTACGTCTTGCATTTGTTTTGATATATATTATTAGGTATAACAATAACAGCCTGTTAAAGTAGTTAGGTTTGGTTGTCGATATTCTTTTGATTATTTTGAAATTTGGTTATGGAGATTCCACTTTTATGGTATAAAAAGTAGATACCTGATTAGTTTAATTTTAGTGTATGATTGTATATAATATATACCAGAGGCTCTAGTCGATTGATTGGTAGAAATAAATAATGGATGTGACTATTTTTTTTTTATCAAATACTAATAAAAAACTTACATCTTATGTTATGTAAAATGATGAGCAATTGCAACGAACTTTCAAGCCCAAGTACTTGTAAAAATTGTAAATGGTGTATTAAGAAATGGACACTGTGTTCATCCTCAAGCAAATGGACAAACTGAGTCAAGCAACCAAATAATAACCAATAACTTAAAGAGAAGTGTTCATCCTCAAGCAAATGGACAACTTAAAGAGAAGTGTTCATCCTCAAGCAAATGGACAACTTAAAAAGAAGTGTTCATCCTCAAGCAAATGGACAAACTGAGTCAAGCAACCAAATAATAACCAATAACTTAAAGAGTAGATTCACAGAAAAGAAACCGAAGAAATACCTTTGGTCCTTTGGGTTGACAAGGCCACATCCAAAAATTCCACAGGACAAACACTGTATTCTGGTATTTGGAACTGAAGCTGTGATTCCCCTGGAAGTTATGATCCTTACAGCTAGGACAAGATTCCGCAACTGAGATGTGACAACCCAGAAAATACGTCATCAACTGTCGTTAGGATCCAACGCTACCAGCGCCATTTAATTGAACAACGCTGCAATCATTTGACATATAAATAACATATTCGATTTTTGTCCTTAATTACGTCAACGATTAGACTAATAATTTAGTGCGTGAAAAACCATGTCAACTTACAAGCAGGTTAATATTTTTAGAACGTAAGCATTACCGCAAGCCCAAAGATATAAACTTGATAAAGATCCAAGTCAGTATAGAAAAGATATGATTTTTATCGGAATTGAAAATCTACTGCATGCAAACTTTACAACGACGAAAAACTACAAAAAGAATGGTTGATCTTTTCCAGAAGTCACCAAAAGATGAAACGTAGTACTACCCAAAGTAGGATTTAAGAAGAAAAAAAAAGAACGCCTAAAAAGAAACCCGAATGAGAGAGTTATAAATTTTATAAAACCATAAGGGTTATAAGATATAGGCTAAAAACAAAAGTCAGTATTAGCCAAAACAACCAAAAAGAAAGTTGCAGTATACATCGAGACCTACACAGATATATAAGAGTTGTTGAAAACAGAGTTCGTATGCGAGAGTTACGAATTTCAAAACTTATAAAACATCATCAAGTGCACCCGCGCGCAGCGGACAACGTGAACTCTAACACCCAGATTCGTCAGGATACGGATGGCGTGGCACGATAAGAAGAGGACACGCGTCAATATCTGGGTGGTTCACGCGCAAGTTGCGAGGCGCACACTGCACGATGCACACCCCAAATCCCATATAAATGTCAAGTTCCGTCTAATCCTTTCCCACACCTCAAAACATTATATATATATATATATATCGATTTCTGTGCCACTGACTCCCGAGTGCCTCTCGAACTCCGAACTCCCGAGTTCTATCCTACATCAATGGTTTCACGATTTACAAGTGAGTTCACAACCCCATTTTCTAAACCTTTTTTAGGGGGGGGGGGGGGGTAAATGTTAAAATACAAATATTTCATAGTTATTACTAATTGTATAATATTAGTTAGATGATTATGCTCATAACATTAGGATGATATTATGCCCGGTAGATATTCTGCCCAACTTTTAATGATAAAATTATGCCTAGTTGTTATATTGACTTACACTGATAGAAAATATTATACCTAGTTGTTATGTTGGCCAGTTTCTAGGAAACGTCAATACTCTAGTCGTCATTATAGCCAACCTTTGGATGAAATTAGTACCTAGCGGTTACTCTGGCCAAATGCACGGCTACACAAAGCACTCTAACTTGATAATATATATGTATAAGATGAATAATATATATAATAAGTATCTCGTATAAATACAACAAGGGATCACAACACGACCGACCAGTGGAGGCTTTACACAACAAGTGGTTAGATGAGACACGATTCATCAACACGCTGAATAACCTTCAGCTACCCCCCGGCCTATAATCGTTAAATATTAAGTGAGCGGGAAAGATATGTATAGATCTATACGGGATTGACACTCCCACATGTGGTTGCTAGCTACAACCTAATGGTAAGTCGAAGAAGGCATAACTTTCAAAACACATTTGCGACGTCCGATGAAACGTCGTGGTTTTCGGGGAACTCTCAACAGTCATAGCTCGATTATAGGAACTCATCCTAACATTGTTATATTTAATCTACTACTCTTTAAGGGACGCATCAAAGGGAGTAGTAGTGCACGCAACACAATAAAAGAATACTAGGTTAGTATTATCCTAGTAACAACAAAGGATTCTAGAGTTTATCAAGAACTAAAGAAAGCAACAATATACATCATTGTATTGATAAACAAAGATCCAGATTCATATATAGTTACTAAAATACATAATTCCACTACTAGAAACATTAAGAAAGCAGTTTGCTATACAAAGATCCACTAACATAAGTTCGAGAATACGACAAACGCTGACTTAACAAGACTGGAAAAGTATTTTTAAAAGTATACAAAACCTACGAACTCACCAACATTATGTTGACCTTTCAAAACCCACATGTATTCCTAGGTCACTAATGGAAATAGAAGATCTTTGAGCAAAAGCTTGTAAAGTGGTTGCAGTCTACCGAATAGTATAGTTATCAAGATAAATGGAAGTGATATTTATGTTATGAAAATATGTATATGTGATCCAACATCCTAACATCGCACCGCCCGACATATTCGCCGCAACGTCGGGGTGTGACAGATTGGTATCAAAGCTTAAGGTTATAGCGAATTAATAATTCTTTAGGAAATACAACTATAACCTAGGGACATATATTGTATATAGGTCTATCCTCAGATCTACAACTAAGAGTATTATTATTAATTACGCTACCGATAGACTAATTATGGAATAGGTGGCTAGTTTGAACTATCGCTTGGGTTACTGGATTTCAGAACAACTATATGCTAAAATGGTCATGCCCTTCGGTACTTCTCACCTGGATGATCCTTATTTGATAGTATTGAAAGTACAAACCAAAAATTAATAAAATACACCTTAGAATTTTATTGGATTCAAGATTTTAGATCAAATACCCTAAATAAGTTTTATAGTACATTAATCGAGCCAAGACTAGACATAGAACTGATTAGCTATGTTTTATTTTGGATAGGCCTAATGCACTACTAAACCGGAATATAGTAATTGATAAACTAAACACTTTTGAAATACTAAGAGCATAAACAAAAACAAAACAACCATGATAAAAAGAGAGAAAAGTTATAAAGTAGTCTACTTAAGAAATGTCTACACCCATACAACATAGCCTACATATACAATAGATAAGAGTATCCAAAGTAACCTACATAAGTACATCATGTCCAAAAGTAACGATGAAGAAAAACAAATAAATATACATGTCGTCATACTCCTCATCACCATCATCATTGTAACACCCGCAAATTCGGGCTAGTCAATTTAGAGACAATGAACGTCAAAAATGACTTTTTGATGGAAGATTATTTAGAAGGAATAATCTTAACCCAATTATAGTATATGTCACAAGGGTTCCGTACATATAAAGAACGGCGAAATCGAGTTATAACGAAGAAGTTATGAGCCATCGAAGTTTTACGGCTAAACCGGCACGGCACCGCGTAACGTAAAAAGTGAATTTTTGATAAATTATTTTTTAGTATTAGGTATCTAAACAAAAGTCGTAGTATATGTTAAACCGAGAGCGTGCATAAAGAGAACGTCCAAATTTGACTTCGTATGAGGAAGTTATGATTTTTCTAAGATTTAGCATAAGTATGCATAACCCGAAATTCGAATTTTAGATCGATCAATTTTTAGCCAACACAACCTAAATGAGAATTGAAGATCTCATTAATAGGAGCTCAACGATAAAAAGAAAGTTGAAAACGGAGTCCGTATGTAGAAGTTATGAATTTTACACGGTCATTAAACAGTGTAATCTTCTCATACTGTTAAATTTAAAATCGGTCGAGAATTAGCCAATGGAGTCAAAAGGATAGTTGTATATCTTGTCAATATCTACGCATGGATGTAAAGAACGTCAAAAATGAAGCTCGTATGCGAAAGTTACGGAATTTAGAAGTCGGAAGGGTGCTGCTGCGAAGTGGGTGACGTGGCGCGATCTGAGCCATTGCTTTCTCCCCACGCCTTGCCACCAGATGGTGACATGTGGCACCAGCTCGATGAGTTGGAGGCCAAAACTCGATGAGTTTGACCCAATTCCAGCCTATGAATACCATGCGAGAGTGCCTTCATTTTTCACACCAAAACCCTTTCACTTCTCTCTAAGCCTCCCAAAACCCTCCCAAAGCCCTAGTAACCTCAAGGTTGTAACAACCCAAAATTCAAGACCAAAAATTTCATTTTTAATTAAGTAATTATAAAGCTAATATTCTGAAAACATTCATAATGTCATCCCATTTCAAAACCAATATGTCAATAATCAAAATATGTCATTATAAATCATCATCGGAGTCAAAATCCCAAATCACTAGTGCGGAAATCTTGGTGTGATGCACTGCGATCATGTCGGCTCCTTTCCTCTCGAAGAAGTACCTGAAACCAAAATTGTAAACTGTAAGCACGAAGCTTAGTGAGTTCCCCCATCATACCACATGGTTATATACTGTCAGGCATATCTAGGTGCCCGACCTACCCTGTCAGGCATATCTGGGGTGCCCGACCTACCCATGTCAAGCATATTTGGGTGCTTGACCTACCCTTCCAGGCATATCTGGGGTGCCCGACCTACCCATGTGAAGCATATCTGGGTGCTCGACCTACCCCCCGGTTATATCAACTGGCTACAGGGTCTATCTCACCCCTATTACTACCACATAATAACATATAATAACATACTGTCAGGCATATCTAGGTGCCCGACCTATCCTCCGGTTTATCTCAACCGGCTACGGGGTCTATCCACCCCTCCTACCACTACCACATAATAACTACTGTCATAACATACTGTCAGGCATATATGGGTGCCCGACCTACCCTCCGGTTTATCTCAACCGGCTACAGGGTATATTCCACCCCTCCTACCACTACGACATAACACATAGCATACAAGCACATAAATCTCTACAGATAGTGGCATCCCAGACAATTATCACAAAGACAAATATCTCTACTATAAACAATTACTGGTGGGTCGGCCTTGGTGCCTTAGACCCGCTGCTACCAGGAAGGTAACTCCCTCAAATGTTGTAAAGTGGCTGAAAAATCCCTGGCTCTGAAATCAACCCAACTCAGTCCCTACACATAAAAGATTTCCTTAATTCCTCTTTCATACTCATAACCCCTTAAGGGTCAACTTTGGTCAAAGTCAAAGTCAAAGTCAACATTCTGGTTTAAGTCAACATTCCGAGTTAACTCAACTCGCCGAGTTAGCCTTTCAACTCGTCGAGTTCCATAAATCATAAAACCATGAGATCGCGATCCAACTCGTCGAGTTCCTCCCTATCAACAGAATCGGGACTTCTCAAATCAACCCGTCGGGTCCATCCTTGAACTCGTTGAATTCTTCTTTTAATAGAATCGGGACACTTCGACCCAACTCATCGAGTTCCTCTATGAACTCATCGAGTTCTTCATTTTGTTAAGCATCCTTAATGTATTAAGCCATCATTCTTCGAATCTATGTCCCATATTCCAGATCTGGGTCGAAAACACACCTAGGAGGGTAAAGTTTCCAACTTTACCCATTAAAACCCATCCTAGAAGAAATGAGCTCTAATCCTAACTCAAAATGGCTTAAATCCAACTCCAAAAGCCATCCAAACTTCAAGATAGACCATTAGGTCATAGATCTGGACTTTAGGGACGATTTGTTCACGTAAACTTCCTATCTTTACTTGCATGCATGATCTACTTGGCTCAAAAGACCAACAAGATGGTCTAAAAGTTGCATGGGACTTCCATGGCTATAAAGTTGGCACCTTTATGCCATGAAGTCCCCTCAAGACCCTAGATCTGAAGGGTTTGCCCACTTGGGATGTCCAAATCCCAAAAACCAACTTACTTGGACCAAAACATGAAGAAAGCATCCTAAAACTAGATCTAATCATGTTATAGACAAGGTAGGAGCTTTATACCTCAGATGAACCAGAAATGAAGCCTAGCTTATGGATCTACTCTCCTCCTACACATCATTGCTCCTTCTTCAAGTACCTTCCTCTTCAAAATCACCAATAATGCACAAAAGTTGGCTCAAAAGTCTCAAAAGTGAATTAGGGTTTCGAGGCTAAGGTTTGGGACAAGGGAGGCTGGAAATGAGGCCAACTTATAGGGGTTAAGGTGTTTAAATAGGTTGCAAAACCCTGAAAATTAGGGTTTCATTATTCCATCTTACTCATCGAGTTGATGCTTCCCAACTCATCGAGTAGACTTCTTATCCCGTGTCCCAATCCATCTCTACTCGACGAGTTTCGGCCTCCAACACGTCAACTTTCAATACGAAAAATGAATAATTATGAATTAAATACATACCAGGAACCAGGCGTTACAAATGTGCTAGAGGAAAAGCCCCGGGGCGCTAGAAGGCTTCGAGAAGAAGAGCTTTCAGCTTGGAAGTTCTGCCCCCGCAGAGCCTGGTTCTTAGCCAAACCTCCCGGTAAGTGAGTTATGCTTACCCTACTTCAAGTATAGCTTATGTTTAAGTTCAATATCGTTATTATGAACTTATAAACAATAAATATATCATAAAATATAATATACAAAGTGTTATTATAATATCTTTTAACTACTCGCGGTATGGGGAATCTGGTTTGAAGGGCCGCATAGGGTTGTTGGATTTCAGAAGTGCTATAATACCAAAATGGACCTACCCTCCGGTGTTTCATGTCTGGCCCCTGTCTATACATAATGGTTGAAAAGTATTGTTTAACACTTATTAAACAATATCGCTCATAAATAATCGCGATAAATATTAGACTAAAATCTAGCGGTAATGATACTAGGTTTCGTCGAAAGAAAATAGAATTGTTAGAAGCGAAGCGCTGCCCGAGTTTGGAATCATCACTTTAACAAGTGAGTGCATAGTCCCTTTCATGAACATGATTTTTAATACAAGTATTGATTAAAGTATTAAATATATGTTTGTGTGTGAAATATTTGATATTGCGTGAAATACGTGTTAAGAACATATATGATAAAATATGATGATTTAGGATACAGAGTAAACGTAAATTAATTAAGAGGTATATTGGGTGGTATTTTCTTATGAATATGAATGAGATATATACGGAGAGTAGAACTTTAAAATATGTCATTGATCCGAGAGCATGGATTAGACATAGTCATTCGTCCTTACTCCGGGAGTATAGAGAAGGCATAGTCATTAATCCGAGAGTATGGATTAGACATAGTCATTCGTCCTTAGTCCGGGAGTATGGAGAAGGCATAGTCATTAATCTGAGAGTATGGATTAGACATAGTCAATTGTCCTTAGTCCGAGAGTATGGAGAGGACATAGTTCTTTGTCATTAATCCGGGATATGGATTAGACATGGTCAATTGTCCCTAGTCCGAGAGTATGGAATGGGCATAGTTATTTATCTGAGAGCATGGATTAGACATACCGAATCCGGGAGTATGGATTAGCTAAAGAGGTTAATTTTAGATCCAAGAGTATAGATCTTGTCGTGGTGAGGATCGACGGGGTGGGGTAAAATGGCTTATATGAGGTGAAATTGTGTATATTGTGAGTTATAAACACACACACACACACACACATATATATATATATATATATATATATATATATATGTGTGTGTGTGTGTGTGGGTGTGATATAACATTGTGGGATTGAAATCCCTATGTACTCACCAGGTTTCCCAACCTGACCCATTCAGTTTATTTGAATCACAGGTGTCGATACGAAGCTACATTATACTGAGATTAAAGGAGATGTAGATCACTAGTGTAAATGAATGTAAGGTCTGTTTATGCTTATGTTTATGTATTGACGATGGCATCCCAAAGTTTTAATATAAAATACATTTCTTCGGAAATGCTTTAATAATTTATTTATCATGTTTTTCTGGGAACAAATTCCGCAATATTATTCTTTAAAAATGAATACGTTGGTTTTCAAATAAGCATAAATAAAATTTTAAAATGACCGTGAATTTGGGGATGTCACAGTTGGTATCAGAGCATTAGTTTAAGCGAACTAGGAATTTTATGAAATTTCTAGACTTAAACTTAGAAAACTTAGAATGATAAGCGATGATCGTGAGGAGTGTGTCTATTATATTTTAGGTAGTACACCTGAATTGACACAAGCACTAGCTTACTTTAGGATTAGATGCCTAAATTTCTTTTATGTTCTAAATTATTTATGCTATAAGATTCCTTATATGCTTTATTATGCTATTATTTGATCGGATCCATGGTCTATTTCCGACCGGATCTGAAAATTTTATGTGTTCAGATTTCTAAACGTTTAATTACGATATTAGAACTGGCATGTAACTTTTCGGAGTAATTAGGAGGATTACACGCCTAAACCTTCTCTATCTATATTATCATCTCGATACGCTGAACGAATGCTTCCGTGAACATAACATTGTGGTGAAGACTCGTAACGAATGGAGTAAACAGAGGAAACGAGGAGGCTTACGATAGCGAATGACACTTATCGAAAGATATCGTAAGAGAGGTATTTTGCCTTTAGAATGCGTCTAATAAATAATATGCCTAGTACGGGAGAAGTACACTTTTGATTAGCAGAAAGAAAGAACTTTTGGTATAATCCATGAAGTTATCCCATCATCTGGTATTTTCACCACCAACCGAGTTGAAGCAGAATTGATGATTGAAGATACGCATGGAATAAATCCTATTAGAGTCTAGGGAAATTTTTATGATTATTTGGACACATTCGTATGTGTTAAATCGTTTTTTGATTTTAGGAAATAAGAACTTGGGAACTACGAGACAATACTTGGGACAAGTATGAGTAGGTGTGAAAGGTAGTAGAGGCCTATACTACCGGAAGCACATGATTTGCACTTGGATAAGGGAAAGTCACAAGGTTACCAAGGCGCTAGTAATTGATTCCGCTTGATTCATGTCTGTCGTTACCATCGTTTCAGTAATGACTAAGAAGATGATTAATATTACGACCCTAGTGGTCATATCAAATCGAGTCCAACTAAGATGAGTATGTTACGTGGTTCAGAGAATCAAGTTCGATGTAGCATCTGACTTAAGCTAGAAGATTGAAGTGAAAGATAATCGAAGCGATCAATAGAAGTATCGCGATCACCATTAAAGTAAAGAAGCTTGTAGCTAGAAGTACTACATGCTAGAACATGATTATATCGCATTAGAACATGAAGGAATGTATATTCCATTCTAGAATTCGACTCTAAAAGACCTGAGTCTAAGCATTGCATCATACGATGAGAGGTCATTAGAACATGACCCATCAGTCTATTATGGTAATCGAAGGAAATAAATTATCTTAAGTTTGTTAAGAAGAAGAAGGAGTCTCCGATAAGGATTGATTTTGTAACTCTAAAGTTACAATTGAAATTCCAACATAGTACGAAGAGCGGGTGCAAGATCAAGCACCGCATGTAGTCAAGAAGTCCATGAGTTAGATACTCATTCGAATGGACATAGAAGTTACGATTATTACCTAGGATGAAGAGATAAAGTATGGATTCATTATACAAGCCTCGTTTTGTTGATGATTCTGTGACGTAATCAACCTAAGGGGGAGATAATTGTAACGCCCGCAGATTCGGGCTAGTCAATTTAGAGACAATGAGTATCAAAAATGACTTTTTGATGGAATATTATTTAGAAGGAATAATATTAACCAAGTTATAGTATATGTCACAAGGGTTCCGTACATATAAAGAACGTCAATCCGAGTTATAACGAAGAAGTTATGGCCCGTCGAAGTTTTACAGTTAAACCGGCACGGCACCGCGTAACGTAAAAGTGAATTTTTGATAAATTACTTTCTAGCCTTAGGGATCTAAATAAAATTCGTAGTATATGTTAAACCGAGAGCGTTCATAAAAACAACGTCCAAATCTGACTTCGTATGAGGAAGTTATGATTTTTCTAAGATTTAGCACAGCAGTACACAGCCCGGAATTCGAATTTTAGGTCGATCAATTTTTAGCCGACACAACCTAAATGAGAATTGAATATCTCATTAATAGGAGCTCAATTATAAAAAGACAGTCGAAAAGGGAGTCCGTATGTAGAAGTTATGAATTTTACACGGTCGTTGAACAGTGTAATCTTCTCATACTGTTAAATTTAAAATCAGTCGAGAATTAGCCGATGGAGTCAAAAGGATAGTTGTAGATCTTGTCAATACCTATGTGTGGATATAAATAACGTCGAAAACGGAGCTCGTATGCGAAAGTTACGGAATTTAGAAGTCGGAAGGGTGATGCTGCGAAGTGGGTGACGTGGCGCGATCTGAGCCATTGCTTTCTCCCTACGCCTTGCCACCAGATGGTGACATGTGGCACCAACTCGACGAGTTGGAGGCCAAAACTCGACGAGTTTGTCCCAATTCCAGCCTATAAATACCATGCAAGAATGCCTTCATTTTTCACACCAAAACCCTTTCACTTCTCTCTCTAACTTCTCTCTAAGCCTCCCAAAACCCTCCCAAAGCCCTAGTAACCTCAAGGTGTTAGAGGATAAACCCCGGGGCTCTAGAAGGCTCCAAAAAGAAGAGCTTTCGGCTTGGAAGTTCTGCCCCCGCAGAGCCCGGTTCTTAGCCAAACCTACTGGTAAGTGAGTGATGTTTACCCTACTTCAAGTATAGCTAATGTTTAAGTTCAATATCGTTATTATGCACTTATAAAAAATAAATATATTATAAAATATAATATACAAAGTGTTATTATAATATCTTTTAACTACTCACGGTACGGGGAATCTGGTTTGAAGGGCCGCATAGGGTTGTTGGATTTCAGACGTGCTATAATGCCAAAACGGTCCTGCCCTCCGGTGTTTCATGTCTGCCCCTGTCTGTACATAGTGGTTGAAAAATATTGTTTAACACTTTTAAAACAATATCGCTCGTAAATAATCGCGATAAATATTAGACTAAAATCTAGCGGTAATGATACTAGGTTTCGTCGAAGGAAGCTTAAATTGTTAAAAGCAAAGCGTTGCCCGAGTTTGGAATCATCACTTTAACAAGTGAGTGCATAGTCCCTTTCATGAACATGATTTTAATACAAGTATAGATTAAAGTATTAAATATATGTTTATGTTTGAAATATTTGATATTGCCTGAAATACGTGTTAAGAGCATATATGATAAAATATGATGATTTGGGATACAGAGTAAACCTAAATTAATTAAGATGAATAGTGGGTAGTATTTTCTTATGAATATGAGTGAGATATATACTGAGAGTATAAATTTAAAATATGTAATTGATCCGAGAGCATGAATTAGACATAGTCATTCGTCCTAAGTTCGGGAGTATGGAGAGGGCATAGTCATTAATCTGAGAGTATGGATTAGACATAGTCATTTGTCCTTAGTCCGGGAGTATGGAGAGGGCGTAGTCATTAATCCGAGAGTATGGATTAGACATAGTCAATTGTCCTTAGTCCGAGAGTATGGAGAGGACATAGTTCTTTGTCATTAATCTGGGAGTATGGATTAGACATAGTAAATTGTCCCTAGTCCGAGAGTATGGAATGGGCATAGTTATTGATCCGAGAGCATGGATTAGACATACCGAATCCGGGAGTATAGATTAGGTAAAGAGGTTAATTTTAGATCCAAGAGTATAGATCCTGTCGTTGTGAGGATCGACGAGGTGGGGTAAAATGGCTTATATGAGGCGAAATTGTGTATATTGTGAGTTCTAAACATATATATATATATATATATATATATATATATATATATATATATATATATATATATATATATATATATGATATAACATTGTGGGATTGAAATCCCTATGTACTCACCAGGTTTTCCAACCTGACCCACTCAGTTTATTTGAATCACAGGTGTCGATACGAAGCTACATTATACTGAGAGATTAAAGGAGATGTAGATCACTAGTGTAAATGAATGTAAGGTCTGTTTATGCTTATGTTTCTGTATTGACGATGGCATTCCAAAGTTTTAATATAAAATACTTTACTTCGGAAATGCTTTGATAAAATATTTATCATGTTTTTCTAGGAACAAATTCCATAATATTATTCTTTAAAAATGAATACTCAGATTTTCAAATAAGCATAAATAAAATTTTAAAATGACCGTGAATTTGGGGATGTCACAATCACCCTCGCCGTCATCATCATCATCATCATCACCATCATTGCCTGGATGCATCCCAGAAGTTCTCGCCCCATCCCTTGGGCAAGGATGAGGAGGATAAGATATCCCCCGCTCTGCAAGTAACTCACTCATGACACCTATCATACACAAATGCTCCTAAAGAACCTCCGACCTAAAACCATCAAACTCCCTACGTAACTCAGCCATACACCACGATACATAGCGTAGGTCAACCTCAGGAAGCGGAGCCTGCTGAGCAGCTGGTGGCCCGCATCGAGCTCGTTGATGACTAGGAAGCGACACAAACTCCTTCTCCTCACTGTGCTCTGGATCTACCTGACGAATGGGCACGACAACATCATCAGGAGGGATCATCCAAATCTGATATGCTCCTCGCTTAATCACTAGTATCCTCTTTAGCCCCCCCTGGTCCAGATCCCTGATAGGATACTAAGTCATGCCGTGAGTATTAACCCCATACGGTCGAGCTAATCGACTAATAAAGTGACCCCCGAATATCATGCTCAGTGGCTGAGCACCTGAAGATAGACTGGAGGATAGGAAGGATGCGATGGTGTGGGGAATGTGAAGGTGGACATCGGTGCGAAGAAAGTGACCCCCGAATATTTTTTTTTAAACTACAATTTTTTCAAAAAACTGAATTTTTTTTAAAAGAAAACTGCATTTTTTTTCAAAAAAAACTCATTTTTTTTTAAAAAAAACTGCATTTTTAAATAAAAAAACTGTAATTTTTCAAAAAACTGCAATTTTTTCAAAAAACTGCAAGTTTTTTAAAGAAAGCTGCATTTTTTTCAAAAAAAAACTGCAATTTTTTAAAAAAAAAACTGCATTAAAAAAGAAACTACAATTTTTTAAAAAAAGCTGCATTTTTTTTAAAGTAAATTTTTAAAAATCAATAAGTTTAGAAAAAGAACTAGAATATTTAAAAAAAAATACTGTAATTTTTTTAAAAATAAAAATCAAAGTTTTAGGTGCATATATGCATATTTTTTCAAATGTATATATGCATATTTCTTATACAATAATATTCGTAAGTAAATTATAAAAAATCTCATTTTTATTAATTAATCTATAAACATAATAGTACAAGTATTCTATTCGATACAAAATAAAATATAAAAAATAAAAAATGCTACGAAAGAAAAAACGTTTTCATGTTTTCGTGTCAATATTTCTTTATTTTTTTCAATTTATCATTTTTCACCTCTTCAATATTCACCATAATTTCTTCCAAATCTACAAGAAAATTAAAAAAATGATTGATGCAAAAACACTCACAAAAATACATATATGAATCACATGCGATTCACATATGAATCACATGCGATTCACATATGAATCACATTTACATATGACATCATATGTAAATCACATGTGATTCACATATGAATCATATGTGATTCACATGTAACTCACATGTGATTTACATGTGAATCAAATGTGATTTACATGTGAATCAAATGTGATTAATATGTGAATTACATGTGATTTTCATGTGATTAACATATGAATGTGTACATATATACGTAATTCATAAGTAATTCACTTGTGATTTACATGTGAATCACATATTATTCATATATGATTTACATGTGATTAATATGTGAATCACATGTGATTTACATGTGAATCACATGTGACTTACATGTAAATCACATGTGATTTACATGTGAATCACATCCAAATTAATTCACATGTGACATCATCTATTTTTAACAATTGAAAATATATAGAAACCAAAATCAACAAAATCATATTGTAATTTCCAAAAAAAATATACTAGTGAAATTATACGAATATAGTCATATACCATATCAATCTTGGCAAAAATATCTTTGACAGCTCTGTGAATAATTCCCGGATCATTCTCAAACCCATTCATTGTAAACGTTTTTCCACTACTTGTTTGTCCATAAGCAAACACAATGCCTGAAAATGCACAGTTATTAGCTTCTAAATTAATTTTCATGATCAGTAACTACAGAACTTAGTCAATTCGTAGAAGGTGAACAGATTCAGAGTGAGAGATGCAATAACATAGCACAAAATGAAACCCACGAACAAAATGCATTCTGCCCTAATTTCTTCATCTTCGCCTGCATTAATTACCCCCAAAAAAAATTGCACTCAAGCACCAAAAACGTAATTTAACAAAGAATTAAAACAAGATTGTTGAAATGAAATCATACCTCCTTAAAGATGAAGGATTCAAGAGACCTCTGTATAGAAACCATCCATGGATGCATCTCGATTGAGACAAACTTTTTCACATGGTGATGATGTTTTAAATTTAAACTATCTAAAAGTTTGGGAAGAGGATATTTTGTTAACATTACACCATGTTTTTGAAGCTCTTGTAGATAATCAACTTCAATTGGTTGAAGAAACAACAAGGAATCCCCTTTTTCACCTAGTCGAGCAGTTCTTCCAACTCTATGAACATATTCAGTTGCTTCACCAGGGGAATCATACTGAATAATGCAACGGACTTTTAGAAAATCTAGACCTCTTGCAGAAACATTTGTTGATAATAAAAGAGCTGATTTTTCTGTTTTGAAAGAATTGAATATTTTGACTCGATCTTCATGCTTCATGTAGATTTTCATATACCTGCATGCATAGCTTGTGTGTTGGTATAAGCACCAATGCTGTTATCAGAGTTGAATTTAAGTTAGCACCTATTGAAACATGAATTTCTATGTTTCTGTTTAGCAAGATAATGATGGATCATATTCGAACTATATATGAAGTTTCTCATCCTAACAACTAAAAGGATAAGGAAATGAATGGATGGAACAATAATTCATATGGAGACCAAGAGCACATACCAAAAGTACCATCAGATCGCTAAATCCTAGGATCACACTTTTGCAACTGATGAATGACAAGAGCAAGGTATGTTACAGTTTTTCCTGTGCCTGTAGCAGCATTAACGAGCCTGTAATTGTTCATTAAGAAGCGAAACAATCAACAGATTAAAGAGATGGACAAAAAAACGAAGAAATGAGAGATTTAGACAGACACAGATTGGGAAGGAAATTACACATGTCTTCCTGAGAGAATAATTGGAATAGCTTGTGCTTGAACTAATGTCGGAGCTTGATAGCCCATTCTGTCTGTCAATGCAATCAGATAATTCAAGTCACAATAGAGCTAAACTGAAAAGCAACATCCATTTTTCAAATGATTACAAAATCGATCCAATTGCAGGATTCGTCGTTCAGAGCTCTGATTGATTTATTAGGGCACAGAAATCCGAGCGGGAAGAAGGACGCAGACACCACACTGTTCAATCTATCAATCGTCGGGGAGCTCCAATGAAGATCGGTTTATGATACAATGAATCGACGAAATGGATCTTCGGTGGCGGTGTTAGGCGGTGGTAATTAGGGAGGAAATCAATGATTGAGAGATAGAGAGAGTGGAGATATTAGGTTGTCGTAGTAGTGGTCGATGAAGGAAATAGTGGTAAGCTGTCGAAGGCGGTGGTTGTTGACAGAGGTAGGTTGGTTGTTGGAGGGCGGAGGGAGGCAGTCGACGGAGAGGGGATGATGTGGGCTGAAGTGTTCATTGCAGGAGGTGGAATGAAGATCAAAGGGAGGCGGGATGAAGAGAGTTAGAGAGAGATAGGGTATAGGCTGACATTATTCAATCCGATTAGTGGGTATGAATTATGTTATTCTTTTTTCCATTCCTAAAATGCCCTGATTCTTTTTCAAAAAACATGCCCCCGTGCCTTTTCTTTTCCATGTATTTACAAAAATGCCACAAAGCATCCTAACAATCGTTTATTTTGATCTAACGATCATCGTTTGGTTCTCAAGTTCTCGGGAATATATGAGTTCTCAAATGATCCTTCCTCTCTCTCTCTCTCTCTCTCTCTCTCTATATATATATATATATATATATATATATATATATATATATATATATATATATATATATATATATATATATATATATATATATATATATATATATATAACATCCCAAAATCCAAGACCAAAAATTTCATTTTTAATATAATGATTTATAAAAACAATTTGTAAAAGAACATCATCAAGTATTTTATTTCATAAAACCATAGTTCACGTGTCTCAAAATCATATCATCAAATAGTAACAATGTCAGAGTACAATCCCAAGAACATCAAGTGCGGTAAATAGTGGTGTGATGCGCTGCTACCGTGCCGGCTGCTTTCCCTTCGACGAAGAAGGACCTGAAACAAAAACTGTAAACCGTAAGCACAAAGCTTAGTGAGTTCCCCCATCATACCACATACCATACATAATCGGGTACTAACTACCCCTTCGGTCTCTTTCAACTGGTAACTTGCCTAGCATATCAGGGTGCTGGCCTACCCCTTCGGTCATGTCGACCGGTACCTAGCCTAGCATATGAGGGTGCTGGCCTACCCCTTCGGTCCTGTCGACCGGTACCTGGGGACTATTTCACCCCTACTTCTACCACATAGCATCCTAGTGCATAAACATATAAATCATATACTGTCTAGCTTATCTTGGTGCTGGCATACCCCTCCGGCCCTATCGACCGGTCCTGGGGTCCATTCTACCCCTCCTACCATTATCACATATCATCATAGCATACTAGCACATAAAGCATAACATACCAGATAATTATCACAAAGACAATTATCTAACAACCAACTCCTACTAATGGGCCGGCATTGTAGCCTTAGACCCACTTCTACTGGAAGGTAACTCACCTCGATGTCGTGTAGTAACTGAACTGTCCTCGGTGCTGGGATCAACTCTCCTCAAACTCCTACACATAACAGTCTCCTTT
Organism: Lactuca virosa; assembly: GCF_052849685.1. NCBI lineage: Eukaryota > Viridiplantae > Streptophyta > Magnoliopsida > Asterales > Asteraceae > Lactuca > Lactuca virosa. The sequence goes on along the minus strand of NC_136429.1, from coordinate 365,004,724 downwards.
AGTTACTCCTTCATATTCATGTCCCCTTTAAGGGTCAATCTTGGGTAATGGTCAAAGTCAAAGTCAACGCCCTGGTCAAAGTCAACATCCTGGTTGACTCAACTCGCCGAGTTGGTCCATCAACTCGTCGAGTCCCATAATTCAGAGCATCTCAAATTCGTGATCTGACTCGTCGAGTTACCCTCTAACTCACCGAGTTTCTCCTTATGACAGAATCGGGACTTTCCATTTGAACTCGTTGAGTCCTTCCTTGGACTCGTCAAGTTCTCCTTTATACAGTCGGGATGTTTACTCACTGACTCGGCGAGTTCATCCTTGGACTCGTCGAGTTATTGACGTTTAAGTCCAAAACACGTCTAACTGGCTGACAGGAGCGGATTTAGGAGGGATCACCAGTGGCACCGGCAATCCCTGACTTTTCCGGTCGCAATGAAAAAATTTTCGAAATTTTTTAAAATTTTTTATTTTTTCTACTATCATGCAACCCCTAACTTTTCCGTGCATCCCCTATTGTGAAATCTTGCGTCCGCCCCTGCTGGCTGAGTCATCTTCTAGACTCAACAAGTTGCTAAGTAACAGAGAAGGTTGGGGGAACCACAACCCAACTCGCCGAGTCCTAAGAACGACTCGTCGAGTCCCCCATGATCCAAAACTATACAGTCGATTTCAGTCGGTCTTAACGCATCCAAAACATAAGATAAGACTTGCAAATGAGGCTTAAGTTCAATGAAGTTAGATATAGGGTAGTATCTTCTTAAGAGTGTGTGTAAGATATGAACGGAGAGTAGAACTCTGATATTCTTGGTCCGAGAGTATGGATTAGGTATAGTCATTCATTCCTGATCCAAGAGTATGGATTAGGTATAGTCATTCATCACTGATCTGAGAGTATGGATTAGGTATAGTTATGCATTACTGATCCGAGAGTATGGATTAGGTATATTCATTTATCATTGATCCGAGAGTTTGGATTAGGTACATTCATTTATCATTGATCCGAGAGTATGGATTAGGTACATTCATTTATCATTGATCTGAGTGCATGGATTAGGTATAATAACTCGTGTGGTCCATTATTTGTGTTGATGTCTCTATTGATCGCCGTCCGCTGCTAAGGAATCCCCGAAGCAGCATAGTCAAATTGTTGTTCACATTAATCCTTATGGTTAAATGTCGCAAGGTCGTTATATAGGATCACATGTATCGATGCGAAGGTATTTGATTTTCGATCGGATGAGATATTAAAAGAGATGTAGGCCATTACTTATTGTAAGGTCAGTAATGATTACGTTTATGCTTATGTTTCTTTTATCAGTGATGACATCCCAAGTTTTAATAATCAATGAAATACATCTCTTCAGAAATACTTTTTACAGGACAAATTCCGTTATATAAAGAATACTCTGCTTTTTTCCTTTTTCTCTTCATCATGATCAACACGATGATTCTGCATGGGGGTGATTTCTACGATACCTAGAGGTTAGGGCGGTGTTCCTACCGCTACTGCCTTGCTACCACAACGCCACATCTGTCACCCTACTGTTATATGTTATACTGAATCCATTCCATTTACCCTTAACATCAACTCTAAATTCTTATTTCATAAACAATAAATAACTAAAGTGTCTCTTTTATCTTTAAATAACATCGGATATGCAAAAATCTAGAAAAAGCAGTTATCTATCTGCTTTCAGAAAATCGAATATCTAAAACTTCAAATAATTTCGGATCAGATGTTCGGATTCAGATATTTTTGAATACCCATTTAGGTGAGGTCCAAACTTTCCTTCATCAAACCATTTGATCGGTGTGTATATAAAATCTATAAATATGATCTTAAGAAAATAATTGATTGTCCTTAACTAAACTCTTGTTTTGTTATACATTAAATTGATTATATTCAATAACGAAAACAAATCAAGACACACATCTTTTGCACCGTACCTTGTTCCACCTCTTTGAAACGGTACGCTATTTTAATCTGTGCAAAACACTATGACATTTTCAACTTTAACACGTCTTCTATAGCAAAATACGTCTTGAAATATAAAATAGCATCGAGCAATGTCTTCCATTTGTTTACTATTCCTTCCATGTTTCAAAATGGAACAAAAAATTTAAGGCTCCGTTTAGTTATGAAAAAACAGGGTGTTTACTGGAAAAAAAAAATGCTTAGAAAAATTAGAATTTTGAAAACATGTTTACTTGACAATTTTTTTTTCAAGATATTTACAAGAAAATAAAGAATTTCCATTTTCTGAAAACTTTAAAAAACCAATAAATATAATCTTTTTTGTAATTAACCCTTTCTAAAATTACAAAGAACTTTCAGAACTTTAAAAAACCAATAAATATTATTTTCATAATTTTCCAACTACAAAAATTGTGTGAAACACACGTACACATCCCTATGGCCCCACCATACCAACCCACGTCCTATCACCTTTTATAATTTTCTAAATAGAAACTAGTCAATTTTAAATAAACACATTTTCTAAATTTTCCATCCGAAAAATTGAAAATGAAAATTCCTTCTAAACACGAAAAACAGTTCTCATGACTAAAGGCATCCTAAATATTTTGCTTTATTGACATTGATCTCAATCCAATCAAATTAACACTGAAAACGATATTTCAGTCTTGTCCTAAGCATGCCTTAGAAGGGCGTTTCATCATATACTTAACAGTTATAATAACATCATGAACCAATATGTATGAGCCATGATCATACACGAAAATATCTATGTATTAAAAAAAACAAATTGTGGCACTTTCAACTTGTGTAAGATATGGTTGTATTGTGAAGCGAGGTGGCTTTGTCATGTAATATGCAACAGAATATGTATGTATGTATAAAAGGACCACAAATGAGGGGCCTTATGGGAAGAAGAAAATAAAAGCATGAGTTTACAACAATTACACGACGGGGGGGGGGGGGGGGGGGGGGGGGGGGGGGGGGTGTATAGGAAACATTAACACATAAAAGGGAAGAAGCAAGAGAGAGAGAGAGAGAGAGAGAGAGAGAGAGCATCCTTCTAAACACCTATTAACTTTTTGATATCTGGTCAACAACCTCATCATCATCATCATCATGTTCCGATTTGAAAATTGTGTGGGAAGTAGGGAGGGAGAGGGAGTGTGTATGAGTATGAGTATGAGTATGAGTATGTATTATAGTCTCTCAGTCTAATGTTTGATCCGAAGAAAACTGTCCAAAAATATCAGGACATGAATCCCACTTGGCTTTTTCTCTGGCTTCCCAATAACCACCCGTATAAACAAATGTATCACTTGCTTTATCCTTGGCGAACCACTGCGGCTTCCAGCCTCTCTCTTGCATTTTCCGAGCCTGAATCATGCATGTCATTGCATCATATTATAATTAAACAAGCAAGCAAGCACATATCTAATTCAGCCAAAATGCAACTGCACTGCTATCTATCTCTTATGATGTTATATTAAGATATGTATGGCTTCGGTTTGGTATTTATTTTTTATTTTATAACAAAAAACAAAACAAACCCTAAACCTTCTTTTTATTTTTTTTTTAAAAACCATCTGTTTTTCAAATTACTTGGCTTTGTTCGGGTAGAAGGTGTTGGAAGTTTTTGTATTCAGAAATTAAGAGGAACACGAAACCAAAAGCAATATATATATATATATATATATATATATATATATATACCTGTCTTTGACGTTGTTCTAGTCTGAGTTTCTCTGCATTTGCCGTTTCATACTCGCCATTTTCTAAACACCTTTGGTCGGGTCTTAGTCTTGAATCAGTTGGCGGAAGCTTCTCCTGAAAAAGAAAAAAAAAACAGATGAGACTGATTCATTCCTTCATGCCAAGGCAAACAGTTGAAAAAGAAAAGATTACCTTTAGGCCAGGGGTAAGCTCATTCAAAGTAATAGCAAAGCGCGTTAGATTGTATCTTGTGGGAACCTTTGGGGGCTTGCTCCTTCTCCACAGCAATTGAGCTTCGGAATACGGGTCACCTTTTCCCTTCCCAGAACAATCTCCACTCACATAATGCATGCTTTCATCCCATTTTCCAATTAAACTGGCTGCAGTCTTTCCACTTCTATCTTGCACAACTCCTTGTACCTGCAGAGCAGCTTGTTAATTATTAACTTTTAGTACTCCTAGTCCTAGAAAAGGAAAAGTGGAAAACCTACCTGATGTGGGTTGCGCTCTATGATTGACTGCTCCTTGAATTTTAGCTTACAGGAATAATTACGGTTCCCTTGGATACGCATTGTGCCATAGTGGTCACAATACAGTTTCCCCAAAATAAGGTTGTATATGGAAGTTGTTACCTGAAACAACAACACTCACTCATCAAGTCAAGTCAATCTTTATTTACTTACAGATTCATTCTGTTTTAAAACAAACTCATACCTTACTCCACTGAAAAACTTCTCCATCTTCAAATTGCAAAGTTAAAACCCCAACAGGGTCAAGCTGAATTGAGCGACCCCAAAATTTGCTTTTCAGGTTGCTATCTCCCCAAAATTTCCATCCTTTACCATCACAGTGACACGCTACAATCATGGGATGATGACTTACCTGTTTGTTTGTTGCATAACCAACTAATCAACATCAACACAGTAGTCACACACTATTCCATTTCCATTTCCATTTCCACCTCAAAAAAAAAAAAAAAAAGTAGAATGTTTTTGTATTGGAAAGAAAATGAAAACTGTTATCCTTTTCTCAAGTTATTACCCTTAAAATATAATTAATATCGGCATTTCATTTGTAACAGAGCATATCTGACAGACTTGTGTGATGGATGGCGATGGCGATGGTAATCTAGAAGTAAAACTCTTAGGAAATGAGACATGATAATAAATAGTAAAGCAAGCAAACCTTCTCAGAAAAAAATCGAAGTCCTTTATCTGGATAGTCTGCTTCATAAGTCTCCCCTAGCAACGGATTAAATGGTTTGCAGTTCCTTCCTTCAGTAGAAGCATATCCGGATACTGCAAATGCAGCCACATTCAAAATCCGCATAAGGCTGTTACCCTAAAAAACAGATTTTATAGTAAAAGGGTGAGAAATGAGATCAATATGAAATACAAGTACAACTGTACAAGAGTGAGTTTAGAAATATACTGACCCTTTTGCCCCATTCGTATGCCCGATCAAGAAGATAAGAATACTCCAAATCCTCGAAACATTTTTGCAGAGAAGATAGAGGTTCATTGAAATATACAGGAAGACAGACTTTGGTAAGATCTTTTCCAATGTTGTCTTTGATCATCGACCAAAGACTTACTCCCTTCTCTTTCTCAATAGGATCAGGCAACTTCTTGCGCCTCTTAACACGAGGGAAGTCAGTACCAAATGATCTAATGGAAGCATCGTTCGCTTGTTGATGGTCTTCATCATCAGATGAAAATGATGAGGACCGCATGTCAGAACCAGTACTTTTAAAAGAACCTGACGACAGAAAGTCCCGTGTGTCAAAGAAGGCATTGTCTTCATCATCTGTCTCTTCCTCTGCAGCATCTGCATCTCCCCTCTCATTATCATCTTCAGATTCACTTCCACTTGCTTCTGCCAAATACCAACCCAATTCATTCTTTATCCTCCTTATTGTATCTTTTCAATAAATAATTCCTAATTAAGTCCTTCTTTTACACCCATATATATATATATATATATATATATATATATATATATATATATATATATATATATATATATATATATATATATATATATATATTGCCGACTGACTGGATTAAGTCAACCATCCTATGTATGTGATGTGAGATCATAGCTTCTTAATTGCTTAGTCTTATTCCTCAATACATCCACCCTTTTTCATAATTCCCATTTTTTCCATCACCTAACCAGCATTTTAACACCTTTATGATGAAAAATGATTTGTATGTTTATTCAGATCAAAAAGTATCGTGATATTTTTAAAAAGATTTAGGTGCTGGTCTTAAGTCTTAACTTCTTTCATTTACAGCTACTGACAAAGCTGTCATTTCAGACTAGTAGTAGAGCATATACCCTTTTTTTAAATCATTCATCCTACTCCTTTTAGGGAAAAGAAACGCTCTAACAAGACATGGAATTAAAAGAAAATCAATTAGAGTCAAATATATAACAATTTCACCAGAGCATACCACTGTATTTCTCTTGCCTTAGTCTTGAAGTTGCCCCAACCTCCTTTGATTGTCTTTGGCTCTCATCTACTACTGTGTTCTCAAGGTCAACCTTTTCTGTCTACAAGCAACAGATAACATATTAGAAAATCTTCAAAGTGATTAACATGAATAGTATATGCTACTGGTCTTTTTCATCTACTATTGGCATGCATCATATGATATTATACCTACCATGTCATATTACAATTGCTACAAAAGACTTAGTGGGTAATTCCATTATTAAAACATGGATGACATTTATTGCTTAAGCTTGTATATTACAAGCTAAAAACACACTGGTAAATATAACTTGCATAAACTAGTCATATAGCTTGGTTCATAACATTTTTGTGGGCTTAAATGAAACTGAAATGGACTGATGATATAGTCACCAACTAGTGATACTGATAATCTAAGGACAATGAGTACTACCATCAACTCACTCATTTTAATGCATTTCTTCCAAGTATTTTTCGTTCATGTCACTCGAAGGTACACCAAAAGGTTTCCCCTCATACAACCCCTGCATCTGTACAAATCTAAATGAAATATACAAGCTAATAAGATTAACAAATGATAACCTACCCCTGCTGTAAATAAGTTATGCATGGAACTAGTGACAACTTTAATAAGTAAATACATGGCTTAATCTAGTAAGGTAAATCTGGGTGTTTCTCTCAGTTTTTCAAAACATGATTCATCCAAAGAGAATCTTAATGGGAAAAAAAAAGAAACAGGGCCTATGAGATATTACATGTACCTCTAACATACGCAGTGTGTCCATGAGAAGCAAGTGCTTCTGCTTAAGAAGCACCAACTGATCTTGCATGGCAGAAAATTCAGTCCTCATAATAAGTTCGGTGTCCTGGATGGCTGTCTCACTTACACCTTCTTGTAATAAGCGTTGCCTCAACTTTTCTGTTGACACAGTAAAGCCGCCAACAGGAGCCATCAATTCACTGTTAGATAGTCGAGGGAACATGCCCTTCACAGCCTGGAAAGCTTCCATCCATGCAATTCGATCATCCCTCGTGTCTGCCCTCAAATGCAGCCTTTTTGTCCCCGTGAATATGGAAAATCTTTTGTCATCTGATCTACTTTCACGAATAGATGAAACCTATCACACCAAACAATGTATCAAAATATATATATATATATATATATATATATATGCAAAACCCATCTAAATAAAATGGAATAATAACCACATAGCACAGACTTGATGCGCAAGAGAAACACTCTTATTCATATGGAAAAAATTCACTTGCAGGTATACACATACTCATGCATAGTAAAAAGATGATTCCACCCAACTGAGTTCTCACAACACAGCATAAAAACATCAATGAATACCGAATCCAAACACAAAGATAGAGAGGGATTCACATAAAACAAAGAAATTAATCCCAAGCCGAGCAAAAGTTTAGAAAGTCAGACAGACAGACATCCGAACAAGCAGATTGATCTCTCTTAGACGATTTTACATAAAATCTACAGAATATCCTCCCAGAACTCCAAGCACAACCTAAACTCAGACATCAGTTGTCAAATTAAACTTTTCAAACCGCTAGATGTTATGACAAATCGCAGACAGACTCGTGATGATTGATCATCATTGAAACTGAATGAAAATTGTTAAAAGAGTAAGTGACTTGACCTTGAGATGGACTTCACCAACGGGCTTTCGGCGAGGATGATGAGAATTATTACTAGTAGCGCCGGAATTTCCGTGACGAGAGAATCGGCGGAAAGACTCGTCGCCGATGACCCTTGACCCGTTCTCAGTCTCTTTACTAACAACAATCTTATCAGGCCCATGAATCTTATAGTAGGAAAGCACGCCATCTTGTAACACAAACCATCGAGGCCGCCATCCTTTACCATAATTAACCCATTTGTGCAAAATCCCTGATATCCCACTACCTACTATATCATTGATCTTCACATCTCTCTGATCTCCACTTGTCAACCTCATCGCGGGCGGTTGCCGTTCAGCATCCGACGCCGTATTGAAAGTAACATGGTGGTTATGGTTGTGGTTGTGGTTGTTAACGTTATGAACGGGACTTATGTGCTTGGAAAAATCCGATACCGGGGCGGCAGCAGAGGAGGGAGTAGCAGGCATCGAATTATTATGATCGGCGGGAACACAGCAAAAAGGATGCATATATATGTAAAAAAAACAATAATTACGAATTAAGAAAAAGATGATAAAAGAGGGAGAAAATTAGATATGGCGGTGGTCATAACCACGGTTCGGCGGCCGGAGAGAACGAGTAATCCATCAGAATCGTGTAATGATTCAATGGTGGTCCTGCGATGGGGGAAAGTTGCGTTAATTTAGGGGAAACAGAAAGGTTATGGTTGGGGCGTGAATTACGGGCGGAAGAAGAAGAGGAAGAAGTCGCCGGAGGGATTGGAAAGGAATATACCCGGTGGTGTCATTTGGTAGCGACCAACCACTCAAAAAGACGCAACCAGCACTTTTTTGGACCGACTCACATGCTTTTATTCATTTCTACGGTAAAATTTAACCATATATCCCTTGCCTTACCATTTTCTTTGCCTTTGCTTTTGCCTTTAGGGTTAGGGTTAGGGTTAGCGTTAGTGTTAGAGTTAGGACCATTATTTTAGATGTTAATCATAAGAAATTATAATATATTTTTATTTTCTATGCACAAATTATTTTAGATGTTAATTATGATATGATATTTAATAAATTTATAATTTTGTAATATATAACAAAAAAGTCATATATAACCGGTTAATTGTCAAATACTTTTACGATGTTAAATAGTTTTTCCTGACATAATAAATGTATTTCTCGAAGGAATTGTGAACTTCTCTTGCACGGTGAAATGCCTTCGACATTGTGAGATACCTTCAAATTTATGAATTTTTGCCGAATGAATCTATGTAAATATTTTATCATTTATTGTAATTATGTTTGGAATTAGGAAATGTTTTTTTTTTCGGAATAGTAAATTCTTTTAGTAAACTACATGAATGGTCCCTATGATTCGGGTAATTTTGTTCTCTAATTTTTTTAACATGAACCACCTTTGGTTTTGTTTCTAGTTTAGTCTCTAACATATCTAAAATATCATTTATACCCTTTCTTATTTTTTTAGACAAAATTACATAAATGGTCCTTATGGTTGACAGAAAATACCACCACAAATCCTTTTGAAGAATTTTGAACATGTATGGTTATTGAGAACTAAAAACCTTACACGGATGGTCTTTATGACTAACCCCGTTAGAAATAAAGGTTAAGTTTTTGTGAAATGACTAATATATCATTCATAATTTTTTTTCTTACTTATTTAATAAAAAGAAAAACATAAATGGACATCTCTCTCTATATATACAAAAATACACACATACACACTTGCACTTTCTCTAAAGAACACATACCTACATAATTTATCTCTTTCAAGCACCGGTTGTTTTCAGGTATTAATTCTTTGGCATAAGTTTATTTTAAATCTTCATTTTTGAGGTTTTGGCTGACCGCGACACGATGGTGGAGATTCATTGCAGTGCGGCCACATCATTTAAGTGGTGGTGAGGTCAAGTGTTGGTCGTGGTCCAGTGGCGGGTGGGCTCAAAACCCTAAACCTTGGGCCTTTTGCCCTATTTAAGCAATAAGATGGCCATGGTTTCGTTTCATCCTTAGCATCCACTATCCAGAAGAGAAACCCTCGCTTAATGTGTGTATGTGTGTATGTATGTGTGTTCTTGGTGTCTAGAGTCGTAACACCCGCAAATTTGAGCTAGACAATAAAGTTATTATAAACCATAATAATGAATTTTAAAGAGGGTTTATTTAGGATAAATAATTTTAACCAAATTATAGTATATGTGACGTGGATTTCGTACATACAAAGAACGCTCAAATCCGAATTCGAGTGAAGAAGTTACAACCTTTCGAAGTTTCGCGTTCAAACAATATGTCGTAAATAGTGAGTTGGAGATAGGTTGCTTATTATCCTTAGTAATCTAAACAAAAGTCGTAGATATCATCAAAGTGAATTTGTGCATATAGATATCGTCTAAATCTGATTTCGTAAGAGGAAGTTAGGATTTTTTTTTAAGTTTCAGCGTAGCAGTATGTCACACCCCCAAACCAGAACGGCGGAAACGTCTGGGGGCGGATGACTTCATGTACAGTATCATAACAATTGAATAATAGCAATCAAAGCATCACAACCATTGCATTGAATATTTAATAAGTTTACATTGTACTCAAAAACATTGTTTACATGATATCAAATGCATATGACTAAAATGATTAACGAGATGCGACGACGTCTCATCCACCAAAAACTCTTGTGGTTACCTTGGTTTCCTGAGAATACAAGTGATTTTGAAAAGTGTCAGCAATTAAGTTGGTGAGTTCATAAGCGTTTTTGTATGAGAAGGTTTTGTAGTTGTTTCGTGTAAAATGGTATATTTTCTTTAAAATGAACTGTAAGTCTTAATCCAAAGACTAAAAATGTAAGTAATACTGTACTAAAAAGTCGTGTTAGGAAGTTTATAAAACTACTTAAATGTATGTTAATCTCGTTGTAAGTCTTAACCCAAGACTAAAATGAAAGTAATGCGGTGCTGGAAATAGTTTTAGTAAGATTTATCTTTTTGTGAAGACTATTTCAGTGTACGCTAACCCATAAACCAAATGTTTTGTCAATACTCTATGTGAGTTATTATAACCATACTAATACGACTAGTTGGCCTGAACGACGTTTTTCAGGCGTCAGCACTGTTACGACATTTGTCACCCTAGACTGGCCGGTCTAACTGTAGCTAACAGCTGAGGTGTGGGGTTGTTAATCCTGTATAGATGATATACACAAATGTCACGCTCTCCCTCCAATAGACTCTGGTTATAATGCAAGACTTAATGTGTACTCTGGTAGGTACGGTGAAGCTGAATGTCTCACAACTAGTATCAACCGGTTTACGTCTATTATACTGAAAAATCGTTTTCTTGTAAATGAAATAATTATACCTTTAAATAATTATATATTTCTTCTGTAATGATCTACTAGTATCAACCAGGGTGTTTTCTCAAAAACCGGGCTCCACGCGAGTAGAGTTTCGACTCGACAAACTCTTATTGTGTATAATTTAACAAGTAATTGGTACAAGCATATAAGTCGAAATTTATCTGTTCCTTTTATCCTAAGAGGATTAAAAGCGATATCTTGGGCCCCTCGATGATTTTGTTTTGACTTATGTGTCGGGCCCGGTCATGACTCAATTGATGTGTTCAATTAAGTTCAATGTCAAACAAATCAGAAATCGGGAAACAAACTGTTGGACAATAAGTATGACTATGTTCCATGTCTTTGTCCACACGATATCTTAAAGAACAGAGGATTATATGATCCCTTATCTAAAGGATGCGTCATTGACTAGGTCAGAGTTTGACATCAGCTTTTGAGAGCTATGATTGCTAATCGGATTTTGAAGTTGCATTGGCAGTTATAGTTATTAGACTTATCTAAGTGGGAGACTTTTGGATTAGCTGTCTAAGCCCATAATTATAATTGGTATGTACTTGACCCGATTGTAGCATGGTCCTTTTGGGTTGCCTTCACCGGAGCAATTTGATAGGATGAATATTTGAGAAAAAGGTTATTTGTGATTTATTAATATATTATAAGAATAATATATTAATTGAGAAACCATATTATTTAATTAGTATTGATCAATAATTAATTTGGAATTAATTTAGTGATCAAAAGAGACTGATTAAATTTACGGGGACTGATTAGGTAAATCAGTAATACTTGTAGTTTGGGCTAATGATCCATGTTGATTAGGGATGGAATAAATCTATATGAGAGTCCATAAAGGTGTAGTCCAAAGGGCCTATGAAATAGGAAGAGTCATGGTGAATTAGGGTTTACATGGAAGAAAACCTAGGAATTCCACACTATAAATGTAACCCCTAACCCCCTTAAATCGGCCAACACTTCCTATAAGCAAACCTTAGCCGATTTTTGGTGATTCCTAACCTCTCTCATAAGCCTCCATTTGCTTTTGGTGTTTGTAACACATTAGAGGTATCACACTTGAGGTACTAAGCTCTTGAAAGGCCAAGAACTACAAGCTACACTAAGAGGTATTCATCTAACTAGTTTTTATGTTGTATATCTTCATTGCATGATAGCTAGGGTGTATGCTTTGAATAAAATGAAATTGCATGTATAACTTGAGAAAACTTAGATCCAACGTATGTGCACCATATTATTGTTATAGTGCTCAAAACCCATCAGAACCTCTGTAAGTTAAGCTACACTCTAGTCTTTTTTGTGTAACTTATATATATAGTCATAAGTCGTCATTATGAACCTATAAATAAGATTTATTAGTAGTTTCATGTTGTTATACTGATTTATCTACTTACGGGAGAGGTATCTAGAATGGTCATGTTGGCTTGGTTGTTGGATTTCAGAAAAGCTATTATGCCGAAATGATCATGCCTCCCAACTGTCATGCCTAGCTGATCCCTATTTAGACTATTAGTGTTCATTGGAATGATTGATAGGTCTAGACTATCTATAGCCATGTAGAACGTTAGACTAAAACTTAGTGATAATGATATTAGGTCATGTCAAATGAAAGGTCGATTTCTAGAAGCAAATCTCTGCCCAAGTTTTGATTCGTCACTTTAGCAAGTGAGTGCATGGTCTGTTTCGTCTTACGCATAGATATGAAGTATCTAGATAATTACATGCTTATGTGCTTATTATATGTGCCGAAGGTGATATGTGTTAGATAAAATAATATCAGATGATATTTAATTAATTTAATTATATAAGTATGTTAGGTGTGTCAAACCCAACAAATAAAGGGGTACGATATACTCCAAAAGAACACTACTATATTGCACTAAAAGTTAGCACAAGGCAAGTAGGGTCGATCCACAGAGACACGGGACAATCGGTCTATACCTCTTTGCGCAAGGTACTTTGGTCACCAACAGTAAAGAGGGGGTTTTAAATGCAATGATTAGAACAACTAATTAAAAACAACAATAAGCGACTAAATAAGTGAATTAAATTCAGAAATTGTAAAGACTCCAACTCTATGTATGACAACTTAGCAATGTGATTCCAAAATGACATGTCACTTGCTCAATTCTATCCAAGCTGGTACTTGAAAGTGTTAACAAGCTCTAACACTTCCCATTCACCACATTAATTAACCAAAACAAGCTCTTTGATTAACCCTAACCTTACTAACCTAATCTAAACAAGCTCTTAGAATTAGATTACAAGATTGCATTAAGCTTTATGTGAATGTTCCCAACAACACCTAATACTCCTCACAAGCTCGGGAGTGTAAAAGTGTGTGAAAATATTTACACTAAATTCATTCAATGGAAATCAATTTAATGCTTGTTACTTAGTCCAATTCACAAAATAATTACGGATTTTGCAAAATGAATAACTTGAATGACCTAACCCTAATTCAAATGGCCAATAAGAATCACAATTAGAATCAAACATTCAGTTGAAGCAAAATCAATTTCACTAGATAGAAATTAAAAGCAAACATCAAGTCATATGATTGGAATCACAACCAAGAAGTCAAAACATGAAGTAGGAGAAACTAGGGTTCTAGCCACACATGGCTAGAACAAAACCACAAGTTGTAAAGATGGAAATGATGTGCAATTACAACTTACAAATAAGGGAAATAATGTTTCCAAATGATAACAGATTAAATCCTTGCAAAAACCTTTGAATTTCCTTCACCCAATGTGCTTTGGTATCATCTGTGTGTGTAAAAATGACCCTAACCCCGTATGTAACATCCCGTTATTTTCTATCTTGTAAAGTCAATCAGTTTAATCAAAAGTCAGACTTGTTTCTGTTAACTTTTAGCTTTTTTAAGGGTCTATTTGAGAGTTATAAGCCTAGTACACTCAAGGATTGTGTGTTAGGAAGTATTAACTTAAAATAATTGAGTTGCAATTGAGCCGGAATCACCTTCACCAGGAGTTCACGGCTTCAAACTAGGGTTTACGGCCGTGAACCCATCATGGCCGTGAACTCCTCATCATAAGTAGGGTGTTCCTTCATTATTCCTTCATTTCTCACATCTTCAAGTCTTGAACTCTCAAAACTCTCTCAAGTATCATCAAGAACACTCTCCTTTCTCTTCAAAATCGTAAGTGATTCTTCCATATTCAATTGATATCATTCATATTCACAAGAAGTTCTTTGATTTCATCCATGAATTCAACACGTTTGGTTTAGATCTTCAAATCACCATCCATTCCACCAAGAACACACAATTGTTCTTTGGGCCGTAAACTCCCTAAAAGACTACCAAAACGTGAGTAACTCTTCTAACATCTTGTTATACAATAGAAACACTTGATTCCAACCAAGAAACAAACACCCAAATGCATGATCTTCAAGAGTTCACGGCCGTGAGCCCTTCATCCATGGCCGTGAACCCTTCATATGATCTTGAGGTGGCCGTAAACCCTTCATAAGATCATCATGTGGCCGTAAACCCTTCATAAGAACAAGCCTTGGCCATAAACACTTCTATGGCCGTAAACACATATAGTGTGGCCGTGAACACCTTTCTTTCAATCGCATGTGATTGTAACACTTCAATTCAAGTTTTCCTAGCACCTAAAGTTGTTTACCTCACATGATTAGTTGTTATATACACTAATTATACATATATATGTGTCATTATATGCTTAATAGGATCCATTTGTGTTCAAGACTTCACTTGATATTTTTAACATCCTATATCAATCCTTCATTCGAATCCCTCACTACAAGTGAGTTCATACCCCCACATTTTCATAGTTTTTACTGTTTTAAGGGGGGGGGGGGATACAAGTCTAACACAAAGATTTTGTGTTATAAACAAATGGTTTCAAAATATCTTATCAAAATGGATTTCAATTATCATCAAATCAAATGGTTTCAAAGATTGTGTCAAAATGACATCAAGTCGCCAAAAGTATTTCAAAATATTAAACTTCTTTTAAATGGTTTTATAAACTTATATTTTTCCCCAGAAATCATATATATATATATATATATATATATATATATATATATATATATATATATATATATATATATATATAAGGTTTAAAAGGCTTAAGACTGATAACCCAATTTAGTTCCTTTTCCTTGTTTGGATGTGGGATTATAAGTATCGGTTATTTGTCCGAGTGTCATTTAAATCTTACTTATATATATTTGTATATGTATATAAGTATAAAAGTTATTTCATTCAGTTCAAATACCCTTTGTAACATGTTGAGCAAGGGGTTACATTCATGAAACAGATAGTATCAATTCAGAAAGTACATATAAATTATAATAGGTATAATTTATGATTCATAGAACATTAATTCACGATTCAAGTATACTAAAGTACATTGTTTTACAAGAACAAGGGTTTGATTCAAAACTAATCAAGAGAATACATCTTTCATATACTAATTCAGGGGCATACTGTCAATCATTCATTTCAGAATGATTGGGTTTTCATAACTATTATACATGTAACGTCTATATGCTTTTTATGAGTCATTTGATTCAGGTTGTTTAATTCATTTAAACAATATAGTTAAAGTCCTAACATTATAACCAGAATCTCCAGTGGGGGATCGAAACAAGTGTGTATAGATCGATATTGGGATTGACAACCCCGCACTCAGACTGCTAGCTACAGTCAGGCATACACGCCTACGAGTGACAGTTGTTATCAACAGTTTTAACGCACTCATAGCGTTAGGTCAGGCCATCTAGTCAGTATGGTTATAATAACTCACTAAAAAGATATTAACAATACGTTAGTGTATAATTAACTAAACATAAGTACATTTTCAAAGTACTAGTTTTACAAGATACAATTTACAGTATTACATTACAGTTTACAATAACAACTGGTGGAACCAGGCACACTCACAGTTACAAGTTTTACATAAAGGAATACAAATACAAAACGTTGTTTTACAAACAGAATGGTTTTATGAGATTAAAACTACTTTTCATATACAGCAGAAAATATAGGATTTTCTAGAACAGTTTACATATTCAAGAAACAGAAACATACTTTCAAACATAAATACTTATGCACTCAATCAACTTTATGTTGATACTCTCTTTTCAAATTACTTGTATTCTCAGGGAATCAGTAGACACGTACTCCCCGAGCTTTTGAGAAGATGGAGCTATTTTGAGTCATGTCTTCTTCTTTTGTATAACTATTTTGGTTTCAATATACAATGATTGAACACATGTAAATACTTATATTTTTTTAAATACAATGGTTGTTTGTACTTTGATTACTATGATGCATGTGTTGTGATACTACAAATGAAGTCATCCACCCCCGGACGTTTCCGCCGTCTGATTTGGGGGTGTGACACCGTAATATGAAAAATAGGAAAAACTGTCAAAAGGCAGTTTTTGGGTTGAACACGGCTAAACAGACACGGGTCGTGTTCAGCAGTCAACACGGCCCGTGTTGATTTGCACTAAACTGACACGGCCCGTGTTCAGCATGGTCAACAGCTTCTTCTTGGTCAAACACGCCCCGTGCCCACTTTTCAATGTAAATCTAACACGACCCGTGTACTCCTCTGACTCCGAATCCAAACTTGATTTTTCCAACTTTTCCGTTCTTCGCCCGATCATTCCAAAATCTTCACCAATGCTTCCCGGCACTTCCCAAAGCGCGTTCTAACCTCCGGTTTACCTGAAAAGAACATGAAAGCATGCAAATAAGGTTGTTCTAGAGACTAGCATGAATTGGATGAAATGCACGAAAATTGAATAACAACTATGCTAAATAGATGCATAAATAGGACTAAAAGGTGTGCAAAAAGGTGCAAAAAATGCACCTAACAAAGTAATTTACACTTATAACATGAATTGGGTAGTGACGGGTGATGAGAAATAGGTGATGTTATATTGGTGATAAATAGGTGATGACTACCAGACCGATTGATGACAGCCCCGTAGAACACTGAAAACGATGGACTTCGTGCCTATAAACATTGGCAGATATGGACTTAGTGCCTATTAATAAAACGTTGGAGACTATGGACTTAGTGCCTATTCGTTAAACGTTGGCAACTATGTACTTAGTGCCTATTAGTTAAATGTTGGCAACTATGGACTTAGTGCCTATTAGTTAAACATTGGTAGCTATGGACTTAGTGCTTATTAGTTAAATGTTGGCAGCTATGGAATTAGTGCCTATTAGATAAACACTGTCAGCGATGGACTTCGTGCCCATTTGATATAGGTGATGATAAGTCAATACGATGTATGTGATGACCCTTAGGATATAACCCTAGGGAAGAATAGATAAGAAAACGGGGATGGGAAATTGGGTTAATGGTTTGATAATTAAACATACTAACTATATTATTGTGGGTTGAAAACCCTATGTACTCACCAGGTTTCCCAACCTAACCCACTCAGTTTATTGTATCACGGGAAATTATATATGATGATATATGTATGTGCTGAGAGATTCAAGGAGATGTAGACTATTAGTGTAAAGAAATATCGTAAGTATTCGTTTATGCTTATGTTTCTTATATTGACGATGACATCTCGAGTTTTATAAATAAAATACATTTCTTGGAAATGTCTTGATGATATTATTATCATGTTTTTGGGACAAATTCCACAAAGTAAATCTTTTTAAAAGGATACTCTGATTTATCAAGCATAAACAAAATCTGTCTTTACTGGCCGTAAAAATGGGGATGTCACAAGAGTGTGTGTTCTTGGTGTGTCAAGATCTTAGGTGCTCTTAGAAGAAGAAGGAAGTGATATTGTTCCTTGAAGAGTGGTTTGGACTTCAGATCTTGCATCTCTAGCATCCTCTAGAGATTTGTAAGGTATGAAGCTTCTACCTTTATTGCTTTTGATTAATATTTCATGCTTTTAACTCCCTTATTGTTCCTTAGAAGAACGTTCTTGGAGTTTTGATAAACGCCAGAACCTTGGGTTTGGTTGGTGTTCATTTATGGACTTATTTTTTGGGTATGCATTGGTTTCCTTGGAGCCATGTATAAGTTCCGGGTATTTTGTTCCCAAATAGAATTGGGGCTTGGGAACTTGGCTTATTGAGTAAAGAGAATGAATAAAGTTGGAAACTTTATCCATGTAGAGCCATAGTCGATCCAGATCTGAGCCTTAGAGATTTGGACTTAGGGATTAAGAGCTTTATGAAATAAGTTGTTGTGGTCATCAACCGCGTCGCGGAGAATGGCTGGTTGTGGTATGGTTCGCGGGAGCAGCCGCAACTATTTTGTCCTTTAGCGACCATGGTGCGGCCACAAATCGTACACAAAGCTTAGTGAGTTCCCCAAAATACCACACACAGCACATCACAAATCGTAAGCAGCCGCGACTATTTTGTCCCAAAATTCTCAATTAAAACTTAAAGTGTTTATTCAAATCACATCTACAACATCTTAAAACATTTATTAGGGTATCATTAAAAGTTATCATGTGCACAAGTCCCCCTATTGATGCGATGCAATCGAGCCGTGCCCCTCCTTTATTATAAGCAAACCTGAAAACATTTAAACCCCAAATCGTAAGAACAAAGCTTAGTGGGTTACCCAAAATACCACACACAACACATCATAAATAAACAGTTATGGGTTATCAGCAACCATGGAGACTACCCGAAGTCTCAGTGGGCAAACAGCACGCCCTGCGGGTTATCAGCAACCCTATAGACTACCTGAAGTCTCAGTGGGCAAGCAGCACACCATGTGGGTTATCAGAAACCCTGGGAGTGGAGACTAGTCAAGGTCTCGGCATACACAACATCACATATAATAATAACAACAAGTAAGACCCAGTTGGTCAGCACGTATATACACAGACAATCATGCAAGAGTCACAAAGACAGCAAGCATCCTACATACACAAGTTAGTGGGCCGACATTGGTGCCTTTGACCCACAATCACAGTGAGAAAACTCACCTCAATCGGAAGATAGTAAATCTCGCACCCAAGTCTGCTGCACAACGGCTCCTCACACTGAACACAGTCAATACCAACCCAAGTCACATTCTTAAGCTCAAGCCCATAAACCATGCGGCCTAAAAATGGCTCAAGCCCAAACTAGGCCCACTAATGGTCCAAGACCAAATAGAGAGTCTTAAGGACCAATCTATATTCTGTCTTCCTAAAAGGTAAAAGACCATTTTACCCTTCCCATAACTGGTCCAACATCTCATGGCCCAATTCCCAAAAAGGAACAAGGCCCAAAATGGACTTTCAGGGAGTACACCCCGCGTACAGCCCATCGCAGCACAATGTACAAGTCACTGAAGCCTGATCCATGCATTACGCGGAGCATAATCCTACGTATGCCCAACGTACTCGTCAGAGGACGAAAAACTCAAAAAAAAAGCTCTTAATGATTAAGGCAATAACGTCCAAACACAGATCTGATCCTTAAGGGGTGTCTTAAGTCATAAAGTTCATGACTTTATGACTTTACATGGCTTAATGAGGTCCAAACCATAATATAAGCTTCCTAATCTTCATAAAAGGTCACCAATACTTGCATGAGAGGATAAAACTCCACAAGATCCAAAACATGATAAATTACCACCCAAAACTAGATCTATACAAAAGAGCCATCAAGATTGAGACTTTATACCTCCAGAAGCTGCAGGAAGGAAAACCAAGCCTGGATCTACAAGCTCCAAGCAATCCAGCTCTCCTTCAAAAAGCTCATTCTTCTTCAATGAGCACCAAAACACATGAAATCACACCAAAAACTCAAGAATCACTCTAATGGGGGCTAGGGTTTCATATTAGGGTTTAATGGGATGGAGGTTGAAGGTAAGAGGGTTTGGAGTTGAGTTAAGGCCATTAAATAGGGGTCCAAGACCCTAAATTAGCGTTTGCACCTGACTAGAGTACGCCCTGCGTACTCCTGGTACGACCAGCGTACTCCAAAGGGCACGTGCGATCCTCATGCCTAGTACGCCCAACGTAATCCTATGTACGCCCAACGTACTAGGCTTAGCCCTAAAACCACCACTCTTCTGAAGGCCGTAACTTCTTCATTCTAAGTCTGATTTCAAAGATCCTTATATCCACGGAAAGGTAATGAGAATCTATACACTTTTATCAACTCATTCTTGCCTTAAAACGTTTTGAACATAAACCTAAAATTCAAAAAAGGCCCAAACCATCACTTTACAGTTATACCCTTGGGCTCCAAAACACAAACCGAACTCTCGGATCACCTATTCTACATTATCCACACACAAAGGGGTCCAAATCTCTCATTCCCAAAGCCCGAAGTCTTATGATACTTGATCTTCGAGTCACAGCCCCGAATTATGAAACGAATCGAAACAGGGTGTTACACCTAATAGACTTAATCATAGCCACCGGTGAGAAAGTTTCCTCATAATAAACTCCATGAGTTTGATTATAACCTTTAATGACCAGTCGAACTTTATAAGCCTATATGTTCCCATCTATGTCAGCCTTCTTCTTGAAGACCCATCTACATCCAATGGTTTTAAGACCAGGTGTAGGATCAACCAAGCTCCATACCTGGTTATCATACATGGACTAAATCTCATTGTACATCATCTATTTCCATTTTTCAGCCTCTAGGCTCGCCATGGCTTCCTGATAGTTACGCGACTCATTATCTCCTAATAGGTTGTCCTCCTCTGGAGTTATATGGAAACCATAGAACTCAGGCTGACGACGTTCTCTATCAGATCTATGAGGTGGATGTGGAGGTACATTAGATTCCTCAACAGGTTGTTCAACTTGTTTTTAGGGTCTAGTATCAACTTCAGGTTATTCAATGATTGACTCTTGAATCTCATCAAGATCAATTGGACTCCCACTAGTTTCTTGTGATATCAGTTATCTCTCACGAAAGACTACCCTACAAGCAACAAAGATATTGTTCTTAGTAAGCTTGTAAAACAAGTATCCAAAAGAATCTTTGGGATAACCAATGAAGTAACACCTTTATGATCTGGGTTCAAGTTTGTCTAGTGCTTCTCGACGAACGAAAGTCTCACAACCCTAGACCTTGATTCGTGTAAGAGAGGGACGAGTTCCTTTCCACATTTCAGATGATGTTTTCTCAACCTTGTTAGTTAGTACGGGGCTTAGAATATAAGCGACCATTTCTAGAGCATAACCCCAAAAACTAATTGGAAGTGTAACACAATTCATCATAGAACGAACCATGTCAAGCAAGGTTTGATTTCTCCTTTACGACAAACCATTATGTTGTGGTGTTCTTGGTGTAGCTATGAGATTATCCCACAACTTCTAAGATGGTCGTAGAAGTCATCACTAAGATACTTTCCGCACCTATCAAAACAACGTATCTTGATTTTCTTGCCTAGTAGATCCAGATAGGTTGTAGGCCCTATGAGGCGGTCCAGTCAGGTTGGCTGCTCATATTTGTATGCTTGTTTGTCATGTGGAGTGTTGGTACTTTGGGAGAACTCACTAAGCTTTGGCTTACCGTTTCAGTTTATTGTTTTAGGTACTTCAGTGGATCGTGGGAAAGTGAAGGCATGATCGTACACATCTTCCTGTTTTTATGACATTGGATCTTCGGATACTCTAATCTTGAATAATAATTTTGAAATAATGGTTTTGTAAACACTTTACGGATGAAAGGTTTTTTTTTAATTTAAAATGTCTATGATTTTTGGGTTGTTACATATATATATATATATATATATATATATATATATGTGTGTGTGTGTGTGTGTGTGTGTATGTATGTATGTATGTATGTATGTATGTATGTATATATATATATATATATATATATATATATATATATATATATATATATATATATATGTCAGTGCTAGTGGGAGCACTTTTGTTACCCTTATATTGTACATAGATAGTGGGCGATTCATAGGAAACTATGTTCTTACTTAGCAAGTGTAAAAGCTTAGTTTGGTATGAGAACCATTTCACTACACATGGAAGATACAACACACATACAAAATATAGGGATCCATAGAGATAGATCTAAGTGATTCATTGGATTAAGCCAAATTACATGGAATCTTGAGGAAACTCGACATGCAGAACTCGAAACAAGTTTACATTGAATTAAATATGGCATGACAATGAGCGATGCTAATATCCTAGTTATACTATTGAGCTAGAGGAAATGAGTCGTTTCCCACATGCTTTTGCTATGGGATCGATCATATATACCATGACATATTTGATGACTCGTATGTCGTGAGCATGACAAGTTGAATTAGATTAATTTGGCGAGAATCAACGAATCAAGATCAAGCACATTCCTAAGTGTCCTAAAAGGACATAGGAAAGAATATTGTTAGTATGGAAGAGATCAATGTAAAAGTTACACTGATGCTAAGTGCCACACTAATAGAGACAATTTTGGTCGTAGTCAAAATTCATGTTTTTACTAAATGGTGAAGTATTAGCTTGAAAGAGTACCAAGTAATACACCATAGTGGATTTAACAACAAACTTAGAGTATATTGTAGTTGGTTAAATTGCAAAGAAAACAATGTGACTAAAAGAGATTCATTAGTGACATTATTTTTTAAAATTCAATCATTAATGGTCCTTTTGAAGGTTTTTATGACTATAAGAGTGAATTTACCTCGAGTATGGATGACAAGTCACAATCTCAAATGACACATACTCAATAAGTACCATAACATATCATAGTTTTTCAAATGTAAAGACATCATATATAACGCCCGGTTCCTGATACGTATCTTAAATAAAGAATATTTGCATTTTATACTAGGACTCGACGAGTTGGAGGCTCAACTCGTCGAGTACGGGTGGATTTTTGGACGTGGATGGAAGAGCCTACTCGCTGAGTCGAAAGCCCCGACTCGACGAGTTGACCTGTCTGGGTGAAACCCTAAATTTTAGGGTTTGCACCCTATTTAAACACATTAACCAGCCTCCCATGCATCCCCCATCGTCTCCCTTAGTCCAGAAAACCCTAACTCGTGACCCTTGAGCTTTTACAAGTGTGTGAGTCATTTTTTAGAGTGTTTGTGTGATCTTGAAGCTAGAGGAGAAAGAAGGAGCAAGAAGGTTCAAGGGAGCAGTAGATCCAGGGTTCAAGCTCCATTTCCAGTCCCTTTAAGGTATAAAGTTGCTTCCTTGAATTCTCTATTGCTAGATCTCTCTATATTTGAGTTTAGGGCCATCTTTTGGCAATTTTGTGAACCTTTTTGAGTATGGAGTGTACTATGAAGTTGTAACTTTAGATCCAGATCCCTTTCAGCCCCTTTAGCCATAAAGTTTACGAAATTATCATGCTTTAGCCCTTCCCTTTGGCCTAGACTTCATTTTAGACTTGGAAATGGTGTTTTTGGCTCATAACACCTTGCATGCACGTAAAGTTTGTAACTTTACGTGCAATATCGACCCTAGAAGGTCAGATCTATGTTCTGGATGCATTAAACCCGACTGAAATCAACTTGGTAGATTTGGAATTTGGGGAACTCGGCGAGTCACTCATAGAACTCAACGATTCGGGTTATGGTTCCCCAACCTTTTCTGTTCTGATTGATCTGGTTGAAGTCTAGAAGAGGACTCAACAAGATGGACGTGAATATGGAATTGAAGACCAAAGAACTCGACGACTTCAAGGATGAACTTGGCGAGTTCAAGACAATATGCCAACTAATATGAAGCAGGACTTGACGAGTTCAAGGATGAACTCGACGAGTCAATGAGCAAATGTTCTGATCTGTATGAAGGAGAACTCGACGAGTCCAAGAAAGGACTCGACGAGTTCAAGTGGAAAGTCCCGATTCTGTCATAAGGAGAAACTCGGCGAGTTAGAGGGTAACTCGATGAGTCCGATCATGAATTCGAGTTTCTCTGAATTATGAAACTCGCCGAGTCGATGGATCAACTCGGCGAGTTGATGGATCAACTCGGCGAGTTGAGTCAACCAGGATGTTGACTTTGACCAAGGTGTTGACCTTGACTTTGACTTTGACCTGAGTTGACCCTTGAAAGGGGTATGAGTATGAAATGGTAATTAAGTAAGGTTGTTATGTGTAGGAATTTGAGAGGAGTCGATTCCAGCGCCGAGGATAGTTCAGTTACTTCACGACATTGAGGTGAGTTACCTTCCAGTAGAAGTGGGTCTAAGGCCACAATGTCGGCCCACTAATAGGAGATGGTTGTTAGATGATTGTCTTTGTGATAATTATTTGGTATGTTATGATATGTATTGGTATGCTATGATGATATTTGATAATGGTAGAAAGGGTAGGATAGACCCTAGTACCGTTCGATAGGGCCGAAGGGGTATGCCAGCACCCGAATAAGCTAGGCAGTATATGATTTATATGTTATGCACTCGGATGCTATTTGGTAGAAGTAGGGGGTGAAATAGTCCTCGGTACCGGTCAATAGGACCAAAGGGGTAGGCCAACACCCTGATATGCTAGGCTAGGTACCGGTCGACAGGACTGAAGGGGTAGGCCAGCACCCTGATATGCTAGGCAAGTTACCGGTTGAAAGAGACCGAAGGGGTAGTCAGTACCCAGATGTGTTAGATAGTATGTGTTATGTATGGTATGTGGTATGATGGGGGAACTCACTAAGCTTTGTGCTTACAGTTTTCAGTTTTGTTTTCAGGTACCTCTTCTTCGAAGGGGAAGGAGCCGACACGGTAGCAGCGCATCTCACATACACACAGGATTTCCGCATTATGAGATTCTTGGGATTGTACTCGGACATTATTACTATTTTATGATATGGTTTTGAGACACGTGACTATGGTTTTAT
This sequence comes from Lactuca virosa, assembly GCF_052849685.1. Lineage (NCBI taxonomy): Eukaryota > Viridiplantae > Streptophyta > Magnoliopsida > Asterales > Asteraceae > Lactuca > Lactuca virosa. The sequence continues at coordinate 364,979,717 of NC_136429.1, read as the reverse complement.
GAAATGATATGAATCGATGATGCTTTTCAGTAAACTGTTTTATAAGTTACTTAATTAAAAACAAAATTTTTGGTCTTAAAAATTGGGATATTAGAAGTTGGTATCAGAGCCTTGGTTTGAGGGATTCGGACGCACCTTCGGGGGTGTTTGGACTCAAATCGAGGGTTTAAAAGATTTTTACAAGAAAATAATTTTTCAAAATTTTTTTTTTTTTAAAAATGTTTTGAGAAATAACAAGGTGTGTGATGCGTGCAACCGGCCGAGCTCAAGTAAGTTTTCCCCAAGATACCCATACATGTTATGTTACGATATGATATGATTATGAGAACTGCATGCTAGATTAGGGATAAGGATCTAGGAAGGATGCCTTATATGCCTACTATATGTGTATGAGAACTGCATGATAGATTAGGGCTAAGGATCTAGGAAGATGTCGTATATGCCTGCTATGTGTGCTTATTGAGTTATATGCTAGAACTGATTAGTCAGTAAAATGATGGTCTGACTAGGATATGCTTGGTATGGTTACCCAATGCTCGAATGCTGCTTGTTTTGTGATTTTCGGAGTTCTAGTTATCTTTAGCTAACTAGTAAACGAATACGATAAGTTACATATTGGTAGGACTAAGTAATTTCAGAAGGTTAGGTCTAGCCCTATTGTGCAGCTCTTGTTTGAGTCCAACCATTATAGGGTAGGACCTCTCATTCGAAGAATTATCTGGTCTAAGTGATATGTAATGGTATTCGCAAGCTAGTTAGGTAAAGGTAGCAGGGATTCCTTATGCAGCTGATGGCAGAGGGTAGGTCGGAGAGTTACCCTAGGGTAAGCCTAGGATGAGATTAGTGCAACAAGCAGTAGTAGTGAAAGGGACTTGGTGAAGTCAAGGCAATCCTTGAGGAAAGTACGGATAGATGTGGAAGGTAGTATGGGCCCGTACTACTGAAAGCATAGGATCCGTACTCGAGTCAAAAAGGGTTGAGATAGAACCAGGGAACTTGTAGTATGTGAGACCTCTCGAGGTTATGTATGACCCTGACGATTATGTTTTTTTGTTTCAGAATGGTGATGATTACGCGACACGGAGCCAGGTTCGGGGTCAAGATCAGGTTCAGGATCAGGTTCGGGATCAGGTGTCGAGCCAGTTGATGAGGGATTACGTGAGTTCATTGCTTTTTAGATCACGATAGGCATCCTTGAGTTGACCCCGGTGATTTTCGGGTCGATCAAGGAAGGGATTATCGAGCTGATGGAGGATCGCCTCAGGGCATTTCGGAGTGACATGGCTGCCACTCAGACAGGGATACACACTCTCTCCTTCAAGGACTTCAGGGGATGTGGTGCATCAGACTTCCACGGGGTGAAGGTGCCCATTGTTTCCAGGCGGTGGATTGCACACATCGAGTCTGCACAGTTGACGAGCTTTTGCCCTGAGGGGTCGAAGGTCCGGTATGCTTTAGGGTGCTTGAGAGACCGAGCTCAAGATTGGTGGGAGGCGATCAATGATTCGTTAGGAGCCCCAGCCGTTGAGGCTATGACTTGGTCAGACTTTGTGACCAGGTTTAGGGCGGAGTTTGCGCCAGCTGTGGAGATTCAGCAGCTGGCCAGAGAGTTTCTTGACATGAGGCAGACGACAGAGTCAGTGACGGAGATTACCGCCAAGTTCAGGGAGAGGGCCTTACTGGTGCCTCAGTACGCGGGGGATGAGGATATGAGGAAGACCCGGTACTATGATATGCTAAGAGCTAACATCAGGAAACACGTCAGCTACTCAGCATGTCTGACTTTGGAGGACATGATAGCCAGGGCGAGAGAGAGGGAGATTGATATCGAGCACATCCGGAAGAGGAAGGCAGAGACTGGGCAGGTTGTTGGGGTTTCGGGGAAGAAACGCAAGGGATCCGACACTAGTTCGAAGGGCCAGCAGGGCCAGAGCCGTTGTGGGAAATGCGGAAAGACTCACGAGGGGGTTTGTAGACTAGGATCAGCGGGCTGCTATAATTGCGGCAAGCTTGGGCACTTTGGTAGGGATTGTACTGCCCTTACCCCCACCTTTCAAACATCAGACCTGATTTGCTTTCATTGCAATCAGAAGGGCCATAAAAAGGCCAACTTCCCGAGATTGACAGCAGCAGCACCAGTGGCGGCACCAGCTCCAGCGACCCTGCGGATTACGAATGGCCGACAGGGCAAGACAGATACTCCGGTGGTGAGGAGCCGAGCCTTCCAGCTGGCCGCCGAGGACGCGCGTGCCGCACCTGATGTGGTGACGGGTATGTTTTCTTCTCAGTTCAGGTATTATTCGATTCGGGGGCTACCCGATCATTTGTTTCTCTCGCGCTTAGCAAGAGGTTTTCTGAGTCTTCAGGCATGTTGGATTGCCCTTTAGAGGTCGAGATTGCTGACAACCGATCAGTACGGGCATCATAAGTTTTCAGAGATTGTGTTTTGAGACTATATGATGAGCGTTACCTAGTAGAATTGGTTCCTATTTTATTGTGTGGGAACAAGGTTATCATAGGCATGGACTGGTTGAGCCCTAATGGAGTTGTGATCGACTGTGCACAGCAGCTGGTGTGTATCAGGAACCCAAGTGGGGGAGAGCTGGTGATTCAGGGTGAGAGGCCACAGCAAGGACCAACGTTGTGCTCAGCAGCGAGGGCTAGGCGCCACCTTCAGCAAGGTTACGCTGGGTACGTCGCCTATGTTATGGATACCCGGGAAACGGGTAAGGCGACTGTGAGTGATGTGCCAGTGGTACGAGAGTACCCGGACGTATTTTCAGAGGAGTTGCCTGGGATACCTCCAGAGAGACATGTGGAGTTCTGGATCGACCTAGTCCCTGGTACGACTCCGATAGCCACAGCACCATATCGGTTGGCTCCTCCTGAGATGCAGGAGTTGTCTACACAGCTGTAGGAGCTGTTAGACAAGGGATATATCAGACCAAGCAGTTCGCCTTGGGGAGCCCCGATCCTGTTTGTGAAGAAGAAGGATGGGTCGCATCGGATGTGTATAGATTACCGAGAGCTAAACAAGGTAACGGTGAAGAACCGTTACCCACTCCCGAGGATTGATGATCTCTTCGACCAGCTACAGGGGGCATCTTGGTTTTCTAAAATAGATTTACGTTCAGGCTACCATCAGATGAGGGTAAGAGACGAGGATGTATAGAAGACTTCGTTCCGGACTCGCTATGGCCACTACGAGTTCGTGGTGATGCCCTTCGGGCTCACCAATGCTCCTGCCGCGTTCATGGATCTCATGAACCGCGTATGCAGACCGATGTTGGATCGGTCTGTGATAGTTTTTATTGATGACATCTTGGTTTATTCCAAGACGCAGGAGCAGCACGAGGAGCACTTGCAAGAGGTGTTGGATACCCTGAGGAGGGAGAGTTTGTACGCGAAGTTCTCCAAGTGCGAGTTTTGGTTGCGCGAGGTGCAGTTTCTGGGGAACCTTGTCAACCAGAACAGGATTTTGGTTGACCCGGCCAAAGTGGAGGTCGTAATGAGATGGGAGGTTCCGAAGTCTCCATCTGAGATTCGGAGTTTCCTGGGATTGGCAGGCTATTACCGGAGATTCATTCACGACTTCTCCAAGATAGTCGTACCCTTGACTCGGTTGACGAAGAAGGTCGTCGTCTTTCGCTGGGGGCCTGAGCAGCAGGCAAAATTTGAGACATTGAGACAGAGACTATGCGAGGAGCCGACCCTACCCCTGCCAGAGGGCGTGGAGGATTTTGTAGTGTACTTCGATGCGTCCATATTGGGTTGGGCGCAGTACTGATGCTAGATGCAGAGAGGGCACGTTATGGTCGATGCTCTTAGCCGCAAGGCATCCCCGATCAGAGACATTTTCTTACGGATGACAGTAGTGACTCCGCTGTTGGAGCAGATCTGAGAGGCCCAGGAGGAGGCTATGAAGGAGGAACATCGGAAGAGCGAGCGTATTGTGGGTCAGGTTTCCTCCTTCGACTATGATAGTCGTGGGTTGTTGACACTACACCGTAGAGTGTGGGTTCCATATCGTGGAGGGGTGGGCCAGGTGTTGATGGAGGAGGCCCATAAATCCCGATTTTCTATTCATCCCGGGGCGACGAAGATGTACAGAGATCTTCGTCCTGATTACTGGTGGCCCTGCATGAAGCGGGATGTAGCCTGGTACGTCGAGAGATGCCTGACCTGCAGGAAGGTCAAGGCCGAGCACCAGAGGCCTCACGGCAAGACCCAACCGTTGGATATCCCTATGTGTAAATATGAAGATATTACTATGGATTTCATCACGAAGCTTCCCAGGACCGCACGGGGAGTGGATTCGATTTGGGTCATCATGGATCGATTGACCAAGAGTGCCCATTTCATACCTATCCAGGAGAGCATCTCGGCCGAGAAGTTGGCCGATATCTACATCCGAGAGGTAGTAGCTCGACACGGAGTGCCAATCTCCATGATTTCTGACAGAGACGTCCGGTTCACTTCCAGATTATGGAAGAAGTTTCCCGACGAGTTGGGTACTTGTCTGCACTTTAGCACCGCTTTTCACCCGCAAACGGATGGTCAGAGCGAGCGGACCATCCAGAATTTGGAGGATATGCTGCGGGCATTTGTTTTAGACTTCGATGGTAGCTAGGATACCTACCTTCCCTTGGCAGAGTTTTCCTACAATAATAGCTACCACGCGAGCATCGACCGTCCTCCCTTCGAGATGTTGTACGGGAGGAAGTGCAGGACCCCGATTTGCTGGGGTGAGGTTGGGCAAAGAGTCATGGGGAGTATCGAAGTGGTACTCAAGACGACGGAGAGGATCCAGCAGGTCTGGAGCAGGCTTCAGACTGCTCAAAGTCGGCATAAAAGTTATACCGACAAGCGTCGTTCGGACCTGGAGTTCCAGGTCGGGGATATGGTACTCCTGAAGGTGTCACATTGGAAGGGTGTCATCCGGTTCAGGAAGCGGGGCAAGTTAGGCACCAGGTACATCGGTCCATTTAGGGCTGCTTCCCGGGTGCGTAAGGTGGCATATAGGCTGGATCTGCCAGTCGAGCTCAGTCAGATTCATAGTACCTTTCACGTCTCCCAGCTACGGAAGTGCCTGGTAGACGGCTCTGCAGTGGTGCCTCTGGAGGATATTCAGGTGGATGACAGCCTGAACTACATTGAGCGACCAGTAGCTATCCTCGACAGGAAGTCGAAGGATCTGAGGAACAAGAGGGTCGAGCTGGTGAAGGTGCAATGGCAGCACCGCAAGGGTTCAAAATTGTCACACCCCCAAACCAGAACGGCGGAAACGTTCGGGGGCGGATGACATCATGCTCAGTATCATAACCATAGTGAAGAAAGCTAAACACAACCATCATAGATATAATTTAAAAGGTTACATTGTTTCCAAAATACATGTTTCCAAACAAATTACATATGATGATAAAATGTTGCAAAAGAATCTACGCCTTAGTGTCTTGACTTCAGAAATCTTGTAGTTACCTGATTCACTGATTACCTGAGAATACAAGTTGTTTTGAAAAGAGAGTATCAGCATAAAGCTGGTGAGTGCATAAGCGATTTATAAAGAAAATAAATGTTGCTTCCTTAAAGTTTTGTTACCAGAAAATCCAATATTTTCTGAAAGGTTTGTTGCAATTTTAACCGAAATAAGGCTTGGTACGAGTAAGAAAATCGTCGCACTTATATGTGTAATTTTATGTTTAAGTAAAACCCCTTTTTATGAAAAGGTCGTAGAAATTCCGTGAATCGCATGTTTTATTAATACTCCGTGCGAGGTGTTATAACCATACTAAAGACTATAAGGCCTTGTATGCTACGTTCTTTAGGCGTCGGAAAGTTATGACACTTGTCACCCCAGACCTGCCAGTCTAGCTGCAAGCAGCTTAGGTGCGGGTTTGTCAGACCCAGTATAGATCTATACACAACTATCACGTTCTCCCTCCCGGAGATTCTGATTATAACTACAGGACTTTCTTGTGGTACTTAGAAGTACCCCGAAGGAGAATGTCTCGCGAGTTTAATTAATACAAGATCACATAGTGTGCAATGAAATATTTGTTTTGTAAGTCGATTGAGTTACTGTTTCTTTGTCGAACGAAGTACTCAAACTATACCTGTTATAGTTTATCAAAAAGTGTTGCGTGTGTTTGGATGAAACCTTTTTATGCAAGTCATTGTATTTCCATAAATCGACATTTGAAATGATAAGTGTAAACCATATACACACCTTGCTCAGCATGTTACAAGGTGTAGGAAAACTCTTAAACATGTATTAGATAGTTTTAAAAGAAATGTTAAGTTTAGGTTGGGTAAAATAGCCCGTGAACAGATCACAACTTTGCTGTTGTAAGCTGTCCAGCTCGGTTTCAAATGTGTTTTGGTATTTTGAACTTGTATTCTCCCCCTGAACACTAAAGAAAACGTAAAAATGTAGGGGTATGAACTCACCGGGAAAGTGCATGATTTGAAAAAAACAAGATTTTCTCGGGCGGCACCTCGACCGGAAAGTGGCGAATTTTTCGGGAATTTCGGAGCTTCGGACCTTCGTCGGGACTTAGATATGAAACCGGGACTTCGGGATATTACTTGCACGCAAAACGAGGTAAAAACGCAAGAGAAGGAGAGAAAATAAGCAATGGAACCCGGAACTCTCGCATCCCTTTTATAGGGGATGGAACCCTCGCGTACGCGGGGCGTACCTGCGGAGTTACGCGGCGCGTACCAGACGTCATGCGTGACCGCATCCTTGGTCGCCGTTCTTCGGATTGAACAGGGGCATAGAGGCGTAGAGGGGCGACGTGGACGATCCGAAGCCTAGCACCCGAGTACGCTGGGCGTACGAGGGTACGCTGGGCATCGTCTCGGTTTGTGTACCTCGAACTTGTAAAATCCGTAACTTTTGCATACGAGCTCCGTTTTTGATGTTCTTTATATGAACGCGTAGGTGAGAATGTACTCTACAACTTTCATTTAGACTCCGTCGGCTAGTTTTGACTTTATTTTTAATAATATATTTTTAACAGGCCAGGACAGGATAAATCCGTTAAAAATTCATAAATTCTTCATCTGATGTCCGTTTTCGTCTGTCTTTTTACCGTTGTACTACTATTGTCGAGATCTTCCATTCTCGTTTAGGTTACGTCGGCTAAAAATCGTTCGATTTTTATTTCGAGTTTTTAACTGTCTACTGTTGTTCTGAAACTTATAAAAATCATAACTTCCTCATACGAAGTCAGATTTGAACGTTCTTTTTATGTATGCTCACGGTTTGTTATTTTCTACGACTTTCGTTTAGATACTTAAGGCTAAAAAGTCTTTTATTGAAATTTCACTTTTTACGCTCAACAGTGTTTTACCGGTTTAGTCGCGAATCTTTGATTGGTCATAACTACTTCGTTATAACTCGGATTTGAGTGTTCTTTATATTTCTGAAAACCTTGACACGATATCTAACATTTTATGTATCCCAATTGAGACTTTTGAACATTTCATTGACTTGGAATATCGGGTTGTCACAAGAATGGACTTGGGAGCCGGAGGATGAGATGAGGGAGCACTACCCCGAGCTTTTTCCAGATGCAGCAGCAGACTTCCAGGACAAAGTCTAAAATAAGCGGGGGAGATTTGTAATGCCCGGTTCCTGGTACGTATCTTAAATAAAGAATATTTGTATTTTATACTAGGACTCGACGAGTTTGAGGCTCAACTCCTCGAGTACGGGCGGATTTTTGGATGCGGATGGAAGAGCCTACTCGCCGAGTCGAAAGCCCCGACTCGACGAGTTGACCTGTCTGGGTGAAACCCTAAATTTTAGGGTTTGCATCCTATTTTAACACATTAACCAGCCTCCCATGCAGCCCTCATCGTCTCCCTTAGTCCAGAAAACCCTAACTCGTGACCCTTGAGCTTTTACAAGTGTGTGAGTCATTTTTGAGAGCGTTTGTGTGATGTTGAAGCTAGAGGAGAAAGAAGGAGAAAGAAGGTTCAAGGGAGCAGTAGATCCAGGGTTCAAGCTCCATTTCCAGTCCCTTTAAGGTATAAAGTTGCTTCCTTGACTTCTCTATTGCTAGATCTCTCTATATTTGAGTTTAGGGCCATCTTTTGGCAATTTTGTGAACCTTTTTGAGTATGGAGTGTAATATGAAGTTGTAACTTCAGATCCAGATCCCTTTCAGCCCCTTTAGCCATAAAGTTTATGAAATTATCATGCTTTAGCCCTTTCCTTTGGCCTAGACTTCATTTTAGACTTGGAAATGGTGTTTTTGGCTCATAACACTTTGCATGCACATAAAGTTTGTAACTTTATGTGCAATATCGACCCTAGAAGGTTAGATCTATGTTCTCGATGCATTAAACCCGACTGAAATCGACTTGGTAGACTTGGACTTTGGGGAACTCGGCGAGTCGCTCATAGAACTTGGCGAGTCGGGTTATGGTTCCCCAACCTTTTCTGTTCTGATTGATCTGGTTGAAGTCTAGAAGAGGACTCAACAAGATGGACCTGAAGACCAAAGAACTCGACGAGTTCAAGGATGAACTCGGCGAGTTCAAGACAATGTCCCAACTAATATGAAGAAGGACTCGACGTGTTCAAGGATGAACTCGGCGAGTCGATGAGAAAATGTTCCGGTCTGTATGAAGGAGAACTCGACGAGTCCAAGGAAGGACTCAACGAGTTCAAGTGGAAAGTCTTGATTCTGTCATAAGGAGAAACTTGGCGAGTTAGAGGGTAACTCGACGAGTCCGATCGCGAATTCGAGTTTCTCTGAATTATGGAACTCGACGAGTTGATGGATCAACTCGGCAAGTTGAGTCAACCAGGATGTTGACTTTGACCAAGGTGTTGACCTTGACTTTGATTTTGACCTGAGTTGACCCTTGAAAGGGGTATGAGTATGAAATGGTAATTAAGTAAGGTTGTTATGTGTAGGAATTTGAGAGGAGTCGATTCCAGCGCCGAGGACAGTTCAGTTACTTCACGACATTGAGGTGAGTTACCTTCCAGTAGAAGTGGGTCTAAGGCCACAATGTCGGCCTACTAATAGGAGATGGTTGTTAGATGATTGTCTTTGTGATAATTATCTGGTATGTTATGATATGTATTGGTATGCTATGATGATATGTGATAATAGTAGAAAGGGTAGGATAGACCCTAGTACCGGTCGATAGGGCCGAAGGGGTATGCCAGCACCCGAATAAGCTAGGCAGTATATGATTTATATGTTATGCACTACGATGCTATGTGGTAGAAGTAGGGGGTGAAATAGTCCTCGGTACCGGTCGACAGGACCGAAGGGGTAGGCCAGCACCCTGATATGTTAGGCAAGTTACCGGTTGAAAGAGACTGAAGGGGTAGTCAGTACCCAGATGTGTTAGACAGTATGTGTTATGTATGGTATGTGGTATGATGGGGGAACTCACTAAGATTTGTGCTTGCAGTTTTCAGTTTTGTTTTCAGGTACATCTTCTTCGAAGGGGAAGGAGTTGGCACGGTAGCAGCGCATCTCACATACACACAGGATTTCCGCATTATGAGATTCTTGGGATTGTACTCTGACATTATTACTATTTTATGATATGGTTTTGAGACACGTGACTATGGTTTTATGAAATGATATGAATCGATGATGTTTTTCAGTAAACTGTTTTATAAGTTACTTAATTAAAAACAAAATTTTTGGTCTTAAAAATTGGGATGTTACATCATAGTCAACAAGTCATATCGAAAGATAATATATTCGATCCAATCCTTAAGCAATGTCACTGACCAAGTCTGACAGTCAGAAAAGTTCAAGAGGCATTAGATTTTCAAATGAATTTTCTTTAAAAAAGAAATAGTTTAGTTTGTTTTAAATTTGATAAATTAAGCATTATAAGTGTTAATTCAATTTGGAAATTATTAAGTGGAGAACTTAATATATGATGGAGATTAGTCATTTCAATTAGCTTATCACTGTTTTCTCCTTTTCCATGTTTGGAACCCACTTCCTGAGTATTAATTTACTCAAACCTTCACATTCGGTCATACTCTTGGAAGTATGTAAGTGATTTAAGACTATCATGAGTATTAGTGGGTTGTTCATAGTGATTGGGCATAGCATAGAGATTACGTTAACACTCATGAGTACTTAATAGAGATTTAAGTAGTGGAACAACCCACACTTAGAGATTACTTCATGGATACAGTCACGAGTAATTCTAAAACTATAATATACACTATTCTTCAAACCAAGATTCATGTGGGATTTTGCTCTATAATTCTGTTATGTATTGGTTTACTCCATTGTTATCCATAAGTGGTAGTAATAAATGGTATGTCCATGTGTGACATGATGAAGTAGACAAAAACTATGTGGGTGAAGTTTATTTGATCCTTTTGCCTTAACAGGAGAATATATCTATATGGGTTCCTCGATGATTTTGTGTTGACATATAAAGTGCTTGGCCGAGCCCTGGCTGAAATTGGTGTGTTCATTTTAGTAGTCAGATTCAATATTCACAAATCTATATCGGGAAACATAATCTTGAATTCTGAGATTAACCATTATCCATGTCTCGAATTCATATAGAGATCTTGTAAAACAAAGGAGTAGTTGATTACTTATCTAAGGGTTGAATCCTGATTAGACCAGAGTTTGGTAATTGCATTGGATGGCTAACTCTCTGTTGATTATTAGAGAAGTATTGGACCTTGTATAGTTGATGACTTGTCTAAATGGGAAACTGTTGGAAAGAGTGTCCAAGGTCATTAACTATTAGTAATATTTCTAATAATAACAGGGTCCTTTTGGGTTTCCCTCAATGCCCAAATTAAGTAGAATAAATAAAGAAGAAATTAGTTTATTAATTGTTATGGTTTAACAATTAATTAAAAACTAACTGAAAAAACATTTTTGGAATTAATTAAGCAATTTAATTAATTAAATGGTTGGATATTGATTAATCAATAGTTGGTTAATTGGAATATTCCAGAACCCTTATGGAATTAGGGTTTAGACGAAAATCACAGCATCCCATATGGGATGGAGGTGAATTTCAAATTTGCCTCCCATCCCACATGAGATGAAGGACAAAACCTAGGAAGGAATCCAAGGCTATAAATAGGGTCTTAGTGATCTCATTCGTCCTTGCACATTGGTTTGAAATATTCGCCAATCATTATGCCTCCCACTATAGGGACGATTTCTAACCCTATTAGGGTTTGTGAAATTGACCCTTCTGTTGTGCATGATTGTGTGTTTAGATGCATATATATATATATATATATATATATATATATATATATATATATATATATATATTTTAACATCCCGAATCCCAGGTATAAATTTAAAGCTTTTATATTCATATTATTAGGGCAACTCAACGAGTTGGAGGCCCCAACTCGTCGTGTAGAACTTGGTCAGCCCGCGTGAAGAACCTACTCGACGGGTTGGTGGACCCAACTCGATGAGTAGAGGTTGTGCTTGGAAACCCTAGTTTTTAGGGTTTTCACCCTATTTAAAGTACCTTAAGTCCTCCCCCAACCTCCCTTACCACCTTCACGTCCAGAAGCAAACCCTAATCGAGCTAACCTCCTAGTTTGAGTGTGTGTGAGGCTAAAGAGTGTGTATTTGGTGCTTTTCTTGAAGAGACTTGAAGATTGAGAAGCTTGGAACGAGAAGGAGCTTGTAGATCCAGTATCTACTTCGTTTTGGCATTCATTTGAAGGTAAAAAGTCATTACCTTGATCATATTCTTGGTAGATCTCTCCATTCAAAAGTTTAGGGCCTTTTTAGCCACTTTGGATCCATTTTTGGATGTTGAGCATGATCTGAAGTTGTAACTTTAGATCTGGACTTCTCTAGGCCCCCATAGTCATAAAGTTATCGGCTTTATCTAGCATCAGCCTTTCTTCATGCCCTAAACCTCTTCCTAAGACTGGTTTGGGTGGTTTAGCCTCTTGATGCCTTGCATGCACGTAAAGTGTCACACCCCGGCCGTCGGCGGAAACACCGGGCGGTGTAACGTCATTTCTCGTATCATAGTTATCAACTTCCTGAAAACACCTGCAATTTAAAATATACGTCAACATAAAGTTGGTGAGTTCACAGGTTTTGACTCCATAAAATAATACATTTTCCAAGTTCAAAAGTATAGTTTTGAAAGTATCATTTTGACTCTCCAACGTTTAGTGTATATATATATATATATATATATATATATATATATATATATATATATATATATATATATCCTAGGTATAAAATTTTACTTACCAAATAAGTAGTTTCCCTATAAGTCTCATATACTATGAATATAAGTGTTTGTAATTTCATACAAATGAAAGTTGCTACGTATAAATCTTATTTCAATTCTATACGAGTAAAACCGCTACGTATAAATCTATTTCAGTTCTATACGAGTATGTGTGTTAGGTATAATTATCTACTTAATATACAAGTAGTACCTAGGGTATAAGTAGGGGGAAACTTATACTTAACATTAATACTTGTATACGACAAAGTATAATGTTTCTAACAAGTTGCTACCATGAGTCTGTAACCGTTGCTTGATAACAAAACCTCTGACAAAACACACTCATGATTTACCATGAGAAACAATACACTCATGATTTACCATGAGAAACAATACCGCGCACTTCATCGACGTCGGAATAATAACAAATAAAAGGAACGGATCTTCACTCGCTTGTCTTGGGTTGTAATTAACAACCACGAGTGGGGTCGTCAACCCGTATCTTATTCATACACGACTTCCTCGCTCACACGGGATTAACGGTTACAGGTCAGAGAACTTCCACTAAGATCCCCAATCTTAGTTGATGAATGAGGTAGCTCATGTAGACTTTGACGGCGTTCTATAGTCCTAACAACAAAAGCATTTTCGTGTCTAAAACCCTAAGTTATTAGACTATGCTCTTAAACATTACTCCTAACTTCATAACATTCAGGCAGTATAACAGCTATATCTTGAGGTAAAACCAGGTTTTATCTTGACATAAAACCAACAATAACATACAGGTTTTATCTTGACATAAAACCAACAATAACATACAAGATACCTGGTTTTATCTTGACATAAAACCAACAATAACAACATACTTATCAATTTCATATAGAACTTCCGAGTATAACTCTGGAACTATATCGCACACAAAATATATATAGAATCCTAAGTATAACTCAAGATCTACATTAGTATACTACTATAACAATAACATGTTAACAACTTTATGATAGTTGTATACTTTCAGATACGAAATAACTATATCCCGGTTATTATAACTATCTACGTTGATACTAATATACTATCATATAGACATAATGATAACGTATATATAATATTTAGCATGCGTTTTCCCCCGAAATATTAGAAAGTGGGGCCGTGAAACTCACCCTAGTAGCGCGATCCATGATTTCGACAGGTTCTTCTACAAAGTTGAGTTTGGTATTGACTTGTATCTCGTCAAGAGGTACAACAAGAGTGTCATCAGATAGACATCTTTTGACACGTGAAAAACATCGTGTGAACTGCTTAGCTCTTGAGGTAACTTCAGTTGGTATGCGACAGAACCAATTCTTGCTAGAAAAAGGTCCTATATATCGTGGGTTTAGTTTGCCTCGTTTCCTGAATCGAATTACGGCTTTCCAAGGAGAGAACTTCAACATTACTTTATCTCCAACTTGGATTTCTAAAGGCTTACGTCTTATGTCAACATAGCTCTTCTGACGATCACGTGCTGCCTTTAATCGATCCTTAATTTGCACGATCTTTTGAGTTTGTCTCGTGGATTATTTCTGGCTCAGCACATAAGGTATCACCTATATGTTCTCTGGCCAATTGTGTGTCTCCAACTTCTCAGTGCAAAAACTACACCTTCCAATTCAAGGTCATACGTAGTGTAATTATTCTCATGCACCTTAATTTGTCGTGATGCGTAGGCGATAACTTTTCCTCTTTGCATCAACACACATCCCAATCCTTGATTTGATGTGTTGCAGTATATGACGAAATCTTCTGTCCCGTCTGGGAGGGATAGGATTGGTGAACTACACAACATTTGTTTTAGTTTCTGGAAAGCAGCTTCTTGTTTTTCTTTCGTGTTGAACTTCATATCTTTCTGTGTTAGCGTTCTAAGCGGCTTGGCTACCTTGAAGAAATTATCTATGAATCTACGGTAGTAGCCAACAAGCCCTAAGAATTGACGCACTTCTGTTGGTGTCTTCGATGCCTCCTAATTCTTAATTTCTTCAATCTTGGAAGGTTCGACATGAATCCATTTGTTACTAACTACATGTTCTAAAAATTTGTACTTCTCTAATCCAAAATTCACATTCAGAGAATTTGGCGTACAACTTTTCTTTTCTTAGTAGTTCCAAGATTATTTGCAAGTGTTGACCGTGTTCTTCCTTGGTTCGTGAATATATCAATATATCATCGATAACTACTATCACGAATTTATCCAAGTACGGTTTGCAAACACTATTCATGAGGTCCGTGAACATTGTTGGAGCGCTGGTCAATCCAAAGGCATAACTAAGAACTCTTAATGACCATACCGAGTCCTAAATGTTGTTTTCGGAACATCGTCTTCTTGTACTCCGAGTTGATGGTATCCTGATCTGAGATCTATCTTTAATCTTCTAGAATCTTCAGGTGTTTTAGTCTATCAAACACCGTATCCAAGTTTAGTTGTGCATCGGTCTGACCAAAATTAAACATAGGTGATCAGTCTATGTTTAGTTGTGGTTCGTACCATGTACAATAAAACTCGACTAAGTAGTTTGACCTAAAACCTTGCGTTGAATTCTTATCGAGGGTTTGGGTTTTCTATATTTTTGGGTTATATACATGTGTTCTCATCGCGGGACTAAGTTCATACATAACTCTATGTCTTTGTGTTTGTTGTATTCACGAATATTATTAATTATTGTTTGTTACTTCAGGTCTAGCTGATAAGGCACCGGCCAGTCAGGACAGTCGGTGGGCAGGATCATTTTAGCATATAGCCGTTCTGAAATCCAGCAACCCAAATCGACATATCTATCCTTGTCACCGCTCCCGTAAGTAGTCCTTCAGTAGTATAATTACTAATACTTTTTATTTGTAGGTTAAGGGATATACCTAAACCTAACAGAGTAAGCCCTAAACTATAGTCGTGCTTTCCTAAGAAAGTACTAATTCACTATAGTTAATAGCTCTGATACCAATCTGTCACACCCCGGCCGTCGGCAGAAACAACGGGCGGTGTAACGTCATTTCTCGTATCATAGTTATCAACTTCCTGAAAACACATGAAATTTAAAATATACGTCAACATAAAGTTGGTGAGTTCACAGGTTTTGACTCCATAAAATAATACATTTTCCAAGTTCAAAAGTATAGTTTTGAAAGTATCATTTTGACTCTCCAACGTTTAGTATATATATCCTAGGTATAAAATTTTACTTACCAAATAAGTAGTTTACCTATAAGTCTCATATACTATGAATATAAGTGTTTGTAATTTCATACAAATGAAAGTTGCTACGTATAAATCTTATTTCAATTCTATACGAGTAAAACCGCTACGTATAAATCAATTTCAGTTCTATACGAGTATGTGTGTTAGGTATAATTATCTACTTAATATACAAGTAGTACATAGGGTATAAGTAGGGGGAAACTTATACTTAACATTAATACTTGTATACGACAAAGTATAATGTTTCTAACAAGTTGCTACCATGAGTCTGTAACCGTTGCTTGATAACAAAACCTCTGATAAAACACACTCATGATTTACCATGAGAAACAATACACTCATGATTTACCATGAGAAACAATATCGCGCACTTCATCGACGTCGGAATAATAACAAATAAAAGGAACGGATCGTCACTCGCTTGTCTTGGGTTGTAATTAACAACCACGAGTGGGGTCGTCAACCCGTATCTTATTCATACACGACTTCCTCGCTCATACGGGATTAACGGTTACAGGTCAGAGGACTTCCACTAAGATCCCCAATCTTAGTTGATGAATGAGGTAGCTCATGTAGACTTTGACGGCGTTCTATAGTCCTAACAACAAAAGCATTTTCGTGTCTAAAACCCTAAGTTATTAGACTATGCTCTTAAACATTACTCCTAACTTCATAACATTTAGGCAGTATAACAGCTATATCTTGAGGTAAATCCAGGTTTTATCTTGACATAAAACCAACAATAACATACAGGTTTTATCTTGACATAAAACCAACAATAACATACAAGATACCTGGTTTTATCTTGACATAAAACCAACAATAACAACATACTTATCAATTTCATATAGAACTTCCGAGAATAACTTTGGAACTATATCGCACACAAAATATATATAGAATCCTAAGTATAACTCAAGATCTACATTAGTATACTACTATAACAATAACATGCTAACAACTTTACGATACTTGTATACTTTCAGATACGAAATAACTATTTCTCGGTTATTATAACTATCTACGTTGATACTAATATACTATCATATAGACATAATAATAACGTATATATAATATTTAGCATGCGTTTTCCCCCGAAATATTAGAAAGTGGGGCCGTGAAACTCACCCTAGTAGCGTGATCTATAGAATCTAAACGGTCAGAGGCTCGTCGTAGTCAGGCTCGGGAAGGAAAACGGCCTTCGGAAACGAGAGAGAAAGAAAGTAGAAGGTGTAATGAAAGAATGGGTCTCTATTGCTATTTATAGGCTGATTTTGGCCCTCTCACGTCGTGAGAATCAAGACTCACGTCGTGAGTCATCGCAAGAGTCATCCCGTAGTCTTCCCAGGTGTTTTCTAGCCTCGATCCGTGTCCTGCAGCGTCCTCACGTCGTGAGTAATCCTTGCTCACGTCGTGAGATTTTGGGTTATCATTCCATAGACTTCTAGCTTCGAAATGTGGCGTTTTGACTCCTCACGTCGTGAGTTTTTATGCTCACGTCGTGAGTCCAGTCAGATTAGGGTTTCTGACACGTGTCGTGCTCTCGGACAGCTGTAACTTCGAAAGGTCATAACTTTTGCATATGAACTCCGTTTTTGACGTTCTTTATATGAACGCGTAGGTATTTACGAGTACTACAACTCTCTTTTAGACTCCAATAGCTAATTCTAAGTCTATTTTAAATTCCTCTTATTATATAGATTTTTAGTGTTCGGTTTATCATAACTTCTTCACGCGAAGTCAGATTTAGACGTTCTCTATATTTTTGGAATCGTACGGACGTATACTTTGAGTTGTATCATAAAAGTTCATACTTGTATTAGAATTTATCACGAATTACATAGTAAGTTTGTCACTTTACTAGTTTAACAAAATCACATTACATGATTGGCATAATCACATGTGATTGTTATTGACCTAATTTTGACGGGTGTTACATAAAGTTAGCAACTTTACGTGGTAAATACACCCTAGGAAGCTAGATCTTTAGTTTGGAGCCTTGGTTTAGCTTAAAAGCGTCTGAATGAGAAAAGGGTTGAAGGAACTCGACGAGTTGCATAGCCAACTCGACGAGTTGGTTAGGGTTTTCCTGAACCCTCTGGACACTGCATGGACTCGACGAGTTGTTTGGTAACTCGGCGAATCGACTCGATTTTTCGGTCTCTGAGTTTTGAAGGAACTCGATAAGTCAGTAGATGAACTCGACGAGTTGGGTCAACATGGACTGTTAACCTTGACCGTTGACTTTGACTTTGACCAATGGTTGACCAAGTTTGACTTTTAAGGGTACTTTGGTAATTTGGGTCTTGATGGAATTGGTCCTATGATGATTGTAGGTGTTTGAGTTTAGAGCTGTGTTTGGGAGTTTGACATTATCATTCGGTGCTACTTGTAAGGTGAGTTCTTCTCACTATATCAACAGGGTCTAAGGCACCAAGGCCAACCCTTTATGGTTTGTATCCTGGTTATAGGATGATGTTATGTTAGTGATCTGTTAGACCTGTATCCTAGTTATAGGATGATGTTATGTTAGTGATCTGTTAGATCTGTATCCTTGTTATAGGATGATGCTATGTTTAGTGATCGGTTAGATCGGTATCCTGATATATAGGATGATGCTATGATTAGTGATATGTTAAATCTGTATGATTATATGTACATGCTAACTATCGTATGATATTTATGTGTTGATTGTGTGATTGGGGGTTGAGTTGAGGCGGTCCTGCTTTGTACTCTAGGCCAACATACCCAGGGCGGCCCGGATAGACTGCAGACCCGGTAGGGCGTACTAGTCAGGTCGAAGGCCCGAAGAATGGTCCAGACAGGATGAAGGCCCAGAAGGGCGGACCAGACATGCTGAAGGTTCTGAGAGTGGGCCAGATAGACTGAAGGCCCGGTGAGGGCGGTCCAGTCATACTGAATACTCTAAGAGTGGACCAGGTAGACTGAAGGCCCGGTGAGGGCGGACCAGTCGTACTGTAGACTCTATATATACGCATGTTGTTTGTATGATATTGTTATGGTTTGTATGACGTTGGTATTTTGGAGGAACTCACTAAGCTTCGGGCTTACAGTTGTTGATTTTGTTTCAGGTACCTCAGATGATCGCGGGAAGGCGAAGGCGTGATCGTGCACCTCCTCACATTTTATGATTTTGATTTCTGGGATACTCTGATATGAAACTATTTTGAAAACAATTTGTAATAACTATTGGTTTTTGAATGCTTTAAAAAATTTTAAATTGGCATGATTTTTATGGATGTTACACACACACACACACACACACACACACACATATATATATATATATATATATATATATATATATATATATATATATATATATATATAGAGAGAGAGAGAGAGAGACGATGAGTATGGAAGGGCTTCGTTTGTTTTTAATTAATAAATTATTAATAAATTATTAATATAATATTAAAAAGAAATTAGAAGGACAAAATAGTCTTTTCAAATTTTTTAAGGACCAAAATCATAAGAAATTCTCGATTTTGGTTCTTCCATGCAAGTTAAAAACTTTTTTGTCTTTGTATAAATTTTATAAATCATAGGGACCAATTTTCAATTTTTGTCTCAAAATAATTATTGGTGTTTGTTCTCTTATGATAATTATTAATCACAAGAATTCAAGCGTTTTGTCAAAGGAAGTCATCACAACCATTGATCACAAGAATTTAGGGAACTTTGTCAAAAGTTACCATCAAGATGCACATTTTGAAAGATGCATTGTCAACCGTTACTGCAACAATTAACATAATATTCGGTGATATCTTCAGTGGCATGTATCAAGATCAAGAAAAGTTTGAAGTTTTCTATATAAATAGCAAAGGAGAATTTAAATGTTAGGCATTTAAAAAATATTAATATCCCAAATGTTTGGTCTGTCTTAAAAACCCTGCAGTGTTTCTCTATCCACTTGTTCAAAATGCTTAGATTTTCAGATTATCCTTTTCCAAAATGTTTATACTAATTGTTCGTCGAGTTTAATTCAAGAAGATACTATTTAAACGACTATTGTTTAATTCTCTTCCGGATATCATTTTGTTATCAATATCTTGTTTAGCAATAACAATATTGTTTTATTATCAAATATCTCGCATATGTATATTTATATTTTATAAGACCACTTGTTAGAATTTATTCGACCCATTTGACATTGTCTTAAACTTGTACAAGATGAAAAGGGTTACGGCTACCCTTGATGACCCATGAAAACATGAAAGAAGAAAGTCGTACTGATATTTGAACCTCAGACCTTATTTATATCCATTCTCACCCACTTACAGCCAAAACAAGCAAATGGAAATGGGACGGGACGACTATGTAAAATATATATGATAGAGATACAATTTAATGTACAAATTTGCAGTTATGGAAGCAGAAGAGTATTCAACCAACCGGGCACACAATATAAATATAATTAACGTCATACTCATACTAGGAAGGTGGTCCCCAACAATGTAAAATATCTAAAACCATACAAAAAATCAATGAAAACAAGAAATCCTTTTTTTTTTTTTTTTTTTTGACAGAACCACCTCATCCCTTCAGTTGCTCAAACACATCAGCATTGAATAGTTATAATAAAAGAGACCATTTCAAACCTTTCTTCTCGATTTGAATGAATAGAAGATTAAATTCCAACACATATAGATTTAAATTTAGCTTAGCATGGATTTCTCCTCAAGTACTCGACATCTGTATTCTCCTAATGCCCAAATAGGGAAGATGTTTCTGTAGGCAGCATAAGTAATCATGCAATTCCTGTTAAAAACCCCCATGATCTCCTGCACAAATGGATTTGATTATTTTTTTAAAACTATTTTTAATTAAAAAATATAAATTAAACATTAGGATAGAAATACCACTTTTTTTTAAAAAAATATATTTAAAACTATTTTTAGGTATACAAATAAATTATAAATATACAAGTTACCATATTTTAACAATAAAAGGGTAATTTGGGTACTTCTAACAAAGAGGAATTGAATTCTGTTAGTCAAATGTTTGGAATTGAATTTCATAGGTTTTAAAATGGAATGTTGAAATCCATTAGTCAAATGATTTTGTGGATCCTTTGCAACAAACACCGGAATGGAATTAAATTCCAATTCTGGCCAAATCAAATGAAATCCAGCAAACAGAAAGCCCCCCTCTCGCTTTACATTTTTCAAATTTAACTTTTTAATTATATTTTTTAAAACATATTGACCTGATTTTAAAGGGTATCTGGGTACTTTTTGACAGACAAATCATTATAAATATTTAAGTGACCATTTTAAAAATAAAAGGATATTTGGGTATTTTTTTTTTAACAATGAGGAAATGCTTGGAATTAGATTACATGGGTTTTTGTATGGATGTTGAAATCTGTTAGTCAAAGGATTTTGTGGATTCCAATTCCGTACTCATTTGCAACTAAACGCCGGAATGGAATTGAACTCCAATTCCAACCAAACTAAACAAATCCAGCAATCAAAAAGCATCTTCATGCTTGAAATTTGTCAAATTGGACTTTTTTAATGTGTTGAAAAGATATGTCATGAAACATGTTGAACTCCTTCCCTTTTAAACATGATAAGTGTGGTTTTGATTGATCATGTGAATATGCACTTTAGTGTGTGTTTGAACCCCACATTGTACCCAACGTTTTAGGGAAAAATACAAAAGAAACACTTACAAGTTCACAATTTATCAATTTAAGCGGTTAACTATTTTGTGTACTTATCAAACCCTTGTATTTTCTTGACTATTTAAAAAAATAAAATAAAAACATATTTTCTGACTTTGATATAGAACAAAATACTAAAACACAATGTGCTTTCACCATCTAATCGATTTAGGCAGTAAAAGATTATTTTTACTATTATTATAACGATCATAAAGAAGTAATAGTTGAATGATGAAAATATGTTGTGATTTCTGTATTTAACCCATTGTAACCGTGAAAAATGCTTTTTTTTTTTGTTAAAAGGGTAAAAAAAAAAAAAAAAAAAAGTCTAACGGCTTAATTACTACGGAAAATAGTTAAAGTGAGTAAATGGATAAAGATGGTGAAAGTACAAGTGTTATTCTGTATTTTGGGCGTCCTGGTACATTAAAATCCACATGTGCAGATAATAAGTTTATTGGCAAGGGATTATTATTACCTGTTGTGGAAAATCTCCATTTTCCATCTGAGAATTAATCAATACTCTTGCTGCACGGTGCAATGGCGTTGGATCTCTCTTGGCCTGACAAAAAGTTTGGAACTTGAATAATTTCTGGAAAGGTATACATAAATTCACCCTTGACTTAATTAGAAACTTTTATTAGCTTTACATTATTTTGAAACTTATCTACAGTTGTGTTAGAAAATAAATTCTATTATGTATTTATTAGGTTACTTAGGCTTATTACAAAATTAGGTGCAGATCTTGGGATTGGGAATATAAAATAAACCTGGCTAAGTTTAATTTTCACACAGGAATATGTGTCATCCATCCATCCATCTTAAAAGACAATGTGTGGCCTTAAGCAATTACCACAAGCAAGCATGCATAGTTTGCAAGATTTATCATTTATGTTAGCCATATATACAAACAACATCAAACACTCTTGGGGATTTCGTGTTTGGTCATAAGCAACATAAAGATTCCCAAGCCTTAATTTATATGCACATACTTACTTGGAAATCGTTATACAAAAATGCAACAAGAGGTTTGATGTCTTTATGATCACTAACGGCTTTATTCGAAATTGATGCAATTAAAGGTTATCGACAAAAAGGAATCAATTTAGGTAGTCCATCCATCGAAATTCACTATGAATCTGTGGACACTATCTATCTATTAGTATGAAGTATGAAGTATGTTGATTGCTTTCAAGGATAACTGCGAAATAGATGAGCTTAACAGCAGTTGGAGTTTGAGATTGTCAACGACCTACCTAAGCAGAATAAATCTTGGCAACAAAAGCACCAAATTTACTTCACGAATTGGTGGTAGTGACTTACATTGTAATAGCCAAAAGCACAATTCACCCTAGATAAATGAAGGAAGAAACTTTGAGCTCAATATAGAAGATTTACACAGATGATAATGCAGGAAATATTCGGAGGGAGGGAGGGTATTCGGCCTAAAAGGCATTATTTAAGCATTGATTTTGGATCATAGCATAGCACATGATATTTGTTTGTCTTTGACCATTAAGTGTTAGCAAGAGCTTGATCACAATGTCAAAGCTCGGACAACATAGAAGCAACACCCTAGTTAATTTGATTAGCCATAATGCACAAGCAGCAAAACACATCTCAAAGACATCAATCACACTGGTTTTCTAGGTGGATTGTCATGTGGACAAGTGTGAAACAAAATATGGTTGCTCAAGCACCAAGGAAGGGGATCAATAATGCGTTAAAATTTTGGAGGGAGGCTAGACTCTAGAGACTCAACTCCGGTCAGTGGGCCAGCATGCATTGCAAGCTCTACTTTAGCCATAAATCATTCATTCCTTGATGATTTGACGATTAAGTGATAACAATTAACAAATATCTCATACCGATAACCCCACCAACATGATAAAGTTACTTCATCAACAGAATTAGCTAAAAAGTGGTTTGGTCGCTGACATTACATTCTTAGAAACGGATACGGACCAATTGACTTTGACAAGTTTGTATCCATTCCAAGCTGGGAATGGAAAATATCTATTTACCAGCTTGTAGGAGAGTTCATAATCATTACTACAGGTTGTTAGAAGCTAAGATATACCTGCCATAATCCTTCTGTTATGTGTACCGGGAACATTTAGATTATACAATTTTCTTTTTTGATTCACAGATAAAATTTCCTTCTTACTTGGCATCTGAAACCAAAACTAAAGTCTAAAATGATGTGAATTTGGTTTGGATGCATACCTGCTCAGCATCAATGAGAGCTAGCATAGCCCATCCCGTGTTTACCACGTGAGAGCGATTTCCCTCAAGATTGGTGTACACCTGCATAGATTTAGAACGCAGCGTGACCTAATCAGTTTTGGTGCTTGTTATCGACTTAAACTGAAATTTTAATAACTAGTTACCTTGTTCTGACAAGAGAGGTAGCTCTCCCCCCATCCCCCAGAAGCAAGTTGTTTGGACAACAAAAAGTTACAAGCCTTGCGAATGCTAAAGCAGTTAGAGAAGTTCCTTCCAGCAGCCACTAAGCCTTTCACTCCAAACCATGTGCCATACGTGAAGCAAACTGCCCACGAACCATACCTAGTCAGCATTTTGCAAAAGCTTTTGATCAAATTCATATTTTATGTGCATGGAGTGGACAATGGCATTGGCACATATACAAAAAGAATGTAACAACAATAAGGAGCAAAACAAACCATGAACCATCTGGTGCTTGGATTTTTTCGATAAAGGCTGCAGATTTATCAATACAACGCTGTACCTCTTCTCGCCTATGCCCAGGGTACAATCTCTTGAATGCCACCAGAGCTTGAATCGCAGCCGAGGTGCACTCTACATATCTGATACATCACATTGCCATTGCCATTGCCATTGGTAACCCAACTTCACCCAAAAAAAACGAAAATTGGAAAACAGGTCCTGATAACTTACGGGTAGTCAATAACAATGTCACCAAAAGTTTCAGCAGGATTCACCAACTGGAAGTGGGATTATAGAGACAATTAGAAATGTCAGATTACATAATAAAATGGTGTGCTAATATCAATCTAACTAACTAAATAGTAAATAAATATTTGTGGCGACTGGCGAGTGTGATAATAGAATAGAACATATTAATAAGCAAGTGCATGGGTGGGGTACCTCCAACCAGCTGTAGGATCTTGTAAGTTCATATGTTGCAAAACTACCATCAGAATTCTGCAAAGGAAAGAACTTGTCAGACATTGAAAATCATGTTATGCTCAAAAACTAAGGTGTAAACAGCCGAGCACAAGGTTTTCAGAATATGATTACCTGTAAAGATAAAATAACATTGACAGCATCATACAGCCGTTTTGCATCCAATGGCTCGTCAACAATTTTTGATGGCAATTTTGAAAGCAAGAGTGCCGCCTAAAAGAAAGAAAGAAAATAAAAAAAACAAAACTGGAAGCAATAATAATATTTATATTATGGACAGCTTGAATACGATAAATAAATAAATAAATAATAAATAGTTAGCTGCCTTGAGCCCTTCTGCAGTACAATCTGAAATGGGCCATCCGTGATCTGCCGTTGAGAAAGGCCAAGCACCTTTTGAAATATGACGATACCAATAATCAAGATCGCCAGGGCAGTTATCCAACACCTTTGATTGAAGCAAATGCAATTAAAAAAAAAAAAAAAGTCAAGAAACAAGGACAACCAAATATGGTTCAAAAGTTGAACGTCGTATGTATCTTTCAGCACCTGTGACTTCTTTATGAACATGTGTCCTTTTTTCAGTGTTGGACCAAACTCTTCGATGAGGTTTGTAGAAATAATTGCTTGAACGGTGAATGCGGTATCCCAAAGTTGACTACCATTGTAACCCTGGGTGGGTTAGATGATGGAAATTCATTTACACTCTGATACTAATACATGCAGACAGAACAAATCAAATTTAATCAAAGTAATTAAGATGGTAAAACCTGCATTTTCATGCCATCTTCAGCAAGCCAAAGATAATCATGTATCCTTGGGAGGTGTAGCTTGAAAGCCTCTGAGTTTGGATCTTCTGCCCAGCAGCAGAGCATATTTAACACCTGAAGAAAAGGTTTTAGATTAGAAAGGGAAGGCTTTCCATATATCAAATCAAAACCATCCACAAATTATTTTTAGATTATAATGGTATTGTTTACCTTGTTTACAGGCCCTATGCATATATAGCGAGTATTATCATCCTCATAATGGATGTGTTCCATCGCAGTGCGAAGAGCCTTCTCTCTCAGCTTCTTCCCAGGCCATCTCATCAGTATAGGCTCCACAAACTTGTCAAGAGTTGCCCAAAGTATGTCTTGGATGAGTGGGTGTGGGTAGTAAAGATCTTCCTGCACAAAAATATTTTTAAATATCTTAAGCCAAATGGAATTTATCATCCTTATCGAAATATTGAACAAAAAAAAATACAGATATTAACAATGTTGGAGTTAATTGTTACTCTCTGGGATTGACAGCAATATGCAAAATGCAGGCGGAAAGACATTTGAGGAAAAGACTGTTTGTTTACCTCATAAGACCTTCTAAGATAACAGGAAGAGTACATCACACACTAATTCAATAACTCAACTCAGACACACCAAATGCTTGAAAAGGGAATGGGAAACAAGGCCAGTACGTTAAACCTCAACATGGGTTGCATGAGAAAGTATGAACTATGTGGGACATTATTTATTGCTCAATACTAGCTAATGTGGGATAATCAAATTCAAGTGGGATTATATGTGGGGTTTCAATGTTCAATTATGAACATACATGTGAGGTGTCAATACTTGATTGAAAGTTCTTGTGGGGTTTCAATGTTCAGTTATGCTAAACACTTCAATTCAAAATTGGATGATGAAACCATGTCATGCTTCTTGCAGTTAAACAATACAAACTCTAAGTTCTGAAGGAAGGGAAGACCACCAAGATCAAGATCTCTAAAGGAAGATGAAGATTTCCAGAAAATAAGGTTGTTTTCTATTAATTTTCATATATCTTTGGGGCACTGACTATTACAAACCATTAGACTCTATTCATAGAGAAGTTTAGTAGACAATTTCTAAACAATGATAAAACAAAATCTGGAATACAGGGAACAAGGAATTGACCCCTAAAACTCAAGCAATGAGATGAAAACAGGTACAAAAAGGTACTGTGGGAAGCATTTCCTGCCACTTTTGTTGAAATGTATCTTTGTGGTGATAAATGAGCTGAGAATGGAGACAAATCATGCCTTGCATGGCTGATCTATGTGCACCAAAAGTGCTGGGCACACACATATGTTGATTGTTGAATATGTGCATGTAATTGTAATTAGATCATGGGAAGCAGAAAAAGGCCCAATGTCATTCATTAGAGTAGGGGGTGTCCCATGGAGTTAATACTGACAAGTGCTAAAATAGGATGCTGCAGGTGTCCAATAGCTTCATGAAGGTAGCCCAAGAATTTGGAATCCCTCTCAGATATGATGCTTTGGGGGATCCCATGGAGATGTATTGTCTCTTTAAGAAATACAGTTGCTACAGTGGATTGATTAAACCGCTAGTCTTGGAAATGGTGTGAAATGGGTCATTTTAGGCAACCACCACCACCGTTGGTGGTTTTTCTTATAAAAGGAAGCACAGAGAATGACAATAGAATTAACAAACCTGTTCCTTCTATAGGAGTACTCAAGCTGTTGAATACTAGTACTTCTATTGTTCTATTGGCTATCTTGACAGGAAATTGGATGGAGTGATAGCATAACAATATTCCCCATTATGTTTATGTGGCATAGTGCAACAAAATGTATGTGTATTCCTAGGAAAAGAAGATGCACTAACGCAAGAGAATAACATGACTTGGTCATAAACGTAAGAGTGGTGATTTAACAATTTAGGTTTGAGTCATGAGACATGAGGTATGAGGGTTACTAAATTGAAGCAATGTATGTTGCAATTGCTTATCATCTAACCCAGACACGTCATGTTCGTATGATTAGGCTTGTGACAATAACAACAATATCTTACACGAGTTTCTACAATCTATACCTCTACTTGAGCATTTGTTACACTCAATAAATCCTCAACTAGATCATTGTCTAATGTCCCTATCAAGACTTGTCTATCCTACGAGACGGCTTGCACTCCATAAATATCTCGAGAAAGCATTGAATAGACAAATTGCATGTTTTTGTTTAAGCATAGGCATAAAGAAGCATGTGCAGCCCCCTCTACCCACCAAAAAAAAAAGGAAAAGAAGGTTACAACATGAAGTTCACCTTTAGCTTAGCTACTAATACTCAAAGAGATAGCAATCACCCTATGAGCACATGAGGAGTATGGGTTAGAGGCTACATAAGCATGGAACGTGCTAGTCGAACCATAAATAGGCAACAACCAAAAACATCATAGCAATATCATTGATGTCAGGCTATAAAGCTCTCCACAAAGCATTACAAATTACCATTATCAACCACATATTTGCCAATCCAAGATTGGAATGACTAGAGAGAAGAATTGTGTAAGCCTCTGTCATAGGTCATGTCACACAAAAATGAACTGCTTGCACGTTCATTAAAGATCTTTGGCAGTATTTACCATAACTTTTACACAAGAATGTGATAAAAGAAATACCAAGCAGATTGAACAAGTCCCTAAATAATCCACAATGGCAATCCAACTAGTCAACTGATCTGAGCACCACTGCTTCAAATAAAAAATGGTATCTGGAAAAGAAATTGGGCTTACAAAATGACCAATTGGCTCAAATCATGAGAGTTGTAACCAGTCACCAAGCGCAGACGGTGGCATGACTCATTAAGTTGGAAATTTCAACCAGGATCATAGCTAGCTCAATGCAATCACCAACTAATCCCATTTGTTGACTTAGTTTATCCAAGAGTAAGATCTAAGAGCATCTCCAATGGTAAACCTATACTCCAACTTAATATTATTGTCACATCATTATTCTATTAATTTTGACCTCTAATTAAATAACATCTCCAATGGTTAACCTCTTCCAATAGCTTTTTAATGAATTTAACATATTGATCCCATTTAGTTAGTCATTTTTGAACACATCATATTTTAATACGAAATTTAAGCGCTAGACATTAATATATGAAGGTTTCACAAATGAAAATTTATAAAAGAAATAATAACTTAGTTGAAGAAATATAAAATACTTAAAACTAGAATATAACTAAGGGGGGTAAAAATAAAATATGATTAGAGAGGAAGGGGTTAGATGTACAAAACATTATAGTATATATTTTACTTGAGTGGTCAATAAAAATAAACAAAAAAGTTATACCCTCCAATGGCATTAAGTGGTGATAAGTGGTCAATTGAATAGTAAAAAGCTATAAAATAAGCTCCTACTGGAGATGCTCTAATACCATATACCCACAACTTGGTGTAGGAAAACAATTAAAGATTGTATTGATTTGTGTGAGCAGAAGACCACACACTTGCTACTATACAGTATGTGAAGCCAAGCTCATGTATAGTAAGACTTGGTTCTTGATTACGAGCAGAAAACCAAAATTGGATAGTGTTGATTGTAATTTGGGGTTTTATTTTACCCAAGGATTCAATGGTGGTGATATAAGAAATAAGTAAATAAAACTCTCAAAGATCAAAAACAACAAAGACATGTAAACTGCAAATACTTGAGGGGGTAGAATGTAAGGCAAGCAAATTAACAACCCTTGCAATCAAGGAAGCTCATCTAAAACCACACGTCACGTGAGAAAAGAAAGAACCATAAGGCAGGTTGGATGCCGGATATCAATTGATCCATAAACGGTTTATAGTCCAATATCTTCTGTACATGCACATGCTCGACAAAGATTTTGACTATCAATGAAATTACTCTATTCAAAACAGGTCAAACAAGGAACAGCAACAGATGAAAGCATAATTAAGGGAATGCTGGAGATTAAAAAAAAAATGATGATAAGATACTAAAAGTTGTTGTATTAAGTAGAATGAAGATCGGTACTTGTATCTGTATATGCATCTTTCAGTGTGTGAAAAGATGAAAAATGACACTTCAAGTGTCTTTCTTTTGGTTGTTGTTTTGGGTAACTGTAATCTTGAAATACGAGATGCCAAAAGACAAATACACCTTTCTGAAACTCGTAAACAATAAACTGAGATTGAAGATTAAGAGAATAAAAACCAATGTGAAGTTTGAAGAAATTGGACTTGCAAAATATTTGCTAGAAGAAAACTAATGGTGAATGGTGATTCACTAAGACACCACAAACAAGAAAAGGAGAAAAGAGGTATTCACTAATAGGGTACATCACAAAGATTCTCATTATATTGTAATTATAATAATAAATAGAAAGACCACCAAGTCCTGTTAGATGATAGTCTGATCGGAAAGAGATAACCATAGACGTTTATAAAATTCAATATGTGAAGCAAATATCAAAGCATTATACAAACCTTGGCACAGAGGTTGCGTGCATCATTCCAATCTATGTCGTGATAGGGGACTGTAAACAGCTCCTTTCTCAAGGCCAGAACCGTAGATGTGATAGGTCCAACAAACCTCTTCCCATATAAGTATGACATAGGCAGATACACCATCCGGCAGTGACACCACATCCTACCTGAAATTTTTTAAATGTCCAACATCTCATGTCATGAGCTATATAATAATATCCACAACAAACTCAATAAATTTATCCATGAAACTTCATCAAGTATAATTAAGCCAATACAACAACTATTGTACTGATCAAGTATAAATGTTGCTATAAATGAAATAAGTCATAATTTACTACTAAACTGATGAATTTATCTTGTAGTGAACTGAAATAAATTAGTAGGTTATATGAGGCACTCGCCTGGATGCACAGGAAGGAAATATGGAAGGACCCACATCTCAGGGGGCAACGGATTATTTCCAGACCACTCAAATACCCCAAGTACCTATATATACATATATCATTAGCAACATATAAGACGAATACTGAATACATATATATATATATATATATATATATATATATATATATATAGGTAAGGTAAGGTAACAAAGAATTATATATGAACAAGATGAAGGGCAAGTTGCTATACTGAAAGCCAAAACTTTCCCCAAGATGTTATTGAAGTGGCACCACCATGATCCAAAATCCACTTTCGCCCCTTCTCCATCGCCCCCCCTTCTCCATCATTAGCTCCTTCACCCAGCAATCTCAAAGTGACATAGTTTAAGGCACTACCAAACATGGTGCTATGACCCTCGATGTGTAGACCCCATCCACCATCTCTATTCTGCATTTATGACATAACATTCTGTTATATTCTTTGTAAAGGGTAATGAAAAGCAACCACAGCTATATGTTTATCATAAGGATTATAACAAATATACTACACATGCCTGATGATTGTAAAGGTAACGGCACATCTCCCGTTTATGCTCTTTAGATAAGACTGCATTCAGTGCCCCAGTAATAGTTAGAGTAATAACCTGATGCATAAGATTAACTTGTAATGTCAGCATTTACATTACTTGTTCATCTCCTGAAGAAGGTAATGTATTTCCTGCAGATAAAATCCTGACAGCTGCAATACTGGAAAGCTAAAATAGAGTTGCCACTCTCACACGAATGGATATATTCTTTTCAACTTAAGAAACCATAAAAGAAATGCTAAAACTCACCAAACCAGGCAATAAAAACATAGGGCCTCCATAGTCTCCTGGCCAATGCCCATCATCTGCCTGGAGGGTTGAATGGAAACCAATAGCTCTTCGTAAGACGTTTCTTACTTTCTCCTCTGTGATATCTTCAGCATCTTTTATGTTCACTCTAGGTGGGAATACAGAGAGTGACTTCTCTTTTGCAAACTACAAAATTTGGTAAAACGAAATACAAAATAGTATTAGATTGCAAACATACACTAGAAGTAGAAGAACCAAAGTTAAGCGCTTATGTAATAAAGAAATCTAGGTATTTTCACCACTTGATGTGATAAAGGCATTTCAATATCTGTAAGTCTGCCATTAGCCAAGCCAACACAGTGGAGAATTGGTTAAGACAGTAGTCAGCAGTAGAACTCATATCCTATAATATGGCAGGATATAGTAATACTATGTCTATATGAGGGCTGCTTTGAATTTTGTTCCCAGCAAACCTAACCATCATCCCATAAGTAACTAATTCGGTTAACCAATCAGTAAAAATCTATCACCTTCATAGTTCATCATTACATCATGTTATCAAGTAGCCAACTAACCCAGAATTTAGGATTTTTTTTACATATCACATGCAAATTTTACCCTTCTGTTTATTTCAGGCCACAGGTCCACACCTAGATAAGGCAGATCAAGGAATGCAATTGAGAGGACAGAATGATGGCAACTAAAGGTAGGACCGTATCATTTATTACTTCGTTATCCAGTTCTGCCATATGACTTGTACTTTGTATCTTTATGATCGATCATATCTGACGTTGTGCTGGAATCACCAACCATGTAATTCAACCTCATCTACGCAATATGACTTATACCTTGTAATGTATAGCTTAGGGACCATCTACGCATTTTGACTTTTTAACATTTTAACTCGATTCCATTTCTTTACTTTTCAAATCTTGGGATTAAAGAATCTCTGCTGTCAAAAACCTTCAACACTCAAAACTCCATAACCCCAACTACTCAAAACAAAAGGCTTCTCGCTACGTAAAAGAACATATTGAGTTTTTTCTAAAATTGATTGTGCACATCAATTACAAATGGATTTTCGTTTCTAAAAACAAATGTTGTAGCCGCAGTCCGGTTTGTAAAACATGTGGCGTTAATTACAATGTACCTGACTGCGCATAAGCAGATCTGAACTGTGTTTTTTCTCAAACCGATTTTCATGAAAGGTCTGTCGAACTTTCTCGATATCGGCGAGTTCCTCAAGGGACCCTAGCGTGGGATCAAACTCCCAAAATTGTCGGCCGACGTGATCGTTTGTCGAACGCAGCCATGGACTCCCTCCCTCTGCGATCTTCAGTTTCCACATTGTTTACTTCACTACCAAAATCACGAAAATAGTCAAATTGTCACAATTACAGTTTCATGCTCCACAACACTAGCATAACAGAAAGAAAGAAATGCACAAATTCATACATTTCTAACAGAAACGCAAGATACCGAGTACAATCGCATGTCAAAATCAATATCCCAAATAGATTATATGTATTGGATTACCGATTTAGAAGAAGAGAAATAAGGGCCGACTACGTGTGACACAGCTACTCCTAACTCCTCCAGAGTTACTGCTACAGCTACTACATATGCCGTTCAAAAAAAAAAAGAGAAATTTCTTTTTTTTTTTAACAATTTGACCACAAAAATCAAGGTTTTTTTTAATGACCACAAGATCCGCACAGCGGATCAATTAAAGCTTCTGAGAATCGATCCACACCTCTGCGGAAATGAGGTGGCAACATTTTTTTTGGGGGGATTTTAAGGATCCGCAGAGGCGTCTCTTGCGGATCTTCTATTTGCTCTGCGGATCTTCTGAGGATCGGTCGAATACCCCTACATTGCGAAAACAACCACATACCTCGTACCTTATTGCGGAAAGACGAAGGAGACGAGTCGAACGCGCTTAATCGATCATTTCAATGGTGCGTAAATCGTGGCTTGTGGAACAACTACACTCCGATGTGTTATCTGATGGCTATGGAACACATGTAATTTTATTTTTCCTCCTTTTGAATTGTAATTGTCCGTTTTTTTGAGTTAATTATATGTTCGTAGCTTTATTTTTCCTCCATCAATGGTGTGTAAATTATGTATGATAGTTTGTATTAGTAAATCCCAAAATGTTTGCCCGATTATTGCTATGGAAGTATCTTTTCTGCGAAGAACAGATCCGCAGACGTGTTTCGATGAATAACATATCCGCATAGCCCCCTCTGCGGATCGATGTTCATCTCTACGAAAGTTATTTATTTATTTATTTTTTATTTTGATTTTGATTTTATATGCAAAAATGATTATTTAGTAACAAAAATTATTAGAAAAGATTATCAAAGTACATTGCTATTAACAAGTTTAGAAGGCAAGGGCATTATTGTCTATTTACTGTTTTTTCAATTATAATGATTTAAAATTATAAAAAATGATTATTAAATAACAATAATTATTAAAAAAAATTATAAAATTGGATTACTAATTAATTTCACATGTTAATAAAGAATGGACTGAAAGTACCTTGCTATTTTTTGTTTTGTTATAGCATTTTACTTTCGTTTTTGTTATTACAACATTGTACTTTGCCATATATATGTGTTATCTTTTGCAGCATAGTATGCGAGGATGGCTTGCAGAGTTAATTTTTAAAGGGGTGGTGGGTACTGTGTTGAGGAAGTTCATTCCAAAACTAAATAGTAGGCGACTCGAATTATTTCGAGAGACACCGTTTGGGATCTTCATTGGTATGCCAACCCTGAATGGTG
Source organism: Lactuca virosa (assembly GCF_052849685.1). Taxonomy (NCBI): domain Eukaryota; kingdom Viridiplantae; phylum Streptophyta; class Magnoliopsida; order Asterales; family Asteraceae; genus Lactuca; species Lactuca virosa. The sequence goes on along the minus strand of NC_136429.1, from coordinate 364,946,122 downwards.
ATCCGATGCTCTTTCATTTGATGACGTTGCATGAGGTTCGTGATGTGTTGATAGCCAGGGCTGGGAGGTTTCGGTTCGAGTTACAAGGCAGGGTGGTGGAATATGGTGAAACCGAATTTTGTTTGATTAGCGGTTTGAGATTTGGACCTTATGTTTATGTAATCAATACAAAACACAAAACGAAATCTGCATTCCAGATTCGGTTGTTCCCAAATTTGAGAGATGAAGATTTACGGCTGAAAGATATAGAAGACTACATAAAAGGGCCAACATTCGAGACTTGTAGCGATGATGATGCGGCAATGCTTATGAATATGTTGTTTTTGTTGAGAGGTCTCATAGGACGTGATACAAATACATGCATTCTGACGGTAGTGTTTGACCTCGCCGATAATCTTTATAATTGGAACAAGTAGTAAATTTACTATTTATTTATAACTACAAGATTATTCATATTAATTATAATGAGTACGACAGGTTTGCGTGGGGTACGTTTTTATGGAGGTATAGTGAAACACAATTACGACTTTGGTTTGGGAAAATCTACAGATGTTTACGAGATCAAGCCAATATGAGTCCCGTGAAGACGTTGAAGTATACGGTGACCGGTTTTCACCTCCCGTTTAAGGTTAGTTTACGTGCAATTAATATTACACATTTTAAAGTTTTTATAATCATCGACAAATCATAGCATGTTAAAGTTATACTACGTATGGATTTTAGAGACATTTCCAGAAGCTTTGAGGTATGCCCATCACACCGCAAATGAATTTCCAAGAATGAGGGCATGTAGAATAAAAACACAATTAACTGTCGAGCAATGTTTACGTATATTAGACGTGCCAGTGGTATAGTTATACATTCCTTATAAAGTTATATATAGTAAAAAATTGATATGTAGTTAAAATTAATGTTTTTATTTTGCAGGAAAACAACATTCCACGTGATGTGGAAGCAACGGAATTTGAGATCCAATTGTCATTTTATTCGCGTTATCTGAGTTGCACTTTGGACGGAGTGGAGTCTCCACCGATGCAACATAGCCCCCCTAAACAGCGCTCTCTATCACCTCGAGTCAATCGGTTCCAGGAAGCAGATTACATCATCTCACCCGCTCATGGTCGGGGCGCAGAGCACAACACCTCACAAGAGAGTAAAATAGACAAGTTAATGGGCGTTGTTAATCATTTGGCAACCACAATCGAGCAGGCGTCGAAGAAAATTGACAAATGGGAAAATGAAAGACAATTTGGTGTGAATGATTTCGATAATGTGGATGGCCATGATGAAACATTTTTGGTGGTTTGGAGAAAGAGTCACCCGCTACGTATGTGGAGTCACCGCCGATTGTTGTTGAAATTAACGATAACACAGTTACACCAGTAAAGGTTACACCGAAAAAGAGGGGGAAGATGAAATCGAAGTATTGTAGGGAGCCTTACGTACATGTATTAAATAAATTACTTTGTATTTATAAATTATATCGTCGTTAAAAATTACTTAACATTTTGATTTTATAGGTTCCGTCCACAGAACCAGTGAAGAACAAAATAGGAAGAAAACCGAAGACGGACGCTACTATAGAGAACGTACAATTGCTATTGGACAGTTACATGCCTACTGATGAGGAATTTTGGAAATTATGGGGTAAGAACCAGACGACGCTTTTTTTGGAACATAAGTGTTATAAAGGTTTTGAGATGAATTGGGAATTTTGGGCAACTTTACTTGGCATGTATAGGTCTAGGTGGTCTTGTAAGCTCTTACAAGCTTCCAAAACAAAATTGCTGTTTTTTTATTTTTTCCAAAGGTGTGCACTATGTTTCCTATTAGATTAAAACCACAGAAGCCATGTTGAGCATTTGGGAAAACATTTTGAATACTTACAGCAATTGATGCAACCCTATCCGTGACCAATGTCAGACCTTCCAAATCACTAATGCATTCATGTAGTTTTTCAAGGAACCATGTCCAAGAATCCGTTGTCTCTTTTGGGCAAATTCCATACCTAATAGGCAATATCTGATTGTTGTCATCCATAGCAACTGCATGCAATATGGTGCCTTTGTATTTTCCCTTCAGATGGGCACCATCCATAATAATAACTTTTCTACAAAACCGTCTGAAAGCACGTATCTGCAACAATTATGTAAAAAGCATGAATATATTAACAATTTATTTTGTTTATAAACATTATATATTTACAAAGTTTAAAATTTAATTTATGTATTTACCACCCAGCCAATAGCAAAAAAACAATACTCGAAGCGATCCTCCAGATCAGTTTGTATGTACGCCACAGTCCCAGGATTATGTTTATTCAAGTTGTGAAAATAAATTGGAAGTTTGGAAAAACTTTCTTCGGGGGTCCCCGTCATCAATCCCATAGCAAATTCTCTAGCATGCCACGCTTGTGAATAATTCAAATTAATTTCTAGCAACGCATTCATATCTATAATAATATCTTTAAGCCTCCAAACTCTCAAACAACCTTGACCCATAATGTCATGTATTATGGTTCCCACAACTTCACTAGTTGCTTACCTATGATTTGGGTGTATAAGTAATGAAGAACATGTGTGCTCCTTATTTAAAGTCTTAATTTCAAACATTTTAGTTCCTTTAATGACAGCTGCATATAAACTGCAATGACAGTTTTCTTGCAAACAAACAACCTCGTATCGAGATTTGCTTGATTTTTTTAACCTTAATCTGAAACTTTTCTTTAACCGCTTTGAATTTAATAGAAGTTGTTAGGTCTTTTTTGGTGTTATAGGTTTGATTCACAAATATTTTATCATTCAGACCTAAACTGTGAAATGGTCCAGGTTCAAGAATAGGTTCTGGACAATCATGAATAGGAGGAATACAATACCAGGGATTAAAAGCAATTTTTCGTTGCGTGTACTCATCTTCCGACCAATCTTCATTTGATTTTTCATCAGATAATTGATCATCAAAATCAGGTACTTCTCCAAACTCAAATAAATTTTGGTGTTCTAATTTTGTCATGCGCAAATTTGGTTCGTTATCATCATCTGATAAAACGTTATCGTTATTTGATACAAACTTATCAGCAACTGAAGCTTTCTTTTAATAACCCACTCCCACTTCATTTCCTCGTCCCCTGGACCGGTTTCCACCAGATTGTCTATCTCCACGACCTCTACTACTTTTTGCTCCAATAAACTGGCTTTTCACCACTGGTTGTTCTTCAACTTCTTCACCTACTAACGATAAATACAAATGCACTTTCAGCTTTGTTTCAGACATTACATGTTTCAGGTGATCTACATCTGATTCATGTACAAGCTCCATGACATACCCGCACTTCGGGTGTTTAAAAGACAAAGATATATAACTATTAAACATATCGGCCTTATTTCTAACCATTTGTAATAACATATGATGGTCAAAGTTAGGAGGAAGATTTAAACCATAGATTTTCACATTATTTCTAACGTAAACCTCATTTCCATTAACTGACTGTCACAACCCTCCCGTACATAGAATAATAAAACTCATTTTTACAAAACTCTCTCCACAAAGATAACGAAAAAATGACTACTACTGATTAAACCATTCATAAAATTGAAATATGGTCACTAAAAAGGATATAAAACGAGAATAACTTAAAAAAATCATATATAATCGACATGAGTTCATTTAATGCTTAAAACTAACATTTCCGCAGAAAATTAAACAATTCCGCAGAGCTATTCTACGATCCGCAGAGAGGGCTCTGCGGATCATCCAACAACCATTTCCTCAACGCATTATTACGATCCGCAGAGGGGTCACATGATCCGCAGAGCCTCCTCTGCGGAACACCATACAAACCAGAAATTTTTGTCTTTTTGTGCTGCCACATCAATTCCGCGGAGGTGTTCATAGATCCTCAGAGGTGTTAATAGATCTGCAGAGCTCCCTCTGCGGATCTTATGGTCATTCTACAAATACTTCATTTTCATGGTTATTTTGTTAACCCCCCCCCCCCCTATTTTTTGGTTATTTGACGAAATTTCTCAAAAAAAAAAAAAAAGCTACTGCATATCAAAGATTTAATTTTCTATAAATCCTTTGAAGAATGATAGTACTACATGATTAGTCATTGTGATTTATAAAAATGCATTTACATCCTATCAAGATATTTGTATATTACTAGAAAAGTGTAAAAATGATGTCGTTTTACTTTTGGTTATATTGAGACAATTTCAAAATGAACTTTTTCATTTTAAATTTGGTTTATGTCTAACTGGACTATATTAAATTTAATATATTTATTGTTAAATTTTCTTTTATTTTGTTTAAAATTAGGTGTGAGACCCGTGTATTATACAGATTGATTATAAAAAAAAAATTACGTGTAAATAGTAAATATTTTTTAAAGTAAAATTTCGAAATAAATAGACATATTCAACTAATGAACCAATATGATTAAATATTTTTTGATTGTATCCAGTTGAAATAGACCGAATGGGTAGGCAAGCGCCCATATATGCTTGATAGTATCCGGTTGAAATAGACCGAATGGGTAGGCAAGCACCCAAATATGCTTGGCAGTATGTTTGTTTAGTATGTGGTATTCTGGGGGAACTCACTAAGCTTTGTGCTTATAGTTTTAAACTTATGTTTCAGGTACTTCCAGTTCGAAGGGGAAGGGCACAACCTGATCGCACCGCATCACCTTATGATTTTCGCATTTATAGATTTTGGGAATTTATACTCTGATAACATGTTTCTATGATACTCTTTTGACTATTTTGCTATTAGTGTCGTGTGATTTGAATGAAATTAAAAAACCAAAATTTTATCTGTATTTTTGGGATGTTACAACAAAATAATAGTCAAAGAGAAGGCTAGATGCGAAGAAGGGAAGATGGGCCGAAGAACTTCCTTTCATCCTATGGGCAGATAGGACCACATCAAAGACAGCTACAGGTCAAACTCCATATTATTTGGTGTTTGGGAAAGAAGTTGTAATCCCAACTGAGTGTTGGGTTTTAAGCACTATAACACTCCTATGGCGCACATGCAATCCTAGATGCTTTGGATCTATGTTTTCTCTAATTATACATGCGTTTTCAATTTTTCCAAAGCATACATCCTAACTAGCATACAATGGAGGATATACAATACAAAACTCATAGTTAGATGAATACCTCTTGATGTAGTTGTAGTTCTTGGCCTTAGAAAGCTTTAGCACCTCAAGTGTGATGCCTCTATTGTGTTACAAACACCAAATGCAAGAGGAGACTTGAGAGAATAAGCTAGTTAGCACAAAATCAATATCACTCTCTTAGAATGAATGGTGTGTAACTGATTTTGGCTATAGGGGGTTGCTTTTTGTGACAACCGTCAATTTCTGGTCAAGTCAAAGTCAAACAAAGTCAACGAGTCAAACCAGTAAACTCAACTAGTGCTTGTATGTTAGGACTTACTCTATGTTTACTAATGTACAACTCTCTATCTTAATACAAAGTATCACTCGGAAGTTTCATATGTTCAGAAATTCTAAACCCTAACCAGGGTGAGTGATGTAACGACTCTATAAAGCACTATTAAGTACCCTCCGGGGGCGTAAAACACTCATAACAAAGCATAATGGGGTTTACAAACCTTGCATTACGGGGTCAAACACTAACAAAGGTCACAAACAAAGTCTCTCTCAATCTCTCCCACTCTATCTCTCTCTCTCCTAAATCTTTCCCAAATATCTTGTTGTATCTCAAATCTCTCCCAAATCTCTCTCAGATCTCTATCAACTTTTTATAAACATCCGTACTATCCCAGCCCCTTCCTTTGTTGAAAACAGCTCAAAACCAAAGGAGATAACCCAAAAGGACCCTCTTGGTCCGGAACCCTCTTAATCCGGAACACCTTCTCAAGAATCGGACAATATCGCTCCAGACACCCTCTGATTCAGAACCTTCCCTTGTGCTTCAGAACTTCGCATGGACCAGACAGATTCACTCCAGAAGGTTTCGCTCCGGAAGCTCCTGATGATCCGGACTCCTTCGCATCTCGGAAGACCAGCCTGCTCCGGACCTCGCCGCTTCGCACCTCCTGACTCTGGATTGTGCTAAATGACTCCGAAATTTGAAGCCTAGCCTCGGAACTCGTCTTTTGACTCCAGAAATGGCTTCTTGACCTCCGGAACCCCTCGCAACTTCGGACCCATTCCAGAATTTTGACCATTCCGGACCTTTTTGCAATTTTAGGAGTTCTTGACGCCGGGAACTTCCTCAAACTTGCATTTTTCATGACTTAAACCCTCTAAACTCCTGTTTTATGCCAAACTTGAAGAGTTAGATCATATTTTCATAGAATAACGTCTAAGGCTCATATTATTTTATTCATAAAGTAATCACCCACTTTACATCACTATTCACACACTCCCTAGTCAGATCATTGTCCTTTCAACTCCTCCCAACACTCCATCAGATTTGCCTTAACCAAATCCACCCAAGAGATCTTTATTTCTTACACTCAAAGTCTCATTTGCCTTCACCAAAAACACACTTCTCTCTCTCCCTCCTTCTCAGATTACGATCTTCTGGACAAGGAGTATTCTTGAGTTTTCCTCCATTCTTGGTAAGTTTCTTCATTTAGCTCCTAAATATTCTACACTTCTTCATACAAATCATGGATCATTCACACAAATATCGACATATTTGTTCTTAGGATCTTCAAATCTTCAAGCGTCCTTCAAGTGTGCTTGACTTGAAACTCCCATTCTTCAACCTTCCACCTCAGGGAATCCCTCAAGGTGAGTTCATACCCCTATCTTTTCATGTTTTCTTCAAGTTTTAAGGGGGATAGTACAAGTTACAACACCAAAACATATTCTAACTCATCCAACAGCTTTCAACAGAAAAGTTATGGTCCATTCACGAACTGTTTTGACCATCTTAAACATAATATTTTTCAAAACCGTTCGATATGAAAATAGTTCAGGTTTATACCTTTCTAATGACTACTTGAACACGTTCATACGATTTTTCTACAATTTATGGTGATTTTTACAAAATTGCCTACCATTTCAGAAGTGATTTCGGACCAGTCTGTGAATATGGACATTTTCACACTGGTTAGGGATCACTAAAGATCATAATAAAAATTATGAACAAACTAGACACATTTTCCGAACTTCCAGAGTTTACGGATTCAATTTTCGACTTACAGTGATTTCACTATGATTTTTCTAAAAACAGTGACAGAAAGTTTAAAACTAGTAAAATGGTTTATAAGTTCATTAACACTTTGTAACATGTTGAGCAAAGTGTATAGCAGTAAATACCTACATGATGATTATATTTCTTCTTAATTTACTTCCATGAAATAGAAGTAATCATTCACATCGGGGTCTTTCATTACTACAAACATATATGATAAACTATAATAGGTATAGTTTATGGTACATTAACACTATGAATACACTAAGGAAGGTTTCATTCATACTACAAAAAGGGATTTTCATTTCACATTACACGTAAACTCGTTGAATCAAATTTGTGAGACATTATTTCATTGTATTCTTTAGAGTACTGGTTAAAAGTCATGTATTATAACCATAGTCTCCTGTAGGGAGAGCGTGATACTTGTGTATAGATCTATATTGGGACTGACAATCCCGCACCTTAGCTGCATGCAACAGCTAGACCGGTAGGTCTGGGGTGACAAATGTCAAAACATTCTGACGCCCGAAGTACGTTGTAACAGGCTTACTATGTCAATTGCACGGTTATAATAATCTACATAGGAAAACAACGACACATATAGTGTACGGGAATTCTTACATTCAAAAGGGTTTTATTTATTTAAAACTGCTTATACGATCATAAGTATGGAAAATAGTTGTACATTTCGGTCTTTGGGTCTTAAGACTACAACATACACTGCATTTACAAAGAAAGGATTCAACTTTACATACAAAAGCTTATGCACTCACCAACTTAATTGTTGACACTCTTTCAAAATTAATTGTATTCTCAGGTAATCAATAAAAACAGGTAACTACCAGCTTTTGAGGATGGAACGCTACGACATCAGACAAAACATTTTATCATTAAATTGTAATCGATTTTGAAACATGTAACTCATGAAACCATGTAACTTTCTCGATTATATTTATGATGGTTGTATCTACTTTGATCACTATTATACTCGTTGTTATGATACTATACATGAAGTCCTCCATCCCCGGACGTTTCCGCCATCCTTGGTTTGGGGGTGTGACAGATTGGTATCAAAGCATTATTTATAGTGAACTAAGTATATCGAACCACATAAGATATACTAACTATAAACGCAATGGGACTAAAACTCTCTGATTAAACATTTTTCATACAACTATACTTTTAGAAATAAAATATTATTTTTCTTAAGTATAAGTACATGCATACATGCCATTATAGTGTCATAAATAGGAAAATACAAGTAAAAAGGATGAGTTGTACACTACGAGTATGCCTTGGGATATGTAATCATGTCTGGGACGAATATAGCCTGATCAACTATATTTGTCCGAGAAGTGACTCGCATATGCTGGGGGATAGTCGTAGGGGACAACAAGTCTAACAACCTACCATCACCCATACAAGTAATGCACTAAGAACTGAACATAACATTTAAAATACTATAGGAGTATTTTATGTTGCTTTAGCGCGATATTTCTAGATTCATTGTGTGCCTCTTACACCCCTATTCTCGCACATGCGTCATGGCAGGATTCCACTTACCAGGAGACCCCTATTACCCGAATCAAGGAAACGGGGGATGGATAGAAGAGGAACCAGAAGAAGACCCCAAGGAAGTGTTCAAGGAAGATCCCAAAGAAGATCCCAAAGAGGACCCCGAAGAAAACAAAGAGGAAGAGCCCGAAGAAGATGAACTTGAAGAGGAACTGGAGGAAGAAGAAGACAAAGAGGATTCAGAAGAAGAGCCGGAGGTTATCAACCCTCCTTATGTTGCCAGGGTTCCCGCGAACCGTTTCGGCTACAATGGGCCTATGCCCCGTTGGGTGGCAGACATCGAGAGGTGGAGTTGTCACCAGCGACAATGTTCATCATTTGGCAAACAACGAGGTTACTATGACCTCAACCATGGAGGACCAGCTGACAGAGCCCTCCCAGTCATGGAGTATTTACTTAAAGGAATTTTTGAGGCATAACAACTGGTGGATAGAATTCTACAGACGTCTTAACCTGAAACAACTTTAAGAACCTATGCAAAGAAGTCTTTTGTGACATCAATTTGACCTTTTAACCTGAAAAAAATTCTTTAATTTAGTTGATGAACAAAATACCTATAGAAAATATATTAAAATCAAGAAGCAAAAACGTATTTGTGATATCTGAGATGCCATGTTTTAATGATTTAGAAATCTAAAAACTCAAGATTAAAAGCCCTAAGTTCAAAAGAAAAATGAAGAGAAAAATGATAGGTATTGAAATCATTGAACAAAAAAATATCACCTCTTTATCCGTTCTTTTCAGTAGAGAGGGTTTGATTAGGGAGGATGTGGAAGAAAGGGACCGGTGAAACACCAGGTAAAACCAAATCAAAACTATGAACTTTACAGGTAACCCTCCATCAATATCAATTCATATATTCAATTTAACTACCTGCCATTTTAAATTAAAAGGATACTCGGGCCTCAAACCCTTCAATCGCAAGTCCAAATGATAAAAATATTCCACTTCTTTCAACTACCTTTTTCTTTGCTATAAAATCAATAACCATACTTAAAATCGATGTTCTTGGATAGGAAGGAGTGACGTCAGCTGGCTGGACCTCTAGCGCACTATGAGGAAGGCGTGCAACCAAATTATCGGAATCGATAAACCCCAAAATTGAAAATAACAAACCACCAAATTAGAAAATATTATGGCTAGAGCCTACTTGAATTATTTAGGAAGATATGGAAATGAGGGAAGTCAGTGTAGAGAAGAGATAGTAGATTTTTCTTTCTGGAACAAAATTAGACATGAAACACACATATAGTATTAACACACACAATCGAGAAAGCTTACTTTGGTTATTGGCTCATCTATTCAGAGAGAGAACATGTGGTTACCTGCAAATTTAATATAATAGGTTGAAGAAATGTAGAAAATAGAATAGGGGAGTGGCATCAAGAAGATAAGATGAACTATGATTCCATGACGGTGATAAAAGATTGAGTGAAACAAAAATGGGCCTAAGCAGGCAGGCTGGAGGACCGAGGTGTCATAAGAGAGAAGCCTGGAGGTGAACGATATCACAACCGATATATAAGACATTGGCCTTCAATGATTGGTGAAGCAGGCATGCAAGATGGTGAAGCAGGTAGAAAAACATCATGAAGGAAATGACGACATATTTTTTTGGAGGAGACCGAGGAGAAATAAAGAGAAAAAAAATAAGAAAACACCCCAACACAATATCTTTTATCTTTGAGGCGGGGTGAAGCACCGGCATAGTATACGTTAAAAATGGCCGCCCTATAGCTTTCTTATTGGAGGAGGGAAGGAACTGGTCGACCGTGTACCAAAACAGAACTCTTTAACATATAGGTAATGATAATGATAATGATATATATATATATATATATATATATATATATATATATATATATATATATATATATATATACAGGCCTAGGTTATTCTATTCAAACTAATTATTGTGTTATTGTATGCATAAATATTGGCCAATCAATTTTACTTATTTTAAGAAAGTGATTAATATATATTATTGAATTAAATATAATTGAAAAATATCATCTTAATTAATTAGAAGGGTAATTTAGTCAAATAATATAGATTTAATAAAGGAAAATTGCATTTTTTAAGGGATCATAGATTCTATTAATTTTAAAAATCCGATTTTACGAATTATAATTCTTTTAATTCGGACATTCTGACAGAATATGTTTATGAGTATATTCAAAAATAAAAATATTCTTGAACCATAAATAATAAAAATATTCTTGAACCTATTTCTTGATCATGAATTTAAAAACTTCTTGTAGAATAACAAATTCTTGAACAATCAATTGAATAATAAAAACAAAAAATACATTATTTCTTAGAGAATACGGGTAACAATTGTTAAGAATTACATTTATTGTTAAAGAGTAAAACTAAAAAAACTTTCAAAACGTGAAAGAAAACATCAAAATCTAACAACGACTAAAACCTTCTAAAAGAATAATGTTGCTTAGAATCACTTTCACTTTTATGGTCCGTTCTTCAAGCATCAACTTCTGTGATTCCAACAGAATTGGAATTCGTAATTCAATTCCAACAGAATTAGAATCCGTGATTCCATTCCAATAGAATTGGAATCTCACCAATATCATCCATTGAATCATCTACATAAACATAGTTGATACCTTTTCAGAATTCAACATTGTCAAGATCCTGCACTGTCCACGTAAATGAAGTGTTAAATCAGAAAAAAAAACATAAATTGAAACATGAATCAATTCATAAAATGCAGCCAAAAATCAAGTTAAAATCAAAACAAGTCCTAAATTGTACACTAAAAATCACGTCAAAATCAAATCGAATCTGAGGCGATCAGATTTTATATATAATTCCAAGTTAAATGTGCAATGAAAGACCTCCCCTCACCCATCTTTCTCTCGGTGAAGACAGAGAAGCCGCATCTCTCCTTCCTGAGGATCATTTTCGTTGCTCCCTTGCTCCTTCATTAATTGATGCTAGAAACTCCTCATTGGTGGATCAATTTGGAGTCGGAATTGAAATCACATCGACATCAACTGGAAACAAAGGTTTGTGATTTTGACTCCAAAATCGGAACTCGTTGTTGCATTCTGATATGAACAGGTCTAGTATTCGCATAAATGTTTGAAATACCGATTCATAGTGTTCTTATACAGACAATTCTGAAACTGATTTCAAAGGATTTGGATTTAAGTGTTGATTTGGGATGCTCGACTCAGTATCGGCATTCACAGGTTCATAATCAGAAGTTGATCACAACAATCTTGATCGAATGTTCAAATCAGATTCGGAATTCCATCACTGATAGTCAAAAACATTCCCATCATCCATTCGCATTTACAGAATAAGCTTTGATCGGAATTTTTGTTGGAATGAAATTCGTCGGGACTCGGGAGTTCTTTGTTTTGGCGTCTGTAATCGGAATTTACAAACGAAATTGAAGTCGAAATTGGCTCGTAAAATCAAATCTCGATGGGGTAACATGCATTACATGGGTACCTGCTTACGTACCATTGCTATCGGAATTTGGTTTGAAGGACTTTGACTTTCGAAAGTCAAAGAAACATCGTTCATTAGATTGAATGAGGAAGATGACTTATGTTGCTTCTTCACTTCGTTGCTTCAGTCTCGTCGACCCCGGAGATGCTTCCTTAGCCTGCAATCGATCGACATCCATTGGACCTTGCAGCCGCTTCGTGCTTTCCTTCTCACGTTTATTGATGTATTTGGGGAAGTTGTTTATAAAAGGGGATAAATTAGGTTAAAATCAACTAGCATAATTATAGGAAAGTATTTGGGGAAGTTGTTTATAAAATTACCTAATTACCCTTATTTATTTATTTAATTATTTATTTATATTTTAAATTTTGATTGGCCCACATTTATGCATACAATAACACAATAAATACTTTAAACACCTGAACCTAGCTCTCTCTCTCTCTCTCTATATATATATATATATATATATATATATATATATATATATATATATATATATATATATATACAATAATTATGATTATATAGCAGGATATTAGGGTAGAGTAACAACTGAGTACAATGCATATCCTAAAACTTGGCCAACATTACTTTTAGGTACTATGTTATCCTAGAAAAACAGCTAGCATAACGACTAAGTATAATCATTTCCTATTATATCGGGTAGCATAACGATTAGGCATAATATCATTGCTTAAAACTAGACAGAGTTTCTACCGACAATTTATCCTATCGTTTCATGTTATATGTATAAACTACTAATAGATTTATAAAATATATTTTGACAAAGCAGTTTGATAAGCATGTATCCTCCCCCCCATAAAATCTTTTACAATTGTAAAAGTGGGGTCGTGAACTCACCCTCAACACGTGATACCACTGTTGTAGGGTTGATTCGGGCTCGGGGCTCCGGGATGCAGAATGAGGCTGCAGGCCCTACTATTTATAGTTAAGATTTTGACGTGTGTGTCGCACGTGATCGTCGTTGCTCCATCATGGTGTCGCCACGTGTCACTCTCTCCTTAGGCCACGCCACTCACAATCTGATCGAATTCGATGTCAGGTTCACGCCGCGCAATGGCACGCACCTCGCGCGTACAAAATGGATTTTGAAAAATCCATATCTTTCGCATATGATCTCCAATCTTAACCCTCTTTATATCTATGTGATGATCTCAACTAGAACTACGCCTTTCCTTTAGTTCGTTTTGTCTAGTTTTGACTTTCATCTTTTTGCCTTATGGGGATTGTAAATGATTTTACAAAAATTATATCTCTTTCATACGGATCCCATTTTCAGTGTTCTTTTTCCTAAAAAATTTATCTCGAGGAGTACTACGATTCTCCTTTTTATAACCTTAGTCAAAACTTAACCAATCTCTATGTACGGTTTTGACGTCGTAATAATTATTTACGCGATTGATTTTACTTTTTATAAAAATCATAACTCCTCCAATCGGAGTCAGATTTTTACCAATTTTATATCCTTGAAATCACGTTAACGAGTACTTTCCGAATATATTAACCATTTTAAAAGACGATAAATCTTTTTGGACACATATTTTTGAGTCTAAACATCGAATTATCACTAAATATAATAGCACATTTGATTATATGTACTCATAAAATCAAACCTTACAATGTTAAACTATTACATTTTTCTTTCCCTACTATATCCTAACGGTGGTTGGTGACAAAAGTTTTCTTGATTGTCACACTAGAAGCTGGAAAACCGAAGATGAACGTCACATTGGAAATCGACAAAGAAATCCATCATGGCGTGGTAATCATATGGCCACGCCGCGGTGACGTGTTAATCATTAGAGGATTCCCAGTTTGATTTGCATGGTTTCGTGGAGACTACATAAAGGAAGAAATTCCATAGGACTGTAATCAAGGTTTTGCGACGAGGTGGTGTATTTTTGGTAACATTAAAAATACAACCATTAGGTCAGATTTAGAAGGGAGATGCGATTACCTGCGATTGAAGGAGACCAAAAACCCTCTTAGAAACCCTAAGCAGACAGAGATTCACTAAAGAACAAGTATTAAAGAGATCTACATACGAAGAGCACTATAAATCATTTGGGTTTTCATGAAGACATCATGTCTAATGCAGTTTACTATATGTTTATGTGTTTTTCAGGTTTAGTTATGGGCTAAAATTCCCTAACTTTCGTTTAGCATAGATAAACCTAATAACTATGTGTTGATTTCAACTTTTATGTATTTAATTATGTTGGCTTTTACTCGTGTTTGATATATAAATATCCTAACACTTTAAAGTTCCAATTTTTATCACTTATCTCCAAGTTTTGTGTAGTTAGATAACCATTCTAGTTGCATAAACTTGATATCTAGTTATTTATGATCATTGAATTTCTAGATCTAGATATTGAACATATCCTAGGGCTAGGTGTTAATAGTTAGTAATTTGATTGTGTGAAAAAGAATTTTACCCATATTACATGCTTGATTGATTATCTTGATCAAAGATAAGATCTCACTAGATCTTGTCATTTATAGTCCAAATAACCTTAACTCAATTTAGTGTTCACTTGTTGCATGGCCATTGTAATAGTAGTTCATGAATTGATAAAACACTAGGAAATCAGAACAAGATAACTTGTAACTTCATAATTTGGTTACCAATTAAATAATCCATCTCATAGAAATCAACCATAGAGTAAAGGTGATTCAAAGCTAAACGAAAGTACTTTTTAATCTTGGTTTAAAATCGTTTTTTGTTTTCTTGCTTTAGTTTAAGTACTTTAGTTAATTGTTTAAATTGATAATTTAAGTTTTTCTGAACTTACAAAATCAGATCCCCCCCCCCCCCCAATTTACAGTATATTATTAGTTTAATTAGCAGTAGTAATTTCTTATTAAAATCATACCCGGTTCCCTAGAGTTCGACACCTTACTTACCTTTACTATACTATTACACGACTAGGTACAATGTCTATTATGTTTTAGCTGTTTTAGATTAGATAGGTTTTATAAATATTAAAACTAGTGGTAAAAACATAACACAACAAGCTTTTGGTGTCGTTGTCGGGGAACGGTTTAATTTTGTTAGAAATTATTTGCCATTAGTTAAATGATCCTTTTGTGGGGTAAAATCTGCAAAAAGTTGTTTTTCTGTTTTTACAGCAACTGTAACATCCCTAAAATCCCAAACAAAAATTTCATTTTTAGTTCATTTCATAAATTTTAGTAATCATGTCGAAACAACCAAAAATGTATCATAGTGAAATAATATCATAGTACAAATCCCAAAATCACATAATGCGGAAAACATGAGTGGATGCAGTGCGATCAAGTCGGGCCCTTCCCTTTTGAGCTAGAAATACCTGAAACATAAACGGAAAACTGTAAGCACAAAGCTTAGTGAGCTTCACCAAAATACCCTCATACCATACATACATAATAGTCAAAAACATATTGGGTCTATTTCACCCCCTTCGTTATCTTTCAACCGGTATTGAGTCTATTTAACCCCCTTCGGTATCTTTCAACTGGTACTGGGTCTATTTCACCCCCTTCGGTATCTTTCAACCGGTACTGGGTCTATTTCACCATCTTCGGTATCTTTCAACTGGTAATGGGTCTATTTCACCCCTTCAGTATCTTTCAACCAGTATTGGGTTTATTTCACCCCCTTCAATATCTTTCAACCGATATCGGGTCTATTTCACCCCCTACAACTAGCATATAATCATAACAACAAGAATCACAGAGATAACAAGCATATATAGGCATAACGGGTAATTGTCACGAACACAATCATCATCCTACAAACATAATCTAATGGGTCGGCATTGGTTCCTTCGACCCATGGATACAGTGCAGGAAACTCACCTCTCGATCGATAATCAACTATTGTTGCTCTCACGGTCAGCTGCTACACCACACCTAGATAATCATGCAAGGAAAACCTTAGTCTACCCTTCAAAACCAAGAGTTGACCAAAAGTCAACTGTGATAAAAAAATCAACGTCTAAGGTCAAAGGTCAACTTTCCCCTCAGTTCACCCTCATGTCGTGGCCACTATGGCTCACGTCGTGAGAATAGGCTCGAACCGACCCCACTCAGCGAGTCGACTCAGTCACAACTCATCCAACCAGAATCCTCAGATCGGGACCACCTCCTTTCTCACGTCGCGAGATTCCCATTTCTCACGTCGTGAGATATGTTTTGGCCAACTTTGAGCATTAAGCTCTTAATCGTTTAAGACATACTTTGAGAATTTACAGAGGACCTTCCTCGACCTTAAGGACTATAAAAATTACAGCTTTTCAGTCATGCGTGTCCAATGCATGAATTAGATACTAACTAGGTCAAAAGAAAGGTAATAAGATCAAGACTCATGCTTGGAGTCTAAAACCAACACCAAAACTCATATCCAAAGCATCATATACAAAAGATGTCTCAATGATCCATAAAGTTGCCAACTTTATGGATCCCATGCATGCTACACCACCCAACGATGCAAGGAAAGCTCTCAAAATATAGATCTAGCATGCAAGAGGCAAAAAGGTAAGAGCTTTATGACTTACAGAGGTCCAAAAGCTCAGCAAGACCAAGAGGTTGAAGCTAGGTTGCCAAAATGAAGCACCACAAGAGTCCTCTTCCACTTCAATGGACTAAAAACCACCAAATAAGCTCTTCAAGGTCACCAACAATGGCCAAAAGTCTCAAGGAGGTCAAATCTAGGGTATTCAGGAGGCTAGAGAGTGAGAGAGGTTGAGGACGAGCAACCTTAGCTCTCTCATTTCATTAAATACTCGAAAATTAGGGTTTTGGGTCATCAGACCTTGCTCACATCGTGAGATATCATGCTCACATCATGAGATTCAAGAATGCGAGTCAAACGGTCAACAGTCACTCACGTCATGACGATTATGGCTCACGACGTGACCCTCCTCCAAGGTGCAAGAATTCAATAAATTAAGTACCTCAAGGATTCGAATGCTACAAATATCCCCTACTTGAATCAGACTTCGTCCTCGAAGTCCGCCGCTACAAATAACTCTGGATAATGCTCCCTCATCTCATCCTCAGGCTCCCATGTCCATTATGAACCCTTTCGGTGTTGCCACTACACCTTCACCAAATCCACGACCTTATTCCTCGAGGTCTTCGTCTTCCGATCAAGGATCGCCACCGGTCTCTCAATATAATTCAGGCGATCATCCACCTGGATATCCTCCAATGGAATCACCGCGGAATCGTCAAACAAACATTTCTACAGCTGGGAGACATGAAACGTTTTATGGATCTGACTAAGCTCCTCGGGTAGATCCAAGTGATAAGCAACCATGCCCACCCGGGCCAAAACCCTTAAAGGACCGATATACATGGGGCCCAACTTTCCCCTCTTCGTGAATCAGATGACACCTTTCAAAGGTGACACCTTCAGGAGAATCATGTCCCCAACCTGGAACTCTAGATTTGATCGGCGCTTGTCGGTATAGCTTTTTTGCCGACTCTGTGTTGTCTGAAGCCTACCATGTACCTGATGCATCATCTCGGTCGTCTTGAGTACCACTTTAGTACTCCCCATAACCCGATAACCAACCTCACCCCAACATATCGGGGTCCTACACTTCCTCCCGTAGAGCATCTCAAAAGGAGGTTGATCGATGCTGGCGTGATAACTGTTCTTATACAAAAACTCCGCTAACAGAAGGTACATATCCCAACTACCGCCAAAATCCATAACACACGCCCGCATCATAACCTTCAAAGTCTGGATAGTCCTCTTACTCTGACCATCAGTCTGCAGGTGAAAAGCTATGTTGAAGTGCATACGAGTACACAAATCCTCGTGGAACATCTTACAGAACCTGGAAGTGAACCGAACATCCCTATCAGAGACCATAAAAATCGGAACCCCATGACGAGCCACAACCTCTCGAATGTAGATGTCTTCCAACTTCTCCGCAGAGATACTCTCCTGAACCGGGATAAAATGCGTACTCTTGGTCAGTCGATCCACGATGACCCATATCAAATCCACCCTGCGCCCTGTCTGAGGCAATTTTGTGATAAAATTCATTGTAAACTTTTCCCATTTCCAAACGGGAATATCCAACGACTCCATTTTTCTATGAGTCGTTGATGCTCAGCCTTGAATTTCCTGCAAGCCAAGCACCTCTCCACATACCAGGCCACATCCCGCTTCATACATGGCCACCAGTAGTTTGTCCGGAGATCTATGTACATCTTTTTCGCTCCGAAATGAATAGAGAATCTCGACTTGTGCGCCTCTTCCATCAAAATCTGCCGTGCACCACCCCAATACGGAACCCACACACTCCGTTGAAGGGTCAATAATCCCCGACTATCATAATCGAATGAAGCCACCTGTCCCACAATGCGCTCACTCTTCTGGTGCTCTTCCTTTATTGTCTCAACCTGAGCCTTCCGAATCTGCTTTAATAATGAGGTAATCACTGTCATCCTCAAACATAAATCCATGATTGGAGTCATGACCGCCTTGTGGCTAAGAGCATCGACCACCACATTCGCCTTCCTGGGGTGATAAAGGATCTCACAATCATAATCCTTCACCACATCCAACCATCTACGCTGCCTCATGTTCAAATTTGGCTGATCCATC
This sequence comes from Lactuca virosa, assembly GCF_052849685.1. NCBI lineage: Eukaryota > Viridiplantae > Streptophyta > Magnoliopsida > Asterales > Asteraceae > Lactuca > Lactuca virosa. Next base: position 364,927,267 of record NC_136429.1, on the reverse strand, counting down.
AAATACCTCAGGCTCTTGTGATCCGTGTAGATAGTACAGTGGACCCTATAGAGGTAATGCCGCCAAATATTAAGGGAAAACACCACAGCCCCCAACTCTAAGTCGTGCGTAGGGTAACTCGCCTCATGAGGCTTCAACTGCCTCAAGGCGTATGCGATCACATGACCCCGCTACATCGAAACTGCACCCAAACTCGTGATCGACACATCACAATATACCACAAAGTCCTCAACACCTTCTGGCAGGGTCAGAATCGGCACCTCACATAATATTTGTCTCAAGGTCTCAAACGTTGCCTGCTACTCAGACCCCCAACGAAACGTGACGGTCTTCTTCGTCAACCAAGTCAAAGGAACCACTATATTGGAAAAATCCTTAATGAATCACTGATAGTAACCTGCCAATCCAAGGAAACTATGAATCTCAGATGTCACCGCCTCGACCTTGACTGGATCGACCAGAATGTCGCTCTGGTTGACAAGGTGCCCCAGAAACTGCACCTCACGCAACCAAAACTCACACTTGGAGAACTTCGCATACAGTCTCTCCCTCCTCAGAGTCTCTAATACCTCCCTTAGACGCTCCTTATGTTGCTCCTGAGTCTTGGAATAGACCATGATGTCATCAATAAACACAATAACGGACTGATCCAACATGGGCATGGATACGTGATTCATGAGATCCATGAATGCGGCTGGAGCATTGGTGAGCCATGAATGCAGCTGGAGCATTGGTGAGCATGAATGCGGCTGGAGCATTAGAGCATGGGCCTGCATACGTGGTTCATGAGATCCATGAATGCGGCTGGAGCATTGGTGAGCCCTAAAGGCATCACCATGAACTCGTAATGACCATAACGAGTCCGGAAGGCCGTCTTCTTCATGTCCTCTTCTCTGACCCTCATCTGGTGATAACCCAAACGCAAATCAATCTTGGAGAACCAAGATGCACCCTGAAGCTGATCAAATAAATCGTCGATCCTCGGGAGCGGGTAACGGTTGTTCATCGATAGCTTATTAAACTCCCAGTAGTCAATACACATCCGATGCGTACCATCCTTTTTCTTCACAATTAAGATCGACACTCCCCATGGTGAACTACTCGGCCGAATAAATCCCTTGTCTAGCAGCTCCTGCAGCTGCGTAGACAACTCTTGCATCTCTGGAGGTGCTAACCGATAAAATGCTTTGGCTATCAGAGCCGTACCCTGGAACCAAATCAATCTGAAACTCCACCTGCCTCTCCGGAGACACTCCTGACAAGTCCTCCGGGAACACATCCAGGTACTCCCGAACAATCGGTACATCATCTATGGCCATCTCACCCTTCTCCCGGGTATCCAAATATAGGCCACAAAATTGGAACATCCCTGCTGAAGATAATGTTTGAACCTGGCTACCGAACAGAGAGTTGGCCCATGCTGAGCACCCTCATCATGGATCACTAACTCTTCCCCACTTGGGGTCCGAACACATACCAACTGAAGCCCACAATCAATCACCTCCCACTGGGGCTCAACCATTCCATCCCTACAATGACCTTGCTCTCGCACAGGGGAATCGAAACCAGGTCAATCGGATACTTCTCACTAAATAACTCTAAGGTGCACACACGGTGAACCCTCGACACTCGCACCGGACGATCATCCGCAATCTCAACCTCTAGTGGATAATCCAAATCTCTAGGGACATCGTTGAACCTCTTGCTAAGCACAAGGGATACAAAAGATTGGGTAGCCCACGAATCGAACAAGACCAACGTAGGAATACTGTTCACAAGGAACGACCCTAATCAACAATACAAACATATAAGTAGGAAAAATAACATAAATAAGAAGATATGGAGAAAATACATAACAGTGACCACATTGGGTGTTTGTCACACCCCCGAACTGTCGGAACGGACGGCGGAAACGTCCGGGAGCGGGTGACATCATGCGTAGTATCACAACAGTTGTATCATAGTAATCACAATAAACACAACCATCACATTATAATATGAATATTCACATTGTTTGAAAATATAGTTTGTTCATATCAGTATATAACAAAAGTAAAAGACGTGACTCCAAAACGCTCCGTCTTCTCCAAAAGTTGGCAAGAGTACCTGTCTATTGTTGCCCTCAGAATACAAACAGTTTTAAAATATCAGCATAAAGCTGGTGAGTTCATAAGCGTTTAGTTCTGGTGAAAGAAATGTTTCTTTAATCCTTTAAAAAGTGTTTCTCAAGAAAATCCTATATTTTCTTATGAAAGATGTTTGATTATCCATTCGTTGTATGTTAGACAGCCTGTTTATGTAAGGTTGAGTTATCCCAGGAAAATCCTGTATTTTCCTTAAAAGTTGATAGTTGGTTATCTGTTCTTGTCTGAGGTGTACAAGTATCTACCATACTTGTATCGTTAGATGTAGTTTCCTTGAAAAACCCTGTTTGCTCTCTGTGAGGTGTATTAGCCTTATTACATAAACAAAACTAATAAATAAGTGGTGAACTAAATCCTAAGGGTATTATTAATACCCTCTAGTAATCAAATCGGTTATTACTTTGAGGTTAGTTCACTTGTTTCAATATTACAAAAGTAAATTTCGTTATCTAGGTTGCGAGTGTCATAACCGTACTTAGACTTGATATGGCACGTAACGGGGCCAGTATCTTTTTATGACTTTGTCACCCCTGAACCTAATGGTCCCGCTGTAGCTAGCAGCGAAGGTGCGGGATAGTCAGTCCCGTATAGATCTATACACAACAGTCACGTTCTCCCTACAAGAGATTCTGGTTACAATGGTTAGTCCTACACTCTCGAATTCGGTGGAGTGTTACCAAGGACGTGTCTCCAACTTTAGACTAACAATTTGCATGTAATAATACCGAAAATCCTGTTTATGATTTGCATGAATTCTTTATAAAATATCACATTTTATGACAAGATTCACAAGTTCATTGCTTTAGTTTTGAAAACTGTTTCTACGAGTTGATTTCTTAATCGTTTGGTAAAACTGTTTTCTGTATTAAAAGCATACTGAAACTATAATTATTTTAAACAAAATAATATACTTTGAGCATAAGTTTCCTTGTACTTTTGCTTGTATTCCCCCTGAAAACATGAAAAACTTGGAAAAAGCGTAGGGGTATGAACTCACAGTTTGACGTGGGATTCGAGTGTAAGTTGCTAGGAATTGCTGAGTGTCAAATAAAGCCTCGGGCACAAACGGATCCTATTTAGCATGTAAAAGCACATATATGCATTAGGTGAGGGCTTAACACTATTTGTTATGGAAAGAACCACCTTAGGGACTAGGAAACACTTAAAACTAAGTGTTAGAATCGCATGTGATTTGAAAATGGGGAGTTTGCGATCGTAAAAGGAGTGTACGGTCATGGGTTTGCGGCCCAACAGGGTTTACGGCCCATATGTTTACGGCCCGAGTGTTTGCGGTCCATGGGTTTACGGTCCATGGGTTTACGGTCTATGGGTTTACGATCCAGGGGTTTACGACCGTAAACTCTTGGCGAAAAGTGCGATTTTGGTGTTTCAAGGTTCTTTCTAGCCTTCTGGAAGTGTTCTAGGCTTAGTTTTTAGGCTTAGGAGGGTGTTGTGGCAACTTTGCACCACCTAAATAGAGTTTACGGTCAAGGGAGATTGCCTTGGCCGTAAACACCCTTCTGGTCACGATTTCTAGATGTTTAACAAGTGATTCTTGTATCCAACAAGCTAAGGGTAGTGTACTTACGTAGTGGAAGCTTGAAAGGGTGGTTAGAGTCCAAAAACACTAGTGTGTGTTCTTGGTGTTCTTGGTGAGAGAGAAAATCTAGAAAAAGATGAGATTCATGAGATAGGAGCATGGATTTACCACTAGAAGTGAGATAGAAACACAATCAAGGTGAAGAATCACTTACATTCTTGAGGATCCTTGAGCAAATTCGAAGTTTGTAGAGAGAGAGAGAGAGAGAGAGAGTAGAGAGAGAAAGCTTCTGGAGTGTGTAAAGTGAGAAATTAAGGCCACTCCTCCCTTATATAGGGGTGAGTTTACGGCCAAGGGGTGGGGTGGAGGGTTTACGGCCGTGAACAGGGTTTACGGTCGTAAACTCCTCTCGAAGGGTTGTTTGGCCCGGATGCTATGCTTTGACTTAGAAAACCTCGTTTTTGAATCCAAAACTCGATTGAACTAAGCTTAGAATATTCCGTTAGACCAAAAATAATACTAACATGAACGGAAATAAATAAAAACCCAAATTTTATTAACGGAAACTGGGTAAGGATAACGGAAAAAGTTTCGGGTTGTCACATCATCCCCCCGTTAGAGGGAATTTCATCCCGAAATTTGAACATAGAATACAAATCATGGATTAGAAAAGAGATGTGGATACTTCTGTTTCATCTGATCCTCGCGCTCCCAAGTGAATTCAGGTCCCCGCTTGGCATTCCAGCGAACCTTCACTACCGGGATGCGACTTTGTTTCGTTCGTTTGATCTCTCTATCCATGATTTCGACTGGTTCTTCCACGAAGTTCAGGTTCTCGTTGATTTCAATCTCGTCGAGAGGAATCATAAGGGTTTCGTCGGATACGCATTTCTTAAGATTCGAAACATGGAAGACAGGATGAATGTTGCTAAGTTCTTGCGGTAAACGAAGTTTGTAGGCTACGGGACCGATCCTAGCGAGGATCTCAAAGGGTCCTATGTATCTTGTGTTGGATTAGTGTCTAAGTCCATAACTATAATTGGTATGTACTTGACCCGACTCGGCATGGTCCATTTGGGTTGCATGGCATCGGAACATTTGGATAGACCGTTTATGAGGAAAAGACATTTTGTGACATATTAATATATTATAAGTTCTAATATATTAATATGAAATCATGTTATTTAATTAGTATTGATCAAGAATTAATTTGGACTTAATTTAATGATCAAAAAGAGACTAATTAAATATATGGGGATTGATTGTGTAAATCATTCATTCTTATATATGTGGGCTTATGATCCAAGATTCCTTTATGTTGGGTTTAACCCATGTGGTGATCCATGGATACTCCATGGAGGTTAAAACCCATGGAGCATAAGGAATGGGTAAAGTCATGAGTTACATGGTGTAACCCTAATAGCCACACTATATAAGAACCCATTTAGTTCAAGAAATGGGCACTAGTGATACATACTTTGAGGGCTAGCCAATTTGAACATGTATGTCTTCTTCTCATGGTTATTCCAAGAGTTCATGATGTTGTGTGAACCATTTGAGGTGTCACACTTGGGGCACTAGGCTCTCAAGCTTCATGGAGTCAAGCAACAACAACAAGGTATGTATTCTATCTATTTTATTATCTTAGTATCAATGTTTTGGTATGCTAGTTAGGATAATACCTTGGATAATCATATTTGCATGTATAATAGAGAAAACATAGATCCAAGGTATTTAGGGTTGCATGTACACTTAGGAGTGTTAGAATGCTCAAAAACCCAACAGTGGTATCAGAGCATAGGCTTGTTTTCAATTATACTTGATGCAAATTGCTGAAAAATGCTGAAAAAGTCGAATTTCGGGCATTCTGGGCACTGTACTCGCCGAGTCCACTGATGAACTCGCCGAGTACATGAAGAAAATCATCCTACTCGGCGAGTAGGTTGATACACTCGACGAGTAGGAGCCCCAGACAGCATATTTTCGAGGTTTTTGGCTAGAAATGGACTAGGAACATTACCCTAAGCTGTTTTTGGACTTATAAACTTGTTTTTGATGTGGTAATGTTCATGCTAATCCAATTTCAAAGATAATTGTCAATAGATTCATGTTTTGTATTAGTTTAGTGATTAGGCTAATTACATGAAAAAGTTTGATTTGAATTATCTTGTTCTTATGAGTTGCTTAGATTAATAGAAAAGTTAATTGATTATGTGTTTTCAATCCATTTTAATCTAAGAGTTGATTCTAAAATGTGTTTTTGTAACTTGTCCTCAAGTTATATGAAAAGTCACATTTAAGTTTCATAAAACTCATAAAAGTTGGTAATGGTTGCAAAAATGAAGAGTCTTGTCCTCAAGTTATGGAGGTTCAAGAGTCACTTCATTAAGTAATAAAATGTGTAACCTTAGTTAATTCCATAAATTACAAAATAAAGAAAAGTTACATTCTTTTATTAGTTTAAAGTCTTCCATAACTTGTCCTCAAGTTATGGAACTTGAAGAGTTTTTTAATTAAAACTAATTTAAACACATAAGTTATGGAATTAGTTAGTTTTGAATAGTTTCAAAACTTGCCCTCAAGTTTTGGAATTTGAAAAGTTTCACTTATGAATACTTTAATTCCAAGTTAGCCCTTAGAATTTTAAAAGTTAAAATTCAAACCCTTATACTATTATTATAATTTTAATTATATAGATATGTATAAGATAAAGTCAATCTTACCGTTAGTAGGCCTCATTCACGAAGCCGGTCTATAAGGGGGGTATAAGGTTACTGCCTATAAAATGGCAGTTTAATGGGTGTCCACTCTCACCCACCGCTTCCTTGACTGGTGGAGGGTCGTTAGCCGAACGGGTAGGAAAGGACTATAATTCTCCCTTCATTAAAAGTATTAATGATAAATACTAAGTAACTAAACATTTATAAATTCCCAATTCTTAGTTACTTAGGAAAATGTGAAATTGGTGCTAGCCCATAAAATTACATTTTGTACCTTACCAAGTCGTTAGTGGAGCGTGTGTGGTTAACCGGCACACTAACATGGACTAGTAAGAGTGGCAAAGGGTAACTTGACTTTATTATAGATCGGTGGAGCGTGTGTGGTTAACCGGCACATCGATTAGGTAATATTGTTGAGGGTACCAAGTCAATTTGTATGGTTATTCACACCTTGTTTGTGATCCTCGGCATCCCAGTCACAAACTTGAGAGGGCACAATCGAGATTCAAACATGCCATTGAAAGTTCAATGTATCTCAAAAGATCTAGGAGTTTCAAATCCAATTAAAACTTAATTATATTTTGTTTTTCATGGTGGAAATTGGTAAATCGTCATTTACCTACCTTCAACTATTTTATAACTTGGATTACGGCATCCCTCTTCCAGTTATAAATAGGTTGTTGGGTCCTAGCCTTAATATTTCATAGTGGGTGTTATATTAAGGACTTTAAATCAACTATCTTGAATATCTCCCAAAAGATGATCTTCCCAAATCTCTTGAAACAAGCTTTCCTAAATGAAGATGATGTCCCATGGAAATCATACTTCTTTCACTTCCTCCAGTTATTCTCCCTAACCCACAAGTTCCTGAAAAGTTTAAGGTCACTCAAGCCCTATTGGCAAGCAAAGGTCTATATGTGATCACATCTTGGAGATGTAGTCACATATTGACAAGCCGGGAGAGTTGGGTGTCAAAGTCTAGAGGAAGCTGATGATCAATCACTTTCTAAGTCACATAGTGAGTTCCTTTGGGACTCCTATGAAACAGACTATGACAAGACCCTTAATGATCTTATCTATTTGCTAAGATCAACTTCCTAAAACTTTATGGCCATTGACAATGATGACATTGGATATCCAGTAAAGCTCTCTCTTCCCAATGGAAAGGGATCGGCCATAGTCAACTCGGTTGACCAAATGGTAAAGAGAACGGCTAAGTCTGAGATAGTCCCATTATCAAGGGTCCATTGCCAAAGAAAGGGGCATTAGTTGCGAAGCTGCCAAATTTACCTAAGGATATTAAAGTCAATAAGTTTGACTCTACTTCGGGTAAAGTCCACTATCTAACTCTGCTAAGTTTCTATTCTGAGATTCTTGATACATGATGTGACTGGGTCACATGTTGATGTTTTAAGAATCAAAGAAAAGGTGAAGAAACTTAAAGAAAGAATATGTTGAATCTGATGGCATAGATGGATTTATATCGCATAGTTTGAAGATCGGATTCTTGAGCTACTTCTTAAGAGTTATGATATATTGCTTAGGAATAAATAACAACAAAGTTTTCATGTGCTTTTGCATTGTAAGGATAGTTTTTCCGCAAAGTTTTTAAAATAAAAGGAAAAATGATGATTTTATTTATTTATTTTAAAATATCCTTACAAATGGCATTTGAGGAAAAAATTGTTGCTTATAAGATTCCATTAAGAGCAAGAGTGGAAATATGAATTTGATTCTTTCATTTGTGGTAGTCTCTAAATTTACCAAATAAGGAAAGATTCTCATCACCTAAGTCTCAATTGGACCGAAACTTGGAATCATGCAATTTGTAGAGCATGATGAATGAGAACCTTCAAGCATTGGAAAAATTAAGACTAACCACTTGTTCACATGGATGTGTGAGTCAAGTAACGGACTAAGGGATCGAGTGCACATTCTTGTGCACTGATTAAGTCCACCACAAAAGATCGATAAGACTATTCGTCATGATTTACTAAAGTTTAGTAAATATGGTTATACTTACAGGCTTAAGTATAATTCTGAAGCATTGGAAAAATTTCAATGTATGGCAGAGCGAATAAGAAGAATCAACTTAGGCAGAAAGATAAAAGTTTCTCAAATCTGAAAAGATGGGAGAGTACTTTAGTATCATGTTATATAATCATCTTAATGATTAAGAGACCTTATCACAATTCATCCTCTAAGTGCATTCTGGTAGCTAAGAAGAGGAGTTATGAATTGTTGAAGTGGTTAAATCAAGAAGATGATTTATACTTCGTTCCAAAATTAATTCTTAGAGTTATACTCTAAGATTGTAACTTGAGTGACATGTCTTAAAGAAGGTTTAAAACACTTGTCAAATGTAAGAGTAAAAGTTTTCTACTCTTGTACATTTGAAATTGGTAAGTTGTGATGTTTTGGATAAAACAAAGACCAACTAAGGCCAATTGTGTGAAGTGTTTGTCTTGATTAGAATCCACACTATCTCTTGAATATCTGACAAGAAAGTCTTATATGTCAAGAGGACAGTGGGAGTCTTAAAGGTCTTGAAAGTCTCAAGAACTAATCAAGAATAAAACCTGAAGTTCTTCACTAGCACACGACTTGAGGTTTATAACCTATCGTGTTGACTATTTCTGTGTCCATTCCAATTATAGTTGGCTTTGCATATGAGTTCTTAGAGTTCTCAATTGGTTGCACAGCAACTTGGAAGCAATGGCAGACCCTTGAGCTGCCACATGGCAAGAATTTAAGATTGCACAAGTTTAATCCATATAAGTGTGGATTTGTCAGTAACCTTGTCTTGTGATTATGGTTTTGACAAAATTCATATGGATAGGAACTCATACACCATAAAATCTAAGTGTCATAAGGTTTCTCTCCGATTCATGAAAATGATGGTGAGGAAACACTTTCACTAAGTAGATTTTAGCTAGATAGCAATTGTGATATTTGCATTGTCAAAGTCGTTAGTGGAGCGTGTGTGGTTAACCGGCACACTAACATGGACTTGTGAGAAGTGGTAAAGGTCTAAACAATCGAGACTATGATTACGGCATCCCTTTTCATAGTTCTTAAAATTGTTTAGACACACCTGTGAGCTATCTAAGATAAGGTGTATGATATTGATAAAGTTTTATCAAAGCAATCTAGTATCAGAAATCTGAACTTTGGTAAGAAAGTCGATAAAGTATTGATTTCTAGAAGTCCAGCTGATTTCTGATTACATGTCAAGGCTAGTGGGAGCATAAGTGTTATGCTAATAATCATCATGTTAGTGGGAGCATGATAATTATTATAAAGATTGCAAGTTAGCAATGTTAATTATAGAAAACAAAAGTTTCAATTCGTGAGGCTGCAGGGGTTGAAAAAGTTGTTTTACTATAATTAAGGGAGAGAAAATTATACTTCATTTCAATTCTAAAAGCTTAGATTGAGATTTTAAGTCGTATTTAGTCAAGGATATATATATGAATTTCATGTTGGAATGACTCAACATAAGGAAATTCTATATATGGGTCCATTATTTGCGTTCTAAAATTCGATTATGATTACGGCATCCCTTTTCATAATCTGAATTATGAGAACTTGGCAAATAGAAATGGAAATGTTATAGCAAAAGACTGGTTTAGTCTTTATGTGAGACATCATGACTCGTGTCCCATATGCTTCGGATATAGGATCGATTACATATGCTATATTTATCCTTTCTAAAATTTTCCAAATGCCTGGGGCATTAAGAAGGGAAAAGGTCTAGAACTGGATATGACTAAAAGGATTAAGCAATTGTCGAGGACAATCTAAGGTTTACCAAAGATTGGTTGCTCAAGGACAGTTGGAAGTATAGTGTTAATTCTGGAAGGACCATATTGACATAATCTGTAAGGAGGCAACTCTTGTTCAGAAGTGATAGTCAAAATGGAATATGGAAATGTTTTAAAGTTGGGAAATTATTCAATCTGTGTAAGATTAGGAAACTTAATGCAAGAAGGATGTTTCCAAGGAGTTGATCTCCTTGGAATGCTCTGTAATGTTTGTTGTCAAGTCCTTGTGACTCTGTGCATAATCATTACAGGAGGATCAATGCATATAAGTTTAGAATCTAACAGATTTCAGTAAATGGCATGAATTTGGAATTCTTGCATTTGCAGTAAGGATTTGGGACTGTGAAAGAGGATCATTGGAGTTATGTTCAATTGATCTAATTCACAAAGTGAAGATCATAGACAAACATAGTATGCATACTTGGTGTATGGCATGACTAGTGTTTAGAAAACATAGTGTACATGCTTGGAGCATGGGACAACTATTGTTTTAAATTCAAGAATAAAGTTGATAGCTGAAACAGTATACAATGAATAATGTGTAATCATATGGTGATAAATAAAAGGTGTTTTATTTATGTTCATAGGTTTTGATACCATATTAGATTCTATTATTATTGTGTTTCATTTTGCATGTTTTGACTTCCAGAATAACTAAGTCGTTCTTCCTGATTGACTAAGTTATTCAAACTATCCACAGTCGGTCATATGTTGGAAGTAGATATGAATCAAGACTGTCATGGGTTGGCTTGTAGAGGTCTAAGATGTTGGACAAGGGGCTACAACACTCATGAGTGCTCATAAGTTCTGAGTATTGGATTCAACCCGCGCTCATTGGAATCACTTCATGGATTTTATCACGAGTGATCATGAGACGATAATATCTTATATTCTTCAAACCTAGAGATATGAGTTGTTACTATGAGTTGGTTGTACATTGATTGCACGAAAACGCATTCGGTAACTCGGTGTTATAAAACGTGCCTTTGTGTATGATTCAACAAGTAGTAGAACAAGCCATATGAGTCGAAGTTTATCCATTCCTTTTACCTTCGGGATAAAGGCGATATCTGTGGGCCCCTCGATGATTTGGTGATGACAAATGTAAGTGCTCGGCCGGGCCTGGACTGATTTGATTTGTTCAATTAGTCAATCGTCATAAATCGGAAATCGGGAAACAACAAATGGACAGAGAGAATGATTATAATCCATGTCTCAGTCCATATGATATCTAGAATGGAGGAATATATGATCCCTTATCTAATGGACAAGTCATTGACAAAGGTCAGAGTTCATCTACAAGGTCAGAGTTCGACAGCGGCTTTTGAGAGCTACGATTGCCAGTTGGTTCCTGAAGTCATACGCAATAATAGTTTTAGACTTATCCAAGTGGGAGACTGTTGGATTAGTGTCTAAGTCCATAACTATAATTGGTATGTACTTGACCCGACTCGGCATGGTCCATTTGGGTTGCATGGCATCGGAACATTTGGATAGACCGTTTATGAGGAAAAGACATTTTGTGACATATTAATATATTATAAGTTCTAATATATTAATATGAAATCATGTTATTTAATTAGTATTGATCAAGAATTAATTTGGACTTAATTTAGTGATCAAAAAGAGACTAATTAAATATATGGGGATTGATTGTGTAAATCATTCATTCTTATATATGTGGGCTTATGATCCAAGATTCCTTTATGTTGGGTTTAACCCATGTGGTGATCCATGGATACTCCATGGAGGTTAAAACCCATGGAGCATAAGGAATGGGTAAAGTCATGAGTTACATGGTGTAACCCTAATAGCCACACTATATAAGAACCCCTTTAGTTCAAGAAATGGGCACTAGTGATACATACTTTGAGGGCTAGCCAATTTGAACATGTATGTCTTCTTCTCATGGTTATTCCAAGAGTTCATGATGTTGTGTGAACCATTTGAGGTGTCACACTTGGGGCACTAGGCTCTCAAGCTTCATGAAGTCAAGCAACAACAACAAGGTATGTATTCTATCTATTTTATTATCTTAGTATCAATGTTTTGGTATGCTAGTTAGGATAATACCTTGGATAATCATATTTGCATGTATAATAGAGAAAACATAGATCCAAGGTATTTAGGGTTGCATGTACACTTAGGAGTGTTAGAATGCTCAAAAACCCAACATCTTGGATTTAGCTTTCCCCGCTTTCTGAAGCGTATCATGCCTTTCCAGGGTGAGATTTTTAACAGGACACGGTCTCCAACCTGGAATTCCAAGGGTTTTCGTCGTTTTCGGCGTAGCTCTTTTGTCTATCTCGTGAGGCCTTAAGTCGTTCTCGGATTTGTACGATGTTTTCGGTGGTTTCGCGGATGATCTCTAGGCCAGTAAGAGTGTTGTCAGGGACTTGCCCCTTGGCTAGCTGCGTGTCGCCCACCTCAACCCAGCACAGAGGGGATCTACACTTGCGACCATAGAGGGCTTCGAAAGGCACAACCTTGATGCTGGTATGGTAACTGTTATTGTAGGAAAACTCGACCAAGGGCAAATGGGTGTCCCACGACTCACCGAAGTCAATGACACATGCTCTCAACATGTCTTCCAAGGTCTGGATGGTTCTCTCACTCTGCCCATCTGTCTGAGGATGGTAAGCTGTGCTCATATCTAGCTTAGTTCCAAGAGCCTTCTGCAGTGACTGCCAGAACCTCGAAGTGAACCTGCTATCTCGATCGGAGATAATGGACACAAACACACCATGCAGTCGAACTATCTCTCGGATGTAGATTCGCGTGAGTCTCTCAATTTTGAAATTTTCCTTGATCGGCAGGAAGTGGGCGGATTTAGTCAGTCGGTCGACAATTACCCAGATGGCGTCGTGCCCACTCGGAGACTTGGGTAATTTGGTGATAAAATCCATAGTAATTCTCTCTCACTTCCACTTAGGTATCTCCGGCTGGTGGAGTAGACCTGAGGGCTTCTGATACTCGACCTTCACCTTGGCACAAGTCAGGCACTTGCCCACGAAGGTAGCGATCTCTGCTTTCATGTTCGGCCACCAATACAGTTTCTTGAGATCGAGGTACATCTTGTCCGAGCCTGGATGAATGGAGTATCTAGTCTTGTGAGCTTCGTTCATTACAACCTCTCTGTAACCACTGAACTTTGGGGTCCAGATCCGGTCCATGAAATAATAGACTCCGTCTCCCTTTATTTATAGGTTCTTTTCCATTCCTCTCAAGGCTTCACCCGGCATGTTCTCCGGTTTTAAGGCTTCCAACTGAGCCTCCTTGATTTGCGCGGATAAATGGGAATGGATTGTCATGGTCAGTGCCTTCACTCTACGACCTGAGTACTCCTTCCGGCTGAGGGCATCTGCCACCACATTGGCCTTGCCGGGATGGTAGCGGATTTCGCACTCGTAATCGTTGAGTAGCTCAACCCATCGCCGTTGTCTCATGTTCAACTCCTTCTGGTCGAAAATATGTTGCAGACTTTTATGGTCAGTGAAGATAGTGCACTTGGTTCCGTAGAGATAATGTCTTCATATCTTCAATGCGAAGACCACTGCTCCCAATTCCAGGTCGTGTGTTGTGTAGTTGACTTCGTGTGCTTTCAACTGTCTTGAGGCATAAGCAATGACTTTTCCCCGTTGCATGAGCACACAGCCTAGGCCCTGATTGGATGCATCACAGTAGACGACGAAGTCCTCCGTCCCTTCGGGCAGAGACAAGATAGGTGCGCTGCATAGGGCCCGCTTCAATGTTTGGAATGCAGTGTCTTGCTTTTCACTCCAACAGAAAAGTACACCTTTCTGCGTCAGAGTGGTTAGGGGTTTGGCAATTCTGGAAAAATTCTGGATAAATCTGCGATAATAGCCAGCGAGACCCAAGAATTGATGGATTTCTGTGGGCGTCTTCGGTGCTAACCAGTTCTTTATCGCCTCGATTTTGGACGGGTCCACGTGTATGCCTTCCTCGCTTACCATGTGACTTAGGAAGGTTACTTTTCGAATCCAGAATTCGCACTTGGAAAATTTCGCGTACAGCTTCTACGTCCTTAGGGTTTCCAGCACTGATCTCAAGTGCTGTCGATGATCTTCCTCACTTCTGGAATAGACAAGTATATCGTCGATGAACACGATTACGAACTTGTCCAGGAAAGAACGGCACACCCGATTCATCAAGTCCATGAATACCGCCGGTGCGTTGGTTAGACCAAAGGGCATTACTACAAATTCGTAGTGACCATACCGAGTCCGAAATGCTGTCTTAGGAACATCACTCTCATGGACTTGCAGCTGATGGTACCCTGATTTTAAGTCTATTTTGGAGAAGTAACTGGCTCCCTGAAGTTGATCGAAGAGGTCATCGATTCGAGGAAGAGGGTAACGGTTTTTAACTGTGAGCTTGTTCAGTTCGCGATTGTCAATGCACATCCGAAAGGATCCATCCTTCTTTTTCACAAATAAGATTGGGGCTCCCCAGGGTGAGGAACTCGGTCTGATGAATCCTTTGCTGAGCAGCTCATTGAGCTGACTGGATAACTCCTGAATTTCTGCCGGCGCTAATCGGTATGGGGATTTAGCTACGGGGGTAGCTCCGGGGACTAAGTCGATGCGAAACTCGACTTGACGCTCGGGAGGGATTCCCGGGAGATCTTCGGGAAAAACATCGGGAAAGTTACAGACTTCGGGGATGCTCTCGAGGTCTTTAACTTCCTACTTCTCGTTAATGACATGGGCTAGGAATGCATGACACTCCTTTCGCAGAAGTTTTTGGGCTTTGATGCACGAAACGATACGAAGGTTTGAACTGAGTTTATCGCCGTAAATCATGAGAGTTTCATCAGAGGAAAGATTGAGACGGATAGCTTTTTCGTAACAAAGGATATCAGCACGATTGGGGCTCAACCAATCCATGCCGATAATGACATCAAAGCTCTTTATGGAAACTGGCATAAGGTCGATGGGAAAATAATGATCGTTTAAGGTAAGGGTACAACCTACGTATATATCATTAGTGCTCTCTTTCTCACCGTTAGCCATCTCGATGGTAAATGTTTCGGTTAGTGGTTGAGGTTTATGTTTGAGGAGATGTTTGAATGCATGACTAATAAAACTTCTCTCCACACCAGAATCGAAAAGAATACATGCATAAGAGTTGTCGAGGAGGAACGTACCCGAAACAACGGTGGGATCTGCAACTGCCTCTTCTTGGCCTATCGCTAGCACTCTCCCTGTGCTACCTATTGTTGTTGCCTTGGGTCAGTTTCTCTTGTAGTGCCCGACTTCTCCACAACCATAACAGGCTTGACCGACACCTGCTCCAGATGCTTGATTGGTTGGTTGGACTGGTGTCCTGCAAACTCGAGCTGTGTGCCCCTTTTTGCCACAGCTGGTGCATGACATTTCTCGGCATGGGCCGAGATTATGATGATAGTTACATTTGTCGCACCGAGGAAGGGTACCAACATATTTACTGATAGGTGCTTGAGTGGCAGGAGCAGCGGCAAGAGTAGTAGCAGCGTGGACTGCCACCGTTTGCTGTTTCTTTGAGGGCTCCTGCGAAGACTGGCCCTTTTGCTGCTTCCAGAATTTTCTTTTCTCACCGCTCACCTTTTCTGGCTCAGGAGCGGCTGTCACTTTATCAAGATCAACTCCGTGATATATGAGGGTTTGTGCCAGGCACTTGGCGCTGTCAAAGGTGTTTGGCCTAGCAGCCAAGACATTTCCTTTGGTGGGTTGTGTCAGTCCCCAAATGTATCTCTCTATCTTCTTGCTTTCCGGGGTGACCATTCCTGGGCAAAGAAGCGCTAGGTCTTCAAACCTAGAAGTGTAGGCAGCAATGTCGAATTCCTTCATCTTTAGGTTCCA
Source organism: Lactuca virosa (assembly GCF_052849685.1). Lineage (NCBI taxonomy): Eukaryota > Viridiplantae > Streptophyta > Magnoliopsida > Asterales > Asteraceae > Lactuca > Lactuca virosa. The sequence goes on along the minus strand of NC_136429.1, from coordinate 364,911,178 downwards.
GAGTTCGTGCTCTAGTTTCTGCATCTCGCCCCATGGGCAGTACTCAGCTAGCATGAGTTCCTTTAAATTTTCCCAACCCATAGCATTCGCCACTGGCAGGGTTAGGGATTTGACACGACCATTCCACCAGGTCAGTGCTCTGTTGGCGAAAGTGCAAGCGGCGAATTTTACTTTGTTGGCTTCAGAACAGGAACAAATTTCGAAAATGGACTCGATCTTCTCGAACCATTGGGTCAGGGCAATAACCCCTCCTTTGCTGTCGAAAGATGTGGGTTTCGCGTTCATGAAGTCCTTATAGGAACACTCCTTCTGGTGTCCCTGACCACCTTCATGATTTTGGGGATGAGTACCACCTCCCTGCCCGCCAGATCCGTCGGGATTAATCTGTGACATTGCGGCAGCCACAACAGCAGTAACAGCTGCCTGGAACATAACGGGATCGAACTGAGGAGGTGGTGGTGGTGGTGGAGTGTCGTCATTTCTTCTGATGGGTCTTTTTCGGGGAGGCATCTTGTTCTAGAAACAACCAGGAAGAAGAGGATGGTAAGTCCTCAAGATATATGAAACAAAATATATCCCATCCTGATAATAAAGTGCTCTACTAAGCGATAAGCAAAGAAAGGTTACTAATGCAAGTAAGTTATCGCTAAGAAACAAATAGGTAGCAACACTATGAATGAATTTCTACAATTTATTCGGCTCTGGCTAAAATACTCCTACAATATTTTAAGTTGTATGTTTTGTTCTTTTGATACCTTGTTGTATGGATACTAGGTAAGTTTTAGGACTGTTGCAACACCAAAGTCACTCCCAAGCACATGTTGGTCATGTCTCGAATAAATATAGTTGATCAGGCTATATTGACCCTAGACATGATTACATAACTGCCCAGGTTTAACCGCAGTGTTCAACATCCAAAATACTTTTGTTTTGTTCTACTCATGATACAGTTTCTGGTATGTGGGTATACTGGTATACTTTTTGTAAAAATACTTATGTTTTAAAAGTATACTTTTAGTTCAGAGCACTTCGGCCCCTTAGTGTTTATAGTTGTATACCATGTAAGGTTCAGTATACTTAGTTCACTATAAACAATAGCTCTGATACCAATCTGTCACACCCCCGAACCGTCGGAACGGACGGCGGAAACGTCCGGGGGCGGGTGACGTCATGCGTAGTATCACAACAGTTGTATCATAATAATCACAGTAAACACAACCATCACATTATAATATGAATATTTACATTGTTTGAAAACGTAGTTTGTTCATATCAGTATATAACAAAAGTAAAAGACGTGACTCCAAAACGCTCCGTCTTCTCCAAAAGTTGGCAAGAGTACCTGTCTATTGTTGCCCTGAGAATACAAGCAGTTTTAAAATATCAGCATAAAGCTGGTGAGTTCATAAGCGTTTAGTTCTGGTGAAAGAAATGTTTCTTTAATCCTTTGAAAAGTGTTTCTCAAGAAAATCCTATATTTTCTTATGAAAGATGTTTGATTATCCATTCGTTGTATGTTAGACAGCCTGTTTATGTAAGGTTGAGTTATCCCAGGAAAATCCTGTATTTTCCTTAAAAGTTGATAGTTGGTTATCTGTTCTTGTCTGAGGTGTACAAGTATCTACCATACTTGTATCGTTAGATGTAGTTTCCTTGAAAAACCCTGTTTGCTCTCTGTGAGGTGTATTAGCCTTATTACATAAATAAAACTAATAAATAAGTGGTGAACTAAATCCTAAGGGTATTATTAATACCCTCTAGTAATCAAATCGGTTATTACTTTGAGGTTAGTTCACTTGTTTCATTATTACAAAAGTAAATTTCGTTATCTAGGTTGCGAGTGTCATAACCGTACTTAGACTTGATATGGCATGTAACGGGGCCAGTATCTTTTTATGACTTTGTCACCCCTGAACCTAACGGTCCCGCTGTAGCTAGCAGCAAAGGTGTGGGATAGTCAGTCCCGTATAGATCTATACACAACAGTCACGTTCTCCCTACAAGAGATTCTGGTTACAATGGTTAGTCCTACACTCTCGAATTCGGTGGAGTGTTACCAAGGACGTGTCTCCAACTTTAGACTAACAATTTGCATGTAATAATACCGAAAATCCTGTTTATGATTTGCATGAATTCTTTATAAAATATCACATCTTATGACAAGATTCACAAGTTCATTGCTTTAGTTTTGAAAACTGTTTCTACGAGTTGATTTCTTAATCGTTTGGTAAAACTGTTTTCTGTATTAAAAGCATACTGAAACTATAATTATTTTAAACAAAATAATATACTTTGAGCATAAGTTTCCTTGTACTTTTGCTTGTATTCCCCCCTGAAAACATGAAAAACTTGGAAAAAGCGTAGGGGTATGAACTCACAGTTTGACGTGGGATTCGAGTGTAAGTTGCTAGGAATTGCTGAGTGTCAAATAAAGCCTCGGGCACAAACGGATCCTATTTAGCATGTAAAAGCACATATATGCATTAGGTGAGGGCTTAACACTATTTGTTATGGAAAGAACTACCTTAGGGACTAGGAAACACTTAAAACTAAGTGTTATAATCGCATGTGATTTGAAAATGGGGAGTTTGCGGTCGTAAAAGGAGTGTACGGTCATGGGTTTGCGGCCCAACAGGGTTTACGGCCCATATGTTTACGGCCCGAGTGTTTGCGGTCCATGGGTTTACGGTCCATGGGTTTACGGCCCAGGGGTTTACGGCCGTAAACTCTTGGCGAAAAGTGCGATTTTTGGTGTTTCAAGGTTCTTTCTAGCCTTCTGGAAGTGTTCTAGGCTTAGTTTTTAGGCTTAGGAGGGTGTTGTGGCAACTTTGCACCACCTAAATAGAGTTTACGGTCAAGGGAGATTGCCTTGGCCGTAAACACCCTTCTGGTCACGATTTCTAGATGTTTAACAAGTGATTCTTGTATCCAAAAAGCTAAGGGTAGTGTACTTACGTAGTGGAAGCTTGAAAGGGTGGTTAGAGTCCAAAAACACTAGTGTGTGTTCTTGGTGTTCTTGGTGAGAGAGAAAATCTAGAAAAAGATGAGATTCATGAGATAGGAGCATGGATTTACCACTAGAAGTGAGATAGAAACACAATCAAGGTGAAGAATCACTTACATTCTTGAGGATCCTTGAGCAAATTCGAAGTTTGTAGAGAGAGAGAGAGAGAGAGAGTAGAGAGAGAAAGCTTCTGGAGTGTGTAAAGTGAGAAATGAAGGCCACTCATCCCTTATATAGGGGTGAGTTTACGGCCAAGGGGTGGGGTGGAGGGTTTACGGCCGTGAACAGGGTTTACGGTCGTAAACAGAGTTTACGGTCGTAAACTCCTCTCGAAGGGTTGTTTGGCCCGAATGCTATGCTTTGACTTAGAAAACCTCGTTTTTGAATCCAAAACTCGATTGAAATGAGCTTAGAATATTCCGTTAGACCAAAAATAATACTAACGTGAACGGAAATAAATAAAAACCCAAATTTTATTAACGGAAACTGGGTAAGGATAACGGAAAAAGTTTCGGGTTGTCACAGTGTTGCACGAGCCTCCTCAGCTGTCAGCTGAAATGCCCTGCTCCGAACAACTGGCGCACCCCCCTTTCCCTGGCGGCCATCAATGTTCCTCAGAGTCGCTGGATCAGGTGCTACTGCTAGTCCTCCTGATGCTAAACTCGGATAGTTGGCCTTCGTGTGGACCCTCTTATTGCAATGGAAGCAAATCAGATCTGATGTATGGGTGGTGCTGGTAGTAGCATTACAATACCTGCTGAAATGCCCCATCTTACCGCACTTGTAGCAGCCCAAACCACCCACCCTGCAGACTCCTTCATGTGCCTCGTCGCACTTGCCACAGCGGCTCCGACCCTACTGGCCCTTCAATCTAGAATCGAAGCCCTTGGTTTTATTTACTGAAACCTCCATCATCTGCATGTGCTCTGCCTTCTTCTTCCCTGTATGCTCCAAATCGATCTCATGTTCCTGAGCCTTGGATTTCATGTCGTCCATAGTTGGGCAGGCGGAAAAACTAACATAGTCCATGATATCAGAACGCAGAATGTCATGGTACCGGGTCTTCCTCATCCCCTCATCTGCCACATACTATGGTACCAACAAAGCTTTCTCTCGGAACTTGGCGATGATCTCCGCCACGGTCTCAGTCGCCTGTCGCATATCCAGGAACTCCTTTGCTAGCTATTGCACCTCACCACTCTCTACTATTAGCCACAGAAGAAACTCCCTCTAATACCATTTAACTGCCACATGAATACAATTATATATTATCAATACTAGATAATTCTTTGAATGAAAGGTCTCACACTACAATGGTCGGAGTCAAACAAGAGCTGCACAATATAGTTAAACCTAACCTACTAAAAATATCTAATCTCAACAATATGTAACCAAAAGCATTCATCCACTAGTCAGTTGGTACTAATAAAAATTCCTAAAAGAACAAAGCACGCACTATTCGAGCATAAAGAAATTCGAATCAGAACGCAACCTAAATAGGCCATCCTATCAGATAATCGATCTCATAGTAGCATGCAATCTATAAGCTTATACAATAGGCATATAAAGGCATCTCTCCTAGCATTCTATTATGCAATCCTGAGTAGATCCTTATCCCTAATCTAGCATGCGATTCTCATATCATAGCATAGAACATTTAACATGTATGGGTATTTTGGGAAAACTTACTTGAGCTCGACTGATTGCATGCATCACACCTTCTTTTATTAGAAATTTCTTATTAAAATATTCTTTTATGAAAATCTACCAAATCCTTATTTTGAGGTCAGGAGCACTCGAGAGTATACTCGAATCCCTCAAACCAAGGCTCTGATACCAACTTGTAACATCCCAAAAATTCCACACAAAAATTTCATTTTTAACTCATTTCAGAACTTCTAGTAATCATATCGAAACAACCAAAAATGTATCACACGGGAAATAATATCAGAGTACAAATCCCAAAATCACATAATGCGGAAAACATGGGCAGATACAGTGCGATCAAGCCGAGCCCTTCCCTTTTGAGCTGGAAGTACGTGGAAGATAAACTTAAAACTATAAGCACAAAGCTTAGTGAGCTTCCCCAAAATACCCCATACCATACATACATAACAGTCAAAAACATAATGGGTCTATTTCACCCCCTTCGGTATCTTTCAACCGGTATTGGGACTATTTCACCCCCTGCGGTATCTTTCAACCGGTACTGGTTCTATTTCACCCCTTTCGGTATCTTTCAACCGGTACTGGGTCTATTTCACCCCCTTCGGTATCTTTCAACCAGTACTGGGTCTATTTCACCCCTTTCAGTATCTTTCAACCGGTATCGCGTCTATTTCACCCCTACATATAGCATATAATAATAACAACAAGAATAACACAGACAACAAGCATATAGAGGCATAAAGGGTGATTGTCACGAAGGCAATCATCATCCTACAAACATAATCTAGTGGGTTGACATTGGTGCCTTCGACCCACGGATACAAAGGAGGAAACTCACCTCTCGATCGCTAATCAACTACTGCTATTCTCACGGTCAGCTACATCGACGCTACACCAGACCTAGATAATGATGCAAGGTAAACCTTTAGTATACCCTTCAAAACCAAGAGTTGACCAAAAGTCAACTTTGATCAAAATTCAACTTCTAAAGTGAAATGTCAACTTTCCCCTCAGCTTGCCCTCACGCCGTGACCACTATGGCTCACGTCATGAGAATGGGCTTGACTCGGTGCCACTCAGCGAGTCGACTCAGTCATAACTCATCCAACCAGAATCCTCAGATCGGGACCACCTCCATTCTCACGTCGTGAGATTCCCATTTCTCACGTCATGATATCTGTTCTGACAAACTTTGACCATTAAGCTCTTAACCTTTTAAGATAAACTTTGGAACCTTCCAAAGAACCTTCCTTGACCCTAAGGACTATAAAATCGCAACTTTTCAGTCATGCATGTCCAATTCATGAATTAGATACTAACTAGGTCAAAAGAAAGGTAATAAGATCAGGACTCATGCTTGGAGTCTAAAACCAACACCAAAACTCGAATCCAAAGCCTCATATACAGAAGATGTCTCAATGATCCATAAAGTTGCCAACTTTATGGATCCCATTCATGCTACACCACCCAACCATGCAAGGAAAGCTCTCAAAATCTAGAACTAGCATGCAAGAGGAAAAAAGGTAAGAGCTTTATGACTTACAGAGGTCCAAAAGCTTAGCAAGACCAAGTAGTATAAGCTAGGTTGCCAAAATGAAGCACCATAAGAGTCCTCTTCCACTTTAATGGACCAAAAACCACCAAATAAGCTCTTCAAGGTCACCAACAATGGCCAAAATTCTCCAGGAGGTCGAATCTAGGGTTTTCAAGAGGTTAGAGAGTGAGAGAGGCTGAGGATGGGCAACCTTAGCTCTCTCATTCCATTAAATACTCGAAAATTAGGGTTTTTGTCATCAGGCCTTACTTGTAAGATCTCATACTCATGTTGTGAGATTCAAGAACGTGGGTCAAACGATCAACGGTCACTCACGTCGTGACCACTATGGATACCGACGTGACCCTCCTCCAAAGTGCAAGAATTCAATAAATTAAGTACCTTAAGGATTCAGATGCTACATCAACCATGGCGTGATGATCTTCTTTCCACGATGTGGGAACTGAGTTTTTCAGTTTTTATTTTTATTATGTGTTTGTTCGTTTTATGCATATTTTCTTGTTTTATTTTAGTAGTTCATGACTAAAGGATCCTCATTAAACATAGTTGTTGGTTTTAATGATTTAGAATCCAAGTTTCATAAGCGAAAGATGGTCAAGAAGGTAAAGGAGTATGATTTGGACAAAACCGACACCGAAAGAGAAGCTAGCGAACCAAAAATCTTCAAAGGCTTTACTTCAGACGTTATCTCGTCTTTTAAAAAATCGGACAAGTAAGAAAGCCGATATGATTCGGAAATAGAAACAGAAATCGAACCTGAAGAGGAAAGCAAATCAGAAGACGACGTGGCAGACATTACAGACATGACTATAGAGAAGTATAATCGACGAATGTAAGAAGATAACAGACCTAGTTTAGTGTAACTAGCAATCCCGGTTGTAACAACCCGTACTTTTCATAAACATTTAATAATTAAAATATTTGGAATAATATTAGAGTTTACATCCTTGATACTTACACCAGAGTTTCGAAGCCTTAAAAATTATTCCCAATAAAATATTACGGGTGTTACCAAATTCATATCATAACCATACTAAGAAAACAAGGATAAATGTAGAAAACAAAAGTCTAGTCCAAAGTCATTGAATGATTATAAGCCCTCACTCTAATGCTTGCTATCAAAACCTGCTAAACACATGGAAACAATATCTGTCAGACTATAAGTCTGTTGAGTTATACATAATCATAAAGTACATCAACACACATAACATAATATTGGCTTGTAACGTAAGTGACCACTCATTTATACATATATACGGTGATAAAAAAACTGGTCATCATCATCATCATCATCATCATCATCATCATCATCATCATCATCTTTCTTTCCATGAACAATCTATCATACTCTTCCTAGGGATTTCTTAATCTAACTCTTGCATGAATATCACACACATCATACAACATAAAATAAGTTATTTAACATATCATAATCTAACAAGGATGTAATCACTAACTACATCAAACATTCACATACAACAATGATGTAATCGCTAACTACATTCGTACATTCACATGTTTACACGTGCTTCATCACATAAACATTCTCTAAAGGAGAAGTATAAACTCACCATAGGTTTAACAATAGCAACCTACTTCCAACTCTTACAAATATTCAATTGAGAGGCTTCAAATCCTTCCTTGCTACCACCTAGTCCATATACATACATTAAGCCTTTCCTACATTTCTTAATCCATTAAAACAACACTTGTGATTTTAGCCAAAAAAACTCATATTTTGAACAAAAACCCTGACTTAACCGTTCTTTTCTCAAATGTTTGTCAAACCATACAAATCAAGCTAACAAACACTTATCCTAACTAGATTAAGCCATACTATCATCATCTTCTTTATTTCCATTTCGAGGATTTCAAACCCTAGAATCAAATCATGGATTTTAACCATGAAAACATCATATAAACCATGGATTAAGTTTCTAAAAACTTAATCAAACATTATTTCAAGATTATTTGGAAGGATATAACATCAAAATCCTAAAATTGGATTTCACCATTAACACCTTCAAAAGCTTGAAAATGGAGAAACTAACCACTACAAGGGTTTAAGGTGGTCTTACCTTACCTCTAGCAAGAGAAATCACCACTTGAACCTTATGGAAGCTTAAAATCATCGGAGGAGAGCTTTGGAGAGAAAACGGGCCGATAATGAACAAATAACCCAAACTCTCGGATTTAAATTTCTACGAAATCGCGCTACGGAATCCTAATGAAGTTTCGGTCAGCTCTCAAACCACACCACGATAAACAATCTCCATAGCAACCTACTTTGAAAATCCATGGCATGGAACCCATATGTCGTGTCGTGTGCCAAAGTACGTTGCCTATGACGTACGGTGAAGAAATGAACCAAATCACCACCTTGATCTCCATGTCGCCGGCCATTAGCTTACTGCGTCGCGGTGGCGCTGGAGTTCTCACCTCCATGCCTTTTCAATCTCCTTCCATTCCAAACTTGCACTTACCAATTCCATTCCATCTTAACCCATATTAATACATTTTAATGACTTCATAACACTTCATAATGGCATAAAACATAATCAAAACAATACTAAAGTTTTAATAACATACAAAGGACCAAAATACCCTTAATACCAATATGACATTCTATAACATAGTAAACCTAAAAATCATGGTTCTTACACTGGCTGTAACGAATTTCGAACTCAAGGGCATATGCTTAACATGCTTAAGGATACACCATATTTCGGGAAAGACCAAGAAGATGCTTGCAAGCATATAGACGAAGTCTTGGAGATTGTTGACTACTTTAACTTTCCAAACGCTACGAGAGATGCAATAATGCTACGAATCCTCCCAGTCACACTTAAGGATGCGGCTAGATATTGGTTGAAATCACTACCACCAGGAACAATAAACGACATGGACCAATCTTAGAGAACAATTCATTCAACGATTCAACCCTCCATCAAAGATTGCCACGCTGAAAAGGAAGATTTTAAACTTCCAAAAGCAAGATGAGGAGTCACTGTACGAAGCATGAGAGCATGACAAAGGAATTTTATGAAATTGCCCTCAACATGATCTAAATCAGCAACAAGAGATCTCGACCTTTTATAATGGAATTAACATGTGCACGAGGCAACTTCTCGATTCCCAAGGACCTTTAATGAAACAGAATCTGGCCACTAATAAAGAGTTGATTGAAAAATTTTCTAAGCATTCCCCTAACTACCACAATCATATAGAGGATGTTACACGTGGAAGATCGAATGGAGATGGGCGTTAGAAGGATTGGTGGTGATCAATGTGAAAATCGATACTATGGATTGAAATCATAAATAAGATGAATCAAACAATTCATGCAATCCAAGTTGGGTGCGAAAATTATAGCAGGCCATATCCTACAAAAGATTGTAACCTTGAGGAGAACGGGAATAAAAAGGCTTAAATATGCAATTTAAGTGGTGACCGATTTGATGATGGTTAGAGGAAACCAAAGCGAGAGTGGAAGCCATATGACGAGTATAAAAAGGAAAAAGAGGAAAAGTATAGACAACAAGGGTGTTAGTTCTATCAAAAAGACCAAGCACAACCATAAAAGAAACCCAATTTTGAGTCAATTCTAGCTTGTTTCGCCGAGGTGTCGGAAAAGCGAAACAATGACATCGTGGATGCCATTAGAGAACAACAAACCACACTTAGAAATTAACAAGCTTCCATTCTCAATATCAAAACTCAAGTCAGGCAATTCTCAAGGCATCTACAAGAGAGATTACCAGGAACACATCCAAGCAATACCGAGACAACCCCGAAAGCTCATGTACTTGTTGTTACTACTGAAGGAAGTGATAGGTCTGAGCCTTTAGTGCTATTTGTCAAGTATTTGAGATATTGAAATTGATTTGGCATATTTGGTTATTTAGGGAAGCCTTTTTAGGATTAATCATTCTACGATTCCCTACGGTGCCTTTACAGTAGAAGTTCTTAATCGAGCTCTTCTAAGGCATTGGTTTTATATTAAGGCATTAGTTTTATATTTATGATATATATTTCATGTTCCCTATAAATAATCATTAGGCTAGCTTTTGGTGTAAGCTTTTACCAGATTAGGTTTTTCTCTGTACGTTCATGTCATAACCAATATACACAAAAACCTTTATCATATTACTTGCATATGATGGTGATTGATTCTTAATTGTTCGTGATATTTCGCATTCGTCATCTCAAATTTATTCTGATACCAATTGTTGAGATAAAAACTTGTGATCGATTAGATTCAAACAAGTAAAACAAATAAATAATAGAATATGAATCAACAATATGTCGAATGATTAAAAGTCATAGCCTCTGAAGAACTCGATGAAGAAATGATACTATAGAGGCTGTGTAGGGTTTACAATACTATTTCCAAAAAAATGATACAAAATATGGTGCATGCATGCACCTTAAATACTATAACCCTAATAATGAATAACGGGTGGACAGGCCCAACCCAGTTACAAAATGGACTAAACAGATAAGCCTAATGACGCAACACTTATACCCAACAATCTCCCCCTTTGCGTCGATTGAGGCGAGAGTTCTTCAAGGATGAGTTTGCTTCTGCACTTCAAAAACTTTTGGAATTACTCCTAGCAGAACCTTGCGAACCTAGACATACCATAGAATCATATCTGAGAAACACTTCTTGTCGCCTTTGCTGTTACCCCTGTGCTTCTTGATCATATCTAAAACATACTCTAGGATAGAGGTAGTTAACAGATGCTTATCAGCAAGAAAGAAGCAATCTTTATGAAAGTCAGCATCATTTCGTTCTTTCAGTTGAAAAGCCACATACCATCCTTCCTTTTGTATCTTTCCAAGCTTTAGCTTCTCAAAACCTTCGGGGACTTCTTTAGCAAGAACACTGGGCTTCCTTCGCAAAACCACAACAATTTCCACATCCATTTTGCTTACCTCTTGAATATACGAAATTATCATCTGTTTGAGGTGAGCAATAACGGGCTCATATTTCTGTCCATCTCTCAGCAATAAATTGTAAAGCATGATCCAGTTATAAGGATTGAGACAAGGCAGATCAGTGAGAGTGAACTCGTGAATCTGAGTGGATGAGTCGCTTGCAACCTTGAACTTCGCATTTGGGAAGCTATCAGTTTTGATTGGACTAGTGACCTTCACAGCTATAATCTTGCTAGCACTCCACGTTTCGTACTGTGGCTTCATATGCTTCATTAAGAAAGAGAAGAGTAAATGATCTGCGCTGCTATCAGTGGATGGGACATTAGCTACTTTCACAAAGGAGCAAAACCTGAAGGCTTTCGGAGTTATTGGCAGGTCCAGTTGCGAATCTTGTGTATTCTGAAGATCGAACGACACAACTGGTTCTAGCCAATATTGACTTGGCATATCTACAACATCACTTTGAATTCGCTTCAGAGTCCATACTGGAAATAAAAGCTTTCGACTCTCTAGCATGACCTGAACTTCAGGTTCAACTCTTTCTTTCGCTTCAGCCTTGCGAATTATTCTTTGGTGCTCATCCATCTGAGCTTCACGTTCCTTTCGCCTTTTCAGCTCAGTTTCATCAGGCTCTTCATCTTCATCGTTATCGATAATTGGCTCTTCACTAAAAAGCTTTACTTTGCCTTTAGAATCCGAAGCTACATTACCCTTCGGTTCGTTGTCGGACTTGGGCTTGGGGTTTTCCTTTTCATTTTCTCCCCCTTGTTTCGGATTGGTGCTTGACTCCGAAACACCCTGAATCTGGTTCAACATTGCGAACACCGGCCTTAATTTTTTGGATAAATGCTTCTTGATAGAGATCGTGATCATTGAGTCACGAGTCTTAATTATTTCAGAGAGCATACCATTCGCATCCGCAACACAACTCTTTATAACAACCTTTTCAGACAAAAGCTCAGTAATTTGTTTTTCAACCAGCTCAAGCTTCACAGCGAGAGCTTGTTTGTTCGTTGTTTTCGCTGCGAGCTGATCCTTGAGACTGTTGTCAGATGCCAAGTCATCTTGAAGCTTTTGAAGCTTAGTAGAAAGAGAGGTTTGAAAGTTAGTGTGATCAGTCTCGATTCCAGTGCGAACTGTTTCAAGCTTTGTCCTTTCAGTGCAAAGAGTGGAGCCAAGGCTAGAAATAACTTCATTAGCCTGCGCAGTGTTGGACTCGGAATAACTTTGAAACGTCTCCATGAACAGTCGAGCATCTGTAATTAGTTTATCGACTTTTTCGGTTGTTTCGTTGCATGCTGAAGCAGAAGCATCTACCGCCTTGTTCATCTTTTCAAGGTTGGCGGAGTGCTCCTTGGTAAGGGACTCAAGCATGGATTTCATCTAACATCAGAGGATGATGCTTTAGAGGCTTGGAGCAACAAATCCAGTTTCTCATTTATCACCTTGAGTTGCACGCTTGTAACATGAACTTCTTCATCACTTTCAGTCCTAATGTTGAATGGACTGTAAGTGAATCCTGCGAAGTCATAGTCACCATCATCACCATATATTGTGTCTGGATCATCCTGGCGGAAAGGAGAGACTGGTGGAGTGGAATGGCCAACTGTTAATCCTGAAGCACCTGCCCCCGCATCAGATGCGTTGATAGTTACTGAAGTTTTAACAGTGGAGGTAGAGGTGGTGGCGGTGGAATCAATGAAGAGAGAGGTTTGAATTTGCGAAACCCCCACAGATACTATTAGGCAAGGGGAAATGGTGATTGGGATAGAAATAGTGGCAGTTGGAGAGAGCACAGAAAAGTCTTCAAAGAAGTCATTGGTAATTGGAACAGAAGTTGGGATCTCAAAGGTTACCTCAGGATTCGTAGAAACAGCTTGCGAAACCTTCAGTTGAGATGAAGTGTCTGCCTCGTCTTCGTTGTAAGCCTCGTCATGAACACGAATCTCTGAAATCGTGTGCGAATGCGAATCTTCATTGTCACTCGGAGTTGGACCTCTAGGTTTGCGAGCCACTTTCTTGATCTTCTTCTTTTTAGGAACCTGAGGGGGTTCGGAGGCGCCTTCATCAGACTTTCGTTTACGACCTTTCGTTGGTGACTTAGCAGTTCCAGACGGACCAACTGTCGCATCCTGTAGCTTTTGTCCTTTCTTACGTCCTTTCTGACCTCCTTTCTTTGATTTGCCAGCTTCATCGATTATCACTTTCATCGAAGGAGTTAAAGGACGAAAGCCTAAGACTGGAAGTTTTCTGTAGGCCTCACGAATCTGTCTTGCGGCAAGTACATCGCGACACATGGCTTCAGGAATGGAGCCAACGAATGAGAACGTGGAGTTATCAGCAAGAATGATGTTTGTAGTGTGAAAGAGTGAAATGTGAGACATGAAGGAGTCCTGCATCATTGGAATCTGGAGCTTTTCAATAGCCCTTTGAACAATGATTGTCCAGAAGCAAGCACAGGAAATTTCACTATGTCAGGTTGTAGAGTGAGTACTTTGGACCAATTGAGCCCAAAGAACAGCCCCAAAATCAATGTCGATTCCTGTGTAGATCCCATACATTATAGTCATGAATAACATACTGGCACAATCTGAGTCAGTGACACGCTCAGAGAAACTTTTGAACAGTAGAGTAAAAAGCCCATTCCATTGAGGTGGCAGATTGGGTTTCCTGAATTTGGAGATGGTAGTTAGGGTTTCTTTGTACCCCATTTGGTAAAACATCTCCATGATGGCTGCGATGGAGACAAATTCCAGGTCAACCAAACCATCATGTTAAGCAAGCCTTAATAAGGTCCAGAATCGGGACTTGGAGATTGAGGTTTTTCTGTTGTGAACTTCAAAGGTGATTCTTTGTTCCTCCTTGATATAGCAAGCAGACGAATAGGCTTTCGATAGGAGAGACATCGGAACAATCTCCGATGTGGTTAAAGCTTTAACCAGAGGGGAGTATTTAAAGCACTCTACAATGGGAAGAAGATAGCTGTCGTACTTGAGAGGATCGAGATCAAGAATTAGGTTTTGATTTGGCTTGATGGCAAGAAGCGACGACTGTGCAGATTGTTCTTGAACAGAAGGGGTTCCTGAAGAGGCGGCCATGGATGCTTGTTGAAGAAGATGATGAACAATGGGGAGAGAAATCGCCTGAGGGTTTTGAAATCTTTTGATAATAGTGAGGAATGATGTGAAAAACCTTTATACCGTACCCAGGAGAGAGAAAGTAGTGTGACGGTTGCGTTTTCTCCTCTGAAACGTCGCCTAAAAAGGCATGATATGACAACTGTTACGCCAGAAAAAGGTGTCAGGCGGTGGAAAATCAGTCAGCGTTTCAAATTTCACGCGCCTATTTGAAACCTTATCCATTAGGATTGCCGCTTAAATTACCTCCTTCTGTAGTTAAGACAGATACGAGCTTTCACTTTTAAGTAAACCTCAGTGAAACTGTGAAACTAAAATTAAATGTAAGAGCCACGAACCAGACTTTCGGAAAATCACAAGGATCTCCGTGTGAGAGTGTGCCAAAGATAGAGAAATAAAGCAAAACATATATGTGGGATCGTAGTGATGTCTTATTTAAGACACGAAACAGTGGATCCCGGGCAACGATCTCTTCCTTCGAAGTCGAGAGACTAAGAAGTGTCTGTGTAGTTTCCCGTTGAACTACGATCATCTGTTTATTAAGAAACAGTGAAAGGCATCTTTTAAAAGGCTTTATTGGGTGGTTCTATCTCCAACGAAACTACGAAACTTGATATAAATCTGAAAGTTCGAATGAAGTACTTTTTTGACCAGTGTAGTCAATGGAACAAGTAAGCTTTGGAATTATTTTAAGTGACAAGGATTCGCATAGAAATCTAAAAAAAAGGGTCTGTGGGGTAGAAATGTCTTTGGTCTAGAACATTTCATTAAGATCTCGCAAAAGAAAAGGAGATTTATTGGTACAGACCACGAAAGTGGAGTTTCGTTAATTCCTTGGTGAAGAGTCTAGAACATGTATATTGTTCACCGTCAATGCGTATAGGTGTGTTGGATTTTGGGTTTCACTCAATTCGTGGGGATAACGAATTGAAGATCATAAACACAGAAGTTGTGTAACCATAAACCTTAGTGGTAATACCTGAGAGTCTCGAGGGTTACATTGGTGAATGCGAAAGTGATGGAGAAGAGTATGAGGTGGTTCCAAATAAAATAGTGTACCTCTGCTATGCGAAAGTGACTAAGCAGCGAACTCTTAACTCATATTGAGAAGAGTAAGGTAGCTCGAGACATATGTGAAAGAACAACCTAATTGGGATGAAACAATTGGTGTTATCGGATCATTAAGGCTTCAACATAGAGTCATTGAGGCTTCGGACAACATGCAACAACATGCTTCTAGGGACATTTAACTAGTACACAGATAAGAAAGTTTATACCTGTCCCATCATTCGTAATTGAGATCATCAAGATTCGTGATATGAAACCTGCTCAATTATCTGATATTTTTGGTATTTTGAAATAAGTAAAATAATATATATATATATATATATATATATATATATATATATATATATATATATTTGTAATTTTGATTTTCTGAAAAGAAATAAAAACAGAAAGAAATATTTTTGGATTTTTGATTTTTCGGAAAAGAAATAAAACACAAACAAATAAATACATAATTTACAGAAGGATATAAAAAGCTCCAAACCATGAGTGAACAGTTGACTTTCGTATGAATTCGCATGATAAAAGAGGGCTGCGAACTATTGCGAGCATTCACACCAATTCGCAGGAACAAAAACATGACTGCGAATTACTGCGAGCATTCACATCGGTTCGCATGACATCCTATAGACTGCAAAAGCGAAAGTGTCATTATGAAAGCGAAAGTGGTTTTGGAACTGATTCAACTTCCATCATTCCTAAGCCTTGAAGAATATGATTGAATGTTGATTCAGGTAGGGCTTTTGTGAATATGTCAGCCAACTGATCAGCGGATCTTACAAAGTGTATCTCGACGTTTCCATCTTCCACATGATATTTGATAAAGTGATATCTCAGTGCGTTGTGTTTCGTCTTTGAGTGTTGCACTGGGTTGTGACAAATGCGAATGACACTTTCAGAGTCACAATATAGAGGGATTCGTTTCATGTTCAGGCCATAATCACGAAGTTGATTTTGAATCCATATGACCTGAGAAGTGCAAGAGGCAGCAACAATGTACTCGGTTTCATCTATTGATAAGGAAACACAGGTTTGCTTCTGGACTGCCAACTGACAAGTTTACCATCAAGAAATTGGCATCCTACAGTTGTACTCTTTCTATCTAACCCGCATCCTCCAAGATCAGCATCCGGAAATGCTTGCACAAAGAAACCAGACTTTGAGGCGTACCATATTCCAAGTGAAGATGTTCGTTTAAGATACCTGAATATGTTCTTGACAGTGATCATGTGAGGTTCTCGAGGATTAGTTTGAAACCTAGCACAATAACAAACGGAAAACATGATATCTGGCCGACCAGCAGTCAGATACATTAGTGAACCTATCATTTGACGATAAAGTGTCATATCTGCAGCCGATTTTTCCAGAGATGGAGTAAGTTTCGTTCCGAATGCCATTGGAACCTTCACTTTTGAGTCTCCCACCATTCCAAACTTAGAAAGCAAGGTCTTCGTATAAGCTTCCTGATTTATGAAGATTCCTTCTTGACTCTGCCTTATGTTTAGGCCAAGAAAAAAAAATTTGGACCTATGGAGCTCATCTCAAACTTCGTTTCCATCAATTTTCGGAACTCAACAGTTAAGCTTGGGTTAGTTGATCCGAAAATGATGTCATCAACGTAGATTTGGACGATCATCAGGTGGTCACCATCTATCTTGCGAAAGAAGGTTGGGTCGACCGAACATTGTTTAAACTTAGCTTGTTTTAAAAAATCGAGTAAGAGTTTCGTACCAGGCTCTTGGAGCTTGCTTCAGACCATAGACGGCTTTGTCCAGAATATAGCAGTGGTTGAAATATTTTTCGTTTATAAACCCAGGTGGTTGTTCCACATACACTGTCTCTTCGAGTTCCCCATTTAGAAATGCACACTTGACGTCCATCTGATAAACTTCAAAGTTCTTGGGTACTGCATAAGCCAAGAAGATACGAACAGATTCCAACCTTGCAACTGGTGCGAAGGTTTCTTCGTAGTCGATGCCTTCTTCCTAGCAATACCCTTTGACAACCAGTCATGGCTTGTTTCGTATTACATTACCCTCTTTATCCATCTTATTGCGAAAAACCCATTTAAGACCAACAACAGATGCATCCTTTGGAGTGAGAATAAGTCTCCAGACCTTGTTTCGTTCGAATACATTGAGCTCCTCCTGCATTGCTTGCACCCAATCAGAATGATGAAGAGCAATTTGAACATTTTTGGGTTCAATTTTGGAGATAAACGAATTGAACATGCAAAATTCCACTTTAGAGAATAGTGCAGTTGGCTTCGCCTTTTGTTGAGCTCTCGTAAGAACACCTGAAGACGATTCTCCTATGACTTGAGTTTTTGGATGATCTTTTATCCATTTGACTAAAGAATTTGGATCATATGAAGGATCCAATTATGCATTTACTTCTTCAAACTCTGATTGTACATCCAAATCATCATTCACATTTCCATTCTCCCCCTCGAATGATGTATATATATGTCTTCTTCTGGATTCAGATTCTCCCCCTGGAAAGGTGGCTCTAAGCTGACATCAGGGGTTTCAGGGGTTTCGTTCTCTCCCTGAACAGGTGCATTTGGTGTTGTGGATGAAGACGAACTCTCCCCCTGGACTGTTGTGTTCGTATCCTGAGGGATATACGCACTTTGTGGATCTTGGTTCATATCTTTCGCAACGTCATCAATGATTTGCTTTAGTTCGTCGACTTTGTTGTCAGCTGCCTTGGACTCGGATGAAATTGCTTTTTCTGGTTCGTCAAAAAGATTCATGAATTCGTCATAGAGAGTAGAGATAGGAATTGTTGTTGCATTCGCTTGTGGAAAGATCTCCTTTGTTTGACTATCAGCTTTCTAAAACCTCTTTAAATAATTATCATCGAATGTGACATAGTAGGTTTCTTCAATCTTCTTGGATCTTTTGTTAAGAACTCTATATGCCTTTGAGGTCAGCGAGTATCCCAAGAAGATACCTTCGTCATCTTTCCATCGAATTTGTTCCTTTGTTCTTTAGAGTTGAAGATGAAACACCTGGAACCAAACACATGGAAAAACTTTACGCTAGGTTTTCGTTTGTTTATGATTTCATAAGGAGTGACAGAGAATCGCTTGTTGTGGATTGAACAGTTTTGGGTGAAGCATGCAGTTTCAATCGCATCTGCCCAGAAGTAAAGTGGCAGATTCGCAAAAGAAAGCATGATTCTCGCAGCTTCACACAATGAGTGGTTTCGCCTTTCAACGACCCCGTTCTGTTGTGGAGTATAAGGATCAGAAAATTTGTGCGTTACTTCTTTTACAGTTAAAAATTCTTCAAACACTTGGTTTTTGAATTCCAACCCATTGTCGCTACGAACATTGCGAACCAGCTTTCGAAATTGCAACTCAATCTGATTTATAAAATCTTTTAACTTTGAAGTGGCTTCAGATTTCTGCTTAAGAAAATACACCTAAGTGAAACGAGAAAAATCATCTACAATAACGAGAATATACTTATTACCACCAATACTCTCAATAGCATAAGGACCACATAGGTTGATGTGTAAAAGTTCGAGTGGTTCAATGACTTTCGTATTCACTACAGTTGGATGGCTCTTCCTGCTTTGCTTCCTCATTTCTCATACAGCGCAGAGATGATCCTTGTCGTATTTTAAGAGAGGAAGCCCTCGCACGTGATCACCAAGAACAAGTTTGTTGATATCTTTGAAGTTGAGTTGCGAAAGTCTTCGATGCCATAGCCAAATATCGTCTGTCGGTGCTTTTGTTAGGTGGAAAATGGAAGGCTTCCCTCGGATAAGATTCATGTTTAGTGGGTACATTTCGCCTTTTCATTTTGGTTTTAGAAGCACCGACTTTGTCTTATTCTCAATGATTTCTGATCCTTCGTCATCAAATGAAACTTTCAATCCTGTACCAACCTCTAACTGCGAAACACTTATAAGATTGTGTTGCAGTCCCTCTACATATGCCACTTTGCGAATAGAAAATTCTCCGTTAGTGATCATCCCATATCCTTTAATCTCTCCAAGTGAGTTATTTCCGAACTTCACTCTTCCTTCGTCTTTCAGTTCTCTGTATTCTCGCAATTCCTCCTTCCTACCAGTCATGTGACGCGAGCAACCACTGTCGATGTACCATTGTGAGTCAAACTGCTCGTCACAAATTACCTGCGAAAGTTAAGCAGATTTAGGAACCCAAAGTTGTTTGGGCCCTTGTGAGTTTTTCACAGGAAAAGAAATAGAAGGATCAACCAAATATGTTCTTTTTATTAAGGTTGTTTTATCTTTCTTTAGGATTTTAAAAACAGTAATCCTATTATCTTTTAAATTTGCATCCTTGGTGGATGGTTTCTTTTGTTTATTCTGGATTTGCTGTTTAACAACCTTTTTCTAAACTCGCTTAAGATTAGCCTTGGATCCTTTTAGAGGAACTTTAGACTCTAAAACTATCTTTCCTTTGACTTTGACGTCTTGTGAAGCTTTGACTGAATGCGAAACATGCTTGTTAGAAAAGAAGTGAGAGTTGGTTTTCTGCACAATTTAGGGGGAGAAATGCCAAGAAGATCGAAAATCGTGATCTTCATCAGTTTCAACATCTAGGGGGAGATTGTTGAGTATTTGAGATATTGAAACTGATTTGGCATATTTGGTTATTTAGGGAAACCTTTTTAGGGTTAATCATTTTATGATTCCCTACGGTGCCTTTACAGTAGAAGTTCTTAACCGAGATCTTCTAAGGCATTGGTTTTATATGAAGGCATTAGTTTTATATTTATGATATATATTTCATGTTCCCTATAAATAATCATTAGGTTAGCTTTTGGTGTAAGCTTTTACCAGATTAGGTTTTTCTCTGTACCTTCATGTCATAATCAATATACACAAAAACCTTTATCAGATTACTTGCATATGATGGTGATTGATTCTTGATTGTTCTTGATATTCCGCATTCGTCATCTCAGATTTATTCCAAACAAGTGGTATCAGAGCGAGTTCTTGTAGATCTCAGCGATTATTACAAGAATCGATCTTGTTTATGGCAATATTTTATCATGAATCTCACATTGTTCTTCAAGTTTTGTAAGTTTTCTGAAAAGAAAAAGTCTAATACCTCGTTTTATTGCAAAATCTTGTTCAGATCTGTTATCTTCTACTCATTATTTCATCTGATTTGTTCTTGAATCGTGTTCTGGAAGAGAATTAGAAGAAAATTTTCCTGTTTATTCGAATTTTTGTGTTCAGATCTACTTTATCTCTCTAAAATTCGTCTCAGATCTATTTTCTCTCTCTAGAAACCATATCGGATCCGTTTTCTCTCTCTAGAAATCTTGTTAGATTTAGTTTCTCTCTCTTCGAGTTTTATTTATGGTGGAAGATATGATGAACTCTTCAGTTTCAAAGTTGTTATCTTCTATTAAAGAACTAGGAATGAAAGTTACAGATCCGGAAATTAAACTTTCAAATACAGATTGTTGGTATCTTATTTATGGTCCAATAAAAAATTCTCAAAGTGTCTTTGATTTGTATAATCTCTTAGTAGTTGGAGAGATTAATAAAGATGCATATTTTAAAAATACAGAAAAACGTATTATAAATTTTTTGGATGAAAATGAGCTTGTGTTGGAACAATTTCGTATTATCAAAACTCATTTGGAACGGGAAAAAGGAGAACAATTGGAGAAAGAAAGAAAAAGAGAAGAAGATGTTGTTCAAAAGTGGTAATTATGGAAGAAAACGTAAGAATAGACAATGTACTTAACTTTACCATAACCTATCAAATAAAATCTATAAAATATAATTATTATATATAGGATTAAGGATATATATGAATAATTATAATATCAAAGAAAGATTAAGTAAAGTAAAGATAAAATGATAATCATACTTAAGATTAGACAAACACGTGTTAGTGAGCTGCTATTATTCATCCTATAGACTGATTAAATTCGGCTAAACCCAAACCTATAATTGTTAATTTTGCGAGAGCCAGAAAGATATATATAGATCTATACGAGACTGACACCCCCACTTGCGATTTCTAGCTACAATCCTGGTAGGATAACTTTCTTAATTATAAAAGTAATATTTTTCAACGTCCGATGAAGCGTCGTGTTGGGGTTAATTATCGGTCTACAACGTCGGTTATAGGGGCTCATGGTAATGTTGTTTGGAAAATCTTAACCTAACTGCCTAGAGGGACGCATTCAGTAGTAGTATGATTTGATTTAAAAAGGATTTTAATAAAAATTACAAAAGTTTAGGATATGTATTATATCCTAAAGAGAAAAGATTTTTTAAATAAAAAGGGAACCGAAATTTAATAAAATGGATAAAGCAGAAATCTATAAAAACCTGTGAACTCACAATCTTTATGTTGATATTTTTAAAAATACATGTATTCTCAGGAAGATTGTAAGTTTGTAACAATTGGTAAAAATTTGTCAGAGTTTGGCGGTCAAACTACCACGGACCACTATGTATTAAGGACCAATTATGTGTAATTTTATGTTTATAATGTATATTAAAGATATTATATTCATAATTACTTTTAGAAAATCTCAAACCGTTCAAAACATCTATTGTATAAGATTGAATCGAAAATCACCAAAAATTAAATTTATTTGTGACGTTAAAAACAAAATGTTGCATTAAGTATACTTGAGAGCTATAGATGATAAATTTAAATAGCTTATGTTCTCCTGATTTCGTGGATATAACGAACGTCCAAAACGGAGATCATATGAGAAAGTTAGGTCTTTTTAAAGTTATAAAAATAAGTATTTATCTGATTTTCCTGAAACAAACTGTACACCGCTTCGTTTGGAATAGCTACGAACCTCGTAAATCACTTTTGAGAATATTTCGGAACTCAGACTATGTTCAATTACTTATTACATTTTTATCAAATTTTTAATCTCGAGCAAAATCAGATTCGTAAAATCTGTCGAATCTGAAACAATTAATCGTGAAACTTTAACCATCATTTCACGGAGATCTATGTATCGGAATTGAGTTCCGTCTGCATTTTTGGAATCACCACGACCGGGACAATTAACTAACACTATCAGAAAAATTTCTAGATGTCGGGATTTATTGACATAAAAATAAGAAAAAACGAGATGATAAGCAAAAATATTTGGCACATGTTTAATTGTCAAAATATCTAACCAAAAAGTCAATGAAGACTTTTTGATTGTTGACCCAAGCTTAAAAGACAACCTACTATCTTCCTTTCACTTTCACTGATTTTTCTCTTCTTCCTTGTCACCTTCTTCCTCATTCCTTCTTGATTTCCGGCGAGACACCTCCCACCACCTAGGGTAGCAGCCCTTCCTTCTATTTCGTCTATCTCAACTGCCAAACACCCCGTGATGATTACCGAGCAACAACAACCCAAACGTCCCTTCTGCCTATTTCCTTAGAATTTTCTGTTGGATCGGAAAAGAGGAAGAAACGAGGAGCTGCCGGAGCAGCCCCTCTCATCACCTGTTGTCACCTTCGATTCTTCCCCCTTCGCACCCTCTGTCAGAATCAGAAGAGGAGCAGAGTTGCTTCCTTCCGTCCTTCACCTTCTTCAAATCGATCAAACATTAGAGGTGGGATTTTCCGGCTGTTCCCTTGGTTCTCTACCGGCGATGCTGAAGGCAAACGTAAGGAGGGTCGTCGGAGATCGACTTCCCCCTTTCCTTTTTACAGTGGTTTAAACACCGTCGATGCCCCTGTTCCAGCTTTTGTTCGTGTTTTTTTCTTCCGATCAGTCAAGGATCGATGAATTGGAGATCGAGCCCTCCCTTCTTCAAATTGTCTCAACCACCATCGATACACCCCTGCGTTGTTTCCATTCGTTTTCCTTCAGATGAAGACGATGACGACCCTTCCCCATTTTTTGTACCATTTGACTCAAAACTAACCCCTTTGTTGTAGTATTTAACCAAATCAGTCCCTGCGTTGTATTAGTTTGACAAATCATCCGACAGTTTGCATTAAAAGACCAAAACAATCCATTTTAATGTAAACTACTACACAAGTAGTCCCTTTTGATTTAGTTTATCACAAGACCAGTCCTTTGTGTTAGTTAATTTCAAAACAACCCTTTTTGAATTTAAATTATTACAAAACAAGTCCTTTTAGTTTAAAATATTTCGAAAATAGCCTCGGGGTTTGTTGTAGTTCAAAAAGATGTCAATATGCGGTTTCTCATGCGAAACTTCATACGAATGAACCAACTGCAGACAAATCAAGATCACACATCGAATGTGAGTTTCTACGACCCTTCTTTTACGATTTTCATATTTGGGAGAGAAAACATGCGTGTTTATTAAAGTTTTGATGATTTTCAAGTTTTATACACAAAATAGCATCATATGTTATTATTGGTAAAAAGTTTATGAAATAGAAATCTAAAATGTATAAATCATATAAGTTATAGTAGAATGATATAAATGACATAATTACACCTTGTTGCGATATATTAATTAATATTAATAAAAATCAAAAGATTTTAAGTAGATTGCTATAAAGATATAAGTTATTTGACGAATCATAAATTGTAATACTTGTCGTATATATGCACGAATATATTCAGAAAGCAAGAAAAAACATTAAACATATAACCATATATGCAATTCAACATAATTTTGTACAAAAAAAATGTGTATTACCTTAAACGTTTGATAAACGAAGTTTGAACATTTACATAAGAATTAATTGAAAATTTAACCAAAAATCAGTTATTATTATTATACGCTCGATCATCACGTATAATTGATTTTTAAATAAACGATATATCTTATTGTTATAATCATTATAAAAATATAAATCATTTTTACTATAATATGAAATGCGTCGTATATGATAACATAATTGATCATCAGATTTTAAGTATCGTTACCTAATAAATTATATAACGTATCAATTATGCAACTTATCGAATATTATGAGAATTGTTGGTTTCATGTTGGTTGGGACCTGGAAAAATGTTATTAAAACAGCCGTTAGGCTGCCCGAATTTCTTCATGACATTCCTTTAAATTTAGGAATATGTTAAGTCTCACAAATCTCAAATACTAAAAGACTTAAATCAAAATCATTCCTAAACATCAAAGTATTATAAGTATTCTAAAGTCTTATATAAGAGAGTTTAGGATTAGGATGCCTAGACGCATCGTTAGGATCCATCACACGCACGGGACGTTCTGTATGAGCTATGTTTGTTTCTAAAAGCATTATGAGTTAGTATCATTTCCTAAGTTGCATGGACTATGTTTATAACCATACTAAGACTTTGTTGTAATGTCATAGAGTAGTGTAGTTGTCTATATCAAACTTTATGTGACTTTGATATATCTATGTATTTCTAGGAGCGTTTGTATCTTGTACTTAATGTTGAAGTATCCTAATACATTTTGTATCTATTGATAACACTATAAATAGTGTTGCAACCTAGGTTACAAAGGATACTTTTTCATACTTTATTTTGTCTCCTGTAACCTCGCTTGGTTTCCAAATAATATGAGTTGGACCAGATTTATTTACTTTGTGTGTTCATATTTCTATATGAAAATCGATACTTGATTGAATTTTTGACTCTTCACATACTTCTTCCAAGTCTTCTCGTAATCAAACTCTTTTTGATATCTTCCTTGGCAATTTAGATATGTAGTAGTGGAATCCTTTGTCAAATCTTCCTCTCTTGTGATTATTCCAAATCTCCATGTTAAATCTAAAATACTACATTCTCTAGCTTTTCCTCCAAGTTAGAAATTTATTTCTCCTTGTTCATTGTAGTTAGAGACTTATGATTTGAAAATCACTAATTCTTTTACCATCATTATCTTTGTAAATGCATAATTATATCATGATCAGTTCCAACAGAGACTAGTATTCCTTAGTTACGTGATTTAGGAATTAGGATATTCCTTTTTTCAAGATATGATAAACAAGAGTTAAAGGGATTCTTTTTCATCCAAGGAATGCTTTTAAACTACAAAAATTTGTTCCTTGACATCTGTAAAATTGGGTGAAATTAGTTTTGGCAAATAATAAATTTATTTCTTTCCTTTTTTGTTTCTGAAAAATTCGGTTTTCTTGGCGCAAATGAAAGGTCGTGCCGTAAAAATCGGCCAATTAAGTTTCTTTCGAATTTTTTTTTTAAACAGAACTTTGCAATAGATTGAGTATTCCATCAAGAGTAAAAGTTCAAAAACTAATCTTTCAATATAAAAATTCTAAATAATATATCTTTTAAAGAATAAAGGATAATTGCTTCAATGAAATTGTAAGAGTATATTAAATTATTTGAACAAAATTTTAACAATCATGCTATTCATGAATCAATGTAAATAATCAAAGTGAAAATTTTTATACCTCTTTGTCTTTGGGAAGGAAGAAAAATAATTTAGGGTTTCTAAATTTTTGAAGGCAACAAAAAGGGTTAAGATGACCTTTTTTCAGAATTGGAAGCCTTGTATTTATAGTTTTAGGTTTCGGAAAAATTCTCGGCATGACAAATATTTCGAGGCGCGATGCAGAACAAATTAGAGTTTGTAAGTCAGTTTATTACAATCGTGTCGCGATTCATTAATTGTGCCGCGAATCTGCTATTTTCAGCTTAAATTCATGATTTTAATATTTTTCCTTTTTTTTCAGGTTTTTAAAACTTTATTTAATTGATTGATAACCTGCTTTTGGGAATTAGTTGTAAAACTTATATAAAAATAAATATTAATTAAACAGAAATGAGAATGAAAGAAATGCTCAAACCGAACGTATGTTTTCCCTCTAGCAAGTGCTTCTTTAAGGAGTCTTGTAGTTGGACTCCTACCGCCTACGTTTTCTTTGGGTTGGTTTCCGTATAACTTGGTAACGTACTAGGAAATATGTCTTGTAAAACCTTTGAAATTTGACCAACTTGATTTTGTATGTTCAAAATTGAAGGTTGTTGATTCCTAAACGCGATTTATGTTGTAGAAATAAGTCTTTTCATAGTTTCTTAAAATTCATTATGTCATTTCTTAGATGCTAAAGTAAATTCGGTAACTATACTCTTTGGCTCAATTTTCTTTTCTGTGTTGTAGTATGGCTTGTTCTAAAGGTTCCTTTTTATAAACCCCCCCACTAGTTTGTCTATATCTATTTTCTCTCTCTTTTATGTACTTATCATGATGTATCCATCCTTTCTTAGCTCTAGGTTCATATTTATCTCATGCATATCATACATCAGCTTGTTCCATAATACTTCAAGAACATTCTTTTGTAAGGTGGGGACCGTTACAATTGTCAAAACCTATTTGTATAACATGTACCAGTTAGGACATTTTTATCATTAATTTACCCATGTCTTCAATTTTTTGCATTTAAAGCTATTATTTCCTCATGACTAGTCATATATTTCTTTTTCTTAATAGAGGTATCCCTAGCAGATAACCATTGTTGTGACTATTGTGCTAGTTCTTCTATTATCTCCTTACCTTCAATAGGTAATTTCTTAGGTATAGGTCCTATAGTATCGATCAACTTCCTAGTGTACCTCGTGATGATCATTAAGGTCACATTTGGGACATTTCTACAACATTCGTTTGTCGCACTCCCATGCTTCATATAGTGTTTCTTCGTCTCCTTGCTGAAAAATTTGAAATTTAGCTCTCTTTTTTGCAACTTTTTATGGATGACTAAATCTTGAAAGAGATTTTGCTTTCAGGTAATTCCATGTTGAAATTTCTCCTGGTGATGTTGTTTTTATCCAATCTTTAGCTGCTCCTATGAGCGTAATAAGAAAAACTCGTAGCATCACTTAGTCTTCAGGAGCCTTTGGTATGTTGAAATAATCTGCAATCTCAATCACATATTCTACCTGTTTAATGGCATCTTCATGATCTTTCCCAGCAATTGGTGTTTCTTTTAATAAATGAAGGAATTGCCCCTTTAGTTCAATATTAAGATTTTGAAGATCTGGCCTTATTAGTCAAAAGCCTCTACTTTCAGTATTATGCGTCACATATTCCTTTAGATTTATCCCGTCTATCATGTTTCCGTCCTCATACTTTGGACTTTTTGGTTCTTTATTATTCTCTTCTACTTCATTCCTCTTAGGTGCTCTAATAACTTTCTCAAGATTGTTAACTGCGTCTGTCAAAACTGATAGTGAGTCGCTGCTCATAAATTCCATGCTAATCAAATAATAGTAAAAGTAGTTATCTAAAAAATGTTTAAAATTGCTTCGATTTCATCGGTGAGATATCGAAATCACATCGCATGTTACGATAAAAAATCTTAATCGCGACACAAAATGCAAATCTCAACAAGAAAAATGGTCAAAACGAGAAATTGGACTTTAAAACAGAAAAACTTCCTGATTATAAATTCTACTTAGTTGAAATCGATTCCCCGCAGCGACGCCAAAAGCTTTTGATGTACGAAAAATTGTCTAATAAAATAAACTTAATTCAAACTACAATTCTAGTTTTAATTTTATAAATGCTAACAAACTAAACTGACTATTAGCACCAGACAGTGTTCATGATCAGATATAGTATTAGTTGACGTAAGTAAGGGTGTCGAACTCAAGGGGAATCGAGGTGTACTAAATAAAATAATCAAAAAAGTAAAGTAATTCTGAAATAATAAAAATACTATTAATTAAAAAGATACGTGTTATTAGATTTTCGAATCAGTATAGGTATATGGTTAATTCATATGAAGTGTAATGGAAATTTGATAGACATTCACTAATTTCTAAATTGATTAAGTCAACGCTAATATCATTAATCCTATGATTCTAGGTTACTACCAACAAGGATAGTTTTCCAAACTCAATCTATTCATTCATATTATGTCATGACTTAACGGGTATGATTAGTCACATGGTTAGTGACAACTTCTCAAATTGTTCAAGTTATTGAAACAATCACAAATATTAATATCAACTCTATTATTTTTAACCTAGGGTATGTATTATCTTGACTCAATTATCCACCTTAAACAAGTTAATAAACAATGTGAATCAAGATACATAATCTGAATATATTCATAATTCACACACTCATTTACATAAACATAACAAAATCGTTATCAATACTCGTGGATCTTTAGTTAAGAATTAACATAATAGATTGAATACAATCAAACTCCTTTCGATAAATTAAATCTTAATCATTTATCTTCAACATCTAATTAAAAGTATAAGGTTTTTGCTTATAATCATAACTAAATAGATAAAAAGAACAAAGAAATCAAACATAATGCAAACCAAAATTCTTTAGAACTTCAAATGCATAAATCTTCAATTCTTTGATACTTCTTCTAGTTTGACATTCCATTTCTCTCCAGATCTCCTTTTCCGCTCTGAAAATTCTCCAGATCTTCTAACTTCTCTTGATTTATGAAAATAGGTTAAATTTATATCTGTTTTAGATCAACTTAAATTGCGGCACGACAAATAATTCGCAGTGCGAATTATAAATTCTTCAGAAATATTCGATATCTTCTATAATTATTGTGATATCTTTAATTTGAATTCTACTTAATTTTCAAGCTACATATTTCTTCTAGAAAATGCTCTAATTATCTTTTATTTTTTATATTAACCCTTATAATCAGCAAAATTCAAATTTATGTTTTTAAGTATAAAATATTTATAAAAATGTGCAAAAAAGTATTAAATATGACTCTTATAATATATATAATTCCTCACATATCTCAAGTTCAAGGGGAGAGCTTTCATTCAATTATGATGGTTAATGCTAAGTGGGGGCAAATTGTTCCAGAGCATGTTCCCTCCAAAAAACCAAATTACAAAACACACATCCGGGGGAAAGTCCAACAAATGGTGATGGTAAGGTCCAGGGAGAGAGTCTTATGCATGAAGATAATGGTGATTCTTCTGAAATTGAAGAGGTTTATTCTAAAGCAAAACCTGATGTGACATCCCCCATTTTTTTAAAACAAATTAACACCTTTTCTTTACGCTTTATAATAATGAGTTGTTTTTGTTAAGGAAAATCCTAGTTTAATAAAACATTTTGAGATAACAAATATTGTTTTGAAATATTACAATACCAAGAATGTCATAATTCACTATCCAACATAGGTTACAACGTAAATACATATAGGTCATGAATACTATTACAGGCTCATCTCCTATTTCACTCGACATCCTATTTGCTTTCTAACAACCTTAGTTCCGTAACCTGTGATGCATATAAATTGAGTGGGCCGGGTTTGGGAAAACCTGGTGAGATACATAGGGTTTTTAAGCCCATAATAATTTAATGATATTAAACCATATTAATAATCATGCAAAAATAAACATTTCCAACAATATAAATCTGTAAATCCAACATAAGTATCTATAAGACATTCTATCAAGACATACCCAGTCCAACCGATTCTTACAAATCCAAGTTCAACGATTATCTGGAAGAATCACCTAACTTGATAAATCATACCTATATGACTACACATCTAGAGGAGTCCTTGGCCAGTGTAAGTCATTTAAAGGCAATCATTGTTCTTAGTATTTGATAAATATGGTATCATATTTTATCTACATCTGTGGGTTATAAATCCACACTAGCAATGCAATTCACAAGACCGTCTAGAACAATCAATTGTTTTCATCTTACTCTGGTAGATGACTCAAACATACTTGTCAATTGTCCGAATCAGACACACCATTGCTGGTCTTCTAAAAAGAGGAGGACCACTACACTTCGTTTTAATCTCACATATTTCCCAATTATGAGACTATTCAGTTATTCAACTTACGTCAAACTAAAATATCATTTATAAGTCTTAATTTAAAATTAAACATGACTAAAATAAAATAAAATTTAATTCAAATAAAGTTTCTTGATCAAACAATACTCTTATAACTTAGTAAATAAAATCACTACAAAAATACAGATATTAAACAATTAACATATACTTAATCATTCGAGCGATAACTACTTTTATTTTAATTATGATTTTGAAAGTAAATACGCACTCACTTAGTTAAAGGTGAAAGACTTTTAGTTAAGTCGGCGCTCTGAATAAAACTTCAGGGTTTTCTTTTAAAAGGCCTAGATATAAATATTACTATGCTTCAGTCATCGTTTATATTATTTGTGATTATAATTATAGTTTCTCAGATTTATCAATAATCCAAACGAAATATTGACTTGTAGTTGATAAGAAACAACCAGGTAAGATCGTATCGAATGTCACACCCCCAAACCAGACGGCGGAAACGTCCGGGGGTGGATGACTTCATTTGTAGTATCACAACACATGCATTATAGTAATCAAAGTACAAACAACCATTGCATTAATAAGTATAAGTTTTTACATGTGTTCAATCATTGTATATTGACACCAAAAATAGTTATAGCAAAATATAGAAGACATGACTCAAAACAGCTCCGTCTTCTCAAAAGCTCGGGGAGTACCTGTCTATTGATTCCCTGAGAATACAAGTAATTTGAAAAGAGAGTATCAACATAAAGTTGAGTGAGTGCATAAGTATTTAAGTTGAAAGCTAGTTTTCTGTTCTTTGAATATGTTAATTGTTCCACAAAATCCTATATTTTCTGATGTATATGAAAAGTAGTTTTAATCTCATAAAACCATTCCGTTTGTAAACCAGTGTTCTGTATTTGTATTCTTTTGTAAAACCTATAAAAGACTCATGTTTTGTTAATTATACATTATTCGTATTGTTAATATATTTTTAATGAGTTATTATAACCATAATATGACTAGATGGCCTGAAACAACGCTTTGAAGGCGTCAAAACTGTTGATAACAATTGTCACTCTTAGGCGTGTATGCCTGGTTGTAGCTAGCAGTCTGAGTGTGGGGTTGTCAATCCCAATATAGATCTATACACACTTGTTTCGATCCCCGACTGGAGATTCTGGTTATAATGTCAGGACTTTAACTATATTGTTTAAATGAATAAACATCCTGTATCTATTGACTCATAAAAAGCATATAGACGTTACATGTATAATAGCAGTGAAAACCAAATCATTCTGAAATAAATGATTGATAGTATGCTACTGAATTAGTATTCTTAATATGTATTTGTAAAATGTATACCCTTGATTAGTTTTGAATCAAACCCTTGTTCTTGTAAAATGGTGTACTCTAGTATACTTGAATTGTGAGTTAGTGTTCTTTGAGTCATAAATTATACCTATTATAATATATATATATACTTTCTGAATTGATACTAACTGTTCATGAATTCAACCCCTTGCTCGACATGTTACAAAGGGTATTGAAACTGAATGAAATAACTTTTATATTTATATACATATACAAATATATATATATATATATATATATATATATATATATATATATATATATATATATATATATATATATATATATATAATTTAAACGACATTCAGACAAATAACCGATACTCTAAGCCCACATCCAAACAAGGAAAAGGAAATAAAGTGAGTTATCAGTCCTAAGCCCTTTAAATCTTATATATATATATATATATATATATATATATATATATATATATATATATATATATATATATATATATATGAATTTTGTGGAAAAACATAAGTTTATAAAATAATTTAAAGAGTTTAACATTTTGAAATACTTTTGGTGACTTGATGTCATTTTAACACAATTTGAAAACCATTTGATTTAAAAATAATTGAAATCCATTTTGGTGAGATATTTTGAAACCATTTGTTGCAATACAAAATTCTTTTGTTTAGACTTGTATTCCCCCCCCCCCCTCTTAAAACTGTAAAAATTATGAAAATACGAGGAGTATGAACTCACCTTTTAAAGGGTAATTCGATTGATGAATTGATATAGGACGTTTATTTCCACAAGTGAAATCCCGTAGTAAAACAAGTCCTATAAAGCAATTTATATAGCATATATGCAACCAATTAGCTAATATAATCATAGGAATTATTGGAAATTAGACTAATTTGTAAGTATAACTTACAAATAGGAGTGTTAGAAGCTAAAATGGAGGCTGGAATGGGTTCACGGCCAGGAGGGTTCACGGCCCATGAAGTGTTCTCGGCCCTGTGTTCTTGATGAATGAAGAACACCTGAAGATCCTAAGCAAGTTTCTAAGAAGATTCAAAGGTTTTCAGATGGGTGTTCTTCGTGTTCTTTGCGAAAACTAGTGAAATTAACGGATTTCAGCCTAGTATAAGAAGATTGAAGGATGTTCTTGAAGTGATAACAAGATCAAGAAATGATACCTGTTAGATCTTTATGAAGAACTAGTGATTATCACTTGAATATGATGAGAAAGGATGAATTTAGCATGTTCTTGAGGAGAGAGGTTGTTCTTGGCTGATGATACTTGAGAGAAAAAGGTTGGAATTTCGTTTGAAAGTATAGAAATGAAGTAAAAATCAGTTGAAACATATATATATATATATATATATATATATATATATATATATATATATATATATATATATATATATATATATATATATATATATATATATATATATATATATATATATATGCGAGGGTTCACTGCCGAGGGTTTCACGGTCTGAAGTCGGCAAATGGTTCACGACCGTGAACCTCGTACACGGCCCAAAGGCTGATCACGGCCGAAGCCTAATCACGACCTCGTTCACGGTCCGAAGTTCTCGGTTCTGTTCACGGCTGCGAGGTTGCAATCCGAAGGGAAAGAAAGAAGAAAGATGATGCGAATGTTCTCGGATCCCACTTATTCCCTTCTTAACACCTAATAATCTTAGGGTTTTATTATTCTAACCTTAATAGAAATCCAAACAATAAAGAGGACTTTAGTTGACCCAAGTTTGACTTTACAAGTAGAAAAATAACGGGTTGTTACATTATCCCCCCGTTAGAGAGAATTTCGTCCCGAAATTAAAACTATAGCGTTACAAAAAGACTAGGGAAAAAGATGTGGATATTTCTGTTGCATTTGATCCTTCCGCTCCCAAGTGAATTCAGGTTTCGCTTTGCATTCCCGCGAACCTTCACTATCGGGATACAGCTTTGTTTGGTTCTCTTGACTTCCTTGTCTAGGATCTCTACGGGCTCTTCCACAAAGTTGAGGCTCTCGTTTACCTCGATCTTGTCGAGTGGGATAACAAGAGTCTCGTCGGATAAGCACTTTTTCAAGTTAGAGACGTGGAAGATAGGATGTATGTTACTTAGTTCTTGAGGTAGTCGGAGTTTGTAAGCTACTGGACCGATTCTAGCAAGAATCTCGAACGGTCCTATGTACCTTGGGTTTAGCTTGTCACGTTTTCCAAAATGTATCATGCCCTTCCAGGGTGAGACCTTCAATAGAACACGATCACCAACCTGGAATTCCAAGGGTTTTCTCCTTTTGTCAGTGTAGCTTTTTTGTCTATCTCTGGAAGCTTTAAGTCGCTCCCGAATTTGTACGATTTTCTCCGTGTTTTCTCGAATGATTTCCGGACCAGTGAGAGTACTGTCTGGAACTTGACCTCTAGCTAGTTATGTGTCACCCACTTCAGCCCAGCACAATGGTGATCTGCACTTGCGGCCATAGAGGTCTTCGAACGGAGCAGCCTTTATGCTAGTGTGATAACTGTTCTTGTAAGAGAACTCGACAAGGGGTAAATGAGTATCCCATGCCTTTCCAAAGTCTATCACGCAGGCTTGCAACATATCTTCTAGAGTTTGAATCGTCCTCTCACTTTGCCCGTCAGTTTGTGGATGGTAGGCTGTACTCATGTCCAGCCTAGTTCCCAGAGATTTTTGTAAAGACTGCCAGAAACGAGAGGTGAATCTGCTATCTCGGTCAGAAATAATAGATATTGGCACACCATGCAGTCTAACAATCTTTTTGAGGTAAGTTCTTGTTAGCTTCTCCATCTTGTCGGTTTCTTTTATTGGCAAGACTTGTGCGGATTTGGTCAATCTATCGACGATTATCCAAATAGTATCATAACCACCCGATGTCTTGGGTAACTTAGTTATGAAATCCATCGTAATCCGCTCCCACTTCCATTCAGGGATTTCAGGTTGTTGGAATAGACCTAAAGGCTTCTGGTGCTCTACCTTGACTTTGGCACAAGTAAGGCACTTGCCCACAAAGTTAGCGATCTCGGCCTTCATGTTAGACCACCAGTACAATTTCTTGAGGTCCAGATACATCTTTTCTGAACCTGGATGAATGCAGTATCGGGTTTTGTGTGCTTCATTCATAACCACGTCTCTGTAACCACCGAACTTTGGTGTCCAGATCCGGTTCATGAAACAGTAGACTCCATCACCCCTGATTTCGAAGTTCTTATCCATTCCTCTCAGGGTTTCACCTGCCATGTTTTCGGGTTTGAAGGCCTCGAGTTGAGCCTCTTTGATCTGTGTGGACAGATGTGAATGGATCGTCATGGTCAACGACTTTACTCGGTGCCCCGAGTATTCTTTTCTTCTAAGGGCGTCAGCTACTACATTGGCTTTACCAGGGTGATAACGAATCTCGCAATCGTAATCGTTTAGTAGCTCCACCCATCGTCGTTGTCTCATGTTCAGCTCCTTCTGGTCGAAGATATGCTGAAGACTTTTATGGTCCGTGAATATTGTGCATTTCGTGCCATATAAATATTGTCTCTAGATCTTCAGAGCAAATACCACTGCTCTCAGTTCAAGGTCATGTGTTATATAGTTGACCTCATGTGTTTTTAGCTGTCTCGAGGCGTAGGATATAACCTTTCCTCGTTGCATAAGAACACATGCAAGCCCTTGATCAGAAGCATCACAGTACACTACGAAGTCCTCTGTCCCTTCAGGAAGAGACAAGATCGGTGCACTGCATAGAGCTCGCTTCAGCGTTTGGAACATTGTTTCTTGTTTCTCTCCCCAGCTAAAAGTTACACCCTTTTGTGTCAGTGTGGTAAGTGGTTTAGCAACTCGGGAAAAATTCTGGATGAATCTACGATAGTAGCCAGCAAGACCTAAGAATTGACGGATTTTTGTAGGTGTTTTAGGTGCTGACCAGTTCTCAATTGCCTTTATTTTGGAAGGTTCCACGTGTATTCCTTCTGAACTGACCACGTGACCTAGGAAATCAACTTTCCTAATCCAAAACTCGCACTTTGAGAACTTCGCATATAACTTCTCTGTTCTCAGTGTTTGCAAGACTTGACGAAGATGTTGGCCATGCTCTTCTTTGCTTCTTGAGTAGATAAGGATGTCGTCAATGAAGACAATGACGAATATGTCCAGGAATGGACGACACACTCTGTTCATTAAGTCCATGAACACAGCAGGTGCATTCGTCAATCCGAAAGGCATCACTACGAACTCGTAATGACCATAACGAGTTCTAAACGCTGTTTTGGGAACATCCTCCTCCAGAATTCGTAATTGGTGATACTCAGATCTTAAGTCTATTTTCGAGAAGTATTTCGCACTTTGAAGTTGGTCGAACAGATCGTCAATGTGAGGTAGAGGATATCGATTATGGATGGTAAGTTTATTCAGCTCGGGATAGTCTATGCACATGCGGAATGATCCATCCTTCTTCTTCACGAACAAGACCGGTGCTCCCCATGGTGAGAAGCTTGGTCTTATGAAGCCTTTGCTAAGGAGTTCGTTCAGCTGGCTTAATAATTCCTGCATTTCTGAAGGTGCATATGGGGATTTGGCTACAGGGGTAGCCCCAGGGATTAAGTTGATTCTGAATTCGACTTGTCGTTTGGGAGGCACTCCTGGAAGATCATCGGGAAATATGTCAGGAAAGTTGCAGACCTCAGGAATGCTCGCGATGTCTTTCATTTCTTGCTTTTTGTCAATCACGTGAGCTAAGAAAGCACAGTACTCCTTGCGAAGGTACTTTTGTGCCTTGATGCAAGAAATGATCCGAAGGTTCGTTTCAGGTTTGTTGCCGTAGATGATAAGAGTTCCGTTAGTTGGCAAGTTCAGGCGAATGGCTCTTTCATAACATAGGATGTCAGCATGGTTAGAGCACACCCAATCCATACCAATAATGACGTCAAAACTTTTGATAGAGACCGACATAAGGTCTATTGGGAAAGAAAAGTGATTCAAGGTAAGGGTACATCCTATGTATATATCATTAGTGTATTCGGACTTCCCGTTAGCCATTTCTACTGTGAAGGTTTCATTTAGTGGTTGGGAGTTTTGTTTTAGCAGGTGTTCGAATTTATGGCTCACGAAGCTCTTCTCAGCACCACTATCAAATAGAATGTATGCATAAGTATTGTTGAGAAGAAACGTACGCGTGACCACCGTAGGGTCTGCTACAACTTCTTCGTGACCCATTGCCAGTATCCTTCCAACTCCACCGACATTTCCAGCTTTCAGACAATCTCTTTTGAAATGTCCAACATCACCGCATCCATAACACACTTGACTTACTCTAGCAGCAGGTACTTTGTCAATCGGTTGGGGTGGTGATTTACAGAATCGGGCAGTATGCCCTTTTCTGTTGTAGTTTCGACACTGCATTTCTCGGCAATTTCCGTTGTGGTGGTAATTACACTTGTTACATTTAGGGAGATTACCAACATAAGGCTTAGCTGGTGTGGAGTTAGCAGGAACAGCAACAGGTATAGTAGCAGCATGGACTGCCACTAACTGTTGCTTTTTTGAGGGTTCCTGAGAAGATTTGCCCTTCCTTTTATTCCAGGCTTTCTTGTTGTTGTTGTTGTTGTTGTTGTTTCCCTTGGGTTGTTCCGGAGCAGCAACCACTAAGTTTTGACGGGCTCCATGGTCAATAAGCGACTGTGCCAACTCTTTGGTATTGTCAGAGGTAACAGGCCTGGAAGCAATAACACTTCCTTGAATCTGGGGTGACAGCCCCCAGATGTACCTTTCAATCTTTTTGCTCTCCAGAGCAACCATTTTGGACATCGTATCGCTAAGTCGCAGAAACTGTTAGTGTAGGTTGTTATGTCTGAACCAACCATAGTAAGACCCCAGAGCTCTTGCTCGAGCTTCTGAATTTCACCCCGCGGGCAGTACTCCCGCATCAGCATTGTCTTCAAGTTCTCCCAACTTATAGAGTTAGCCAATACTAAGGTCAGTGACTTAACATGGCCGTTCCACCATGTTAGGGCTCTATCAGAAAAGGTACAGACAGCGAATTTAACTTTGCTACTCTCTGGGCAGGAGCAGATCTCGAAGACTGCCTCTGTTTTCTCAATCCATTGCCTTAACGCCATAACTCCCCAAGTACCGTTAAAGGTCCTGGGTTTGGCGTTTGAAAAGTCCTTGTAGGTACACTCCTGTGAGTGCTCGTGATTTTCAGCGTGGTTGGAGGGATGCGCACCAACTCCTGATCCACTAGCACCCGTAGTGTTTATATGGGACATAACGGCTGCAACCGCTGTAGTGACCGCCGTCTGAAACATGGCAGCGTCAAATTGAGGAGGTGGTGGCGGAGGTGGTGTTTGCGCTTCATTAACATGGACATGCCTTGGGTTTCTCCGTGGAGGCATCTTTCACTATAAAAGTTAAAAGATGAAAAGACGGTCAGATATCAAGAATGAACATGAATATGGTATCTCTAAATTAAAACACTTAGTTCAATATGAATCTTGTAAGGAATTGGAAATAGAAGTCTACTACAAGTACAACTTGCAACAGGATAATATGAATTTGAGTGGTTATTTTTCAAAGAGTATGAAAATGCATGTCGATTGTATTGGTATATGAAGTACATAGAGTTTGGAAAACTTGACCTTAAACAGGTCTACAATACACCACAATACTGGGAAAACATCGACATTAAACCGACCTACCGAAAATGAAATTTTCGTGGTTGTACTGAAAAACATGAAAAATAACGCTAGAACATATCCGAAGACTTAGACTATAACCAAAAGAGTAAGTAGTGAACGCGTAGAGTACTATCTACTTCCTACTAGATCCGACCCTGGATTTGGCTAACTGGCATTCTATTTCGTACATACGTCTTTCTTGTGTTATTTGTCAT
Organism: Lactuca virosa; assembly: GCF_052849685.1. NCBI lineage: Eukaryota > Viridiplantae > Streptophyta > Magnoliopsida > Asterales > Asteraceae > Lactuca > Lactuca virosa. The sequence continues at coordinate 364,872,878 of NC_136429.1, read as the reverse complement.
TCTCGCAGTTCTCTAATTTCGGCTTGGGATGCCGCCAGTTCTCTTAGTAAGAAATTAGTACGATCCCTTGTCACATAATGACTGTCTTTTAGGTTGCGAATGTGAACGGTGTTGACTCCAGTAGCAGCATCAACTTGCATGACTCGGTCGATAGCAGCTCTTCATTGTTCATCGTTACGCGCCACACGACGAACTAACACCGGGAGGGCTCTGTCTGTTGAGCCTCCTGTGTCTAGATTGTAGAAGCTTCAGTCTCCTTGGTAAGGATGGTTCTGACCCTGTTCGTTACTCCACCTATCTAAGTTTACCGCCCACAGTGGCGTCGGGCCTTGAAAGTTTTGTCGTGGATTGGGATTCTGGGCAACCGCTGGGGGATTGTAGGCTTCTGATCCCGAGTCAACATCTTCAGAAAAATTTTCTACAAAATCGTCATCTAAGGGAATTTCAGGATTCTCTTCTGGCTCATCATCAAACCATTCTCCATTTCCCTGATTGGGAAAGTACGGGTCTCCTGGTAGATGGAATCCAGCCATTGTTATCTAAGCGAGAATAGGGATATAAGAAATATCGAATATAATTAGTAAAGATAAATTGCATATACAAGTTTCTACGAGAGAAACGTACAGTTAACAAGTAATGTATTCTGTATGGTATAACTCCGACTGGGTCCATCTATAATTACAAAGTATATACCAATTATATATAACTTGAGTCTAATAGACCTTCGAATAAATGATTCTACTCTACCCCCACATCCAAACAAGGAAAAGGGAAGTTAAGCTAAATCACACATTCTAAGTCTATATATAACCTTAATTATATATAACCGTAATATATACACTTAGTATTTATAGTTCTACCTGCAGGAGTCCTTTGTTTTCATGTAGTTTGTTCTTAGTATACAGTGCCTAAAATACTCCTATAGTATTTTAACTTTATGTTCTGTTCTAGAGTTCTTCTGTATATGTATAGTTGGTAAGTTTTAGACTTGCTACAACACTACCTTCACTCCCAAACACATGTTGGTCATATCTCAAACCAATATAGTTGATCAGGCTATATTGATCCCATATATGATTACATAACTGCTCAAGTTTGACTGCAGTGTCCAACATCCAAATACTTTTGAGTTGTTATAACTATGATATTGTTCTTGTAGGTATGAGTGTTAGTATACTTCTTGTAAAAATACTTAAATTTTAAAAGTATACTTGTAGTCAGAGCTCTTAACCCCAATGTATTTATAGTTTGTATATCTTTTATGAATTGATATACTGAGTTCACAATAAACAATGCTCTGATACCAATCTGTCATACCCCCAAACCAGACAACGGAAACCTCCGGGGGTGGATGACTTTATTTGTAGTATCACAACACATGTATTATAGTAATCAAAGTACAAACAACCATTGCATTAATAAGTATAAGTTTTTACATGTGTTCAATCATTGTATATTGACACCAAAAATGGTTATTGCAAAAGATAGAAGACATGACTCAAAACAGCTCCGTCTTCTCAAAAGCTCGGGGAGTACCTGTCTACCGGTTCCCTGAGAATACAAGTAATTTGAAAAGAGAGTATCAACATAAAGTTGAGTGAGTGCATAAGTATTTAAGTTGAAAGCTTGTTTTCTATTCTTTGAATATGTAAATTGTTTCAGAAAATCCTATATTTTCTGATGTATATGAAAAGTAGTTTTAATCTCATAAAACCATTCTGTTTGTAAACCAGTGTTCTGTATTTGTATTCTTTTGTAAAACCTGTAAAAGACTCATGTTTAGTTAATTATACACTAACCGTATTGTTAATATCTTTTTAATGAGTTATTATTGATGGGTTTTGAGCATTCTAACACTTCCTAAGTGTACATGCAACCCTAATAACCTTGAATCTATGTTTTCTCTATATACATGCAAATTTCGTTTTCAAGGTTATTTCCTAACTAGCATGACATGGGGATTACATAAAACATAATACTAGTAGAAATACATACCTTGTTGTTGCTTGGATTCCTTCAAGACTTTGTGAGCCTAGCACCCCAAATGTTGTGCCTCAAATGCTTGACACAACACCACAAAACTTGGAATAACTTGAGAGAATAATTCTTACACTTGAAAATCGGTTATGCCCTCTCTAGAAACACTCTAGTGCGCATTTTGCATCCTATAGGGTTTCTTTTATAGTGTGTCATAATTAGGAGTTACAAATGTAAACCCTAATTGTCATGACTCTTCATTTCTCATGACCCATGGGTTTGTAACTCCCATGGACTATCCATGGAGCTCCATATGGTTACAACCAAACCCATAAACCATGGATCATTAATCCACCATAAAAGAATTGATGATTGTCATAATCAACCCTGTATATTTAATTAGTCTCATTTTGATCACCAAATTAATACTAGATTAATACTTGATCAATACTAATTAAATAATACTATTATTAATATATTAGAACTTATAATATATTAATAATCATAAGTGCCTTATTCTCTCATTTAGTCTATCCAAGTATTGCAATGCCATGCAACCCAAATGGACCATGCCAGGTCGGGTCAAGTACATACCAAATAAAGTTATGGACTTAGACACTATATCCAACAGTCTCCCACTTGGATAAGTCTAATAACTATATTTGCAAATATGACTTCAAAATCTGACTAGCAATCGTAGCTCTTTCAAAGTCTCTCGGAACTGAGATGATGATGATACGCCATTTAAGATAAGTGATCATATAATCCTCTGTTCTCATGATATCGGCCGGACAAACACATGGAACATGGTCTTACTTATTGTCCAGCATTTGTTTCTCGATCTCTGATTTGTTTCGACATAGAACTAATTTGAACACATCAATTAGGTTCTGACCGGGCCCGATACATAAGTCAAAACCAAATCATCGAGGGGCCCATATATCGCTTCTATTTCTAGAAGGAACAGATAAACTTCGACTGATATGCTTGTACTAACTACTTGTTGAATTATTCACAAAGGCACATTTTATAACATCGAGTTACCAATGCGTTTTCGTACAATCAATGAATAACCAACTCATAGTCAACAACTCATATCTCTAGGTTTGAAGATTTATATGATATTACCGTCTCACGATCACTCGAGATAAATTCCATGAAGTGATGCAAGTGAGCGTGGGTTGAATCCAATACTCAGCCCTTATGAGTACTCATGAATGTTGTAGCAACCATTGCATTGTCTAAAGCACTTTAGACAAATCATACAAGCCAAATTCATGACAGTCTTGATTCATATCTACTTCCAACATATGAATGACTGTGGATGGTTTGAATAATATGATATATACCATAACATAATTATTCTGGAAGTCAAAACATGCAAAGTGAAACACAAGAATAATACTAATCTTATATGGCCCCAACACTTTGAGTGTAAATAAAAACACCTTTTATTTAAGCACCATATTGATTACTCATTATTTATGTTTCGATTAATCAACTTTATGCTTGAATTAAAACATTAGTTGTCCCATGCTCCAAGCATGTACACCATGTTTTTCCAAACAACAATTATGCCATACTCCAAGTATGCATACTATGTTTACATATAGATCAATTGACAATATTTGAATGATGCTCATTTCACAATTCCAATCCTCGTTGTAAATGCAAGAATACCAAACTCTTGCCATTTACTGTAATCTGTTAGATTCTAAACTTATATGCAATGATCCCCTTGTAATGACTATACACAGAAGTCACAAAGACTTGGCAACAGACATTACAAAGTATTCCAATGGAAAACAATTCCATGGAAATGAAGTCTCAAATTCAAAGTACATTCCTTTGAACATCCTTCTTAGCATTAAGTTCTTTAATCTTACACAGATTCAAAGAATAACTTCCACCTATGGAGACAATTCCATATTACCATTTTGACCATCACTTATGAACACGAGTTGCCTCTTTTCAAAATATGTCAGTATGGTCCTTACTCTATACTTCTAATTGTCCATGAGCAACCAATCTTTGGTAAACCTCAGATTGTCCTTGACAACTTTGCTTAATCATTTTAGTCATTTCCAGTTCTATTCCTTTTTCCATCTTAATGCCCTAGGCATTTGGAAAATTTAGAATGGATGAATATTATAGCACATGTAATCAAACCTATACCCAAAGCATATGGGACATGATTTATGCTATAAATTTTTTTTATTTGCCATGTTTTCATAATTCGAACTATGAAGAGGGATGCCGTAATCATAATCGAATTTTGAGAACGCAACATATATAGAATTTCCTTATGTTGAACCATTCCAGCATAACATTCATATATATTCTTGACTAAAGTAGATTAAATTCTCAATCTAAGCTTGTAGAATTGGAGTGAAGTACAAAATCCTCCCCCTTAATTATAGCAAAACAACTTTTTCAAGGCGAATTGAAACTTTTGTTTTCTATAACTAACATCATCCTCCCACTAGCATAATGATTATTATCTTACTAGCATAACACTTATGCTCCCACTAGCTTTGACATGTATCCAGAGATCAGCTGGACTTTTAGAAACCAACACTTTATTGACTTTTCTACCAAAGTTCAGATTTCTGATACGCAATTTCTTTGATAAGACTTTATCAAAACCATACACCTTTCCTTAGATAGCTCACTTGTGTGTCTAAACAATTATGAAGAGGGATGCCGTAATCATAATGTTTAGACCTTTTGTCATTCTCACAATTGCTATCTACTCAAAATCTACTTAGTGAAAGAGTTTCCTTACCATCAGTTTCATGAATCGAAGAGAAACCTTATGACACTTAGATTTTTATGTTGTATGTGTTCCTATCCATGTGAATTTGTCATAACCATAATCACAAGACAAGGTTAGTGACAAATCCAAACTCATATAGACTGAACTTGTTCAATCTTAATTTCTTGCCACCTGGTAGCACAATGCCCACCATTGCTTCCGGGTTGTTATGCAAACAATTGAGAACTCATAGAACTCACAAGCATAATCAACTTTTAACTGGAATAGACACAGAAATAAGAATATGTCAACACGATAGGTTACAAACCTCAAGTCGTGGGATAGTGATTAACAAAACTCTTGATTAGTTTTTGAAACTATTTCAGAATCTTTTAGACTCCCACTGTCCTCTTGACATATAAGACTTCTCTTTGTCAAGAACCATTTCTTGACAATACAAATATTCAAAAGCTAGTGGGAGTTCTTATCAAGTTCAACACTTCTCACTATTGGTCTTAGCTGGTCTTTGTTTTATCCAAAACATCACAACTTACCAATCTCAAATGTACAAGAATAGGAAACATCTTACTCTACATTTGACAAGTGTTATGAACCTTCTAAAGACTATGTCACTCAAGTTACAATCTTGGAGTATTACTCCAGGATTTGTTTTTGGAACGAAGTATGAATTATCTTTTGATTTAACCATTTCAACAATTCACGATTCCTCTCCTCAGGCAACAAACACACTAAGGTGTCCTTAGAGGATCAATTGTGATATGGTTCCATAATCACTAAGATAATCATAAAACAAAATACACAAGTACTCTCCCATCTCTTTCAGATTGGAGAAACTTTTATCTTTCTGCCTTATTTGATTCTTCTTATTCATTCTGCCATACATTGAAACTTTTCCAATGTTTCAGAATTACACTTAAACTCGTAAGCATAACCATATTTACTAAAATTTAGTAAATCATAACGAATAATCTTATCTACCTTTGTGGTGGACCTGACTGGTGCACAACTTAATGTACCCGATCCTTTAGTCCTTCGCTTGACTCACATGCGAATGTGAACAAGGAATTAGTCTTAATTTACCAAAGATGAAAATTCTCATTCATCACACAATACAACTTGCATGATTCCAAGTTTCTATCCAATTGAAACTTGGGTGATGAGAATCTTTCCTTATTTGGTAAATTATGACACTACCACTAATGAAAGAATCAAATCCATTTACCCATATTGCTTATCAATGGAAACATATAAGCAACAACCTTTTTCACAAATGCCATTGTAAGGATACTTAAAATAAAATCAAAACCATTTTCTTTTATTTTTAAAACTTTGCGGAAAACTTATCCTTACAATCCATATGGAAAACTTGTTGTTATCTATTCCTAAGAAATATATCATAACTTTTAAGTAACAACTCAAAATTCTGATCACCGAACCATGCGATCGAAATCCATCTTCACGATCAGAATCAGCATATACTTCCTTTAAGTTTCTTCACTCTTCTTTGATTCTTAAAACATCAATATGTGACCCAGTCACATCATGCAATAAGAATCTCAGAATAGAAACTTAATAAAGTTAGATAATGGACTTTACCTAAAGCAGAGTTAAACATTTGACTTTACTATCCTTATGGACTTTTAGGTAAATTTGGCAGCTTCGCAACCAATGCCCTTCCTTTGGCAACATAAACATATGGACTCTTTGGAAACGGTACACAGACTTAGCCTTTCTCTTTACCATTTGGTCAACCGAGTTGACTATGGCCAATCCCTTTCAATTGGGAAGAAAAAGTTTTTCTGGACCTCCAATGTTACCATTGTCAATGTCCATGGAAGTTTGGGAAGTTGATCTTCCAATTAAATTTTGCTTTACCAATGCTGCAAATCATTGCTGATTCAGCATCATCAAGCAAATAGGTAAGATCATTAAGGGTCATGTCGTGATCTGTCATCAGGGAGTGACTGAAGAACCAAGTCAACAGCCAGCTACCTCGATACTTCGACACCCGGCTCTCCCGGCTTGTCAATATGGGACTTAATCTCCAAGACCTAAGCACATATAGACTTTGTTTGCCAATAGGGATTGAGTGACTTAGAACTTATCAGGTCTTGAAACTTATGGGATAAGGAGATTTATTGGAGGAGGTGGAGGAAGTGAAGTATGATTTCCAGTCCCACTAATGCACAACAAAGGGATTGATCTTTCACCTTGGTTGCCATTTGGGATATCATCTTCATTAGGAAGCTTGTTCCTAAAGATTTGGGAATACCATAGCTGTCTAAACTAGACATATATAATGGGAGAAATTCAAGTTAGTTGATTTAAAGTCCTTAATATAACACCCAATATGAAATATTAAGGCTAGGACCCAACAACCTATTTATAACTGGAAGAGGGATGCCGTAATCCAAATTATAAAATAGTTGAAGGTAGGTAAATGACGATTTACCAATTTCCACCATAAAAACGAAATATAATTAAGTTTTTAATTGGATTTGAAACTCCTAGATCTTTTGAGATACATTGAACTTTCAATGACATGTTTGAATCTCGATTGTGCCCTCTCAAGTTTGTGACTGGGATGCCGAGGATCACAAACAAGGTGTAAATAACCATACAAATTGACTTGGTACCCTCAACAATATTACCTAATCGATGTGCCGGTTAACCACACACGCTCCACCGATCTATAATAAAGTCAAGTTACCCTTTGCCACACTTACTAGTCCATGTTAGTGTGCCGGTTAACCACACACGCTCCACTAACGACTTGGTAAGGTACAAAGTGTAATTTTATGGGCTAGCACCAATTTCACATTTTCCTAAAGTAACTAAGATTGGGAATTTATAATGTATAGTTACTTTATAATTCATTATACTTTTAATGAGTATTTAAAGTTGTATCCTACCCGTTCGGCTAACGACCCTCCACCGATCAAGGAAGCGGTGGGTGAGAGTGGACACCCATTAAGTCACCAATTTATAGACAACAACCTTATACCCCCCTTATAGACCGGCTTCGTGAATAAGGCCTACTAACGGTAAGAATGACATATTTTTATACATATCTATATAATAAAATTATAATAATAGTATAAGTGTTGATTTTTAAACTTTTTAAAAATCTAAGGTTCAATTTGGAATTAAAGTATTAAATTGTAAGACTTTTCAAATTCCAAAACTTGAGGGCAAGATTTGAAACTATTCCAAGTCTCTTCAATTTGTAACTTATGAGTTTTTAATGGTTCATAAAATGAAGACTCTTCATTTTATGAAACCTCTTTAGTTCTTTAATCACAATTTAAAGAAGTGACTTTTGGTTATCCATAACTTGAGGACAAGTTATGGACACCATCATTGCCATTAAGATCATGAATTAAACACACATAGAGGTTACACATAATTCCTATGATCTTCTAAAACTCATAAGAACACAAATCCATGTCAAGCAATTTCAAGAAATCATATAAACATATACAATACTTGAAAATTGATAAAAGTCATGTAAAATGGGTTAACATAATCATTATCCTTTTGAAAAACAGATTTTACAAGTCCAAAACAGATTGGGATAATGATTTTAATCCATTTCCAGCAACAAAACTCGAAAAAAAAAACTGCCCAGCACGCTCCTACTCGTCGAGTGCATGATCCTACTCAACGAGTAGGACGAATTTGTTCATGGACTCGGCAAGTCCTCCCCATGAACTCGGTGAGTCCAGTCGTCAGAGTGCAGAATTTTCGATTTTTAAGTAGTTTTGCATCAAGTATACAAAAAACAATCCTAGGCTCTGATACCACTGATGGGTTTTGAGCATTCTAACACTTCCTAAGTGTACATGCAACCCTAATAACCTTGAATCTATGTTTTCTCTATATACATGCAAATTTCATTTTCAAGGTTATTTCCTAACTAGCATGGCATGGGGATTACATAAAACATAATACTAGTAGAAATACATACCTTGTTGTTGCTTGGATTCCTTCAAGACTTTGTGAGCCTAGCACCCCAAATGTTGTGCCTCAAATGCTTCACACAACACCACAAAACTTGGAATAACTTGAGAGAATAATTCTTACACTTGAAAATCGGTTATGCCCTCTCTAGAAACACTCTAGTGCGCATTTTGCATCCTATAGGGTTTCTTTTATAGTGTGTCATAATTAGGAGTTACAAATGTAAACCCTAATTGTCATGACTCTTCATTTCTCATGACCCATGGGTTTGTAACTCCCATGGACTATCCATGGAGCTCCATATGGTTACAACCAAACCCATAAACCATGGATCATTAATCCACCATAAAAGAATTGATGATTGTCATAATCAACCCTGTATATTTAATTAGTCTCATTTTGATCACCAAATTAATACTAGATTAATACTTGATCAATACTAATTAAATAATACTATTATTAATATATTAGAACTTATAATATATTAATAATCATAAGTGCCTTATTCTCTCATTTAGTCTATCCAAGTATTGCAATGCCATGCAACCCAAATGGACCATGCCGGGTCGGGTCAAGTACATACCAAATAAAGTTATGGACTTAGACACTATATCCAACAATTATAACCATACTATGACTAGATGGCCTGAAACAACGCTTTGAAGGCGTCAAAACTGTTGATAACAATTGTCACTCGTAGGCGTGTATGCCTGGCTGTAGCTAGCAGTCTGAGTGCGGGGTTGTCAATCCCAATATAGATCTATACACACTTGTTTCGATACCCGACTGGAGATTCTGGTTATAATGTCAGGACTTTAACTATATTGTTTAAATGAATAAACAACCTTTATCTATTGACTCATAAAAAGCGTATAGACGTTGCAGGTATAATAGCAGTGAAAACCAAATCATTCTGAAATAAATGATTGATAGTATGCTCCTGATTTAGTATTCTTAAAATGTATTTGTAAAATGTATACCCTTGATTAGTTTTGAATCAAACCCTTGTTCTTGTAAAATGGTATACTATAATATACTTGAATTGTGAGTTAGTGTTCTTTGAGTCATAAATTATACCTATTATTATTTATATGTACTTTCTGAATTGATACTAACTGTTCATGAATGCAACCCCTTGCTCGACATGTTACAAAGGGTATTGAAACTGAATGAAATAACTTTTATATTTATATATATATATACAAATATATATATAACTAAAATTTAAACGACATTCGGACAAATAACCGATACTCTAAGCCTACATCCAAACAAGGAAAAGGAAATAAAGTGAGTTATCAGTCCTAAGCCGTTTAAATCTTATTTATAAATATATATATATATATATATATATATATATATATATATATATATATATATATATATAACATAAGTTTATAAAATAAGTTAAAGAGTTTAACATTTTGAAATACTTTTGGTGACTTGATGTCATTTTAAAACAATTTGAAAACCATTTGATTTAAAGATAATTGAAATCCATTTTGGTGAGATATTTTGAAACCATTTGTTGCAATACAAAATTCTTGTGTTTAGACTTGTATTCCCCCCCCCCCTCTTAAAACTGTAAAAATTATGAAAATACGGGGAGTATGAACTCACCTTTTAAAGGGTGATTCTATTGATGAATTGATATAGGACATTTATTTCCACAAGTGAAATCCCGTAGTAAAACAAGTCCTATAAAGCAATTTATATAGCATATATGCAACCAATTAGCTAATATAATCATAGGAATGATTGGAAATTGGACTAATTTGTAAGTATAACTTACAAATAGGAGTGTTAGAAGCTAAAGTGGAGGTTGGAATGCGTTCACGGCCAGGAGGGTTCACGGCCTATGAAGTGTTCACGACCCTACGTACTTGATGAATGAAGAACACCTGAAGATCCTAAGAAAGTTTATAAGAAGATTCAAAGGTTTACAGATCGGTGTTCTTCGTGTTCTTCGCGTGTTCTTCGTGTTCTTCGCGAAAACTAGTGAAATTAACGGATATCAGCCTAGTATAAGAAGATTGAAGGATGTTCTTGAAGTGATAACAAGATCAATAAATGATACCTGTTAGATCTTTATGAAGAACTAGTGATTATCACTTGAATATGATGAGAAAGGATGAATTTAGCATGTTCTTGAGGAGAGAGGTTGTTCTTGGCTGATGATACTTGAGAGAAAAAGGTTGCAATTTCGTTTGAAAGTGTAGAAATGAAGTAAAAATTAGCTGAAACATATATATATATATATATATATATATATATATATATATATATATATATATATGCGAGGGTTCACTGCCAAGGGGTTCACGATCCGAAGTCGGCAAATGGTTCACGACCGTGAACCTAGTACACGGCCCGAAGCCTGATCTCGGCCTCATTCACGATCTGAAGTTCTCGGTTCTGTTCACGGCTGCGAGGTTGCGGTCCGAAGGGAAAGAAAGAAGAAAGATGATGCGAATGTTCTCGGATCCCACTTATTCCCTTCTTAACACCTAATAATCTTAGGGTTTTAACATGCAAATGTTATTATTCTAACCTTAATAGAAATCCAAACAATAAGGAGGACTTTAGTTGAACCAAGTTTGACTTTACAAGTAGAAAAATAACGGGTTGTTATATCGAAGGTAGGATCCGTTTGGCAAAAGATATACTGTTTGAAAAATTCACTTTAAACACCTCGCTAATCTGGCCGAAACATCATTCCTGTAAGTAGATCGATAAGTATAACGACTTTTGTTTCTGATAAATCTTATTTATAAGTTCATAATAATGATTATAAATATAAATATAAGTTATACTTAAAGCATGGTCAGGACAACTCAACTTACAGGTTGTTTATCGGAAAATCGGACACTGTGCAGGCATAATTTCGAAACCAAAACTCTATTTTTTCGGGCTCTGTAGCACTCAATAGCTTCTCTACTAACACCCAAGAAGTAATAGAACCGAGCCTTGAGAGTTCGAGAGAGTTTGGAAGATATTACAAGTGAATTGGAAACCAAATGAACAAGAAATCACTTCTATTTATAGCAAATTTCAAGGGGCGGGGGGGGGGGGGGGGGATGTACACGTGTCACGATCTGGTGGCTTGTGATGGGGAGGAAGGGTGGAGTGAGATGGAGACATGTGTCGCCCTCTGGTGGTATCTCGTGTCGTAGATTTAATATTTTTCTAAAATTCGTAACTTTCGCATATGGTGTAACACCCTATTTCGAGTAGTTTCTTAATTCGAGGCCGTAACCAAAAGATCAATTATCATAAGGCTTTGGGATTTGAGGAAAGAGAGTTTTAGACCCATTTTGATGTGGGTAATGTAGATTATGTGATCCAAGAGTTCGGTTTGTGCTTTGGAGCCTAAGGGTATAATGGTAAAAGTGATGGTTCAGACCTTTTATTGAATTTAGGATTTAAGTTCAGTTGATTTTAAGTTGAAGGAGATTAAATGAGATTGTAGGGTTTCTCATTACCTTTCCGAGCATATAAATAATGCCAAGAATGAATTATGGACGCGAAAGTTGTGACCGTTAGAAGTTATGAAAATTTAGGGTTAAGCGGGTACGCCGGGCATACAGGGCGTACTGGGCAGGATTGATCGTAGAGGACAAACTGGCATGTTGGGCGTACCAGGAGTATGCTGGACATACGTGACCCAGACTTAAACCCTAATTTTGGGTTGTGGACCCTATTTAAAGGCTTTAACTCATTTCCAACCCTCCTTACCTTCAGCCTCCATCCTCTTAAGTTGTTTCCTCGAAACCCTAGCCTCATTTGAAAGATTATTGAGCCTTTGAGTGATTTGGTGGGTTTTTGGTGAATTTGGAAGAAGAAGAACTCATTGGAGAAGTGTTGGTTGTCATGGAGCTTGTAGATCCAGGCCTTGTTCATCTTGATCTATCTTCTGGAGGTATAAAGTTTCAAACTTGATGGTTATTTGATGTAGATCTAGCCTTAGGTCATGATATGAGCATGTTTTGGTCCCATTGTTTCGATCTTGTGAGTAAAAGTTACTCCAGAACCTTTGAGCCTATTTTTACTCATTTTTTGAGGTCATTAAGCTATAAAAATTGGATCTTGATGAGTATATGTAACACCCCGTTATTTCCTTCTTGTAAGTCAATCCAATTCAATCAAAAGTCAGATTCGTTTCTGCTATCTGTTTGCTGTGTTTAGGGCCAGTTTGAGAGTCTCTAAGCATAGTACACTTAAGAGTTAAGTGCTAGGATGAATTAGCTTGAGTTCAGTAGTTTGCATTCGAGCCAGAAACTTCATCAAAAGAGGTTCACGGCCGCAAACTAGGTTCACGGTCGTGAACCCATACTAGGGCCGTGAACTAACCTCTATATTTATATATTTCCTTCATTTATCCCTCATTTCTCATCCTCTTGGCCGTGATCTACAAGAATACTCTCAAGTATCATCCACACAAAGGCTTCTTTTCTCCTAAAAACGTAAGCATTCATCCCCTATTCTTGGTTATGTTTAGAAACCCCTTTGTTCTAGCCTTGATTCATCATTGTTCATCATTGTTCTTCATCATCTTCAAGATCTTCAAGGGTTTACGGCCGTAAACCCTTCATAAGGGTGTAAACCCTTCATAGGATCTTGGGTTGTGAACTCCTATACATGGCCGTGAACTCCTATACAAGGCCGTGAACTCCTTTCTTTCAATCACATGTGATTGTAACACTTCATTTCAAGTGTTTCCTAGCACATAAGGTTGTTTACCTTTCATGATTAGTTGTTATATACACTAATTATACACATATATATGTCAATATATGCCAATTAGGATCCATTTGTGATTGGGACTTAGCTTGGCATACCAAACATCCTATATCGTATCTTCAATCAAATCTCCAACATAAGGTGAGTTCATACCCCTTTAATCTACCTTTTAAATGTTTTTTAAATGCTTTTAAGGGGGGGGGGGGGGGGGAATACAAGTTTAACACAATCTAAATTGTGTTAATAATTGTATGTGATATCAATCACACAAAGGATTTCCTTATGCTTTTAAGGATTACCAAATACTTCCAAAAATGACTTAAAGTCATACTAAATCTTTAAAGTCATGTAAACTCTTTTTGAAATACTATTAAAACTCTTTTAATACTGTTAAACTCTTTAAAAAAGGTCTTATAAACTATTTCATATTATAATTGTCAAAATCATGTTCATATATGTATAAGTATATAAATAAGACTTAAAGGGCTTAGGACTAATGAGTTGCCTTATCTCCTTTTCCTTGTTTGGATGTGGTTTAAGGTGAGGTTATTTGTCTGAAGGTCATTTCCTTCTTAATTATATACATTATACATATGGGAATATAAAAGGTTACTTCAGTCGGTATCATTACCTTTGTATCATGCTGAGCAAAGGGGTATATTCATGAGAGAACATGCTAAACGGATGGACCATATAAATTTTAATAAGTATGGTTTATGATTCAAAACTAAATATACATGTATGATTCACGATTGTATACTTTACATTCCAAGTATATTAGGAAAGGAAAGTACTAATAATTTATTTATTTACACCAGGATACGTATAATACTTTTAGTATATGGATAATATATTAAAGAAGTAATAATACATCCTACCGGGTTTGCATTAACAAAGGTACAAATACAACGTACCAGGGTTAGCAATCACGGATTAATAATACATGCTACCGAGTTTGCACTAACAAATGTACAAATACAACGTACCAGGATTAGCAATCACGGGGTAATCATTCATCCTATCGGGTTTGCACTAACAGGAGTACAAATACAACGTACCAGGGTTAGCAATCACGGGGTAATAATACATCATACCGGGTTTGCACTAACAGGGGTACAAATACAACGTACCAGGGTTAGCAATCACGGGGTAATACTACATCATACCGGGTTTGGACTAACAGGGGTACAAATACAACGTACTAGGGTTAGCAATCACGGGGTAATAATAAATCTTACTGGAAACAAATGAGAACTCTATTTTTCTAGATAAGTATACGAGATCTAAACAACTTTATCACATTTTAAACCCTAATTAACCAGGTTAATATTAGGGTAGTTATTCACCAGTAGTTTATTCTTTTTAAGAAATACTACTGTAGTATTCACTTTCCATAATCAAAATGGAACGGTTTTATGGGGATTTAAAACTACTTATCAGAACGGTTTTATGGGGATTTAAAACTACTTATCAGAACGCTTTTATGGGGATTTAAAACTACTTATCAGAACGGTTTTATGGGGATTTAAAACAACTTTTCACCAACAAGAAGGAAGACATCCTTCTTATAATTTTATGGATAGTTAAAATTATGTTAAACTTTATTATAAGTACAATAACACTTAAATAGAACGGTTATGTGGGATTAAAACTACTTATCAGTTGTAAAGCAGAAAATAAAGGACTTTCTGGAACGTAATCAGTCACTTTCTCAAAACTGGTATAACATAAAGGACTTCAAATGGTTAATTCTATAATTCCTTAGTTTATACACCAGAGTTATACATAATTAACATCCGACTGACAGAGGAATGTGTGACTTCCGCCTTACTTCATGTTCCTTGTTTGGTTGTGGGCTTAGGGCAGATTCACACATTTAACTGCCAGTTCGATATTAGGTTATTTATAACTAGTATAAACTAAGTAATTGCAGAAGCAACTATTGTGGTCATCATATTATCACATCAGAAAATATAGGATTTTCTGGAGGAACCGGTGAACTTTTCCAAGAACATAGAGTATACTTTATATAACTAAAATACTTATGAACTCACCAGCTTAAATGCTGATCTACTCTTTCAAAATAACTTGTATTCTCAGGAATCCAGTAGACAGGTATACTTTCGGAGCTTTTGAGAAGACAGCCTAGTATCATGCTGCGTCTTTTGTCTTCTACCGTATCTACTTTGTTGTTTGAATATGTAATGTTTAAACACTTATGTAAAACTTATACTTATTAATGCAATGGTTGTTTGTACTTTGATTACTATAATGCATGTGTTGTGATACTTACATGACGTCCTCCGCCCCCGAACGTTGCCGCCGTTCTGGTTTGGGGGTGTGACAGTATAATCCTTCCATGCATGATTTGGTGGTCTTTTGATGAAGTTACAGATTTAGGGCTTTGATTTGGGCACCATTAAGCCATGCAAAGTCATAAAGTCGGGAACTTTATGACTTAGGACCTCATATATGAATCTGATTCGGAAGTTATACATGTTGTCTTAATGCATTAAGAGGTTTGGAGTTGATTTTGGGCTTCAGCGTCGTACGTTGGGCGTACTAGGTTGGTATGTTGGGCGTACGCACCTGAATGGCTCTTGGGCTATTTTTGGGCCATGAGTAATTTAGGTTTGGGTCATGCTTTGTTGGGCCAAGTATAGGAAGGGTAAAATAGTCTTTTACCCATTGGTATGATGGAATATGAATCAGACCTTGGATTATGGGAAATTGTCTAAATTATTGATTAAGCAAAATTTAGATGTGTTCAATGTGAGGAGACCGGTAGCAACAACGCATGTGATTTGGTTATCTCTAGACTGAGGTGAGTTTGGTCACTATACTATAGGACACTAGGTTTGTATGTGCTTCTTGTCTTTGTGACTCTTTTTGTATGCATGTATGCCTGTTTTCTATAGGTATGTGGGGTGAAATAGACCCGAGGGCGAAATAGACCCGAGGGCGAAATAGACATGTACGGTTGAAAACTACCGGTTGAGTTGAAATAGACTCGGGGTGAAATAGATCCAGGGGTGAAATAGACCTGATACTGCCTTGAGCTTACATTTGAATTGAAATAGACTCGTGGGTAAAATATACCTAAGGGTGAAATAGACCCCGGACAACCTTAAGCTGACATATATGTATGATATGTGGTATTTTAGGGAGCCCACTAAGCTTTGTGCTTATATTTTCATATTTATGGTTTCAGATACATCCGGTTCGAAAGGGAAGGACCCGACATGACTGTACAACATCCCCCAAAGTTTATTCCGCATTTGATTAACCGTGATTTTTACTCTGATGTTTAAATACTATTTTTCACATCGAATGATTTTGGGAATGGAATGTTATATGAATTTGTGTTATTAAAATGAAAATTTTACTGTGAATTTTTAGGACGTTGTAAGTTGGTATCAGAGCCTTGGTTTGTGGAATTCGGGTACACTCTCAGGTGTGTCTGAACTCAAATTGAGGATTTCTAAAATATTTTAAAAGAAAATGATTTTCTAAAAGGGTTTTCTAAGCAAAAGGGGTGTGATGCATCCAATCAGCCAAGCTCAAGTAAGTTTCCCAAATTACCCATACATGTTCTATGTGATATGCTTTGAATTGAGAAATTATGAATCTCATGCTAGATTAGGGCTAAGGATCTATTCAGGATTTGCATGATAGATTTTTAGGAAAGATGCCTTTATATGCATGTTGATTGAGTTTTTAGAACTGGATTCCAGTATGGATTTCAGATTGTTTTATAGAATGACCTGATTTAAGTGAGGCACTGGTTTAAATTACTTGATGCTGGAATGTTGCTTGCTTTGTGATTTTAGGGACCTCCACTAGTATCGGCTATCTATTAAGCAAATACGTTAGGTTACATATTGCGGGGATTAGATAATTTTGGAAGGTTAGGTTTAACTCTATTGTGTAGCTCTTGTTTGAGTCCAACCATTGTAGTATGAGACCTTGCAGTCAAAGAATTATCTAATGCCTGTGACATCTAATTGTATTCATGATGTAGTTAGAAGGTATTAGAGGGAGTTTCTTCTACAGTTGATGGCAGGGTGAGGTTGGAATCCTAGGAGGAATTAGGAAGTGTTTTAGAGGAATTGATGTGTTGTTTAGCGATTGGTATTCGTTTGAGATTAGGCATATGTGAATGGATCGGATGGTAGTAGGCCTGAGTAGTACTTAGAGGACCCAAAACGATTATTGAGGAAAGTACGGGTAGGTGTGGAAGGTAGTATTGGGCCCAGACTACTGAAAACACATGATCCATACTCGAATCGAGGAGAATTTCAAGGATTCTAAGGAGCCGATGGAGGGTAGATTGTATGGTTTGGCACCATAAATCACTGCAGGGTGTTTCCGTCCTTATCAGGTTATCAGTTATAGTCGTTCAGGTCAAGGATGAGTTAGTTGATTATGAGGTCTTAAGGGCCTTGCTTGAGGAAGTTCCAGTTGAGTCATGAGACTCAAGAAGGAAACGATTATGATGATCAGTTCGAGTATTGCAGCCAGAGGCTGAGTGATTGGAAGACAAATTATGATGTCACTATCGTCGACAGGGGTTATGTACTTCCAGCTTTCTGCGTTCAGAGGAAAGACAGAGTAGACGTGTGATTTTCAGAGTTGGTATGTAGACCCAACATGAGTCTAGATGATTGTGGTTTTCTTTGTTGATAGGCATGGCACTGTAGGAATGCACAAGAGGATACTTGTGGTATGGTTGCCTTGTGATGAGGTCAAGGGTTTTCTTTCTTCGAATATAGTTAGGCCGGGTGCTAGTTGATTGATTCAGGTGAGAAGGGAAATGAATCGGGAATGACAACCTTAATTTTCTCTGATGTGTCCCGACTATGAGAATGATGCCTCTTGTATTATGGATGATCCTCATGATGAATCTATGGATGGGTAATTGTAGACGAGGGTGTGATGGCTCACTTGTTTCTAGATAGAGAATGAGTGCTATGAATGGGCTATCAAAATTATTGCTTGTGCATCTGCGTGGAATTCTTGAGGCTAGAGGTGGTTATGATTGGGATGTTTATGAAGTCTCCACCTAAGATTTGGAATCTCTTTGAGTCAAGGATGGTATGTAACTGGTTGATCCGATTCGAGATATGGTTTGTTTGCAATGTGAGTTGGTGGTAGTTCGAACGCTAAGTGGGGGACAACTGGGTATTCTATTTGGAGGATCATCGATCTATTAGAGTATATTGTTTTAGAAGAATGGGTCATAGGGAATTATGGTTTGGATATGAGAGACGTTGGCCCAAGATTTGGTCGATTCGAGGGTGCAAGCAAGTTGTCATCGGATGTATGTGCTCATGAATGAATGAGTTGTCCTTGTAGAAGGAAGCTGTTGGATAAGGAGATCGTTGTAGCTAGTAGTTCCTTTTGGGGATGTTGGTGAATAGATCAAGAGGTGTTGGGTTGCTCAGGTTAAGTATCGGTTGTTGAGGGAAGTTGTCAGCTCGTTGTATAGATTGGTATCTATAGTCTGGGATGGGTAGTTGTTGATCGGTCAATCAGCTTCAAAGTTTGGTATGTTTAGTTCCTCACGGGCTTTGTTCATTATTGTATTGGATTATTGGATTACTTGTCAATGAATTCGCGATCGTTGGTTATTTCGTTCATCTTCAAGTTCTGTACGTTGTATATTTCGACTTCTGGGAACGTTTACCCTCAATCGTTGGTTGTAGAATTATTGTTCATAGCAGGTTCGATTTTGGCAGATGTCCTTCGTTATTGAAAGTTCTGATGTCAAGGCAACGCTGTTTAGTTTTTCAATTGTGGCTTTGGATCTACGTAGAATCAAATTTTGGCATGTCGTTTCGACAAGGCTGGTATTTGGATTGATCCGACCATGGTTTTAAAAGTATTTTTAGATAACTTTGGAAGTACTATCGAGCTAGTTACGCATTAGTGGGATCTGCTCAGTTTCAATCAAGGTGTAGGATCATGTTTCGGTCATTTATGAGGATGTTTGGCACACCCCACTAAAACGAAAACACGGGACACGCCATTACAATGGGTCTCATAGCAAGAGTTAAAAGACAACACCAACCATAGTATTAAAAACATTACAATTTACAATAAGTTTGAACAACCTTTCAAAAAAATTACAACGTATAAAAAAAATCACACATGTGAATGCTCCTACATGTGATGTGTCTCTATGTGCCACTTACTAGATGGCCCTAAAAAAACATGTAAAATGAGCGGTCAACTACTGAAATAGTTGGTGAGTTCACAGGTTTATAGCATAACATAGTTTCAAATCATGAAAATCAGAACATTGATAAAAGTTTCCATAAATGGAAGTTCATTGCTGAAATGAGTAACAAGTTTGCATAAGCAGTAGTTCGTTGCTAAAATAAGTAAACAAGTTTGCATAAACAGTAGTTCGTTGCTAAAGCAAGTAAACACGTTTGCATAACAAAGTTCGTTGCTATCATAAGAAATAAAGTCCGTTGCTAAAATGAGAAACAAAGTTCAATATTATCATAAGAAATAAAGTTCGTTGCTAACATGAGAAACAAAGTCCGTGTGTGCATAAGGAACAAACCATGAGGTCACAACCCAAGCCTAATGACCGAGTGCCCTTATGAATACTATGTCTGTCGCTAACACATGGGGAAATATGGTAATCTTCACTACGTGAGTGTGCGAGTGAGGAGTTGTCTACCTCCTAATAGCGATATGCATAATGACCATGGGCTCAAAAGAGTTAATGAGTTGTGTGAAACATTCCAGGGACTTAGTGTGATATAGGCCTCATGAATCAAAATAACATACACATACATAGCAAAATATAGCAACCAAGTTTGATACAAGTCAAATTAAATACAACGAACATAAATAGTTTAGGACATGCTTTTCCACCCCAAAACGTAAGACCGAAAATAGGGGCCATGAATACTCACAACTTGTTTCGTGATGATGCTAATGATGTATTGAACTAAATTCCGCTCATACCATTACCGACGTCCTATAATAATGGTATACACTAGTGACTCTCTAATCGAAATCTAGTACTAGTATACTTTATCTTATACAATAGAATTATACCAATAACGTGTCAAAATTTTGATATTGAAAAGTTACAACCATTTTTCTGTGAAATTTAGATTTCTATGAATCAATTTGTTATATAACAAATTCAAGTGGAAATTCTCATTATTGAAATGTTAAAATTTAACATTTTAGGAGGTGTTCCAATGATTAAATATTCAAAAACTAAATCAATTTAGTTTTAAAATTTCCTAAACTTTGTATTTCAGTTTTAACTGAAGTCAAAGATCTTAAGATAAATTTTCTTGAATTTTTGATTGGTCTAATTATTTTTCACAATTTTAATTCCTTGAATAGTCACAAAATCATGGAAAAACAGTAAATGATCATGAAGGTTTCTTAGAATTTTTGTGTAATTGTTTCACAGTATCCCTAAACTGGGAAAATTATTAAATGCCACTTTTGATCAATAAAACCTGGTTTTTGAAAATTAATTTTATTTTACATCAAGAAATTCTAATTAAACAAAAAATAAAAATTAAAAATCACAAATTTTTTTATTTGTTTTCCAATTGCAGTCAAAGACTTCCAGAAAAGGTTTCGTGAATTGTAGATATGTATAACTATTTTTCCCATGTTTAACCACTTGAATCCTCTCAAATTGATGGAAAAATTGTAAGCAGTTAAGAAAAATTATCAATCTTTTTATAGAAGTGTTATACAATGTATATAAGCTTGGAAAAAAGTTAAAAGTGATTTTCAAATAGTGGAGTCCGATTTTTGGATTTATGGATGTTTAACCTTAGGAAATTGGAAATAAATAGCAAATTGTTGAAATAAATCCTCAAACTTTTTGGGTAATTTATTTATAGTATTTGGAAGCTAGATAAAATGATCAATGAACTTAGTAAACTGTAAAACCCATTTTTATGATTTTAGGTGTGTTTAATGTCAAGAAATTCAAAATAAATAGTAAACAGAAAAGAAAATTTGCTAAAGATTTTTACTTGAGATCCTACTATAACAGAAGAGGTCTGGGTAAATTGTCAGGAATTATGGATAAGTGCAACTATTTTTCCCCGATTTAGTCCATTAAATATACAAAACCATGAAAAAATAGAAATAAGTTATGAAAAACTCTCAAAATATTTATCTGAGTGTCATACAAGATATAGAAGCTTCGAAAATTCTTAGATGTTCAGTTAATATCTCAAAACTTGGTTTTATGATTTATTTGAGTTAAACACAAAGAAAATTAGAAATCATAGAAACTAGTGACAAAAATAGGTGAAACTTCATGGGAGATGTTTATTTGATTTATGGGTGATCCACAAATTTATTTAACATTTATAGACCAAAGAAAGTATTTTATGTGAATTATTGCTTTATTTTCATGCAAAAATTACAATAATTCGAGATAAATGAGTTATTTTCTGAATATTTCCAGATCATCTTATTTTGTTGTTTGGATTTTAGGAAAAAAATCGGATTTGGGCATAAAAGGTATTTTAGATATTTGTTTGTGAATAAATCCTTTATGAACATTCTTGACAATGTACTTTGATCATCAAGCCTTTAAGCTTGATGTTTATCACATGCATCATGATTTGAAGATTCACGAGGGAATGTCGAATGAGTATCAGTTTCGACTGATGATCAAGTGGAGGGGGAGCACTTGAGTTTGACATTACATAATGACAATCAAGATTCGAATGTTGAGGGGGAGCATGTGCGAACTACATCTCAAGTTGAGCGGGAACATATGTTGGACCATGCTGATGTCGAGGGGAGCATCAGAACTCAAATCCATTAGTTGAGGGGGAGCCTAGTGGATCGAATTCTGATTATATAAATGATCAATCTAATGAGTTTCATGATGTTACTGATAATATTTCGAATGCAGGAGAAGGTTCAGAAGCGGATGATGTATTCGAAGATGCACCTTTAGATTTTGATCATGTGTATCCATCAATGGATAAATGGACACACAATCATCCAAAGGAACATGTTCTTGGTGATCCACATGCTGGAGTATTGACATGAGCACAAATTCGAGCAAAATATGAAGTGCTTAATGTTCATCAGGAATACTGTATGTTTAACGTGTTCATTTCGAAAATTGAACTAGAAACAGTAAAGGTTGCATTAGAACACTCAGATTGGGTTGTTGCAATGCAATCTAAATTGGCTGAATTTGAACGAAACAAAGCGGTTAATTCCTAAACCAAAGGATGTTTCGTTAATTGGTTTAAAATGGATTTTCAAAAATAAAACTGATAAAGAAGGTAATGTGATTCGAAATAAGGCAAGATTAGTCGTTAAAGGTTACTATCAACAAGAAGGTATCGATTATGTGGAAACCTTTGCCCATGTCACAAGACTCGAGGCTGTTCGAATTTTCTTTCTTATGCAACACATAAAGATTTCGATGTGTATCAAATGGACGTCAAGTGTGCATTCCTCAACGAAGTTTTGGAGGAAACGGTCTATGTTGAACAACCATCTGGTTTCATTAATGATAAGTATCTAGATCATTGTTATATTCTAGATAAGGCAGTCTATGGGTTGAAACAAGCACCTCGTGCCTGGTACACAACCTTGAACAATTTTTTGAAAATTGCTAAATTTAAACAAGGATCAGTTGATCCCACTTTGTTTCGAAAGAATGGGAATCACCTGATGCTTGTTCAAATTTATGTCGATGATATAATTTTTGGTTTGGCTGAGCCTCTGTTATCTAAGGAATTTGAGGAGCTTATGAAAAGCCAGTTCGAAATGATCATGACGGGAAAAAAATAATTATTTTCTGGGTTTACATATTCGTCAAAGCAGGGAAGGCATCTTTATTAATCAGTAGAAATATACTCGCAACCTTCTTGAAAGATTTAGGATGACAAATAACACTAAAGTGAAAGTACCTATGGAAGTTGGAACTCTCTTGAATCCTTCGTTGGACTAGCTAACTGTAGACTTAAAACATATAGAAGCATGATAGGTTCTATTTTCTACTTAACAGCAACTCGACCTGATATCATGTTTGATGTGTGTAACTGTGCTAGGTACCAATCGAACCCAAGAGAACCCACCCCATCTCAATGTTGTGAAGAACATATTTCACTATCTCAAAGGAACAGTTTCGTTGGGTCTATAGTATCCATCAAAGATAGGATTTTTTATACAAGCATTCTCAGATGCAGATCTAGGTGGTTGTCAACTTGATCGAAAGAGCATGACAGGCGGCTGTCAATTGTTGGATGGAAAGCTTGTGAGCTATAAATCGAAGAAACAAACGTGCATTTCAATCTTGACAGCATAAGCAGAGTATGTGTCTGTTGCAGCTTGCACATCACAAGTTATATGGATACAAAGTCAACTACGCGATTATGAAATCAATATGAAGAAAATTCCTTTGTATTGTGAGTCACAAAGTGCCATTCGCATCTGCCATAATCCAATCCAACATTCAAAAACCAAACACATTGCTCTTCGCTATCACTTTATAAAAGACTATGTAGAAAACGGGAACATTGACGTCCATTTTGTGAAAACAACGGATCAACTTGCATATATTTTTACAAAACCTTTAAATGAGAAGTCATTCTTAAGCATTTTGAATGGATTTGGGACGATCGAAGCAAGTTCTGTTCCAGGTTCTTCTTGATAAAAAAAGTGTCGATTCGATAGGTGTTTTTCTAAATCGTTTAGAGGTTACTGTTCCAGTTCAGCGTTTGCATTCGTTCGCATTCGCAATTCATCTGAATCATTCCAAACTCAATTCGCTTTGTGAGGGAGAAATCAGTTTGATGTGAAACATAATTGCTAGTTCGACAGTCTTTTGGTAACATTTTTTATAAGTTTGTTTTTGTTTTTGTCTTTGATTTTCGAAAACAAAAATCCAAAAAGATTTTCTTATTTTTGTATTTTTTTTGAAAAATAAAAATTCAAAAAGATTTTTTTTTTAATTCATATTGTGTTTAAATCTTCGTGGCTCTTTGTAACAACATGCCGATGTGGCGTATGCTCAACAATCATATTCAAAAAGGTAACATGTATTATTTCGAACTATTGTACTAATTAAGTGTCCCTAGAAGCATGTTGTTGTATATTGACCTCAAGCCTCATAGACTTTATGTGTTCGAAGCCTTAATGGAACTCTCACTATGAATGTTCCTTCCCAATTAGGCTATATTCACATTAGTTGAAGATCTACCTTTCTCTTCTCATATTGAGTAAAGAGATTTCTGCAATGTCCATATCTTTCGCAAAGGTACAACGAGTTCTTACACACAATCTTTTTCACCAAACTTTATGTCATAATCACACACTTTACTGCATATCCTTGACATCTCTGGTCGAAACCTACCAGAATGTAGATATTGCAACACTTTGTGTTTATGATCCTGACTCATTCTTCCGTGATGATGGTAATCCTAACTTTTAAGGAATTGATGGTGAACATTTTTTGTTCAAGATTATAACGAAACACTTGTTTCAGTACATTTTTGATATTCAAAATCATGTTCCAATCGACATGCGTGATCTTGATGGAATGTTCTATAACCAAGACATTTTTTCCCAACAAGATCTGGTACTTATTTTTTTTGGAATGTGATTTTCGTCTGAGTATCTTTCTGACTTCTTGTTATTTCAAAACATTTCCAACCATACTTGTTCTTGACTACATTGGTCATCCAAGTAATTTTGTTTAATCAAATCACACTTATGTAAGTTGTGGTACTGAGAAAAATTGAGCCTACCTTTCGAAACGGATGAAAAACAAGCCCTTCGATGCTCATCAATGAGTATTCGATTGTAATTCACGGGAAACCACGCAATCAGTTCATCATCTCTCTTGATGTCAAATGAAGAGATCTTTGCCCGGGATCCAACTGCTTTCATATCAAATGATATTTGATATCATTAATCACATATTTTTTTTAAATTTGATTCTTACTCATTCTTTGGCACACAATTGCACTGGAATCCTTGAGGTTTAGGGTAATACCAACTCGAAACCAAGATTTCGTAAAGTCTGGAATATGATTTCGCTTTCCAATTCCAAAAGCAAATGAGCCTTACCTCAATGCGAAGGAATGATGTTCTCTTGATGTCGAGACAACAAGATGTCCTTTCTCACAGTTCGAAATAAGTGGTGGTTCCTATCCAGTTGGGAATAGCGAAAGATCCGGCGGACATGATGGTTCAGGATCTTCATGAGATTTGAGGAAAATGTGATGATCACTTTTATGACGTGGAGGTTTTTACGGTGACCGGTTAAATAAACAATGCAATACGTGGCAGTGTCTTATTGGTTACCGGTTCAAATTCAAATAATTTGTGAATTATAAAAGGAAAATTGGTGATGTCATTCTAAGTCTTTACGCTCTTAGAATATTTTCCTAAAAACCTCTCAAATTTTCATCGTCGTCCACAATTCTTGCAATTACAACAATGGAGTCTCCTGACACCAATGTTGATCCCACAACTACCACCAATGAAGAAGAAATCTCACAACCCCTGATGAAGATTCAGAACACGAATCTTCATTTACTGCCCACAGTTGATCAATATCCAGAGCAATTACAAATGGTGATACTAGCCCTAAATCATTATGTTATTTCCACGGTGTTATCGTCATCGTTTTCAGTTCTGATGACTTCGATTTCTCTTGCTGGTTCAACTGCAATATTTAACAAAAAAACCAAGGTTGTTACCTTCCAACTGACGAACAACAAGATGAAAAAGCTTACGAAGAAACGGTTATCCCAAATCATGAAGTTGCCTGTTTCAGATAATTTTTATGAAGTCACAAATGAACAGGTTCTTCACATGTTCAACGAGATGGGTCATCAACCAGTTTTGACTGGAATAAGTCTACTTCGCAAATCGAGTCTTCCCTCTATTTGGATTTTTTTGTTTGGCATTGTATTGCGATGCTTGATTGGTCGCAGTTCAGGGTTAGACAAAGCAAAATTGGAGGTTTATGCTTTTCTTGCTGGAATTTACTACGGTTTAAATGTTGATTATGCAACACAACTTTGGGAAGAATTTGGCAACGCAATAACTCACACCAATTTGGCAAATGGTGTTTCATGTGATCGATATTGGAGTTTGATTCTAAAGAAATTTTATGAACTAGAAGGTATTTTCATTCCTTCAGAGGATGGAAAAGCTTAGTTTTCGACATTGGCTGCTCCAAGACTTGTTGTTGATGATCCAGTTATTTTTCCAAATGTTGCTTGAATTACAAATGCAATGTTGAGGTGTATTGATCCAAAAAAAAAATCCACTTCTTGTTCAGTACTTGGCATCCATTGATGCTACTGTTTCTGTTGGTGTTCTTCTACCAAAAGGGGTTGATGGTTCATCAAAAGTTGTTAAAGTAATGAAGAAGAAGAAGCAAACCGAGAAACCACAACCTGTTCAAGAACCTGTGGTGGAGGAAGTTTCTAAATAAGTTATTCCTTCGAAGACTGGAATTCTCAAGAGAACTAAGAAGCCAACCAAAAGGCCTTGTCATTCTCTAGTCATGCCATCAGTTCAAGAACCTGAAGTTGATACAACTGAGAAAACACAAGTTGATTCTTCGCATACTAATTCTTCTTAGAAGGGTATTAAGAAGATAAGAAAACCTCAGTTTAACAGGAGAGGGGTGTTGTTTCGTGATATTCCTGTTCCTGCTTCTCCAACATCAAAGAAATGAAGGACATTCGATATGACCCATAAATTACAGGAAAAGAAGAAAAAGAATCAAGATCCACTTGATGAAGTCACTGTCAAAATAGATAATGACAGTGAAAGTGGGGATACTTGTTATGAAGATTTTGGATTTCGGTCACCTCGAAGGGATTCTCTTATCAAGTCGATTTTCGAGGAGACAGGCAATCCTGATGGCAATGTAAACATATCTAATACGGATACACACACCAATTCGAGTGATCACACATCGATATCCATCCCTGAGAAGACTACACGGAGGATGTTCGAACTCCAGACATCACTGTGAACGTATCTAATACGGACACAAATATCAATATGGGTGAAGGGGTGTCGAACAAAGAAGCTTCAATTACTTCAACTCTCGCAACATCAACCATTCCCACTTCAATCATCTCTACCTTCGAAACCTCAACCATTGAAACATCAACTTCGTTACCACCATTTTCATCACCTATCCCAACTTTAATTCTAGTTACAACCATTTCACCAACTTACTCCACAATTATTCATGAATCCATTACTACTCTTTTCTCATATCAATCTACTGATGCATAGAGAGTAATGCTTGATGTCGAACTGAATGATGATGATGTGATGGTTTCTTTTGCTGATCTGTAGTTCGACCCATAAGAGGATAACGTTCCTGATAACATGATCATGTTTAGTAAACAGTTCAAAATCCTTAACTCCATAATCAATAATCTTCTACAAATTCACGCAGATACTAGGGGAAGGAATTTTGTTTCTGGAGTAGAGATGTAGTACTTATTGAAGTCTTAGGCAATTCGTATTCGCAGCCTGGTTGAAAGCCTTGAAGAAAAACAGGTCGAATAGTTGAATGTTTATTCTAAAAGTTTTCAGTATGAAGTTTAAAAGCTTCGAGATGTGGCCAAAAAGCATCCTGATCTCGTTATTGAACAAGTCACTAAGATGAAAGAGTTTGCTGATCTTCAGGTGGCTGAACTTAATTCTGAAATGGCCAAAGAAGTAGAGAAAATGGAGAAAAGTTATAATGTGTTGCACTGTAAGGTTGATGTTGTTGCCGATGCAATCGCAATGTTGGTTGAAGTCAATACTATTTATTTAACCAAGCTTGAAGCGAAATCGGAGCAGGATTCTAAAGTGTTCACCAATTTAAAGGAATTCTTATCAAGCATTAAGGAGTCAATTTCAAAAGTTGATCTTTCGACTCAGTCAACCATGTCTCAAGAGTCAATTTCTCAATTGATTTCAAAGATTGGTTCGAATATCAAAACTGAGCTAACACCCATCCTTTAGTTGGTCCTTCACTTACCAACGAATGTTACTTGTGCTTGCAAGTGTCGCAAGGGGGAGATAAAGGATGTGGTGGTGTTGGGCCTTCGAAAAATTCAAAAAAGGAACAGTTGTTAGAAAATTGATGTTGACTCAAAACCGACTTCACTCCCTATTTTGTTGTCTACAACTTTAACAACAATCAAAACAAGACCAATCACGAAAGGGATCATTATAAATGAAAGAGCTGGAGGTTCAAGTTCGAGTTATGTGCCACCACCTTTGAAATACGATCAAGGTGATAAAAGAAAACGTATTGTGGTGACTCTTTCTGAAGAAGAAAAGAAAAAACCACATGCCTTAGAGATTGAGAACCAAAGGTAGCTAAACAACATTATGAGGCAAAGGCAGAATGACCCACCTGGCTTGAATAAGGGTGATCCCAAAAAGCAGTGGTGTTATGAAACCATTGAAGAAATAGTTTCAATTGGGATGAATGATTATTTTCACAAAGTGCTGAAAAAGAGTTATGATACTGAGAACTCGGATTTCAACCAGCTTCACTTCCTATTGAACCATATGTTGTTTACTTATTCTCATTTACAAATCGCAGAAAACTTCAAAGATAAAGATGAGTTCAAAAGGCTCAAGATGCGATTTCATGCTGTATTGGGGAAAAATGAAGAAGAAGTGTGTTCATCAGTAAAGATTGTGAAGGTGATGTCCATCACTCCAGATAACCTATTCGAAGGTCTTTTACAAAACTTTCGATATGTGGTCTTAAGGGAAAACAACATGGTTTGTGAATTTTCAATTGTTAACTTCCCTCTCATGAATTTGAATGACTTGGTGATGATGACAAGGATTCTGAGCAATTTTGACGTTTCGAAGCTGCCTGAGTCAAAGAAAAATGATTTCATTATTGGTTTTGCTCACATTAATCTTTTCATAGATAACTACTATGATTGCCTAGCAATAACTGATATTGAGCTTGTTATGGTTGTTAACAAGACTTCTAAGGTACCTCAATCTTTGGTAAAGGGGAAGGATAATATTGAGAAGCTTGAAGATGGAGAAATAATACATCAACCATTTGGTGTGGTGTTTCGAGAGAGAGTTCTAAATCTTCCTATTTTGTACACATTGATTACCTTCCATACATTAATGGAGCTGAAAAAGAATTATTTACATTTGGTGTTCTTACATTTCTGTTTGATTCATTATTGATCATTCTTATTCCACAATGTCATTTACAATGGGATCCTACACCATGCATGGACTTATTTTGTTCCATATTATGTTTTTAAAATAAAACCTTGAATGCATGTGGCTGATGAACTTTAAGACTTGTAAAAACTTATATTTTTGGGTTTGACATAAGTTTTGGTCCTTGGATTTCACCATCAATCAACATGCCTGTTGATTTTGGGTGAAATCCTTCCACCATCTTCATCAAAATCGTGGGTATGAATTCATGTATATGAACAATCATGAAAAAAGGTGTAGAAGGAGAAAAAGATGCAAGAAAACTTGAGATTTTTGAAAGAAAAATGAAGGGAATGTAAGGGATTTGATTTTACCTTAATGAATAACTCTTCAAGATGAAGATTTTTTGAGTAAAATGAGGGATATTTAGCTGCAAATTCGTGGGTTTTGGGGATAATTCATAGAGGTAAAGAATGGGGGTTTTAGAGAGAATAAAATAGAGAAAAAAAGATTTCGTCTCTCTGGATATTTCATCTTTCTCATCATCTCTTAGGGGTTTTACTCCACCAAAATCACACACCAAACTACAGAAATGTATATTCATTTATGAACAATAGAGTGGATAACTCTCTCCCACAGATTATTCTTCTAAGTTCGTCATTTCTAGAGAGAATGAAGAGAGAAAATTTTAGAGAGAGAAGTAGAGAGGTAGAGTGAAAGAGTGAGTAAAATGATTGAGTGTTTTTGGGAAGAGCTTTCTTGGGGAGAGGGAGCCGAAACTATGGGAGTGAGCTAAGGTTTCCAATCTTCCATTTTTTGTAGTGGTGTTGATTATGATGGCATGTGCGGAATAAGAAAAGATCTAGTGAATCATCATGTAAACTCAAGAACACAAGGAGTAAATAAATCTGTGTAAGCTCATATTAGATCTAGAAAGGATATACAAATGGGTTTGTACAAATTTCTCTCTCTAGTCTAACACTCTAAAATGATCATCCTAAATATGAGTGTCACTTACTTCCTATTTATAGGAAAGACAACTCATTTACACATTAATAAGGGTAAGCCACATCCAAGCGTGACTTTGCACCCTAACATTCTCCCCCTCAAAGTTAGGATTGGATGTCCCGGCTTCAGTCTCCAATGAGCTAGCGCGATCAAGACCAAACTCCCCCTCGAAGTAACACCGGTCTTCAAATCCGCAAATGAATATTCGACAAACCCGAGAAGCTTCGAATACCCATCATTCTCCCTTTTTTATAATCAAAAAATGATTATAAAACCCATTAAGGGTGAGAAGCGCCCGAGGAATAAACTTCACAATACTCCCCCTTGATGTGTACCAAAAATGAATCACCAAAAATCTTGCACGGAAAAACAATCAAGAAAAAGCCTTAAAAAAAATTTCCAATTTGTGAAATTTTTTGACTTTTTGGGTGAAAGTTGCAAGATTTTCCAAAATCCGGGTAAAAGCTGTCACTTTCTGAATTAAATATTGCACAATGAACATGGTGATTTGGGTGTTCAAGAGATGTATTGAATATGTATGGTGTTACAAAAAGGGACATAGATCTACATCTACATAAATAACACACACTCACACACTCAACTTTTACACCTCTCAAGCACACCTCTACAAGTGGTATGAACCCACCTTATATAGAGGTGTTTACATGTCTCTCTCTCGCTCTCTTTCTCATGAGTCAAAAGGCTAATGCACCACATGCAAGTGGGTCTACAAAAGTCAACCCATTTACAAAGTCATACATGGATAACTTTGTACCCAAACATTCTCCCCCTCAAAGTTAGGAATGGATGACCCACTTCAAATCTTCCAAAATCGAGCAACTACGTGATCCGAGCCTCAAGGGTGACACATGTTGAAATGAACTTCAAATCTTTAATTCTTCCATGATTCTTCAATTTGGGCTCTAGGATGTGAGACCATACGAACCGAGCATCAACAAATGATCAAGAGCTTCTCAAACTCCAAATAATCACCCAAAAGTTGAGCATAAAAACACACCCCGAAAATCTTCAATAAAACCAAACCCATTTCGAAACGAAATCACTTCCACACTTCCAATTGCATCATTTCGTGTACTTCAAAAATTCAAGGTCACTCCGGTCGTCAAATCCGCGTAATATGAAAAATTCAAGTTCGAATTTCCATATAAATTTCTCCCCCTTTTTATAATCGAAATTTGATTATAAAACCTTCAAGGAAAGAGAACGTGCTCTATACAGAATTTTTCGTGTCAAAACTCCCCTTTAACATGTGGCATAAACTTTGTGCTTTAATCCGGAAAACCCAAAAAAATCTTCAATTTTTAGCTTCGTTCACGGACCGCCTTTGACAAAATTTCTCAAAATTGGGTAGAAATTGTCAATTTCAAAATTCTGCAGTGACCCGGTGCGCCCAAAACAGCCAAAAATGCAAAACTCTCCCCCTTTTCCAAAGCTGAGTAGAAAGCGTCAATTTGCATAAAATGTAGGGGCCTGAAACGCACAATCTTCAATTTCTCAAAAAATCAGTCCATTTTCGAATTTGGGCAAAAACTGCCAAACTTTTGAAACTTTAATGACTGAATTCGAAAATTCTGCCTTTTGTCCTCCAAACATTCGAAAAATACCCCAATTGACGAAGTTGGGTATAAACTCCCAAATTGTCGAAATTCCCGGGACCAAATTCGAAAATTCTTCTTTTTCATTCCAAACATACGAAAAATTGTCCCAATCATTCGAAAATTTGTCCCAATATTCGAAGATGGATACAATGTGTCACACTTTCGAAGATATAAGGTCTAATTTTGAAAATTCTACACCATACTACAAAACATACGAAATTTTGTAAAAGATGTCAAACTTTCGTAAGTGCAGGGATCATTTTCGAAAATTCTGAGTTTCTTCCCTAATTCAGACGAATCCACAGCACCCTTCGTGCGAAATCCTTAACACCATCTTAAGGAAATTTTTCTCGCTCCCCTTCGTTAGATTCAATCAGAGCACCAAACTAACGAAAATTTTTCACAGCCATTTTAACGAAAACGAAGACATACGAAGCCTCTGAATCTCGTCTGAATCATTCACATTTACTCTCTGAATCAACATTTCGTTATAACCAGTTCTTCCCAAAATCATCTATATCAACGTTTCGTTCAATTGTTGACTTCCCAAATACAAACAACTCAGTCACCAAATCAGCTTCGATTATTCGTTCACAACCCAAGGTCCGTTCGTCCCCAAACCATCCTTTGAAAATCAAAAGTACCCCAAAAACAAATACCCTGATTCGCTTTCAAAATCCATGGCTTCGCATCATCGACATCACCAAAACGAATCCTGATTCAAGTTCACAGTTCACAGTCGACATTCCAAGCAAATACGACTCCAGTCTAAATCAAAATCGACCACTAACCCAATTCATTATCAAAATCCAAACACAATAACCATACAGGAACCCTTCGTACATTAACCCAATTGACTAATTCACCAATAGTGAACCATTCGATCGTTAACCCAAGCATCTCGATTCCAAATCTTAGTTCTCACAGTTCTTCCCAAACCAACACCAACCAATGAATCCAAGTTTTCCTTTGCATCCCAAAACAACCAAATCGATCTTTCCCAGTTCGTTCCTTCTTTCAAGTACCGTTCGACATCAAGAACATAAATCCAACCGATTTCGAAATTAACCTCCAAATTGGACTTGATTTCGACATCCATATCTTGTTCTCAACTCAAAACCAATGATTTCAGCCTTCAATTCTTTGATTCATCACTCAAAAATCGAAGTTGACTTTTTGCTATGTTTGACTTTTCTAAATTAACTGTCAACAAACACGAAATCGATGTTTCCAGTGACAAAATCCAATCAAAACATGATTATCCAACTGTTCTTTACATGTTCTTCACAAAAATTTGACAGTTCTTGATTAATTTCATCAAGATCAAAGAGTCAATTGCCGATTCCAAGTCTAAAACCGATTTCATCATACACCAATCATATGAAATCGATTCACAGTTTCAGATTAACAATCAGTAACAAACGATTGTTACGGGATGAAAATGGAATACAAGAATCAGAAACAAAAGTGATAATAACATCTTGTACAGATTGGAATACGTATGACGAATGATGTCTAAAAAAGGATTAAAGTATCGGCTGGAATCACTGAATTGTACAAACCATTAGGCTCACAATTGCAATTTATTGGATCGAAACAAGTTTGGGCTCAAAGTTTATTTGTAAAAAGTATAGATTCGAAAATTGGATTAAACATATGAACTGTGGGCTAAATTATGCCTGATGAATAATAATTGATTTTATTTTGGGCTCAAGATCAGAATTCGATAACATATGCAAGCAATTTGTTCACAAATTTGATTTAATGATCAATTAACAATAATGGATAGTTTTTGGGCCAACACTCGATTCAAATGAACATTAGCAATTTTGAGAATCGAATCAAACAAACGAATATGAGATTGGATCGGACCATGATCAACAAAAAATTATTGGATCACAACAAATGGGTTTTTCAAGAAAAATTTGATCCAACGAGTCAAATGATCACAAATTAAAAACGCAACGCACGAATTCAATGAAATTAAGAGAGATCATAGAGAGAGACTCACCAAAATTGCTCCAATTGTGTAAAATTTTTCCAAACCGAGAATCGTTCTTCAAAAATCTGTGTTGATCTTCGAAGACCCGCTCTGATACCAATTGTAGTGGTGTTGATTATGATGGCATGTGCGGAATAAGAAAAGATCTAGTGAATCATCATGTAAACTCAAGAACACAAGGAGTAAATAAATCTGTGTAAGCTCATATTAGATATAGAAAGGATATACAAATGGGTTTGTACAAGTTTCTCTCTCTAGTCTAACACTCCAAAATGATCATCCTAAATATGAGTGTCACTCACTTTCTATTTATAGGAAAGACAACTCATTTACACATCAATAAGGGTAAGCCACATCCAAGCGTGACTTTGCACCCTAACATTTTTATTAAATCTCAATCTTTTATAAATATATCAAAAAAAATTTATAAAATATGCACCATAACCTAGTGGTTATTCATAAAACCTTGATTTTTGACTTATAAGTTAAGGGTAAGTGTTAATGGCTTAATTTTTATTTTTCAATGATTATATTCTCCTGAATTTAATTATTTTAAATTTATATTATAAGGTTCATAACAAATTTTATGGAGTTTTAGGTGTTAAAGTTTATAAATTTTAGTTTTTAGGGCTTTTTAGGATTTTGGAATTTAATGAATCTTTGAACATAAAAATAATTTGATTTTTTAAGACTTGAAATTATTTTAGAGTCTTATAAATCTTTTCCAGTTATAAATAATGTTTGACATTTGTTTTTTTCGGATTATTGGCATTCTATATAGTGATTCTGAGATTAAGGTGAAATTGAAGAATCAAGTATACTAGTCCTAGTTTTCAACTTTGACTTAAGTTCCTATGAGACTCTGACCTAATTTCTACTGCTACGTCAAGTGTATGATATATCTACATGAATGTACAAAGATGCTCGAGTCAAGGAATGACCTGAATTTGATAGTCACTACAGTTAAAGTAGTTGTAGATATCACATACCAATATGAAATCTAAGCACACTATCTCTCGTTTCTAATTGTTTCCAAGTTTCTAGTAGGTTATAACTTAGCTTCTAGTTACTAAGTCTAGAATATGTCGTGCCTATACGTGCAACTAAGTTTATTCAATTCTAGAACCGACTCGAATTTTGACGGTTGTTACAATGTTTCTATTAATGAACGAGGTTCGTCATTTTGTTAGATGGTACCTTCCCCTTTGGGTAAGGGTGTGAGGAAAAAGGAATGAAGTAGATCCAAGTTTGGTTACGGGTTCTCTTGAGAGTGTATATTATGGTATGTTCATTAGATATTGTCATGAGGGGTATATGTGGACTGAACGAGATAGCGAAGGAGCACTTGGTTCGAATTATAGGCATGGTTTTTATTTGGGTTATAGCCTTTGAATTGGAACAAGATTATAACAGCCTATCCCATTATATGGTTGTGTTTGATCACGTTTTCGTTTGATTTTGTGTTGGTTGTAACATGTTCTGTGAAGGGAATTGTGCATTATAGAAGGCTATGACTCATGGGGTGTTTGGTTGGTGTTGAGAGAGGTTGATGGGGTTCCTACAGTCGGTGGGTTAATACTTATGTATCTTTAAGCCCTTATGATACTGGTCGTGAGTCTTCAGGTCAATGATGAAAGTATGACAAGATCGGTGTAGTACCATAAGCCTATCATTTTACTGGTTAGAAGGTGTCATAATGTATCGTAAACCAGCAGTTGTATGATTCATATAGGTAGGACCCGATAGTCACTTGATCGAGAATCTAAGGTCTCGAATCGTTAGTTTTATTGGCATGTTCGGGTGTTAGTGCATTAACTAGGAGTTAGGTGACTCAGTTACCATCCGATTTGGGTACGCTGGGTGTACGCGACCTGTACTCAGACCCTAATTTTGGGTCTTAGACCCCATTTAATGGCCTTAAGTCATTTCCAATCCTCCTTACCTTCCGCCTCCATCCTCTTTAGATGTTTCCTCGAAACCTTAGCCTCATTTGAAAGATTATTGAGCCTTTGAGTGATTTTGGTGGGTTTTTGGTGCATTTGGAAGAAGAACTCGTTAGAGAAGTGTTGGTTATCTTGGAGCTTGTAGATCCAGTCCTTGTTCACCTTGATCTATCTTCTGGAGATATAAAGTTTCAAACTTGATGGTCATTTGATGTAGATCTGGCCTTAGGGCATGATATGAGCATGTTTTGGTCCCATGGTTTGAATCTTGTGAGTAGAAGTTACTCCATAACCTTTGAGCCCAATTTTAGTCATTTTTAGTTCATTAAGCTATAAAAATCGGATCTTGATGAATATAATCCTTCCATGCATGAGTTGGTGGTCTTTTGATGAAGTTAGAGATTTAGGGATTTGGTTTGGACACCATTAAGCCATGCAAAATCATAAAGTCAGGAACTTTATGACTTAGGACGTCCCATATGAATAAGATCTGGAAGCTATACATGTTATCTTAAGGCATTAAGAGGTTTGGAGTTTATTTTGGGCTTCAGCGTCGTACGTTGGGCGTACCAAGTTGGTATACGGGGCGTACACACCTTAATGGCTCTTGGGCCTTTTTTGGGCCTTGAGTCATTTTGGTTTTGGGCCTTGCTTTGTTGGGCCAAGTATAAGAAGGGTAAAATAGTCTTTTACCCATTGGTACAATAGTATATGAATCGAACCTTGGATTATGGGAAATTGTCTTAATTATTGATTAAGTATAATTTAGATGTATTCATTGTGAGGAGCCCGGTAGTAGCAACGCGTGTGATTCGGTTATCTCTAGACTGAGGTGAGTTTGGTCAATATACTGTAGGACACTAGGGTCGTATGCGCTTGTTGTGTTTGTGACTTTTGTTATATGGTTGTATGCACGTTTGCTTTATGTATGTGGGGTCAAATAGACCCGAGGGTGAAATAGACCTGTATGGTTGAAAAATATCGATCGAGTTGAAATAGACTCGGGGGTGAAAAACACCTGGGGGTGAAATAGACCCTGTACAGCCTTGATCTGGCATTTGAGTTAAAATAGAATAAAGGGTGAAATAGACCCGATATAGCCTTAAGCTGAAATATATGTATGCTATGCGGTATTTTGGGGAAATTGCTAAGCATTGTGCTTATGGTTTCATATTTATTCCTTCAGGTACCTCCAGTTCGAAAGGGAAGGGCCCGATATGACTGCACATCATCCCCCGGAGTTTATTTTGCATTTGATTAATCGTGATTTTTACTCTGATGTTTAAATACTATTTTTCACATCAAATGATTTTGGGAATGGAATGTTATATGAATTAGTGTTATTAAAATGAAAATTTTACTCCGAATTTTTGGGGCGTTACATACGGACTCCGTTTTTTATGGTTTTATATCCAGGCGTATCTATCGATGAGTACTACAACTTTTATTTAGATTTCGTCAGCTAATTTTCAACTTATTTTTCGTTTCACAGTCCGTGGACGCTTAGACTGTAAATAAAGCAGCGAAATTCATAACTTCTTCATACGAGCTCCATTTTCGACATTCTTTATATCGTTGATTTGTTATTGATGAGTACTACAACTTTCATTTAGATTGTTTTGGATAACAATCAACTTGTAACGCCCTGCTTCGAATCGTTACCCATTTGGATGGGAGTGATGAAATGTAGATGGTTCGGGCATTCGCAATTTGTTTTGGTGCCAAGGGGCATTTTAGTAAATTGGCAGTAGGCCTTTATGGAAATTGGATTTTGTATTCGGGGAGCTTTAAGTAAAGTATGAATTGATAATAGTGTAGGGTTTCTCGATACCGTTTCATTGATATAAGGATGGTCGGAATCGGAGCTGTATCAAGAAAGTTATGACCTTCGGAATGAATTAGTGTTTAAGGGTAAACCCTAGTATGCGGGGAGTACCAAGGAAGTATGCGGGACGTACCGAGGCGAAGAAGGTTACGCCATGCATAATGGAGTGTACACTTAGCGTACTTCATAATTGGGATCACGATGTGAGACCTCGTACGCCCAGTGAGAAAACCCTAATTTTCATATCTGTACCCTATAAAAGCTTTATGTTAGCCCCTTTCCCTCATTTTTATGTTAGCCTCCACACTCTAAAAACCCTAAATCGACCTTAGAGCCTCTTGGAGGTGTTCTTGAGCTATTCGGAGGCTTTGATGCTAATTTTTGCCCCTAGGAAGGAAAGAAGAGAATTTTAAAGTTGTTTTGCTTGGTGGGAAAGATTTGGATCCAGAATCATCACCTTGTGGGGAAGATTTTTGAGGTAACAAGTTTGAAACTTGGCTTATGTATGATTAGATGTCTTCATGGCTAGTTTATTATGGTTTTGGTCTTCTTTTTGAGGTTATGGATGAGTTAGGTTGTTTAAGGGTTCATCCTTTCAAATCTGAGTTTGTTTTGGCATCCTTGAGCATATAGGTGCAAGCTTTATGGGTATTATGGAGTCATGCATGCATTAAGTCAATCAATAAGTCACATTTAAGCTTAAGAGCTTCTTTTAGTCATGTATGAACGTAAAGTTGGCAACTTTACGTGGTATTCCATATCAAGGAGGTTAGATCTGTGGTTTGGAAAGCTTTGTCTTAATAGATTAAGTGAAAATTAGGTTTGGGCTGAATACGCTGAGTACGCTGGGCGTACAAGTAGATACGTGCAACGTACAAGCCTCCAAGCGAGTACGTTGCGCGTACGTGCCTTTACGCCTCACGTACTCGGTCTGAATGGGCTTGGTGTGTTTGGGCTTCGGTTTGGGCTATCTTTTGGGATTGGTTGCTTGGGGCTTTGTTGGACCAGCTGAGAATATGTGTTTTAGATTAGGAAAAGTTAATCAGATTTAGGGTAAGGACCATGTAAGGGTTTGGGCCCAATTTGGAAAATTTGGCCATTAGTGGGCTTTGGATGATTATTGGTTTGTGGGCCTTTATGATTGTGTGTTTGGGCCTTAGTCTTGGACCCAACTAGGCGAGAGGTAAAATGGTGTTTTTACCCCACGTATGGATTATTGGATTTCGTTTGGAACCCAATTATTGATTGGGTGTTATTTGTTTGTTAGCGTAGGGATTCTAGTGGATCAACGGTCAGGGATTTATTTTTGGATTCAGTTGTCGAGGTGAGTCTCCTAACTGTTCTATGGGTCGAAGGCACCAATGCCGACCCATTTGGTTTATGTATTATAGGAATACCAGGGGTGGCCCTTGGCATTTTGTATGAAAGACCAGGAGGCGGCTCTTGGCAATCTGTATGTAAGACCAAAGTCTGAACTCTGGCAGTTAATTAGTTAAGTAGTTGTAGATTGTATGCTAGTTGTCTTTGTGATGCTTGCATGGAAGACTAAGAGGTGGCTCCTGGCACTTGTCTATAAGACCCAGGGTTTTGCCCCCCCTGGAAAGACTATGGTTGGCACATAGCACTTTCTATTGATTGTTGGATATGCATGATATGTATGGCTCATATGATATGTATGGTATGTGGTATTTTGGGGAACTCACTAAGCTGTGTGCTTACAGTTTGTGGATTATGGTTTCAGGTACTTCCGGTTCGAAAGGGAAGGGCCCGACTTGATCGCAGCGCATACACCCGTGTTTTTCCGTAATTCGTGATTTTGGCATTTTACTCTGATAATTGTTTTTCTTTGGAATACTTTTAAATGTTTGAATAAAGATAAATGAATGTTTTAATATATATTAAAAATGAAATTTTTACCCTATGATTTTCGGGATGTTACAAGTTGGTATTAGATCCTTGGTTTGAGGGATTCGGGCATACTCTTGTGTATTCCTGGATTTAAACTGAGGATTTGGTGAAAATTTTCATAAAATAAATGATTTATCAAAAAGTATTTCTAATCAAAGAAAGGTGTGTGATGCGTGCAATCGGCCGAGCTTAAGTAAGTGGTTTCCAGAATACCAATACATGTTTATTATGATATATGATATGATTATATGAATTGCATTCTAGATTAGGGTTAAGGATATGCTCAATATTTCATGATAGGAGAGATGCCTTTATATGCCTGATTGTTTGAGCTTTTAGAATTGCATGCTAGTATGGTTTTCAGATGAGTGGATAGAATGACCTGATTAGTGTATGCTGGTTAGATTTTCCGTGCCTGAATGCTGCTTCCTTTCTGTTTTATGGGACTCTTAGTGATGTGAATTGACTATTAAGTGAATATGCTAAGTCACATGTGGCATAGGTTAAATAATATTAGAGTGATGGATCTGACCCTATTGCGTAACTCATGTTTGAGTCCAACGGTTCTAGGGTTGAGTCTTTTACTCAAAGGATTATCTGATCTCTGTTGCATGTGACTATATTCATGAGGAAGCTAGTTGACATTGGTGGGAGT
Source organism: Lactuca virosa (assembly GCF_052849685.1). Lineage (NCBI taxonomy): Eukaryota > Viridiplantae > Streptophyta > Magnoliopsida > Asterales > Asteraceae > Lactuca > Lactuca virosa. The sequence continues at coordinate 364,832,268 of NC_136429.1, read as the reverse complement.
CCTTCAACATCTGAGGGTTGGGTGAGGTCCGGAACCTAGGAGAGCCTAGGAAGTGCTTCAGTGGGTTTGGTTGAGCTGTTTAGCGAGCTTTTGGTGCATCGATTTGAGAAGGTGACTTAGAGGATTCGGGATGATCCTTGAAGAAAGCATGGATAGGTGTGGAAGGTAATATTGGGCCCGTACTACTAAAAGCACATGATCCATACTTCAATCAGGGAGAGTCTTGGAGAATCTAAGAAGCTTATGGGAGGAGGATTCTTGGGTATGCTCTGATCTTTGGCATGTTGTATTTCAGTTTGGTGATGAGCACTCAGGGAGGAGGTTCTGGTTCTGGTTCTGGTTCCGAATCAGGTGCATGTACTGAGCCGATTAGCGAGCAGATGCGAGATTTCATCTCATCGGAGATTACTCGCGGTATTTTGGAGCAGACCCCTGTGAACTTTGGTTCGGTCAAGGAGGGGATATTGGAGATCTTGGATGAGCGCTTGGGCACGTTCCGTGCTCAGGTTATGGATATCATTGCAGCTCGCTCTCTCTCTTTCCATGAGTTCCGTGCATGTGGTGCCCCTGCGTTCTATGGGGAGAGGGACCCCATTGCCAGTAGGAGGTGGTTAGCGGATATGGCTAACGTGTTCAGGACGAGTTTCTGCCCCGAGGAGGCAAATGTCATATATGTTTCCTGCCTATTGAAGGACATGGCATGGGATTGGTGGGAAGAGGTTGGTAGTGAGGTGGGTGATGATGTTGCTGATGCTATGTCATGTGATGATTTCTCGACCAGGTTCCGAGCTGAGTTTGCACCGGTGATTGAGGTGTAGCAGTTGGCGCGAGAATTTTAGGATCTCCGCCAGACTACTGAGACTGTGGCAGAGATCACTGCCAAGTCCTGGGAGAGGGTTTTATTGGTTCCGCAATATGCAACATATGAGGAAATGAATAAGGTGAGGTATCATGATATGCTGCGGGACGATATCAGGGAGTTTGTGAGTATTTCTTGGTGAAAGACCCTGAATGATATGATTTCTAGAGCCCGAGAGTGGGAGATCAATTTGGAGGACCTTGGGAAGAGGGGGACATATCAGGTGCATGTGGTGGAGGGTCCGAGGAAGAGACCCACGACTTCTGATCAACGTTGAGAGGCCAGCATGGCCGAAGTCAGTATAGCACGTGCGGGAAACTGCATGATGGGGTTTATCGTTCCAGGGGTTTGGGCTGCTACAAGTGTGGCAGGGTTGGTCATGTCAGCAGGGATTACCCTCGAGGGGCAAGCCCATTATGTTTTCACTGCAACCAAGTGGGCCACAAGAAGGCCGACTGTCCGATGTTGAGGGGCGGAGCAGTGAGTGCACTTGGTCCGGCTACTTTGTGGATTACTAATGGTCGTGAAGGTAGGGCCGGAGCCCCAGTAGAGAGGAGCCGGACATTACAGTGTCAGACATGGGAGGTTAGGACTCCAACAGGCGATATTGCGGGTATGTTATCTTTTGCTTTCTTTTCGTTTTTTTATCAGTATTTATGTTGTTTGGAATCTTGCATCGGTTTAGATAAGCATTATCTTTGGTTTAATTCTCTATTTATGTTTAGGTTATATCTTCAAGAATTGTTATATGTCATTCGCATGCCGTAAATCATTCATGGGTTAGAACGGGTTGCATCTTGTTGAGTAGGTTTCAGTATATCCGATTGTTATTCTGGTTCTTAGTCGAGATCAGTTTAGGGGTATTATGTGGAAGGTCTATGGTCAGGATTCAGCGGGTTAGTTCTTTATTATTGTCAGGTTTCAGTGGTTATAGCTTTTGTGCTCCCTTGGTTACTAGGAGTGCCAAGAGAAGGGGTCTATTACTAAGGTTTGGTCTTGACATCAGTTACGAGGAATTCAAAGTTGGTTTTTATATCAAAGGAAGCATATAGAGTTATCAAATTTGCTGGGATTTCAGGAGTGTTCATCTGGTCTTCAAGGGTTGTGCGGTCTTTGGGTTCGGATAGTAATGGAACACTAGCATTGGTAATCACAGGTTGTCAGCAGTTTGATCATTGGAGGGTAAGATGGATTGGGAATCCCTCAAGTCTTGTGTGCTGTAGGAGCTTAGTCGAATCGAACTGGGTGAGGAACGTCCGGGCTTTCAGGAGCAGAAGCAGGCGTGAAACTATGATGATTTTCACATCCCCATCAGGGGGAGAAGACGGCCCAAGTGGCCGTCTGGATTGAGGATTATGCGAGTTGGGAGTTGGGGAAGGTTCCCAACAGTTGGTTAGAACCTTCTTGGTGATGGTTAGCAGGCTTTTGATGGACCCAGGTTGGGGATTACAATCATGATTCAAGTTCTATTGGGGTGCTTGGTTGAGTGCGTGTTCGAATCTGGATGTGTTTGGATTGATAGATAAGCGGTAAGGCCTTGGGCGGTGGTAATGGCAGTTAGTGCGGAAGTGATGTAAGACTACGGGGTGGCCCGTAGCATTCACTAGTTGGCAGTTAGAGCAGAGTGTTGTAAGACTGCAGTGTGACCCGTAACATTCACTAGATGACAGTTAGTGTGGGAGTGTTATATGACTGCGGGGTGGCCCGTAACATTCACTGGTTCCTGTGCAGCAGTGGGTGGGGGGGGGGTGTGGAAAATCATTGATTGGTGTGACAACTGTCAATTCAGGTCATTCTCGGACTCATGCATCTTTATAATAACCATTCATGTACATCATGCCATGGCCTAGTAGTATAAATTAGGTCAAAATCTTACATAAACTAGGATCCATCTAAGACCTAGGACTAATATACTTGACACTTACGATTCTAGTAAGTTGCTTAACTACAATAGGAAATGCCAATGCTATAATTTGAATGAAACTTTCAAGCTTTGTTATAATTGAAAAAGGGTATAAAACCCTAAAAATAAATTAAAATATTCTAATTATACTTCATTATGATGATGAATATCAAACAATATTCCAAAAACCCTAAAGAGCCCAAAATCCAAATTTATAAATCTTAAAGCTTAAAAACTTTATAAAATTTGGCTATAAACTTCCTAATATCAAATTTTTATTAATCAAATTATGGATTATAATCATTGAAATATAAATTAAATTATCATGCAATAATCATAATTTATTAGTTAAAAACAAGATTTTTTACAAATAAATCAAGAATTGCTTAATAAATATTTTTATAAAAATTAGGGTTTTTATAAAATTATTGGAGGGAATTTTATAAAATTTGAAATTAGGAGAGAGGAGGCCTAATGCATGATAGACCAGCCATTCTCCCCTCCCCATGCACTCTCTCTTCCCAAAACTCAATCATTAGACTTAAACCTTCACTCTACCTCTTCTCTCTTCACTCTCTCACACTCCACCCTCCTAACACACAAACTCTCTTCCTCTCTCTCTCTAACTCATGAAATTCTCCCCATTCCTCTGCCAAATTTCGAGATTTAGAAGACCTTGAAGTGTTCTTACTTCCCTCAAGATCAAAACCAAGGTAAACAACAACATCTTCTTCCATAGTTTCATGATTCTACTTCCTTTTCTTCTTAGTTTTCTCTTCTTTTCGGATTCTATGCCTTTCCATGGCTAGAAATCTTTATTTTCCCCTTGTGGTTTGTAGATTCTCACCATAACACAATGCATGTGTTTGAAATGGTGAAAATCCGGGATCAAACCCATGCAAGGAGTGAAAATGATGCACATATGTTCATGTGACTTCAAAAACAAGTATTACATCTTCTTCTCCATTTCTTTTGTGTTCTTGCATGGTCAAAAGCATTTAAACCATTTCTAGTACATCTTGGATGCTCATTCACTCCATGCATGTGCTAGAAATCGGACCTTATCAAAGGCATGCATGATGTTCTTGTCAAAATGTCCTAAGGATGCACTCAAAGCAAACATGCAATCTGCCAGATTACTTTGTTCAACTTTGAACGACCATAACTCGGTCATTTCTTAACCAAATCATGATATTCTTTTTGTATTGGATAATTTCATGAGTTAACTTTCAAACCCAACTGGTCTTACTGTAAAATATTAAATATCCGATTTTTGACAATTTTTACAAAATGGTTGCGCAAACAGCTCTTTTTCTATGATCACCATTTTTGCCTTGCATGATCAATGGCCTTAAACCCAACCATAAATCTGGGGAAAAATACTTTAGAAACTTAACATATCCAGTGAATGAAGGCTGAAATTTCGTGGCTTAAAACCCCATAGAATGTGCTTCACAAATTCATGAACTTCAGCCACATTTACATCTCATGCACCATTGCATGCAACATTTCTTATCTTGTTTGGGTTCAATACCCCTATTTCCCTTCTGAATAAATTTCGAACATTCTTCCTTTTGAAAGCCCTCACATGCATGTGATAATCTGTAAAATACCAAAAGCTTTTATTATTTTCTTGATTTATTAAAATTATTGCTAGAAACCAAGGGCATAAATCACATAAAATACTTCCAGAGGTCAATAAATCCGGAACAAATTCATGAATGACCCTTATGATGGATAATGAACCCTCACTAAATTTCATCAATTATTGTTTCTGTTTGGTATGATTTCCAATTTTCTTTTTGTTAGGATATAATAAATCACAAAACCACTTTGGAGAGTGTGAAAATTTTATCTAACAATTTTCGCATACCTTACCTGTGATGGATGACTCAGAAAAATAATTTCAACATTTTTCATCATGCATTGCTATTTTTCCCAATTTTTGGTAATTATAATGGTTTAAAAATAGGAAAAATAGTTCTGATTAACCAAAATTCATGAAAATTTACCAGAACATCATGTTTTACAGTAGGAGGTTACATAAAAATTTTAAGGATTTTTCTCCACTGTAAACTATTTTTCTCTTAATTTCTAAAGTTAATTACACTTAAATACACATAAATACCCAAAACCGGATTATATAATATGAAGACCACTTTTGATATTTTTCTCAGGTTATTTATACTGTAAATGATGTTACAAAATTTTTTGGTAATTTATTTTAATTGTTTAATATTATTTCTTCAATTAAAGATTATTTAAAGGAATAAAACAAGGAAAAATAGAAATACCCACTGAAAAATATCTTTTATATTTTTCCCAGCCTATTTATGTATAATAACAGTTAAATAAAAAGTTTGGGTAATTTTGGAAACTGTTTTCTATTTATTTCAATTTTTATTGGAATAAATGCTCAAAAATCATAAAATATAATTAAACAGCTTGGAAATCCATTTTTATAATTTTCCCAGCTTAGTATTGTGTAATAACAGTTAAATAAAAAGTTTGAGAATTTTTATCCATTGAATGCTATTTCCGTGAATTTATGTTGTAATAAGGACTTAAAAATTTGGAAAATTTATATTCCAATGTTGTAATTAATCGCACGATTTGTAGAATTTTATTATTTCAGAAAAAGTGTAACCAATTAATATAAAATCAAATACTAAAACATAAATTGGCATTTCACTATATGTAGAATTTAGTATATTAACATTAGATTTCGACATGGAAACTCACTAGTGTGTGTTTGATGTCGTAGGATCCCGATAGTAAGACGTTGGAGCATTCCGAAGTACCACTTGTAACTACTCGAAACGTTGTGAGTATTCACGCACTCCCCTATTTTCAGTTTTTATGTTTTGGGGTGGAAAAGCATGTCCCGAAAAACTATTATTTTAATGTTGTATTTAAATTGATTTGTATCAAACATGATTGCTATTTTATTGCTATGTTTCTCTATGTATGTCTATGCAACACGGAACATGAGAACTTATCGTACTAAGGCTCTTCCCTTATCTCTTACCATTAACTCTTTGAGCCAATGGTCATTATGGATAGCGCTATTAGGAATTGACAACTCCTCACTCGCCCTATTGCTGGAGTGCATGATACCATATTCATCTATGGAACGATAAGCATAGATCTTGATAGGGCTTCAGTCATAGGTTTGGTTGAGACTCATTGTTTGCTCATACACATACAAACTCGTTACACATTATAGCAATAAACTTGCTATCTATTATGGCAATAAACTCGTTTATCAATTTTAGCAATCAACTTTGTTTCTCATTATAGCAATGAACTTTGTTCTCATTAAAGCAATGTACTTGTATTTATGAAAAGTCTTATACCAAATCTTGATTTTATAAACCTGTGAACTCACCAACTATTTTCATAATTGACGCTCGTTTTACATGCTTTTTCAGGAAATAATTAGTAAGTGGATATAGAGATTCATCATCATAGAGCATGCTGCATCGTGTGGAAGTTATTTTATGAAGTTATATTTTGAACAATGTCATTTTGGAAAACTTATACTTTGTTTTGTTTAAACTATGGGTTATAAACTTTTAAATATTGCTATGGTGATGTATCTTTATCTTTTGCAATGAAACCTTTGTCGCTGTCATACCTTGCGTTTCCGCTTTAGCGGGGTGTGACAGAAATGGTATCAGAGCTAAAGTTATAGAGAACATCGGTTTTTTTTTTAAGAAAACACAACCTATAACTAAAACTTACAAAGAAATTCTTTTTACATCAAACATATTACTAGTATAATTAGGTCGGGAGTTGTATTATTGGACCTCGATTAAACATAGCCTGATCACCTATGTTTAATTAAGGAAAGATTTATACAAAGCTTGAGCTAATTATAATGGGAATATGTTCAACAAAATTATTGAGAAAACTTTATTTCAAAAATTCAAAAAGGTTAATTTTGGTGTGTGTAAGCATTGCATATTATAGCCATGCATTGTCATTTATTTCATATCTCATTGAATCTATGTCTCAGTCCACTATGTCGACATCGTCATCTTCTCACGCTACCGCCTCAGCTGATGAGTCCGGCTACGTCACTGTTATTCCTCGACGTGATCCCCCCGCCTCGGTGGAGGAAGACCCCTCGGAAGACACATAAGATACAAGAAACTCGGTGGAGATCAGCAATGACAACGCCCCGAGTCAGCAACGTGAGGCATCGCCTGCATCGGTGTTGCCACAACCACCACTTTATGGGCTTCGTATTCGGAGGACAGCAAGGAAGAGTGTCCCTATCCCAGGAAGGATAGCAACCAGTACAGCAGGACTTGGCACGGCAGGAACCAGTCGGGTAGGACCCAACATGGCAGGACCGAGAGCACCCCCACCTCAGCGAGTTATAGGGATACCTGTCAGGCAGTCAGGTATGACCCCGGAGGAGTCCTGGAGGATGCATTCGATGGCAGCGGGCCTACATCACAGTCTTGTTGTGATAGCTGAGCATCGGGAAGTTTTGGATGAAGTGTTAACAAGGATGGAAATCCTGTTTCAGCATTCGATGGAGACTGCTGACACTGCTAGTGCTGCTAGACGAGTGGCAGGTCGTGCGATGACCGCATGTTATGTGTTTGGAGGGCTGTTACTGATTGTGGTGTGGATGTTTCTTGTTGGGATAACGATTCGTACTTGGTTCTGATTTTAGTATTTTATTGTGTCATGAAATGAAAACCCATGTTGGGTATCTTTTGGGGAAAGACATTAAAACTTTATTTTGGGATTGATGTATTGTTTTGGTTTTAAGACTATTTCAAATGGTAATGAAGAAGTTTATTTTATGTTTGAAAACTTTTACTATGAGGTCAAACCCTAGAACTTATTTAGTCAATAGTTGAATAAAAAGATTTTTCTTTTCTTTCCTTTCTAAAATCTATATGCCTAGTATTAATGCAAACCATTAATTTGACAACACTTACGGTTTTCAAAATAGTAGTGAACTAAATATTATACATTATTTTATGTATTTATACGTATTTCTTCTCTTGTGTCTTAGAACCATGTCAGGAAGGCCTAATCGCGGGTGCCCACAGAACGAAACACCCGATGTTGCTCAAATTGTAGCACAACAGCTCTTGGAAGCAATCCCAAACATTGTTACTCAAGTAACTGCGGGACTTAATGCTAACCAAGGAAGTAGTGGAGGAAACCGGGGAAACAATGAAAGAGAATGCAACTACAAGTCCTTTATGGCCTGTAAACCTAAGGAGTTCCACAGAAAGGAAGGTGCGGTCGGGTTGCTGAAATGGATTGACAGCATGGAGTCGGTCCTTCACATTAGCAAATGCCTCGAACGCAACAAAGTGGAGTATGCAACTTGTCTACTTCATGATAGGGCTTTGACCTGGTGGAATACTTTAGTGCAAACCCGAGGTCGTGCAGCGACATATCAGTTAACTTGGGAAGACCTAAAGAAGCTGCTGATAGAGGAGTATTGTCCCAAGGATGAACTTCAGAAGCTTGAATCTGAATTCTGGAACCATTCTATGGTTGGAACACAAATAGAGAAGTACACAGTCCGATTTCATGAACTAGCAAAACTGGTACCTCACATGGTTACTCCTGAGGAGAAACGGATAGATCGTTACATCTGGGGTCTGGCACCAGAGATTCGGGGAATGGTTACCTCAGCAAACCCAACTACTATTCAAAGTGCAGTAAGCCTAGCAAATCGACTAACCAATGATGTGATAAGGATGGGAGCATCAACAAAGGAAAACTCTAGTAGCAAGAGGAAGCCAGCAGATCAGGGAGAGAAGAAGTATGGAGGCAAGTCAGGGAGGAAGCAGAAAGTCTCAAGAAACTTTATGGTAAGAGCCCAGGAGCAAGAATCAGCGAAAACTCAAGAACGGGAAGTGCAGGAACGAAAGCAGTACTCAGGGCCGCTTCCGAAGTGCAATAAGTGTAACTTCCATCACAAGGGAGCTTGCCCAGTGTGCCAAAACTGTAAGCAAACATGCCACTACTCGAAGTATTGTAAGGTGAATAAGGAGGGAAAAAGGACATGTTACGAGTGCGGGAGTACTGATCATCTCCGTAGAGCATGTCCCAAACTGAACAATGGACCTGGTAACAATGGACAAGGCCAAGCCAGGCAAAACTTTCAAGGAAATCAAGTTGGACGGCCAAGAGGTGTAGCCTTTGTGATTGGTGCAGAAGAAGCTCGTCAGAACCCTGAAGTGATAACAGGTACGTTTCTCCTGAACAACCATTTTGCATCAGTAATATTCGATGCGGGAGCAGATAGGAGTTTTGTTTCTTTAGCATTTAGACCGTTAATTGGCTTGAAATCGAGAAAGATGAGGAATGCTTATGCTATTGAACTTGCTGATGGGTATGAAATTAGGGCTGACGATATAATTCCTGGTTGTACTCTGAATTTAGCTGATAAACTCTTTAGCATTGACCTAATTCCTATAGAGCTAGGTAGTTTTGATGTGATAGTAGGGATGGATTGGTTATCCAAAAATAAAGCAGAAATTGGTTGTTACGAGAAAGTCATTAGAGTGCCTCTCCCTAATGGAGAAACCCTTATCATACACGGTGAGAAGCCAGGAAGAAGTTTAAACATAGTATCAAGCGTGAAGGTTCACAAGTACCTGAAAAAGAATTGTATTGCATTCATGGCCCACGTGCTAGAAAGAGAACCTGAAGCTAAGAAACTCAAGGAGATTCCAGTGGTTCAAAACTATCCCGAGGTGTTTCCGGAGGAATTGCCCGGTCTACCCCCTATCTATCATTTCTGATAGAGATAGTCGTTTTACATCTCGATTTTGGTGGATGTTACAGAAGGCACTAGGGACCAAGATAGATTTGAGCACAGCTTACCACCCTCAGACAGATGGGCAAACAGAGAGAACAATACAAACATTGGAAGACATGCTACGAGCGTGTGTCATTGAGTTCAAAGGAAATTGGGATACTCATTTGCCTCTAATTGAGTTTTCCTACAATAACAGTTACCACACGAGTATCCAATGTGCTCCATATGAAGCATTGTATGGACGCAAGTGTCGTTCGCCCTTATGCTGGACAGAAATCGGAGACAGACAGTTGACTAGACTCGAACTTATCCAGGAAACATCTGACAAAATTGCTATCATCAAGGATAGGCTTAAAGCTGCTAGGGATCGTCAGAAATGTTATGCGGATAATCGTCGAAAAGCATTAGAATTCCAAGTAGGAGACAAGGTACTTTTAAAAGTGTCGCCTTGGAAAGGGCTTGTGCGTTTTGGTAAGAAAGGAAAACTAAGCCCGAGATATGTGGGACCCTTTGAAGTCATTGAAAGGATTGGTCCGGTAGCTTATAAACTCCAGTTGCCCCAAGAGTTAAGCGCCATTCATGACACATTCCACGTCTCCAATCTTAAGAAATGTCTAGCCAACGAAACATTGATAGTACCCCTGGAGGAAATTAAGATCAATGATAAGCTAAACTTCGTTGAGGAACCGATAGAAATCCTTGGCAGGGAGGTAAAACAACTTAAGCGGAGTAAGGTCCCGATTGTGAAAGTTCGATGGAACTCAAAACGCGGATCGGAGTACACCTGGGAGCGTGAGGACTTCATGAAGGAAAAGTATCCACAACTTTTCCCATACGATGACAAGCGATGACATAGAATGAATTTCGGGACGAAATTCTTTTTAAGTGGGGGATACTGTGACAACTGTCAATTCAGGTCATTCTCGGACTCATGCATCTTTATAATAACCATTCATGTACATCATGCCATGGCCTAGTAGTATAAATTAGGTCAAAATCTTACATAAACTAGGATCCATCTAAGACCTAGGACTAATATACTTGACACTTACGATTCTAGTAAGTTGTTTAACTACAATAGGAAATGCCAATGCTATAATTTGAATGAAACTTTCAAGCTTTGTTATAATTGAAAAAGGGTATAAAACCCTAAAAATAAATTAAAATATTCTAATTATACTTCATTATGATGATGAATATCAAACAATATTCCAAAAACCCTAAAGAGCCCAAAATCCAAATTTATAAATCTTAAAGCTTAAAAACTTTATAAAATTTGGCTATAAACTTCCTAATATCAAATTTTTATTAATCAAATTATGGATTATAATCATTGAAATAGAAATTAAATTATCATGCAATAATCATAATTTATTAGTTAAAAACAAGATTTTTTACAAATAAATCAAGAATTGCTTAATAAATATTTTTATAAAAATTAGGGTTTTTATAAAATTATTGGAGGGAATTTTATAAAATTTGAAATTAGGAGAGAGGAGGCCTAATGCATGTTAGAGCCAGCCATTCTACCCTCCCCATGCACTCTCTCTTCCCAAAACTCAATCATTAGACTTAAACCTTCACTCTACCTCTTCTCTCTTCACTCTCTCACACTCCACCCTCCTAACACACAAACTCTCTTCCTCTCTCTCTCTAACTCACGAAATTCTCCCCATTCCTCTGCCAAATTTCGAGATTTAGAAGACCTTGAAGTGTTCTTACTTCCCTCAAGATCAAAACCAAGGTAAACAACAACATCTTCTTCCATAGTTTCATGATTCTACTTCCTTTTCTTCTTAGTTTTCTCTTCTTTTCGGATTCTATGCCTTTCCATGGCTAGAAATCTTTATTTTCCCCTTGTGGTTTGTAGATTCTCACCATAACACAATGCATGTGTTTGAAATGGTGAAAATCCGGGATCAAACCCATGCAAGGAGTGAAAATGATGCACATATGTTCATGTGACTTCAAAAACAAGCATTACATCTTCTTCTCCATTTCTTTTGTGTTCTTGCATGGTCAAAAGCATTTAAACCATTTCTAGTACATCTTGGATGCTCATTCACTCCATGCATGTGCTAGAAATCGGACCTTATCAAAGGCATGCATGATGTTCTTGTCAAAATGTCCTAAGGATGCACTCAAAGCAAACATGCAATCTGACAGATTACTTTGTTCAACTTTGAACGACCATAACTCGGTCATTTCTTAACCAAATCATGATATTCTTTTTGTATTGGATAATTTCATGAGTTAACGTTCAAACCCAACTGGTCTTACTGTAAAATATTAAATATCCGATTTTTGACAATTTTTACAAAATGGTTGCGCAAACAGCTCTTTTTCTATGATCACCATTTTTGCCTTGCATGATCAATGGCCTTAAACCCAACCATAAATCTGGGGAAAAATACTTTAGAAACTTAACATATCCAGTGAATGATGGCTGAAATTTCGTGGCTTAAAACCCCACAGAATGTGCTTCACAAATTCATGAACTTCAGCCACATTTACATCTCATGCACCATTGCATGCAACATTTCTTATCTTGTTTGGGTTCAATACCCCTATTTCCCTTCTGAATAAATTTCGAACATTCTTCCTTTTGAAAGCCCTCACATGCATGTGATAATCTGTAAAATACCAAAAGCTTTTATTATTTTCTTGATTTATTAAAATTATTGCTAGAAACCAAGGGCATAAATCACATAAAATACTTCCAGAGGTCAATAAATCCGGAACAAATTCATGAATGACCCTTATGATGGATAATGACCCCTCACTAAATTTCATCAATTTTTGTTTCTGTTTGGTATGATTTCCAATTTTCTTTTTGTTAGGATATAATAAATCACAAAATCACTTTGGAGAGTGTGAAAATTTTATCTAACAATTTTCGCATACCTTACATGTGATGGATGACTCAGAAAAATAATTTCAACATTTTTCATCATGCATTGCTATTTTTTCCAATTTTTGGTAATTATAATGGTTTAAAAATAGGAAAAATAGTTCTGATTAACCAAAATTCATGAAAATTTACCAGAACATCATGTTTTACAGTAGGAGGTTACAGAAAAATTTAAGGATTTTTCTCCACTGTAAACTATTTTTCTCTTAATTTCTAAAGTTAATTACACTTAAATACACATAAATACCCAAAACCGGATTATATAATATGAAGACCACTTTTGATATTTTTCTCAGGTTATTTATACTGTAAATGATGTTACAAAAATTTTTGGTAATTTATTTTAACTATTTAATATTATTCTTCAATTAAAGATTATTTAAAGGAATAAAACAAGGAAAAATAGAAATACCCACTGAAAATTATCTTTTGTATTTTTCCCAGCCTATTTATGTATAATAACAGTTAAATAAAAAGTTTGGGTAATTTTGAAAACTGTTTTCTATTTATTTCAATTTTTATTGGAATAAATGCTCAAAAATCATAAAATATAATTAAACAGCTTGGAAATCCATTTTTATAATTTTCCCAGCTTAGTATTGTGTAATAACAGTTAAATAAAAAGTTTGAGAATTTTTATCCTTTGAATGCTATTTCCGTGAATTTATGTTGTAATAAGGACTTAAAAATTTGGAAAATTTATATTCCAATGTTGTAATTAATCGCACGATTTGTAGAATTTCATTATTTCAGAAAAAGTGTAACCAATTAATATAAAATCAAATACTAAAACATAAATTGGCATTTCACTATATGTAGAATTTAGTATATTAGCATTAGATTTCGACATGGAAACTCACTAGTGTGTGTTTGATGTCGTAGGATCCCGGTAGTACGACGTTGGTGCATTCCGAAGTACCACTTGTACCTATTCGAAACATTGTGAGTATTCATGCACTCCCCTATTTTCAGTTTTTATGTTTTGGGGTGGAAAAGCATGTCCCGAAAAACTATTATTTTAATGTTGTATTTAAATTGATTTGTATCAAACATGATTGCTATTTTATTGCTATGTCTCTCTATGTATGTCTATGCAACACGGAACATGAGAACTTATCGTACTAAGGCCCTTCCCTTATCTCTAACCATTAACTCTTTGAGCCAATGGTCATTATGGATAGCGCTATTAGGAATTGACAACTCCTCACTCGCCCTATTGCTGGAGTGCATGATACCATATTCATCTATAGAACGATAAGCATAGATCTTGATAGGTCTTCAGTCATAGGTTTGGTTGAGACTCATTGTTTGCTCATACACATACAAACTCGTTACACATTATAGCAATAAACTTGCTATCTATTATGGCAATAAACTCGTTTATCAATTTTAGCAATCAACTTTGTTTCTCATTATAGCAATGAACTTTGTTCTCATTAAAGCAATGTACTTGTATTTATGAAAAGTCTTATACCAAATCTTGATTTTATAAACCTGTGAACTCACCAACTATTTTCATAGTTGACGCTCGTTTTACATGCTTTTTCAGGATATAAGTAGTAAGTGGATATAGAGATTCATCATCATAGAGCATGCTGCATCGTGTGGAAGTTATTTTATGAAGTTATATTTTGAACAATGTCATTTTGGAAAACTTGTACTTTGTTTTGTTTAAACTATGGGTTGTAAACTTTTAAATATTGCTATGGTGATGTATCTTTATCTTTTGCAATGAAACCTTTGTCGCTGTCATACCTTGCGTTTCCGCTTTAGCGGGGTGTGACAATTGGTCACAGGTTCGTCAGATGGTTTGGACCAGGATGAGTCCGTTCGCAGGAGTGTGCGAGGGCCACAACATGCTTGGAATCAAGAAATGGTAGGTCGTTGGATACCGGTTATGATATGAGACTATCGTAGGTTATGTAACATTAATTTCAACAATGGATTTGGTGGCAAGGTGGTTTGGGTAATTGTTTCCGGTCGAGATTTTCTTTCGGAGAGTCGCGTGGGGCGATTGTATGTGTGTATCTTGTGGCTCAACAATCGGGTAGGAGTCCGGTGTTTCAGGTAGTTGGCAGACAAGTTGGGACCAGGGAGGTCTCGAATACTTTTGGAAAGCAACTAGGGGGTAACAAGATGAGTTGGAATGGTTTTAGTGATTTGGGATTCGTGTGTGGAGTCGCTTGTTATTTGGGGCACATGCTAAGTCGCATGCAGTTGGATTAATAATCTCAGAGTGGTTGATTGGACCCTATTGTGCAACTCTCGTTTGAGTCTAACCGTTGCAGGGAGGAATCTTCTACTTGAAGGATTATCTGAGCCTTCTATGAAGTATGAGTGTTCTGCAACAGTATGAGGTCAGTGATTTTGGTTTCCCCATGGAAGCCTCAAGGGTGAGAAGTGTTTTGTTTTGTCTAAAATTCATTGTGGTAATGGTATAATAGTGGTTCAGTGTGGGTGGTCTGTCGGGAAGTCAGACCAATTCGAGATATCGGGTTTCGGGAAAGGTAGAGGTGGTTTCTGTAATGGTTTAAAGTTCGTTCTTCTTCAGGTTTAGTGAGTTCTGCTAGGGTTGGTTTCAGTCATCTGGGGAAGGTTGTGGTATTCTCAGGATTGTGGTCGTGCTGTTCAGGATGTTGGCATGATGGGAAAGGTAAGGACGGATTTCGAGGACGAAATCTAATTTAAGTGGGGGAGAGTTGCAATGCCATGTTTTGAATCGTTACCCATTTGGGTGGGAGTGGCAAAATGTAGATGGTTCGGGCATTTGGAATTGGTTTTGGTGCCAAGGGGCATTTTGGTAAATTGGCGGCGGGCCTTTATGGAAATTGGATTTTGTATTCGAGGAGCTTTAAGTCAAGTATGAGTTGATAATAGTGTAGTGTTTCTCGATACCTTTTCATTGATATAAGGATGGTTGGAATCGGAGCTGTATCAAGAAAGTTATGGCCATCGGAATGAATTAAGGTTTAAGGGTAAACCCTAGTACGCGGGGCGTACCAAGGAAGTACGTGGGGAGTACCGAGGCGAAGAGGGTTACGCCATGCGTAATGGAGTGTACGCTTAGCGTACTTCGGAGTTGGGATCGAGGTGCGAGACCTCGTACGCTGGGCGTACGAGGAGTACGCTGAGCGTACGAGGGTAAGTGAGAAAACCCTAATTTTCGTATTTGTACCCTATAAAAGCTTTATGTTTGTCCCTTTCCCTCATTTCTAAGTCAGCCTCCACATTCTAAAAATCCTAAATCGACCTTAGAGCCTCTTGGAGGTGTTCTTGAGCTATTGGGAGGCTTTGATGCTCATTTTTGCCCTTGGGAAGGAAAGAAGAGATATTTAAAGTTGTTTTGCTTGGTGGGAAAGCTTTGGATCCAAAATCATCACCTTGTGGGTAAGCTTTTTGAGGTAACAAGTTTGCAACTTGTCTTATGTATGATTAGAACTCTTCATGGCTAGTTTATTATGGTTTTGGTCTTCTTTTTGAGATTATGGATGAGTTAGGTTGTTTAAGGGTTCATACGTTCAGATCTGAGTTTGTTTTGGCATCCTTGAGCATAAAGGTGCAAGCTTTATGGGTATTATGAAGTCATGCATGCATTAAGTCAATCAGTAAGTCCCTTTTAAGCTTAAGAGCTTCTTTTAGTCATGTATGAACGTAAGGTTGGCAACTTTACGTGGTATTCCAACTCAAGGAGGTCAGGTCTTTGGTTTGGAAAGCTTTGTCTTAATGGATTAAGTGAAAATTAGGTTTGGGTTGAATAAGGTGAGTACATTGGGCGTCCAAGCGAGTACGCTGCGAGTACGTGCCTGTACACCTCGCGTACTCGGTCTGAATGGGCTTGGTGTGTTTGGGCTTCAGTTTGGGCTATCTTTTTAGGCTTGGTTGCTTGGGGCTTTGTTGGACCAGCTGAGAATATGTGTTTTGGATTAGGAAAAGTTAATGGGGTTTAGGGTAAGGCCCATCTAGGGGTTTGGGCGGGCTTTAGGGTAAGGCCCATGTAAGGTTTTGGGCCCAATTTGGAAAATTGGGCCATTAGTGGGCTTTGGATGATTATTGGTTTGTGGGCCTTTATGATTGTGAGTTTGGGCCTTAGTCTTGGACCCAACTAGGTGAGGCGTAAAATGGTCTTTTTACCCCATGTATGGATTATTGGATTTGGTTTGGAACCCAATTGTTGATTGGGTGTTATTTGTTTGTTAGTGCAAGAATTCTAGCGGATCAGTGGTCAGAGATTTATTCGTGGGTTCAGCTATCGAGGTGAGTCTCCTAACTGTTCTATGGGTCGAAGGCACCAATGCCGGCCTATTTGGTTTATGTATTATAGGAAGACCAGGTGTGGCCCTTCGCATTTTGTATGAAAGACCAGGAGGCGGCTCTTGGCAATCTGTATGCAAGACCAAAGTCTGAACTATGGCGGTTAATTAGTTAAGTAGTTGTAGATTGTATGCTAGTTGTATTTGTGATGCATGCACGGAAGATCAGGAGGTGGCTCCTGGAACTTGTCTGTAAGACCCAGAGTTTTCGCCTCCGGCCTAGCAAGGAAGACCATTATACGACTCGTGACATAATGGCAAGACTATGGTTGGCACATAGCACTTTCTATTGATTGTTGGATATACATGATATGTATGACTCGTATGATATGTATGGTATGTGGTATTTTGGGGAACTCACTAAGCTGTATGCTTACAGTTTGTGGTTTATGGTTTAAGGTACTTCCAGTTTGAAAGGGAAGGGCCCGGCTTGATCGCAGTGTATACACCCGTGTTTTTGCGCAATTCGTGATTTTGAGATTTTACTCTGATAATTGTTTTACTCTGGAATACTTTTAAATGTTTGAATAAAGATAAATGAATGTTTGAATATATGTTAAAAATGAAATTTTTACCCTATGATTTTCGGGATGTTACACAACTAATTTTTATTTCGATTTATGTGTCACACACTGATGTACTGTGTCGCACTCGAAACTTTAAAAAATCATAATTTCCTGATACGAAGTCAAATTTAGACATTCTTTATATCCCTATTGACGAGTACTTCGAATTTCGTTTAGTGCATTTATCATAAATATGCTTTTATTTTTAATTGTTATTTTTAGCTTTTCATTTTGATTTTAATTGTATTTTTATACAAATACTATATCGTTATAAAATTTATCAATATAACATAAATACAATATTATATATAAAGAACACTTCGTAAACATATAAAACATAATAAAACTTCTCTTTTATTTATTTATTTATAATACAATCTACATTTATTCGATAACGTAAATGAGGGTCTATCCGCGAAATCTCAAACGAAAACAGCGGGTGTTAGACCTAACTATGATCCAAATTACACTTTTGGTGAAATGGAGAAAGGATCATCCAAAATAACAAGTCATTGGTGAAGCATCAACTGGTATCTACACAACAAAAGGAAAGACAAGCAGTGTTGAACATCAATCAAGAATTTTGCATGTTTAATTCTATCATATTAAAAATCAAACCCAAAATGGTGAAAATGGCACTCTATCATTCTGATTGGGTGGTGGCCATGCATACTAAGTTGAATGAGTTTGAAAGGAACAAAGTACGGCGTTTAATTCCAACACATCCAGAGGCTTCTGTTGTAGGTCTTAAATGCGTCTTTTGGCACAAGCTTGACAAAAAAGAAAATGTAGTACAAAATAAGGCAAGGCTCTTTGTGAAAGGATATATCCAAGAAGAGGGTATCGGTTACGAAAAGACTTGAAACAGTTCTCATTATCTTAGCTTATGTTGCATACAAAATTTTTGAAGTTTTTCAATGGATGTTAAATGTGCATTTCTGAATGAAAAACTAAAAGAAATGGTGTTTGTTGAACAACCTCCAGGTTTTGTAAATGAAAAGTATCCAGACCATTGTTATAGTCTATAAAAATCTGTTTATGGTCTTAAACAAGCTCCGAGGGCATGGTATAACACTTTTAATCGTTTCTTAAACAATCCAAATTTAAACAAGGTTCAGTTAACCCTACATTCTTTCCTAAAAAGATTGGTGATCACTTGATGGTTTTCCAAATTTATGTTGATGATATTTTTTTTCGGTTCTACAGATCCTTCATTGAATGTTGAATGTCAAATCATCAGATCAATTATTTGGTATCTTCCCAAAGGCATTTCCTGAAGCTGCATTTATGAGAATATTACAAGGGGTTGGAATGATGGAGGCTGAATCAGTTCCAAAATCAAATTGAAAAGGATTACTATTCGCAACACATCACAACAGGTAAATTCCTTGCAATTATACTACACATCAGTTTCACTGTATCCAGTTACTGTTCATTTACGATGGGATGCGAACCATCACAACACTTCATCTACAATTTTTTTTTACTTTCATTCCTTATGTTTACTGTTCATTTTCAATGCAGTGTGAGTCATCGCAATCCATCATAGTCTTAAATTTTTTTAAAAATTTTCAAAAATCCAAAAATATTTTTCTTTCTTAAAAATTTTCAGCAATCCCAAAATATTTTTCATTCTTAAAAATTTTCAGAAATCCAAAAAGATTTTGTTTTCTTCAAATTTTTGCAAAATCTAAAAATATCTTCTTTTCTGAAAACATTTGAAAAACCAAAAAAAAATTAATTTTTTAGCGGTGAACACAAGTTGTTCAAGGTTGAAATAAATGAATTGACGTGACACTTTATTTTTTGCAATGCTATAAGTATAACCCTTGATATTCTGAGTTTAAGCCAACATGAAATTATGGTTTTACGAAGGATGTATCTATTATCAAAAGTATTTATAACACAGATTTTTGTGCAATACAAGTAAACTTACCATCTTCTATCTATCATTTTTTAATCACTTCAGACACTTATACTTAAAATTGTTGATGGTTCAGATTAATTCACATTTGAACTTAGGTTTTACAAAGTCTATGTTAGTGATCATAAATCACTATAACCACAATTTATGTGAAATACCACAATGATTACCAACTTATTTCTAAACTTTTCTTAATCATCTCACACAAATGCACTAAAGCCCTTGATACTTCAAGTAAATACCAACTTGAAATTATTGTTGGATCTATATACTCAAGACTAATTATTGAGTGATATTGCTAATAACATATGATCCCATAGGGTTACACCTTTATCAAGTTGACACATTTTGTATCTTTATTATTAATACGATTATTAATCAAAAATATCAACTCTTGTATTTAATTAGGAAATAAGTATTGTTTTTGTGAAAATAATAATTTAAGAGAGCATAACTAGTTATTATATCATATGGTATGATTTATAAGTCATGTACAAATGCTTTGGACAGTTTGGTAAACCATTGACTTACTGGTTATTTGGTCTTTATGTTAAAGAAACTAGCAAAACATTTTTTTTGTCTTCTTTTGAAGGCATGGCCGAATTCTTTATTAAAGAAGAGAGATTGCTTGTCAACCTTCTTCTAATGCTCCTCATGCTCATTAAGGCTACCATTAATTTATGCTATTATAATATAAATGCATGTATTGCATGAGGGTATATAATAAAGTGCATGGAACTTGCAAGTGTTGGTGCATTTGAGTTGTGTCCAAAAACCATAAGTTTCTTAAGACACTTTTCTTCTTGCTTTTCTTTTGAAGTTCTTGCAAGTGTTGGTGCATTTGAGTTGTGTCCTTTAGTGCTTATTTGCGTTAAGTGCTTAGAGGATTAAGATACTCACGAATACAAGAAGGATTCATAATTCCAAGTGTCTTATTCTTGATGGTGGATACTTGTAGAAAAGATCATCTTCTTTGATCTTTCTATCTTCATCAACACCCTAAAACCAAGTCGGTTCAAAGGCTCCAAAGGTTGTCATGCTAAAACACTATATGGTCATTTTTAAGATCATTCTAACCTCTATAAATGGATCCTAGATGGTTTGGTTTTGTTATAAAGTCAAAAATAAATTTGCTACTTTTAAGCTTTTGTTCCCCAATTTTTTTTGAAATACTATCTTTATTTTGTATTAAAACCCATCAATGGTATCAGAGCCATTTTTATATGTTAGAATGATTTTTTATGTTTGATAATCTTTGGTTTTTGTAAAACAAGAGAAGATTTCTTTTGGTTAAGAAATGTCCATATTTGTCCTATTTGGCAACTTGTTGTTTAAAATTGTTTATTTTTATATATAACAATTTTTCATGCATTTTGGTTATATAAAAGTCGCCCTAGAAAAAACAAAGTGTTTTTTGTTATTATTTTTGATATGTTGTTGTATATAAACAAGCCAATTGGACCTTTGTGTTGTCTTTGGTTGATATTTTATTTATTCATAAGAGGTCATAGATAAATGTGTATTTTTTTCATTTGTTTATTTTATGTAATAAATTAGTTAGACTAGTTGTATTTTTATTTGAATGTAACAAGATGAATAAATGACCATTTTGAAGATGACTTAACCATTTGAGAACATAATCCCAACCATGAGCTTCTATTCTTGGTTTTGGGCTTAGTTATAGTCTTAATGGTTTAAGTGTTATAACCTTTACAACATGATGATTTGAAGTTCTTTCGTAAACAAGAGTTATCTTAGCAAGTGGGAGCTTGAAGACCTTTTGATGTGTCCCTTAGGTCCTTTAGGAAAGACTTAATAATTTTTGTGATGACTCACAAAAATTATTACTAGACATGGCTTGGTTTATACACATTTTAATGTATGCATGTGATGTTTATTTTATGATTGTTGTATGTTATGTTTGATGTATGAAAATGGCTTTTACAAGCTAAATAACATTTTATCGTAAAATAATATCACTCGGAGTTTGAGTAAAAAATATTTAAAAGAAAACATAAGATGTTTATAAATGACTATTTATAAAAACGTTTTACCAAGTAAAAATCGATGTTTTTTTGTTAAAAATAGTTTTAATGTAAAACTTATAAATATCCAAATTTAAAATATTTAAAATGGTTTAAAAGATGTTTAAACATTATATAAACTCCTTGTCTTTAAATTAAATAAAGATTTTTTTATTAAAAAGACTAAAATCGGTTTATAGCGTTATAACGACAAATAATAAAACTAGTGATTATTTTTTCGTCAAAACTTAATATATGATATTAGTTTTTTAAACATAACGCAACATGTTGATATTATGTTTTATGTATGCCAAATGAGATTTAAAACATAAGTATCACTACCTAAGTTTGGTTTATCAAAATATGACTTTTATCATATGATGTATAAAATTGTGTTTAT
The DNA here is from genome assembly GCF_052849685.1 of Lactuca virosa. Lineage (NCBI taxonomy): Eukaryota > Viridiplantae > Streptophyta > Magnoliopsida > Asterales > Asteraceae > Lactuca > Lactuca virosa. The sequence goes on along the minus strand of NC_136429.1, from coordinate 364,810,569 downwards.
TAAATAAATGTGTTTTATTCTATAAATTCATAAAGTTATAAGATTTTGATTATTAAAAAGAGATTTAAAAGTGTGATTTAAGAACTCACCCAAAAATCCAAGTCTTGAGTATAAAATGAACTTTTATTAAAGACTATTATAGGTTCTAAAAAGCGTTTTACGACTAAACTTTAAATATCGGATTTTAGTTTATCGCTGCTAATGGTAAATAAAACGAAGTTTTATTTGGTAACTAAAAAACCTTATAACAAGTGATATGATTTTTACAAAAGTGTAACATTCGGTTTATTTAATAAATAAATAGATAAAAATTGATGAACGAATAGTCGCCCTAAATCCATATTATTTAGTGGAGGGTTGGTTTTGGAGAGCCGAATGTTATAATTTGGATTATTCGGGGGTTAAAGCGTGATTTCGGGGCTTATTTTGTAAAGATTTTTAGAAGACAAGGTGTGTTTGGTATCATTTGGACTTGATATGAAAAGATTTTAGATATTAGGGCAAAAAGGGTAAATTATGTACCTTAGTCGAAAAGAATTGTCAAGCAAGGGTTGTTTGTAAAATTCGGACTTAATTAGTAAAGGTTTTCAGGGGTAGGGTTTAAATGGTAAATATTGGATTAAGTTTGAAAGAAAATGTTATGGGGAGGGACTATTGTTGTCATTATGGAAAACTTTTAGGATGGAGTCGGGTATTTAAAGGTTGCATAACCCTAACCCTAGCGGCCTTGTATCAGCTGCCACCCTCTCCATCTTCAACCTCCGGTCGCCGCCACCTTATGGCTCCCACTCTCTCTCAGCCGCCGTTTGCTTCACCGAGTCCGACATCCACCACTTCCGCATGCTGCCTTGTCGACGTACGCCATTGTTACATCGCCCGCTGTCGCTAGTGATGTTAAAGACAGCCGGTAGATCGCCGAGACTGACGGGAGGAGCCGAGAACGATGAAGCTGAGGCCGTGAACGTCTGGAAGGCCCCAGTAAGGCTAAACCATGACTCGTTTCTTTCGTCTTTCGTTCCTTTTGGTTGTACAAAGTCGTCATCGCCATTTCTGTTAGCTCCGACGCCGCCACCAGCCACCATGAGGAGGTGGCTGTGTGCGTGAATTAGTATGTGTATGAAGGTATTTCTTGGGTTTAATGTGATATAGATATCTTTTGGCCAGGAAAACAGGAGGAAACTCATCACCGCCACCTACTCCCACCATCCACCACCACCGGCCACCACAAGGTGGTTATGTGTGTGTGTGTTTAGCTTAGTTGTTTGTGTGTTAATTGAGAGTTGTATTGTTAAATGTAATTAGGAATTAGACTAATGAAAAGAAACCCTAACCACCACCGTGAGGTGGTGGCTGCCGCCTCCTGCCGCCACCATTCACTGTGTTGGGTGGCGGTGTGCTTGTTGTGTTTGATTTGTTGGGATGTTTGGACAAAGGGACTAAAACCCTAATGGGCCTAATAAACCCTAATGAGCCCAATGAAACCCTAATGGGCCCAATGAAACCCTAATGGGCCTAATGAACCCTAATTGATCAAAAGACGTAGTTATTGGGCCTATTGGGCTATGATTGGGTTGGAAACCCTAATTAGGGTTTGGAAAACCCTAATTTTGGGATTTTTGGTTTGGACTTATGGAGACCCGCATTTTGGACCATTGGAGTGAAGTGATGACTCAATCCCGATTTCATTCTATGTTTGGACTTAATGGATTAAGTCCTTAATGGGTTAAGTAGGAACACTTAACCCTAATCGTCATTTTATGTGAAAAACCCTAATTAGGTTTGGATGCTTGTTGGGCCACTTATTGGACTAAGCTGTTGTGGGCCTTTGTGGGCCAATTGGGAACATATTTATGGACTAAGGGAAATTATTGGGCTTCAGGATGATACCCATTTGAGAGGCTTGGGCCCAATTTGGAAAATTAGGCCATAAGTGGGCCATAATTAGACCTTGAGGATTATTAGCTATTGGGCCATCAGAATGCCAATTGTTTAGGCTAGAATAATTGGTTGGGCCTTAAAGTAAGTCCATGTAGAGGTTTGGTCCCAATTTGGAAAATTGGGCCATATGTTGGGCTTTGGCCCATTACTTGTCTATTGGGCCTTTGGAGTGTGAGTTGGACCTTGGGCGTGGAACCCAATTATTAATTGGGTGTCATTTTGATGTTGACAGTTCGGGAATCTGTCAACCAGCAATGGGAGTTTTATTCGCGAGACTTCAGTAGTTCCAGGTGAGTCTCCTTACCATACCAATGGGTCTAAGGCACCAAGGCCGGCCCATTTTATGATATGTGATATGCTAGCTGATTATGTGTTATGTTAGTATGATGTTTGCATTGAAGACCTCGGGGGGTTCCCGAGGCAGTAGACTAAGACCATGTGGGGGTTCACATGGCAATTAGTTATATGTGTTATGCGGTATGCTAGCTATTATGTGATATGTGGTATGCTAGATATTTCTATGATATGCGGTGTGCTAGTTGACTTTGTGTTGCTTGCATGGAAGACCTCGTGGGGGTTACCGAGGCAGTGGGATATAAGACCATGTGGGGGTTCCCATGGCATCCCAGGCTAAGACCATGTGGGGGTTCCCATGGCAGTGATCTAAGACCATGTGGGGGTTCCCATGGCTTTCCTAGTTAAGACCATGCGGGGGTTCCCATGGCAGTGGGCTAAGACCACGTGGGGGTTCCAGTGGCACCCGGTGTAAGATATTGGAGGGTTTCCATGGCTTCCCTATATGTTTATATGCATGGCTTGTGTAGTTGATATGATTTATGTGAGTATGTGAATAAGAGACCCTGGAGGGTTTCCATGGCATCTTCATATGTGTATATGCATGCTTATGCGATTGTTATGGTTTATGTAGCTGTTATAGCTTATATGGATTATGTGGTTATGTGGATTGTGTGGGGTATGCTCTGGGGAACTCACTAAGCTTCGTGCTTACGGTTTACAGTTTTGGTTTCAGGTATCATTGATTTGGAAAGGAAGGGCTCGGATTGATCGCAATGCACACACCTATGATTTCCGCAATGAATGATTTTGGGATGAACTCTTATAAATGTGTTACTTAGTGATAATTTGAAATGTTTGAAATAAATGGTATCAACGTTTTAACTATATTAAAAATAAAATTTTTACCCTTGATTTTTGGGTCGTTACAAAAAGGGTACATGAATTTGGATGCATGCTATCACACCCCCGAACTAAGTAAACAGCGAAAACGTCCGGGAGCAGATGACGTCATATACAGTATCACAACAATTGCATAATAGATATCAAATCATTACAAACATTGTATTGATAATTTAATATTTACATTGTATTTGAATCATTGTTTGACTCCAAAAGCATACAACAAAATATCAGACGTAACAATACTAAGCTCCGTCTTCACCAAAACATGGGTGGGTACCTGTCTACTGATTTCCTGAGAATACAAGTGATTTTGAAAAAGAGTGTCAACAATTAAGTTGGTGAGTTCATAAGCATTTTGTATGAGAAAGATATGTCTTTGTTCCTTGAAAATGATAGTGTGTTCTTCCAGAAAATCCAATATTTTCTTATAAATGTAGTGTGGTCTTAAATAACCTAAGACTGAAAATGTATAAGTATTATTGTGCTCTAAAGCAGTGTAACGTAGTTTTATATCTTTTAATATCGTTTGAATGCATGTTTCCAAAATTGTAAATTGTATTGTACTAGAAGATAGTGTAATGTAGTTATATCTATATGAAATCATTTGAATGTATGTATCTAGAACTATCAGTTGTACTGAAAAATAGTGTAGTGTAGTTTTATCTGAATAAAACTATTTGAAGATATGTTTGCCCGGTAAACCAAATGTCTTGTTAATACTTATTGTAAGTGTTTATTAGAACCATGCTAACGACTAGTGGCTTGTACGACGTTCTTTAGGCGTCGGAATGGTACAACATTTGTCACCCCAGATCTGCCGGTCCAACTATAGCTAACAGTTTAGGTGCGGGATTGTCAGTCCTGTATAGATCTATATAGAAGTTTCACGCTCTCCCTACAAAAGACTCTAGTTATAATTCAGGACTTTTAGTGGTATTCTGGTAGGTACAATGAAGGTAGTGGCTCACAATTCTGTATTAATACGTATAGTGTAATGAAATATCTTTTCCTTATCTTTTCCTTGTAACTGTATGTATTATCCTTTCATAGTGTTTACATAGCGTAAAAATAATTATACTTTTAAATAAATATTTTTATTGTCCCATAAGGGTAAAATAATGTGAATTCTCCATAAACTATACCTATTATAGTTTATATAATTGTTTCGTTGAAATGCAAATCCTTTGTATATTATTATCAACTTTGACATGATAATAAGTTGGAATTAAAATAATTATATATGTTCGTTTATATAATTATAACCTTTTAGCTCGACATGTTACAAAAAGGGTTAAGTTTTAATGTATCAAATTTGTACCCATATGTATATTTATATTTAATAAAAATATAAATGTAACGGTTTGTATATTAACACAAATTATCTTGTCTTTTACTTGTATTCCCCCCCCCCCCCCGCCTAAAACATAGAAAAATCTTGGAAAATGTGGGGGTATGAACTCACCTTATGTGTATTCGCGGTTTGATAACGAAGTGACGGTGACGATCCTTAAGTTACGAACACTTGAAGATGATTGAATCCTAAGAGTTTTAACACGTACTAATGTGTGAATAAGATGAACTAAATATGAAAATGTTTACATAAACACTAGATCATAAGAACTTACAATGATTCTTAAGGAAATAGCTTGAAGAATAAAGCTCCAGGGGATGTTTGATCTTTGAGTTCGGAAGGAAATGAGACTTGATATTTGAGAGAGAATTTGTGAAGTGTGAATGTTTAACTGTAAATGAGGAATGGTTCTAATTTGTGTATTATGTAGGATATAAGAGATAATGAAGTGACACTTTACGTTGGTAAGTGTAATATATCACTTTGGGAAGATAAATATCCAATCAAGTGGCACCATATCATGATATTTAAAGGATATTTCGGCCCTAAGAGGGTGATTTCGGCCCTAGCATGACCGAAATCATCATAAACACTTTTCACAAATTAGATTTCGGTCCTAGCTTCAACTAAGGAGAAGATTTCGGTCTTGGCTTTATCCCATGAAGGTGATTTCGGTTCTAGGGTGACCGAAATCCTATTCTTTGTGGGGTACTAGGCTTAAATTATAATGTAATGTTTTAGTTTCATGATTTATGTTCCAAATAATTGGCTTTGCTTGAATATTAAGTGTTTACTACAAACATTATTTTTAACATGTATATATTTATAATCATACCAATGATGCCCTCTTGGCTTTCAATGAATATTATTGCATCGAAGTTACATAGATATGTATTGTGGGTACACCTATACACGAGACCCCTTAGACTTTGTTTGACCCAAAATTTTCTAGTTGTGACAACATCCCCCTGTTATAAGGAATTTCGTCCTGAAATTAGCATTCAGAGTGTGACTTCATGTGTTGGGGAAAAGATGCGGGTACTTTTGTTTTATCTGGTCTTCTTGTTCCCAGGTGAATTCAGGTCCTCGCTTGGCGTTCCAACGGACTTTTACAATTGGTATACGGCTTTGCTTTGTTCTCTTGATTTCCCTATCCATGATTTCCACTGGCTCTTCAATGAAGTTAAGGATCTCATTTATCTCTATTTCGTCGAGTGGGATAACAAGAGTCTCATCAGATAGACACTTATTTAGATTAGATACGTGGAAGGTGGGGTGTACGTTACTAAGTTATTGTGGTAGTTGGAGTTTGTAAGCTACCGGGCCGATTCTAGCAACTATTTCGAAAGGCCCGATGTAACTTGGATTTAGTTTTCCACGCTTTCCAAAGCGTATCATTCAATTCTAGGGTGAGATCTTTAACAGAACACGGTCACCCACCTGGAATTCCAAGGGTTTGCATCTCTTATCTGCATAGCTCTTTTTCCGGTCCCTAGATGCTTTCAGCCGTTCACGGATTTGAACGATCTTCTCCGTTGTCTACCTTATAATCTCGGGGCCAGTGAGAGTGCTGTCAGGAACTTGCCCCTTTTCTAGTTGCGTGTTACCCACTTCAGCCCAACATAGAGGTGACCTGCACTTGCGGCCATAGAGGGCTTCGAATGGAGAAACTCCGATGTTAGTGTGATAGTGTAACGCTCCCTTTCTGGTATGTAAATTTAATTAAAGTACCTTCTTTTCTTAAGGGGTACTCGACGAGTATGTAGCCCGACTCGTCGAGTAGAAGCGGGATGACCACGCGATTTAAGTTGTCTACTCGGCGAGTCCATATGTTGGGACTCGACGAGTCTGCCTGTCTGGATGAAACCTTAAATCCCAGGGTTTGTACCCTATTTAAACGTCATTATAGCCTCCCACCCCAGCCTCCAGCACCTTTAGAGCATTTCCCTGTAAACCCTAGCCCCTATTGTTAAGCTTGAGTGTGTTTGTGCTAGTTTGGAAGCTTTGGAAGAGAAGGAAGGGAAGAAGGTTCATAGAAGAGAAGGGAGATCCAAGAGTTAGCTTCCATCTGTTTCTCATTCAGGTAATAAAGTTATTACCTTGTGTATTCCTCCATTAAACCCTCTTTTATGCTTGTTATGTCTTCTTTGGAGCCTTTTATGATTCAAAACTTGAGATATGGACTCTCCTTTGGATGGAAACCTTAGATCTGGACGTTATTGAACTACAGGAGCTCATTATAGCCACCTTTATGCAAGCATGGCCTTGTTCCAAACCCTAAGTGCTTAGTATTTGATGATTTTGGTATTTTCGCCTCATACTCTTGTGCATGCACGTAAAGTTGGAAACTTTACGTGTAAAACCAGTCCTAGAAGCTCAGATCTATGATTTGGAAGCACTGAAATCGATTAGAATCGACTGTGTAGTAATAGCATGCTTGGGACTCGACGAGTTGTTCCTCAACTCGGCGAGTTGTTCTTCAGACTCGACGAGTTGTTCTTACGACTCGGCGAGTCACAGACTGGACGTGTTCATATGATGAAGGAGAACTCGACGAGTTGTTCATAAAACTCGGCGAGTCAACTCGTCGAGTCGGATGAAGTTAGACTCGATATTAGTATCGAAGAAGAACTCGTCGAGTCTTTGCCAAACTCGACGAGTAGAAGCGGGTAGAGGATTAGAATGGATGATAGGGACTCGGCGAGTTGGCAGCCCAACTCGGCTAGTCCGGTCAACTGGAAGTTGACTTTGACCAGGAAGTTGACTTGACCAGGGGTAAATAGTCATTTTACCCTGAGATTAGTTATCAGTATTTGATTTAGTGTTTATGGGATTTGTAGTCGGGGAGTTCCGGAGTAGCAGTCAGGCAGTTTCAGATTTAGCATCTCGGCAGCCAGCGTTACGAGGTGAGTTTCCTTCTAGTAGGAATGGGTCTACGACCATAATGCCGACCCGTCTAGTTAGCAGTAGTTTCGGACTTCGGTCCGATGCAGTAGTTCAGTGTGCTTGATGTCTTTGTGATTCAAGCCTGTCTTTGTGTTATGTGTTCTGGGCTTGGGTCCGATGCGGTATGCAGTATATGTGTTTATGCTAGTAGTTATGATTATGCTATGCTATGTTCAGTCAGATTCCGGACTTCGGTCCGATGCAGTGGGCAAGGCCCTGGTTAGTTCAGCACTTCGGTCCGATGCAGTTTCCGGAATTCGGTCTGATGCAGAGGGCAAGGCCCTGGTTAGTTCCGGACTTCGGTCCGATGCAGTTTCTGGACTTCGGTCAGATGCAGAGGGCAAGGCCCTAGTTAGTTCCGGACTCCGGTCCGATGCAGTTTCCGGACTTCGGTCCGATGCAGTGGGCAAGGCCCAATATGTGTTTATATGTTGTTGTATGGTATGTGGTAGTTTGGGGGAGCTCACTAAGCTTTGTGATTACAGTTTCAGTTTTGGTTTCAGGTACTTCCGCTAGCAAAGGGAAGAGCTCGGGTTGATGGCATCGCACCCACCACAGCTTCAGTTTTATCCTGGGAGTTTTATTCAGATATCTTGTTATGATTGATACAGTTTTGTTTTGACACAGTTACTATGACTTTTGAGTACTCATTCCATGGTTCTTATTATATATGACATTGGATGATGTGATTTTTAGTAATATTAAAACAAAAATTTTTGGGGTCGTGTTTTGGGTTGTTACAAGTTGGTATCAGAGCCTTGGTTTGAGGGATTCAGGCATACTTTCGAGTGTGTCTGAACTCAAACTAAGGAAATGGTGAAAGATTTTTAAAAGAGAAACGTTTTCGAAAAGAAATTTTGAAAAGAACTTAGAAAGAAACAGAGTCTTCTTAAAAAGGGGTGTGGTGCATGCGATCAGCCGAGCTCAAGTAAGTACTCCCAAATTACCCATACAAGCTTATGTTATGATTATCAGTTTCAGTAGAACAACATGCTAGAATTGGACTAAGGATCTAGGAGGATGCCTTATGTGCCTGCTATATGTGTTTCGGCTTTATGAGAATTGCATGCTAGTATTGAGTAGACAGCAGTAGGATAGCCTGGTTAGGTTATGCCTGATAGTATGAGCTTAGCATTGTATGCTAGTGCAGATTAGTCAGAATAATAGCCAGAGTGGTATATGCTTGATTATGTACTCAATGCCCGAATGCTGCTTGCTTTGTGCTTTTAGGAGTTCCAGTTGTCTTTCACTAACTAGTAAACGAATATGTTAAGTTACATATTGCAAGGACTAAATAATTTCAGAAGGTTAGGTCTAGCTCTATTTCGCAGCTCTCGTTTGAGTCCAACCGTTATAGGGTAGGATCCCTCATTCGAATAATTATCTAGTCTGAGTGATATGTAATAGTACTCGCGAGCTAGTTAGGGAAAGAAAGTGGGGACTTCTTATGCAGCTGATGGCGGAGAGTGGGTTGGTGATCACCCTAGGGCTAGCCTAGGATAAGATTAGCATGAGATCAGCAGTAGTAGTAGAAGGGACTTGGTGGAGTCGAGGCAGTTCTTGGGAAGGTACAGATAGATGTGGAAGGTAGTAGGGGCCCATACTACTGAAAGCAGAGGATCTGTACTTGAATCAAGGAAGGCCAAGGCCAAACCAGGAAACTTGTAGTAATAGTGATCCCTCGAGATATATCAGTATTTCTGACGTTGTCGCTATGTGTTTCAGAATGGTGGTTTTATGCCCTAGACCAGCAGTCGGCAGTTCAGGTGCCGGTGAGGGATCAGGACCAGGCTCGGGAGCCGAGCATTTGGATGATCAGACTAGGGAGTTTCTCTCTTCAGAGATTACTCGCATCATACTCGAGCAGACTCCTGTGATCTTTGGTTCGATCAAGGAGGGTATTTTGGAGCTGATGGATGAGAGGTTGAGCACCTTTCGTGCTGAGGTGGCGACCATGATGGGGTCGCGCACGCTCACTTTCAGGGAGTTCAGAGCCTGTGGAGCTCCTGACTATCATGGGGTGCGGGACCCCATAACGAGTACCAGGTGGTTGGCGGATGTCGCCAATGCTTTCCGCACCAGCAGATGTCCCGAGGGGGAGAAGGTCAGACTAGCATCCTGTCTTCTGAAGGACAGGGAACGAGATTGGTAGGAGGAGATCGGGCATGTCATCGGGGATGACACAACACTTGATGCGATGACTTGGGCTGATTTTTCTACCAGGTTCAGAGCCGAGTTTGCACCGATTATCGAGGTGCAGCAGTTAGCCAGGGAGTTTCAGGATCTCACCCAGACTACAGAGACAGTGGCGGAGATTACCGCCAAGTTCAGGGAGAGGGCTCTTCTCGTTCCTCAGTACACAGCTGATGAGGAAATGAAGAAGGCCCGTTATCATGAGATGTTGCGGAGTGATATCCGCCAGTTTGTGAGCCGGTCCAGCTGTAAAACGCTAGATGACATGATTCCTAGGGCTCGTGAGAGAGAGATTGATCTAGAGATGGAGAAGAAGAGGAAGCCAGAGGCGGTATCTGGTACTGGGAGATCGGGCAAAAAGCCCAAGGTATCAGATCATAGATCTAGAGGTCAGCAGAGCCACGGTCAGTGTGGCAAGTTGTTGGGTTTTGGTATACTACAACATCCTATGGTGCACATACAACCCTAAATACCTTGGATCTATGTTTTCACTAATTATACATGCAAATGGTTTCCAAGGTATTAATCTTACAACTAGCATGCATTTAACATAAAATTATAATATACTAGTTAGCATGACATACCTTTTGATGGAGCTTGAATTCTTGGTGTATTTGGCCTTAAAGAGCTTAGCCCCAATAGTGTGGAAGCCTCAAATGGAATCACAACACACCATGGACAAAGGATGAACTTGAGAGAGAATTCCATGCACACAAAAGACACCATGAACTCTAAAAAGATACAAGTGGCGATTTTGGGCAATGAAGTATCTATTTATATGTGGGATTTCTAGGGTCATGGATATAACCCAAATCCATACCCATGGGTTTTATGATCCATGGTTCATGTGGCCCAACTCTTTATGTATCCATACATAAACTTGGTCCAACATGGATCATAAGCCCAACACATATAAATATAACTAATTATCATAATTAGTCTCCATAGATTTAATTAGTCTCTTTCGACCACTAAATTAATTCCAAATTAATTCTTGATCACTACTAATTAAAACATATGATTTCATATTAATATATTATTACTTATAATATATTAATAAACCATAAATAACCTTCTCTCAAAAGTCCATCCTAACAAATTGTCCTGATGATATGCAATCCAAATGGACCATGCTACTCTCGGGTCGAATACATACCAATAATAGTTATGGGCTTAGACACCTAATCCAAGAGTCTCCCACTTGGATAAGTCTAAAACTATTATTCAAGTATGACTCCAAGATCCCGACTAGCAATCATAGCTCTTAAAGCCGCTGTCAAACTCTGAACAAATCAAATGACATGTCCATTAGATAAGGGATCATATATTCCTCCATTCTAGATATCATATGGACTGAGACATGGATTATAATCATTCTCTCTGTCCATTTGTTGTTTCCCGATTTCCGATTTATGACGACTGACTAATTGAACAAATCAAATCAGTCCAGGTTCGGCCGACCACCTACGTTTGTCATTACCAAATCATCGAGGGGCCCACATATATCGCTTTTATCCCGAAGGTAAAAGGAATGGATAAACTTCGACTCATATGGCTTGTTCTGCTACTTGTTGAATCATACACAAAGGCACGTTTTATAACATCGAGTTACCAATGCGTTTTCGTGCAATCAATGTATAACCAACTCATAGTAACAACTCATATCTCTAGGTTTGAAGAATATAAGATATTATCGTCTCATGATCACTCGTGATAAAATCCATGAAGTGATTCCAATGAGCGCGGGTTGAATCCAATACTCAGAACTTATGAGCACTCATGAGTGTTGTAGCCCTTTGTCCAACATCTTAGACCTCTACAAGCCAACCCATGACAGTCTTAATTCATATCTACTTCCAACATATGACCGACTGTGGATGGTTTGAATAACTTAGTCATCCAGAACAATGACCTAGTTTATTCTGGAAGTCAAAACATGCAAAATGAAACACAAGAATAATTGAATCGAATATGGTATCAAAACCTATGAACATAAATAAAATACCTTTTATTTATCACCATATGATTACACATTATTCATTGTATACTGTTTCAGCTATCAACTTTATTCTTGAATTTAAAACAATAGTTGTCCCATGCTCCAAGCATGTACACTATGTTTTCTAAACACTAGTCATGCCATACACCAAGTATGCATACTATGTTTGTCTATGATCTTTGCTTTGTGACATACACCAAGTATGCATACTATGTTTGTCTATGATCTTTACTTTGTGAAATAGATCAATTGAACATAACTCCAATGATCATCTTTTCATAGTCCCAAATCCTTACTGCAAATGCAAGAATTCCAAATTCATGCCATTTACTGAAATCTGTTAGATTCTAAACTTATATGCATTGATCCTCTTGTAATGATTATGCACAAAGTCAGATAGACTTGACAACAAACATTACAGAGCAATCCAAAGGAGATCAACTCCTTGGAAACATCCTTCTTGCATTAAGTTTCCTAATCTTACACAGATTGAATAATTTCTAACTTTGAAACATTTCCATATTCCATTTTGACTATCACTTCTGAACAAGAGTTTCCTCCTTACAGATTATGTCAATATGGTCTTTCCAGAATTATCATTATACTTCCAACTGTCCTTGAGCAACCAATCTTTGGTAAACCTTAGATTGTCCTCGACAATTGTTTAATCCTTTTAGTCATATCCAATTCTAGACCTTTTCCCTTCTTAATGCCCCAGGCATTTGGAAAATTTTAGAAATGATGAATATAGCACATGCAATCGATCCTATATCCGAAGCATATGGGACACGATTCATGATGTATCACATAAAGACTAAACTAGTCTTTTGCTATAATATTTCCATTTCAATTTGCCAAGTTCTCATAATTCAGATTATGAAAAGGGATGTCGTAATCATAATCGAATTTTAGAACGCAAATAATGGACCCTATATTAGAATTTTCTTATGTTGAGCCATTCCAACATAACATTCATATATATACTTGACTAAATACGATTAAAACCTCAATCTAAGCTTTTAGATTTGAGATGAAGTATAATTTTCTCTCCCTTAATTATAGCAAAACAACTTTTTCCCAATTGAAACCTTTTGTTTTCTATAATTAACATTGCTAACTTGCAACCTTTATCATAATTATCATGCTCCCACTAACATGATGATTATTAGCATAACACTTATGCTCCCACTAGCTTTGACATGTACTCAGAAATCAGTTGAACTTCTAGAAAAAACAATACTTTATTGACTTTCTTACCAAAGTTCAGATTTCTGATACTAGATTGCTTTGATAAAACTTTATCAATATCATACACCTTATCTTGGATAGCTCACAGGTGTGTCTAAACAATTTCAGAACTATGAAAAGGGATGTCGTAATCATAGTCTAAATTGTTTAGACCTTTGCCACTTCTCACAAGTCCATGTTAGTGTGCCGGTTAACCACACAGCTCCACTAACGACTTTGAGAATGCAAATATCACAATTGCTATCTACTTCAAATCTACTTGGTGGAAGTGTTTCCTCACCATCATTTTCATGAATCGGAGAGAAACCTTATGACCCTTAGATTTAATGGTGTATGTGTTCTTATCCATGTGAATTGTCAAAACCATAGTCACAAGACAAGGATAATGACAAATCCAAACTCATATGGACTGAACTCAATCTTAATTTCTTTCCACCTGGCAGCTCAAGGGCCTGCCATTGCTTCCAAGTTGTTGTGCAACCAATTGAGAACTCTAAGAACTCATATGCAAAGCAAACTTTAACTGGAATGGGCACAGAATATGTCAACACGATAGGTTATAAACCTCAAGTCGTGTGCTAGTGAAGAACTTCAGGGTTTATTCTTGATTAGTTCTTGAGACTTTCAAGACCTTTAAGACTGCCACTGTCCTCTTGACATATAAGACTTTCTTGTCAGATATTCAAGAGATAGTGTGGATTCTAATCAAGACAAACACTTCACACAATTGGCCTTAGTTGGTCTTTGTTTTATCCAAAACATCACAACTTACCAATTTCAAATGTACAAGAGTAGAAAACTTTTACTCTTACATTTGATAAGTGTTTTAAACCTTCTTTAAGACATGTCATTCAAGTTACAATCTTAGAGTATAACTCTAAGAATTGTTTTTGGAACGAAGTATGAATCGTCTTCTTGATTTAACCACTTCAATAATTCATAACTCCTCTTCTTAACTATCAGAATGCACTTAGAGGATGAATTGCGATAAGGTCTCAAAATCATTAAGATGGTCTTAAAACATGATACTAAAGTACTCTCCCATCTTTTCAGATTTGAGAAACTTTTATCTTTCTGCCTAAATTGATTCTTTTTATTCGCTCTGCCATACATTGGAACCTTTTCCAATGTCTCAGAATTACACTTAAGCTTGTAAGTGTAACCATATTTACTGAACTATAGTAAATTATGACGAATAGTCTTATCGATCTTTTGTGGTGGACTCTGACCAGTGCACAAGAATGTGTACCCGATCCCTTAGACCTTCACTTGACTCACACACCCATGTGAACAAGTAGTTAGTCTTAATTTTTCCAATGCTCGAAAGTTCTCATTCATCATGCTATACAACTTGCATGATTCCAAGTTTCTATCCAATTGAAACTTGGGTGATGAGAATCTTTCCTTATTTGGTAAATTTAGACACTACCACAAATGAAAGAATCAAATTCATATTTCCACTCTTGCTCTTAATGGAATCTTATAAGCAACACAGATTTTCACAAATGCCATTATAAGGATATTTTAAAATAAATAAAATCAAAAGATTTACCTTTTATTTTAAAACTTTGCGGAAAAACTTATCCTTACAATCCATATGAAAACTTGTTGTTATCTATTCCTAAGCAAAATATCATAACTCCTAAGAAGTAGCTCAAGAATCCGATCTTCAAACTATGCGATAGAAATCCATCTACGCGATCAGATTCAGCATATTCTTTCTTTAAGTTTCTTCACTTTTCTTTGATTCTTAAAACATCAACATGTGACCCAGTCACATCATGTATCAAGAATCTCAGAATAGAAACTTAGCAGAGTTAGATAGTGGACTTTACCTGAAGTAGAGTCAAACTTATTGACTTTAACATCCTTAGGTAAATTTGGCAGCTTCGCAACCAATGCCCCTTTCTTTGGCAATATAAACATATGGACCCTTTGGTAATGGGACTATCTCAGACTTAGCTTTTCTCTTTACCATTTGCTCAACCGAGTTGACTATGGCCGATCCATTTCCATTGGGAAGAGAATGTTTTATTGGATTCCCAGTCTCATCATTGTCAATGTCCATAAAGTTTTTAGGAAATTGATCTTAGCAAATAGATAAGATCATTAAGGGTCTTGTCATAGTCTGTTTCATAGGTGTTCCAAAAGAACTCACTATGTGACTTAGAAAGTAGTTGAGCCACCAACTTTCTCAAGACTTTGACACCCAACTCTCCCGGCTTGTCAATATGTGACTACATCTCCAAGATGTGATCACACATAGACCTTTGCTTGCCAATAGGGCTTGAGTGACCTTAAACTTTTCAGGAACTTGTGGGTTAGGGAGAATAATTGGAGGAGGTGAAAGAAGTATGATTTCCATGGGACATCATCTTCATTTAGGAAAGCTTGTTTCAAGAGATTTGGGAAGATCATAAATGTCTAAACCAGACATCTTTTGGGAGATACTCAAGATAGCTGATTTAAAGTCCTTAATATAACACCCAATATGAAATATTAAGGCTAGGACCCAACACAATACTTTTATAACTTAGAAGAGGGATGCCGTAATCCAAGCTATAAAATATTTGAAGGTAGGCGAATGACAATTCACCAATTTCCACCATGAAAATGAAATATATATTATTAGGTTTTAATTGGTTTTTGAAACTCCTAGATCTTTGAGATTCATTGAACTGTTCAATGGCATGTTTCAATCTCGAGTGTGCCCTTCAGGTTTTGTGACTGGGATGCCGAGGATCACAAAACAAGGTGTGAAGTAACCATGCAAATTACTTGGTACCCTTAAGTGTTTACCCCTCAATCAATGTGCCGGTTAACCACACACGCTCCATCGATACTATGATAAACATTAGGTTACCCTTTGCTTACCTTGTTAAATACGAGTTAGTTTGCCGGTTAACCATACACGCTCCACTAACCGACTTAAACAAAGTGCAAAGTGTAATTTCATGGATTAGCACCTTATTCACTTTTTCCTAAGTAACTAAGATTGGGTATTTATAAAAGGTTTAGTTACTTAGTATTTATCATTAATACTTTTAATGAAGGGAGGATTATAGTCCTTGTCCTACCCATTCGGCTAACGACCCTCCACCGGTCAAGGAAGCGGTGGGTGAGAGTGGACACCCATTAAACTGCCATTTTATAGGCAGTAACCTTATACCCCCCTTATAGACCGACTTCGTGAATGAGGCCTACTAACGGTAAGACTGACTTTGTTCTTATATATATATATATATATATATATATATATATATATATATATATAAGTATTAACTATTAATATTATAATAGTATAAAGGTGTATTTTAAACATTTAAAATACTTGGTGGTTTAATCTATTAATTAAACTATACTCTTAATTTAATTAAACTTAAACCATGTCTTTATGGAATTATTAACTCTTTTAATTAGACACTTTAATTAATTTAATGAAGTCCATAAAGTTTGAACTTTAACTTTTAAAATTCTTGGGTTTGGAATTAAAGTGTATATGGGATTTGACTTTACAAATTCCAAAACTTGAGGACAAGTTTTGAACAATTCAAAAAACTTATGGTTTCCATAACTTATGAATTTTAAAGTGGTTTAATGGAAAAAACCCTTCAAGTTCCATAACTTGTAGACAAGTTATGGAAGACTTTAAAAGCATTAAAAATGTGACTCTTCATTTTTTCATAACTTATGGAATTTTTATGGGTTTTAAAATCCATAAATGTGACTTTTCATGTAACTTGAGGACAAGTTACAAAAACACATATTATGAACAACTTCAAGATTAATTTGGATTGAAAACAACTATCTCATAATTTTTCCTATTAATCTAAACAAACTCATAAACATGAACATTCATAATCAACATTTTTCAAGCATCATATAAACATGTATAAAACTTGAAACTTTGATTATTATCCTTTATTTGGATGAGAATAAACATTACCATAGTATCAAAAAACAAATTTTATGAACAAAAACACTTTGCGGTAATGATTCTAATCCAAAACAGGCCAAAAAACTCGAAGATAAGCTGTCAGGGGGTCCAACTTGTCGAGTGCATGAACCAACTCGACGAGTTGGATGAATTTGTTCATGGACTCGTCGAGTCCATCACTGGACTCGTCGAGTCTGCTGTCCCGACAACAAAAAATTCGATTTTTTTCAGTTTTTTTTTCAGCAACTTGCATCAAGTACAATTGAAAACAACCCATGGCTCTGATACCACTGTTGGGTTTTGGTATACTACAACATCCTATGGTGCACATACAACCCTAAATACCTTGGATCTATGTTTTCACTAATTATACATGCAAATGGTTTCCAAGGTATTAATCTTACAACTAGCATGCATTTAACATAAAATTATAATATACTAGTTAGCATGACATACCTTTTGATGGAGCTTGAATTCTTGGTGTATTTGGCCTTAAAGAGCTTAGCCCCAATAGTGTGGAAGCCTCAAATGGAATCACAACACACCATGGACAAAGGATGAACTTGAGAGAGAATTCCATGCACACAAAAGACACCATGAACTCTAAAAAGATACAAGTGGCGATTTTGGGCAATGAAGTATCTATTTATATGTGGGATTTCTAGGGTCATGGATATAACCCAAATCCATACCCATGGGTTTTATGATCCATGGTTCATGTGGCCCAACTCTTTATGTATCCATACATAAACTTGGTCCAACATGGATCATAAGCCCAACACATATAAATATAACTAATTATCATAATTAGTCCCCATAGATTTAATTAGTCTCTTTCGACCACTAAATTAATTCCAAATTAATTCTTGATCACTACTAATTAAAACATATGATTTCATATTAATATATTATTACTTATAATATATTAATAAACCATAAATAACCTTCTCTCAAAAGTCCATCCTAACAAATTGTCCTGATGATATGCAACCCAAATGGACCATGCTACTCTCGGGTCGAATACATACCAATAATAGTTATGGGCTTAGACACCTAATCCAACACAAGTGTGGGAGATTGCACGATAGGGCGTGCAAGGCAGGGAGTCCCGGTTGCTACAAGTGCGGCCGGACCGGGAATATGAGCAGAGATTGTACAGCTACTCCTACCGTTACCGCGGTATCTGATCTGATTTGCTTCCATTGCAATTAGAGGGGACATAAAAAGTCCCAGTGTCCGATTTTGACAGCAGCAGCAGGGAAGGTGGCAGCACCTGCCCCTACAACATTGAGGATTACAGACGGCCGGCAGGGCCGAAGTGAGGCGCCAGTGGCGAAGAGTAGAGCTTTTCAGATGACAGCAGAGGAGGCGCGAGCGACTCCTGATGTGGTGACGGGTATGTATCTTCCCTTCATCTATTTATTAATTTTGATTGTTTCTTATGGTTATATGTTTTTATATAGGGTCGTTCTTAGTGAACGGCATATCAGCTACAGTATTGTTTGATTCGGGGGCTACCCGATCATTTGTTTCACTTGCGCTTAGCAAGAGGTTCAGCAGAGCTCCGAGGGAGCTGGACTGTCCACTTGAGGTTGAGATAGCTGATGACAGGACCGTCAGGGTCGCGAGAGTACATAGGGCTTGTTCGCTGCAGTTATTTGATGAGCAATTTTCAGTGGACTTGGTTCCCATTCCCCTGCGAGGGAATAAGGTCATAGTGGGTATGGATTGGCTGAGCCCCAATGGGGCAGTTATTGATTGTGAGCTACAGTTAGTGAGGGTCCGCACCCCTGGTGGAGGAGAGTTAGTGATTCAGGGTGAGAGGCCACAGCGCGGACCGATTCTTTGCTCGGCAGCGAGAGCTCGACGCTATTTCCAGCAGGGTTGCGCGGGGTGCATCACCTATGTTTTGGATGCCCGGGAGAAGGGCAAGGCGACTCTTGACGATGTACCGGTGGTACGTGAGTACCCGGATGTATTTCCAGAGGATCTGCCTGGGATACCTCCGGAGAGGCAGGTTGAGTTTCGGATTGACCTGGTTCCGGGTGCGGCTCCGATAGCCAAGGCGCCGTATCGGTTGGCTCCTCCAGAGATGCAGGAGTTGTCTACGCAGCTGCAGGAGCTGCTAGACAAGGGTTTCATCAGACCGAGCAGTTCACCATGGGGAGCCCCGATCCTGTTTGTGAAGAAGAAAGATGGGTCACACCGTATGTGTATAGATTACCGGGAGTTGAACAAAGGTAACGGTGAAGAACCGTTACCCAATCCCGAGGATAGATGACTTGTTCGATCAGCTTTAGGGAGCATCTTGGTTTTCCAAGATTGATCTGCGCTCCAGCTATCATCAGATGCGGGTCAGAGGTGAGGATGTTCAGAAGACAACTTTTAGGACCCGTTATGGTCATTATGAGTTTGTGGTGATGCCGTTTGGGCTCACCAACGCTCCAGCCGCGTTCATGGATCTCATGAACCGCGTATGCAGGCCGATGCTGGATCGGTCTGTGATAGTGTTCATTGACGATATTTTGGTTTATTCCAAGACTCAGGAGCAGCATGAGGAGCACCTGAGGGAGGTGCTAGAGACTTTGAGGAGGGAGAGACTTTTCGCGAAGTTCTCCAAGTGCGAGTTCTGGTTGCGCGAGGTGCAGTTCCTTGGACACCTCGTCAACCAGAAGGGGATATTGGTGGATCCGGCAAAGATAGAGGTCGTGATGTAGTGGGAGGTCCCGAGGTCTCCATCTGAGATTCGGAGCTTCCTAGGGTTGGCAGGGTACTACAGGAGATTCATCCAGGACTTCTCCAAGATAGCAGTTCCACTTACCCGACTGACTAGGAAGTCGGTGGTGTTTCGCTGGGGGCCTGAGCAGCAGACAGCATTTGAGACCCTTAGACAGCGATTGTGCGAGGCACCGATTCTTACCCTGCCAGAAGGAGTGGATGACTTTTTGGTCTATTGTGATGCTTCGATCACAGGGATGGGAGCAGTGCTGATGCAGGGAGGGCATGTAATAGCATATGCCTCTAGACAGTTGAAGCCTCACGAGGCTAACTATCCGACGCACGATTTAGAGCTGGGGTCAGTGGTGTTTGCCCTCAAGATTTGGAGACATTACCTCTATGGGGTCCGCTGTACCATTTACACGGATCGCAAGAGTCTGAGGTACCTCATGGACCAGCCGAATTTGAACATGAGGCAGCGTCGATGGTTAGATGTGGTGAAGGACTACGATTGTGAGATCCTTTATCATCCGGGCAAGGCCAACGTTGTGGCCGACGCCCTGAGCCGCAAGGCGACGGCGGCACCGATTAGAGATATATGTCTGAGGATGATGGTGATTACTCCATTATTGGAGCAGATTAGAGGGGCACAGGTCGAGGGCCTGAAGGAGGAGAGGCAGAAGTGTGAGAGGATTGTGGGCCGAGTAGCTTCTTTCGATTATGACAGTCGAGGATTGTTGATCCTTCATGGGAGAGTCTGGGTGTTGTATTGGGGAGGAGTACGGCAGGTGTTGATGGATGAGGCCCACAAGTCCCGGTTCTCCATCCATCCAGGGGCGACGAAGATGTATAGAGATCTTCGACCCGATTATTGGTGGCCCTGCATGAAGCGGGACATAGCCTGGTACGTAGAGAGATGCCTGACCTGCAGGAAGGTCAAGGCAGAACACCAGAGACCCCACGACAAGATGCAGCCGTTAGACATCCCTGTGTGGAAATGGGAGGATATCACTATGGATTTCATCACTAAGCTTCCCAGGACCGCACGTGGAGTTGACTCGATTTGGGTCATAGTGGATCGGCTGACCAAGAGCGCGCATTTCATACCGATTCAGAAGAGCATATCGGCTGAGAAGCTAGCCGATATCTATGTGCGCGAGGTAGTGGCACGGCATGGGGTGCCTGTATCAGTAGTATCAGACCGAGACGTCCGTTTTACTTCCAGGTTTTGGAAGCGGTTTCATGACGAGATGGGGACTCGTCTTCATTTTAGCATCGCTTTCCACCCCCAGACGGACGGGCAGAGCGAGAGGACGATTCAGACTCTCGAGGACATGCTACGGGCATGTGTTCTAGATTTTGGTGGCAGTTGGGATACGTATCTTCCATTAGCGGAATTTTCGTATAACAACAGTTACCACGCTAGTATTGACTGCCCTCCTTTCGAGATGCTCTACGGGAGAAAGTGTAGGACCCCGATTTGTTGGGGCGAGGTCGGTCAGCGAGTCATCGGGAGTACCGAGCTGGTGCTCAAGACCACAGTATTGATCCAGCAGGTCCGTGGCAGATTGCAGACTGCGCAGAGTCGGCAGAAGAGTTACGCCGACAGGAGGCGTTCGGACTTGGAGTTTCAGGTGGGCGATATGGTCCTCTTGAAGGTATCACCCTGGAAGGGTGTTATCAGGTTCCGGAAGAGGGGCATGCTGGGCCCCAGGTTTATTGGTCCTTTTAGGGTTTTGGCCCGGGTGGGTCGGGTTGCTTATCGGTTGGACCTTCCAGCAGAGCTTAGCCAGATCCACAACACTTTCCATGTTTCTCAGTTGAGGAAGTGTTTGGTGGACGAGTCAGCGGTTGTACCCTTAGAGGATATTCAGGTTGATAGCAGCTTGAATTATATTCAGAGACCAGTTGAGATCTTAGATCGGAAGACGAAGACCTTGAGGAACAAGGTGGTTCAGTTAGTGAAGGTGCAGTGGCAGCATCGAAAGGGTTCAGAGTGGACGTGGGAGACCGAGGGGGAGATGAGGGATCATTATCCTGAATTATTTTCGGAATCAGCGGTAGCAGACTTCGAGGACGAAGTCTAAGACAAGTGGGGGAGAGTTGTAACGCCCCCTTTCTGGTATGTAAATTTAATTAAAGTACCTTCTTTTCTTAAGGGGTACTCGACGAGTCTGTAGCCCGACTCGTCGAGTAGAAGCGGGATGACCACACGATTTAAGTTGGCTACTCGGCGAGTCCATATGTTGGGACTCGGCGAGTCTGCCTGTCTGGATGAAACCCTAAATCCCAGGGTTTGTACCCTATTTAAACGTCATTATAGCCTCCCACCCCAGCCTCCAACACCTTTAGAGCATTTCCCCTGTAAACCCTAGCCCCCATTGTTGAGCTTGAGTGTGTTTGTGCTAGTTTGGAAGCTTTGGAAGAGAAGGAAGGGAAGAAGGTCCATAGAAGAGTAAGGAGATCCAAGATTTAGCTTCCATCTGTTTCTCATTCAGGTAATAAAGTTATTACCTTGTGTATTCCTCCATTAAACCCTCTTTTATGCTTGTTATGTCTTCTTTGGAGCCTTTTATGATTCAAAACTTGAGATATGGACTCTCCTTTGGATGGAAACCTTAGATCTGGACGTTATTGAACTCCAGGAGCTCATTATAGCCACCTTTATGCAAGCATGGCCTTGTTCCGAACCCTAAGTGCTTAGTATTTGATGATTTTGGTATTTTAGCCTCATACTCTTGTGCATGCACGTAAAGTTGGAAACTTTACGTGTAAAACCAGTCCTAGAAGCTCAGATCTATGATTTGGAAGCACTGAAATCGATTAGAATCGACTGTATAGTAATAGCATGCTTGGGACTCGGCGAGTTGTTCTTCAACTCGGCGAGTTGTTCTTCAGACTCGACGAGTTGTTCTTACGACTCAGCGAGTCACAGACTGGACGTGTTCATATGATGAAGGAGAACTCGACGAGTTGTTCATACAACTCGGCGAGTCGGATGAAGTTAGACTCGATGTTAGTATCGAAGAAGAACTCGTCGAGTCTTTGCCAAACTCGACGAGTAGAAGCGGGTAGAGGATTAGAATGGATGATAGGGACTCGGCGAGTTGGCGGCCCAACTCGGCGAGTCCGGTCAACTGGAAGTTGACTTTGACTAGGAAGTTGACTTGACCAGGGGTAAATAGTCATTTTACCTTGAGATTAGTTATCAGTATTTGATTTAGTGTTTATGGGATTTGTAGCCGGGGAGTTCCGGAGCAGCAGTTAGGCAGTTTCAGATTTAGCATCTCGGCAGCCAGCGTTACGAGGTGAGTTTCCTTCTAGTAGGAACGGGTCGACGGCCATAATGCCGACCCGTCTAGTTAGCAGTAGTTCCGGACTTCGGTCCGATGCAGTAGTTCAGTGTGCTTGATGTCTTTGTGATTCAAGCCTGTCTTTGTGTTATGTGTTCCGGGCTTGGGTCCGATGTAGTATGCAGTATATGTGTTTATGCTAGTAGTTATGATTATGCTATGCTATGTTCAGTCAGATTCCGGACTTCGGTCCAATGCAGTGGGCAAGGCCCTGGTTAGTTCAGCACTTCGGTCCGATGCAGTTTCCGGAATTCGGTCTGATGCAGAGGGCAAGGCCCTGGTTAGTTCCGGACTTCGGTCCGATGCAGTTTCTAGACTTCGGTCAGATGCAGAGGGCAAGGCCCTAGTTAGTTCCGGACTCCGGTCCGATGCAGTTTCCGGACTTCGGTCCGATGCAGTGGGCAAGGCCCAATATGTGTTTATATGTTGTTGTATGGTATGTGGTAGTTTGGGGGAGCTCACTAAGCTTTGTGATTACAGTTTCAGTTTTGGTTTCAGGTACTTCCGCTAGCAAAGGGAAGAGCTCGGGTTGATGGCATCGCACCCACCACAGCTTCAGTTTTATCCTGGGAGTTTTATTCAGATATCTTGTTATGATTGATACAGTTTTGTTTTGACACAGTTACTATGACTTTTGAGTACTCATTCCATGGTTCTTATTATATATGACATTGGATGATGTGATTTTTAGTAATATTAAAACAAAAATTTTTGGGGTCGTGTTTTGGGTTGTTACAAGTTGGTATCAGAGCCTTGGTTTGAGGGATTCAGGCATACTTTCGAGTGTGTCTGAACTCAAACTAAGGAAATGGTGAAAGATTTTTAAAAGAGAAACGTTTTCGAAAAGAAATTTTGAAAAGAACTTAGAAAGAAAAAGAGTCTTCTTAAAAAGGGGTGTGGTGCATGCGATCAGCCGAGCTCAAGTAAGTACTCCCAAATTACCCATACAAGCTTATGTTATGATTATCAGTTTCAGTAGAACAACATGCTAGAATTGGACTAAGGATCTAGGAGGATGCCTTATGTGCCTGCTATATGTGTTTCGGCTTTATGAGAATTGCATGCTAGTATTGAGTAGACAGCAGTAGGATAGCCTGGTTAGGTTATGCCTGATAGTATGAGCTTAGCATTGTATGCTAGTGCAGATTAGTCAGAATAATAGCCAGAGTGGTATATGCTTGATTATGTACTCAATGCCCGAATGCTGCTTGCTTTGTGCTTTTAGGAGTTCCAGTTGTCTTTCACTAACTAGTAAACGAATATGTTAAGTTACATATTGCAAGGACTAAATAATTTCAGAAGGTTAGGTCTAGCTCTATTTCGCAGCTCTCGTTTGAGTCCAACCGTTATAGGGTAGGATCCCTCATTCGAATAATTATCTAGTCTGAGTGATATGTAATAGTACTCGCGAGCTAGTTAGGGAAAGAAAGTGGGGACTTCTTATGCAGCTGATGGCGGAGAGTGGGTTGGTGATCACCCTAGGGCTAGCCTAGGATGAGATTAGCATGAGATCAGCAGTAGTAGTAGAAGGGACTTGGTGGAGTCGAGGCAGTTCTTGGGAAGGTACAGATAGATGTGGAAGGTAGTAGGGGCCCATACTACTGAAAGCAGAGGATCTGTACTTGAATCAAGGAAGGCCAAGGCCAAACCAGGAAACTTGTAGTAATAGTGATCCCTCGAGATATATCAGTATTTCTGACGTTGTCGCTATGTGTTTCAGAATGGTGGTTTTATGCCCTAGACCAGCAGTCGGCAGTTCAGGTGCCGGTGAGGGATCAGGACCAGGCTCGGGAGCCGAGCATTTGGATGATCAGACTAGGGAGTTTCTCTCTTCAGAGATTACTCGCATCATACTCGAGCAGACTCCTGTGATCTTTGGTTCGATCAAGGAGGGTATTTTGGAGCTGATGGATGAGAGGTTGAGCACCTTTCGTGCTGAGGTGGCGACCATGATGGGGTCGCGCACGCTCACTTTCAGGGAGTTCAGAGCCTGTGGAGCTCCTGACTATCATGGGGCGCGGGACCCCATAGCGAGTACCAGGTGGTTGGCGGATGTCGCCAATGCTTTCCGCACCAGCAGATGTCCCGAGGGGGAGAAGGTCAGACTAGCATCCTGTCTTCTGAAGGATAGGGAGCGAGATTGGTAGGAGGAGATCGGGCATGTCATCGGGGATGACACAACACTTGATGTGATGACTTGGGCTGATTTTTCTACCAGGTTCAGAGCCGAGTTTGCACCGATTATCGAGGTGCAGCAGTTAGCCAGGGAGTTTCAGGATCTCTCCCAGACTACAGAGACAGTGGCGGAGATTACCGCCAAGTTCAGGGAGAGGGCTCTTCTCGTTCCTCAGTACACAGCTGATGAAGAAATGAAGAAGGCCCGTTATCATGAGATGTTGCGGAGTGATATCCGCCAGTTTGTGAGCCGGTCCAGCTGTAAAACGCTAGATGACATGATTCCTAGGGCTCGTGAGAGAGAGATTGATCTAGAGATGGAGAAGAAGAGGAAGCCAGAGGCGGTATCTGGTACTGGGAGATCGGGTAAAAAGCCCAAGGTATCAGATCACAGATCTAGAGGTCAGCAGAGCCACGGTCGGTGTGGCAAGTTGTTGGGTTTTGGTATACTACAACATCCTATGGTGCACATACAACCCTAAATACCTTGGATCTATGTTTTCACTAATTATACATGCAAATGGTTTCCAAGGTATTAATCTTACAACTAGCATGCATTTAACATAAAATTATAATATACTAGTTAGCATGACATACCTTTTGATGGAGCTTGAATTCTTGGTGTATTTGGCCTTAAAGAGCTTAGCCCCAATAGTGTGGAAGCCTCAAATGGAATCACAACACACCATGGACAAAGGATGAACTTGAGAGAGAATTCCATGCACACAAAAGACACCATGAACTCTAAAAAGATACAAGTGGCGATTTTGGGCAATGAAGTATCTATTTATATGTGGGATTTCTAGGGTCATGGATATAACCCAAATCCATACCCATGGGTTTTATGATCCATGGTTCATGTGGCCCAACTCTTTATGTATCCATACATAAACTTGGTCCAACATGGATCATAAGCCCAACACATATAAATATAACTAATTATCATAATTAGTCCCCATAGATTTAATTAGTCTCTTTCGACCACTAAATTAATTCCAAATTAATTCTTGATCACTACTAATTAAAACATATGATTTCATATTAATATATTATTACTTATAATATATTAATAAACCATAAATAACCTTCTCTCAAAAGTCCATCCTAACAAATTGTCCTGATGATATGCAATCCAAATGGACCATGCTACTCTCGGGTCGAATACATACTAATAATAGTTATGGGCTTAGACACCTAATCCAAGAGTCTCCCACTTGGATAAGTCTAAAACTATTATTCAAGTATGACTCCAAGATCCCGACTAGCAATCGTAGCTCTTAAAGCCGCTGTCAAACTCTGAACAAATCAAATGACATGTCCATTAGATAAGGGATCATATATTCCTCCATTCTAGATATCATATGGACTGAGACATGGATTATAATCATTCTCTCTGTCCATTTGTTGTTTCCCGATTTCCGATTTATGACGACTGACTAATTGAACAAATCAAATCAGTCCAGGTTCGGCCGAGCACCTACGTTTGTCATTACCAAATCATCGAGGGGCCCACATATATCGCTTTTATCCCGAAGGTAAAAGGAATGGATAAACTTCGACTCATATGGCTTGTTCTGCTACTTGTTGAATCATACACAAAGGCACGTTTTATAACATCGAGTTACCAATGCGTTTTCGTGCAATCAATGTATAACCAACTCATAGTAACAACTCATATCTCTAGGTTTGAAGAATATAAGATATTATCGTCTCATGATCACTCGTGATAAAATCCATGAAGTGATTCCAATGAGCGCGGGTTGAATCCAATACTCAGAACTTATGAGCACTCATGAGTGTTGTAGCCCTTTGTCCAACATCTTAGACCTCTACAAGCCAACCCATGACAGTCTTAATTCATATCTACTTCCAACATATGACCGACTGTGGATGGTTTGAATAACTTAGTCATCCAGAACAATGACCTAGTTTATTCTGGAAGTCAAAACATGCAAAATGAAACACAAGAATAATTGAATCGAATATGGTATCAAAACCTATGAACATAAATAAAATACCTTTTATTTATCACCATATGATTACACATTATTCATTGTATACTGTTTCAGCTATCAACTTTATTCTTGAATTTAAAACAATAGTTGTCCCATGCTCCAAGCATGTACACTATGTTTTCTAAACACTAGTCATGACATACACCAAGTATGCATACTATGTTTGTCTATGATCTTTACTTTGTGACATACACCAAGTATGCATACTATGTTTGTCTATGATCTTTACTTTGTGAAATAGATCAATTGAACATAACTCCAATGATCATCTTTTCATAGTCCCAAATCCTTACTGCAAATGCAAGAATTCCAAATTCATGCCATTTACTGAAATCTGTTAGATTCTAAACTTATATGCATTGATCCTCTTGTAATGATTATGCACAAAGTCAGATAGACTTGACAACAAACATTACAGAGCAATCCAAAGGAGATCAACTCCTTGGAAACATCCTTCTTGCATTAAGTTTCCTAATCTTACACAGATTGAATAATTTCTAACTTTGAAACATTTCCATATTCCATTTTGACTATCACTTCTGAACAAGAGTTTCCTCCTTACAGATTATGTCAATATGGTCTTTCCAGAATTATCATTATACTTCCAACTGTCCTTGAGCAACCAATCTTTGGTAAACCTTAGATTGTCCTCGACAATTGTTTAATCCTTTTAGTCATATCCAATTCTAGACCTTTTCCCTTCTTAATGCCCCAGGCATTTGGAAAATTTTAGAAAGGATGAATATAGCACATGCAATCAATCCTATATCCGAAGCATATGGGACACGATTCATGATGTATCACATAAAGACTAAACTAGTCTTTTGCTATAATATTTCCATTTCAATTTGCCAAGTTCTCATAATTCAGATTATGAAAAGGGATGTCGTAATCATAATCGAATTTTAGAACGCAAATAATGAACCCTATATAAGAATTTTCTTATGTTGAGCCATTCCAACATAACATTCATATATATACTTGACTAAATACGATTAAAACCTCAATCTAAGCTTTTAGATTTGAGATGAAGTATAATTTCCTCTCCCTTAATTATAGCAAAACAACTTTTTCCCAATTGAAACCTTTTGTTTTCGGTCCGATGCAGAGGGCAAGGCCCTACTTAGTTTCGGACTACGGTCCGATGCAGTTTCCGGACTTCGGTCCGATGCAGTGGGCAAGGCCCAATATGTGTTTATATGTTGTTGTATGGTATGTGGTAGTTTGGGGGAGCTCACTAAGCTTCGTGCTTACAGTTTCAGTTTTGGTTTCAGGTACTTCCGCTAGCAAAGGGAAGAGCTCGGGTTGATGGCATCGCACCCACCACAGCTTCAGTTTTATCCTGGGAGTTTTATTCAGATATCTTGTTATGATTGATATAGTTTTGTTTTGACACAGTTACTATGACTTTTGAGTACTCATTCCATGGTTCTTATTATATATGACATTGGATGATGTGATTTTTAGTAATATTAAAACAAAACTTTTTGGGGTCGTGTTTTGGGTTGTTACAAATAGCTATTGTTGTATGAGAACTAGACAAGTGGTAAATGGGTATCCCAAGCTTTACCAAAGTCTATCCTACAAGCTCTCAACATATCCTCCAATTTTTGGATTGTTCTTTCGCTCTGCCCGTCGGTCTGTGGGTGGTAGGTCGTACTCATGGCAAGTTTAGTTCCTAGGGATTTTTGCAGTGACTGCCAGAACCGTTAGGTGAATCTACTATCCTTGTCGGAGATAATGGATATTGGTACTCCATGCAGTCGCATGATTTCTTTAATGTATGTTCTGGTCAGTTTCTCCATCTTGTCCGTCTCTTTTATTGGTAGGAAGTGCGCGGATTTGGTTAACCTGTCAACGATCACCCAGATGGTGTCGAGTCCACCTGTCGTCTTGGGTAACTTGGTGATGAAGTCCATGGTTATCTGCTCCCACTTCCACTCGGGTATTTCTGGTTGTTGTAGTAAACCCGAGGGCTTTTGGTATTCTACCTTGACCTTGGCGCAAGTCAGGCACTTGTCCACGTAGGTAGCGATTTCGACTTTCATGTTCAGCCACCAATAAAGTTTCTTGAGGTCCAGGTACATCTTTTCTGATCCGGGATGAATGGAGTATCGAGTCTTGTGAGCCTCGTTCATGACAATATCTCTTGTGACAACCCGAAATTTCTATCTTGTATAACCATTCACTTCAATCAAAGTCAGACTTGTTTCTGCTAACTTTTAGCACTGTTTAGAGTCTGTTTGAGTGTTCTAAAGCCTAGTACCTTCAAGAGGTAACTATAAGAAGTATACTCTAGAGTTCAATGTGCAACATTCAAGTCTCAAAACTCCAAGAATTGGAGTTTACGACCATAAAATGGAGTTTACGGCCGTAAACTCTATGGTATATATATGACACTTAGTCACTTTTAGTCACTTTTACCATTTTAAGCCAAAGAACTCATTCTCTCTCAAGTATCATCCGATTTTTCACTAAGATCTTCAAGATTGTAAGTGTTTCTTCCCTTGATTAGTTGATATCCTTCAATATCTAGTGTTTGTACATGATTTCATCCATGAAATCTCTTCATTTTGATAGATCTTCAAGTGTTCTTCATTTCACCAAGAACACACGCTAGTGTTCTTGAACCTTAAACACCCTATCAAGCTTCTATCTTGTAAGTACACTTGCCTTAGCTTGTTTTAATGCTTGAATCACTTAGTTTACACCTTGAAATCATCAAGAACTCAAGAACATATGGTGTTTACGGCCAAGGCAATCTCCTTGGGCCGTAAACACTCATAAGTGGTGCATTTGTGCCACCACTCCTTCCTAAGGATTAGACTTGAACTTAGAACACTTCCTATTGACTTGTAAGACCTTAAAACACAAAGAAATAAAGAACAAAGGGTGTTTACGGCCAAGGTAATCTCCATTGGCCGTAAACCCTAATGATTGGTGCAATGTTGCCACAACTCTTTTCTTAGTCTTGGAACTATGTCTATAACACCCCCCAAGTTGAGTAAAGGACCTTAAACATCAAAATGGTACAAGTTACCATGAGTTTACGGCCGTAAACTCATTGGGCCATAAACCCATGGGCCGTAAACTCATGTGGTAATTACCATTTGGGCCGTAAACTCCTATGTGAGGCCCTACACCCCTTATATGCAACCCTATGTGGTTAAACACTTCATAACAAGTGTTTCCTAGTCCCTAAGGTTGTTCCATTTCATGATTAGGTGTTATAAACACTAATTAGAAACGTTTATGTGTCATTATATGTTAAATAGGATCCGTGTGTGTGCTCAAGTCTTCACTTGACACTTAGCATCCTATACCACTCGTTCATCCAAACCACTCACTACAGGTGAGTTCATACCCCTTAATTTATATTTTAAATGATTTTAAATGCTTTTATGGGGGGGGGGGGAATACAAGTAGAAAACATGTTAGTTATATAATCAATCACATGTGATTTATAACTATGTTTCAAACAAAGGATTTCATACACTTCAAACTGTGTTTCAAACAAAGGATTTCTTATACTTTCAAACTGTATTATCAATCAAACTGCTTTTAAATCGTTTTATAAATTGACATCAAGTCATCAATATTTATTATTAAACTCTTCAAATGTTTTACAAAACTTCTTTTTAAACTTATATATTGTCAAATGCATGTCTATATATGTATAGTTATATAAGTAATGTTTAAAGGACTTAGGACTGATAACTCGCTTTATTTCCTTTTCCTTGTTTGGATGTGGCCTGAGAGTATCGGTTATTTGTCCGAATGTCGTTTAAATATCAGTTATATATTATGTATACATATGTAGATATAAAAGTACTATCAATCAGTTCAGTACCTTTGGGTAGCAAAGGCATACCTTCATTCATTCAAACTACAGAAATTACTGGTAAACTATAATAGGTATAGTTTAGGAGAATACTATCATATACAAATACTAGACAGAGAATACTATACAAAGAATACTATAACAGAAAATACTATAACAGAGAATACTATACAGAGAATACTATAACAGAAAATACTATAACAGAGAATACTACACAGAGAATACTATAACAGAGAATACTAGACAGAGAATACTATACAGAGAATACTATAACAGAGAATACTAGACAGAGAATACTATACATAGAATACTATTACTATATCAAGTATACTATAACAAGATTCAGAGATAACATAATGTAAGATACTACTTCATGACACATCGACCATTTCGTTATGTCACGTTTTGTAACCAGAATCTCCTGGAGGGAGAGCATGAGTTTGCGTATAGATCTATACTGGATTGACTATCCTACACCTTGCTGTTCGCTACAGTGGGACTTGCAAGTCTACGGGTGCCAAATGTCATTTCTTCCGACATCTTTCATCGTCGTGTTATGGTCGGTTTAGTATGGTAACAACCTCATCACATTTTACCTTATATAAGCCTTTTTGGTTTAAGGTAGTTATTACTTCAGTAGTTAATACAAATAATACTGCAGTACACATACATTTTCCCATTATATTCAAATTGTGATCTTCTCACATAAAGGGTAATATAAAACTATATTTTGGTAATGATAGTCATATTTGGGAAAAGCTTCCACTTTTACAGAGAAACAAACATACAAAACAGTCGGGTCTTGGTAGAAGACTACTTTTTAATACAAGTAGAAAATATAGGATTTTCTAGGAGTTTTTCAAACATACACAAACATTTACATTGATCAATTACAAACATTTTCATCAAACTTATACAAACATTGACACTAAATACTTATGAACTCACCAGCTTAAATGCTGATCTACGCTTTCAAAATAACTTGTATTCTCAGGTCACCAGTAGACATGTACCGATGTCCAGGTTTTGAGAAGACGGAGCATGTTTAAGACTCGTCTTTTATTTTGATTATTCATTTTTGGTGTCTTATTACTATTAAAGAACACACTTGTATGAAATTATACTATTAATGCAATGGATGATGTTGTTACTTATTTACTACTTTGCATTGTTATGATACTTTACATGACGTCCTCCACCCAGAATGTTTCCGCCGTTCTTGGTTTTGGGGTGTGACATCTCTGAATCCACCGAACTTCGGTGTCCAGATCCGATCCATGAGATAACGAGCTCGATCACCCTTGACCTCCAGATTTTTATCCATTCCTCTTAAGGCTTTTTCACCTGTCATATTCTCGGGTTTCAAGGCTTCCAACTAAGCCTGTTTTATCTGCGTGGATAGGTGTGAATGGATGGTCATAGTTAAAGACTTTACTCGGCGGTACGAGTACTCTTTTCGACTAAGGGCATATGCTACCACATTGGCTTTGCCTGGATGATAGCGAATCTCGCATTCGTAATCATTTAGTAGTTCTACCCATCGTAGTTGCCTCATCTTAAGTTCTTTTTGATCGAAGATGTGACAACCTGTAATTTCAATCTAGTAAAAGTCAACAAAAGCCAAGCATGTCGTATAAAGGTCAAACTCATTTCTTTTATTATCCTTTATGGCTAGATTAATGAGTGTTAAGTATACAAACCTCTTATCAAAAGAGTTGTGTGATTAAGAAGTGAAATCATGTTGAACCAAGAACACCTCGCAGCCTTGTACATCCGAGCCGCAAACCTTCGGCCGTGAACTCTTTGGCCGCAAACACCTTCCCTATATATATATATATATATATATATATATATATATATATATATATATATATATATATATATATATATATATATATATATATATATGTGTGTGTTTGATCGGTTTTATCCTCATTTCTTCATTCCTAGCCGTGAACTTAACCTTTCTCTCTCAAGTATCATATACCAAGAACACTATTTTCAATCTTTTCATCCCTTTTCCTTTTGCATCTCCTTAGTATACCACTTAGGACCTTCAAAACACTCGCCAATCATCAAGATCTTCAAGCGTTCTTCCCTGATTTTGGGCCGTGAACCCTTCTTAGGGCCGTGAACCATCCATGGGCCATGAACCCTTCATGGGGACGTGAATCCATCAAGCCTGGTCGTGATCAACTTTCGACCTTCCATTTTTCGATTCTAACACTTCTTTGTAAGTGTTCCCTACTTCATAGGCTGTTTCCTTTGCACCTTAGATGTTAAATGCACTAACTGTATACATATATATATATATATATATATATATATATATATATATATATATATGTCACAATATGCTATTTAGGACTTGTTTGTGCTCCGGGACTTCGTTCGTGAGTATAACATCCTTATTCCGGTCTTCAATCGAATCACTCACATAAGGTGAGTTCATACCCCTATAATCTACCTTTTTAAATGGTTTTAAATGCTTTTTAGGAGGGGAATACAAGTAAAACACAAGAAATCTTGTGTTTAAAAATGTAATTTTACTTATTTCATTATCTTGCTGTTAATGTGAATGAAAACATGAAACTTGTTAAAACATGGAAATAAACTATAATAGGTGTAGTTTATGGATCATATGAACTATTTTACAAAACCCAGGTTAAAACATGGAAATAAACTTATAAACAATGATAAATATAGTTTATGAAACAAAGGGATCTTTTTACAAACTTATCTGTTATTTATAAAAAGGGTTTCTCGCATTATTACTTGTAAAGTCGTTAATCTAGTTTGTGAGACACGTCTTCGAGTACTTACATAAGTACCAGTGGAAGTCTACCTTTATGAACAAGAGTCTCCTGGAGGGAGAGCATGAGTTTATGTATAGATCTATATGGGACTGACAATCTCGCACCTTGTTGTTATCTAAAGTGGGACCGGCAGGTCTACGGATGACAAATGTCACATCTTTTTCGATGCCTACAGAACGTCGTGTTTAACCGGTCCAATTAGTATGGTCATATAACTCACAAGGAGAAATAATGATATATTTACGTAGTAATATACTTTTCCTAAACTTTCACAAGGGATATTAACTATATGATACTCAGTATATACAATAAGGTTAGATAAAATTGAAATCCGATAGACAGTGGAATGTGTGACTTCCGCCTCATTTCATGTTCCTTGTTTGGTTGTGGGCTTAGGGCAGATTCACCCATTCAACTGTCTGTTCGATCTCGGTTATATACAACTCGTATGTATTAAGTGATCATATGAGGGTAGTATCGTTGTATCTGGTTTTCAGAGTAAACAAGTCTATATTCAGTTTAACTTATCAACAAAACTAGATATCATTGAAGTAAGTATATTAATTATACTTGTGCTTTTCGATCTTGGAACAATTAAGAATACCAGTCGGTTTTATAGAAAATATAGGATTTTCTATGGTAAACATCATTTTTCCAAAGGTAAACAGTTTCCGATAGAACTTTCTGAAAACAATAACAAGTATTACTGAAAGTAACGTTCTACATTAGAGTAAATGGAATTAAGAACCTTTTTACAAAAGGTTCAACACTTGTTAACAAATTAGTATAACAGAAAGGACATTTATTGGTTAATTCTATAATTCCTTAGTTTATACATCAACGTTATATATAAATAATATCTGATAGGCAGTGGAATGTGTGATTTCCGCCTTACTTCCTGTTCCTTGTTTGGTTGTGGGCTTAGGGCGGATTCACACAGTGAACTGTCTGTTCGATATTAGGTTATATATAGCTAGTATAACCTAAGTGATTGTAGAAGGAACTATTGTGGTTACCATTTTACTAAAGAAAATATAAGATTTTCTTAAGGAATATTTGTAGGGTTTTGAGCATTCTAACACTCCTACTGTGTACATGCAACCCTAAATACCTTGGATCTATGTCTTCTCTATTATACATGCAAATATCAATTTTCGAAGGTATTACCCTAACTAGCATACAATCATATGTACTAGGATAACAAAACAAGATAGAATACATACCTCTTTGTTGTAGCTTGATTCCATGGAGCTTAAGAGCCTAGTGCCCCAATTGTGACACCTCAAATGATTCACACAACATCAAAACAACTTGGAATAACCATGAGAAGAGATACTTGACTCTTAGAAATCGGCTTGCCCTCTTGTGTATACACTAGTGCCAATTTCACCAACCAATGGGGTCTTTATATATTGTGCACATTAGGGTTACACAATGTAACCCATGATTTTACCCATTCCTTATGCTCCATGGGTTTTAACCTCCATGGAGTATCCATGGGTCACCACATGGGTTAAACCCAACATAAGAAATCATGGATCATAAGCCCATATATATAAGAATGAATGATTTACACAATCAATCCCCATATATTTAATTAGTCTCTATTGATCACTAAATTCATTCCAAATTAATTCTTGATCAATACTAATTAAATAATATGATTTCATATTAATATATTAGAACTTATAATATATTAATATGTCACAAATATCCTCTTCTCACAAAAGGTCTATCCAAATGTCCCGATGCCATGCAACCCAAATGGACCATGCCGGGTCGGGTCAAGTATATACCAATTATAGTTATAGGCTTAGACACTAATCCAACAATATTTTCATCATATTTTAAAGAACTATTGAAGTTAACTCCGTAAGCACCTGGTGAATACGTCAGGGTTATATACAATAAGGATCTAAGAAACAATGGAATGTGTGACTTCCGCCTTACTTCCTGTTCCTTGTTTTGT
Organism: Lactuca virosa; assembly: GCF_052849685.1. Lineage (NCBI taxonomy): Eukaryota > Viridiplantae > Streptophyta > Magnoliopsida > Asterales > Asteraceae > Lactuca > Lactuca virosa. The sequence continues at coordinate 364,774,870 of NC_136429.1, read as the reverse complement.
TGTGGGCTTAGGGAATATCCACACAATCGATTGTCTATTTGATATGGATTGTATATAATGTGTATTCATTAAGTACTCATAGAAGGAATTGTAAGAGTCATTTATACTTATCATTCATCATATCAGAAAATATAGGATTTTCTAGAGGAACATGCGAACTTTTCCAAAGAACAAATAGTATACCTTTTTTAACAAAAATACTTATGAACTCACCAACTTAAATGTTGATACTCTCTTTCAAAATCACTTGTATTCTCAGGAAACTAGTAGACAGGTACACGCACCGGGATTCAGAAGGTGGAGCATAGTAGCTTCATGTCCTTGTTTTGTTATTTACTTTTGGAGTCAATCTTTTGTGAATCGAATACAATGTAAACACTTTAATATTAATGCAATGGTTGTTGTTGCTTGTTTTAATATTCTACATTTGTTGTGATACCGAGCATGACGTCCTCCGCCCCCGAACGTTTCCGTCGTTCTTGTTTGGGGGTGTGACAGATTGGTATCAGAGCATTGTTTATAGTGAACTAAGTATATTAACCTATAAAAGATATACAACTATAAATACAATGGGGCCAAAGTGCTCTGACTAAAAGTATATTTTTAAAATATAACAATATCTTTATAAAAGTATACATACATACATATATACATACTAGAACAAGTATCACAAGAAGAACAAAACAAAAGTATTTAAATGTTGGACATTGCGGTCAAACCTGGACAGTTATGTAATCATATGTGGGATCAATATAGCCTGATCAACTATATTTATTTGAAATATGACCAACATGTGTTTGGGAGTGATGTGGTGTTGCAACAGACTTAAAACTTACCTAACTCTATACACAAAGGATTTCTAGAACATAACATAAAGTTAAAATACTATATGAGTATTTTATGATACTATAAGATAACATTAAGTTTAAAACTTACCAAGTTCATACCATTAAAATACAATAGGAGTATTTTAGGCACTATAAATAACTTATCTGAAAATTTAAAAGACCCTTACTAGTAGGTCTATAATTTCGGAATGTATACTCCCAAGGTTTTATATAATTGAGATTTTATAGACTTAGAATTTGTGATCTATGTTCTACTTCCTGTTCCTTGTTTGGTTGTGGTTTTAGAGTAGGATCACTTATTCGAAGGTCTATTTAATCTTAAATTATATACAACTTGTATACACTGCGCAATTATAGGAGGACCCGATAAGGATCACCCCATAATGTTTCACTTAATCTCATAGATACTTTAGACACTCCCATTCTCGCACGACAAACCTAGATAGATGTAACCACTCCATCATAGCAGTCAGCAGAGGAGTCAAGGAGGAACAAGAAGAGATTCATGAGGAGTTTTCCAAGGAGGGATCAGCCGAACAAACCAAACGTCCTATGTGTCACACAAATAACTAATAAACTAAAAATAACCTAGTGAGTTAGTGAATACACTACTCACACTATGTGTTAGGATTATTTCATATTTCGCAACAGCTGGTAACAAATATTCAATTCACATAAATTCATTCGAGAGTAGTCACTACTAAGTCATAAAGTTTATTTTATCTATTCCATCATGAATTGTTTCAGAACCCTATGAAAGTCGCAACAGGATACACTCAGAACTAGGATAACTTAGTTTAAATCAGCATTCGACTTATAACCACTGCTATAGACTTATCACCGTTTCATCTCGTATTCGTTATAGCAAAAGATGCCTCGCGGTAGACCTATAAGGCGCGTAGTCAATACCACAACAGAGAATCCACCACAGCCCCCACCACCACAACATGATCTTGCTGCTTTCCAAGCAACGGTAACAGCCGCAGCAACAGCCGCTATAATTCAAATCCGCACAAGTAGTACCAGTGGATCTGGTAGCGGTACCCACCTATCCAACCCCGGAGTTACCCATGGACATCTACGGGAGTGTTCGTACAAGGACATCATGAACTGCAAACCCAAATCCTTTAATGGAAATGGGGGAGTCATTGCTCTGACGCAATGGTTCGAGAAAAAAGAATCAGTTTTCGAAATTTGTCCGTGCCCAGAAGGGAGCAAAGTGAAGTTTGCTGCCTGTACCTTCTCCGACAGAGCCCTATCATGGTGGAATGGCCATGTTAAGTCACTGAACCTATCAGTGGCTAACTCAATGGGCTGGGAGAACCTGAAAGAGATGATGTTGGAAGAATACTGTCCAAGAGGTGAAGTACAAAAGCTGGAGCAAGAGCTATGGGATCTTACCATGGACAGCTCATACATAGTAGCCTACACTGACAGGTTTAGCGACCTGGCAGCACTATGCCCCGAGATGGTTACCCCGGAGAGTAAAAAGATATAAAAGTACATCTGAGGCTTATCTACCCAGATTCAAGGGGATGTATTGGCTTCTAAACCAACTACCTTCGATAGCGCCAAACGCCTGGCCCAGCGACTCATTGACCATGGAGTCCGCCATGACGTGGTGGTCCCCGTTCCCAAGCCAACAAACGGAAGGGACTATAAACGAAATTCGGGGAACAAGAGGAAGGGACGAACAACATAGGAACCCCCACGGGAGCAACAAATCGTTACTGTGCACGCCGCCACAACACCTGCCACTCCAGCGCCTGTCAATCGATATGCTGGAACTCTCCCGAAGTGTAGTAAGTGTAACTACCACCACACCGGAACTTGCCGGGAGATGCAGTGCATGAATTGCCGCAGGAAGGGACACACTGCCCGTTTCTGCAGGGCGCCGACACAACCAATCTCCCAAGTCCCTAGAGTAGAAGTGAACCAGGCGTGCTATGGGTGTGGTGAGACTGGGCACTACAAGAGGGACTGCCCAATAACGAAGAACTCGGGCGGGGAAGGGCGAATACTGATGATCACCGCAGGAGAGACTGCACCGGAACCACCTGTGAACAGCGGTACGTCTTCTAAATAAAATTACTTTAAAGATTTAATTTATATTAATATTAAAACTTGGGGGAAATTTAAAAGTAGTTATAAATTATTCACTCGAACAAGTCACAGCATTCATAAGAGAACTAAAGATCCGTACAGGTGAGCTATGATGACTTCGTATGCACATCAGGGTTATGCATAACTAAGATTTTGCAGGCTTAGAGTGAGTGATTCTGCCTCATTTCCTGTTCCTTGTCTGGTTGTGGATTTAGGGCAGAGTCACTCAGTCGACCGTCTTATTCATCTTAGTTATACACAACTTGTATATGCCAAGCGATCATAGATGTACCGAGAAGGATCATAATATAAAGTATCGTCACTATTTATCAAAGCACTTTCACTGCTAGTACTCGCTTATTGCGGTACGATTTGTGGCAGTGGTAATATCGAGAAAGCACTAGAAAGCCCACACAGAATGCACTGTCGAGCACACTCGGAATACATCATCGTTATAACAGACGTTTCTTTCAAATCGACTTAACATTTATTTCTATAAAGATTATGGCATCGTCATTCGATGTGGATTGGCGTGGTCCTCACCATACCAAGCTCATGTGTTACGAAAACCCACCGCCTTAACCGACCGATTAACGAAACCCTCGTCACATGTAACGACAACTCGACCCAGACCTCAGAATTGTCTCTTGTTTTCTAAACCCCGAAGTACTCATGAGAGGAGTACTTTGACGTCCGAAGCCTTGCTGACGTATACCCAACAAACCTTCCAGAACTACCACTCATCCAACAGGTCAAGTTCAAGCACAGAGGCTAAGGACGAATACGTTTAACCTATCACTACTAAGTGTATACGCGAGAGTAGTATATAATTAAGATTCTGTGGACTGAGAATGTGTGCTTCCGCCCTATCTCCCGTTCCTTGTTTGGTTGTGGACCTGGGGCAGAGTCGCACATCCGACGCTCTTACTAATCTTAATTATATATGACTTGTATACATGAGGTAATGATAGATGGACCAGGTATGAATCCTATCATGAAATTCAGGGCAAAGTTTCCCAGGTCTACGAGTGGATATTCCGCCATTCAGAGTAGCACGACCCCAAAAGTCCTGCTAATAAAGCTAATTTTGGGACAAAATTCTCTCTAACGGGGGGATGATGTGACAACCCGTAATTTCAATCTAGTAAAAGTCAACAAAATCCATGCATGTCGTATAAAGGTCAAACTCATTTCTTTTATTATCCTTTATGGATAGATTAATGAGTGTTAAGTACAAAAACCTCTTATCAAAAGAGTTGTGTGATTAAGAAGTGAAATCATGTTGAACCAAGAACACCTCGCAACCTTGTACATCCGAGCCGCAAACCTTCGGCCGTGAACGCTCGGTTCACGGCCGTGAACTCTTCGACCGCAAACACCTTCCCTATATATATATATATATATATATATATATATATATATATATATATATATATATATATATATATATATATATATATATATATGTGTGTGTGTGTGTGTGTGTGTGTGTGTGTGTGTGTTTGATCGGTTTTGTCCTCATTTCTTCATTCCTATCCGTGAACTTAACCTTTCTCTCTCAAGTATCATATACAAAGAACACCATTTTCACTCTTTTCATCCCTTTCCTTTTGCATCTCCTTAGTATACCACTTAGGACCTTCAAAACACACGCCAATCATCAAGATCTTCAAGTGTTCTTCCCTGATTTTGGGTCGTGAACCCTTCTTAGGGTCGTGAACCATCCATGGGCCGTGAACCCTTTATGGGGTCGTGAACCCATCAAGCCTGGCCGTGATCAACTTTCAGCCTTCCATTTTTCGATTCTAACACTTCTTTGTAAGTGTTCCCTACTTCATAGGCTGTTTCCTTTGCACCTTAGATGTTAAATGCACTAACTGTATACATATATATGTCACAATATGCTATTTAGGACTCGTTTGTGCTCTGGGACTTCGTTCATGAGTATAACATCCTTATTTCAGTCTTCAATCGAATCACTCACGTAAGGTGAGTTCATACCCCTATAATCTACCTTTTTAAATGGTTTTAAATGCTTTTTAGGGGGGGGGGGGAATACAAGTAAAACACAATAAATCTTGTGTTTAAAAATGTAATTTTACTTATTTCGTTATCTTGCCGTTAATGTGAATGAAAACATGAAACTTGTTAAAACATGGAAATAAACTATAATACGTATAGCTTATGGATTATATGAACTATTTTACAAAACCCAGGTTAAAACATGGAAATAAACTTATAAACTATGATAAATATATTTTATGAAACAAAGGGATCTTTGTACAAACTTATCCATTATTTATAAAAAGGGTTTCTCGCAATATTACTTGTAAAGTCGTTAATCTAGTTTGTGAGACACGTCTTTGAGTACTTACATAAGTACCAGTGGAAGTCTACCTTTATAAACCAGAGTCTCCTGGAGGGAGATCATAATTTTGTGTATAGATCTATATGTGACTACCAATCACGCACCTCGCTGTTAGCTACAATGGGACCGGCAGGTCTACGGGTGACAAATGTCACATCTTTTTCGACGCCTACAAAACGCCGTGTTTAACCGGTCTAATTAGTATGGTCATATAACTCACAAGGAGAAATAATGATATATTTACGTAGTAATATACTTTTCCTAAACTTTCACAAGGGATATTAACTATATGATACTCAGTATATACAATAAGGTTAGATAAAATTGAAATCCAATAGACAGTGGAATGTGTGACTTCCGCCTCATTTCATGTTCCTTGTTTGGTTGTGGGCTTAGGGCAGATTCACCCATTCAACTGTCTGTTCGATCTCGGTTATATACAACTCGTATGTATTAAGTGATCATATGAGGGTAGTATCGTTGTATCTGGTTTTCAGAGTAAACAAGTCTATATTCAGTTTAACTTATCAACAAAACTAGATATCATTGAAGTAAGTATATTAATTATACTTGTGCTTTTCGATCTTGGAACAATTAAGAATACCAGTCGGTTTTATAGAAAATATAGGATTTTCTATGGTAAACATCATTTTTTCAAAGGTAAACAGTTTCCGATAGAACTTTCTGAAAACAATAACAAGTATTACTGAAAGTAACGTTCTACATTAGAGTAAATGGAATTAAGAACCTTTTTACAAAAGGTTCAACACTTGTTAACAAATTAGTATAACATAAAGGACATTTATTGGATAATTCTATAATTCCTTAGTTTATACATCAAAGTTATATATAAATAATATCCGATAGGCAGTGGAATGTGTGATTTCCGCCTTACTTCCTGTTCCTTGTTTGGTTGTGGGCTTAGGGCGGATTCACACAGTTAACTGTCCGTTCGATATTAGGTTATATATAGCTAGTATAAACTAAGTGATTGTAGAAGGAACTATTGTGGTTACCATTTTACTAAAGAAAATATAAGATTTTCTTAAGGAATATTTTCATCATATTTTAAAGAACTATTGCAATTAACTTCGTAAGCACATGGTGAATACGTCAGGGTTATATACAATGAGGATCTAACAAACAATGGAATGTGTGACTTCCGCCTTACTTCTTGTTCCTTGTTTGGTTGTGGGCTTAGGGAAGATCCACACAATCGATTGTCTCTTTGATCTGGATTGTATATAACTTGTATTCATTAAGTACTCATAGAAGGAATTGTAAGAGTGATTTTTACTTATCATTCATCATATCAGAAAATATAGGATTTTCTGGAGGAACGGGCGAACTTTTCCAAAGAACAAAGAGTATACCTTTTCTAACAAAAATACTTATGAACTCACCAACTTAAATGTTGATACTCTCTTTCAAAATCACTTATATTATCAGGAAAATAGTAGACAGGTACACGCACCGAGATTCAGAAGATGGAGCATAGTAGCTTCATGTCCTTGTTTTGTTATTTACTTTTGGAGTCAATCTGTTGTGAATCGAGTACAATGTAAACATTTTAATATTAATGCAATGGTTGTTGTTGCTTGTTTTACTATTCTACATTTGTTGTGATACTGAGCATGACATCCTCCGCCCCCGAACGTTTGCTCCGTTTCGGTTTGGGGGTGTGACAGAAGATGTGCTGGAGGCTCTTATGATCCGTGAAGACTGTGCACCTCGTACCATAAAGGTAATGCCTCCAGATCTTAAGAGCAAAAACTACTGCTTCCATCTCGGGGTCGTACGTGGTATAGTTGACCTCGTGGTTCTTAAGCTGTCTCGAGGCATATTATATGACCTTTCCTCGCTGCATAAGAATGCAACCTAGCCCTTGCTTGGACGCATCACAGTAGACTACAAAATCATTCGTCCCTTTTGGGAGGGACAAGATCGGGGCGCTGCATAGGGCTTGCTTTAGTATTTGGAAAGCAGTTTCTTGTTTCTCCTCCCAATTGAAGGTTACACCCTTCTGAGTCAAGGTAGTGAGAGGCTTTGCAATCTTAGAGAAGTTTTGAATGAACCTTCTGTAGTAGTCAGTGAGGCCTAAGAATTGACGAATCTCTGCTGGGGTTCTTGGGGTAGTCCAGTTTTTGATTGCTTTGATTTTGGAAGGATCTACGTGTATTACTTCATCGCTGGCCACGTGACCTAGGAAATCCACCTTTCGAATCCAGAATTCGCATTTCGAGAACTTCACATACAACTTTTCTGCCCTTAATGTTTCCAAGACTTGTCGTAAGTTTTGGATGTGTTCTTCCTTACTTCGGGAGTAGACTAGTATGTCGTCGATGAAAACTATTATGAATTTGTCTAAGTAAGGTCGACACACACGGTTCTGATCTTAGGTCGATATTTGAGAAGAAACTGTAGTGAGTTCTGAATGCGGTCTTAGGAATATCTTCCTCCTGGACTCGTAGTTGATGGTATCCTGATCTTAGGTTGATATTTGAGAAGAAACTTGCTCCTTGAAGTTGATCGAAGAGATCATCGATTCGAGGTAAAGGGTATTGGTTTTTGATAGCGAGTTTATTTAATTCCCGATAGTCTATGCACATGCGGAACGATCCATCCTTCTTCTTCATGAACAAGATCGGTGCTCCCCAAGGCGAGAAGCACGGTCTGATGAATGCTTTGCTTAGCAGTTCGTTTAGTTGACTGGATAGTTCCTGTATTTTTGTCGGTGCTAAACAGTACGGGGATTTGGTTACGGGGGTAGCTCCGGGAATCAAGTCGATTCTGAATTCGACTTGGCGTTCGGGTGGTACTCCTGGGAGATCTTCGGGAAATATGCCGGGGAAGTTACAGACTTCGGGGATATCTTTGATATCTTTCACTTCTTGTTTATTATCTACCACGTGAGCTAAGAAGGCGTAGTATTCCTTGCGAAGATACTTTTGAGACTTGACGCAAGAAATGATTTGAAGATTCGTGTCGGGTTTGTCGCCATAAATGACGTGGGTTTCGCTACTTGGCAGATTAAGGCGAATGGCTTTTTCATAACGCAGGATATCGACATGGTGAGGACTTAACCAATCCATGCCAATGATGACGTCGAAACTTTTTATTGTGGCCGGCATCAGGTCGATTTGGAAAGAGTAGTTGTTTAGAGTGAGGGTACATCCGATGTATATATCGTTAGTGCTCTCTGCCTTTCTGTTTGCCATTTCTACGGTGAATGTGTCTCTTAGTGATTGGGGATTTTTTTTAAGTAAGTGTTTAAATTTATGGCTCACAAAACTTTTCTCTGCACCACTATCGAAAAGTATGCATGCATATGAATTGTTGAGGAGGAACGTACCGGTAACCATGATAGGATCATTCACAGCTTCCTAATGCCCTATTGTTAGAACTCTGCCCACACCTCCGGTATTCCTTGCTTTTGGGCAATCACTCTTGTAATGCCCTATTTCTCCACATCCGTAGCAAGCCTGGCTCACTCCAGTGTTAGCAGTCTGGGTGGTTTGTTGTGCTGGTACCTTGCAGAAGCGGGCAGTGTGCCCCTTCTTGTTGCAATGATTGCATTGAAACTCCCGACAGGCTCCATAATGATGAAAGTTGCACTTGTTGCATTTTGGGAGAGTTCCAACATATGGTTTGGCGGGTGCTAGAGCGGCAGGAACAGTAGCGGCGTGAACTGCCACCGTTTGTTGCTTCTTCGTGGGCTCTTGTGACGAATGGCCCATCCTTTTGTTCCAAAATTTCTTTTTGTTTCCACCTTCTTTAGGTTGCTCAGGAATGGCTGTCATGAAGCCTTGGCGGACTCCATGATCCACCAGTGTTTGTGCCAGGCGTTTGGAACTGTCAAAAGTAAGTGGGTTTGCAGCTATCACATTTCCTTGGATCTGGGGAGATAGTCCCGAGATGTACCATTCCACTTTCTTACTTTCCGGGGTGACCATCCTGGGACATAATATAGCCAGGTCACTAAATCTGGCAGTGTAGCCAGCGATATCATAGTCATTCATCGTCAGACTCCAGAGTTCTTGCTCTAGCTTTTGCACTTTGCCCCTCGGACAGTATTCTGCTAGCATAAGAACTTTTAAGTCGTCCCAAGTCATGTCATTGGCTAGAGTCAGCGATTTGGCGTAGCCGTTCCACTAGGAGAGGGCTCTATCCATGAATGTACAAGCTGCGAATTTGACTTTGCTAGCTTCTGGGCATGCGAAAATTTCAAATACCGACTATGTTTTCTTGAACCACCTTCTTAAAGCAATGACACCTCCGGTGCCATCAAAATGCTTTGGTTTGGCATTCATGAAGTCTTTGTAGGAACATTCCCTTGGGTGTCCCTGGCTATCTCCTTGGCTAGTATTATTTGTACCGCCTCCTGACCCACTGGCGTCATTCATGTTGATTTGCGCCATGGCGGCTGTCACAACGACTATCACAACAGCTTGGAAAACAGCAGTGTCTATCTGTTGGGGTGGTGTCGGTGGTGGAGCTAGTTGTGTGTTGTTGACATGCCTGTTTGATTTATGTGGTGGCATCTTCCTGCCACAAGGTTTAAGAGTGGAAAAATGATAAGTCTTTGATAATGGCTATGAATCGAGCATTATCAAAACAGAGTGTCTTAACTATTTAGTTATGTTGACCGCACAATGGTAGCAGTAAAAAGACACGTGAAGGGTCTAGTTGTATAATTCTACAGTGGCATAAAATACTCCTATAGTATTTTAACTTTATGTTTAGTTCTAGAGTTTCTTGGTATATAGGGTTGGTAAGTTTTAGACTCGTTGCAACACCACGATCATTGCCAAACACATGTTGGTCGTATCTCAAATAAATATAGTTGATCAGGCTATATTTATCCCAGATATGATTACATAACTGTCTGGGCATAACTACAGTGTCCAACTTATCTAAATACTTTTATGTAGTTCTTATTGTGATACTGTTTCTGGTATGTATGCATGTATGTATTTATAGTTGTATATCTTATGTGGTTTGATATACTTAGTTCACTATAAAAATAATCTGATACCAATCTGTCACACCCTCGAACCGAGTAAACGACAGAAATGTCTAGGGACAGATGGCGTTACGTACAGTATCACAACAATTGCATAATAGAGATCAAGGCATTACAAACGTTGTATTGATAATTTAATATTTACATTGTATTTGAATCATTGTTTGACTCCAAAAGCATACAACAAAATATAAGACGTAACAATACTAAGCTCTGTCTTTACCAAAACATGGGTGGGTACCTTTCTACTGATTTCCTAAGAATACAAGTGATATTGAAAAAGAGTGTCAACAATTAAGTTGGTGAGTTCATAAGCATTTTGTATGAGAAAGATATGTCTTTGTTCCTTGAAAATGATAGTGTGTTCTTCCAGAAAATCCAGTATTTTCTTATAAATGTAGTGTTGTCTTAAATACCCTTAGGCTGAAAATGTATAAGTATTATTGTTCTCTGAAGTAGTGTAATGTAGTTTTATATCTTTATAATATCGTTTGAATGCATGTTTCCAAAATTGTAAATTGTATTGTACTAGAAGATAGTGTAATGTAGTTATATCTATATGAAATCCTTTGAATGTATGTATCTAGAACTATCAGTTGTACTGAAAAATAGTGTGGTGTAGTTTTATCTAAATAAAACTATTTGAAGATATATTTGCTCTGTAAACCAAATGTCTTGTTAATACTTATTTTGAGTGTTTATTAGAACCATGCTAACGACTAGTGGCTTGTAGGACGTTCTTCAGGCATCGGAATGGTACAACATTTGTCACCCCAGACCTGCCGGTCCAACTGTAGCTAACAATTTAGGTGCGGGATTGTCAGTCCTGTATAGATCTATATAGAAGTTTCACGCTCTCCCTACAAGAGACTCTAGTTATAATTCAGGACTTTTAGTGGTATTCTGGTAGGTACAATGAAGGTAGTGGCTCACAATTCTGTATTAATACGTATAGTGTAATGAAATATCTTTTCCTTGTAACTGTATGTATTATCCTTTCATAGTGTTTACATAGCGTAAAAATAATTATACTTTTAAATAAATATTTTTATTGTCCCATAAGGGTAAAATAATGTGAATTCTCCATAAACTATACCTATTATAGTTTATATAATTGTTTCGTTGAAATGCAAATCCTTTGTATATTATTATCAACTTTGACATGATAATAAGTTGGAATTAAAATAATTATATATGTTCGTTTATATAATTATAACCTTTTAGCTCGACATGTTACAAAAAGGGTTAAGTTTTACTGTATCAAATTTGTACCCATATGTATATTTATATTTAATAAAAATATAAATATAACGGTTTGTATAATAACACAACTTATCTTGTCTTTTACTTGTATTCCCCCCCCCCTGCACGCCTAAAACATAGAAAAATCTTGGAAAATGTGGGGGTATGAACTCACCTTATGTGTATTCGCGGTTTGATAACGAAGTGACAGTGACGATCCTTAAGATACGAACACTTGAAGATGATTGAATCCTAAGAGTTTTAACACGTACTAATGTGTGAATAAGATGAACTAAATATGAAAATGTTTACATAAACACTAGATCATAAGAACTTACAATGATTCTTAAGGAAATAGCTTGAAGAATAAAGCTCCAGGGGATGTTTAATCTTTGAGTTTTGAAGGAAATCAGGCTTGATATTTGAGAGAGAATTTGTGAAGTGTGAATGTTTAATTGTAAATGAGGAATGGTTCTAATTTATGTATTATATAGGATATAAGAGATAATGAAGTGACACTTACGTTGGTAAGTGTAATATATGTCACACCCCCAAACTGGAACGGCGGAAACGTTCGGGAGCGGAGGACGTCATGTACAGTATCACAACAATTGTATAATAGTAATCAAAGTAACAACAACCATTGTATTAATAACATATAATTTACATTGTGTTCAAAACATTTCATGATTTACATTAAAACTATAACAAAAGTTAAGACGTAAGGCTCCGTCTTCGAAACACCTGAGAGGGTACCTGTCTACTGACGTTCCTGAGAATACAAGTGGTTTGAAAAACTGTCAACATTAATGTTGGTGAGTTTATAAGTATTTTTGTTATAAAAAGTATACTCTTTGTTCTTTGAAAAAGTTCGTCCGTTCCTCCAGAAAATCATATATTTTCTTAATGATTAATATGACCGTACCTGTTCCTTCTATGATCATTTAGTGAATACAAATCATATATAATACAGATTGAATAAACAGTTGAATGTGTGGATCTGCCCTAAGCCCACAACCAAATAAGGAACAGGAAATGAGGCGGAAGTCACACATTCCACTGCCCATCGGATCTTCATTATATATAACTCTATCGTATTCACCAAGTAATCAAAGAATTAACATTAATGATTCTTTTTGATATGATGAATGTGTTTCCTTCAGAAAATCCTATATTTTCTTTAGTAGAATGGTATCCACAATAGTTCCTTCTACAATCACTTAGTTTATACTAGGTATATATAACCTAACATCGAATGGACAGTTGAATGTGTGAATCTGCCCTAAGCCCACAACCAAACAAGGAACATTAAGTAAGGCGGAAGTAACACATTCCACTGCCTATCGAATATTATTTATATATAACTCTGACGTATAAACTAAGGAATTATAGAGTTAACCATTAAAGGTCCTTTATGTTATACTAGTTTGTAAATAAGTGTTGAACCTTTTGTAAATATGTTCCTAGTTCCACTTACTCTATTGTAAAACATTGTTTTCAGTAATAATTGTTATTGTTTTCAGAAAGTTAAATCGAAAACTGTTTACCTTTGAAATAACGATATTTATCATAGAAAATACTATATTTTCTCTAAAACCGATTTGTAGTCTAAATCGTTCCAAGACCAAAAAGCACAAGTATAATTACTATACTTTAATGATATCTAGTTTTTTTATAAGTTAAACTAGATGAAGATTTGTTTGCCATGAAAACTTGATGCGACGATACTACCCTCCTATGATTACTTAATACATACGAGTTGTATATAACCGAGATCGAATAGACAGTTGAATGGGTGAATCTGCCCTAAGCCCACAACCAAACAAGAAACATGAAGTAAGGCGGAAATCACACATTCCACTGTCTACCGGACTTCAATATTATATAACGCTAGTGCATATACTGAGTAATCACATAGTTAATATCCCTTGAGACTGTTTAAGAAAAAGTATATCCTTACGTAAATAATTAATTAATATTTATTGTGAATATTCATTATAACCATACTAATACATAGCCTGTCCCATATAGATCTATACACAAACTCATGCTCTCCCTCCAGGAGACTCTGGTTATAATTAGGATTCTAACGGGTACCATATTTGGTACATCAAGCGGTTCACAATCCTGTAATAACTAGTTTACATAAAGTGAAAAACCTTTTCGTAAATAACATGTAACTTTGTAAAAAGATCCCTTCGTTCCATAAACAATACCTATTATAGTTTATAAGTTTATTTCCATGTTTTAACCTGGACTTTGTAAAATAGTTCATATGATCCATAAATTATACCTATTATAGTTTAGAAGTTTATTTCCATGTTTTAACAAGTTTCACGTTTAAATGCATATTAATGGTAAGGAAAACATAATAAGTAAATTATATTTTTAAACAAAAAATTTCTTGTGTTTTACTTGTATTCCCCCCCCCCCCCCCCCGCCCCTAAAAACATTGAAAAAGCTTGGAAAAATATGAGGGTATGAACTCACCTGATAAGTGGTGATTTGGGCAGCGTTTTGTTTATAGAAATGATTTTTCTTGAAGAAAATGTGAGTTTCTGATGAAAATCGGGCTTTACGCGGGCAGAGTTTCGACTGGAAAATATTATTTTCTCGAGGACTTCTGGGCTCCGAGATTTCTTCGGGTGTTAGGGGATTTCCCTAGGCTTTTGGGGGTTTTAGAGGGGCTTAAAGTAGTGTAAGAACGAGTAGAAGTGTGTTAATGTTCGTAACCAAAACAAAGAGGGCGAACCCTCTATTTATAGTCTGAGATTTTGACTCTCACATCGTGAGCATGCATGGCTCACGTCGTCAGTTTGGTCCTGATCATCCCATAGCTTTGCCACGCGCGTTTCTAACTCTGAAAGGTGTCCACGTGACTTCTCACGTCATGAGCCTTTAACGTAGACTTTCCATGTGTCTTCTAGGCTAGAAACGTGGTGTTTTGACTCCTCATGTCGTGAGAACTAATGCTCACGTCGTGAGTTCAGTTAAATTAGGGTTTCTAACACGCGTCATGCTCTCAGACAACTGTATCTTTGGAAGGTCATAACTTTTTCATACGAGCTTCGTTTTTAATGTTCTTTATATCCACGCGTAGGTGGAGACATACTCTACAACTTTCATATAGATCATTAAGGCTAAAAAGTAATCTATCGTAAACTCACTTTTACGATTCCCGGTGTCGTGCCCGTTTTGTCGCGAAACTTCGACAGGTCATAACTTCTTCGTTATAACTCGGATTTCGGCGTTCTTTATATGTACAGAAACCTTGTGACATATACTACAACTTAGATATGATTATTTATTCTAAATAATCCTCTATAAAAAAGTCATTTTTGACGCTTATTGTCTCTAAATTGACTAGCCCGAATCTGTGGGCGTTACAATTATCTCCCCCTTAGGATGATTACATTATGAATTCCCTGGAACATGATTGAAATTTAGACCTAACTTGGTCTAGAATTTTCCAGTTGTCACAATATATCACTTTGGGAAGATAAATATCCAATCAAGTGGCACCATATCATGATATTTAAAGGAGATTTCGGTCCTAAGAGGGTGATTTCGGTCCTAGCATGACCGAAATCATCATAAACACTTTTCACAAATTATATTTCGGTCCTAGCTTCAACTAAGGAGAAGATTTCGGTCTTGATATGCTTTCATGAAGGGTTTTAGGCCTTAGTGGGCCTTAGATAGATGATTTTGGTCTTGGCTTTATCCCATGAAGGTGATTTCGATTCTAGGGTGACCGAAATCCTATTCTTTGTGGGGTACTAGGATTAAATTATAAAGTAATGTTTTAGTTTCATGATTTATGTTCCAACTAATTGGCTTTGCTTGACCATTAAGTGTTTACTACAAACATGATTTTTAATATGTATATATTTTTAATCATACCAATGATGCCCTCTTGGCTTTCAATGAATATTATTGCATCAAAGTTACATAGATATGTATTATGGGTACACCTATACACGAGACCCCTTAGACTTTGTTTGACCCAAAATTTTCTAGTTGTCACACATGCAATATTCATGAGACCATGTTTTTATAACTATATTTGTAAAGCATATATAAAACCTTTTCTTAAAAATGCAAGTCATTGTCGTCATTTTGAAGAACACTTTGGTATCATTTGTATGGTCTTAGTAAGAGATGAATCACCTAACCACTATGCTTGTCTTATGTGTGTGTGTGTGTGTTGGGCTAATAATCCATGGTGGATTAGTTATGGGCTAAGCTTATGTAAGAATCCATAATGTGTTAGTCCATTTCAAGCCCAAGTTTATGGATTAGTGTTTACCCATGACCCTTGGATTCCTACACTATATATATGACCCCTATGGCCTAAAATCGGTTACCCTTGTGTTCTTAGAGTACATAGAGCCAATTTTGAGTGCATAGTAATCTCTCTCAAGTTCTCCAAATTGTTCGTGGTGTTTTGTGAACCATTTGAGGCATCACACTTGGGGTGCTAAGTTCTTAAAGGCCAAACACAACAGGCTACAATAAGAGGTAATTCTATAACTAGTTTTATGATTCATATGTCAAGTTTTATGCTAGATTAGGCTCCATGCTTTGGAAAACAATATTGCATGTATATGTAGAGAAAATTTAGATCCAAAGCATCTAGGGTTGTATGTACACCATAGGAGTGTTATAGTGCTCAAAACCCATCAGTGGTATCAGAGCCTAGGGTGTTTTCTCTAATATTGATGCATTGGTAATTGTTCAAAGCAAGAAAATCGTTTTCTTTGGAATCTGGCTGATAACCACGACGTGGTTACTCTTCAGTGAACGTTTTTTTTTGTTTTTGGCCAAGTTTTGGATGAGAATCATTATCACAAAATGTTTTGACTATTAAAAAAATTGTTTTTTTATGGTAGTGATTATACTCATCCAATCAAAAGATAATTGTCAAAATTACTTGTAAATTGTTGATTTGATATTATCTTGCTTTATGAGTTTGGTTAGATCAATTCTAGATCATATGATAATTTTATTTGTTAAAATTGATCTAAATGTTTTTTAATGACTTCCATAACTTGTACTCAAGTTATGGAACATGAAAAGTCCCATCCATTAAAATGACATTAAACTCATAAGTTAGGGAAATGAAGAGTTTTGAAGAGTTTCAAAACTTGCCCTCAAGTTTTGGAATTTGTAAACTCTCACTAATGAAACATTTAATTCTAAACGCTAAAATTTTAAAATGTTAAAATTCAACCCTTATACTATTATAATATTAAAAGTTTAATAATTATATATATGTATAAGACAAGTCAGTCTTACCATTAGTAGGCCTCATTCACGAAGTCGGTCTATAAGGGGGGTATAAGGTTACTGCCTATAAAATCGTGGTTTAATGGGTGTCCACTCTCACCCACCGCTTCCTTGGCTGGTGGATGGTCGTTAGCCGAACGGTTAGGATAGGACATTAATTCTCGTTAAAAGTATAATGATAATTATAAAGTAACTAAATGTTTTATTAAATTCTCAATCTTAGTTACTTTAGGAAAATGTGAAAATGATGCTATTCCATGAAATTGCACTTTGCACCTTGCTAAATTCGTTAGTGGAGCGTGTGTGGTTAACCGACACACTAACTTGGACTAGTAAGGGTGGCAAAGGGTAGCTTGATGTTTTTCATAGATCAATGGAGCATGTGTGGTTAACCGGCACATTGATTAGGTGATAAATGACACCGAGTGTACCAAGCACATTTGCATGGGTATTTACACCTTGTTTGTGATCCTCGGTATCCCAGTCACAAACTTGAAGGGCATAATCGAGATTTAAACATGTCATTGAAAAGTTCAATGAATCTCAAAGGAATCTAGGAATTTCAATCCAATTAAAACTTAATAATCAGTTTCGTTTTTCATGGTGGAAATTGGTAAATCATCATTTACCTACCTTCAGATATTTAGCAATTGGATTACGGCATCCCTCTTCCGAATTGTAAAATATTGTGTTGGGTCCTAGCCTTAATATTTCATTTGGGTGTTATATTAAGGATTCTTATCTAATCCAAACTTTGTCTTTCTTTTTCAGATGTCTTCCAACACCGCTTCTGGCTCCAACCCTTCTGGCTCTTTCTCCCTCATGAACTTGTGTGGGAGAGTCATCTTTGATGGTTCGAATTTCAATGACTGGATTCGAAACATTAGGATGGTCACTCGCTACGAGGACAAGGAATATGTCCTCGACAAAGAGCTTAAGGAAATTGATGAGTCCACTGCTACTCCTGAGGAGATCGCTGAATATAGGACTCATGAGAAGGACGCCACAAAGGTGTATTGTATCATGTTGGCCACTATGTCGACTGAACTCCAAAAGTCCTATGAGGACTACTACCCTTTCGAGATGCACCAAGACTTGATGGAAAGATACCATCAAAGTGCTCGTCAGGAAAGGTATGAAATTATTGCCTTCATGATAACAATAAAGATGAAGGATGGAGAGTCCATCACCGCCCACTTGCAAAAAATGCAATGGTTTGTGGACCGCTTGCTGAAATTAAATGTTAATTTCGATAAAGAGTTGGCCATAGATATCATTCTACACTCTTTACCTCCCTGTTATGATCAGTTCCATATGACCTATCATATGAACAAGGAGGAGGTCACTCTTAGCAAGCTTCAAGGCCTTTTGAGGACTGCTGAAAGTAGTATCATAGGTAAATCTGTTGTATCTACTTCTACTCCTACTGATGCTGCCCCGGTCCTGGAAATTGGAGATGCAAAAGGGATGAAGAGGAAGGCTCCTTCTAAGAGTTGCAAGGGAAAGTCTCATGATGGATCCTCTTCTTGTGGGACCAAAGCTGGTTCTGCTAATCCCTCTACCAATCAGAAAGAAGTAGAGTGTTTCTATTTTCATGATAAAGGGAACTGGAAGCGAAGTTGTCCCAAATACTTTTACAGGATGTCAAGGATGGGAAGATAAAGCCCACCTATGCAGGTATTTACACTATTCTGTCTAATAACTCATCACATGCTAATTCTTGGGTCCTTGATACAGGTTGTGGTATTCACATTTGTTCTGATATGCAGGGACTAAAAAGAAGTAAGGATGTGGAGAACGGGAAGATGAACTTGATCATGGGGAATAGGAAAATGTCAACTGTCACCAATATTGGAGTTTATTCTTTATTGCTTAGTAGTGGGTTAGAAATAGATTTGAATAATTGTTGCTACTCGTTTGATATGGTGAGAAATATTATTTCCTTTCATGGTTTGTACAAACAAGGTTTTAGATTTTCATTTGATAATGAAATTGGTTCTATTAATGCTTTTTATAATGGTGTATTTTATTTTAAAGCATTGCCTTGTAATGGTGTATATGAAACTGTGATGGTTGTAGACAACTTAGGAAATAATGTGTTGCTCATTGATTCCTCCAATAGTTTGGATAAGGCATCCTTGTGGCATTATTGTCTTGGACATGTCAACAAGAAGCGCATAGGCCAACTCCAAAAGGCTAGAGTCTTGGAGTCATTCGACTTAAGGTCGGATGACACTTGCGAATCTTGTTTGCTTGGATAGATGACAAAGTCACCCTTCACTGGTACTTGTGAAAGGTGTGAAGGTTTGTTGGATCTCATACACACCGATGTGTGTGGACCCTTCAGAACCGCCACAAAGGATGCTAACCGCTTCTATGTGACTTTTACTGATGATTACAACAGATATGGCTATGTCTACTTAATCAAGCATAAGACAGAAACCTTTGAAAAGTTCAAAGAGTTTAAACAAGAAGTGGAGAATCAGCTGGGCAGGAAGATAAAAATGCTTCGATCCGATCGAGGTGGTGAGTATCTTAGGATCGAGTTCCGAGACTATCTTAAGGAATATGGAATTATTTCACAATTGACACCACCTAGGACACCACAGCTTAATGGTGTGGCTGAGAGGCGCAATCGGACCTTGTTGGGCATGATTCGTTCCATGATGATTCAAGCTTCGTTACCCATCTCATTATGGGGGTATGTCTTAGAGACTGTCGCCCATATCCTTAATCTAGTCCCTACTAAGAAGGTTGCAAAAACACTTCATGAAATGTGGAAAAGGAAGGTTCCCTCGTTAGCACACATCAAGGTTTGGGGTTGCGAGGCTTTCGTGAGATGCGAGACTCACGAAAAGCTCGAACCTCGCAGTGAGCGTTGTATTTTCATCGGCTACCCACAAAAGTCTTTTGGATATCTCTTCTACAGACCGAGTGACAATGTTGTCTTCATTGCGAGGAGAGGAGTCTTTCGCGAGAGAGAACTCATATGCCAAGAGGACAGTGGGAGGCAAATTGACGTTGAAGAGCTTCAAGAGTTAAGGATGAAGGAACCTCAAACACTAGCGCTCAACCTGAGGAGGAAACTCCTGTTGAACCAATTGACGAATCCGTTCCTCTGAGGCGTTACAGTAGAGTTAGTGTTCCACTTGTGTTATATGGTTTCCATATAACATCTGAGGGTGATGCATTTATAAGTGATAGCACACTGGTAAATTTGGATGAACCTAACAACTACAAGGAAGCCATGGCAGGCCCCGAGTCTGCAAAATGGAAAGAGGCTATGGACAGCGAGATTCAGTCCATATATGACAATCAAGTCTGGAACTTGGTTGACAATGTATCAGGTCGTAAGACAGTTGGGTGCAAATGGATCTTCAAGAAGAAGACTGACATGGATGGGAAAGTACACACATATATGGTGTGATTGGTTGCAAAGGGCTTTACTCAAACTCCTGGAGTTGACTATGATGAGACCTTCTCACCAGTAGTGAAGATTAAATCTATAAGGGTTATGCTTGCCATAGCTGCATTTCATGATTATGAAATATGGCAAATGGATGTCAAAACCGCTTTCCTTAATGGAAAGTTGGCTGAAGATGTTTACATGAGTCAGCCAGAGGGTTTTGTCAATGCAAAGTACCGTAATAGAGTGTGTAAGCTTGATAAATCCATTTATGGATTGAAACAAGCATCTCGCAGATGGAATCTTTGTTTCGATGAGAAAATCAAAGAGTTTGGATTTTCGAGAAGCGAGGATGAGTCTTGTGTATATGTCAAAGCTAGTGGAAGCATAGTCAGCTTGCTGGTGTTGTATGTGGATGACATACTTCTCATAGGAAACGACATCCCAACCTTGCAGGAGGTTAAGTCCTAGCTTGGGAAGTGTTTCGTTATGAAGGACCTTGGAGAAGCTGCATATATTCTTGGGATAAGGATATTGAGATACAGGAGTAAAAGACTAATTGGACTTAGTCAAAGTACCTACTTGGATAAGGTGTTGAAAAGGTTTAACATGGAGGATTCCAAGAAAGGTGACTTACCTATCCAAAGAAATACCAAACTGAGTAAGATTCATAGTCCGAGTACAGAGGCTGAGATAGCATAAATGAGTCGAGTACCATTGCTTCCGCAATTGGCTCGATCATGTATGCTATGACTTGTACTCGACTTGATGTGGCCTTTGCTTTGAGCATGGTCAGCAGATATCAAGGGACTCGTGGTAAGGCTCACTGGACTGTGGTAAAGAACATTCTTATGTACCTGCGAAGGACTAAGGACTGGGTATAGTGACGCCAACTTTCAGACTGACAGAGATAATTTCCGCTCTCAGTCGGGCTGGGTATTTACCCTGAATGGAGGAGCAATAACTTGGTAAAGTTCCAAACAGGAGACTGTAGCTGATTCAACATGTGAATCAGAGTACATAGTAGCAAGCAAAGCAGCGAAGGAGGCGATATGGCTGAAGAACTTCATAGGAGACCTTGGAGTTATACCATCTATAAAGGAGCCTATGGAGATTTTCTGTGACGCGAGAGTGCGGTCGCCTTAGCCAACGAACCAAGGGATCATGGCAGATCTAGGCACATCGACAGAAAATATCACTTCATACGACACCGAATAGAAGAATGACTCCTCGTAGCAAAGAGGGTATCGTCAGAGGAGAACCCAACAGATCCCCTTACGAAGGGACTGAGTAGGGTTAAGCACTTGCAGCATGCGAGGAACATTGGGCTGAAGGACGATATTAGTTTTAATGATTAGATAGTTGTTCAGAAACTTGTAATAGATAAAATGTAATTGAAATTTGATGATTAAATAAAAGGAGTTTTATTTATGAGTAAAGTTACTATCTTGTGTCAATTGTTTACTATTGTTTCATTTTGCATGTTTTGACTTCCAGAATAATTAAATTATTCAAATTATCCACATTCGATCATACTTTGGAAGTAGGTATTGAGGCAAGACTGTCATGAATTTGGCTTGTAGATTGTCTAGAGTGTTTAGACATGGCAGAAGTTTGCTACAACATTCATGAGTGCTCATAAGGTCTGAGTAATTGATTAAACCCATGCTCACTTGAATAACTTCATGGAATTTATCATGAGTGATTGTGAGACGATAATATCATATGGCCTTCAAACCAAGAGATATGAGTTGTTGACTATGAGTTGGTTGTACATTGATAGAGCGAAACCGCATCAGTAACTTGATGCTATAAAACGTGCTATTGTGTATGATTTAACGAGTAGTTAGTACAAGCATATGAGTCAAAGTTTATCTGTTCCTTTTGATCCTTGTAGGATTAAAAGCGATATCTTGGGCCCCTCGATGATTTTGTTTTGGCTTATGTGTCGGGCCCGATCAGAACTCAATTGATGTGTTCGATTAAGTTCTATGCCAAACAAATCGGAAATCGGGAAACAAACTACTGGATAATAAGTATGACTATGTTCCATGTATTTGTCTGCACGATATCTTGAAGAACAGAGGATTATATGATCCCTTATCTAAAATGGCGCGTCAGAGTTCGAAAGCGGCTTTTAAAAGCTACGATTGCTAGTCGGTTCTTGAAGTGTTACTTGCAGCTATAGTTATAAGACTTATCCAAGTGGAAGACTTTTGGATAAGGTGTCTAAGTCCATAACTATAATTGGTATGTACTTGACCCGAGAGTAGCATGGTCCATTTGGGTTGCATTCACTAAAACAATCTGATAGGATGAACATTTGAGAAAGAGGTTATCTATGATTCATTAATATATTATAAGTATAATATATTAATAGAGGAATCATATTATTTAATTAGTATTGGTCAAGAATTAATTTGGAATTAATTTAGTGACCAAAAGAGACTAATTAAATATACAAGGGGTGATTATGTAAATCAATGATATATATATATATATATATATATATATATATATATATATATATATATATATATGTGTGTGTGTGTGTGTGTGTGTGTGTTGGGCTAATAATCCATGGTGGATTATTAATGGGCTAAGCTTATGTAAGAATCCATAAAATGTTAGTCCATTTCAAGCCCAAGTGTATGGATTAGGGTTTACCCATGATCCTTGGATTCTTACATTATATATATGACCCTTATGGCCTAAAATCGGTTACCCTTGTGTTCTTAGAGTTCATAGAGCTGATTTTGAGTGCATAGTAATCTCTCTCAAGTTCTCCAAATTGTTGGTGGTGTTTTGTGAACCATTTGCGGAATCACACTTAGCGTGCTAAATTCTTAAAGGCCAAACACAACAAGCTACAATAAGAGGTAATTTTATAACTACTTTTATGATTCATATGTCATGATGTATGCTAGATTAGGCTCCATGCTTTGGAAAACAATATTACATGTATATGTAGAGAAAACTTAGATCCAAAGCATCTAGGGTTGTATGTGCGCCATAGGAGTTTTATTGTGCTCAAAACCCATCAGATTCATGGTGGTTTTGTATTTTCTTATGAAACAAGGGTCATCTAGTCACTAGTTAGTTGTAATGCCACACGTTGTTTCAAGTAGGAAGACTTGATCGGAATCTTGTCTGATAAAGGTCACCTAAGCATGAGAGGTCCAAGGTCTATATGTGATCAAACATGCCAATATAAGCAATAGTTGTTTGGGATCACATTATCTAGGAATTACATATTTTATGCAAATGGTGATCACTACCTACCGAGTTTGATTAAATGGATGGGATAAAGGTTGCCTAACCATTTACTTGTTTCGTTACTAAATGAAATTTTGTTAATGATTTAATATTGAAAATACTAAATGAAATTTTAGAAACAATAAAAACTATTAACTTTTATAGGCTTAATATTGAAAATACTAATTGGAATTTTGTTAAATTCTGTAAATAACTATAAATACTTTTATGCCCTGTAAAATCTCTCTCTAGTTGAGTTCCACGAGATAGTAATATTTGATGGTTATAATTTCTATAACCAGTATAATACCTTGAGGTTCTTCCTTAAGGATAAATAGGAATTATATATACTGAAAGATCTCATACCTAAAAAACATTTGCAAGCTAGTTAGTCTGATCATGATGCTTTGATGAAAGTATTATTGTGATGATGTTGATGTGTCTCACATAATACTGGAATAATTGCCTTGACTTGCAGAAAGTCTTGGATAATTATGAAACATATCAAATATCTCATCAAGTAAAGCAGATATCCGATCAGAATAGTAAAACGTGCTTCAAACTTGTACAAATATTGAATAAAAGGAAAGATCTAAAAGATTGTGTACTCAAATAGACATATAGTTCAGTTAAGAGAAATACAACATGTAACAACTGCGACTTTTGGCACCGATCGTTATTTACGTAAAGTGAAAAATATCGAGTATAATAGACTTAATACATTATATATCAATATATGATCAAAATATACGTTTTGTATTAAGAAAGATAGGAAAAATCAACCGAAGTGTCTGTAAATCGTAAAAAATTAGTGTGTCGTAACACACACACACACACATATATATATATATATATATATATATATATATATATATATATATATATATATATATATATATATATATATATATATATATATATATGTCACACCCCCAAACCAGAACGGCGGAAACATCTAGGGGTGGATGACATGTATAGTATCATAACAAATGAATAGTAGTGATCAAAGCATTACAACCATCATATTTTATAAATAATAAGTTTACATTGTATCCAAAAAATTTGTTTACTTGATATCAAATACATATGACAAAAATATATGATGTGACGCTGTAGCGCTCCATCATCAAAAACTCTTTTGAGTACCTGTTTACTGATTTCCAGAGAATACAAGTGATTTTGAAAAGTGTCAACAAGTAATTTGGTGACTAAAAATGTAAGTAGTGTTGTACTTTAAAATAGTATTATGAAGTTTTATCTTTATATAAAACTACTTGAATGTATATTAACCCTGTAAACCAAATGTTTTGTTAATACCTCATTTGAGTTATCATAACCATGCTAGCGACTACTTGGCATGTTACGACGTTCTTCAGGCGTCGGAATGTTAGACATTTGTCACCCCAGACCTGCCGGTCTAATTGTAGCTAACAGTTTAGGTGCGAGATTGTCAGTCCCTTATAGATCTATACACAAGTGTCACGCTCTCCCTTCAAGAGACTCTGGTTATAATACATGACTTTTGTAGGTACCCTGGTTGGTACGTGAAGACGATGTCTCACAAAATTGTATCAACCGGTTTACGTATAGTGTACTGAAAACCCTTTTTCTTGTAAATGTAAGTATTACCCTTCCATAGTGGGTACATAGTGTAAAAATAATTATATTTTAAATAATTATTTCTTTGTCCCGAAAGAGTAAAATAGGGTGAATGCCCCATAAACTATATCTATTATAGCTTATAAAAAATGTTTCGTTGAAAGGAAGAATCCCTTGTATGTACCATTATCATTTTACCATGATAGATAATAAAATGGAATGAAATAATTATATATGTATTTTATATAATTATACACTTTTGCTCAACATATTACAAAAGTATTTAAGTCTTATAAACTATACTTATATAGTTTATTATCGTAATCAGATTTGTACCCATTATATATATATATATATATATATATATATATATATATATATATATATATATATATATATATATTTCTGTAAGAATAACATATCGTATTTGTGCTCGTTTTTCCTGATTTTGTGTTTTTAGCAAAACTTTGTATGGAAAGTTCACATGTTTGGAGGTAAAACTGTTTCATGAGTTTAGCACTTTCGTTCAAAAAGGTAGTAAATTGTATTTTGTATTTTGTATTTTAACACAAGTTCTCTTGTGTTTTACTTGTATCCCCCCCCCCCTAAAACATAGAAAAATCTTGAGAAGTGTAGGGGTATGAACTTACATTGAGTGTGATTATGGTGGGATGAAGAGGTGATGGCGAAATCTTCAGGCTTGGAACACTTGAAGGTAGTCGTATCCTATGAGTTTTTAACACATAATAATGTGTGTGAACGACATGAACTATCATGAATGTGTTGTAAAAACACTAGATTAAACAAGGGAACTTACAACGATTCCTAAGAATCAACTTGAAGAACAGTTTCCTGGGGATGCCTTGATTTTGTTTTTGGAGGGAAAACGTAAGTGCTTGAAAATGTATGAACTTGTTTTCTTGAGAGGAAAGTGGGAAAATTTGAAGATGTAAATGAGGATTTGGAAGGGGGGGTGGGTTCTCGGCTAAATATATATATAAAAAGGGGGAGGGGTATGAGGGTGGGGTGGGGTGAAGTGACATTTGCCTTGAAGTGTGTAATTTATCACGTTGGAAAAAGATCCACCAATCATGATCAAGCAAGCACCGAAATCTCCATGATTTCGGTCCAAGCCCCAACCGAGAACCCACTTTAAGCCATCGAAATCACATGTGATTTCGGTCCAAGTGAAACCAAGACCCCAAGGATTTCGGTCTTGACCACCGAAGTCTTCAAGGTCTTCGGTCCTAACCATCGAAATCTCAAGGTTTTCGGTCCTAACCGAGAACCTTAAAAGCAAAGTATAATTTATGATTTATGTCCTAACTATTTGACTTTCATTGACTTGCTTGACTTTTTTTGACCTAGAACAGCCGGATGTCATATTATACCCCCGTTAGAGGGAATTTCGTCCTGAAATTAGCTCTAGAGTGGGTACTCATGAGCTAGGGAAAATATGTGGGTACTTCTGCTTCATTTGATCTTCTTGTTCCGAAGTGTATTCAGGCCCAAGCTTGGCGTTCCAACGGACCTTCATTATGGGTATGCGACTCAGTTTCGTCCTTTTGACCTCCCTATCCATGATTTCCACAGGTTCTTATACGATGTGTAGACTCTCGTTTACCTCGATTTCTTCGAGTGGGATTACCAGAGGCTCGTCAGACAGACACTTCTTCAGGTTGGACACGTGGAAAGTGGGGTGTACGTTGCTGAGTTCCTGTGGTAGTCGAAGTTTATAAGCTACCGGTCCGATTCTGACAAGGATTTCGAATGGTCCAATATACCTTGGACTTAATTTCCCACGTTTTCCAAAACATATCATTCCCTTCTAGGGTGATACATTTAACAGAACACGGTCACCAACCTGGAATACCAAGGGTTTGCATCGCTTATCTGCATAGCTCTTTTGCCGATCTCGGGATGCCTTTTATCGTTCACCGATCTGAACAATCTTCTTCGTAGGTTCTCGTATGATCTCGGGGCCGGTGAGAGTGTTGTTAGGAACTTGCCCCCTTGCTAGCTGCGTGTCACCAACTTCAGCCCAACACAGGGGTGATCTGCACTTGCGTCCATATAGAGCTTCGAATGGAGCGACTTTGATGCTAGTGTGATAGATTTTATTGTATGAGAATTCGATGAGTGATAAATGAGTATCCCAGGCTTTACCAAAGTCCATCACACATGCTCTCAACATGACCTCCAACGTCTGAATGGTTCTCTCACTTTGCCCGTCAGTTTAGGGATGGTACGGTGTACTCATGTCGAGTTTGGTTCACAAGGACTTTTGTAGCGATTGCCAAAACCGTGATGAAAATCTACTATCTCTATCGTAGATGATGGATATTGGCACGCCATGCAATTGTACAATCTCTTTGATGTACGCCCTTGTTAGCTTCTCCATCTTATCGGTCTCTTTTATTGGTAGGAAGTGTGTGGATTTGGTTAACCTGTCAACGATCACCCAGATTGTGTCAAGTCCACCCGTTGTCTTACGCAACTTGGTTATGAAGTCCATGGTTATCTGCTCCCACTTCCACTTGGGTATAACAGGTTATTGTAGTAAACCCGAGGGCTTCTGGTATTCTACCTTGACCTTGGCGCAAGTCGGGCACTTGTCCACAAAGGTAGCAATTTATGCCTTCATGTTTGGCGACCAATAAAGTTTCTTGAGGTCCAAGTATATCTTGTCCGAACCAGGATGAACGGAGTATTTGGTTTTGTGAGCCTCGTTCATGACAATGTCTCTGTACCCGCCGAATCTCGGTGTCCAGATTCGATCCATAAAGTAACGAGCTCCGTCGTCGTTGACTGTAAGGTTCTTATCCATTCCTCGCAAGGCTTCATTTAAGACATTCTCAGGTTTCAAGGCTTCCAGTTGAGCCTCTTTGATCTGTGTGGACAGGTGTGAGTAGATGGTCATGGTTAATGATTTTACTCGGCGGCCCGAGTATTCTTTTCGATGTAGGGCGTCTGCTACTACGTTGGCCTTGCCTGGATGATAGTGAAACTCGCATTCGTAGTCATTTAGTAGCTCTACCCGTCGTCGTTGCCTCATGTTGAGCTCCTTTTGGTTGAGAATGTGCTGAAGACTCTTATGATCCGTGAAGATTGTGCACTTCGTACCATAAAGGTAGTGCCTCCAGATCTTCAGGGCAAAAACTACTGCTCCCAGTTCGAGCTCATGTGTGGTGTAGTTAACCTCATGAATCTTAAGCTGTCTCGAGGCTTAGGCAATGACCTTTCCTCGTTGCATAAGTACACAGCCTAGCCCTTTCTTGGATGCATCGCAGTAGACCACAAAATCTTCCGTCCCTTTTGGGAGAGACAAGATTGGAGCAATGTATAGGGCTTGTTTAAGCGTTTGAAAGGTAGTTTCTTGTTTATCCTCCCAGCTGAAAGTCACTCCTTTCTGAGTCAAGGTAGTGAGCGGCTTTGCGATTTTGGAAACATTTTGTATAAACCTTCGGTAGTAGCCAGCAAGGCCCAAAAACTGGCGTATCTCCGTCGGTGTTCTTGGTGTTGCCCACTTTTGAATTGCCTTGACTTTGGAAGGATCCACGTGTATCCCTTCCTCACTGACTACGTGTCCCAAGAAGTCTACTCTTCGAATCCAAAATTCGCATTTTGAGAATTTCGCATACAGTTTCTCTGCTCTTAACGTCTCCAAGACTTGTCGTAGGTGCTAAATATGTTCTTCCTTGTTTCGTGAATAGATTAATATGTTGTCGATGAATACTATCACGAATTTGACCAGGTAGGGTCAGCATACACGGTTCATTAGGTCCATGAAAACTGCTGGCGCATTAGTCAAACCGAAGGGCATTACCACAAACTCATAGTGGCTGTAACGAGTTCTGAATGCCGTCTTAGGAATATCTTCTTCCTGAATTTGCAGCTGATGGTACCTGATAGCTTCATTTTATTACTTCTTTTCATAGTTTATTTTTAGTTAAAACCATCTCATTTTAGTTAATCTCCATGCATATTTTCTCTTTTTATTATCTTTCTCCTTTACCGGGTGCTTTCCAGTCTTTTGAGCGTATTTTGCAGGATTTACTGAAGACTATTTGTTACTAGAGGTATGGAGGGATTCCGGGACTTGTAGATTGCTTGTGGACTTGAGGTGGTGCAATTAGGCTTGATGTCAATATAAACAAGAAGCGCATTGGATTTAATCTTTGGACGAGGACTCGAGCTACGAAAGACAAAAGGAGTATTGGACCATCATTGGAGGCTTTAGAATAACACAATTGGTTACTTTGAAGACTAAATGTTATCTTGTGTTTGAAGTTTATGGAAATGTTTTCTAGTTAAACATCTTGTTATGTTTGTTTATCTTTGATCATGAGCTTGGATGAATAAATAATTTTTTTTGTTGATCAATTTCTTGGTTAAGTAATGGACTTTGAAGTTGGTAAGCAACAAATGGTTTCTATGTTTGTTTTCATTTCATTTAAACCATGGGAATGTTTCCTCCATAATGATAATGTAAGCATTTGATTATCTTATGGACTTGGTAACTCTTAGAACTCAAAGCTAATTGATTTTCACAAGATTATATGCTTCATTGATTTTGTGACTTTAATTAAGGGAATGTGTTAGAGCTCCTCTAACCATTTTAATATCTAAGAAGAGTTGAGGTAATTTGTGCTTATGAATTGCTATAGCCAAGTTAAACCAATTCACAAGTGTTATTCCTTTTAGTCTAATGATAAGTCAACCATGTCATCCATGTGGTGTACCCAAAATCAACCAATTTCACTTCATTGAATTTAATCAAATCTTTTACTTGTTTACTTGTCATATTTACATTCAAGCTAGTTTTAATTTTGTCAAACATTCAAAAAGAATTAACCCCCCCCCCCCTTTTACTTTCACTTTTGTTTTACAAGTACTTGAACAAGTGATTTATATAGAGATTTAAATTGAAACAATCTCCGTGGATACGATCCCTTTACCACTATACACTATTTTAGTATGGAAGATTTAGGGTTATTAATTTTTTTGGCCTCGACAACCACCAGTACCCCGACCTTAGATCAATCTTGGAGAAGTAGCTCGACCCTTGCAGTTGATCAAATAAGTCATCAATTTGAGGTAGGGGATAACGGTTCTTGATAGTGAGTTTGTTCAGCTCTCGATAGTCTATGCACATGCGGAAAGATCCATCATTCTTTTTCACGAACAAGACCTGTGCTCCACAAGGTAAGAAGCTCGGCCTGATGAATCCCTTGCTCAGTAGTTCATTCAGTTGACTAGACAAATCATGCATTTACGCCGGTGCCAAGTAGTATGGGGACTTGGCTATGGGGGTGGCTCTAGGAATCAAGTCGATTCTGAACTCAACTTGGTGCACGGGGGTATTCCCGAAAGGTCTTCGAGGAATACATCGGGAAAGTTACATACTTCAGGAATACCTTTGATGTCTTTCACTTCTTGTTTCCCATCCACAACGTGGGCTAAGAAGGCGTGATATTCCTTGCGTAGATACTTCTGAGCCTTGATGCTAGAGATGATTTGTAGATTCACGCTGGGTTTGTCGCCGTAAATGACGAGGGTTTCGCTACTTGGCAGGTTAAGGAGAATGGCCTTTTCGTAACACAGGATATCGGTGTAACATCCCGATTTCCGAGAATGAGATTTTGAGGATTTCAAGCAATTAAAGAAGCCTACTCGACGAGTTGGAGGCCCCAACTCGTCGTGTAGAGATTAGTCAGCCCGCGTGTTTTATGAGGTCTACTCGACGATTCGGAGGAACCTGACTCAACGAGTAGAAGTTGGAAAATGAAACCCTAGTTTTTAGGGTTTGCATCCTATTTAAAGGACCTTAAGTCCTTTCCTCCAGCCCCTTACTACCATTTTGACGACCAGAAGAACCCTAATCAGTCTAAGCTTTGTTCTTGAGTGTTTTGTGAGGCTTAAAGAGTGTTTTCGTGGATTTTGTGAAGAGGGCTTGAAGTCTAAGGAGCTTGGAGCAAAGAGAAGCTTGTGGAAATGACTCTACTTCATCTTGGCATCATTTTGAAGGTAACAAGTCGTTACCTTGACTTATCTTTAGCTAGATCTATTCATGCAAAGGTTTAGGGCCATTTATAGCATAATTGTGAGTCAATTCGGGTATTGGGCATGATCTGAAGTTGTAACTTCAGATCTGGACTCCTATTGGTCCCTATAGTCATAAAGTTAACAGATTTAGCAAGCATTGGACCTTCTCTTTGGGTTAAACCTTTCCCTTAGATTGGGTTTGGCATTTAGGACCATGCATGTACGTAAAGTTTGCAACTTTACGTGGAAACCATGCCCTAGGAGGTTAGATCTGCAATATGGAGCTTTGGGGTAGCGTAAAAACGTCTGGATGAGAAATGGCCTGAAGGGACTCGATGAGTCGCATAGCCGACTCGACGAGTCGGTTGAAAATTGCTTATATTGGTTCTGCATGAACTCGAAGAGTCAGTAAGAAGACTCGAGGAGTTTGTTAGGGTTTTCCCGACATTTGGACCCCGTATGGACTCGGCGAGTCAATTAGGGTTTTTATGATTTCCTGAGTTCTTAAGGAACTAGACGAGTTGTTAGCTGCACTCGACGAGTTGGGTCAACATGGACTGTTGACTTTGACCGTTGACTTTGACCTTGACCAAGGGTTGATCAGTTGGACTTTTGAGGATATTTTGGTAATTTGGATTTTGATGAACTTGGTCCTATGGTGGTTATAGGTGGTTGAGTTCGTGACTGTGATTTGGGAGTTTGATCTTCTCACTACAGTTCGGCAACGTGAGGTGAGTTCTTCTCACTATATCAACAGGGTCTACGGCACCAAGGCCGACCCTTTATGATTTGTATCCTGGTTATAGGATGGTTGCTATGTTAGTGATCTGTTAGATCGGTATCCTGGTTATAGGATGGTTGCTATGTTAGTGATCTGTTAGATCGATATCCTGGTTATAGGATGGTTGCTATGTTGGTGATCAGTTAGATCGGTATCCTGGTTATAGGATGGTTGCTATGTTAGTGATATGTTAGATCTGTATGATTATTTGTACATGCTAGCTAGCATATGATATTTATGTGCACATGATTGTTGGTTTGGAGGGGGATTGGGTTGAGGCAGGTCCTGCTTTGTGCTGTAGGCCAAGATACCCAAGGCGGAGCGGATAAACTACAGAGCCGGTTAGGGCATACTAGTCAGGCCGAAGGCCCGGCGAGCGGTCCGGATTGGCTGAAGGCCCTGAGAGGCGTTCCAGACGTGTCGATGGCTTGGAGAGCGGTCCAGATAGACTGATGGCCCTACGAGGCGGTCTAGTCAGACTGATGGCTCATTATTCATGTCGTTTTTGTTTATATGATATGGTTATATTTGCATGGCGTTGGTATTTTGGGGGAACTCACTAAGCTTTAGGATTACAGTTGTTGATTTTATTTCAGGTACTTCTGATGATCGCGGGAAGGCGAAGGCGTGATCATGCACCTCCTTATATTTTCATGATTTGATTCTGGGATACTCTGATGTTTAAACTATTTTGAAAACAAATTGTAATAACTTAATGGTTTTAAATGTTTTAAAAAGTTCAAATTTGGCATGATTTTTATGGATGTTACAAGTTGGTATCAGAGCCTTGGTTTGAGTGAATTGGAGGAAACACTCGTGTGTATCCAATCTCAAACTGAGGACAAGAATTTTAAAATGATTTTCAAATGGTTTTCAAAATAATAAAGGAGGATGCAAGTGTATGATCCGCCGGAGCCAGTAAGTAGACCCCAAAATACCTTACGGATTATTTGATTTATGTGATATGTTAGAACAGCATGCTAGTACTAGGCTAGGGATCTTCAATAATTGCATGATAGAATTGCCTGATTATATGATGCCTGATAGCCTAGGGTTTTTCCTTATATGAAATTGACATCATTAATGTAATTGCTTAGTGCACGGTTGTACATAATTAGGATCTTATAGCCTGAGAATGTTTGGTTTGGCCTTATTTCCTAATCTTTTTTTATGAAGGGCTTAGGGTAGGATGTATGGCTAGCATACACTAGTGTTGCAGGGTTGGTGGAAGTTTCATGGATGGGTTGTGTGGGATCAGTCCGCCAGTTATGAGATATTTAACCTCCTTCTAGGAGTGAGGATGGAGCGCATGCCATGCTTACGTATAGTTTTAGGGCGTTGTGATGATACTTGAGACAAATATTGGTAGGTGTGGAAGGTAGTATGGGCCCGTGCTACTGAAAGCACATGACCCATATGCGTAGCAAGGAAGTCACAACCCCTAGGGTTTTGTTGGGAGTTAGTTCTCGGATTATTATATGGAATATTTGATATCTTCCTGGTATATTTTCAGCATGGTGGTTACTCGACGATTTGTGACTGGGTCCGGGTCGGGATCAGGAGGTGGCAGACAGGAGGCACCAGCAGTGCCTGAGACAATCGGCCATATGGGGCCAGACGAGATGGACGCTAGGATTCGAGAGATCCTGCATGATGAGGTTGCTGCGATGTTCCGGGCTCAGTTGTCGGAGATGTTTGGGTCTATCAAGACCGCCATGATGGAGTATTTTGATGAGCGTTATGCAGCCCTCACTGAGACGGCTGCTGCAGCAGCTACAACGGCTGTAACGGCGGCAGGGGGAGGAGCCAGTCGGGCTTTTCAGTATCGGGACTTCGACAACACGAAGCCCCCGACTTTTAATGGGACTCAGGACCCCATCAAAGCCATGAGGTGGATTTCTGATGTGGAGGGGTGTTTCTTCACATGCACATGCCCTACTGACTAGAAGGTCAGATGTGCCCTGAACCTACTGAGGTCCAGGGCAAACGACTGGTGGAGGTTGATGACTGGATCGTATTCTGATGATCAGAGAGCTACGGTTACTTAGGAGCAGTTCAGGGATATGTTCCGCGCTCGCTACATTCCACGGGTCGACCGAGAACGGCTAGCTCAGGAGTTTTTGGATTTGAGATAGGATGCAGAGTCGGTGACGGAGATCACCCGTATGTTCACTGAGAGGGCGATGTTTTCCCGGATTTTGCTTCTGAGCAGGCTCATATGACACGGTATCTGAGCATGCTTAAGACTAATATCCGATAGTTTGTTGGTACCCAACAATGTGATACGTTGCTGGATTTACAGGAGGCCGCTAGGCGGCGTGAGCTAGAGATTGATCTGCAGTTGAGGGAGCAGCGGTAGCCCCCGGCACAGTCACAGTCAGCGCCAAAGGGTTCTAAGACCGCTGATTCTACGTCGGGAGGCCAGCATGGCCGCACTTGTGGCAAGTGCGGGAAGGGTCACTCTGAGGTTTGTCGATCAGGTACCGCATGCCGCAAAAAGCGGCAAGGAGGGGCACTTTGCGCGGGATTGCTGCCAGCCAGCCCCGGTTCAGGATATGAGGATATGTTACCACTGCCATCAGGTTGGTCATGTGAAGACCAACTCTCCACAGCTTGCTACCAGGCCGGCGCAGGCTCCAGCGCCGGCAACACTGAGGATCACTGACGGGGGTCAGGGTAGAGTAGAGCCCCCGAGGGCTCAGGGATGCGCTTTCCAGCTCACGACTGAGGAGGCCGGAACAGCACCGGATAGTGGCCGGTATGTCTTTACCCCTTATCTTACTATTATGATTATATTATGAACTTTCATTTGCCTTATGCGTGAGTCGTTAGGTCATTACAAGTGTCAGTAGAAATTTATTATCAAAGGATTGTAGATGGTTAGGATCCAGGGATGCATTGAGGATGAGAAGTTAGGGTAGAGAATCACCATTCCAAGGCTAGTAGTTGTGATTTGGAGATTCAGAAGTATTCAGTTGCGGTTCAGGTTTCTCTTGAAGTTCGGTTGCTCCGTGTCGGGATGGGTTGTTCTGCGGAGGTTATTCATTCCATGGTTAAGTATGGTAATACCTAGTAAGGACGGTTAAGTGGTGTTTTGGTTTCGCCACCATTAGATAGTGGTTAGTGTCCCAAGTGGGGGAGAATTGAGGATTCTCAGATGGAGCATCAGCCATTGAGGATTTTCGTTTAACTGCCAGGGCTCGGCAGTACATTCAACATGGGTATGCGGGTTATTTAGCGTATGAGGTGGATATGCGGGTCAGGGATCAGACCATATTTTCCCGAGAGGGTGGGCGATCAACATGAGGTCTAGAGTTAGGTCGGGATTATAGTCTGCAGATTGGATCAGGAGTTTGAAACCCCAAGTGGGGGGGGGGGAGTTGGCTATATAGGAGAGGACACCAGGGTGGACCCAGGGTTATGCTCAACAGACTTAGGGCGGTCCGGATAGACTGAAGGCCAGCGGGGCGTACCAGTCATGCCGAAGGCCCGGATGACGGTCCAGATAGGCTGAAGGCCCGATGAGGCGGTCCAGACATGTTGAAGGTTTTGACAGTGGTCCATATAGGCTGAACGCCTGGTGAGGTGGTCCAAGTCATGCTGAAGACTCTGTATGTATTTTGTTAGATCTACGTTCTGGTATTAAGCATGCTGCTTTGTGATAATAACCTGCGGAATCGTACATTCCGTGCTTGTGGGTTATCACTTATAGAGTGCCCTTAGGGACAAACGGTGGTCATATAGGAGAGCCTGGAAACCCTTGTGTAGTCACTTGTTCCAAGAAGGGAATCATGCGTAGTAGAGTTTCAGTTTTGCGATGCTTGTTTGGTGATGTGAGGAACATTGATTAGGCCCTTCGGGCAGTGGAGGAAAGTGGGTACCTTCGAGCCCGAAGGAATGGGCCACTGACGAGAAGACGACAGCGTCGCTAGGTTTTCGTAAGCAGTAAGGATTGAGGGGAGTATCAGTCAGGTATTAGAAGGAGTCCGGGGGAAAGTTGCCCCATATTCCTGCATGTTTGCAAGTTGTTGTTAGGGGGCGGATGTAAGGTGGAGGTTCTTGGTTGATCATATTCTTTCATCGCTCCGGAGATTTGTAACGGCATGGTAAAGATTCTGAGGTTATAGTAAGGTTTTGTGTATCATATGGATTCGGATTGCGAAAGGTTCGCTATTAACCTGTTTGTGGGTCTTCTCTGCAAGATTGTGGTAGTTTCAGTCATAAACTTGGGGTGGGTTCATGGACGGACTTCTCGGGATGGCTTATAGTGGAAACTTGCGTTGGAGATCACAAGTGTATCCGTGTGAGGCATGTACTCTGGAGGTCGTTATGGTAAATAGGGGAAACTTTTGGTTCGCGGGGTGAATCGCGAGTTACAGGAGAAAGGTATAATGTCGTCAACAGGAAGACGAGGGTTGCTGGGTTAGAGCGTCCCTGTCTGACAGGTTCTGAGAACCGGGTTAGATCTTTCTCCTAATTTTTTATGGCAACAAATTGTGTTCGGAGGGTTGAGGCGGTCATGCTCGATGCAGTTGGCCAAGATACCTGGTGCGGGCCGACTTTACGTTGTAGGCACAGAGACTCAAGAGGAGCGGTACGGTAGAGGCGGTAGGCCGACAAACCCTGAGAAATTCAATCCGGTGGTTGGTTGGATTTGACAGATTGATATCCTGGCCCGAGGCTGATCGAGCCAGTCGTAGGTGTTGTGGTTATGCGTTAGTAGTTGACTGTTACTGTATGTAGATTCGGGAGCTGAAGGAAGCCTTATCCTGTCAGCACAAGAAGGGTTTTTCTCCTTGTTTGCCTCCTGTAGCCATGCTATCTCTGAAAATTCGGTCATTGAATGAGTTCCCTTAAAAGAATATATAATCTCTTCTCCAGCAGAGGATTATCGGCAGCCACATATGATCCATGATTGTGTCCTGGGAAGGAATCCAGGTTCTCAGGGTGAGATGCGCTTCAGGAAGAAAGCAATTCGGGTTCCTGATTTATCGGGCCATTTTGAGTTTTGCCAAGGTTGGCAAGGCAGCGTATCGATTGGGTCTTCCGGAGGAGCTCAGTCAGATTCATAGCACTTCATATGTCTTCTAGTTGCGAAAGTGTGTGTCGGGCGAGGACGTCGTATCATCATTGGGTGATCTTTAGGACGATGAGCGTCTGAACTACGTCGAAGAGGCCGGTGGCCGTCTTAGAACGAGAGGTAAGGTTCCGCGTAGCAAGGAGGTACCTTTGGTAAAGGTACAAGTGGCAGCATTGGAAGGGATCCGAGTAGGTTTTGGGAGCCGGAGGCTGAAATGCATATGCATTATCTGGATTTGTCCACCACAACAGGCTTCGAGGACGAAGCCTAGTTCAAGTGGGGGAGAGTTGTAACATCCCGATGTCCGAGAATGAGATTTTGAGGATTTCAAGCAATTAAAGAAGCCTACTCGACGAGTTGGAGGCCCCAACTCGTCGTGTAGAGATTAGTCAGCCCGCGTGTTTTATGAGGTCTACTCGACGAGTCGGAGGACCCCGACTCGACGAGTAGAAGCTGGAAAATGAAACCCTAATTTTTAGGGTTTGCACCCTATTTAAAGGACCTTAACTCCTTTCCTCAATCCCCGTACTACCTTTTTGACGGCCAGAAGAACCCTAATCGGTCTAAGCTTTGTTCTTGAGTGTTTTGTGAGGCTTAAAGAGTGTTTTAGTGGATTTTGTGAAGAGGGATTGAAGTCTACTTCATCTTGGCATCATTTTGAAGGTAACAAGTCATTATCTTGACTTATCTTTAAATAGATCTCTTCATGCAAAGGTTTAGGGCCATTTTTAGCATAATTGTGAGTCAATTCGGGTATTGGGCATGATCTGAAGTTGTAACTTCAGATCTGGACTCCTCTTGGTCCCTATAGTCATAAAGTTATTAGATTTAGTAAGAATTGGCCTTCTCTTTGGGTTAAACCTTTCCCTTAGCTTGGTTTTGGCATTTAGGACCATGCATGTACGTAAAGTTTGCAACTTCACGTGTAAACCATGCCATAGGAGGTTAGATCTGCAATATGGAGCTTTGGGGTAGCTTAAAAACATCTAGATGAGAAATGGACTGAAGGGAGTCGACGAGTCGGTTGAAGATTGCCTGTATTGGTTATGCATGAACTCGACGAGTCAGTAAGAAGAACCGACGAGTTAGTTAGGATTTTCCCGACATTTGGACCCCGCATGGACTTGGCGAGTTGTCTGGAAACGCGGCGAGTCAATTAGGGTTTTTATGATTTCCTGAGTTCTTAAGGAACTCGACGACTTGCTAGCTGCCCTCAACAAGTTTGGTCAACATGGACTATTGAGTTTGACCATTGACTTTGACTTTGACTGAGGGTTGACCAGTTAGACTTTTGAGGGTATTTTGGTAATTTGGATTTTGATGAACTTGGTCCTATGGTGGTTATAGGTGGTTGAGTTCGTGACTGTGATTCGGGAGTTTGATCTTATCACTACCGTTCGGCATCGTGAGGTGATTTCTTTTCACTATTTCAACAGGGTCTACGGCACCAAGGTCGGCCCTTCATGCTTTGTATCCTGGTTATAGGATGGTTTCTATGTTAGTGATCTGTTAGATCGATATCCTGGTTATAGAAAGGTTGTTATGTTAGTGATCTGTTAGATCGGTATCCTGGTTATAGGATGGTTGCTATGTTAGTGATCGGTTAGATCGGTATCCTGGTTATAGGATGGTTGTTATGTTAGTGATCTGTTAGATCTGTATGATTATTTGTACATGCTAGCTAGCGTATGATATTTATGTACACATGATTGTTGCTTTGGGGGTATTGGGTTGAGGCAGGTCCTGCTTTGTGTTGTAGGCCAAGATACCCAGGGCGGATCGGATAGACTGCAAACCCGGTTAGGGCATACTAGTCAGGCCGAAGGCCGGGCGAGCAGTCCGGATAGACTGAAGGCCCTGAGAGGTGGTCCAGGCGTGCCGATAGCTCGGAGAGCGGTCCAGATAGACTGATGGCCCTGCGAGGCGGTCCAGTCAGACTGATGGCTCATTATGCATGTTGTGTTTGTTTATGTGATATGGTTATATCTATATGGTGTTGGTATTTTGGGGGAACTCACTAAGCTTCAGGCTTACATTTGTTGATTTTATTTCAGGTACTTTTGATGATCGCGGGAAGGCGAAGGCGTGATCATGCACCTCCTTATATTTTCATGATTTGACTATGGGGTACTCTAATGTTTAAACTATTTTGAAAACAAATTGTAATAACTTAATGGTTTTAAATGTTTTAAAAAGTTCAAATTTGGCATTATTTTTATGGATGTAACAATCGGCATGGTGAGGACTTAACCAATCCATGCCATTGATAACGTCAAAACTTCTTTTTGTGACCGGCATTAGGTCGATTTGGAAAGAATGATTGTTTAGAGTTAGTGTGCATCCTATGTATATATCTTTAATGGTTTTTGTTTTTTCATTAGCCATTTCTACATTGAATGTTTCATTTAACGATTGGGGTTTCTGTTTGAGTAAGTGTTTAAACTGGTGGCTCATGAAAC
Source organism: Lactuca virosa (assembly GCF_052849685.1). NCBI lineage: Eukaryota > Viridiplantae > Streptophyta > Magnoliopsida > Asterales > Asteraceae > Lactuca > Lactuca virosa. The sequence continues at coordinate 364,735,372 of NC_136429.1, read as the reverse complement.
TTTTCTCCGCACCACTATCAAACAATATGCATGCATAAGAGTTATTGAGGAGGAACGTACCAGTAACCACGGCCGGATCCCTCATAGCCTCCTCATGCCCCATTGCTAAAACTCTCCTCGTGCCCCTAGTATTTCTGTTATTCGCTTTCGGACATTCTCTCTTGAAGTGCCCCGTTTCCCCACATCCATAGAATGCTTGAATCACCCTGGCATTTGTGGCTTGGGTGGCCTGTGGGGTGGATGTTCTATAGAAACGGGCGGTATGCCTCTTCTTGTTGCAATTATTGCAGTGCATCTCTCGGCAGACTCCGTTGTGATGGAGATTGCACTTGTTGGATTTTGGAAGGGTTCTAGTGTATGGTTTGGCGGTTGTTGGGGCGACATGGGCGGTAGCGGCATGAACTGCCACAATCTGTTGTTTCTTTGTGCCCTCTTGTGTCGGTTGGCCCTTCTTTTTATTCCAGAACTTTCTCTTGTTGTCACCCAGCTTTGGTTGTTCGGACGCGGGGGTTATAATGCATTGACGAACTCCCTGGTCGACAAGAGTTTGTGCCAAACGCTTGGCACTATCGAGGGTGCTTGGGTTGGCAGATATGACCATTCCTTGGATCTGAGGGCATAGCCCCCAAATGTAACGTTCCGCTTTCTTGGCCTATGGGGTGACCATTCCAGGGAACAGAGTTACCAGTTCGTTAAATCGACCAGTGTAGGTGACAATATCAGAGACCTTCATGGTGTGTTCCCACAGTTCTTGTTCCAGTTTCTGCATCTCGCTCCTTGGACAATATTCCTCGCGCATCATAACTTTCAGGTCCTCCCAACTCATAGCGTTGGCTACAGCTAGAGTCAAAGTTTTAACGTGGCCGTTCCACCACGACAAGGCCGAGTCCGCGAATGTACACACTGCATATTTGACTTTGAATTCATTCGGGCATGCACAAATTTCGAATATGGACTTAGTTTTCTCAAACCATCTTGTCAAAGTAATGACCCCGCCGTCGCCATGATAGGTCCTGGGCTTGCAGTTCATGAATTATTTATAGGAGCACACCCGTTGGTGCCCTTGGTTTTCGCCCAGATTGGAACTGTTAGTCCCATTTCCGCTTCCGTTGCTGTTTCCATTCTCGTTCCCATTCGTGCCGTTACTGCTGATTTGGGCCATGGCGACAGCCACGATGGCTGTTACAGCAGCCTGGAACACGGTGGAGTCTATTTGTGGAGGTGGTGGCGGTGGAGTTGCTGAGGTGTTGACGACACGCCTGATAACTCTTCGTGGTGGCATCTTTCTGCCATAAAGTTAAAGGTGGAATGATGATAAGTATTTGATAATGGTCATGAATCAGGTACTACCGAAATGGAATGTCTCAATTATATATGTATTAGGACTTGTTGTTATTGAAATTTACAAGCAATTCATAAATGAAATTTATTATAAAAGTAAGCAATTGCATAACAAATAAGAACACCCAATGAAATAAAATTCATGCCCATTTCATTGGTAATATAGTATTAGTACATAGTTTTGTGAAAACTGACCTTTAAGAAGGTCTACAATACATCAAGAGATAAGAAGAAGGAAAATCTTGACAGCATAACGACTCCTCGAATAGTGTAATCACTTATTCGTAGGGTCGAACCTACATACGGGGAAAAGTAGCACCAACGCTTACTTGTAAACCTAATCTATAACCAAATGTGAGTAGTATGAGCCCTAATCGCGGCGGGTGATCTCATGTGGGCCACAGGATGAAGTCGTGGAGGCCTGCATCTCTGCTATCCGGCGTTCAGCCGCGATCACCCTCTCCTCGAGAGCCGAGTGTCTCTCCTGGTACTCCCTCGTTTCCGCTCGAGCGATGGTGAAGTCCTCCTAAAGACTGTCAATAATACTGCATGTCCGGGGGTAGTCCCTATCTAGTCGTCGAGCTTGCCCGTCAGCGATCTCCACGATAGCCCCTACTTCCAGGATCTGACTAGTTGATGCCCTGGCCTGGTCCCCTAGTCGTGTGATCTGCTGAACCATGACAGGGAAGGCCCTGTCTGCCGGACCTCAGTGACTGAGGTTATAGAAACCTCTCTCCATGTCGTATGGGGAACGTTGATGTTGCTATCTGCTCCACCTCTCCAGGTCCTCCGCCTAACGGGGCGTGGGCCCCTAGTAGCCCAGACGATGTGTGGGAACTCGAGAGATATAGGGAGGATTAATGTCCTTGGACTCTGCGTCCGAGTCCTCCTCTACCTCCTCCTCGTCTTCTTCCTCATCCGGATCCTCTTTGGAGTCTTCCTCCATTACTTCCTCAGGATCCTCTTCGAGATCCTCTTCGGGATCTTCTACGATCCAACCACCATTTCCTTGGTTACTGAAATAGGGGTCTCCAGGCATGTGAAATCCTGCCATGACCTCTGTGCAAGAATAGAGATATGAGAAATATAAGAAGGTTTTAAGTGTATGACTCTATAGTATTCTAAAATACTCCTATAGTATTTTAAGCTTTATGTTTGGTTCCTAGAGTTTAGTTTTATGGGTTGGTAAGTTTTAAACTCGTTGCCCACCACGACCATTCCTAAACATATGTTAGTCATATCTCGTATAAATATAGTTGATCAGGCTATATTTATCCCAAATATGATTACATAACTGTCTAGGCTTAATCGTAGTGTTTAACTTATCAAAATTCTTTTTATAAGGTTCTTGTTATGACACAATCCTAGTATGTATGCATGTATGTATACTTTTTATAAAAATACTATTATATTTTAAAAAATATACTTCTTAGTCAGAGTGTTTTAGCCCCATTGTATTTATAGTTGTATACCTTACATGGTTTGATATACTTAGTTCACTATAAACAATGCTCTGATACCAATCTGTCACACCCCCAAACCAGAACGGCAGAAACGTCTGGGGGTGGATGACTTTCATGTATAGTATCATAACAAATGAATAGTAGTGATCAAAGCATTACAACCATCATATTGATAAATAATAAGTTTACATTGTATCCAAAACATTTGTTTACTTGATATCAAATACATATGACAAAAATATATCACGTGACGCTGTAGCGCTCCATCCTCAAAAACTCTTTTGAGTACCTGTTTACTGATTTCCTGAGAATACAAGTGATTTTGAAAAGTGTCAACAATTAAGTTGGTGAGTTCATAAGCGTTTTGTATGAGAAGGATTGATAACTTTTTTTTGTAAAAATAATACAGTGTACTTTCAGAAAATCCAATATTTGCTTTAAAATGAGCTGTAATTCTTAAATCCAAAGACTGAAAATGTAAGTAGTGTTGCACGGTAAAATAGTATTATGAAGTTTTATCTTTATATAAAACTACTTGAATGTATGTTAACCCCGTAAACCAAATGTTTTGTTAATACCCAATGTGAGTTATCATAACCATGCTAGTGACTAGTTGGCCTGTTACGACGTTCTTCAGGCGTCAGAATGTTAGACATTTGTCACCCCATACCTGTCGGTCTAATTGTAGCTAGCAATTTAGGTGCGGGATTGTCAGTCCCGTATAGATCTATACACAAGTGACACGCTCTCCCTCCAAGAGACTATGGTTATAATACAAGACTTTTGTAGATACCCTGGTTGGTACGTGAAGACGACGTCTCACAAAATTGTATCAGCCTGTTTACATATAGTGTACTGAAAACCCTTTTTCTTGTAAATATAAGTATTACCCTTCCATAGAGGTTACATAGTGTAAAAATAATTATACTTTTATAAACTATACCTATTATAGTTTATAAAAAAATGTTTCGTTGAAATGAAGAATCCATTGTATGTACCATTATCATTTTACCATGATAGATAATAAAATGGAATGAAATAATTATATATGTATTTTATATAATTATACAAATTTTCTCAACATATTACAAAAGTATTTAAGTCTTATAAACTATACTTATATAGTTTATTATCGTAATCAGATTTGTACCTATTATATATATATATATATATATATATATATATATATATATATATATATATATATATATTCTGTAAGAATAACATATCGTATTTGTGCTTGTATTTCCTAATTTTGTGTTTTTAGCAAAACTTTGTATGGAAAGTTCACAAGTTTGGAGGTAAAACTGTTTCATGAGTTTAGTACTTTTGTTCAAAAAGGTAGTAAAATGTATTTAGTATTTTGTATTTTAATACAAGTTCTCTTGTGTTTTACTTGTATTCCCCCCCTAAAACATAGAAAAATCTTAAGAAGTGTAGGGGTATGAACTCACATTGAGTGTGATTGTAGTGGGATGAAGAGGTGATGGCGAAATCTTCAGGGTTGGAACACTTGAAGGTAGTCGTTTCATATGATTTTTTAACACATAATAATGTGTGTGAATGAGATGAACTATCATGAATGTGTTGTAAAAACACTAGATTAAACAAGGGAACTTACAATGATTCCTAAGAATCAACTTGAAGAATAGTTTCCTGGGGATGCCTTGATTTTGTTTCTGGAGGGAAAACGTAAGTGCTTGAAAATGTACGAACTTGTTTTCTTGAGAGGAAAGTGGGAAAATTTGAAGATGTAAATGAGGATTTGGAAGGGGGTTTCTTGGCTATATATATATATATATATATATATATATATATATATATATATATATATATATATATATATATATATATATATATATATATATATATAAGGGGGGTGTGAGGGTGGGGTGGGGTGAAGTGACATTTGCCTTGAAGTGTGTAATTTATCACGTTGGAAAAAGATCCACCAATCATGATCAAGCAACCACCGAAATCTCCATGATTTCGGTCCAAGCCCCAACCGAGAACCCACTTTAAGCACACGAAATCATATGTGATTTCAGTCCAAGTGAAACCGAGATCCCAAGGATTTCGGTCTTGACCACCGAAGTCTTCAAGGTCTTCGGTCCTAACCACCGAAATCTCAAGGTTTTCGGTCCTAACCGAGAACCTTAAAAGGAAGGTATAATTTATGATTTATGTCCTAACTATTTGACTTTCGTTGACTTGGTTGACTTTTGTTGACCTAGAACAGCCGGTTGTCACAATATATATATATATATATATATATATATATATATATATATATATATATATATATATATATATATATATATATATATATATATATATATATAGAAACTACACGTCATCCTGATCCCGAAAATATGAGTTTCGTAGAAATCGGACTCTATATAAATTAGATATGATTTTCATATGATATAAAAATTAGCCGCACACAAGGAATGTGTGACGTCAAAATCTACGAAGAGAATGGTTGACGTTTAGCTAAAGCCACCAAAAGGAAAATCTTAGTACTTCTTAAGATAGGAAGTTTGAGAAAAAGAACGCCAAAATCGGAGTTCATACGAGAGAGATATGATTTACGCAAAATCATTAAATCGTATAAAACTAAGGACAAAAAATAAATTCACAATTAGTCAATTCAACTTAAAGGAAAGTTGCAGTACTTATTAATAGCTACACGTGGAAATAAAGAACGTCGAAAACGGAGCTCTCATGAGGAAGTTATGAAATTTGCGATTTGTACGACGCGCGTAGCATGCGCGAAGAGCGCAGCTTCTAGAAAGGGCGACGTTGACCACCAGGAAAGTGTAACGTGGCACCCTGGGCACCCCTCACTTGCACACCGCGCACCCCAAATCCACAGGACGCATCTCGAAAATTTTCACCTATAAAAGGCATTGCCTGCCCCTCATTCCCTCACACTATTCCTCACCTTCTCTCTCGTTTTGATTCGAAAATCCCCTCCAAATTCCTTACAAAATATTTATTATTATTATTATTATTATTATTATTATTATTATTATAACGACTATTATTATGATTATTATTATTATTATTATTATTATTATTATTATTATTATTATTATTATTATTAATATTATTATTATTATTATTATTATTATTATGTTTGAGTTCGAAATCAATATTAGGAGGCACGTCCTAATAAAGATCGGTGTTGAATTGTACGCAACATCTAGAAATGAACAACAATTCAATTTTATAATCTTCATACAAATGATAGAGCATTACTATATATAGCCGTATAAAAATAACGATTATAACAAATTAAAGACACACTAATAACTATGCCATTAATGACTTTAAATGCTAAACTTAAAAGACTAATTAAAAGTTGGTATAGTCTTGGGAAATAATATCTTGGGAATTGACGGGAAGTGATGTCTTGGGAAGTAGAAAGGCAGCACTTCAACTTGTAAGGCTTCTAAGAAAACTCCACGTGAAAGTAGCCTCGCATCTCACAGCGAGTCGCATTCGCATTCAACAGCTTCGCACCCAAGTAACCCATCGCATCCAAATGTCCCATTGGAACCGAGTAGTCCATCGGAACTGAGTAGCTTTCACAACCAAGTAGCTTACGCTTCCAAGTAGCTTTCGAATCAACGTCCATCGGAACCAGTGCGTTCGGAATAAGAGTCGTATGGCTTCCAAGGTTTGCAACTGATCACAAGCTCTGAGGCTATTCACAATCGCTACAACTTTTGAGAATCGCAACCAAGTAGCTTCCAAGAATCGTAATTGCACATAAGGAAGTCACACCCATTCGTACCGAAAGCATCCGACTCCAATGTGTTCCGATGGCTCGGAACGGGTCACAACGCATCGCAATGAATCCCATTCGTTCCAACTCCAAACGACTCCAATGTTCCCAATCGTACCGACTCTAATCGACCCCGATGTGATCCAATTGTTCGGAACCATTCGCAATGTCTCATATCCAATCGCAACCTGATAGAAACTTGAAGTCACATTCCAACATTCACACCAAATCCCAACTGTACTTGTTGTTGGAGAATCGCCTTCCGACAGCCTCCGATGCTTTCCATCCGGTCGCAATTTACAATCGTAAACTCTTGACATCTTATTTGAATTTAAAGTTGGCAAGTGTTGATCCGTGCATGTATCAATAATGTCCTTGGGACCTAAGAGTCATAAAGTTGCAAACTTTATCTCTTTGCTCCACTTAAAATCCAATAAAAGAGTTTATTAAGCATAATAACTCTAGATGTCTAAGGAGAATATAAAAGACTAGATCAAGAGCCTTAAAAATGGTCCAACAAGGTGCTTTTTGAGGTTGGGGAGTGTTGCTTGTTGGTCTCTTGCACAAAATCTTCCTCTACTTCCTTCAAAATCACTAAAAGCTAGAAAATGAGCTCCAAAAGATTCAAAGATGATAAGGATTAGGGCTTCTGGGGGTTTGAGAGTGATGGAGGCTGAGGATGAATAAACCTTAGCCTCCTCATTCCTTTAAATAAGGAGCAAAGCCTGCCAATTAGGGTTTCATTAAAATCAGTTGCCACACCGTGACACATGTGGCCACACCGTGGCGGGTCTTTTAAACTCTGCGATCAATGAAAACATCACCATGCCGTGGTGAGGCTCCACCATGTCGTGGCCACCCAAAATGAAGACTTAATAATATAATGTATTAGTTCATACCTAGAACGAGTGTGACACATGTGGCCACACCGTGGCGGGTCTTTTAAACTCTACGATCAATGAAAACATTACCATGTCGTGGTGAGGCTCCACCATGTCGTGGCCACCCAAAACGAAGACTTAATAATATAATGTATTAATTCATACCTAGAACAAGTGTTACACATGAGCTGATATTCAAGGATTTATAACATATCTAGTGTATCAACTCATGTCAGAGTATCCCAGAAATCAAAATCATAAAATGTGAGGAGGTGCACAATCACGCCTTCGCCTTCCCGTGATCATCTGATGTACCTAAAACAAAATCAACAACTGTAAGCCCGAAGCTTAATGAGTTCCCCCAAAATACCAATGCCATACAAACCATAACAATATCACACAAACAGCATGCATACTGAGCCATCAGCCTGACTGGAGCGCCTCACAGGGCCTACAACCTATCTGGACCGCTCCCGACCCTTCGACACGTCTGGACCGCCTCGCAGGGCCTACATCCTATCCGGACCGCTTGTCGGGCCTGCGGCCTGACTGTACCGCCTCGCAGGGCTTTCAGTCTATTCGGGCCGCCCTGGGTCTGTTGGCCTTCAGAACAAAGCAGGACCGCCTCAACCCAACCACACACACATATGTCGACATACTCATAACACATAACAATCAACAGACAAGCACAAATCATACAGATCACTAAGCATTGCATCATCCTATCTACCAGGATACCGATCTAACATATCATAATAGCATAACTACATCCTATCTACCAGCATACCGATCTAACAGATCATAACTGCATACAAGCATACTATAACCAAGATAAAAATCCAAAAAGGGTCGGCCTTGGTGCCTTAGACCCTGTTGATATAGTGAGAATAACTCACCTCGTGCTGCCAAACACGCAGACGATCCCTGACCGCTGACTGCCAGATCCCGAACCACCATCATCAAAACTACACCCTAACAAAGCTGATTCCCTGGATACTCTCTAACTGTAGATCCGCTACCACATGCGCTGACAGTTTCCGAAATGACAATGCATCAATATCTAACCACCAACTCATGCTATGAATCCAATACAGGGTAAAAGACCTTTTTACCCTTCCTCAAGCTTGGCCCAAAACCAAGGCCCAAACTAAATGATAAAGGTCCAATATCAAAATAAATTCCTTAAGTCCAATTATGGCCTAATTTTCCAAATTGGGCCTAATGGCCTTCACTCAAGAAAATCCAACCAAGCTAAAAGCCCAAACCATAAATCTTGATCCATAGGCCCGAACCACCTCAAGCCTACACTTGGCCCAATTTTTCAAATTGGGCCCAAATCCTTATTGGGCCTTATCCACAGGTTCGATCCTCTACTTAGTCCAAGACACACCCATCCAGATAATCTATTAAGGCCCAAGTATCAAAGTCCAACAGATGGCCCAATACTCGAAGCCCAAAGTCCGAAGCTCAATAAGGGACGTACGCGGGGCATACCCCTTTGATACGTTGGGCGTACCTCACCTCGCATTGACCCATTATGGGGGTTTGACTCCGAACGCGGGGCGTACCCTCGAAGAGGCCAAAATCATGATAAGTGCTTAATGGCTTAAGCACTTAAGCCCAAATTTCAGATCCACTACTCAAATGTGCTCTGTAACCATAAAGTCTCAAACTTTAAGACTTTGGTCAACTAAAAAGGGCTTAATACAAGATCTTAATCCATTAAGACCTCCTAGAAGGAGCTAGGGACCAAACTACCTCAAGGGACTTCATTTTTATGCCTTAGGACCCATCCTAGGGTCTGAAAGGACAACTTAACTCGACCAAAACAAAGCATGCACAATATTGGAACTATTGATACAAGAAGAATGCCAAAAAGTAACCAAAACAAGATCTACACAATCCAAGCATAAAGGTCGAAGCTTTATACCTTCTAAAGCTTCCAAAGATGGTGATAACTCCAAATCTACAAGTTTGATTCCTTCCTTGACTCCTTTGATGCACTAACTCCTTCTTCAACCACACCAACATCACACTTTAGGCTCTAAAACTCTCTCTCATGGGCTACGGTTTGCTAAGAACGGTTCAAAGACTTGGAGGCTGAAAGAATGAAGCAGAAAGATCCATAATGGTGCTTAAATACCCTCCAAACCCTAAAAGTTAGGGTTTCACTCTGGCACTTGTATGCCCAACATACATATTCGTACGCCCAGCGTACTAGGGCACGCCCTAGTACGCTTAGTGTACTCACATGTACGCCCTGTGTACTACTCAAACTCCAAGACCACCATTTTTCCACTAGGGCCTCCCTTTGATACTTATTTCCAAACCAAGGACCAAAGATGACATAATTAAAAGTCCAAGGGATGGATTTGAAGTTACTCGAAAGATGGGGTGTTACACTTTCTTGATTTATGAGTTTATTCTGTATTTCCCTTAATTGAACTATAAGTCTATTTGAGTACACAATCTCTTAGACTTCCTTTATTCAATGCTTGAACAGACTTGAAGCACTTTCCAATGTCCTGATTGAATATTTGCTTTACTTGATCAGACATCTGATATGATTAATAATTATCCTATACTTTCTACACCTCGAGGTTAATTACTCTAGTATGATGTGAAACAGATCAATAGCATCATAATAATACTTCCATCAAAGTATCATGATCAGACTGACTGTTTTGCAAAGTTTGTTCAGGTACGGGATCTTTCAGTATATATAATTTCTATTTATCCTTAAAGAAGAACTTCAAGGTATTATACCAGTTATAGAAATTATAACCATCAAATGTTACTATCTCTTGAAACTCAACAAGAGAGATTTTGGAGGATGTAAGAGTATTAACAATTATTCAAAAAATTTAACAAAATTTCATTTAGTATTTTCAATAATAAGTCTTCAAAAATTAATACATTTTATTGTTTCTAAAACATTAATTTACTAAAAGTCTAGATCCAAGTAACGAAACAAGTAAATGGTAGGCTATGCAGTTATCGCGATCAAAATTTCAATAGTGGTCACAGGCCGCTATTTAAAATCGTGGTTATCGCGGTGGTATTGTGGTTTTTAATATTACATATAATTTATAATTTTATATTATATATTTATATAGAATTTATATATCAGCGTATTTGTTATATATATATATATATATATATATATATATATATGATATATAGACACAAATTAAGAATTTAAAATCATAACTTCATAAATTTACTAATTTATGTTCCTAAAGGTAAAATCACACATTCACAATGAGTGATTGATTGCTTCTATGCTTTGGAAATTCACAAATTCTATTTATTGCTTCATAAATTCAAAAATTAACGAGTTCATAAGTGTGAAGCGTTGAAAGAGAAACATTTAATATTGAAGGATTAAAGGAAACATCACATTTAACATGTAACATAGATTCACAGTAAGTGATTGAAGCATTTGTCAATCACGAATTTATAAGTGTGAACTGTGAAGCACTGTTTGTATGTGTGTTGAAAGGAAAGGAATAAAGGAAACAACACATACCTAGTATTGTGGAGTAGCCAAATGGCCAAAATGTGAATGAAAGTGCAAATTTAGTTGTAGCGCACCACCACTATTCGTAAACACTATTTTGAAATAGTGGTTATGTACCTCTGATAAATGCTATAGCACCGCTATAGCGCGCTATTGATAGCATAGATGGTAGGTGACCCTTTATCCCATCCAGTTAATCAAACTTGGTAGGTAGCGATTACCAATTACATAAGATATGTAACTCCTAGATAACGGGATCCCAAACAACTCTTATTTATCATAGCATGTTTGATCCCATCTATGTCTCAAACTTCTCATGTTTAGGTGACCTTTATCATACAAGATTTTGATCAAGTCATCCTACTTGAAACAATTTGTACTATTGCAACTAACTAGTGACAATGTGACCCTTTAGTCACCAGAAACTGCAAAACTATCCCGAACATCATAAGACAATCCTAGTGACCAGGTGACCCTATGCTTACTAAGACCATACAAATGATACGAGTGTTCTTTAAAAGGACGGCAATGACTTGCATTTTTAAAAAAAGATTTTATATATGCTTTACAATTATAATTATAAAAACATGGTCTCATGAATAGTGCATGCATCCAACAATTCATGTATCCTTTTGTAACATTCATATCACTTGTTATAAGGTTCTTTAGGTACCAAATTAAACTTCATTTTATTTTCCATTAGCCACGATCAATTATAAACTAAAATGCGACATTTTAAAGTTTAGTCGTACATCGGTTAAGAACTGGTAATAGTCTAAATAAACTTTATTTTATACTTAAGACTTGGAGTTTTGTATGAGTTTTAAAATCACAATTCTAAAAATCTCCTTTTAGTAATCAAAATCTCATGACTTCATAAATTTGTAGAACAAACTCATTTTATTTTATAAACTCGATTTTGTGCATCTTATGATAAGAGTCATGTTATGATAAACAAAAACATGAGTTTTGATACTTATGTTTTAAATCTCATTAAATTTTAGTCGTACATCGGTTAAGAACTGGTAATAGTCTAAATAAACTTTATTTTATACTTAAGACTTGGAGTTTTAGATGAGTTTTAAAATCACAATTCTAAAAATCTCCTTTTAATAATCAAAATCTCATGACTTCATGAATTTGTAGAATAAACTCATTTTATTTTATAAACTCGATTTTATGCATCTTATGATAAGAGTCATGTTATGATAAACCAAAACATGAGTGATGATACTTATGTTTTAAATCTCATTTGGCATGTACAAAATATAATATCAACATATTGCGTTATGTTTAAAACACCAATATCATATATTAAGTTTCGACGCAAAAAATAATCACTAGTTTTATTATAAATACATGGAGTTTATATAATGTTTAAAAACTTTTTAAACCATTTTAAATATTTTAAAGTTGGGTATTTATAAGTTTTACAATGAAACTATTTTGAACAAAAAAACGATTTTTAACCAATAACCGGTAAAAATGTTTTTATAAATATCCATTTATAAACATCTAGTGCTATCTTTTAAGTATTTTTTACTCAAAATCCAAGTGATATTATTTTATGAAAAAATGTTGTTTAGCTTGTAAAAAGTATTTTCTGTGACATCCCATTTTCACGGTCAGAAAAGACCGATTTTGTTTATGCTTTGTTTAAAAATCAGAGTAACATTTTAAATAAAGAGTTGCGGAATTTGTTCCCAAAAACAAAATATGATACATATTTATCAAAGCATTTGCAAAGAAATTTATTTCATTAAAAACCTCGGGGTGTCATGTTCGATACAGATCAAAAGCATAAACAGTACAACATAAGCCTTACTACATTATTTCGTATTTACAGGCCTATAATCCCTTATCTCTCATCCAAACATCTATGCTCATGCGCCACTACCTGTAATACAAGAAACTGAGTGGGTCAGGCTTGGAAGCCTGGTGAGCACATAAGGTTTTCAACCCACAATAAATAAGTTTATTAACTTCATCAAACCAATCAAACTCGATTACCCCTTCCCGTTATCCTCACTTTACGTCCCTAAAACATCTAACACAAGAGACCTAGGCTAAGGACTTTCATCGGGGTGACAAAACATGCTTCGGGGGTTCCTCAGCAATTCATGTCAAATAAGGCAACCATGTGGGGGATGGAGTACTGCCGGTGAGCACACAGTTCAAATAAACACCTACAGGTTGCGAGGCTGATAGCGTTCCACTGGACTGTCTAGAATAGTCTGTGGTCGTCATCTATACTCCTGTAGATGACTGGATCATCAATAACATCTATAACGAGGCCTCTCGTTATTTTATTTTGTCACACAACAACTATTACATCTACCCATGTTTTACCCAACACATTTTGTAGATATAAAATACATATACAGTTTAAATCATTTAAAACATGTATAAAATTGTTCATCCAGCATAGATAGCAGGTATACAGATAATATGCACACGTAGCACGTAATTTATATAAAATACTTCATATCTATGTATAAGATGAAAGTAACTATGCACTCACCTGGTAAGGTGGTGACTCGGTACTCGGACAGCACTTCGTTATCTCAAAACAATTTTTCCCTTGACAAAACCTAGTATCAATACCACTAGGGATTAGTCTAACGTTAACCGCGACTAATTAATAGTCTAGCTATTATTACTATTATATAAGCGTTTAAACAATACTCTTCACCCACTATGTACAGACAGGGGCCAGACATAAAACACCGGAGGGCAGGACCATTTTGGCATATAGCACTTCTGAAATCCAACAACCCTATGCGGCCCTTTAAACCAGATTCCCCGTACCGCGAGTGGTTAAAAAGATATTATAATGACACTTATATAACTCATAATAATAGCCCAAATACTCATTATAAGTTCCTAGTAACATTATTATATTGAAACATAAGCTATACTAAAGATAGGGTAGGCATAACTCACTTATATTAGAGTTTAGCGAAGAACCGGGCTCTGCGCGGGCAGAACTTCTGAGCTGAAAGCTCTTCTTCTTGGAGCCTTTCGACGCTCCGGGACTCGCCTCTAGCACTTAGGAAGTGCTAGGGAAAGGAAGAAATGACTTGGGGGTAATGGGAGAGAAAGAGGATGAAAGGTGTGAAGAAAATGGGAGATTTGCGCCTCTATTTATAGGCTGCCAGCGCCGAGTACGCTGAGCGTACTCAAGAATTACGCTGAGTGGAATGGGTTTTTAAGGGTTACGCTAAGCATACTCAAAATTACGCTGGGCATAATGTGCCACGTGTCGCGATCTCATGCAAAGCCGCGGGGAAGAAGTTGTGGCCCAGATTGTGCCACGTGTCACTCGTAGATTACCCCAAAAACTAATTATCTTCTAAAATCCGTAACTTTCGCATACGAGCTCCGTTTTCAACGTTCTTTATATCCACGCGTAGGCCAGACCAGACTCTAACACTTTCATTTAGACTCCGTCGGCTAATTTTGAATTTATTTTTAAAGTTATATTTCTAACAGGCCGGGACAGGAAAAGTCCGTTAAAAATTCATAACTTCTTCATCCGACGTCCGTTTTCGTCTATCTTTTAATCGTTACGCTACTATTAACGAGATCTTCGATTCTCATTTAGGTTGTGTTGGCTAAAAATCGCTCGATCTAATATTCGAACTCCGGGCTGCATACTGCTAAGTCGAAACTTTGAAAAATCATAACTTCCTCATACGAAGTTAGATTTGGGTGTTCTTTTTTGTATGTTCTCGGTTTAATGTATACTACAACTTTTGTTTAGATCACTAAGGCTAAAAAGTACTCTATCATAAATTCACTATTTACGTATTCCCGGTGCCGAGCCGGTTCCGTCGCGAAACTTCGACGGGTCATAACTTCTTCGTTATAACTCGGATTTCGGCGTTCTTTATATGTACGGAACCCTTGAGACATATTCTAAAACTTGGTTAAGATTATTATTCTAAATAATCTTTTGTCGAAAAGTCATTTTCGACCCCCATTATCTCTAAACTGACTAGCCCGGATCTACGGGCGTTACAATTATCTCCCCCTTAGGATGATTACGTCCCAGAATCATCAACGAAACAGGGCTCACATGATGACTCCGTACGTTATCTCTTCATCCTAAGTAATAACCGTAACTTTGCTGTTTCTTCGAACGAGTATCTAGCTCTAAGACTTCCTGACTACAGGCGGTGCCCGATCTTGGACTCGCTCTCTATCTCATGTTAGACTTCCAATCATGATCTTCATGTCACGATCTCGATCTTTATTGGAGACTCCTTCTTTAACAAACTTGAGATAAGTTTCTTCCTTCGATTATCATAATAGACCGATGGGTCATGTTCTAATGATCTCTCATCGTATGATGCATTGCTTGGACTCAGGTCTTTTAGAGTCAAATTGCAGAACAGACTATACATTCCTTCATGTTCTAATCATATCTTAAATGGTAGCATTTATAGCTACAAGCAACTATCGTGATACCTCTACCGATTGCTTTGATTATCTTTTATTTCAATCTTCCGGCTTAAGTCAGATGTTACATCAAACTTGGTTCTCCGAACGTAACATACTCCTCGTAGTCGGACTCAATTCGATATGGCCACTAGGGTCGGAATAACAACAATCTTCTTAGTCATTACTAAAACAATGGTAACGACATACTTGAATAAAATGGTATCAATTACTAGCTTCTTGGTAACCTTGTGACTTTCCCTGATCCAAGTGTGAGTCCTGTGCTTCCGGTAGTATAGGCCTCTACTACCTTTCACACCTACTCATACTAGTCCTAAGTATTGTCTCGCAGTTCACCCAAGTCACCATACAAGAAAATCACATAACAACTTGACACATCAGAACAAAACGAAGGTTTTATATTATTCCTTGAAACGATTACATAGGTGTTCAAGTTCAACCTATACTATGCCTCTAATAGGCTACACCACGTAGTACTATCTACACAACTACTTCATAGATCCTCATTCCTGATCCCTTTCATTGCCATCTGCTTCGTCAAGGATCATATGGAACGCTCTTGCCTTCGGTTTCGGTGGAATGTTTGGTCTTGCCGCCTCTTTCTTCTTCGGGCAATCCTTAGCAACGTGCCCTTATTCACGGCATTCATAACACACCCTTTTGTTTGCGGTGCACTCGTTGGCGTAATGCCCGGTCTTCCCACACTTATAGCAGGTCACTTCCTCGCTACACTTCCCGAAGTGCTTCTTCTTGCACTTCTCGCACCATTTCGCCTCGTTTCCTCCTCCACTAAACTCTTTTGAACCAGACTTGATCTTCTTATTGTTGGGCTTTGCAAACCCCTTGAACTTCCTCTTCTCGCCAACCTCAACCTTGCTGGCAGCTCTTCCCTTAATCATATCTTCTACATACTTGGCAGCCCAGATAGCTGCCTCCAGAGTAGGTGTCTGACGCACTGGCACCGCGTACTCCCATGGAAGTCCCTTTGCGTACTTGTCGATTTTCGTCAGCTCATCCGGAACAAGACGCAAGGCGAACTCCATCTTCTCTGTGAAGTTGTTGGTGTATTCATCAATTGACATGCTTCCTTTCTTCAAGGTCAGGAATTGGTTCTCTAGCTCGAGCAGGTTTTGGGCCGAGCAGTACTTGCGTTTGAACTGCACCAAAAACTCTGCCCATGTCAGTTGTAGGGGCTCATTGGGGCTTAGAGTCTTTCCCAGGGTATTCCACCAGCGCACAGCGCTTCCTCGGAACTGACGTAGTGCAAAGGTGGTCTGTAACTTGCCTCTGCAACCACACGTCATGAAAGCTAACTCCATCTCCGAGATCCAATCCATGACTCCGATCGGATCTTCCTTTCTAGTGAAAGTCGATGGCTTGCAAGTCAAAAAATCCTTGTACTTGCATCCATTCTTCTCGACTCCGTCATCCTGGTTGTTTTGTTGAACTATTGGTGGGTTGGCTTGACCAACGGTCCCACTGTAGTTCCCTCCTTCTGACTGCCCATCGTTCAATTCGGGCTGTTCAACTGGCATTGTAGGTTCGTCCCTATTTTCATGCAACATCTGCCTCATCTCTTCTCGTTGTTCAACCAACATAGCCCGTATCATGGCTTGTACTCCGGCCATTGTAATTGGCTCAGGAGCATCTGCTACAACGGGTATTTGTTCAATCACTGGTGGTTGATTCTTGTTCCCATTTGTATTCCCGGCTCCACTGCGGGTTCTCGCCATTTTGATCTTTACACCGAATAGGGTGAATTTAGATCTTTATGTAGGATAGTCATTTAATTTATCCTTATCTCTCCGAAACGTTTACATGTTAGTTCTAATATTGTAGTCGTACGTTTAGAATCCTAAACACATAAGGTTTCCAGATCCGGTCGGCAACAGACCATAGATCCGAACAAATAACAGCATATCAGGCACAAAGCATTTAGCACATAAAAGCATTTTAGGCACAATTCCTAAAATAAGCTAGTGCTCACACCTCACAATCATCGCTTAGAATTCTAAGTTTAAGTCTAGAAATTCTACAAATTCCTAGTTCACTTAAACTAATGCTCTGATACCAATTCTGACATCCTCATTATCACGGCCAGAAAAGACCGATTTTGTTTATGCTTTGTTTAAAAATCAGAGTAACATTTTAAATAAAGAGTTGCGGAATTTGTTCCCAAAAACAAAATATGATAAAGATTTATCAAAGCATTTCCAAAGAAATGTATTTCATTAAAAACCTCGGGATGTCATGTTCGATAAAAATCAAAAGCATAAACAGTACAACATAAGCCTTACTACATTATTTCGTATTTACAGGCCTATAATCCCTTATCTCTCATCCAAACATCAATGCTAATGTGCCACTACCTGTAATACAAGAAACTGAGTGGGTTAGGCTTGGGATCCTGGTGAGCACATAGGGTTTTCAACCCACAATAAATAAGTTTATTAACTTCATCAAACCAATCAAACCCGATTACCCCTTCCCGTTATCCTCACTTTACGTCCCTAAAACATCTAACACAAAAGACCTAGGCTAAGGACTTTCATCGGGGTGACAACACATGCTTTGGGAGTTCCTCGGCAATTCATGTCAAATAAGGCAACCATGTGGAGGATGGAGTACTGCTGGTGAGCACACAGTTCAAATAAACACCTACAGGTTGCGAGCCTGCTAGCGTTCCACTGGACTGTCTAGAATAGTCTGTGGTCGTCATCTATACTCCGCTAGATGACTGGATCATCAATAACATCTATAAAGAGGCCTCTCATTATTTTATTTTGTCACACAACAACTATTACATCTACCCATGTTTTACCCAACACATTTTGTAGATATAAAATACATATACAGTTTAAATCATTTAAAACATGTATAAAATCGTTCATCCAGCATAGATAGCAAGTATACAGATAATATGCACACGTAGCATGTAATTTATATAAAATACTTCATATCTATGTGTAAGATGAAAGTAACTATGCACTCACCTGGTAAGGTGGTGACTCGGTACTCGGCCAACACTTCGTTATCTCAAAACAATTTTTCCCTTGACAAAACCTAGTATCAATACCACTAGGGTTTAGTCGAACGTTAACCGCGACTAATTAATAGTCTAGCTATTATTACTATTATATAAGCGTTTAAACAATACTCTTCACCCACTATGTACAGACAGGGGCCAGACATAAAACACCGGAAGGCAGGACCATTTTGGCATATAGCACTTCTGAAATCCAACAACCCTATGCGGCCCTTTAAACCAGATACCTCGTACCGCGAGTGGTTAAAAAGATATTATAAAGACACTTATATAACTCATAATAATAGCCAAAATACTCATTATAAATTCCTAATAGCATTACTATATTGAAACATAAGCTATACTAAAGATAGGGTAGGCATAACTCACTTATATTGGAGTTTAGCGAAGAACCGGGCTCTGCGCGGGCAGAACTTCTGAGCCGAAAGCTCTTCTTCTCGGAGCCTTCCGACGCTCTGGGACTCGCCTCTAGCACTTAGGATGTGCTAGGGAAAGGAATAAATGACTTGGGGTTAATGGGAGAGAAAGACGATGAAAGGTGTGAAGAAAATGGGAGATTTGCGCCTCTATTTATAGGCTGACAGCGCCGAGTACGCTGAGCGTACTCAAGAATTACGCTGAGCGTAATGGGTTTTTAAGGATTATGCTAAGCGTACTCAAAATTATGCTGGGCGTAATGTGCCACATGTCGCGATCTCATGAAAAGCCGTGGGGAAGAAGTTGTGGCCCAGATTGTGCCACGTGTCACTCGCAGATTACCCCAAAAACTAATTATCTTCTAAAATCCGCAACTTTCGCATACGAGCTCCGTTTTCAACGTTCTTTATATCCACGCGTAGGCGAGACCGTACTGCACAACTTTCTATTAGACTCTGTTGGCTAATTTTGACTTTATTTTTAAAGTTATATTTCTAACAGGCCGGACAGGAAAAGTCCGTTAAAAATTCATAACTTCTTCATCTGACGTCCGTTTTCGTCTGTGTTTTTTTTGTTACGCTACTATTAACGAGATCTTCGATTCTCGTTTAGGTTGTGTCGGCTAAAAATCGCTCGATCTAATATTCGAACTCCGGGCTGCATACTGCTAAGTCGAAACTTAGAAAAATCATAACTTCCTCATACGAAGTCAGATTTGGGCGTTCTTTTTTTGTATGTTGTTGGTTTAACGTATACTACAACTTTTGTTTAGATCACTAAGGCTAAAAAGTACTCTATCGTAAATTCACTATTTACGTCTTCCCGGTGCAAACCGGTTCCGTCGCGAAACTTCGACGGGTCATAACTTCTTCGTTATAACTCGGATTTCGGCGTTCTTTATATGTACGGAACCCTTGAGACATATTCTACAATTTGGTTAAGATTATTTATTCTAAATAATCTTTTGTCAAAAAGTCGTTTTCGACCCCTATTATCTCTAATTTGACTAGCCCGGATCTACGGGCGTTACATTTTCATACATTAAACATAAAATAAACATCAGATGCATACATCAAAATGTGTATAAACTAAGCCATATCTACTAATAATTTTTTTGATCCATCACAAGAATTATTAAGTCTTTCCTAAAGGACTTAAGGGACTCTTCAAAAGGTCTTCAAGCTCCCACTTGCCAATTTAAATCGTGCTTGCAAAAATAACTTCAAGTCTACATGTTGTAAATGTTATTGCACTCAAACCATTAAGACTACAATTATGACCAAAACAAAGAGTAGAAGCTCATGTGTAACACTCGTTCTAGGTATGAATTAATACATTATCTTAGCCTGCTTTAAAGCTTGTATTGGGCTACAAAACCCACAAATGAAACCACGCAGATGTATTTGATTGAAATTTAGTATTAAAATATTGGAACAATACAAGCAACAGATATTATAATGAGTTGATATACTAGATATGAGTCTTTCATTAAATAACTGTTGTGTTCTATATTAGAATGTTTAAATCCTTGAATAATTAGGTTATTCTAAATGTTCATAGTTGTTTGATAGTCAGGGGAGCATCTATGAGGTAAGACTAATATGAGTGGATTGGTTGATTTTCATGGAGATGAAAATAACAAGAGCTGCTACCAAATGCATAGGTACTTGATTAGGAGAAAAGGTATTGGACCTCCCACATCAAAATCACTTTATAAATCATAGTCATGAGTGATGTTTTGATCAAGGTTGTATCTTTGTATTCTTATACCTGAGATACATATTTGGGACTTAAAGTGTAGGAATTGTTGTGCTTTGAGATGGTTTAACAATGCTCCGTAAAAGGCAGTCATAAGGGCCATGGTTGTGTATGAAATGAACTACATGATAGACGCATGTAGTCCATATGGGATTTATTCCCTCTTATTCGTTGAGAGTTAGACATCTAAGGCCTTACTAAAAGTTGAACACTAAATGACATTGATGGCGATCCATATCTCATGTTCAACATGATGTCTGAGACAAAGGAATAATTGATACCATACCTTTAGTAAAAATTGTAGCTTAGAGCTCCTGGAATTGGTTGTTGATGAGATGGCACCCTTCATATGTTGTTAGGGGCGGTACCCCTTGCTAGACGTCAGCTACTGTCTATGTCAGTCTGTAATGAATCTTGTGCAGGTGGAAGATTATTGAATCTATATTCCCAAGAATCATTATTGAGTGATTTTGCTAATAATATATGATCATATAGGGTCATACCTTTATCAAGTTGGCATGTTTTGTATATTTATTATTAATGTGATTATTAATAAATAATATCAATTCTTGTATTTATTTAGGGAATAATTATTGCTTTGAGAAAATGATAATTATAAGAGAGTATAACTAGTTATTATTTCATATCGTATGAATTAATAAGTCATGCACAACCTTTTGGACTAGTTGAATCCTTTTGTCTTTTACCTAAAGACAAAGTTTATATTTTATAAATTTTGAGTTTATAAAATTTAAACAATTCTTTTTCTTTCACTAGTCATGGCCGAAAGTAAGAGAGGGTGTGGGAGGTTCCTTGTCAATCTCGCTCCCTTGTCCCCCATGTCTCTAAGGTAAGGTTATTACTTTAGATTATAATATGGGTTTGCTTTTGCTTTTACATGAGTATATAAGAGAGTGTCTTGCATGAGTTTTTGACTAGTTTTTTTTTGGTGAAATCTCCTCTATTCTTCTCCATTGTCGAAACCATATTGTCTCCCACTCTTCTTCTTGTATTTTGAAGTATGTTGAAGAAATGGTGTTCTAAGTGCTTCTCCTTTAGTGCTTATTTGAGTTAAGCACTTAAGGGTTTAAGAACTACTTTATTACAAGAATGAACTAGCATTCCAAGTGCCTTATTCTTGATGATGGATACACATAGAGAAATCACACTCTTTGATTTTTGCTATCTTCATCAACACCCTAAAACCAAGTGGGTTCAAAGGCTTTAAATGTTGTCATTCTAAAACACTATTTGGTTGTTTTTAATATTATCCTAACATCTATAAATGGATCATTCAAATGTTTCATTCAAATGTTGTCATTTTTGGTTTTGTTATAAACCCAAAAATAAACTTGCTATTTTTAACACTGCTGTTGACCGATTTTTATGAAAACCTAACTTATATTTTTTATCAAAACCCATCAACATCTAGATCCAGCTCCTCTACTAACAATACAACGATGTTAACCAGAAATCTCGAAGAAGCACACAGACGTCTAGTTCACGATTATTTTATGGAAAATAGTGTCTACCATCCTTGCGATTTCAAAATAGGGTTTCGTTTGCGAAAAAGTGTGCTTGTACGGATAGTCAATGCCTTGGAGAGTAGGTATCATTTATTTTAATTTTTGTATATTTTAAGTATAGCGTTAGATAAAATAAATACATTTTTTACCTATTAAATAAATATTTAGGTATACGTTTTTTCCAAATAAGATATGATGCTAAAGGTAGACGAAGATTCAGAAGGTTGTATAAATGTGTTACAACAATTAAACTATTGGCTATGAGGGAGTCACCTTATTCTATTGATGAACTGCAAGAGAAAGTTTGTATAGTTTGGCAAAAGGTGTTGTTGAAGCATTCGGTGACATTTGTTTACAGAAACCTTCATTGAATGATATGCTACAATTATAAATAATTTAAATTATACCCTATTTTATATAAAAAAAATTTAATGATATGTTTTTAGCCTTTTAGATTTTATTATATACACAATCATTTATTAAAATAGTTCCAAATTATCCTCTTATGTTTTTAAAATTTTATTATATTTTCATATTAGCAGTTTATATAAATATAAATGCATATATTTTTATTATTTTTTCAAGGTTCTAAATTAGTGGTGACAATATGATTGGTGACACAACACGAAAGTAAACGGAATTGAGTTGAGATTTCTGTCAACCTGTCAAATAAACGGGTTATTGTATTTGGGTTCACGAGTCAACTGTCAACCCGTATAATTTTTTATTTTTTAAAGGGTATCACTTGAAAGATTTCAAGCAGACTCCTCCAATTTCACTGTATAATATATTAGATTTAAGTTAAGTGACAATGCATATTAGCCTATGCGTGTTGTGTGTCCTAAATCAAACCAATTATCACTATTAATTACACAAATAATATTTTGATTCATCTCTTAACTCATCAACTCGCTAACCCATGAACCCTAATACTACCGAATGCTCTTGATTCTTACCGTGCAGAAACTGGCAAACATTCCGACTTGTTGAGTTTTGACAAATTGTGAGGCGTGCGAAATGACATTCACTTTAATTTCTAGTTGTGTTGTGTGCTTTAATTTCTAGTTGTGTTGTGTGTTATTTTAAATTGAAATATGTTATGTTTTTTAATCTTATTGTCCACCATTTCAAATTAACGAAATTTAAGAGTTTATTAAAATATTATGTGTATATTGTTTTTTTTATTTAAATGGTTTTTTTCAAAAAAAATCAAAATGACAAACATCGCAACCCATGTCCTATAAATGACAAAATCTTGAAGCAGTGCGGCAAATCTTAGGTGGCACCTACATAAACTGTGACAAACATGATACGATTCCCTAGTTTAAAGGGTCATGACTTTTGTGATCATGCAATTAATGCACCGATTGAATTTTAGAGTTTGCATGTGCCACTACCAACCAATTTATAGTTATGCCAATGATGTGAATATATATATATAGAGAGAGAGAGAAAAAAAAAAGAGAGAGAGTTTCTAAAAAAACCTCTAATTTAAAAAAAAACTCTCTATCAAATCTCCTATTAATCATTTTTTGTTAATTATCTTTTTTAATTTTTTTTGTAAATGGGTTATAATTAGACTAGAGGGAGTGAATGCGGTAGCAACCATGGTTTGGCCACCTCAGCATGCAGCACACCGTCCCTTGTGTGCGGTTTAAACGGCACTCCCTCCTTCCACGACTGTTTACAACCACTCTCTCTCTCTCTCTCTCTCTCTCTCTCTCTCTCTCTCTCTCTCTCTCTCTCTCTCTCTCTCTCTCTCTCTCTCTCTCTCTCTCTCGGTTTTATTCTTATCTTAGCCTGGTTTAAAGCTTGTATTGGGCTACAAAACCCACAAATGAAACAAATCGGTTGTAGGACTTTTTTTATTAATATTGAAGTTTATATATATATATATATATATATATATATATATATATATATATATATATATATATATATATATAAAGTAGGGATTTTTAATTTTGTAAAGTCAAAAAAAAAGATTAGATATCTCAAAGTATTTTTTGTACATTTTTTGGGTTTTTTTATGTTTCTGCATTTTCTATTGATCTTTCATATATATATATATATATATATATATATATATATATATATATATATATATATATATATATATAAAGTTAAATAAAATTAGAAGTTTTTGTTTTTTTTTTAAAATGTGTAGGTGTAGTAAAATTGACATAGAATCCATGTGGCGTCTATATGACATAAAAAAGTATGGTTTTTGTGGGACCACACCCTTATAGGTTTCTTAAAAAAACTCAATATTCTTAACAACCTTTTTTTCAAATCATCTATCAATCATGTTATTTTAATTGTCTTTTAATTTTTTTTTATAAAATAGTTATAATTATTAATTGTTCTTACTTAATTAAATCAAATATTTTTTCTTTTTGAATTTAGTTTTCTTTTCTTTTTGTTTGATTTTTTTTTATTTTTTTTCTTATATTTTTCCGACTTTCTTTTTAATTTTATTTCTAAGTTTTCTCATTTCTAATTTCTGAATAAACCATTTTTTTTTCAATTTCTTTAAATTTTTTTACAACTCTTTCTTTTGTGAGAATAAATTTAAATTTTTATGAATAAATCAAATTTTAAATATACTAACTTAAAATAATTTTTTTTTTAAACTCGAATTATGTGAATCTATTAATGGTTACAATATAAATCTATGTATCATGCAAAAATCCAAGAAAAATTGATTCAGTTTTAACTGAAATCTGATGACCTTAAAACCGATTTTTATAATTTGTTTTTCTAGGGTAGAATTATTAGTTACTATTAAAGCAATTTGTGATAATATTTGATTATTAAACAAAGATATTGTATTATTAATAAATTATTATAATATTATGACTAAAATATATATGAAAAACAATTATAAAAAATGCGCCGATACTCTCCTAAATGATATATTTGTTCTATAAAAAAAGGCTATATTTATAAACAAAAATAATGAATAAATGATAGTTAGAATTCTTGTTTAAAATAAAACACACTAAATACGACACTAACACCCCGTTCCCGAGTTCGGGAACTCGGCGTAAAGATAAAAACTCTTTTATCATTAATATTAAGTAAATAAAACTAATAATAAAGAAATGATTTATAAATATTAAGTAATTAAGTAATAAAAAATATTAATTAGGGAGCTACTATTTCTCCTCTCCCTGCCAATGTAAAAGACTTGATGACGTCACATCTTTGTTTATAGTTTTTACTATCTTTTCAATTTTAAACACTTCTCATATTTAATACTTTTTCCTCATATTTATTGATAGAATAGTTAGTAACTTCTCATATATTTGTTTTATGTTTACGGTAGCAGTATCAAACTTATAAAAAAACATTATATTTACACATGAAACTAAACAACAAACAAAAATAATAAAAAATGATTATTGAATGATTTCTATTTAGAAAACAACAGATATACCCTCATGTGAGAGGCACATGAGGGGTTAACAGCAACAAGTTAACGGAAGTTAAGTCCGGGGACCAATTCCACATACAAACCACTCCAAAAAGACTATGAATCCAAAAAAAACTTGGAGTTTTGACTAAAACCCCAAAATTTTGCATACCACAGGGACCATTTTTGCAATTTTTTCATTTATATATATATATATATATATATATATATATATATATATATATATATATATATAGAGAGAGAGAGAGAGAGAGAGAGAAAGAGAAAGAGAGAGACAAAAAAGTTAAATAGAGAACCATAATTATTAGTTCTTCAATGAACAATTTTTTTTTTAAAGTTCTAGAGCTTATTCTTTATCGAAAAAAAAACTAAAACTATCTAAATTCATAACTTAACATTGTGAATGTTAAATATATTTTTTGATTCACCGTGTGAATTTAGATTCACAT
Source organism: Lactuca virosa (assembly GCF_052849685.1). Lineage (NCBI taxonomy): Eukaryota > Viridiplantae > Streptophyta > Magnoliopsida > Asterales > Asteraceae > Lactuca > Lactuca virosa. The sequence goes on along the minus strand of NC_136429.1, from coordinate 364,709,284 downwards.
AGTGAATCTTCAAAAATTCACATTGTGAATTTGACGAAAAATAAAATAAATTTTTTTTATCGAATTTGATATCATTGGAAAAAGGATAAAAAGTTATAAATTTCTGTATTTTTAGTTTTTTTTGATAAACAATAAGTTCTAAAAGTTGAAAAAAAGATTGGTTCCTTGGTTAATTATGGTTCTCAATTAAATCTCAATATATATATATATATATATATATATATATATATATATATATATATATATATATATATAAGTATTTAAATGCCCGACTAAAAGTAAGTAGTTAATTAATTTGATGCGACAAACAAGTATACGTTCATGGGCGGAGCTTTATTAGGGCAAGGGGGTGGGGGGGTTGTGGCCCCTCCTAATTTTTTTTTTTGTTACAAATAACATCCTATATTTTAATTTTATACATATTAGACCAAAAAATATAAAATTTTGGCGGTGACCCTCCTGCTCACCGATTTTTATACATATTATATTTTCGGCCCTCCAAATCATATGTTGAAGCTCCGCTCCTGTATATGTTAAAATAACTATTAATGGCATAAAGAGATATACTAATTATTTAGTTATTTTTATTTGAGAAAATAATAAAAATTGTTTTTTTTATCCGGCGGATATTATTTAAACTCATGGTTGTCAAAATCGCGATCCTGATCGTTGGCTCGTACGATCCTACGATCCTAGGTGTGAAAAACGATCCAGATCGTAAACGGATCGTATTTGGGCTAGGATCGCAGGTAGGATCGTAAGATCGTGGGTAGGATCATAGGATCGAGATCCGATCCGATCCTACCTTCCCTTGATTTTTTTTCATTATTTTTTTTTTGCAAATGATTTTTTTTACCACTTTATGTATTTTACACTTTACCAATTTACCATTTATCATTTTGTGTTGTGACTTATGACTAATATTTTGAAGTTTTTATAACTTTTGAACAAAAAATTGAATGTTTGAAATATTTTTCATGATTAAAAATTATAAATTAAAATTATAATTTTTTTGTGGGATCTTAGGATCCCGATCCCGATCTTACGACCCCGATCTTGCAAACCAAAAACGATCTTACGTAGGATCCTGATCTTGACAACCTTGTTTGAAACCAAGACCTAAAAGAAAAAAACTGTGCAAAGAAACAACAAAACAACATACAAAATGTCAAAAGCGAAACAAATCTAAAATTCTCATTTATAATTTTCAAAATCCAAAATCCAACAAAAGGCCACTGAAAGAACTTTATCCGTCAACTTTAGAGAGTTCACTCGCGCACCTTTAAACCAAACGCCATTCCTTGTCTTCCGCATACACCATACAAAGCCATAACAGTTTGCAATAAATATTTTCCTCTTTTTTGGACAGTTTATCCATGCCGCTACGAAATTAACAAAATCTGAAATCAAACAGAACCTTTGGAAGGGATGCCACACTAATTGAAAATCCACACTAAAGAATCAACCATAGCAGTACATTCCAAGAGAATATGATCGGTAATATTCACACCATTGATTAGACTATTTCAAAAGGGATAATGACTTGAAAAGGTAACAAACTTTCGACTTTGTTCACATTTAGTCACTAAACTTTTTTTCGTTATCTATTTGTCACTGAACTATTGAAATTGTTCACATTTTACCCTTATGACCGGTTGTTACCGGTCATAAGGGTAAAATATGAACAGTTTCAATAGTTCAGTGGCAAATAGATAAGGAAAAAAAGTTTAGTGATTAAATGTAAACAAAATTGAAAGTTCGTTTCCCTCTAAAAAAGTTCAATGACTAAATGTGAACAAACTTTCTATTGTATTATGTTTTAGCAAATTATTTATTTTTGTTAAATTCTAGCAACATTTGTTGATAAAGAAATCTATGAAATAAAAAAAACAAAACCCCAAAAATATATTTAAAAAAAAAAACGAAAAACAATCGAAATAAAAAACCAATGGTTTGACATTTTCCAAAATAAAAAATCAAAATTTCCAATCTGATTTTGGTTTTACAAAAAAATGAACCATTCTCACTTATGTGAATTATGACCATTGGTTTGACATGCGGGATTAAAGAACACACAAAGAACATGGTGATTTGGGTGTTTAAGAGATGTACTCGATTATGAAAGGTGTTTACAAAAAAAGGATCTACATCTAAATCTACATAATTAACACACACTAACACTCTCAATGTTACATCTCTCAAGCACACATCTACATGTGGTATGAACCCACCTTATATAGATGTGTTTACATGTCTCTCTCTCTCTCTATCTCTCATGTCACAAGGGGGAGGGATAGAAAAATTCCGAATTGAGCGCTTTCTCATTCCCTTTTTGGTTTTATAATCATTTTCGATTATAAAAAGGGGGAGAGATTTAAATATGAAAATCCGAAAGTTGAATTTTTGTAAAACCAAAATCAGATTGAAAATTTGTGATTTTTTATTTTGGAAAATACCAAACCATTGGTTTTTTATTTCGGTTTCGGTTTTTCGTTTTTTTAATATATTTTTCAGGGTTTTGTTTTTTTATTTTATTTTATAGATTTCTTCATCAACAAATGTTGCTACAATTTAACCAAAATAAATAAATTGCTAAAACATAATATAAGAGGAAGTTTGTTCACATTTAGTCATTGAACTTTTTAAGAGGGAAACAAACTTTCAATTTTGTTCACATTTAGTCATTAAACTTTTTTTTATTATCTATTTGCCACTGAACTATTGAAACTGTTCACATTTTACCCTTATAACCGGTAACAACCGGTCATAAGTGTAAAATGTGAACAGTTTCAAAAGTTCAATGGCAAATAAATAATGAAAAAAAGTTTAGTAATGTGAACAAAGTCGAAAGTTCGTTACCCTTTCAAGTCATTATCCATTTCAAAAAACCACGGAATAAAAACCTTTTGGGTTTTTTTTTTTTTTGCACCACCCATATATAATATATATTTTGCCGGACCGTGAAAATGTATAGTTCCTTTGTTCTGGATTACACCTTTGAAGCATTCTGGGATATCAAAAGTTGATCTAGTACTGCAAATCGATTAACCTTTCAACAAATATTTCCATTAAGTTTCAAAGAGCAACAATAATTGGAGGAACCGAACCATAGTTCATGTTTGTGAATGCAGTAAACAGATGCCATAATTGTTAATTCAAGGTCCACAAGATATTTAGTTTGAAAATGCAGTAAATTGATGCCGACATTGTTGTTTAATTATTGAAGCATTTATGGAGTATTTATGGTTATATGATTAATGAAGATAAAGAAGTTTGGTGAGCTTGGAGACTAGTGACAGTTCATGAGAGATGTTAATAATGTTATACCCCATATCAGGATTGTAGATATTTGAAAGAGTTGTAAAAGAAAATGAGATTTCCTCGATGAGTTGATTTGTTTATGTAATTTTTATGAAACAAAATTTGTAAATTATTATATTATAAAATCATTGAGTTATATATATATATATATATATATATATATATATATATATATATATATATATATATATATATATATATATATATATATATATACTAGTAGGATACCCGCGCGATGCAGCGGACGTTGAAAGCGGACTGGACGATTTGTTTCTTTTCATTTGTTACTTTCCGAAAGATCATAGTTATAAAGGTGGTGCGACCATCATTATATTATTGCATCGATGTTAGTTGTGTGATTAGTTTTACACGTGCAATGCACTAATGACATATAATTATCTTCCAGACATCGATTAGATTATGACTCAAATACAAAAAATATTTTAAGACGTCGACCAAAGTGAAAAATTATTTGAAGATAGGGACCAATGTGTGAAATGTTTTGGTCTATAGGATAAAACTGTCAAAAAATATTAAAGTTTTAAAGATTTATAAGCAAATGACCAAACCTGCCAAAGTTAGGTTAAATGTATCCAACACACTTGGTCGGACACTTGGTCATTATACAATTTATCAAAATCATCGATTTATCAGGTAAAATTTTATTTCTAATAAAAAAACTTTCATAAATTTGAAGTTATTGGCACTTGGTCTTTGTACAATTTGTCAAAATCTCCGACTCTCCGTTTTCATCGCTACAACTAATATTATTATTTTTTATTTTATTTTTTGCATTTTTACTGTTGTGTAGTATGCTTTAATATAAGAATTGCTTCTTATTTAAACTTATCATTTATTTTCCATATTAGATAAATGATAATCATATTTAGTAAAATATAAGTATAAAATAACGGATACAGACATGACATCGATTAGATTATGACTCAAATACAAAAAATATTTTAAGACGTCGACCAAAGTGAAAAATTATTTGAAGATAGGGACCAATGTGTGAAATGTTTTGGTCTATAGGATAAAACTGTCAAAAAATATTAGAGTTTTAAAGATTTATAAGCAAATGACCAAACCTGCCAAACTTAGGTTAAATGTATCCAACACACTTGGTCGGACACTTGGTCATTATACAATTTATCAAAATCATCGATTTATCAGGTAAAATTTTATTTCTAATAAAAAAACTTTCATAAATTTGAAGTTATTGGCACTTGGTCTTTGTACAATTTGTCAAAATCTCCGACTCTCCGTTTTCATCGCTACAACTATTATTATTATTTTTTATTTTATTTTTTGCATTTTTACTGTTGTGTAGTATGCTTTAATATAAGAATTGCTTCTTATTTAAACTTATCATTTATTTTCCATATTAGATAAATGATAATCATATTTAGTAAAATATAAGTATAAAATAACGGATATAGACACGGTATGGTTAGGGATGTTTTGGTCGACATATGTAAGCGTGCCGGGGTTTCCGCCAAGAAAGAAGCTCCTGTGAATTTCCTGACTGACCCGACAGAAGGAAGGTCAACCCTTAGACCGGCTGACGTTTTGATTTTTGGATGCGTTGGAGGGAAACACGCATGTGTGGACCTTACTAGGGTATCCCCTCTCGTAAGTTTGAGGGTCGGGGGTTTCACGGCGGGACAAACTGCATTAAAAGCTGCTACATGCAAGGTCACCAAACATGAGAAACCGTGTATGGAAAATCAACACGCGTTCATACCATTTGCATTTGATACGTTTGGCTTCCTTGCGCCGGATGCGGTGGAGCTTCTTAGTAGACTACAACGGATCATGCATAGCAATGTTATATCCCCTAGATCTATGGATGTAGTCTTCAAAAGAATTGGCGTTACCACACAAAAGGGCTTAGCGGCAAAACTTGTTGCCCGTTTGCTTTCTCATTCGTTGTATGATGATAACTAAAATGTCTATTATTATCATTTTCTGCTAACGGATAAACACAATAAATTTTATATTAAATCCATATATTAGAGAAAACCATTATGTCCGCGTCTCGTGTTTTTTTATATTAATATAATTAAAGTTATTAATATATTTGTTACATATAAAAGAATTAATTCAATATGTTTATATTTTATACATAAAATTAGCATTTGATGTAATAGACATGAGCTAAACTTACAAAAGTTAATAAACTTGTTACATTTAAGGTAAAATTAAGTCATGACGAATATTATTGATAGATAAACAAAATAACTTATAAAATCTACATCATGTAATCCATTATATGTAATTTGTTGTAACTGTATTAAAATGGAAGACATACCATCTTATTATTTTTATATTTATATTCTATAAATTGATCTTTAAATATATTTAATTAATTAATATAGATTTTTATATTAAAGATAAAAAACATAACACTTATATTAAATTGTTTATCAAAAAATAAAATTAAATAATTAAGAGTTATTAGTTTTATTAGATTTTGATAGGAATAGTGAAATGATGGAGAGAGAGTAGATGACAGAATATGTAAGGAAAAGTGATACCTAGTATGTCTCTTCCTATATATTAGTGAGACTTTTTTTGCTACAAACCTAGTTAGATCAATAACAAAACTTTTTTCTTCTGCATACCTATTTAGTTTTTTTTTTTAAAACTAAAGATATTGTGTTTTATGTAATTTACATAGTCTAGCAATCAAAATGTAATTTGCTTGTCTTTTTTGCTCATTTCCATCATTTATCTAACACGGTTACACAACGTTACTATAAATCATGGATATTTTTAAACTGACAATTATATGTTAGTCATAATGGAAAACTTTTGAGTTTTGAAAATTTCTTAATATATTTTATTTTTCTATTGTAACAGGTTTCTTCAAAAAGAATAACAATAATTAAACAAAAAACTTATTAGAAACCCAACAAAATTTACAAAACTCAACCTACCATGTAAACTATTTTGAAACAACTACAAAGGTCACATGTCTTTTATTGAAAAAAACGATGAACTATAGAGTTATTTTAGCAAATCGAAAAAAAAATCCTATGAAACAAAATGTAAATTATATTAGAGATAAGTTTGACAACTACACATATCTATCATACATATGCATACAAATACACGTGAATATCATGAAAAAAAATACATTAAACCCACATAGTAAGAAAGAAAATTAACTGTATATCACAAACAAAAAAGAAGGAAATACATTAAACCCACAAAGTAAGAAAGAAAATTAACTTTATATCACAAACAAAAAAGAAGGAATAGAGTTTAAAACATTTTTTCATGAGAATCCCTTTCACGACAGATTCGGAAACTCCTCTCTCTCTCTCTCTCTCTCTCTCTCCTACCTTCCTCTTTGTGTTCTATCAGTTTGCTTCATTTTTTCTCTCAATTCTGATAAAGAGTTTCAACGGTAGCGTATAGAAAATGAATGTTAAGGGTACGATTTCCAGTGGTGGGAAACGGTGGCGGAATGTCAGTGTGTATGTTTTCCGGCAGAGGTATACGGCGGAGGAATGTCAGCGGCAAGGGTTTCACTCACGATGGTGTAAGAGAAGGAGGCTATTGTGGTGCGTCAGTATATTATCACGATGGTGCGGGATGTGCTACGTCGTTGTGGCGTTCTTAGGGTTAGAGCTTTTTAGGGTTTGGGTAGAGAGAAAGATGTTGAGAGAGTTTATGGGAACGATATGCTGAAAGAGAGAGATATGAAATGAGTTCAGAGACAGATATGTACTGTTTTAGAATAAGACTTCGATCAATTCTTGTATTTTATAGTGTTAATGGTTGTTTTTTATTGGCTTAAACCTATTGACATGGATCACAACTTATATAATAATCCATACCATTCAATTAAATCTAAGGGTTCATATGTCTTCTCCTTGTTTTTAAGACTTTGGTCTTAAAAACTTTTGAAATTCTATTATGTACACATTATAAAGTAGTAAGATAAGATATATATATATATATATATATATATATATATATATATATATATATATATATATATATATATATATATATATCGCTTTTGCCATGTTTATACTATCTCTTATTTCATTGGTTTGCCATTTCTTCCCTTTGTAACTCTTGCAACTAATTCGAAATAAAATAATAACTGAAGATGATACTATTCATAAAAACATGAATGGTTCTTTTCATTATAGCGGAGGGAATCGTTACTGCCTAACCTTCCAACCCCTTCAGGGTGTCATTACCAGAGTGGAAGGAGTGATGATGTTCCCAACAAGCCCACTAAAACGCCTCTTTTTCAAGCAGTGTGTCTCCTTTCTTTATTTGCGTTATCTGGTTCATAAATATGCATCACACCCACTTTTCCGGTATTACGCAAGTTGATATGGTGTTCTGTGTCGAGTGCAACGTCGTAAATACCCAAGCCGCCTCCCTCCCCCACTCGACTCCTTTCACTCTTAAGATGATCTACTTACATTGAACTTTTTTTACCATATCTTGTTTAAATTTAATTATACTATTTTGTAGAACGTCTAATACATGTATCTTCTAAATCCTACTCGTAAACTTTTCTTTTTCTCCACCACAAGACTTTAACCCTCAACCCTCTTAAAAGAGAGACCAATATTACCAAACATCTTGCTACCGCTAGACCAAAGTCCTTTTGGTAATTAAATAATAATATTATATTATAAAGAATTAGAACATGTATTTTATATTATAATATTATCTAGAGTTTATTGGTTTTTATTATGTTTAATTTGTTAATATCGGTAAACTTATTAAATTTAATTAAAAATAATGTATACATCAGATTTAAAGCACACATTATATAGATATATAATATAAAAGAAATTGATATTAAAATTTACTTTCTTTCTATGATCTTGACATATAATAGAATTATTATCTTGCGTATTTCAATATATATATATATATATATATATATATATATATATATATATATATATATATATATATATATATCCTTTCGGATTTTCTTCCCATCGCAACTCTTGCAACTAATTAGAAATAAAATAAAAATCGAAGTTGATACTATTTATAAGAATTATGAGTGATTCTTTTCATCAGGGTGGAGGGAATTGTTGTAGTCAAACCCTCGAACTCGCTGAAGTTGTCATTCCTAACGTGAAGGGAATGATGATATTCCCAACAAACCCACTCAACCCGCCTCCCTCCCAAGATGCGTATCTCCTTTCATTCTTTGTGTTATCGGGTTCATAAATATGCTTTAAACCCTCTTTAGTGGTACCACACTAGTGGGGGTGGTGTTCCGTCTGGGTCTTGTGCCACATCAGAGACACCCAATTCGTCTCCTTCCACGTTCAACTCATTTCACTCTTAATATGATCAACTTAAAATCACTTTTTACTATATGTTATTTTAATTTAATTATATTACTTTTAAAACGACTAATACACATATTTTCTATATCTTACGCGTAAACTATTTCCACGACAAAATTTGAACCCTCAATCTTAGGATAAGGAGAGAGACATATTTTCAAACATCTTGATACCCCTAGGATGAAGACTCTTTGGTAATTAACTTATAATATTATTTTATAAAAACTAGAACATGTATTTTTTTTTCTTATAATATTATCTAAATTTTATTGGGTTTTATTATGTTTAATTTTTTAATATTGGTAAAATTCTTAAAGTTAATTAAATGATGTATATATCCGAGTTAAACTCATTATACATTATATACATATATAATGTAAAAAATTAATATATATATATATATATATATATATATATATATATATATATATATATATATATATATATATATATATATATATATATATATATATATATATATATTAAAGTTATCCACATCTTAGGAACAGTGAACTTGCTAAGAGGTTGGAAGAAATGATCCTTTGTTTATATATATGTGTGTTCAAATATGTCTCTAGGGTCATTTTATGTTAATATCCATATTGTTTGTGGACACGTGTTGGGAACAGTTCCGGTTTCCCGGTCATTTTATTCCAACACTCGTAGGTTAATCGGTCCTTCCAGTTTCTTCCTTCCACCACTTCTTATCCAAGTCTTCTGTTCTCTTTCTTCCTTGTCGGTGTAATCGGCCGCCGTCGCCTACCTTGTGCCACCATCGACGCCCTGTAAATAAATCCGTAGCCCCATCATATGCTTACAAGGTCTTCGAGAAGTACTTTCCTTCTACATATGATCTTCATATGTAATTCAATTATTATCTTGCTTATTTCAATATATATCTTATTTATTTTTGCATATATACTCCACTTTGTATTTTTATATTGTAGCTTATTTCACTCTTTTGCTTTTTCTTTCCATGGTAACTCTTACAACTAGTTAGAAATAAAATAATGACGGAATATGATATTATTTGAAAAAATCTTGAATTGTTCTTTTTATTAGGGTGGAGGGAATTGTTGTTGTCAAACCCTCTAACCCACTCAAATTGTCATTCCCAAAGTAGAATGAATGATGATGTTCCCAACGAACCCACTCAACCCGCCTCCCTCCCAAGCTCTTGTCTCCTTTTTTTTTTTTTTTTTTTTTTTTTTTTTTTTTTTTTGCGTTGCCAGCTTCATAAATATACATCAAACCCTCTTTTCGAGTACCATGTTCGTGGGGATGGTGTTTCTTCTTTGTCCAGCGCCACCCAAGTCCCGGATCTGAAATTAACCTTTTTACCTGGTCCATACTCCTGGATCTAAAATTGATCTTTTTACCTGATCCATACTCCCGGATCTAAAATTAACCCCCTTACCTAATTCATACTCCCGGATCGGGTATGTCTGATCCATACTCCCAGATCAATAATTATGCCCATTCCATACTCTCGGACTAGGGACAATTGACTATGTCTAATCAATGCTCTCGGATCAATGACAAATTTAAAGTTCGACTCTCTGTGTATATCTCACTCGTTCTCATAAAGAGATACTACCCAATATTCCTCTTAATTAATTTAGGTTTACTCTGTATCCTAAATTATCGTATATTATCAGATATGCTCTTAACACGTATTTCAGGCAATATCAAATATTTTACACCCCAACAAACATTTAATACATTATTCAATACTTGTATTAAAATCATGTTCATGAAAGGGACTATGCACTCACTTGTTAAGGTGATGATTCCGAACTTAGACAGCGCCTCGCTTCTATTAATTTATTTTCCTTCGACGAAACCTCGTATCATTACCACTAGATTTTAGTCTAATATTCATTGTGACTAATTATTAGTCTAGATTCATCATTAACTCAGAGTATACTTCATGATCTATCAAGTAAGGATCAGCCAGGGAGGACAGTTGGGAGGCAGGACCATTTCGGCATATAGCTTTTCTGAAATCCAACAACCAAACCCAACATGACCATTCTAGACACCTCTCCCGTAAGTAGTTCAATCAGTATAACGACTTTGAATCACTGTTAAATCTTATTTATAGGTTCATAATAACGATATTATATTTAAATATAAGCTATATTTAAGGTAGGGTAAGTGTATCTCACTTACAGCGGGTTTTCTAAAAAACGGGGTTCGCTGGAGCGGCGTTTCCGACCTGAAAAACTCTTTTTCTCGGAGCCTTCGGGAGCTCCGGGGCTTCCTTCGGGTGCTAGGAGGGTACCATAGCATAGGCTAGAGAGATGTTAGAGAGAGAAAGAGAAGGTGAATTTGTGAAGAAAAGAGTCTGCCTTCGCTGCCTTTTTATAGGCGTGCGAGGCTGCTGTTACGCACTGCGTTCCTCGGATCTACGCGGGGCGTAGAGACATGCATCGCAACTTTTTGGTGGTGCATCGTGGCTAGCCTTCGGTCTAAGCAAACGAGTCCGTGCAGCGTTCCCCTCTCGTACGTAGGGCGTTCCTCGGATGTTGGGCGTTCCTTTTGTACGTGAGGCATAGCGATGCCATGTGTTCTCAATCCGAAGCGAAACTGTGGGCAGCAAGCATCGGCCTAGATCATGCCACGTCATCAACTTCGCAGATTTGCTTCCTGACTTCTAAAATTCATAACTTTCGCATACGAGCTCCGTTTTCGACGTTCTTTATATCCACGTGTAGGCGGGACCGTACTCTACAACTGTCGTTTAGACTCCGTCGGCTAATTTTGACTTTATTTTTAAAGTTATATTTTTAACAGGCCGGGACAGGAATAGTCCGTTAAAAATTCATAACTGCTTCATCCGACGTCCGTTTTCGTCTGTCTTTTTACCGTTACGCTACTATTAACAAGATCTTCGATTATCGTTTAGGTTGTGTCGGCTAAAAATCGCTCGATCTAATATTCGAATTCCGGGCTGCATACTGTAAAGCCGAAACTTAGAAAAATCATAAATTCCTCATACGAAGTCAGATTTGGACGTTCTTTTTATGCACGCTCTCGGTTTAACGTATTCTATGACTTTCGTTTAGATCGCTAAGGTAAAAAGCATTCTATCATAAATTCACTATTTACGTCACGTAGTGTCGTGCCGGTTTTGCCACGAAACTTCGATGGACCATAACTTCTTCGTTATAACTCGAATTTCAATGTTTTTTTATAGGGAAATCTCCAGAAAAGTCCTAAAATTTTAGTCCAATTTATCAAAAAGTCTCAAACTAAATTTTGTTTATAGAAAAGGACAAAATACCGGCTAAAACTTCGAAAAAACCCTTTTTGGCCGGTTTCGTAGATTTAGCCGGTATTCTATCCTTTTTCGTTAGTTTGCTCAAAATATTAGGACTTTTTTGAAAATTACCTAATAACCAAAATATTAGGACTTTTCTGAAAATTACTATGGAATTAATGGATATTATTATTAACAAGTCATTTATAAACATAACAAATATTTTTATTATAAACAAATGAAATACATTTGTTTCTAATTTATAGGAATAGAATGGTCGACTAGGTCTATTGTTTGTTGACCACTTCAAACTCCTTATGTTCCTCCTATGTATCGTTGTGGGTGTCATAGTGATTAGAAAATATCATTACATAATGATTCTTGAACATATAGATCTTCCATTATGTTCTTTAACCTAAATATCACCTTACCTCCATGCATTATTCGGTAACAACCATCAAATTACACACATAGTGAAAAATAAACTTTGAATGACAATTTAAATAGATAATCACCCTATACTTGTTTCCATATAAACTATCATTCACGATTCACTTTTTCACATTTGATAGATGTGTGTTAGCCTACGGTTGTTGCCGTGTGAGGTATGGATGTTGGGTGGTAGTTAGCTTAAACAACATAAGAGGAACACCAACATTAGAGGAACACTCACTGAGTACATCTCACCATCATACCCATAACGATGCATAGGAGGAACGTAGAGAGTTTGATGTGGTCAATAAACAATAGAGGAGTACTTAGACCACCAATTTATTCCTAGAAATTAGCAACAAGTGTATTTCCTTTTTTATAATAAAAATATTTGTTATGTTTATAGATGATTTGTTAATAATAATATCCATTAATTCCATGGTAATTTTCAGAAAAGTCTTAATATTTTCGTTATCAGGTAGTTTCCGGAAAAGTCCCAAAATCTTAAGCAAACTAATGAAAAAAGACAGAATACCGGCTAAATCTACGAAACCGGCCGAAAAGGGTTTCTTTGAAGTTTTAACCGGTATTCTGTGCTTTTCTGTAAACAAAATTTAGTTTGGGACTTTATCATAAATTCGACTAAAAGTTTAGGACTTTTCTGGAGATTTCCCTTTTTTATATATACGAAAGCCTTGTGACATATGCTACAACTTTTATTTAAGATTATTCATTCTAAATAATCTTCTATCAAAAGTCGTTTTCGACACTTCTTGTCTCTAAATTGACTAGCCCGGATCTACGGGCGTTACATAACCTAAACCATCGATCAACATTTCTTATGTGTGCTTTTTTATTGTAGAAAAAAATCCATCAGTCCTCAATTGATCGGCAAGTCGTCTCCTTCGTCTTCCTTTTTATGTCTCTTCCTCAAATGATTCTTGCATAGCAGCACCTCAATCGATCAACATGTACCTCCTTAATCTTCCTCTATATGGCTTTTCCTCAAACAATTGACGGTGACATTTAGTATCGGAGATAACACGACATTTTGATTCATGGCGGTGTACCTATGATATTTTTTCATTCCATTAAAACCTTATTGCTTATGTTACGATTTTTTTCCTTCCTCACTATCAGGATCCACAAAAGAATTAATCAATATCCAAAATTGTTTCCTCTATCATGGCTAAATCGAGTATATAAAAACTATAAAAACCTACATTGATGTTTTATCAATAACAAATACACCTCCATCAAAGATTTCATACGATTTCGAGTGATTCCATTAAAGTCGGGCTCAATCAAGTTCCAGGTTAGTCTTTTCTTTTTCTGTGGGATTGTGAAACTATGTTATTCTATGTGTGTTTACAGATTATTTGTTGATGTGAAGCTGTGAGATTCATGGAATTGACAAAATTTTTGGTTTACTTGTTTTGTAATTTTTTTTAGTTATTTGTAAATATCTGGCTTATTTTTTTCTACGTGAAACGAGACCATGAGAACTATGAGATATATAATCTCTATCAAAGAAATAAGGGCTCAAAGCAACAAATAACAACTACTTTCATTGATTTGACAATTTTTTTTCTTTTATAATAGATGTTTCTAATGGAATACGTTATTATAATGTTTATTTGGTATCTCATTCTTCAAGAATGCCTTTGTACCGCCTCGATTCTCGGGTATTGTTTAAATAAGAATTTAATTGATTTCAAGGTCTACTCGATGAGTTGGTTGTCCTACTCGTCGAGTAGCAGCGGGTTAGGACGCGTATTTAGTGGCCTACTCGCCGAGTCCATTAAGGGACTCGACGAGTAGGAGCTGGCAGATGAAACCCTAAATCCTGGGATTTTGCACCCTATTTAAAGAAGCATAAGCCTCCTTTGGCCTCTTTGCAGTCCATTGAGAGCTCAAAAATCCTAGTTCGTGTGGTGATCCATTCTTGTGTGTCTAAAGCTTTGGAGAGGAGATCTTTTGAGAAGAAGAGCTTGGAGGAAAAAAGGCTAGGGGCAAGGAAGTGTGAGAATCAGAAATCTACCTCAGATAACATCAATTGGAGGTACCAAGTCGTCACCTTTACCTCATTTCCCCCTAGACCTCTTTTGGGTGAGATTTAGGGTTTTTAAGGCTTGGTTATGATGATTTTGTGCATCGGCCTAGATCATGCCACGTCATCAACTTTGCAGATTTGCTTCCTGACTTCTAAAATTCATAACTTTCGCATACGAGCTCCGTTTTCGACGTTCTTTATATCCCCGTGTAGGCGGGACCGTACTCTACAACTGTCGTTTAGACTCCGTCGGCTAATTTTGACTTTATTTTTAAAGTTATATTTTTAACAGGCCGGGACAGGAATAGTCCGTTAAAAATTCATAACTGCTTCATCCGACGTCCGTTTTCGTCTGTCTTTTTACCGTTACGCTACTATTAACAAGATCTTCGATTGTCGTTTAGGTTGTGTCGGCTAAAAATCGCTCGATCTAATATTCGAACTCCGAGCTGCATACTGTAAAGCCGAAACTTAGAAAAATCATAAATTCTTCATACGAAGTCAGATTTGGACGTTCTTTTTATGCACGCTCTCGGTTTAACGTATTCTATGACTTTCGTTTAGATCGCTAAGGTAAAAAGCATTCTATCATAAATTCACTATTTACGTCACGTAGTGTCGTGCCGGTTTTGCCACGAAACTTCGATGGACCATAACTTCTTCGTTATAACTCGAATTTCAATGTTTTTTTATAGGGAAATCTCCAGAAAAGTCCTAAAATTTTAGTCCAATTTAGGAAAAAGTCTGAAACTAAATTTTGTTTATAGATGTGACAACCGTCAAAATTCGAGTCGGTTCTAGATTTGAATAAACTTAGTTGCACATATACGCACGACCATACTGGACTTAGTGACTAGAAGCTCAGTTATAACCTACTAGAAACTTGGAAGCAACTAGAAACAATGGATAATGTACTTAGATTTCACATTGATATGTGAATTCTACAACTACTTAACTGTAGAGGCTATCCATATTCGGGTCACTCTTTGACTCGAACACCTTTTCATGAATCATATACACACATCATGCACTTGACCTAGAAGTAGAAATTAGGTCAAAGTCTCATAGAAACTTAAGTCAAAGTTGAAGACTAGGACTAGTATACTTGATTCCTCAATTTCGCTTGAATCTCGGAATCACTACATAGAATGCCAATAAACCGATAAAAATAAATTACAAACATTATTTATAACTATAAAAGAGTTATAATACCATAAGATAAATTAAAGTCTCAAATATTCTATTTATTTTGATATCCAAATTTTTACAAACTCTCAAAAACCCTAAAAACCCTAAAACTTAAATTTTATAAAGTTTAACATCAAGAATTCTATGAAAATAGTTATGAAACTTATAATATTATCTTAAAACAATTAAATTCAGGGAAATATAATCAAGGAAAATAAAAATTTAAGTCATTAACATTCATCCTTAATTTATAAGTCAAAAATCAAGGTTTCATGAATAAAAACTTGATTTTAGTGCACATTTTATATAAAATTTAGATATTTTATAAAATAACTTAAATTTTATAAAAAAAAATGAATGAGAAAGGGTTATTATACTCAAAATTTCGGACCTCTCTCTTCCCATATCTCTCTCTCACACTCTCATTCTCCAACACACACACATCTCTCTTCTTTCTCTCTCTAGAAAACTCTCTCTACCTTCTCTCTAATTTTTTTTCTCCAAACACCACAACCACAGCCTCTTAACCACGAAATTATGGAGATTCATAAGGGTTTTTCAAGCCACAAATAAATTTAAGGTAAAGAACATACATCTCTTGAAGATCCACAACAATGATTTAAGCCATGCATGTGCATTTTACTTCAAAAACCGACTTCTACTTCTTCATCTTCTTCAAACTTGTTTTCTTTTTGTTAAAATGGCTTTTAAAACATCATGGATGTGTTTTAAAACCATGCATGTATGATAAACAAGGTTGCATGTTCATGATCTTAGTGCAAAAATCGATTTTAAGGATTAAAACATCAAACTCAAGTTAAGAGTTTTTGAGAAACAAAATTTTGTTCATAAATGAATGTATACATTTTGATAAGTTTTAATCTTTTGATCTCTGGAAACATGACTAGAATATAAGTTTATCATGATATCTTTTAAAATATTTCAAAAGATTTACTCAAAGAAATGATGAAAACTCATTTTTCTAACCAATCACCATGCATGCAATCTGCCAGATTTCTTTACCTGACTTTAAACTGTCATATCTCACTCATTTCTTAACCAAAATTCGGGATTCTTTTTCTGAAATATAATATTGTGAGTTAGCTTTCAAACCCATTTGACCTCACTGGAAAATTCAAATATTTCGATTTTTAGCAATTTTTACAAAACTGTTGCTCAATCAGCACCTTTTTGTGAATACTAGTTTTGTATTGCATGTTCAAAGATCTTATTCATCACTAAAAATCAAGGAAAAATTAACTTGAGCACTTAACATCATGTATTAAGAGGTATAAAAATATCTTGATTCAAAAGCCTTTGGAACATGTTGCAAAAATTCTCAAAGTAACATCAATAATTTTTACCAAAATCACAAGAATCAAGTTTTCTCTATAATTGTTTGAGCCTTTAGGCATGTTTTTCGACATCAAAAATAAGAAAACAATTTTTCATTGTTATTAAATTGTTTGAAGTTGCATTCTGGAAATTTTCAGCTCAATATATATTTTCTTTATTTTTACATGAAAATAATAATAAAATAGAATGTTAAAGCATATAAAATACTTAAGCTCATAAATAAATTCTGGAAATATTTGTGGATGACCCTTTAAGTTAATAAACATCTCTCATGAAGTTTCATCGATTTTTGTTACTGTTTAGTATGATTTTTAATTTTCTTTTTATTTAGCTCTAATAAATCATAAAACCACTTTAGGGAATGTGAAAATATTATTTCTTATTTTTCACAGCTTGTACCTTATATTTAAGACTCCGAAAAATATTTTGGGAATTTTTGAAAATGTATATCTATTTTTCTTGAATTTTTGTGTTTATAATGGACTAAAAACAGGAAAAATAGTTTT
Organism: Lactuca virosa; assembly: GCF_052849685.1. Lineage (NCBI taxonomy): Eukaryota > Viridiplantae > Streptophyta > Magnoliopsida > Asterales > Asteraceae > Lactuca > Lactuca virosa. The sequence continues at coordinate 364,691,827 of NC_136429.1, read as the reverse complement.
ACTCATCCAAAATTCATGAAAATTTACCAGAAACTCTTATAATATGTTAGGATGATACATAAAAATTTTGATGATTTTTATCTTCTGTATGCTATTTTTCTTCTATTTTCCCAAGATTTAATACACTTAAATGTACAAAAGTCAGAACAATTGTGTTAAACTTTTTGAAAACACATATTAATATTTTTCCTAGATTATGTACACTGTAAAATAGTTACACAAAAATTACAAGAATTTTTCATGATAATTTACTATTTTTCCATGATTTTATGATTATTCATGGAATTAAATGGTGAAAAATAGTTAGACAAATCAAAAATTCAAGAAAATTTATCTTAAGGTGTTTGACTTCAATTAAAAATGAAATACAAAGTTTGGGAAAGTTTAGAACTAAATTGATTTCGTTTTGAATATTTAATCATTGGAACACCTCTAAAATGTTAAATATTAACATTTCAATAATGAGAATTTTCCACTTAAACTGTTATATAACAATTGATTCTTTGAAATTTAATTTTCACAGAAAAATGTTTGTAACGTATCAATATTAAACTTTGACACATTATTGGCATAATTCTATTGTAGTAGTAAGTATACTAGTATTAGATTTCAATTAGGGACTCATTAGTGTGTAACGTCGTTGTAGGAAAAACGATAGTGGTACGAGTGGAGCGTAGATCAAGGCACCATTTGCATCATCTCAATGCATTGTGAGTATTCACACACTCCCCTATTTTCAGTTTTTATGTTTTGGGGTGGAAAAACATGTCCCGAAAAACTATTATTTGAATGTTGTATTTAAATTGATTTGTATCAAACATGATTGCTATTTTATTGCTATATCTCTCTATGTATGTCTATGCAACACGGAACATGAGAACTTATCGTACTAAGGCCCTTCCCTTATCTCTAACCATTAACTCTTTGAGCCAATGGTCATTATGGATAGCGCTATTAGGAATTGACAACTCCTCACTCGCCCTATTGCTGGAGTGCATGATACCATATTCATCTATGGAACGATAAGCATAGATGTTGATAGGGCTTCAGTCATAGGTTTGGTTGAGACTCATTGTTTGCTCATACACATACAAACTCGTTACTTATTATAGCAATAAACTTGTTTATTACTTATAGCAATGAACTTTGTTTCTCATTACAACAACGAACTGTTATTACTGAAAACTTATATACATGTTTTAGCAATGAAATTGTTTGCTCCTTGTAGCAACGAAATTGATTGCTCATTTTAGCAATGAAACTTGTTTACTCGTTTGAGTAACGAACTTTATCTTCCATGAGAATATGAATGTTGCATCTTATTTGGGCAACATACCTTATCTCTCATTTTTACAAACTTATTTACTCATTTTAACAATATACTTTTATTATTGGAAACTTTTATCAAAACTTTGATTTCAATTCATGGAACCAGTATTATTTTGTTTATCTGTGAGTACTCACCAACTATTTTTATAGTTGACGCTCGTTTTACATGCTTTTTCAGGAATCATCGAGTAAGTGGCACTTAGGGACACTTCACTTTTAGGAGCATTCGCATGTGTTGTATTTCAATTCACATTGTAATTTCTTTTAAAAGTTGTTCAAACCCATTGTGAATTTGTAATGATTTTTTAATACTATGGTTGGTGTTGTCTTTTAACTTTTGCGATGAAACCCTTTGTACTGCCACGCCCTGTGTTTCCGCTTTAGCGGGGTGTGACAATAGAAAAGGACAAAATACCGGCTAAAACTTCGAAAAAACCCTTTTTGGCCGGTTTCGTAGATTTAGCCGGTATTCTATCCTTTTTCGTTAGTTTGCTCAAAATATTAGGACTTTTTCGAAAATTACCTAATAACCAAAATATTAGGACTTTTCTGAAAATTACTATGGAATTAATGGATATTATTATTAACAAGTCATTTATAAACATAACAAATATTTTTATTATAAACAAATGAAATACATTTGTTTCTAATTTATAGGAATAGAATTGTCGACTAGGTCTATTGTTTGTTGACCACTTCAAACTCCTTATGTTCCTCCTATGTATCGTTGTGGGTGTCATAGTGATTAGAAAATATCATTACATAATGATTCTTGAACATATAGATCTTCCATTATGTTCTTTAACCTAAATATCACCTTACCTCCATGCATTATTCGGTAACAACCATAAAATTACACACATAGTGAAAAATAAACTTTGAATGACAATTTAAATAGATAATCACCCTATACTTGTTTCCATATAAACTATCATTCACGATTCACTTTTTCACATTTGATAGATGTGTGTTAGCCTACGGTTGTTGCCGTGTGAGGTATGGATGTTGGGTGGTAGTTAGCTTAAACAACATAAGAGGAACACCAACATTAGAGGAACACTCACTGAGTACATCTCACCATCATACCCATAACGATGCATAGGAGGAACGTAGAGAGTTTGATGTGGTCAATAAACAATAGAGGAGTACTTAGACCACCAATTTATTCCTAGAAATTAGCAACAAGTGTATTTCCTTTTTTATAATAAAAATATTTGTTATGTTTATAGATGATTTGTTAATAATAATATCCATTAATTCCATGGTAATTTTCAGAAAAGTCTCAATATTTTGGTTATCAGGTAGTTTCCGGAAAAGTCCCAAAATTTTAAGCAAACTAATGAAAAAAGACAGAATACCGGCTAAATCTACGAAACCGGCCGAAAAGGGTTTCTTTGAAGTTTTAACCGGTATTCTGTGCTTTTCTGTAAACAAAATTTAGTTTGGGACTTTATCATAAATTCGACTAAAAGTTTAGGACTTTTCTGGAGATTTCCCTTTTTTATATGTACGAAAGCCTTGTGACATATGCTACAACTTTTATTTAAGATTATTCATTCTAAATAATCTTCTATCAAAAGTCGTTTTCGACACTTCTTGTCTCTAAATTGACTAGCCCGGATCTACGGGCGTTACATAACCTAAACCATCGATCAACATTTCTTATGTGTGCTTTTTTATTGTAGAAAAAAATCCATCAGTCCTCAATTGATTGGCAAGTCGTCTCCTTCGTCTTCCTTTTTATGTCTCTTCCTCAAATGATTCTTGCATAGCAGCACCTCAATCGATCAACATGTACCTCCTTAATCTTCCTCTATATGGCTTTTCCTCAAACAATTGACGGTGACATTTAGTATCGGAGATAACACGACATTTTGATTCATGGCGGTGTACCTATGATATTTTTTCATTCCATTAAAACCTTATTGCTTATGTTACGATTTTTTTCCTTCCTCACTATCAGGATCCACAAAAGAATTAATCAATATCCAAAATTGTTTCCTCTATCATGGCTAAATCGAGTATATAAAAACCTACATTGATGTTTTATCAATAACAAATACACCTCCATCACAGATTTCATACGATTTCGAGTGATTCCATTAAAGTCGGGCTCAATCAAGTTCCAGGTTAGTCTTTTCTTTTTCTGTGGGATTGTGAAACTATGTTATTCTATGTGTGTTTACAGATTATTTGTTGATGTGAAGCTGTGAGATTCATGGAATTGACAAAATTTTTGGTTTACTTGTTTTGTAATTTTTTTTAGTTATTTGTAAATATCTGGCTTATTTTTTTCTACGTGAAACGAGACCATGAGAACTATGAGATATATAATCTCTATCAAAGAAATAAGGGCTCAAAGCAACAAATAACAACTACTTTCATTGATTTGGCAATTTTTTTTCTTTTATAATAGATGTTTCTAATGGAATACGTTATTATAATGTTTATTTGGTATCTCATTCTTCAAGAATGCCTTTGTAACACCTCGATTCTCGGGTATTGTTTAAATAAGAATTTAATTGATTTCAAGGTCTACTCGATGAGTTGGTTGTCCTACTCGTCGAGTAGCAGCGGGTTAGGACGCGTATTTAGTGGCCTACTCGCCGAGTCCATTAAGGGACTCGACGAGTAGGAGCTGGCAGATGAAACCCTAAATCCTGGGATTTTGCACCCTATTTAAAGAAGCATAAGCCTCCTTTGGCCTCTTTGCAGTCCATTGAGAGCTCAAAAATCCTACTTCGTGTGGTGATCCATTCTTGTGTGTCTAAAGCTTTGGAGAGGAGATCTTTTGAGAAGAAGAGCTTGGAGGAAAAAAGGCTAGGGGCAAGGAAGTGTGAGAATCAGAAATCTACCTCAGATAGCATCAATTGGAGGTACCAAGTCGTCACCTTTACCTCATTTCCCCCTAGACCTCTTTTGGGTGAGATTTAGGGTTTTTAAGTCTTGGTTATGATGATTTTGTGGGGGATGAGCTAGATCTGAAGTTGCAACTTCAGATCTGATCCCTTCTTGGGGTCTAGGTTCATAAAGCCTTGAGCTTGGTTGTGAAGGAAGCCTTCCTTGGGTGTGAAACTTCATTAGAATCTTGGATTTATCTTTAAGAGCCTCTTTATCCATGCATGCACGTAAAGTTTGCAACTTTACGTGACAATCATGCCTTGGAAGTCTGGATCTGTAATTTGGAGCTTCTGCATGGCCTAAAAGTGTCTGTATGACTAAAGGACTGAAGGGACTCGGCGAGTCGCATGGATGACTCGACGAGTCATATGAAGATAGGCCTAGACCCGACGAGTTGGATGAACAACTTGGCGAGTCCGATGAAGAATGATGTAGACTCGACGAGTTATATGAACAACTTGGTGAGTCGATTAAAGTTCCCCAGATGTTGGATGCGCATGAACTTGTCGAGTCGTAAGAAGGAAAACTCGACGAGTGGCCTTAGAGTTCCAATCGCGAGCCTTAGAACTCGACGAGTCACTCCGGTGACTCGGCGAGTGGTCAGGTATTTCAAGGAACTCGGCGAGTAGCTAAGGGTACTCGGCGAGTTAGGGTCAACATGGACTGTTGACCTTGACTGATGACTTTGACTTTGACCAGAGGTTGACTAGTTGACTGATGGGGTACCTTGAGAGGTTGAGAACTTACAGTATGGTTATACTATGGTAATAGGTGGTGGAGTTTGTAGCAGTGATCCGAGGGTTGAAGTTTATCTACCGAGTCAACATCTGCAAGGTGAGTTATCCTCACTATATCAATAGGGTCTAAGGCACCAAGGCCGGCCCTTTAGTTCTTATTGTTATGGTATGCTACATGTGGTTATGATCTGTTAGATCGGAATTAGGATAGACAGTATGTTATGCTCTTATGATCCGTAGGGATTGATATGTTAGTGACCTGCTAGGTCGGTGCTCTAGTTATGAGAGATTGCTATGATTGGTGATCAGTGAGATAGATATGTTTGACATTTGTATATGCCAGTATATGTTAGTTATGCGCACATGGTTATTTGCTTGTTGCTTGGGTTGAGGCGGTCATGCTTTGTGCTGAAGGCCAACATACCCTATGAGCGGTCCGGGGAGACTGTAGGCCCACGTGGCGGTCCAGTTATGCCGAAGGCTTGGGACAGATTCAGATAGACTGCAGGCCCTGCAGGGCGGTCCAGTCAGGCCGATGGCCCAGTATGCATGTTGTTGATTGTCTGTTACTGATATGGTATTATCGGTGTGGTATTGGTATTTTGGGGGTAGCTCACTAAGCCCTCGGGCTTACACTTTTCAGTTTATTGTTTCAGGAACTTCAGGAGATCATGGCAAGGCGAAGGCGTGACCGTACCGCTCCTCATCCTTATGATCTGGTTATTGGGACACTCTGATGAATAATGATTGAAAATATTTTGTAAACAAATACTATCTGGTTTTATTTATGATTGAAAAAGTTTAAATTTGGCGTAAAATTTTTGGATGTTACAAGTTGGTATCAGAGCATTGGTTTGAGTGAATTGGGGGAACACTCGTGTGAACCCAGTCTCAAATCAAAGGAATTTTCAGAATAAATTCTAAAATGGTTTTCAAAAAAAAGGATGGAGGATGCAGAGGGTACGATCAGTCGGAGCCTGTAAGTAAACCCCAAAATACCATACAATTATTTGATATTATGACTTGCCTGATTATGTGAAATCCCCTAATTTCTCGGTCAGAAAAGACCGATTTAATTTATGCTTTTTAAAATAAAGTCAGAGAAATCTTTTTTAAAGATGTTGCAGAATTGGTCCCCAAAACAAAACATGATAAAAGTTTGTCAAAACCTTTCTTTAAGAAATACATAATTTCATTTCATATCAAAACCTCGGGATGTCATGTTCCGATACAGATCAAAAGCATAAACAAGACATTATAAGCCTTTCAACAGTTATTTACAACTACTGTCCTATAATCCAAAAATCTCTCATCATCATCCAACTATGCTCGGGGTCCACTACCTGTAACATAAAAAGCTGAGTGGGTCAGGAGTGGGAGCCTGGTGAGCATATAGGGTTTTCAACCCACAATAATAATAAACTTATTAAGTTCATCAATCAACAATAACCCTGATTACCCATTCCCGTTATCCTCACTTTACGTCCCTAAATACCTATCACAAGGGACCTAGCCTAAGGATTTTCATCGGGGCGAAAACACTGCTTTGGGGGTTTCCCAGCAATTTATGTCAAATAAGGCAACCATGTAGGGGATGGAGTACATCAAATGAACACCCAAGCTCATTAACACCTACAGGTTGCGAGCCTGCCAGCGTTCCACTGGACTGTCTAGAAAAGTCCATGGTTGTCATCCATACTATGCTAGATGACTGGATCACTATCACATCGAGGCCTCTCATCATTTTATTTCATCACACATCAACTATCTACCCATGTTTTACCCAACATATTTGTAGATAAAAATACATATACAGTTTAAAACTTGTATAAAACATCTATTCAACGGTCACCTCAATTAAACAATTAATATAATTACACATAGCACGTATTTTATAGAAAATACTTCATATCTAGGTGTAAGATGAAGGTGACTACACACTCACATGATTTACTGATAATCGGGTAGCACTTCGTTTCCTAAAACGATCGTTTCTAATAAAACCGGGAGTTTTATTGAGAAAACCGGGCTCTGCGAAGGTTGGGCTTCAAAACCAAAAAGATAAATTTCTCGAGCTTCTCGGGCACTTCGGGGCATATTTCGGGTGTTTGGTATAATACCGGGGCTTTAGGGGAAGTTGGAATGAAATAAATATTGAAAAAGGGGCTAAAAATGACAAGTTTTCAAAGTATTACCGGGAGGTCTCGCACCCTCCTATTTATAGGGGCGAGGCTCCTGATCCAAGGGCTGAGAAGCCTCCACGCGTCAGCAGCTCCGAAGCGAAGTCACGTGGGTCGCACATGCGAGGGTCTTGCTGTGGCCTTCTGATTGGACTGGAGTCTAGGTCTGAGGGTTCGGTCGTGGCACTTGGTGCGAAGCTCAGACACCTCATGAGAAGACACGCGTCAGATCGCTACTGGGCCGCACTTCGGATGAAAGGGAAGGCGACACGCCTCGCCAGGTGGCCTCGGTGACTCAGCAGTCTGGGACACGTGGCGCGCATGCAGCGAAGGTGACGTGGCCGAAGTCCACCTATGCGAAATTTCTCGGATTTGGCATTTTTTCTCGATTTTTGTGCCAAAACTTCTCAAATCCATAACTTTCGCATACGGGCTCCGTTTTTGACGTTCTTTATATGCACGCGTAGGTAAAATTACGCTCTACAACTTTCATTTAGACTTCGTCGGCTAATTTTGACTTTAATTTTTATATTATTATTTTTAACAGACCGGGACAGGAAATCCGTTAAAATTTCATAACTTCTTCATCCGACGTCCGTTTTCGTCTGTCTTTTTACCGTTGTACTACTATTGACGAGACCTTCGATTCTTGTTTATGTTGTATCGGCTAAAAATCACTCGATCTAAAATTCGAGTTTTTAGCTGTCTACTGCTAAGCTGAAACTTAGAAAAATCATAACTTCCTCATACGAAGTCAGATTTGGGCGTTCTTTTTATACATACTCTCGGTTTAACGAACACTACGACTTTCGTTTAGATCACTTAGGGTAAAAAGTAGTTTATCAAAAACTCACTTTTTACGACATTCGGCACCGTGCCGGTTTTGTCGCGAAACTTCGACAGGTCATAACTTCTTCGTTATAACTCGGATTTTGGTATTCTTTATATATCCGTAATCCTTGTCACGACCACTACAACTTTCTTAATAGATATCAGCTTTATCTAATATTTATTTTCGACGCTCATTTTTATTCTTAATTAATTAAACCCTAATAATTAAGCATAAAACACATAATTTTCACATAATATTCACATAATTCCTTTTCATTTCTTCAAAATGAGTTACAAAGGTTAACCTAGACTATTACGTCAATATTAATGCCTAGCCTAGAAACACGGGCGTTACAATTCTCTCCCCCTTAGGATGATTCCGTCCCCGGAGTCACACATCAGCAAACAAACGCGGGTAGCGACTCATCATGTCACTCTCCGTTTCCCAGGTGAGATTTGGCCCATTCGTATGTTTCCAACGCACAAGCACTAAATCGACCATCTTGCGTCGCAACTTCTTAGTCTTACGGTCAACGATTGCCTCAGGTTCTTCAATTAACCTCTTGTTTTCATCCAACCTTAATTCAGAAATGGGAATTATGTCGGGCACATCTCCTGTAAACTTTCTCAAATAACACACATGAAAGGTATTATGAATACCCTCCAGTTCTTCCGGTAATTCTAGCTTGTAAGCTTGATTCCCGATCATCTGAAGAACTTTAAATGGTCCAATAAACCTTGGACTCAATTTTCCCCTTTTACCAAATCTTATAAGTCCCTTCCACGGCGAGACTTTAAGTAAAACTGTATCTCCAACTTCAAAGGATATCGGTTGTCTTTTCTTGTCAGCATAACTCTTTTGTCGATCTTAAGCTGCTAACATCCTTTCTCTAATCACTTTTAACTTTTCAGCAGTTTGATGGAATATTTCAGGTCCCATAAACTGCTGTTCCCCAGCTTCCAGCCAACATGATGGTGTTCGACACTTTTCTCCATACAAAGCGTGATAAGGTGCCATCTTGATGCTCGAGTGGAAACTATTATTATAGGAAAATTCTACTAGAGGTAAGTGTTCATCCCAGTTACCTTGGAATTCTAGGGTACATGCTCTAAGCATATCCTCCAATGTTTGAATTGTTCGTTCGCTTTGACCATCAGTTTGCGGATGGTAAGCTGTACTCAAACACAACTTGGTACCCAATTCCTCTTGTAGACTTCTCCAAAACCTTGAGGTAAAACGGCTGTCACGATCGGATATAATCGTTAACGGAACACTGTGAAGCCTCACAATTTCCTTCACATAAGAATTTTCAAGTTTATCCATTGACCATTTCTCGTTGGCTGCTATGAAGTGCGCACTCTTAGTGAAGCGATCAACGACCACCCAAATCATGTCGTGACCGTTCCTTGTTCTGGGCAGTTTAGTCACAAAATCCATACTGATGTCTTCCCATTTACCCATGGGTACAAGTAAAGGTTCTAAACTCCCATACGGTTTCTGATGTTGTGCCTTAACTCTAGCACAAGTTACACACTCGGCCACATACTTAGCAACATCGAGCTTCATCGTCGGCCACCAATAATTGGGTTTTAGATCCCTATACATTTTTGTACTGCCGGGATCAATCGAGTACATGGTCTTGTGAGCTTCTTCCATCAGAAGATCTCTTACTCCTCCCATCTCAGGTCTTAATCCTATCTTTGAATACCTTCAGTCCTTGACCGTTTGTATCCAACACCAACGTTTTGCCCAAACGTTCCTCCTTTCGGTCATTTTTCTCTAAAGCTTCCTCCTGAGCTTTCTTTATACTTTCCACAATTGTAGAGACAACTTCAATTCTCAACGCTCTTGGCCTTTTCTTTTCAAGGTTCACCTTCCGACTGAGAGCATCAACAACAACATTTGCTTTACCAGGGTGATAAAGTATCTCACAGTCGTAGTCCTTGAGTAACTCTAGCCAGCGTCGTTTGTCACACCCCACAACCGAGAACGGCGGAAACGTTCTGGGGTGGAGGACGTCATGTACAGTATCATAACAATGCATAATAGTAAAGACAAGCAACAACATCCATTGCATTAATATAATAATTGAAATACAAGCATGTTCTGTATAGTTTGTAAGACACCAATAGTATAATCAAAATAAAAGATGAGTCTTGTGTGTGCTCCATCTTCTCAAAAGCTTCATCTGTACCTGTCTACTGATGACCTGAGAATACAAGTTATTTTCAAAGCGAGTATCAGCATAATGCTGGTGAGTTCATAAATATTTAGTGTCATTGCTTGTATAAAAATGTTTACAACCATGTAGTATAATAGTTGATATCAATGTTTGAAAATAGTATGCTCCCTAGAAAATCCTAAGTTTTCCAGTAAAAGTAGTCTTTTACCAAGACCTGGTTGGTTGCATGTTTGATCCTTTGAAAATGTAAAAGTTTTCCCAGTGAAACTATCAGTATGAAAATATAGTTTTAGACTTCATTCATATAAAGTAATTGCGAAAATAATGCTTTACCCCAGCAGTGTCACTACTGGCTTAATGTAATGAAAATGCAGACTCCAGGTAGTATTAAATGTACAATACACCTCGGGGAATCCGTTTTGCCTTTAATTCTTAAAGTGTTAATTAAAGGTCTGAATGTGAACTCGTATGTAACCATGCTGATTGACGATCGAATAACTGATGACCCTCCGAGTCATATGTAGTGATGTAACATTTTGTCACCCCTTGGCCATTCGGCTGGGACTGTAGCTAGCAGTCGGGATGTGGGAGTGTCTGTCCCGTATAGATCTATACACACAATGCCCGCTCTCCCTCCAGGAGACTCTGGTTACACGGTGATAGCGCAATGAAGTGTCGTATCGAGAAATAGTATGTCACATTCTAATTATAGTATATTCTCTTGTATATTGTATAATGTATCTTCTGGTATAATGTATAGAGTGTTCTCTTGTATAGTATATAGTATTCTCTTTGTATAGTACTTAACATGTATTGACTCATAACTGTACTGACTCTGGTAAGTGTCATTGTAATAGTAGTAATGAGTAGAATCCTTAACTATACCTATTATAGTTAAATAGTAATGTTGGTTGCATGCCTTTGTTACACAAAGGTACTGAACTGAAGTGACGACTTTTATATCCAACACAAATATATATGATATATAACTAAGACTTCAACGACAGTCGGACAAGTAACAGAATACCCTAAGTCCACAACCAAACAAGGAACAGGAAATAAGGTGAGCTATCAGTCCTAAGTCCTTCAAGTCTTACTTATATAAATATATTAGTATAGATATGGTTTTGAAGATAAAACAAGTTTAAAAGAGTTTGAACACAGTTTCGGCATTTAAAGAGTTGATAAAAGGTTTGAAACACTTGAAAACCCAAAGTTTGATGGAAACTTGAAAGTAGTAGCAAATCTTGTAGTATGTTCTAGCTATTAATCACATGTGATTGATATAACAACTATAACAGTTCAACTTGTATTCCCCCCCATAAAAGCATTTAAAATTATTTAAAAGGTTAATTCAGGGGTATGAACTCACCTGTAGTGAGTGGAGTGGATGGAAGTGCCGGGTAGGATGCTAGGTGTCAAGTGAGGACTTGAACACACACACGGATCCTATGTAACATGTAGTGATACATAAATGTATCTAATTAGTTATTTAATCACTAATTAAGTAAGTAAAGACACACTAAATCAATGAAAACACTTTGTTTCAAGTGCTAGGAGTGCTAAGGGTTGCATCTAAGGAGAGTATGGCCTCACCTTGGAGTTTACTCCTCAAATGGGAACCCTATATGTGTTTACGGTTGTTGGACCATTTCCCCCATGAGTTTACGGCCGTAAACTCATGGTAATGGTGCATTTGTGTGTTTCAAGGTCCTATATCTCACAAGGAAGGGTTCTAAGTTCGAATCAAAGGCTTAGGAAGTGGTTAGGGCACAAAAGGACCCCTCATTGGAGTTTACGGTCCTTGGACCATCCTTGAGAGTTTACGGTCGTAAACACTTAGGTTTACGGTCGTAAGCCCATGAGTTTACGGCTGTAAACTCATGTATGCCTCAACCTTTTCGTGTTTTGGTGTTTCTAGCTCATGCATGCAAGTAGGGGCATCAAAACACCATTTGGGGGTGTTTACGGTTTTGGGAGATCCCCAAACCGTAAACACATATCTTCTTGGGGATTTTGATGATTTTCCAAAGGACTAACAAGTATACTAAGTAAGTAACTAGATAGGAAGGGTACACTTACTTATATGAAGCTCGTAAGAGTGATTAGAGCCCAAAAACACTAGTGTGTGTTCTTGGTGTTCTTGGTGTTTTGAAGAACACTTGAAGATCTAAGTAAAAACCAAGAATCCATGGATGAAATGATGTATAAACACTAGATTAAGTGTTGTATGAACGAATCTAGGAAGGAAACACTTATATTTTGGCGGATTTGAAGAAATGAACTTATGATACTTGAGAGAAAAAGCTTGGTGTTCTTGAGGTGGGAAGTGGAGAATGAGGAAAAGGTGTGTAAACTCATGCTATATGCATGTGTTCTTGGGAAAATGGTGTTTACGGCCCAAACACCTCTTGTTTGGCCGTAAACACCTAGCTAAGGTGTTGATTGTTTTCTTTGCTACACATCACTAATAACGACACTTCCTTTTATTTAATCGTTTGACGAAAAATAAAATAAAACACCCAAACGGACTTAAATCCGGCCAAAAATGTACTGAAATGTTTTTGAATATTATATGAAGTGTTTAACTGTAGAGATTATACAAATGAAAATTTCGGGTTGTCACATCATCCCCCCTTTAGAGGGAATTTCATCCCGAAATTAGAGTTCAGGCAACTAAGTTATTACAAAATAACTAAGTAAAAAGATGAGTATATTTAAGTCTTATTTGATCCTCGCGCTCCCATGTGAATTTCGGTCCTCGCTTGGCGTTTCAGCGAACCTTCACGATTGGGATGCGGCTTTGTTTCGTTCGTTTGACCTCGCGGTCCATGATCTCTACAAGTTCTTCCACGAAGTTGAGGCTCTCGTTGATCTCGATCTCGTCGAGTGGGATTACAAGAGTCTCGTCGGATAGGCACTTTTTCAAGTTTGAGACGTGGAAGGTAGGATGTACGTTACTAAGCTCGCGGGGTAGATTGAGTTTGTAAGCTACGGGGCCGATTCTAGCTAGAATCTCAAAAGGCCCTACGTTTCTTGGATTTAGTTTTCCACGCTTTCCGAAGCGTATCAAGCCTTTCCAGGGTGAGACTTTCAAAAGGACCCGGTCTCCCACCTGGAATTCCAAAGGTTTCCTTCGTTTGTCTGCGTAGCTTTTCTGTTGGTCTCTAGAGGCTTTCAGTCGTTCACGAATCTAAACGATCTTCTCTATCGTTTCCCGAATGATCTCCGGACCCTTGAGAGTGCTGTCAGGAACTCGTCCTATAGCTAATTGAGTGTCACCCACCTCAGCCCAACACAGAGGGGATCTGCACTTCCGGCGGTAGAGGGCTTCAAATGGGGCAGCCTTGATGCTCGTGTGATAACTGTTGTTGTAAGAGAATTCGACGAGAGGTAAGTGGGTATCCCATGCCTTACCAAAGTCGATCACACATGCTCGCAACATATCTTCCAGAATCTGGATGGTTCTCTCACTTTGTCCGTCGGTCTGTGGATGGTAGGTTGTACTCATGTCCAGCCTCGTTCCTAGGGAGCTTTGTAATGACTGCCAGAACCTCGAAGTGAACCTGCTATCCCTATCGGAGATAATAGATATAGGGACACCATGCAGTCGTACGATCTCCCTAATGTATGTTCTTGTGAGTTTCTCCATCTTGTCGGTTTCTTTGATGGGTAGGAAGTGTGCGGACTTGGTCAATCTGTCAACGATGACCCATATGGTATCAAGTCCACCCGTTGTCTTGGGTAGCTTGGTTATGAAGTCCATAGTGATCCGCTCCCACTTCCATTCAGGTACTTCCGGTTGCTGGAGTAGAACTGACGGTTTCTGGTATTCGGCCTTGACCTTCGCGCAAGTAAGGCATTTACTTACGAAGGTAGCAATCTCTGCTTTCATGTTAGGCCACCAGTATGACTTCTTGAGATCCAGGTACATCTTATCTGAACCTGGGTGAATGAAATATCGAGTATTGTGCGCTTCCTTCATGACCAAGTCTCTGAAGCCACCGTGCTTCGGTGTCCAGATCCGGTCCATGAGATATAAGGCTCCGTCACCCTTGGCTTCCAGGTTCTTGTCCATTCCTCGCAGGGATTCTCCCGCTACATTTTTAGGTTTCAAAGCTTCGAACTGTGCCTCCTTAATTTGTACGGATAGATGAGAATGGATAGTCATTGTTAGTGACTTGACTCTTCGGCCAGAATATTCTTTCCGACTTAGGGCGTCTGCTACTACGTTGGCTTTACCCGGATGATAACGAATTTTGCATTCGTAGTCATTGAGTAGCTCGACCCACCGTCGTAGCCTCATGTTGAGCTCTTTCTGGTTGAAGATGTGTTGGAGGCTTTTGTGGTCGGTATAAATGGTGCTCTTCGTACCATACAGATAGTGTCTCCAGATTTTTAGGGCGAACACAACCGCTCCTAATTCGAGGTCGTGTGTGGTGTAGTTGACCTCGTGTGTCTTCAGCTGTCTTGAGGCGTAGGCGATGACCTTACCTCGTTGCATCAGAACACAACCGAGCCCTTGGTTGGATGCATCGCAGTATACCATGAAGTCTTCTATCCCTTCGGGGAGGGACAGTATCGGTGCGGTGCATAAGGCTCGCTTCAGGGTTTGGAATGCCTTCTCTTGTTTCTCTTCCCAGTCAAAGGCCACGCCTTTCTGGGTCAATGTAGTCAGGGGTTTCGCGATTCGAGAGAAGTTTTGAATAAACCTGCGGTAGTAGCCAGCGAGGCCTAGAAATTGACGAATTTCTGTAGGCGTCTTTGGTGCTGACCAGTTCTTAATGGCTTTAATTTTGGAAGGGTCCATGTGGATTCCTTCTTCGCTCACCACATGTCCTAAGAATTCGACCCTTCGGATCCAAACTTCGCACTTAGAGAACTTCGCGTATAGCTTCTCCGATCGTAAGGTTTCCAGGACTTGTCGTAGATGATTGCTATGCTCTGCCTTACTTCGAGAGTGGATAAGTATGTAATCAATGAAGACGATGACGAACTGATCCAAGTAAGGACAGCATACCCTATTCATTAAGTCCATGAATACTGCGGGCGCATTGGTCAGTCCGAACGGCATTACTACGAACTTGTAGTGTCCGTAACGAGTTCGGAAGGCTGTCTTCGGAACATCCTCCTCAAGCACTCGCAACTGGTGATACCCGGACCTCAGATCAATCTTGGAAAAGTAATTCGCCCCTTGTAGTTGGTCAAATAAATCGTCTATGCGAGGAAGAGGGTAACGATTTTTTATCGTAAGTTTGTTGAGTTCCCTATAATCAATGCACATACGGAACGATCCGTCTTTCTTCTTCACGAACAAGACTGGTGCTCCCCAGGGTGAGAAGCTCGGTCTTATAAATCCCTTGTTGAGCATCTCGTTAAGTTGACCGGACAGTTCTTGCATCTCAGCAGGCGCTAGACGATAGGGCGATTTGGCTACGGGGGTGGCTCCTGGGATTAAGTCGATTCGGAACTCGACTTGACGTTAGGGAGGTAATCCCGGTAGCTCTTCCGGAAAGACGTCAAGGAAGTCACGTACCACGGGGAAGTCTTTCAGGTCTTTTGTTTTCTGGCTCGTGTCGACGATGTGTGCAAGGATCGCGCGATATTCCTTACGCAAATACTTCTGGGCTTGAATACTTGAGATGATACGAAGGCTCGTACTGGGTTTGTCTCCGTAGATCAACAAGGTTTCGTTATTTGGTAGGTTCAGACGAATTGCTTTGTCGAAACACATAATATCGGTACGATGGAGACTCAACCGGTCCATGCCCACAATGACACCGAAGCTCTTGATTGCTACTGGTATGAGGTCGATTGGAAACGAATGGTTATCTAGTGTGAGGGTACAACCTATGTAGATTTCGTTAGAACTCTCTGTTTTTCCGTTAGCCATTTCTACGACGAAGGTTTCTTTTAGTGGTTGCGGTGATTGTTTAAGTAAGTGTTTAAAGTTTTGGTTTACGAAACTCCTCTCTGCCCCACTATCAAATAGGATACAAGCATAAAAGTTATCAAGAAGGAACGTACCCGTGACTACTGTGGGATCTGCTACTGCTTCATTGTGGCCAATAGCGAGTAGTATGCCTGCTCCTCCCGCATTCCCAGCCTTTGGACAGTATCTTTTGAAATGTCCTACCTCGCCACAGCCGTAGCAAGCCTGGCTTACTCCCGAACCGGGGACCTGGGAAATGGGTTTGGGTGGTGTTCGGAAAAACTGGGCGGTATGGCCCTTCCGGTCACAGTTAGTGCAGTGCATTTCCCGACAGGGGCCGTTGTGATGGAAAGAGCACTTGGTGCACTTGGGTAGACTCCCTGCATATGTTTTGGCGGGTACAGGGGCAGCAGGAGTAGTGGCAGCATGGACAGCCACCGTTTGTTGGTTCTTTGAAGAGGATTGGGCTGGTTTACCCTTCTTTCGGTCCCACCGATTCCTTTTGTTGTCGGATGTCTTGGTCGGTGCAGTGGCAACCGTTGTGGTTGCTAATGGAGTGTAAGGAACTTCATGATCAATCAACCTTTGGGCCAATTCCTTGGCACTGTCAAAGGTCGTAGGGTGTGGTGCTAGAACGTTCCCTCGATACGGGGGCACTAAACCCCAGATGTATCTTTCAATTTTCTTGCCTTCGGTGGGGACCAGGTTAGGACACAGAGTCACCAGGTCGCAGAACCTGGCTGTATACGCCACTATGTCGGTTCCCTTCATCTTGAGGTTCCAGAGTTCCTCCTCGAGTTTCTGGATTTCGCCCCTAGGGCAGTACTCCCTTGTCAGAAGGTCTTTCAGTGTGTCCCAGCCCATGGCGTTGGCTGTTACCAAAGAGAGTGATTTGACATGGCCATTCCACCATGTCAGGGCCCTTTCAGTGAAGGTGCAAGCACCGAACTTTATCTTGCTTTCTTCAGGGCACGAGCACATCTCGAAGATGGCTTCAGTTCTTTCGATCCATTGGGACAGTGCAATGATCCCTCCGGTTCGATTGAAGAATGTTGGTTTGCAGTTCATGAAATCCTTATAGGTACACCCCTGTGTACGTGGGTGGATTTCACCATGTCTAGAGTTGGTGCCTGTTCCAGCTCCACTTGCGTAACCAGAATTTATTTGGGCCATAGCTGCGGTCACAGCTGCAGTCACAGCTGCTT
The DNA here is from genome assembly GCF_052849685.1 of Lactuca virosa. Lineage (NCBI taxonomy): Eukaryota > Viridiplantae > Streptophyta > Magnoliopsida > Asterales > Asteraceae > Lactuca > Lactuca virosa. The sequence goes on along the minus strand of NC_136429.1, from coordinate 364,674,529 downwards.
GAAACATCACCGCATCGAACTGCGGAGGAGGTGGTGATGGTGGAGTTTGACTTGCAGGCGTGTTTCTGGTCGGACACTTGCGAGGCGACATCTTTTACTGCAAGTTTATAGAAACAATGATAGCCGTAAGAATCAACTGTAAGTACAAATGAGAGTGTTTCATGGACTAAATCGCCATAGTCCAACTGTTAGGTAGTGACATAACAATAGAGTAGGGAAACACAAGAGTAAGAACTTTCCAATAGATTAGATATCTGCCAATATTACTGGTATTACTGATGTAAAATGAGTTCAGGAAAGTTGACCTAACAGTAGGTCTGACATCAAACCATCAGGGGAAAATGTTGGCAGTTTAAAAGTCTAGCCAGAGTACTTTTAAAAGTTAGGAATATTTTACAGACAAGTGCTCTCTAGAGCATAGGAAAGAAAGGCTATTCCTTAATTCAAAAGTAAAGACGAGTTGACATCTTCTACCGGCGACGGGTATCTCTTGGACGAACCCTTAGGTCTGCCAGTTGACGTACAACTTCCTGAAGATGTCACTCATGCGCTCTCTGACGCACTCGGAGTTCCATGACTTCGGCTCGGGATGCAGCTAGTTGCTGCTGCAGAGTCTCATTGGTCCTCCTAGTCCTATCCACCGTCTCTTCGAGTTGACGGATACAGACTGTGTTAAGGTTAGAGTTGGCATCAATCTCTACTACTCTGCCGATGGCTGCATGACCTTGTTCGACGTTCCGAGCAATCCTACGGACCAGGATGGGTAGGACCCGGTCAGCCGAACTTCCTTCGCCTATGTTGTAGAAGCTTCGGTCTCCATTGAAAGGTAACGGCTGACCCTGCTCATCACTCCATTGGTTCAAGGTTGTTGCCCACATGGGAGCGGGACCTTGAAATGTCGGACGAGGGTTGGGGTTTGGAGCTACTAGGGGTAGGTTGTTGACTTCTGGTTCGGAGTCGGAGCCATCTGAAAAGCCTTCTGCGAGGTGATCATCCAAAGGGATTGGGTGATCATCTTCCGGCTCATTATCAAGCCATCCTCCCATGCCTTGGTTTGGATAGTACGGATCGCCAGGGAGATGAAAGCCAGCCATGCTATCTACGCGAGAAATGGGGAAAGAATAGTTAATAGACGTACTAATCTAAGATACTTATAAGATGATCGTTATTAGTTGATCCAATACTTGCATAGTGCATACCAATTGCATGCAACTGAACCAGGATATACCTTCGAATAAGTGACCCTAACTGTAAATCCACAACCAAACAAGGAACAGGAAGTAAAGCAAAGATCACAGATTCTAAGTCTATAGCTCCTTAGTCACATGTAACCGTAGAGTATCCACTTAGCAACTATTGTCCTACTAGTAACGACCTTTTTAGTTCTCACATATGTAATTCATAGTAATGCAGAATACTGCTATAGTATTCTTGTTCTAATGTTCTTGTAGTAGTGTTGGTAAGTTTTTAGACTTGTTGCAACACCACAACCATTCTTAGGCACATGCTAGTCACTCCTCGGGAAATGTAGTTGATCACGCTACATCCCCCCAGATTTGACTATATGTCTCTAAGCCTAATCGTGGTGTCCAACAATCTTAATAATTTTGTTCTGTTCTAGTATGATACTGACCTTGGTATAAATGGATGTATATATATACTTAGTTAAATATTTTATTATTTAAAAGTATATATTCTTGGTCAGAGTGTTTTAATCCCGATGTGTTTATAGTTCGTATATCTTTTATCGGTTGATATACTTGATTCACTATAAACAGTGTTCTGATACCAATCTGTCACACCCCACAACCGAGAACGGCGGAAATGTTCTGGGGTGGAGGACGTCATGTACACTATCATAACAATGCATAATAGTAAAGACAAGCAACAACATCCATTGCATTAATATAATAATTGAAATACAAGCGTGTTCTGTACAGTTTGTAAGACACCAAAAGTATAATCAAAATAAAAGATGAGTCTTGTGTGTGCTCCATCTTCTCAAAAGCTTCATCTATACCTGTCTACTGATGACCTGAGAATACAAGTTATTTTGAAAGCGAGTATCAGCATAAAGCTGGTGAGTTCATAAGTATTTAGTGTCATTGCTTGTATAAAAATGTTTACAACCATGTAGTATAATAGTTGATATCAATGTTTGAAAATAGTATGCTCCCTAGAAAATCCTATATTTTCCAGTAAAGGTAGTCTTCTACCAAGACCTGGTTGGTTGCATGTTTGATCCTTTGAAAATGTAAAAGTTTTCCCAGTGAAACTATCAGTATGAAAATATAGTTTTAGACTTCATTCATATAAAGTAATTGGGAAAATAATGCTTTACCCTAGCAGTGTCACTACCGGCTTAACGTAATGAAAATGCAGACTCCAGGTAGTATTAAATGTACAATACACCTCGGGGAATCCGTTTTGCCTTTAATTCTTAAAGTGTTAATTAAAGGTCTGAATGTGAACTCGTATGTAACCATGCTGATTGACGATCGAATAACTGATGACCCTCCGAGTCATATGTAGTGATGTGACATTTTGTCACCCCTTGCCCTTTTGGCTGGGACTGTAGCTAGCAGTCGGGATGTGGGAGTGTCTGTCCCGTATAGATCTATACACACAATGCCCGCTCTCCCTCCAGGAGACTCTGGTTACACGGTGATAGCGCAATGAAGTGTCGTATCGAGAAATAGTATGTCACATTCTAATTATAGTATATTCTCTTGTATATTGTATAATGTATCTTCTGGTATAATGTATAGAGTGTTCTCTTGTATAGTATATAGTATTCTCTTTGTATAGTACTTAGCATGTATTGACTCATAACTGTACTGACTCTAGTAGGTGTCATTGTAATAGTAGTAATGAGTAGAATCCTTAACTATACCTATTATAGTTAAATAGTAAAGTTGGTTTCATGCCATTATTACACAAAGGTACTGAACTGAAGTGAAGACTTTTATATCCAACATAAATATATATGATATATAACTAAGAATTCAACGACAGTCGGACAAGTAACAGAATACCCTAAGTCCACAACCAAACAAGGAACAGGAAATAAGGTGAGCTATCAGTCCTAAGTCCTTCAAGTCTTACTTATATAAATATATTAGTATAGATATGGTTTTGAAGATAAAACAAGTTTAAAAGAGTTTGAACACAGTTTCGGCATTTAAAGAGTTGATAAAAGGTTTGAAACACTTGAAAACCCAAAGTTTGATGGAAACTTGAAAGTAGTAGCAAATCTTATAGTCTGTTCTAGCTATTAATCACATGTAATTGATATAACAACTATAACAGTTCAAATTGTATTCCCCCCCATAAAAGCATTTAAAATTATTTAAAAGGTTAATTCAGGGGTATGAACTCACCTGTAGTGAGTGGAGTGGATGGAAGTGCCGGGTAGGATGCTAGGTGTCAAGTGAGGACTTAAACACACACACGGATCCTATGTAACATGTAGTGATACATAAATGTATCTAATTAGTTATTTAATCACTAATTAAGTAAGTAAAGACACACTAAATCAATGAAAACACTTTGTTTCAAGTGCTAGGAGTGCTAAGGGTTGCATCTAAGGAGAGTATGGCCTCACCTTGGAGTTTACTCCTCAAATGGGAACCCTATATGTGTTTACGGTTGTTGGACCATTTCCCCCATGAGTTTACGGCCGTAAACTCATGGTAATGGTGCATTTGTGTGTTTCAAGGTCCTATATCTCACAAGGAAGGGTTCTAAGTTCGAATAAAAGGCTTAGAAAGTGGTTAGGGCACAAAAGGACCCCTCATTGGAGTTTACGGTCCTTGGACCATCCTTGAGATTTACGGTCGTAAACACTTGGGTTTACGGTCGTAAGCCCATGAGTTTACGGCCGTAAAATCATGTATGCCTCAACCTTTTCGTGTTTTGGTGTTTCTAGCTCATGCATGCAAGTTTCTAGCCCTTTATCCATGCATTTGAAGGTGTTAGGGGCATCAAAACACCATTTGGGGATGTTTATGGTTTTGGGAGATCCCCAAACCGTAAGCACATATGTTCTTGGGGATTTTGATGATTTTCCAAAGGATTAACAAGTATAATAAGTAAGTAACTAGATAGGAAGGGTACACTTATATGAAGCTCGTAAGAGTGATTAGAGCCCAAAAACACTAGTGTGTGTTCTTGGTGTTTTGAAGAACACTTGAAGATCTAAGTAAAAACCAAGAATCCATGGATGAAATGATGTATAAACACTAGACTAAGTGTTGTATGAACGAATCTAGGAAGGAAACACTTACATTTTGGCGGATTTGAAGAAATGAACTTATGATACTTGAGAGAAAAAGCTTGGTGTTCTTGAGGTGGGAAGTGGAGAATGAGGAAAAGGTGTGTAAACTCATGCTATATGCATGAGTTCTTGGGAAAATGGTGTTTACGGCCCAAACACCTCTTGTTTTGCCGTAAACACCTAGCTAAGGTGTTGATTGTTTTCTTTGCTACACATCACTAATAACGACACTTCCTTTTATTTAATCGTTTGACGAAAAATAAAATAAAACACCCAAACAGACTTAAATCTGGCCAAAAATGTACTGAAATGTTTTTGAATATTATATGAAGTGTTTAACTGTAGAGATTATACAAATGAAAATTTCGGGTTGTCACATCGTTGCCTCATGTTCAATTCCTTCTGATTAAAGAGATATTGAAGACTCTTATGATCAGTGAAAAGTTTGCATTTAGTACCATAAAGATAGTGCCTCCATATCTTTAAGGCGAATACTACCGTTGCCAACTCCAGATCATGAGTGGGGTAGTTCTTTTCATTCTCTTTCAATTGCCTCGATGCATACGCTATCACTTTATCCCTTTGGGTCAGAACACAACCTAACCCAACTCTAGAGGCATCACTATAAACTGCGAAGTCATCAACTCCTTCAGGTAACGAAAGAATCGGTGCTTCACATAATCTCTTCTTTAACTTCTCAAAGGCTTCCTTATGCTTTTCATTCCAAGTATAAGTAGCTCCTTTGTGGGTCAAAGCTGTTAATGGAGTAGCGATCGAAGAAAAGCCTTGGATAAATCGGCGATAATATCGAGCTAATCCTAAAAAGCTTCAAATCTCCGTAGGACTTTTTGGTTGTTCCCATTTCATCACAGCTTCAATCTTTGCTGGGTCAACCAATATTCCTTCTTGGTTAACCACATGACCTAAAAATTGGACTTCTTGAATCCAAAATTTACATTTGGAGAACTTTGCCTACAACTTCTCCTTTTTCAGAACTTCTAGCACTTTATGCAGATGCTTGTCATGCTCCTGCTTGCTTTTCGAATAAATCAAGATATCATCTATGAATACTATCACGGATTTATCAAGGTATGGTTTACAAGCCCTGTTCATCAAATCCATGAAAGATGCTGGGGCATTAGTTAGTCCGAACGACATAACCAAAAATTCATAGTGTCCATATCTTGTTCTGAACGCAGTCTTTTCGATATCCTGCTCTCTCACCTTTAGTTGATGGTATCCTGACCTAAGATCGATCTTCGAAAAATAGCTCGAACCTTGCAACTGATCGAACAGGTCATCGATCCTCGGCAATGGGTACTTGTTCTTTATTGTCGCTTTATTCAGCTCTCTGTAATCGATGCACATTCTCATGCTCCCGTCTTTCTTCTTTACAAATAACACCGGGGCTCCCCAGGGTGATGAACTAGGTTGAATAAAACCTTTGTCCAATAACTCCTGAAGTTGTGTCATAAGTTCTTTCATCTCTGTTGGTGCTAATCGATATGGTGCTTTTGCTATCGGCGTCGTTCCTGGTAACAAGTTGATACGAAATTCTACTTGTCGATCAGGAGGCAATCCGGGAAGATCTTCGGGAAAGACTTCCGGATAATCACACACCACCGGAATATTCTGCACCTCCTTCTTTTCCTTCTTAGCATCGATCACGAACGCTAGATATGATGTACATCCCTTGGCCAAACATTTTCTGGCTTTCATTAGGGAAATGATTCCAGAGTTTACTCTGCGTTTGTCTCCATACACCATAAACGACTCTTTCCCTGGCGGGTTTACTTTTACTATCTTCTTCCTACACAATATTTCGGCATCATTGGCGCTAAACCAATCCATTCCTAAAACTATGTCGAAACCATTTAACTCGATAGGTAATAATTCCTCGTGGAACTTATTCCTATTCAAGTCAATAAGGATGTTTTTCATACGATGGATAACAGGTACAAACTTGCCACTAGCAATCTCGACTAATAAAGCATTAACTAGTCTATCAACAGGCAAAGCTAGTTTTCTACCAAATTCATGGGAAATAAAGGAGTAATTAGCTCCAGAATCAAACAAAATTTGGGCAGGCAATTCATTTACGAGAAAGGTACCTGAAGCGACATCGGTTTCTTCTTTCGCAGCTTCAAGTGTCATTTGAAAGACTCTCGCCTTTGACTTTGGTGGAAGATTGGGCTTTGCTGCATCCTTCTTCTTCGGACAGTCTTTCAAAACGTGCCCTTCTTCGTTACATCCAAAGCATAACCTCTTGTTGGACGGACACTCGTTGGCATAATGCCCAGTCTTTCCACATTTGTAGCAAGTCACCCCTCACTACATTTCCCAGAGTGCGTTTTCTTGCACTTATCACACCATTTCACTTCACCTCCTCCTCCTCCAAACTTCTTAGACTTTGAAAATTTGTTTTTCTTGTTGGAACCTGAAGTTCCTTCAAACTTTCTCTTTTCGCCAACTTCTGCCCTTTCCAGACCCTTCTCTCTGATCTGAGTCTCAACATTCTTAGCATCCCAGATGGCGGCTTTCAAAGTGGTTGATTGCTTGACCACCGGACCAAAGTCCGCTGGTAATCCGAGAGCAAACTTGTTGACCTTAGAGAGTTCAGTTGGAACTAGATGAGGAACAAGCTTCATCTTTTCCGTAATACTAGCAGCGTAGTCAGTAACGCTCATCTTTCCCTTCTTCAAATTCTGGAACTCATTATTGATTTCCAGAAGATCCTGCTCAGAGCAGTATTGCAATTTCAGTTGTACCACAAAGTCTTCCCAAGACATCTTGCTAGCTTCTCCCTTGGGCATCGAATCAGCTAGTAACTTCCACCAGCTCAATACACTAGATTTTAACAGAGGAATTGCAAGTGCAGTCTTTTGTTTGTTGCTGCACTCACAAATTTCAAACATCGTCTCCATTTCGGAGATCCAATTCATGATTTCCACCGGTGTCGGACTTCCAGATAGACACGGTGGTTTGGATGCCATGAAATCTTTGTATTTGCATCCGCATCCATCAACTCCTCCATCCTAGTTGTTTTGTCTAACTATCGATGGGTTGGCTTGACCAAGTGTCCCACTGTAGTTCCCTCCTACTGATTGCCCTTCATTCAATTCGGGCTGTTCAACAGGTATCGTAGTTTCTTCCCTATTCTGTTGTAGTAATCGCCTTGTCTCCTCCATTTGGCTATCCAACATCATCTGCATAATTGCTTGTACCCCAGCCATCGTCATTGGCTCAGGTGCAACTTCTACAACAGGTACTTGCTCAACTACTTGGGGTTAAGGTTGTTGATTCCTGTTTCCGTTTGCATTTGCAACTCCACTGCGAGTTCTTGCCATTATAATCTATATACCGAATAAGGCGAATTTAGGACTTTATCCTCGATAGGTATTTAAATTCTCCTTATCACTCCGAAACGTTTACATGTTAGTTCTAATATCGTAATCGTACGCTTAGAATCCTACACACATAAGGTTTCCAGATCCGGTTGGCAACAGACCTTAGATCCGAACAAATAATGGCATATATGGCAAACATATAACATTTAGCACATAAAAGTATTTTAGGCATCTTTCCTAAAATAAACTAGTGCTCGTGTCTAAAATATGGTAGACACTCATCTCACAATCATCACTTAGCATTCTAAGTTTAAGTCTAGAAATTCTACAATTTCTTAGTTCGCTTAAACTAATGCTCTGATACAAACTGTGACATCCCCTAATTTCTCGGCCAGAAAAGACCGATTTAATTTATGCTTTTTAAAATAAAGTCAGAGAAATCCTTTTTAAAGATGTTGCGGAATTGGTCCCCAAAACAAAACATGATAAAAGTTTGTCAAAACCTTTCTTTAAGAAATACATAATTTCATTTCATATCAAAACCTCGGGATGTCATGTTCCGATACAGATCAAAAGCATAAACAAGACATTATAAGCCTTTCAACAGTTATTTACAACTACTGGCCTATAATCCAAAAATCTCTCATCATCATCCGACTATGCTCGGGGTCCACTACCTGTAACATAAAAAGCTGAGTGGGTCAGGCTTGGGAGCCTGGTGAGCATATAGGGTTTTCAACCCACAATAATAATAAACTTATTAAGTTCATCAATCAACAATAACCCTGATTACCCATTCCCGTTATCCTCACTTTACGTCCCTAAATACCTATCACAAGGGACCTAGCCTAAGGATTTTCATCGGGGCGACAACACTGCTTTGGGGGTTTCCCAACAATTTATGTCAAATAAGGCAACCATGTGGGGGATGGAGTACAGCAAATGAACACCCAAGCTCATTAACACCTACAGGTTGCGAGCCTGCCAGCGTTCCACTGGACTGTCTAGAAAAGTCCATGGTCGTCATCCATACTCCGCTAGATGACTGCATCACTATCACATCGAGGCCTCTCATCATTTTATTTCATCACACATCAACTATCTACCCATGTTTTACCAAACATATTTGTAGATAAAAATACACATACAGTTTAAAACTTGTATAAAACATCTATTCAATAGTCACCTCAATTAAACAATTAATATAATTACACATAGCACGTATTTTATAGAAAATACTTCATATCTAGGTGTAAGATGAAGGTGACTACACACTCACATGATTTACTGATAATCGGGCAGCACTTCGTTTCCTAAAACGACCGGTTCTAATAAAACCGGGAGTTTTATTGAGAAACCGGGCTCTGCGAAGGTTGGGCTTCAAAACCGAAAAGATAAATTTATTGGGCTTCTCGGGCACTTCGGGGCGTATTTCGGGTGTTTCGTATAATACCGGGGCTTTGGGGGAAGTTGGAATGAAAGAAATATTGAAAAGGGGGCTAAAATTGACAAGTTTTCAAAGTATTACCGGGAGGTCTCACACCCTCCTATTTATAGGGGCGAGGCTCTTGATCCAAGGGCTGAGAAGCCTCCACGCATCAGCAGATCCGAAGCGAAGTCACATGGGTCGCACATGCGAGGGTCTTGCTGTGGCCTTCTGATTGGACCGGAGTCTAGATAGGTCGTGGCACTTGGTGCGAAGCTCGGACACCTCATGAGAAGATACGCGTCGGATCGCTAGTGGGCCGCACTTCGGATGTGAGGGAAGGTGACACACCTCGCCAGGTGGCCTCGGTGACTCAGCAGTCTGGGACACATGGCGCGCATGCAGCGAAGGTGACGTGGCCGAAGTCCACCTATGCGAAATTTCTCGGATTTGGCATTTTTTCTCGATTTTTGTGCCAAAACTTCTAAAATCCATAACTTTCGCATACGGGCTCCGTTTTTGACGTTCTTTATATGCACGCGTAGGTAAAATTACGCTCTACAACTTTCATTTAGACTTCATCGGCTAATTTTGATTTTAATTTTTATATTATTATTTTTAACAGACCGGGACAGGAAATCTGTTAAAAATTCATAACTTCTTCATTCGACGTCCGTTTTCGTCTGTCTTTTTACCGTTGTACTACTATTGACGAGACCTTCGATTCTCGTTTAGGTTGTATCGGCTAAAAATCATTCGATCTAAAATTCGAGTTTTTAGCTGTCTACTGCTAAGCTGAAACTTAGAAAAATCATAACTTCCTTATACGAAGTCAGATTTGGGCGTTCTTTTTATACATACTCTCGGTTTGACGAACACTACGACTTTCGTTTAGATCACTACGGCTAAAAAGTAGTTTATCAAAAACTCACTTTTTACGACATTCGGCACCGTGCCGGTTTTGTCGCGAAACTTCGACATGTCATAACTTCTTCGTTATAACTCGGATTTTAGTATTCTTTATATATCCGTAATCCTTGTCACGACCACTACAACTTTATTAATAGATATCGGCTTTATCTAATATTTATTTTCGACGCTCATTTTTATTCTTAATTAATTAAACCCTAATAATTAAGCATAAAACACATAATTTTCACATAATATTCACATAATTCCTTTTCATTTCTTCAAAATGAGTTACAAAGGTTAACCTAGACTATTACGTCAATATTAATGCCTAGCCTAGAAACATGGGCGTTACAGATTATATGATACCTACTAGCCTAGGGTTTCTTGTATATGGAATTGACATCATAACTGTATGTGTTTAGTGTATACATCACGACTGTGTATAATCAAGATCTTATAGCCTGAGAATGTCTGATTCGACCTTAGTGTAGGATTGCATATTCGAAAGCCTATCGGGTCCAACGTTATGTGTGGCTATTATACACTAGTGCTGTAGGGTTGGTGAAAGTTTCATGGATGTGTGAGTTGTGGAAGCTGTGAGACTAGTGGCGAGATAGTCGATATTCCCCTAGGAGTGAGGGTTGAGCGGATATTATGTTGATGATAGTATTAGGGCGTTGTGGTGATACTTGAGACAAATATGGGTAGGTGCAGAAGGTAGTATGGGCCTGTACTACTGAAAGCACAGGACCCATACGCGTAGCAAGGAAGTCACAACCCCTAGGGTGGTGGGAATTGGTCTCCCGATATATGTTACTTATCTGGCGTCTTGGTTATATTTTCAGTATGGTGGTGACGAGACGTTTTACTACTGGATCCGGATCAGGATCAGGATTGGGAGACGGAGGGTCGGAGGTGCCGGTAGCACCTGAGCCTGTGGTACAGATAGGGACAGAGGAGTTGGATGCCAGGATCCGGGAGATTCTGCACGACGAGATTGCTGTAGCGTTCCGAGCGCAGTTGCCAGAGATGTTTGGGTCGATTAAGACCGTGATGGTTGAGTACTTTGATGAGGGATATGCAGCTCTAGCAGAGACAGCTGCCGCTGTAGCCACATCGGCTGTAACCGCGGCATGGGTTGGAGGAGGAGCCGGCAGGGCTTTCCAGTACCGGGACTTCGACAACACGAAGCCCCCGACGTTTGATGGTACACAGGATGCGATTAGGGCTATGAGGTGGTTATCTGACGTGGAGGGCATTTTCTTCACGTGTTCATGTCCTGCTGACAAAAAGGTCAGGTGTGCCCTGAACCTGCTGAGGCTTGGGGTAAAGGGCTGGTGGAGATTGACGACAGTGTCGTACATTGATGATCTGCGAGCTGCTGTTACTTAGGAGCAGTACTGGGATATGTTCCGCACCGGCTACGTTCCACGCGTTGAGCGGGAGCGGCTTGCTCAGGAGTTTTTGACATTGAGGCAGGATGGGGAGTCAGTGATGGAGATCACTCGCATGTTCACGGAGAGGGCTATGTTTTGCCCGGAGTTTGCTTCGGAGCAGTCTCAGATGACTCGTTATCTAAGTATGCTCAAGACTGATATTCGACAGTTTGTTGCTACGCAACGTTGTGAGACTCTTTTGGATCTTTAGGAAGCTGCGAGGCGGCGTGAGTTGGAGTTAGAGCTGCAGTTGAAGGAGCAGTGTCAGGTTCCGGCACAGTCTCAGCCGGCACCTAAGCGGTCCAAGACCGCTGATACTCGGACCGGGGGTCAGCAGAGCCGCACTTGTGGAAAGTGTGGCAGGGGTCATTATGGGGTTTGTCGAGCAGGAGGTGGTTGCCACAAATGTGGCAAGGAGGGGCACTATGCCAGGGACTGTCGCCAGTCCGTCCCTCCAGCAGATATGAGGATTTGTTACCATTGTCATCAGGTTGGTCACGTGAAGACCAACTGCCCGCAGTTCGCCGCCAAGCCGACGCAGGGATCTGCATCGGCTACTTTGAGGATTGGAGATGGGAGGCCAGTCAAGGTGGAGCCTCTGTAGGCTCAGGGGCACGCCTTCCAGCTCACGGCCGAGGAGTCCAAGGCAGCACCGGATGTGGTTGCTGGTATGTTTCTATTTTTTGTTTCAGTTATTGTATCTGTGTTATGCTTATCGGTGGTACCTGTGTTTAGGTACGTTTTTAGTAAACTCTTTTCCTGCTTTGGTTTTATTCGACTCGGGGGCGAGTCAGTCGTTTGTATCTCAAAATTTCAATAGAGAGTTCAGTGTGTCGGTAGATGAGCTTGAGTGTCCGTTGCGAGTTTCGATCGCCAATGAGCACGGGGTTTCTGCTTCTTCGGTCTACCGGGGATGCGAGCTGGAGATTTTCGGGGTATCATTCCCGATAGATTTGATTCCTATTCCCATGGGGGGAAGTATGTGTGATCGTAGGGATGGATTGGCTCAGCCGGTTTGGCGCCATGATCGACTGTGAGGGACAGCGAGTGGTAGTTCGAAACCCAAGTGGGGGAGAACTGGTAGTGTATGGTGACGGCACCAGCGTGGGAGCGGGGTTTTGTTCAGCCGCCAGGACTCAGCAGTTCATTCAGCACGGGTGTGCCGGTTATCTAGCGTATGTGATAGATACGCAGATTGAGGATCATACTTCAGTTTCAGAGGTTCCAGTGGTTAGGGAGTTTGCTGATGTGTTTCCAGAGGAGTTACCTGGAGTGCCTCCAGAGAGGCAGGTAGAGTTCAGGATTGATCTAGTGCTGGGTGCGGCCCCTATCGCTAAGGCGCCGTACCGTCTGGCACCGCCAGAGATGCAGGAGTTGGCATCTCAGTTGCAGGAGCTGCTGGGTAAGTAGTTTATTCGCCCGAGTAGTTCACCCTAGGGAGCACCGATCCTCTTCGTCAGGAAGAAGGACGGTTCACACAGGATGTGCATTGACTATAGGGAGTTGAACAAGTTAACGGTGAAGAACCGTTATCCACTCCCAAGGATCGATGATCTTTTCGATCAGCTGCAGGGTGTATCTTGGTTTTCCAAGACTGATTTGAGATCCGGGTATCATCAGGTCAGGGTGAGGGAGGAAGACGTGGAGAAGGCCGCATTTCGGACTCGTTATGGTCATTACGAGTTCGTGATGATGCCGTTTGGGCTCACCAACGCGCTGGCAGTGTTTATGGATTTGATGAATTGGGTCTGCAGACAGATGCTCGATCGCTCGGTCATTGTGTTCATAGATGATATCTTGGTGTATTCCAATACCCGAGAGCAGCACGAGGAGCACCTCAGGGAGCTGCTGGAGGTTCTGCGACGAGAACGGCTGTATGCCAAGTTCTCGAAGTGTGAGTTTTGGTTACGAGAGGTCCAGTTCCTCGGACACCTCGTTAACCAGGAGGGGATTTTGGTCGACCCGGCCAAAGTCGAGGCGGTTATGCAGTGGGAGATTCCGAAATCTCCCTCAGACATCAGGAGTTTCTTGGGATTAGCAGGGTACTACCGGAGATTCATTTGAGATTTCTCCAAGATTGTAATATCCCTCACTCGTCTAACGAGGAAGGGGTTGGATTTCCGGTGGGGCCCTGAGCAGCAGAGGGCGTTTGAGACCCTCCGACGGTGTTTATGTGAGGCGTCAGCGTTGACGCTCCCTGAGGGAGTCGAGGCTTTTGTAGTATTTTGTGATGCATCCATCACAGGCCTGGGGGCAGTCCTCATGCAGAGGGGACGAGTGATAGCCTATGCATCACGGCAGCTGAAGCCGTATGAGACAAGATACCCTACGCTCGATCTTGAGTTGGGAGCGGTGGTATTCGCTCTCAAGATTTGGAGGCATTATCTGTACGGGGTCCGGTGTACTATATAAATGGATCAAAAGAGTTTGAGGCACATCATGGATAAGCCGAACCTGAATATGAGGCAGCGCAGGTGGCTAGATGTAGTCAAGGACTATGATTGCGAGATCCTTTACCATCCTGGTAAAGCGAATGTGGTTGCGGACGCTTTGAGCCGCAAGTCAGCTGGGTCTTCTACCCCAGCAAGGTGTATGAGGATAGCGGTGGATTCCCCTCTTGTGAGCTTGATTAGGGATGCTCAATTTGAGGGCATGAGACCAGAGAACTGGAAGTTGGAGCGGATTAAGGGCGAGAGCGCCCGGTTTGTTCAGGATAGCCACAGATTATTGACCCGACACGGTCGGGTTTGGGTTTCGATGTCCGGAGGGGTCCGGGAGACAGTGATGGAGGAGGCTCATAAGTCTCACTTTTCTATACACCCGGGGGCCACCAAGATGTACCGCGATCTGAGTTTTAGTTACTGGTGGCCCGATATGAAGCAAGAAATCGCTTGGTATGTTGAGAGGTGCCGAACCTGTAGGATGGTCAAGGCCGAGCATCAGAGGCCGCATGGTAAGCTGCAGCCTCTGGAGATTCCCATGTGGAAATGGGAACAAATCATGATGGACTTCATTACGAAGTTGCCGAGGACGGCGAAGGGGTTCGATGCTATATGGGTCATCGTGGATCGGTTGATCAAGAGTGCCCATTTCTTGGCAATACGGGAGAGTTCATCGGCCGAGAAATTGGCCGACATGTACGTCAGCGAGATTTTCTCTCGCCATGTGGTTCCAGTCTCCATCGTTTCCGATCGGGATGTCAGGTTTACTTCTCGTTTTTGGCAGAAGTTCCATGAGGAACTGGGTACGCGACTGCACTTTAGTACAACGTTCCATCCGCAGACCGATGGACAGAGTGAGCAAACCATTCAAACCCTTGAAAATATGTTGAGGGCGTGCGTCATTGACTTTGGTGGGAGTTGGGATTCCCACCTACCGCTTGCAGAGTTTGCCTACAACAACAGCTATCATTCCAGTATTGGCGCCCCGCCTTTTGAGCTGTTGTATGGTCGGAGATGTAGAACCCCGGTCTGTTGGGGTGAGGTTGGACACAGAGTGATGGGTCGGACGGAGGTAGTCTTGCAGACTACCGAAAAGATCCAGCAGATCAGACAGCAGCTGCAGACCGCTCAAAGTCGGCAAAAGAGTTACGCTGATAGACGCCGATCGGATTTAGAGTTTCAGGTTGGTGACATGGTACTTCTGAAGGTCTCGCCCTGGAAGGGTGTGATCCGCTTCAGGAAAAGGGGAAAATTGGGTCCCCGTTATATTGGGCCATTCAGGATCATTGCCAGGGTTGGAAAAGTGGCTTATAGGCTAGAGCTACCGGAGGAGCTCAACCGAATTCATAGCACGTTCCATGTTTCGCAATTGCGAAAGTGTATTATGGATCAGGAGGCAGTAGTATCGCTGGATGATATTCAGATCGATGAGCACCTGAATTACGTAGAGAGGCCTGTGGCCATCTTGGAAAGGAAGAAGATGATTTTGCGGAAAAAAGAAATACCTTTGGTGAAAGTGCAGTGGGAACATCGGAGCGGGTCCGAGTGGACATGGGAGCCAGAGGCGGAAATGCGAGAGCATTACCCGACGTTGTTTATTCCAGCAGACTTCGAGGGCGAAGTCTAGTTCAATTCGGGGAGAATTGTAACGCCCCGATTCTCAGTTATTGTTTAAATAAGAATTTAATTGATTTCAAGGTCTACTCGACGAGTTGGTTGTCCTACTCGTCGAGTAGCAGCGGGTTAGGACGCGTATTTAGTGGCCTACTCGCCGAGTCCTTGAAGGGACTCGACGAGTAGGAGCTGACAGATGAAACCCTAAATCCCAGGGTTTTGCACCCTATTTAAAGAAGCATAATCCTCCTTTGGCCTCTTTGCAGTCCATTGAGAGCTCAAAAAACCTTAATTCGTGTGGTGATCCATTCTTGTGTGTCTAAAGCTTTGGAGAGGAGATCTTTTGAGAAGAAGAGCTTGGAGGACAAAAGGCTAGGGGCAAGGAAGTGTGGGAATCAGAAATCTACCTCAGATAGCATCAATTGGAGGTACCAAGTCGTCACCTTTACCTCATTTCCTCCTAGACCTCTTTTGGGTGAGATTTACGGTTTTTAAGGCTTGTTTATGATGATTTTGTGGGGGATGAGCTAGATCTAAAGTTGCAACTTTAGATCTGAACCCTTCTTGGGGTCTAGGTTCATAAAGCCTTGAGCTTGGTTGTGAAGGAAGCCTTCCTTGGGTGTGAAACTTCGTTAGAAGCTTGGATTTGTCTATAAGACCCTCTTTATCCATGCATGCACGTAAAGTTTGCAACTTTATGTGACAATCATGCCTTGGAAGCCTGGATCTGTAATTTGGAGCTTCAGCATGGCCTAAAAGTGTCTGTATGACTAAAGGACAGAAGGGACTCGGCAAGTCGCATGGATGACTCGGCGAGTCATATGAAGATAGGCATGGACCCGACGAGTTGGATGAACAACTCGGCGAGTCCGATGAAGAATGATGTAGACTCGATGAGTTGTATGAACAACTTGGTGAGTCGATTAAAGTTCCCCAGATGTCGGATGCGCATGAACCTGTCGAGTCGTAAGAAGGAAAACTCGACGAGTGGCCTTAGAGTTCCAATCGCGAGCCTTAGAACCCGATGAGTCACTCCGGTGACTTGGCGAGTGGTCAGGTATTTCAAGGAACTCGGCGAGTAGCTAAGGGTACTCGGCGAGTTAGGGTCAACATGGACTGTTGACCTTGACTGATGACTTTGACTTTGACAAGAGATTGACTAGTTGAATGATGGGGTACCTTGAGAGGTTGAGAACTTACAGTATGGTTATACTATGGTAATAGGTGGTGGAGTTTGTGGCAGTGATCCGAGGGTTGAAGTTTATCTACCGAGTCGACATCTGCAAGGTGAGTTATCCTCACTATATCAATAGGGTCTAAGGCACCAAGGCCGACCCTTTAGTTGTTATTGTTATGGTATGCTACATGTGGTTATGATCTGTTAGATCGGAATCAGGATAGACAGTATGTTATGCTCTTATGATCCGTAGGGATTGATATGTTAGTGACCTGCTAGGTCGGTGCTCTAGTTATGAGAGATTGCTATGATTGGTGATTAGTGAGATAGATATGTTTGACGTTTGTGTATGCCAGTATATGTTAGTTATGCGCACATGGTTATTTGCTTGTTGCTTGGGTTGAGGCGGTCCTGCTTTGTGTTGAAGGCCAAC
Source organism: Lactuca virosa (assembly GCF_052849685.1). Lineage (NCBI taxonomy): Eukaryota > Viridiplantae > Streptophyta > Magnoliopsida > Asterales > Asteraceae > Lactuca > Lactuca virosa. Next base: position 364,657,467 of record NC_136429.1, on the reverse strand, counting down.
ACACCCTATGAGCGGTCCGGGGAGACTGTAGGCCCACGTGGCGGTCCAGTTATGCCGAAGGCTCGGGACAGATTCAAATAGACTGCAGGCACTGCAGGGCGGTCCAGTCAGGCCGATGGCCCAGTATGCATGTTGTTGATTGTCTGTTACTGATATGGTATTATCAGTGTGGTATTGGTATTTTGGGGGTAGCTCACTAAGCCCTCGGGCTTACAGTTTTCAGTTTATTGTTTCAGGAACTTCAGGAGATCATGGCAAGGCGAAGGCGTGACTGTACCGCTCCTCATCCTTATGATCTGGTTATTGGGACACTCTGATAAATAATGATTGAAAACATTTTGTAAACAAATACTATCTGGTTTTATTTATGATTGAAAAAGTTTAAATTTGGTGTAAAATTTTTGGATGTTACAGCCTTGAATCTTGTTTGTATTTTACTTCGATAATGTTTATTTGGTATCTCATTCTTCAAGAATTCAAAATAAAAATTGTTTTTTCTAAGATTTTTCAATCTCATAGAATATCATTCTGACAGAATTTGATATTATGGAAGTTATTCTAAAAGAATTTATGATCGCAAACATGAAGGTAATAAAGAAAAATGGTGCATGAAGGCGAACATGATGATCAAGGGTCTAAAGGCTGGATGACAGTGTGTGGGATGAAGATAAACAATGGTCATTAATTTTTCTAAAAGAAAACAATGTTCATCGTCTTATTGCTTTCAAAATGTATCATCAACATATATTCTTTTAAAATGGATCAAATTTAATCTTTTAGAATGCATTATCAACATATTCTTATTTTTGTTTGTGTATTTTACTTCGATAATGTTTATTTGGTATCTCATTCTTCAAGAATGCAAAATAAAAATTGTTATTTCTATGATTTTTCAATCTCATAGAATATCATTCTAACAGAATCGGATCGTTTATGATTAAAAAAATATGTTCGAATTGAATTAAATAAGAAAAATCATAATTTTTAAAATTAAAAATTCAATTATCCCTTAAAATACGATAATTTCTATTTTTAAATATAATTTAATTTAGCAAAAATGTTTGGACCATAAAGGAGTCTTACATCCACACAATAGTTACAATCCACATTATAACCTAACCCTATATATATATATATATATATATATATATATATATATATATATATATATATATATATATATATATAAGAAATTGATATTAAAAATCACTTTCATTCTATATATGATCTTCACATTGACATGTAATTCAACTATTATCTTGCTTATTTCAATGTATATCTTGTTTATATATATATATATATATATATATATATATATATATATATATATATATATATATATAGTTTTTGTTAAACTCATTTTTAATATCATTGATAGAAGAAAGTTTTACATAGAGGCATCAGGTAAACGAGCAACAAGTTGTGCCGCATCCCTTTCATGCTGTCGTTTATGTTACTCTTTTGCCTTTTCTTCCAGTCATAACTCTTGCAACTTATTTTTAATATCATTGATAGAAGAAAGTTTTACATAGAGGCATCGGGTAAACGAGCAACAAGTTGTGCCGTAACCCTTTCATACTGTCGTTTATGTTACTCTTTTGCCTTTTCTTCCTGACGTAACTCTTGCAACTTATTTCAATGGTGGAGGGAATCATTGTTACCTACCTCCAACCCGCTCTAGTTCTCATTCCCCAAGTGGAGGGAATGATGATGTTCCCAACGAACCCACTTAACCCACCTTTCTCCCAAGTTGTGTGTCTAATTTCTTTGTTTGTGTAATCGAGATCATAAATATGCATCAAACCCTCTTTTCTAGTACCACGCTAGTGGGGATGGTGTTCTGTCTGTATCGAGTGCCACGTCGGAGACACCTAATCCGCCTCCCTCCCTCGTGTGACTCCTTTCACTCTTAATATGATCAACTTACAATGAATTTTTTCACTCTTCTAAATCCTACTCGCTATTACATTTTCTCCACCACGAGACTTGTCAACCCCTTAGGAGAGAGACACATTTTCAAACATCTTGATACCGCTAGGTCAAAGAATATTTGGTAATTAAATTATAATGTAACTTTATAAATACTAGAACATGTATTTTTTCTTATAATATTATCTAGATTTTATTGAGTTTTATTATGTTTAATTTATTTAATATAGGTAAACTTTTTAAATTTAATTAATTGATGTATATATCAGAGTTGAAGCACACATTATATATATATATATATATATATATATATATATATATATATATATATATATATATATATATATATAAACTAAAAGATTTTGATATTAAAAATCACTTTCATTCTAGATATGATCTTGACATGTAATTTGATATAACTAGGAAAATGCTCTATGTTAAATGACTATAAAGTAAGTGCGGAAGTTATAACTTAAAAACTAATATAAAGAACAATAATAAAAGACCAGAAGCGGAAATAAATGAACATTGTAATTAACAAAGAAAAATCTTATATTTAGATAGATTGTCTAGCAAGATTGCTGAAATGGTATAAGGAGAACCACAACCCCATTCCCCTTTAATAGACACCATGCAAGGGCATGAAGGGTAATTACTTACTGACAAAAGATAATGAAATGACTATGTAATATAGTCATTAACAGGAAACCCAACAAATATTAACTTCTATTACCAAAAGACAAAACATGAGTTAACTTCTTTGGATCTTCACATCTCCTTCTGAACATACACCTTCCGAATATTATTTTCCTTCAGGCATGACAACCTTCGGTCATCACCTTATTGTTGATCTTCTGTAGAGGGTCACTTTTAGGTTCAATAATCTCCCTCTAGGTCATCGTATATGCTTTTACTTTAGAGTTATGAGGTGTCGTTTAGGGAGTCAACCACCTTTCTAAAAAATCTTTGCACATACAACATCCTTTGAATCTGATTCACGACTTCCATCTTGATGTCAACAGAGGCTTTAGGGGATTCAAGGGAAAATTTCATGAGGCTCTTCAGAAATAAGTTTAAGCACCGATGCTTCTGACTAAAATGAAAGAATTGTTTTTCTTCTAAGCCATCAATCTAGTAGATGATTCCTAGTTTCAGTGTGTTTTTGATCATGAAATCTTGATCTTCAATTCCTTCAAGGATTGAATCCATCTGTTCAAAGTGAGCCAAAGAGATTTGAGAGTTTATCTCAAAACCAATTGCTGCTATCTCAACTGTTGTTCTTCGGATATAGGTTATGATATGAATGAGGGCTTCTTTGGATATTTATTTTGAGGGGATCATTCGATTCAGTTCCTTAGAAATACAAAAGAGATCAGTAGGGTTTGCGATAGGGAATTTTGCTTCAATGAGATAATATTATTGTTCATTTATTCTCAAAAGATCATAGAAGTAATATGAAGCTCCATTAAATGAACAAGATGTGAAGCCTTTGACTTTAATTATGACTCTTCTAGACCATTCCATGCCATAGATTTTTTCTTGATGCTTGCCGTAAAAGTTCTCTAATCTTTGTCTTTCTTCGTGCAGAAGGTCGCTCCTAGGCTTGAAGGTTTCCAAAGAAGGGAAGATTGGAAAGTATTGCCCGTTTGGTGAGATAGGAGGATCCTATTCAAGCTTACAACTGGAAGGATCATCATAAGTTTCGTAAGAAGCAATGTACTTGTCGTCAATCATCCGAATCAAGGACTTCCATGGACGAAATAAAGTATCCACATCAATTTCTTCAGAAGGAGATGAAAGAAAAAATTTCTCGTTATGAAATTGTTCTTGTAGAAGAGTTGGGACAAGATGATCCTGGTGTTCTTGTTCTAAATTTTGTTTCCTTCCTGTTTCTCCATCAACTTCACCATATTGAAGAATGGGCTCTGTCTAAGGAACAACTTCTTCTTCAGTAAATTTTGACTTTCCAAGATCTTTGGGAGGAGTAGAAGCTTTAGGAGAAGATTTTGGCCGTGACTTCGTTGGAATGGGGTGTTTAGGAGGTGACATAGGAGGAGTTGGAGGTTTATTTGATAGGTTTTCATCATCAGATAAATTTTAAATTACTGCTCTTTATGGTATTTTCTTTTCATCATCATCCTTCGAGGAGATGCAGGTTTCTTCTCCGCCTTTCGTGAAGGACGATACGGCCTCATTCACGAACCCATACTTTATTTCATCAAACTTGGAGAAGACTTTGAGAAACAATTGAGTGAGATTTTTGGAGAGGTAATCGACACCAATGTTAATCTCAGTAGTGTCAAGAAAAATGCCAATATTCTACACATACTTATTTACCTTGTGTGATTCCTCACGAGGACACTTAGTTAGTAGTTGCACATCATTTGATAGTTTAAAACAGACACTCCTCATGACCAGAGTATTGTTGCAATAGTAAAGAAGATCATGGAAGAGGTTTTCAATTTCATCACCATGTTGTTTGCCTAATGTTTCAAAAAATGTTTCAAGTGATGCTTTAACATAAGTTCTGTGATCCGAAATCTCCTTGGAAAGGTTGTTGAGGATAGAAATGATGGAATCTTGAAAGTCTTCAAGATGTTTGAAGCGAGATTCCGCTTGAAGAGTAGATTAAAAAACTTATAAAGAGCCCTTTCAAGATATTCAGAGAAGATTGATGGAGCTGTTGGAGGAATCGAAGCCGAAGGCGGCTTGGCTAGCTGATCTATGATTAGATCTACCCTTGCTTCAAGAATCTTGAAATTTTCTGATGAGTAAGCTGATCCAATTGTGGGCTTATGATCTTTGGATGGTCGATTTGTGGAGTTTGATGATGATGTTGTTGGTATTGTGGGAGACTTTTGAGATGTAGCGGTATTTGTTGTAGTTCTAGGCTTGAAAAAAATGTTGGGGATGATTCCGATGGATTCAGAGACATACTCATTGTCACACGCCAAAACCGGAATGGCGGAAACGTTCTGGGGTGGAGGACGTCATGTTTAGTATCACAAGACATGCATCATAGTAATCGAAGTAATAAACAACCATTTCATTTGAAGGAAAGTGTTTACAAAGGGTGTGTTCACAAAACATAGAATACATAAGCATTTAACAGTCAAGACTTGAAGCTATACTGCTCCATCTTCTGAATCCCAGTGCGAGTACCTGTCTACTAGGCTCCTGAGAATACAAGTTATTTGAAAGAGTTGGTCAGCAATTAAGCTGGTGAGTTCATAAGATTTTAGTGATGTAAGTAACTTGTAAAATGTTGTGGAAAAACTGCTGTTGAAAATGTAGTTGAAAAATGTAGTAAGTTATAAGTTCTGTTTAGAAAAAAGTCCGCCTGTTCCTTCAGGAAATCCTATATTTCCTGCCTTGATGAAAGATAAGTAAAAATGACTCTATAGTCCTTTCTATGTGTACTAAATGGATACAAGTTATATAAAACTCAGAGTAAACAAACAATCGATTGTGTGTATCTGCCCTAAGTCCACAACCAAACAAGGAACAAGAGATGAGGCAGATGACACACATCCCATTGGTTGTTAGATCCTTATTGTATAAAACCCTGGTGTATTCCTTTGGTACTCACGGAGTTAACTGTTATAGTTCCTTTGTGTTTAATGAAAAGATTCTTTAAGAAAACCCTTATTTCTTATAGTAAAATGGGGACAACAGTGATTACTCCTATAATCACTTAGTTTATACTGGCTATATATGATCTAATATCGATTAGATAGTTAATTGGGTGAATCTGCCCTAAGCCCACAACCAAACAAGGAACAGGAAGTAAGGCGGAAAGCACACATCCAACTACCTATTGGGTATCACTGATATATAACCATGATGTACAAACTAAAGTATTATAGAGTTAATCACCTAAGGTCCTTTAAGTTTATCCTGGTTTAATGAAATGGGTTAAACCCTTAACTAGTAAGTTTCTAGTTTTGTATACCCAAAGTTCTGATTTGGAAAGTATGTTCTGTACTAGAAAACTGTGCATTGACTCTGTGTCCTATGACTTGACCCACACCTGGTACCCTTATGATGACTCAATGTATATTGGACATATATATCTAGAATCGAATAGATAATAGGCTGCGTGAATCTGCTCTAAGCCCACAACCAAACAAGGAACAGGAAATGAAGCGGAAAGCACACATCCTATTACCCGTCAGATTCTATTGATATATATGTATCCTTTGATGTATACATTAAGGAATCATAAGGTTAGCATTATGGTCCTTTCTACTAAACGTAGCCTTCTACCAATGCATCAAATGTTATGTATGAATGCTTCTTGTATAAGTGTGTATTTTCCCAAGTGAGACCCTCATTAACTAAATAAAGTTAAAACATTAATGAATAAGTGAGAAGTTCTCAAAGTAAATGTAATAGGGAAAATGATGTTTTTCCTCAGCAGTGACAGTACTGGTTATAAAGTAATACAATACGGACTCCAGGTAGTACTAAATGGACAATACACCTCGGGGAGTCTTAAGTAATAATATGCGGACTCCAGGTAGTATTAAATGTACAATACACCTCGGGGTGTCTAAAATAACCTTTAGTCCTAAGTCGGTTAATGAAAGGTTTAATGTGAACTCTTATGTCACTGAGAAGATATATTATTATATTTTATCACCTCGTGTCTACTAACCCAGATACGTGTAATCGTACTAAAGTTAACGCAAACTTGGAAAGATATATTATTAAGTTTATCACCTCGTGCCTGCTAGTCCTGGTACTTGAAATCGTACCAGTGTCAATGCAAACCCGGAAAGATATATTAACGTGATTTTTCCCGGTACTTAGTATGGTGTGCTTTTCCCTGGTACTTAGTGTACTTTTCCCTGGTACTCGGTGTGCTTTCCCTGGTACTAGGTGTGCTCTTCCCTGGTACTTAGTATGGTGTGTTTCTCTCTATACTAGTTATAGTATATTCCTCTCTGTTTCTCTTTATTGTGTGTTCCCTTTTATGTTATCGTGTACTGTATCTAGTATGAACTGAATCTCTAAACTATACCTATTATAGTTTACTAGTAATGCACTTGAATTGTTGTGGAAAAGACTCATTTTACTACTAAGTTATACTGGTACTTTAAAAACAGAGTTTTGTTAAACTATAAAGTAACATAACTTGAAAAAGAGTCTTTGAGATGTTTTGACAACTTATAAATGACATAAGTAATCCTTTTGAAAATGTTTATAACAAACAATTGCACAATTAACATTGTGTTCAACTTGTATTCCCCCCCTTAAAACGTTTAAAACAATTAAAAGATTCATTACGGGGTAGGAACTCACCTGATGTGGGTGATTCAACGAATACGCGTGTAAGGATGAAAAGTTCCACAAATGAAGTCCCAGGATACAACAAGTCCTAAAAGACATATAATGGCATATATTGACATAAATATAGTGTTTAGAAGCAACCAAATGCAAGGAAACACCTTACGGGACTAGGAAACACTTTGTCCAAGTGTTGGAATCACGTATGATTGACCAAAAGGGAGTGTACGGCCACCTAGAGGGGTGTGCGGCCATGGGTGTGCGGCCAGGGGAGTGTGCGGCCACACACTCATGGTAAAGAGTGCACAAAACGTTTTCCAAATGGTAGGGAGGCTTGTAGGACTGATGCTCATCAAGTGTTGAAGGTAGAAAGGCACTTTGGAGGCCCTTAAGCACTAACAAAAGGGTGTACGGCCACATGGAGTGTGTACGGCCGCACACTCCTTGATGAACATGGTTTGGTCATCTTCTAAGGCCCATATCTAGTAAGTAACAAGCTTAGGGGATTGTTCTTACAATATGGAAGCCTTTAGGGGTGTTTTGAGGGTTTTTGAGGGGTGTACGACCACATGAGTGTGTGCGGCCGTACACTGCTGATGTCGGAGTGTAAGGCCCGGTTTTGATGCTAGAAGTGTACGCGATCCATTTCTATGTTCAATGCTGGAATGTACTGAGCCTTGAACCTTTTAAATGGACTTCAAATGAGGCTAAATGATAGCAGGAATGAGTCTGACACTCAGTTGACTTGACTGGCTGAGCTTTGCAAGGCAAAAATTTAAAATTTTTCGGGTTGCCACATCATCCCCCCGTTAGAGGGAATTTCGTCTCGAAATTAGCTTTCTTAGCCGTACTACTGGGGTTGTGCTCCTTTGGTTGGCAGAATACTCACTCGTAGACTTGGCAACTTTGCCCTACTATTCATGATTGGATTTATACTCGGTCCATCTATCATTTCCTTGTGTATACAAGTCGTATATAATTAGGATTAATAAGACGGTTGGATGTGTGACTCTGCCCCAGGTTTACAACCAAATAAGGAACAGGAGATAGGGCAGGAAACACACATACTAAATCTGCGTAATCATAATTATATACTACCCTCGCGTATACACTGAATAGTGATAGGTGGGCTGCATTCGTCCTTAGCCTCTGTGCTTGAACTTGGTCTGTTGGACGAGTGGTATTTCGTGATGGTCTGCGGACCTCTGACGACAAAGCTTCAGAGGACAAAGTACTCTTCACACGAGTACTTCGGGGTTTAGAACACGAAAGATAAAACTGAGGTTTAGGTCGGACTGTCGATACGAATGACGAAAGTTTCGAGAAATTGACGATCGAGGCGATAGAATTATATGAACTTAGTATGGTGAGGACCACGCCAACTCATGACGAAAGATAGCAACGGACTCTTTACTGAACAAAGTTTGACCGATTGGAAAAAAATGTGGGTTATACGATGATGTATCCCTAGCGTGCTCGAAAAATGTACTCTTCGTGTGTTCGACAATGTTCCCCTAGTGTGTTTGACTGTGTACTCTTAGTGCGTTCGATAGTATACCCTTAGTGTTTGAAAATGTATTTTAAGTGTGTTCGAAAATGTACTCTTTGTAAATGTTCTAGTGCTTTCTGTTTTCCTCTTGATGTTAACACTTCTACGTATCGTACCGCGATGAGCGAGTACATACAAATGAAAGTGTTTTGATAACTGGTGATGATACCTTATATCATGATCCTCCTCGGTACCACTAGGATCGCTCGTCATATACAAGTTGTGAATATTTAAGATGACTAAAACGGTCGACTGAGTAACTCTGCCTCAAATCCACAACCAAACAAGGAACAGGAATTAAGGCGGAATTACTCACTCTAAGTCTGCAACATCTTAGTTATGCACCACCCTGATGTATATGTTCAGCCATCATAGCTTCCCTAAACGGATCCTTTAGTTCTTTTGAATATTGTGACTTGTTCCTATGAGTGAGTTATTATAATTACTTTTAGGTGTTATCCCCAAGTTTTAATCTTATATAAATATAAATAAATTTTCAAAGCAATTACTAGGTCGAAAACGTACCGCTGTTCGAAGGTGACTCCGAGGTCGATTCCCCTGTGGTGATCATCAGAATTCGTCAATCTGCTCCTGAGTTCTTTGTTATCGGGCAGTCCTCCTGGTAGTGTCCAGTCTCACCACAGCCATAGCAGGCTTGGTTTTCTTCAACTCCAGGGACTTGGGAGATCAGTTGAGCCGGTGCCCTGCATAAACGGAATGTGTGTCCTATTCTGTGGCAGTTCAGACACTGCATTTTACGGCATACTCCGGTGTGGTGATAGATGCACTTCCCACACTTCGGAAGGGTTCCAACATATCTACTGGCATGTGCTGGAGTAGTAGGTGTTGTGGCGATGTACATAGTACTCGTTCGTTCTTCCTGCGGGGTGTTCTGTGTTGTTGTCTTCTTCTTCCCCTTGTTACCCGACTTCTGTCCATAGTCCCCTTCCCTCGATGGTTCGGGAACCGGGACTTCTACGCCTTGGTGGACTTCATAGTCGATGAGTTGCTGAGCCAGGTGCTTTGCACTATCGAATGTGGCCGGGTTAGAAGACAACACGTTTCCTCGGGTCGGGGCAGTCAGACCCCAGATGTATCTGTATATCTTCTTGCTCTCCGGGGTAACCATCCCGGGGCACAATGCTACTAGGTCGCTAAATCTGTTAGTGTAGGCTACTATGTCTGAGCCGACCATTTTGAGCTCCTATAGCTCTTGTTCCAGCTTTTGTACTTCGCCCCTTGAGCAATACTCTCTCATCATTATTTCCTTCAAGTTTTCCCAGCCCATAGAGTTTGCCACTGATAAAGTTAGTGACTTAACATGGTCATTCCACCATGTTAAGGCTCTGCCGAAGAAGGTGCAGGCAGCAAACTTCACTTTGCTCCCTTCGGGCACGAACAAATCTCGAAAACTGACTCTGTCCTCTCGAACCATTGCATCAGAGCGATGACTCCACCGTTTTCGTCGAAGGAACCGGGTTTGCATTTCATGAAGTCTTTATACGAACATTCTCGCGGGTATTCGTGGGTATCTCTGTGGTTGTTTAGGTGAGCACCGCCACCAGGTCCACTGATACCACTTGCGCGAATTTGGGTTAGGGCGGCTATCGTTGCTGCTGTTACCGCTGCTTGAAAGGCAGCTAGGTCGAACTGTGGCGAGGATAGTGGCGGTTGAGTTGGAGTTATCGGAATAGTGCTTCTATTCGATTTGCGAGGACGCATCTTTGCTAAAAGAATACAAAGATGAGATGGAATAAGTCTATAGCAGTGGACACAAGCCAAAAGCTGAAAAGATAAGGTTATTCCAGTTCTGAGTGTATCGGGTCCTGACTTCCACAGGGTACTAGAAGCAATTCATAAAAGAATTTCTACCAAATAAACTCTATGAATTTGAAATGGCTATCCACGAATGAATATCTGTTACCTGAATAACTGTTACCAGTTGCATGTAAGAAAGTAATCCTACCACATAATGTGAGCAGTGTTTCCACTTGCTCATTATGTTAACAAGATTATTAGTTATTAGTGTGACGTATAAGACGTTTGGTTACTTCGGTTGATCCCTCTTTTGAAAACTTCTCGTGAACTCGCTCTCGTTTCCTCCTGGACTCTTCTGTGGTCTACTATGAGGGAGTGGTTACATCTACCTGGGTTTGTCGTGCGAGAATGGATGTGACTAAAGAATCTATAAGATTTAAGGTAACTTTATGGGGTGATCCTTACAGAGTCCTTCCTATAATTGCACAATGTATACAGATTGTATATAATTTAAGATTAAATAGACCTTCGAATAAGTGATCCTACTCCAAAACCACAACCAAACAAGGAACAGGTAGTGAAGCGTAGATCACAAATTCTAAGTCTATAAAACCTCAATTATATATAACCTTGGATGTATACGTTGCAAGATTATAGATCTATCCGTAAGGGTCTTTTAAGTTATCACATAAGTTGTTTGTATAGTGCCTAAAATACTCCTATAGTATTTTAGTGTAAGGTACTTAGTATGTTTCAAACTTGTTATTGTGTTTTAGTGTCACAAAATACTCCTATAGTATTCTAATGTAATGAACTTGGTATGTTACGAACTTGTTATCGCGTTATAGTATCATAGAATACTCCTATAGTATTCTAACTCAAATGTACTTGTTCTAATGTTCTCTTGACTTAGTATTCGTAAGTTTTAAGACTGTTGCAACACCACATCACTCCCAAACACATGTCGGTCACATCTCGAATGAATATAGTTGATCAGGCTATATTGATCCTAGATATGATTACATAACTGTTCAGGTTTGACGACAGTGTTCAGTCTTTAAATACTTTTAGTTCTGTTCCTCTTGTGATACTTGTTCTAGTATGTACATGTATAAGCAAGTAGGTATATTTTTATAACTTATAGTTATACTCTTAAGCTATACCATTATCCAGAGCACTTAAGCCCCATTGTATTTATAGTTGTATATCTTTTATCGGTTGATATACTTAGTTCACTATAAACAATGCTCTGATACCAATCTGTCACACCCCAAAACCAGAACGGCGGAAACGTTCTGGGGTGGAGGACGTCATGTTTAGTATCACAAGACATGCATCATAGTAATCGAAGTAATAAACAACCATTTCATTTGAAGGAAAGTGTTTACAAAGGGTGTGTTCACAAAACATAGAATACATAAGCAATTAACAGTCAAGACTTGAAGCTATACTGCTCCATCTTCTGAATCCCAGTGCGAGTACCTGTCTACTAGGCTCCTGAGAATACAAGTTATTTGAAAGAGTTGGTCAGCAATTAAGCTGGTGAGTTCATAAGATTTTAGTGATGTAAGTAACTTGTAAAATGTTGTGGAAAAACTGTTGTTGAAAATGTAGTTGAAAAATGTAGTAAGTTATAAGTTCTGTTTAGAAAAAAAGTCCGCCTGTTCCTCCAGGAAATCCTATATTTCCTGCCTTGATGAAAGATAAGTAAAAATGACTCTACAGTCCTTTCTATGTGTACTAAATGGATACAAGTTATATAAAACTCAGAGTAAACAAACAATCGATTGTGTGTATCTTCCCTAAGTCCACAACCAAACAAGGAACAAGAGATGAGGCAGATGACACACATCCCATTGGTTGTTAGATCCTTATTGTATAAAACCCTGATGTATTCCTTTGGTACTCACGGAGTTAACTGTAATAGTTCCTTTGTATTTAATGAAAAGATTCTTTAAGAAAACCCTTATTTCTTATAGTAAAATGGGGACAACAGTGATTACTCCTATAATCACTTAGTTTATACTTGCTATATGTGATCAAATATCGATTAGATAGTTAATTGGGTGAATCTGCCCTAAGCCCACAACCAAACAAGGAACAGGAAGTAAGGCGGAAAGCACACATCCAACTACCTATTGGGTATCACTGATATATAACCATGCTGTACAAACTAAATTATTATAGAGTTAATCACCTAAGGTCCTTTAAGTTTATCCTGGTTTAATGAAATGGGTTAAACCCTTAACTAGTAAGTTTCTAGTTTTGTATACCCAAAGTTCTGATTTGGAAAGTATGTTCTGTACTAGAAAACTGTGCATTGACTCTGTGTCCTATGACTTGACCCATACCTGGTACCCTTATGATGACTCAATGTATACTGGACATATATATCTAGAATCGAATAGATAATAGGCTGGGTGAATCTGCTCTAAGCCCACAACCAAACAAGGAACAGGAAATGAAGCGGAAAGCACACATCCTATTACCCGTCAGATTCTATTGATATATATGTATCCTTTGATGTATACAATAAGGAATCATAAGGTTAGCATTATGGTCCTTTCTACTAAACATAGCCTTCTACCAATGCATCAAATGTTATGTATGAATGCTTCTTGTATAAGTGTGTATTTTCCCAAGTGAGACCCTCATTAACTAAATAAAGTTAAAACATTAATGAATAAGTGAGAAGTTCTCAAAGTAAATGTAATAGGGAAAATGATGTTTTTCCTCAGCAGTGACACTACTGGTTATAAAGTAATACAATACAGACTCCAGGTAGTACTAAATGGACAATACACCTCGGGGAGTCTTAAGTAATAATATGCGGACTCCAGGTAGTATTAAATGTACAATACACCTCAGGGAGTCTAAAATAACCTTTAGTCCTAAGTCGGTTAATTAAAGGTTTAATGTGAACTCGTATGTAACTGAGAATATATATTATTATATTTTATCACCTCGTGTCTACTAACCCAGACACGTGTAATCGTACTAAAGTTAACGCAAACTTGGAAAGATATATTATTAAGTTTATCACCTCGTGCCTGCTAGTCCTGGTACTTGAAATCGTACCAGTGTCAATGCAAACCCGGAAAGATATATTAACGTGATTTTTCCCGGTACTTAGTATGGTGTGCTTTTCCCTGGTACTTAGTGTACTTTTCCCTGGTACTCGGTGTGCTTTCCCTGGTACTAGGTGTGCTCTTCCCTGGTACTTAGTATGGTGTGTTTCTCTCTATACTAGTTATAGTATATTCCTCTCTGTTTCTCTTTATTGTGTGTTCCCTTTTATGTTATCGTGTACCGTATCTAGTATGAACTGAATCTCTAAACTATACCTATTATAGTTTACTAGTAATGCACTTGAATTGTTGTGGAAAAGACTCATTTTACTACTAAGTTATACTGGTACTTTAAAAACGGAGTTTTGTTAAACTATAAAGTAACATAACTTGAAAAAGAGTCTTTGAGATGTTTTGACAACTTATAAATGACATAAGTAATCCTTTTGAAAATGTTTATAACAAACAATTGCACAATTAACATTGTGTTCAACTTGTATTCCCCCACTTAAAACATTTAAAACAGTTAAAAGATTCATTACGGGGTAGGAACTCACCTGATGTGGGTGATTCAACGAATACGCGTGTAAGGATGAGAAGTTCCACAAATGAAGTCCCGGGATACAACAAGTCCTAAAAGACATATAATGGCATATATTGACATAAATATAGTGTTTAGAAGCAACCAAATGCAAGGAAACACCTTACGAGACTAGGAAACACTTTGTCCAAGTGTTGGAATCACGTGTGATTGACCAAAAGGGAGTGTACGGCCACTTAGAGGGGTGTGCGGCCAGGGGAGTGTGCGGCTGCACACTCATGGTAAAGAGTGCACAAAATGTTTTCCAAATGGTAGGGAGGCTTGTAGGACTAATGCTCATCAAGTGTTGAAGCTAGAAAGGCACTTTGGAATCCTTTAAGCACTAACAAAAGGGGTGTACGGCCACATGGAGTGTGTGCGGACGCACACTCCTTGATGAACATGGTTTGGTCATCTTCTAAGGCCCATATCTAGTAAGTAACAAGCTTAGGGGATGGTTCTTAGAATATGGAATCCTTTAGGGGTGTTTGAAGGGTGTTTTGAGGGTTTTTGAGGGGTGTACGGCCACATGAGTGTGTGCGGCCGTACACTCCTGATGTTGGAGTGTAAGGCCCGGTTTTGATGCTAGAAGTGTACGCGATCCATTTCTATGTTCAATGCTGGAATGTACTGAGCCTTGAACCTTTTAAATGGATTTCAAATGAGGCTAAATGATAGCAGGAATGAGTCTGACACTCAGTTGACTTGACTGGCTGAGCTTTGCAAGGCAAAAATTTAAAATTTTTCGGGTTGCCACACTCATTAGAGTCATTCCCAAAAGCATCGTCTCTTTAGCTTAGCTTGGTTCTATTAAGTGTCTTGGAGGAATTCTTCAATGTTGTGGAAGTCCTCAAAGGTGAGTGATTACCTTCACCAACCTGTTTCTTCAAAAGCTCTTCAGTTTGAGCTTTGATCCTTGCACATTCTTCTTCTGCCCATTTATATTCTTCGACATCTTTTCTTTCTGCAACCTCGAGCTCTTTTCATTCTTTTTCTCTCTTCTCCATTAAATCACGTAAAGCTTTCCTCTATAGTGCAACAATGTGTTAGACAACTTCTTTTTGTTTTTCCTTTATCTCTTTCAATTCTTTTTCCCATCTTTTTTTTGCTGCAATGGTTCTGGATCTATCTGAAGAACTTGATAAATCAGGAGATTTGACATGTTTGGATGGATTAGGGGAAATTGTTCATGTTAAAATATATTGATTAGAGTAAGACACACATACATACAAAAACCAGGTGTTTTGTAGAACTCTATTCAAGCATAAATAGATACCGAGGTAATTGCCTAGCCACTCTTATAGGATGGTGTTTATGTTAGTCCTAAAAGGATTACCTATGGATATATCCATAGTTCTGGTAGCATAAGATGTATCCAAAGCAGAGGCTTCAGACGTGCAATATGTATAGAAAAGAATAATATATACTCTTTTATGATCAAGCAAGTTTACCTAATGGAATGTCTGTTTCGGAATGAGTGGATGGAGATTTACCGATACCCTTTTGAGAAGGAGTGGTTGTGGATGAAAACTTAACCCCTTTTACTTTTGAGAGATCTCTTACTTGAGGATATGAATGGAATGCTTTAGGTTCCTCTGACTTGGTGGGAGGTCTTTTATCACCCCTAGACTGTTGAGAGTCCATGGTGTGTGATAGGATACACCTTTTAGGAGGAGGAAAGGGAACATTTGAGTCTTTATGTTTCTTGTTTGCTTTCTTCTTCTTTGGAACTTGCTTTCCCTTCGGTGGTGTGGTGGTGACTTCGGACCTTGGGGATTTCTGCAAGGTTCTTGCGGAGGATAGGGTAGGATGCTCCGGTTTTGGCTCATCCATATGCTTGATATGTTTGGTAAGAACTTCTGAATATATTGGAATGAGATCCAAAAGAGTAGTTGGTAGACGTTTGGTGGCCCCAAAGTCGATTTGATCTAGAACAATAAGCCTCTTCATTTGACGTGTCTCTACCATTTCCAGATATCCATCAACCAAAATCTTTGAGGCCTTGTAAAGGGACTCAAGACAGGCGATCCAAAAGCGAGCATGAGTGATCTCCGTCATTCGTGTACCGATGTATTCCTTGAAATCGTTTCACAAGCAAGTAAAATAATCGACCGGTGATGTGTTTTATATAACCACTTAAAATCTTTAAATTTATATCCTAATTATTCAAGTCAACTAAAACACAATAAGCAGTGTACCTAGTCACGTAGTGGTGAAGTAGAGTAGGTAAGAGTCGAACACACGGAATGAAATTCTAATTAAGAAAACAATGCTAATATTTAAACTGAAAGAAATACTTAAATAAGGGTTTTTTATATGATTTTACAAGTTCATAGAAACTTAAATTAAATAAGTAAATACTTCAAACCTTAAGCAAACAACTAAAAACAATTTTCAATCAAGAGAAAAATATATTTCCGTTTAGCTTCGAATCCCCCTTTTTTTCTATGGTTATTTTCAAACAATGGATTAATTCTGTTGGATACCATATTAAAGATCATTAGCTATCCTGATCAGACTAACTAACATATGTCAATTTATGAACTTTAAGCCCAATCATCATGCAAGTCAAGTACACAAAATTTATTTTAAGATATATTTGGACTATTAATGAATAGATCTAAGGATTATGTAACATCCCAATTTCCAAGCCCAATTTTTTTTTTAAATTAAGTAATTCTCAACATAGTTTACCAAAACATTTCCCAAGCCATATCATTTGCAAACAAAACTATAACAATGTGTTTGAAATCATAATGTCAAAGTAAAATCAATCAGAGTACAATCCTAGAAAACTCCATGCGGAAATCATGTGTGTGTGTGATGCGCTGCTACACTGCCGGCTCCTTCCCCTTAGACGAAGAGGTACCTGAAACCAAAACTAAAACTGTAAGCACAAAGCTTAGTGAGTTCCCCCATCATACCACATACCATACAGACATATCGCATTCATACTGCCGGGCAATTCTGGGGTGCCCGACCTACCTAGTATGGCCATTCTGGGGTGCCGACCTACCCGTGTGAAGCCATTCTGGGGTGCTGACCTACCCATGTCAAGCCATTTTGGGGTGCTGACCTACCCTTCGGTCCTATCAACTGAACCTCGGGGACTATTCCATCCCCTACTGCTACTATCACATATATCATAACGTAAACATACTGTCAGACGTTTCTGGGGTGTCCGACCTACCCTTTGGTCCTGACAACCGAACTTGAGGACTATTCCCTCCCTACTACCACTATCACATATAACATATCTTGCAAGCATATAATCATATCATCACATACTGTCAGACATATCTGGGGTGTCTGACCTACCCTCCGGTCCTAACAATCGGACTCTACTACTGTCACATATACATATCATGCTAGCATATAACATATCAGGTAGTAGCAAACCTAGATGAATATCACAAAGACAATCATCCAACATACAAATCCTACTGGTGGGCCGGCATTGTGGCCGTAGATCCACCGCTACTGGAAGGTAACTCACCTCGAACGAGTAGCTGCTGATAATCTGTGCGAGAAATCTCTGTCTGCTGCTGCTCCGGAAATCCTCCGGCTATAATCCCCACAAAACACTTAATCAGAGTCTGAAATCTATTCTTAGGGTAAAATGACCATTTTACCCCTGGCCAAGTCCAAGTCAAAGGCAAATTCAACTTCCAGTTGACCCGACTCGCCGAGTTGGGCCGCCAACTCGTCGAGTCCCTATCTCTTCCACTGTCCTCATCCACGACTATACTCGTCGAGTTTAGCAACGACTCAACGAGTTCTCCTTCTAACACCCCCTCGGATGAACCTTCATCCGACTCGCCGAGCGGTATGAACACTCGTCGAGTTCACCTTCATCTGATGAACAAGTTCTGACCTTGACTCGCCGAGTTGTATGAACAGCTCGTCGAGTTCATCTTCAACCATAAGGAGATTGCCTTGGACTCGCCGTGTCTGTTCTAGCACTCGTCGAGTCCCATGAACTCCAGGTCTAAGGCTAAGTCCAATACATTGGGTCACTCCTTCGGACCTTCTACAACCTTTCTAACACCCAACTGAGTTCTTTTGACCCTCAACAGACATGGGACTTTATGCCTTGGACTCGTCGAGTCCTAAGAACGGACTCGCCGAGTCGATAACGTCCACACCCTAAATCCTCGATTTCTGATGTACAACCTTTGACCAAAAGATAGATCCAAGCCCCTAAGATTGATCTAGCACGTAAAGTTTCGAACTTTACGTGCATGCATGAGACTTTTTTGCCTAAAAGGCTCTAAAATGGCTCTTATGTTGCATGGGACCTTCCTTGAGTGCAAAACCAACCCAAATCTGCCTTGTGACCCCTCCCAAGACTTAGATCCGAAGTCTTGACTCCCAACCATGTTTGCAATCATGGTTGGCTACCTCATATGGCTTAAAAAGCCCTAAATCTTCCCCAAAAAGGGATCTAACAAACAAGCAAGCAAGGTACAAACTTTATACCTTTCAAAGACTGCAAATGATGAATCAAACTCGAATCCTTCAGTCTCCTCTTGATCCTTCTATGCTCTTCCTCCTTCCTTGAGGTCAAAACCCACAAAAATACTCAAAAGCCTTAGATCGTGCACCAAAACACTTAGGGTTTGCTATGGAGGGTTTCTGGGAGCATAAAGGGGCGATGGAGGCTGTATAAGGTTGTTTAAATAGGGTGCAAACCCTTAGATTAGGGTTTTGTCCAGTCAGAGCCTACTCGTCGAGTCCGGGACCCGACTCGACGAGTCCATCACTTAAATCCCGCGTCTCATCCCGCTTCTACTCGGCGAGTTGGGCCTTCAACTCGCAGAGTCCGAGGCCAAAAATGCAAAATTATTTAAATAAAATACATACCAGGAACTAGGTGCTACAAATCTCCCCCACTTATTTTAGACTTCGTCCTCGAAGTCTGCTGCTCGATCCTGGAATAGCTCTGGGTAATGCTCCATCATCTCATACACCGGCTCCCAGGTCCATTCCGAGCCCTTCCGGTGCTGCCATTGCACCTTCACGAGCTCCACCCTCTTGTTCCTCAGATCCTTCGACTTCCGGTCGAGAATCGCTACAGGACGCTCAATGTAATTCAGGCTGTCATCGACCTGAATATCCTATAATGGTACCACTGCCGAGTCGTCCACCAAACATTTCCGTAACTGGGAGACGTGAAAAGTGCTATGAATCTGACTGAGTTCGGCTGGCAGATCCAACCTATATGCCACCTTGCCCACCCGGGCTATAACCCTGAAGGGTCCAATATACCTGGTACCCAACTTGCCCCGTTTCCTGAATCGGATGACGCCCTTCCATGGCGACACCTTCAGGAGAACCATATCCCCGACCTGAAACTCCAGGTCCGATCGGCGCTTGTCGGCATAACTTTTCTGCCGACTCTGAGCAGTCTGAAGTCTGCTCCGAACCTGCTGAATCCTCTCTGTCGTCTTGAGCACCACTTCGGTGCTCCCCATGACCCTCTGGCCACCTCACCCCAACATATCGGGGTTCTGCACTTCCTCCCGTATAACATCTCGAAGTGAGGACGGTCAATACTCGCATGATAGCTATTATTATACGAGAACTCCGCCAATGGAAGGTAGGTATCCCAGCTACCTCCGAAGTCTAAAACAAATGCCCGCAGCATATCTTCTAGCGTCTGGATGGTCCGCTCGCTCTGACAATCCGTCTGCGGGTGAAAGGCGGTGCTAAAATGCAGTCGAGTACCCAGCTAGTCATGAAACTTCTTCCAAAACCTGGAAGTGAACCGCACATCCCTGTCGGAAATCACTGAAACTGGCACTCCGTGCCGAGCTACCACCTCTCGGATATAGATGTCGGCCAACTTCTCGACCAAGATGCTCTCCTGGATCGGTATGAAATGGGCACTCTTGGTCAACCGATCCACGATTACCCAAATCGAATCCACTCCTCGTGCAGTCTTGGGAAGCTTGGTGATGAAATCCATGGTAATATCTTCCCATTTCCACATGGGAATATCTAACGGCTGCATCTTGCCGTGTGGCCTCTGGTGCTCGGCCTTGACCTTCCTGCAGGTCAAGCACCGCTCCACATACCATGCTACGTCCCGCTTCATGCAGGGCCACCAATAATCAAGACGAAGATCTCTATACATCTTCATCGCTTCGGGATGGATAGAAAATCTGGATTTGTGTGCCTCCTCCATCAGGATCTGACGCACGCCTCCATGGTAAGGGACCCACACCCTACGGTGAAGAGTCAATAACCCTCGGCTATCATAGTCGAAGGAGGAAACCTGGCCCACTATACGCTCCCTCTTCCAATGTTCCTCCTTCATAGCCTCCTGCTGAGCCTCCCGGATCCGCTCCAATAGAGGAGTCACCACTGTCATCCTCAGACAGATGTCCCTGATTGGCGCTGCCTTGCGGCTAAGTGCATCGGCCACGACATTGACCTTCCCCGGGTGGTAGAGGATCTCACAATCATAATCCTTCACCACATTCAGCCACCGACGCTGCCTCATGTTCAGGTTCGGCTGATCCATGAGGTACCTCAAACTCTTGTGGTCCATGTAGATGGTACAACGAACACCATAGAGGTAATGACACCAAATCTTGAGGGCAAAAACAACAGCCCCCAGCTCCAAATCATGCGTCGTGTAATTCGCCTCGTGAGGTTTCAGCTGCCTCGAAGCGTATGCAATAACATGCCCTCTCTGCATCAGTACCGCGCCCAACCCTGAGATGGACGCATCACAATATACCACAAAGTTCCCCATGCCCTCTGGCAGGGCTAAGATTGGCGCCTCGTACAATCTCCGTCTCAGTGTCTCGAATGCGGCCTGCTGCTCAGGCCCCCAGCAAAAAACCACAGCTTTCCTTGTCAGCCTGGTCAGGGGCACGACTATCTTGGAGAAGTCTTGAATGAATCTCTGATAGTAGCCTGCCAATCCCAGAAAGCTCCGAATCGCAGATGGAGACTTCGGGACTTCCCACCTCATCACGGCCTCAACCTTGGCCGGGTCCACCGATATCCCGTTCTGGTTGACAAGGTGCCCGAGAAACTACATCTCGCACAACCAGAATTCACACTTGGAGAACTTAGCATACAAGCTCTCCCTTCTCAAAGTCTCCAGAACCTCTCGCAGATGCTCCTCATGCTGCTCTCGCGTCTTGGAGTAAACCAAGATATCATCAATAAACACTATCACAGACCGGTCTAACATCGGTCTACACACGCGGTTCATGAGGTCCATGAACGCGGCATGAGCATTGGTGAGCCCGAAAGGCATCACCACAAACTCATAGTGGCCATAGCACGTCCGGAACGCAGTCTTCTGTACATCCTCCTCTGTGACCCTCATCTGATGATACCCTGATCGCAAATCAATCTTGGAGAACCAGGATGCTCCCTGTAGCTGGTCAAAGAGGTCATCAATCCTCAGGAGTGGGTAACCGTTCTTCACCGTTACCTTATTCAGCTCCCTATAATCTATACACATCCGATGCGACCCGTCTTTCTTCTTCACAAACAGAATCGGGGCTCCCCAGGGTGAACTGCTTGGTCTAATGAACCCCTTGCGTAACAGCTCCTGCAGCTGTGTAGAAAACTCCTGCATCTCAGGAGGGGCCAACCGATACGGTGCCTTGGCTATCGGAGCCGCACCAGGGACTAGTTCAATCCTGAACTCTACCTGCCTCTCCGGAGGTATCCCAGGCAACTCCTCGGGGAATACGTCCGCAAACTCTCGTACCACGGGCACATCGCTCACCGTTGCCTTACCCATCTCCCGGGTATCCATCACAAAGGCAACAAATCCTGCGCAACCCTGCTGAAGGTAACGCCTAGCTCTCGATGCTGAACATAAAGTTGGTCCTTGCTGTGGCCTCTCGCCCTGAATCACCAGCTCTCCCCCACTTGGGGTCCTGATCTGCACCAACTGCTGCGCACAGTCAATCACTTCCCCATTGGGGCTTAGCCAATCCATATCGATAACAACCTTGTTCCCCCGCAAAGGTATGGGAACCAGATCTACCAGATAACGCTCCTCAAACAGTCGCAAGACGCAATCTCGGTAGACCTCTGATGCTCGCACCGACTGGTCGTCTGCAATCTCGACCTCTAGAGGGCAATCCAACGTGCCCGACGACTCAGGAAACTTCTTGCTAAGCGCAAGAGAGACAAACGATCGGGTAGCACCCGAATCAAACAATACCTAAACTGGGATACCGTTCACATGGAACGATCCTAAACAGAGCACATAGATAACATATCAAGATCACAGCGCCATAAAATAAAATCATAAGAAATGAATCATACCCGTCAGTACATCGGGTGCAGTGCGTGCCTCCTCGGCTGTCAACTGAAATGCTCGGGTCCGCACCACTGGAGCCTCTATCTTGGCCTTCCGGCCATCTGCAACCCGCGATATCGCTGAAACCGGCGCCGCTGCTGTTGACGTTGCTGTCAATCTCGGGCAATTGGCCTTTTTGTGGCCCCTCTGATTGCAATGGAAGCAAATCAGGTATGTCATCTGTACTGTGGGGGCGGGGGCAGTACAATCCCTGCCAAAGTGCCCCATCTTGTCGCACTTGTAGCAGCCTGACGATCTTGCTCTACAAGCTCCCTCATGCGGCCTGCCGCACTTCCTGCAGCGGCTCTGGCCCGGCTGGCCCTTCGACCTAACGTCGGATCCCTTGGGTTTCTTCCCCGAAACCCCTGTAACCTGCTCAGACTCAGCTTTCCTCTTCCTCACATGCTCCAAATCGAGCTCCCTCTCCCGCGCCCTGGCAATCATGGACACCAGGGTCGGACAGGCAGAGTAGCTGACATGCTCCCGAATATCAGCCCTCAACATATCATGGTAGCGGGTCTTCCGCATCTCCTCATCCCCCGCATACTGGGGTACCAACAATGCTCTCTCCCGGAACTTGGCGGTGATCTCCACCACAGTCTCCGTAGTCTGCCTCATATCCAAAAACTCTCTGGCCAGCTGCTGAAGCTCTACAGCCGGCGCAAACTCAGCTCTGAATCTGGTCACGAAATCTGACCACGTCATAGCCTCGACGGCTGGGGCTCCCAATGAGTCACCAATCGACTCCCACCAGTCTCTAGCTCTATCCCTCAAACATCCCGCAGCAAAGCGGACCTTCGACCCTTCCGGGCAGAAGCTCATCAACTGCGCAGACTCAATGTCTGCGATCTATTTCCTGGCAGCGACGGGGTCTTTCACCCCGTGATAATCCGGTGCACCAGTCCCACGGAAGTCCTTAAAGGACAGTGTGCACGTACTCGTCTGGCTAGACGCCATATCACTCCTGAATGCCCGGAGGCGATCCTCTATCAGCTCAACAATCCCTTCCTTGATCGACCCAAAAATGACCGGGGTCGACTCAAGAATGCCTCTCGTGATCTCAGATGCGATGAACTCGCGCATCCCATCATCAACCTGCTCGGATCCTGCACCCGAGCCTGATCCTGATCCTGATCCGGAACCTCCTGCTCCATGTCGCGTGGTCACCATGCTGAAAATACACACATAAATGTCAGGATCATACATACTCTCGAGAGGTCTAACACACTCTCCAAGGTTCCCGGTTCTGGCTCAACCTTCCTTGATTCGAGTACGGATCCTCTGCTTCCAGTAGTACGGGCCCATACTACCTTCCACATCTATCCGTACTTTCCTCAAGGACTCTCTCGACTTCACCAAGTCCCTTAACCAATATCTCTTTCCATCTAGTCTCATCCCAGGCTTTCCTGGGGCACTCTCTGACCTACTCTCCACCATCAGCTGCACTAGGAGTCCCTACTTCCCTTCCCTAACTAGCTTGCGAGTACTGATAAATATCCGCTCACTAGTTAGTTAAAGTTAGTCAGGACCCCTTAAGCACAAAGCAAGCAGCATTCGTGCATCGAGTAACCGCATCAGGCATAACCTAATCAGGATATCCTGCTGCTGACTAAACAGTCCTAGCATATAGCTCGTACAACAGGCATATAAGGAATCCTTCCTAGATCCTTGGCCCTACTCTAGCATGCAGTTCTCAGAATCATATACATCAGGCATACAAGGCATCCTCCTAGATCTTTAGCCCTAATATAGCATGCAGTCCTCAGAATCATATATCATATAACTTATTATAACAGGTATGGGTATCATGGGGAAAACTTGTTGGATTAATGTCTAAGTCCATAACTATATTTGGTATGTACTTGACCCGACCCGGCATGGTCCATTTGGGTTGCACTTCACCGGCACAATTTATATGGATAGTCTTTTGAGAATAGTATATTTATGATTTATATTAATATATTATAAGTTCTAATATATTAATATGGAATCATATTATTTAATTAGTATTGATCAAGAATTAATTTACAATTAATTAAGTGATCAAAAAGAACTAATTAAATATGGACTCTGATATATATGGAATGGGCCAAGTTCATTTAGGTTGGGCTAAGCTTTCATGGATGGTCCATGGAGCTTTTAACCCATGGATCCTATGTAAATGAAAGGTCATGGGTATTAGGGTTTACATGGATGTAACCCTAATCCTCCATAATATATAAAGGGGTCCTTGGCTCACAAAATTGACACAAGTGTGTGAAAATAAGAGTGGGCCGATTTTAGTGTGCATAAATATTCTCTCAAGTTCTTCCAAGGTGTTTTGGTGATTTATGATTCCATTTGAGGCTTCCACACTATTGGGGCTAAGCTCTTAAAGCTTGAAGACATCAAGCTACATCAAAAGGTATGTCATCTAACTAGAACATTGTAGTATAGGTGCTTCATAATATGCTAGTTAGGATGAAACCTTGGAATAGTTAATATTTGCATGTATAATAGAGAAAACATAGATCCAAGGTTTATAGGGTTGCATGTACACCATAGGAGTGTTAGAATGCTCAAAACCCAACAGTGGTATCAGAGCCATGGGTTGTTTTCTGTTATATTGATGCAAATGTTTTATTTTCAAAGTTGGAAAAAAAAGAAAAAAAAACATGACGTTTGTCAAATTTTAAGATAATTACTTGTTTTTGTGAAAAACTAATTATTTGTAAAATTTGAATCATTTGCTATATGAGTTGAATTAGGTCAAATTTAGTAAAAGATAAAATGATATGATTATTTTATTAGTTTTAAAAGTTTGATCTAAAGAGTTTTTTGAAACCTCCATAAGTTATGGATATGAAAAGGTTTTTAAAAAAATTGATTCAAAGTTTTTTATTGAGTTACAAAACTTGCTCTTAATATTTTAAAGAATTCCATAACTTGTTCTTAAGTTATGAAACATGATCATCATAAAACAAGTATTCAAAGTTTTTTATGGAGTTACAAAACTTGCCCTCAAGTTTTGGAATTTGGAAAAAGTTTTTTTATGATAAAAAAAAAGAATTGAATTCTAAAACTCTTGGGTTCATAACTTAAACAATTAATTAAATGGTTTTAATTTTGAATTTAATAATTGGAATTATGATGTTTTATTGAATAATTCAATTAACTCTTATGGACTTTATTAATAGATAATTAAAGTGTTTAATTAAAAGAGAATTAATAATTCAATAATGACATGGTCTAAATTTAATTAAATTAAGAGTATAGTTTAATTAATAGATTAAACCACCAAGTATTTTAAATGTCTAAAATACACCCTTATACTATTATAATATTAAAAGTTTAATATATTATATGTATAAGAGCAAGTCGTCTTACCATTAGTAGGCCTCATTCACGAAGCCGGTCTATAAGGGGGTATAAGGTTACTGCCTATAAAATGGCAGTTTAATGGTTGTCCACTCTCACCCACCGCTTCCTTGACCGGTGGAGGGTCGTTAGCCGAACAGGTAGGACAAGGACTATAATTCTCCCTTCATTATAAGTATAATGATAAATACTAAGTAACTAAACACTTATAAATTCCCAATCTTAGTTACTTAGGAAAATGTGAATAAGGTGCTAATCCATGAAATTACACTTTGCACTTTGTTTAAGCTGTTAGTGGAGCGTGTGTGGTTAACCGACACACTAACCTGGACTTAACAAGGTAGGCAAAGGATAACTTAATGTTTATCATAGTATCGTTGGAGCGTGTGTGGTTAACCGACACATCGATTGAGGGGTAAATATTAAGGGTACCAAGTATATTTGCATGGTTACTTCACACCTTGTTTTGTGATCCTCGGCATCACTGTCACAAAACCTGAAGGGCACCCTCGAGATTGAAACATGCCATTGAAAAGTTCAATGAATCTCAAAAGAATCTAGGAGTTTCAAAACCAATTAAAACCTATGACAACCGTCAAATTTCGGTCAAGTCAAAGTCAAACAAAGTCAACAAGTCAAACCGATCAACTCCAATAACCCTTGTATGTTAGGGTTTACGTTATGTAATCACTATACAATTCGCTATTTTAATGAGAAATCATCATTTGGAAAGTTCATGTGTTTGATTTTCCTTAGCCTTAACAGTGCTAAACAACGAACCAAAGCGATAAAACACTATTGCACAATCATCGGGATTGTGTACGACACTAAAACACGGTTTAACGGGGTTTACAAACCTTGCGTTGTGAAGCCGGACACTCAAATTAATCACAAACGAAACCTCTCTAAATCGTTTTCACTCTATCTCTTTCTATTTGAAATCTCTCCCAAATCTCTCCCAAATCTCTCTCAAAAGTTACTTTAACTTTTTGTAATCATTTGGGTCATATCGACCCTTAACCGGGTCAAAAATCGCTTGAAACGGGGTAAAAACGGGTAAAATAGCCTTAAGGACCTGGAACTGAAGCTTCAGGACCGAAGCCTCTCATCCGAGGCCTCGGATCCGAAGCCTCTCATCAGGACCGAAGCTGAAGCCTCTCAGGAGACCGAATCCGAAGCCATCAGACAGCAGCCTCGCATGCGAGGGTCCGAATCCGGCCTCCATGCGAGGGGTCTCGCAGACGGCCCCTTTTTACCGGTTTTTCGACTACGACTTCGTTTTAACTCCGTTTTTCATTATTTTGACGTGGGATTTTCACCCAAAACTTTATTTTATAAACTAAGGCCCCAAAATATATAAATCTCCAGGGTTTTTATAAAAATATATTAAAAGAATTAGTGGTTGAACTAATTATTGAGGGAATATTTGTTTTTCCTTAATTTATGGCAAAAGCAAACCACCACCACCTCACTCTATGATCAGCCACTCTTTCCCACTACCCCTTGTCTCCTTAGTGGACCTTTACACCCAATCTCCAGCTCTTCCCACGTTCTAAGAGCTGGAGGATTGATCCTCTCTCCTCATTCTCCATAAAGTTCTTTCATTCTACACTTAGCAACCAAAGGACACTCTCCAAAATTCTCTCATCTTTTCTCTCAACTTCAAGAACTTCAAGGCTTTCTTCAGGGATTTCTTTCTTCAATTAGTAAGTATCTTCATCATTCATATAATTATTACACTCCATTCTACTCAAATCATTGATATCTTACACAAATTCCATCTTATTCGGTGTTAGATTCTCGAATCATCAAGACATCTTCTTAGTGTTCTTGGGTTGAATACTTCTTCTCTCTCACTTTCATCTACTGAAACCACATAAGGTGAGTTCATACCCCTACATTTACATGTTTTTCTTAAGTTTTAAGGGGGGAATACAAGTAAAATCATCAAGAACACAATTAAACTTTTTCTATCAGATTACATCAGAAAAGATGAACTTCGATCACGGACTGTTTTGGTCAACTTAAATATTTTAGTTTTCAAAACTGTTCCAGGTGCAAGTAGTTCAAACTCTTAGCTTTAAAATGGATACTTGCACATCTCCATATGATATTTCTACAATTTATGGTGATTTTTACAAAACTGCCTGTCATTTCAGAGGCAAACCCGGACCAGTCTGTGATTATGAACATTTTCACCTCTGTTAGAGATCACTAAAAATCATGATAAAATTTACGAACAAACTAGACTCATATTCCAAACTCTCAGAATTTGCGGATTTGGATTTAGAGCTTTGATGATTTTTCTATAAATTTTCTAAGAACAGTAACAGAAACTGTATTCAACGAAAAGTTGCTATCAATTTCATTTCACCTTGTAACATGTTGAGCAAGGTGTATATCTTTATGTGATTATATGTTATTGCAATATATGACATTTTATCTTAATATTTAGACACACATCAGTTTACAAATGGATTTGGACATATAAAATATAAAGAATAACAAGTGATTATAATCAAAGTACAACCGATACATTCAAACATTTAATAAACTATTTTGAATATAGTTTGCATACATTACTACGTACTACCCTTGGTTGATAAACTATAATAGGTATAGTTTATGATACATTACATAACACATACATTTAAAAAGGGTACATTTATACAAAGGATATTTTCATTAAGCAAGGTACGGCCATACGGTACCAAGTTTTCATAACACGTAATTCCGTTAATGACTTTGTGAGACATTTACTTCAAATTACCATTAAGTCCTGTATTGTAACCAGAGTCTCCTTGAGGGAGAGCGTGATAGTTGTGTATAGATCTATATTGGGTTTGACAAACCCACACCTAAACTGCATGCAACAGTTAGACCGATAGGTCTGGGGTGACAAATGTCATAACATTTCCGACGCCTGAAGAACGTCGTTTTAGGAAACCTTGGTCATAGTATGGTTATAATAAACTCACATAAAGTATTAATAAACATTGGAATTTACGGGAACTTCATTAAAATTTAACGAGTTTATGTTGATTTAAACTTGCATTGTTTTACTATAAATATGACAAATTAGTTGTACATTTCGGTCTTTGGGTTTTAAGACTACATTTACACATTAAGGAAAATATTGGATTTTATAACACAAATACTACTTTTACAAACGAAAGGCTTTTAATAATACCAAACAAAAGCTTATGAACTCACAAACCTTTGTGTTGACACTTTTTCAAACAACTTGTATTCTCAGGAAATCATTAAACAGGTAACCAAGTGCTTTTGAGGATGGGGCGCTAAGGCGTCTACTATTTCATATTTTGTCAACATATTGTAATTGATTCGTAAACATGTAATTCATACAATGATGTCACTTTTTCAATTATATATATGTTGGTTGTGTTTGCTTCAATTACTATTACAATTGTTGTTATGATACTATACATGAAGTCCTCCACCCCCGGACGTTTCCGCCATCCTTGGTTTGGGGGTGTGATAGATTGGTATCAGAGCACAGTTTATAGTGAATTAAGTATATCAAACCACATAAGATATACAAACTATAAACACAATTGGGACTAATAGTCTCTGATTTGTGCATTTTTCAAATAAATATACTCTTAGAAAATAAATGATTTTCTTGATTAAAGTATACATACATACATTACATGCTCGCATGGTATCATAACTAGCGAAAACATAAAGCAAAAGAAGAAGAGTTGAACATTTTGAGTATGCCTTAGTATATGTGGATTAAATCTGGGAAGGATATAGCCTGATCAACTATATCTGTCCGGGAATTGACTTGCATATACCGGGGGATGGTCAGGATGGGCAACAAATCTAATAAACCTAATAACACACTACAAAAGATACTTTAAGAACTCAAAACTAAACATTTACAAATACTATAGGAGTATTTTGTGTTACTATAATAAATTATCTGAGAATTAAATAGGTCTTTATTTATAGATCAATAGCTGCTAAGTGGATGCGCTAAGGTCATATGTAACTAAGATGCTATAGACTTAGAATTTATGTATCTTTGTTTCACTTCCTGTCCTTGTTTGGTTGTGGTCTTGGAGTTAGGGTCATCTATTCGAAGGACTATTATATCTTAATCACATATGACTGGTATGCACTTTGCAACTAATTAAGTAACCGATAAAGTTCATTTTAAAATATAATATATTAATTATGTCCCGACTAAATTAGTATATGTGAAACTTTTACAAACAGTCATATACTTGGAAACAAGGAAACTCAAATAAAATATTTTATACTTTCATTTTACCTCATAACCCAATGTATTGGGTCAATTAAAAGTATAAAATCGTATGTATCGTAAACATACCGGAAAACAACGTAATAATATACTTTATGTATAAAAGATTTCTCTTCCTATAAATATACTTTTACTAAAAGTACATTGGTTTACGACTTATGACAGAACCATGCCGCCAAGGAGAAGACCAAGACCTTCCGGCAACACAGCAACACCTCCTCCGCCGCTGCCTCCACAGTTTGATCCTGCGATGTTCCAGGCTGCAGTAACAGCAGCCGTAGCGGCCGCAATATCGCAGATAGGGACAAACGGAGCTGGTGGTTCTGGATCGGGTGCTACAAACTCTAACCACGGAGACAGTACGTGGCGTACAAGAGAGTGTTCCTACAAAAACTTCACCAATGGAAAACCCGACAACTTCAATGGGAGCGGGGGAGTCATCACTTTAATGCAATGGTTTGAAAAGACTGAAGTAGTCTTTCAAGTGTGCTCTTGCCCCGAAGCGAGCAAAGTTAAGTTCGCAGCCTTCACTTTCACCGGCCGGGCCCTTACTTGGTGGAACTGTCGGATTAATTCACTTACTCTCGAAGTGGCTAGCTCCATATCCTGGGCAGAACTAAAAACCTTGATGATGAAGGAGTACTGCCCGAGAGGTGAAATTCAAAAGCTGGAACAAGAACTTTGGAACCTCAGGATGACGGGCTCCGACCTTGAAACCTACACCACCCGATTCAATGAATTGGCTCTCCTCTGCCCAACAATGGTTACTCCGGAGGAGAAAAAGGTGGAGCGATACCTTTGGGGACTGTCTCCCCAAGTGCAAAGTAGTGTCCTGACTTCAAGGCCAACTACTTTTGACAGTGCCAGGGAGCTGGCACAACAACTTGTTGACCACCGAGCCGGTCATAATACTACAACCACCACCACCGATCAATCAAAAGGGGGAAACAACAAAAGGAAGTTCTGGAACCAAAAGAAGAGCCAACCAGCACAGGACCCCGCTAAGAAGCAACAAACTGTTGTTGTCCATGCTGCCACTAATGCTGCCACTACTGCACCACCGAAGCCATATGCTGGAACCCTACCCAAGTGCAACAAGTGCAACTTTCACCACAATGGTGCTTGTAGGGAGATGCACTGTAACAACTGCGACAGGAAGGGGCACACTGCTCGTTTCTGTAAAGCGCCGGCTCGACCAATCAACCAAGTCGCCAGTACGGGGGCAACCCGAACCTGCTACAACTGTGGAGATGCAGGTCACTTCAAAAGAAGCTGCCCCAAAGCACAAGCCCCTAATGCTGGTGGAGTAAGAAGAATCCTGAAAATAGGACATGGGGAAGCAGTTAAGGATCCCGCAGTGGTTACCGGTACGTTTCTCCTCAATAACTCTTATGCATGCGTACTATTCGATAGTGGAGCGGAGAGGAGTTTCGTGAGCCACCAATATAAACAATTACTTGAACAAAATCCCCAATCACTAAAGGATACTTATGTAGTAGAAATGGCAAATGGGAAAGTAGAACGGACTAGCGATATATACTCAGAGTGTACTCTCACTCTAGACAACCATACATTTAAAATTGACCTGATGCTGGTCACCATAAAAAGCTTCGACGTAATCATCGGGATGGATTGGTTAGTTCCTCACCGTGCCGACATTCTATGTTACGAAAGGGCCGTTCACCTCAATCTACCAAATAACGAAACCCTTCTCATCTATGGTGACAAACCTAGTGTGAATTTACAAATCATCTCATGCATCAAAGCCCAAAAGTATCTCCGGAAGGAGTACCACGCCTTCTTGGCCCACGTAGTAGACAAGAAACAAGACGTGAAAGACATCAAAGACATCCCCGAAGTGTGTAACTTCCCGGATGTGTTCCCAGAAGATCTTCCTGGTGTACCACTCGCACGACAAGTCGATTTTAGAATTGACTTAATACCCGGAGCTACCCCCGTAGCCAGAGCTCCATACCGCCTCGCACCAACAGAAATGCAAGAGTTGTCCAGTCAGTTGAACGAGCTTTTGAGCAAAGGGTTCATCAGACCAAGCTTCTCACCTTGGGGAGCACCAGTCCTTTTTGTAAAGAAGAAGGACGGATCCTTTCGCATGTGCATCGACTATCGGGAACTAAACAAACTCACCATCAAGAACCGATATCCTCTACCCCGAATCGACGACCTTTTCGACCAACTCCAAGGAGTAAATTTCTTCTCAAAGATCGACCTAAGGTCAGGTTACCATCAGCTACGAGTTCAAGAAGAAGATATTCCCAAAACTGCATTCAGAACTCGCTATGGGCACTACGAGTTTGTGGTGATGTCCTTCGGTTTAACAAACGCACCTGCGGTATTCATGGACCTAATGAATAGAGTGTGTCGACCCTACCTAGACAAGTTTGTAATCGTATTCATCGACGATATCTTGATCTACTCGCGAAGCGAAGAAGAGCATCGCCTACATCTACGCCAAGTGCTAGAGACACTAAGAGCGGAGAAGCTTTATGCTAAGTTCTCTAAGTGTGAATTCTGGATTAGAGAAGTGGATTTCCTTGGCCATGTGGTAAGTGAGAAAGGCATACATGTGGATCCCTCCAAGATCAAGGCAATCGAGAATTGGTCAGCACCCAAGACGCCAACCGAAATTCGACAATTCCTTGGGCTTGCTGGCTACTACCGAAGATTTATACAAAACTTCTCCAAGATTGCGAAACCACTCACCACCTTGACGCAGAAAGGTGTGATATTCAAGTGGGAAAATAAACAAGAAACTGCTTTCCAAACGTTAAAACAAGCCCTATGCAGCGCACCGATCTTGTCTCTCCCAGAGGGAACCGAGGACTTCGTAGTGTACTGTGATGCTTCGAATCAAGGCCTCGGATGTGTGCTCATGCAGAGAGGGAAGGTTATCGCGTATGCATCAAGACAGCTTAAGACGCACGAGGTTAATTATACTACGCACGACCTGGAATTAGGAGCAGTGGTATTCGCTTTGAAGATCTGGAGACACTACCTCTACGGCACGAAATGCATTATCTTCACTGATCACAAAAGTCTTCAGCATATCCTCAATCAGAAAGAGCTCAACATGCGACAGATGAGATGGGTAGAGTTGCTGAATGACTACGAGTGCGAAATTCGTTATCATCCGGGCAAGGCCAATGTAGTGGCTGATGCTCTAAGCAGGAAGGAGTACTCGGGCCGCCGAGTAAAATCCTTAACAATGACGATCCATTCCCACACGACCATACAAATCAAGGAAGCTCAACTAGAAGCTTTGAAACCAGAAAAGGTGGCAGGAGAGACATTAAGGGGAATGGATAAAAACTTAGAAGTCAAGGATGATGGAGTACGTTATCTCATGAATCGAATCTGGACACCGAAGTTCGGTGGACTCCGAGACGTCATCATGAATGAAGCACACAAGACTCGATATTCCATCCATCCCGGGTCAGATAAGATGTATCTGGACCTCAAGAAATTATACTGGTGGCCGAACATGAAAGCTGAGATTGCTACCTATGTGAGCAAGTGTCTGACTTGCGCCAAGGTCAAAATCGAATACCAGAAACCATCCGGGCTATTATAACAGCCGGATATACCTGAGTGGAAGTGGGAACGAATAACCATGGACTTCATAACCAAGCTCCCTAAGACATCGGGCGGGCTTGACACCATATGAGTAATCGTAGACAGATTGACCAAATCAGCACACTTCCTACCGATAAAAGAAACCGACAAGATGGAGAAGCTGACTAGAACGTACATCAGAGAGATTGTACGACTCCATGGTGTGCCGATATCCATTATCTCCGATAGAGATAGTAGATTTACCTCATGGTTTTGGCAGTCTCTATAATAATCATTGGGAACTAGGCTTGACATGAGTACGGCCTACCACCCACAAACCGACGGACAGAGCGAACGAACCATTCAAACGTTGGAAGACATGTTAAGAGCTTGTGTGATAGACTTCGGTAAAGCATGGGATACCCATCTACCGCTTATCGAATTCTCCTACAATAACAGCTATCATACTAGCATCAAAGTCGCTCCATTCGAAGCTCTTTACGGTCGCAAATGCAGATCACCCCTGTGTTGGGCTGAGGTAGGGGATACACAGCTAGCTAGAGGGCAAGTCTCTAATAGCACCCTCACTGGCCCTGAAATCATAAGGGAAACCACAGAAAAGATCGTTCAAATTCGAGAAAGACTGAAAGCGTCTCGCGATCGGCAAAAGAGTTACGCAGACAAACGACGCAAACCCTTGGAATTCCAGGTGGGTGATTGTGTACTAATAAAAGTTTCCCCTTGGAAAGGAATGATACGATTCGGCAAACGCGGGAAACTAAATCCAAGGTACATCGGGCCATTCGAAATCCTTGCTAGGATTGGGCCAGTAGCATACAAACTTCGATTACCTCAGGAACTCGACAAAGTACATCCCACATTTCACGTGTCGAACCTAAAGAAGTGTTTGTCTGATGAAACACTCGTAATACCACTCGACGAAATCGAAGTTAACGAAAATCTCCACTTCGTGGAGGAACCAGTCGAAATCATGGATCGGGAAATCAAACGAACGAAACAAAGTCGTATTCCCATCGTGAAGGTCCGTTGGAACGCTAAACGAGGACCCCAATTCACCTGGGAACGCGAGGATCAGATGAAACAAAAGTATCCACATCTCTTCCCAAACTCTTGAAATCCCAGTCAAAATGAAAATTTTGGGACGAAATTCCTTCTAACGGGGGGATGATGTGACAACCGTCAAATTTCGGTCAAGTCAAAGTCAAACAAAGTCAACAAGTCAAACCGGTCAACTCCAATAACCCTTGTATGTTAGGGTTTACGTTATGTAATCACTATACAATTCGCTATTTTAATGAGAAATCATCATTTGGAAAGTTCATGTGTTTGATTTTCCTTAGCCTTAACAGTCCTAAACAACGAACCAAAGCGATAAAACACTATTGCACAATCATCGGGATTGTGTACGACACTAAAACACGGTTTAACGGGGTTTACGAACCTTGCGTTGTGAAGCCGGACACTCAAATTAATCACAAACGAAACCTCTCTAAATCGTTTTCACTCTATCTCTTTCTATTTGAAATCTCTCCCAAATCTCTCCCAAATCTCTCTCAAAAGTTACTTTAACTTTTTGTAATCATTTGGGTCATATCGACCCTTAACCGGGTCAAAAATCGCTTGAAACGGGGTAAAAACGGGTAAAATAGCATTAAGGACCTAGAACTGAAGCTTCAGGACCGAAGCCTCTCATCCGAGGCCTCGGATCCGAAGCCTCTCATCAGGACCGAAGCTGAAGCCTCTCAGGAGACCGAATCCGAAGCCATCAGACAGCAGCCTCGCATGCGAGGGTCCGAATCCGGCCTCCATGCGAGGGGTCTCGCAGACGGCCCCATTTTACCGGTTTTTCGACTACGACTTCGTTTTAACTCCGTTTTTCATTATTTTGACGTGGGATTTTCACCCAAAACTTTATTTTATAAACTAAGGCCCCAAAATATATAAATCTCCAGGGTTTTTATAAAAATATATTAAAATAATTAGTGGTTGAACTAATTATTGAGGGAATATTTGCTTTTCCTTAATTTATGGCAAAAGCAAACCACCACCACCTCACTCTATGATCAGCCACTCTTTCCCACTACCCCTTGTCTCCTTAGTGGACCTTTACACCCAATCTCCAGCTCTTCCCACGTTCTAAGAGCTGGAGGATTGATCCTCTCTCCTCATTCTCCATAAAGTTCTTTCATTCTACACTTAGCAACCAAAGGACACTCTCCAAAATTCTCTCATCTTTTCTCTCAACTTCAAGAACTTCAAGGCTTTCTTCAGGGATTTATTTCTTCAATTAGTAAGTATCTTCATCATTCATATAATTATTACACTCCATTCTACTCAAATCATTGATATCTTACACAAATTCCATCTTATTCGGTGTTAGATTCTCGAATCATCAAGACATCTTCTTAGTGTTCTTGGGTTGAATACTTCCTCTCTCTCACTTTCATCTACTGAAACCACATAAGGTGAGTTCATACCCCTACATTTACATGTTTTTCTTAAGTTTTAAGGGGGGAATACAAGTAAAATCATCAAGAACACAATTAAACTTTTTCTATCAGATTACATCAGAAAAGATGAACTTCGATCACGGACTGTTTTGGTCAACTTAAATATTTTAGTTTTCAAAACTGTTCCAGGTGCAAGTAGTTCAAACTCTTAGCTTTAAAATGGCTACTTGCACATCTCCATATGATTTTTCTACAATTTATGGTGATTTTTACAAAACTGCCTGTCATTTCAGAGGCAAACCCAGACCAGTCTGTGATTATGAACATTTCACCTCTGTTAGAGATCACTACAAATCATGATAAAATTTACGAACAAACTAGACTCATATTCCAAACTCTCAGAATTTGCGGATTTGGATTCAGAGCTTTGATGATTTTTCTATAAATTTTCTAAGAACAGTAACAGAAACTGTATTCAACGAAAAGTTGCTGTCAATTTCATTTCACCTTGTAACATGTTGAGCAAGGTGTATATCTTTATGTGATTATATGTTATTGCAATATATGACATTTTATCTTAATATTTAGACACGCATCAGTTTACAAATGGATTTGGACATATAAAATATAAAGAATAACAAGTGATTATAATCAAAGTACAACCGATACATTCAAACATTTAATAAACTATTTTGAATATAGTTTGCATACATTACTACGTACTACCCTTGGTTGATAAACTATAATAGGTATAGTTTATGATACATTACATAACACATACATTTAAAAAGGGTACATTTATACAAAGGATATTTTCATTAAGCAAGGTACGGCCATACGGTACCAAGTTTTCATAACACGTAATTCCGTTAATGACTTTGTGAGACATTTACTTCAAATTACCATTAAGTCCTGTATTGTAACCAGAGTCTCCTTGAGGGAGAGCGTGATAGTTGTGTATAGATCTATATTGGGTTTGACAAACCCACACCTAAACTGCATGCAACAGTTAGACCGATAGGTCTGGGGTGACAAATGTCATAACATTTCCGACGCCTGAAGAACGTCGTTTTAGGAAACCTTGGTCATAGTATGGTTATAATAAACTCACATAAAGTATTAATAAACATTGGAATTTACGGGAACTTCATTAAAATTTAACGAGTTTATGTTGATTTAAACTTGCATTGTTTTACTATAAATATGACAAATTAGTTGTACATTTCGGTCTTTGGGTTTTAAGACTACATTTACACATTAAGGAAAATATTGGATTTTATAACACAAATACTACTTTTACAAACGAAAGGCTTTTAATAATACCAAACAAAAGCTTATGAACTCACAAACCTTTGTGTTGACACTTTTTCAAACAACTTGTATTCTCAGGAAATCATTAAACAGGTAACCAAGTGCTTTTGAGGATGGGGCGCTAAGGCGTCTACTATTTCATATTTTGTCAACATATTGTAATTGATTCGTAAACATGTAATTCATACAATGATGTCACTTTTTCAATTATATATATGTTGGTTGTGTTTGCTTCAATTACTATTACAATTGTTGTTATGATACTATACATGAAGTCCTCCACCCCCGGACTTTTCCGCCATCCTTGGTTTGGGGGTGTGACAAAACCTAATAATACATTTCGTTTATCTTGGTGGAAATTGGTGAATCGTCATTCACCTACCTTCAAATATTTTATAGCTTGGATTACGACATCCCTCTTCCAAGTTATAAAATAGTTTGTTGGGTCCTAGCCTTAATATATCATATTGGATGTTATATTGAGGACTTAAATAAACTTTACGTGAATTTCTCCCATTGCTGATGTCTGGTTTAGACAACAATGATCTTCCCAAACCAAGCTTTCCTAATGAATATGACTTCCCGAGTTTGGCTCATGGAAGTCATACTTCTCTTCCTCCACCTCCTCCAATTATTCTCCCTAACCCACAAGTTCAAGGTCACTCAAGCCCTAATGGCAAGCAAGGTCTAGGTGTGATCACATCTTGGAGATGAAGTCACATATTGACAAGCCGGGAGAGTTGGGTGTCAAAGTCTTGAGAAAGTTGGTGGTTCAATCACTTTCTAAGTCACATAGTGAGTTCCTTTGGGACTCCTATGAAACAGACTATGACAAGACCCTTAATGATCATATCTATTTGCTTGGTACTGCTGAATCAGAAATGATTTGGAAGGCTAGTAAAGCAAATTTTATTAGAAGATCGACTTCCCAAAACTTTATGAACATTGACAATGATGACACTTGAAATCCAGAAAAAGCATTCTCTTCCCAATGGAAAGGGATCGGCCATAGTCAACTCGGTTGACCAAATGGTAAAGAGAAAAGCTAAGTCTGTGATAGTCCCATGTACCATTACCAAAGGGTCCATTTGTTAAAATTGCCAAAGGAAGGGGCACTGGTTGCGAAGCTGCCAAATTTACCTAAGGATGTTAAAGTCAATAAGTTTGACTCTACTTCAGGTAAAGTCCATTGTCTAACTCTGTTAAGTTTCTATTCTGAGATTCTTATTACATGATGTGACTTGGTCACATGTTGATGTTTTAAGAATCAAAGAAAAGTGAAGAAACTTAAAGGAAGTATATGCTGATTCTGATTGCGAAGATGGTTTTCAATCGCATGGTTCGGTGATCAAAATTTTGAGCTGTTGCTTAGGAGTTATGATATATTGCTTAGGAATAGATAACAACAAGTTTTTCATATGCATTTGCATTGTAAGGATAAGTTTTTCCGGAAGTTTTAAAATAAAAAAAAACTGTTTTGATTTATTTATTTTAAGTATCCTTACAATGGCATTTGTGAAAAATTGTTGTTTACATGTTTCCATTGATAGCGATATTGGAAAATGGATTTGATTCTTTCATTTGTGGTAGTGTCTAAATTTACCAAATAAGGAAAGTTTCTCATCACCCAAGTTTCAATTGGACCGAAACTTGGAATCATGCAAATTGTATAGTATGATGAATGAGAACTTTCAAGCATTGGAAAATTAAGACTAATTACTTGTTCACATGGATGTGTGAGTCAAGTAAAGGACTAAGGGATCGAGTACACATTCTTGTGCACTGATCAAGACCACCACAAATAATCGTTAAGACTATTCGTCATGATTTACTAAAGTTTAGTAAATATGGTTATACTTACAGGCTTAAGTGTAATTCTGATACGTTGGAAAATTTTCGATGTATAGCAGAACGAATGAGAAGAATCAAATTAGGCAGAAGGATAAAAGTTTCTCAACTCTGAAAAGATGGAAGAGTACTTTAGTATCATGTTTGTGATCATCTTAATGATTTAGAAATCATATCACAATTAGTCCTCTAAAGGTCATCTTAGTGCATTCTTATGACTAAGAAGAGGAGTCATGAATTGTTGAAATGGTTAGATCAGGAAGATGAGTCATACTTCGTTCCAAAACAATTCTTAGAGTCATACTCCAAGATTGTAACTTGAGTGACATATGTTAAAGAAAGGTTTAAAACACTTGTCAAATGTAAGACTAAAGTGTCCTACTCTTGTACATTTGAAATTGGTAAGTTGTGATGTTTTGGATAAAACAAAGACCAACTAAGGCCAATTGTGTGAAGTGTTTGTCTTGATAAAGAATCCACGCTATCTCTTGAATATTTGGCAAGATAGTCTTATATGTCAAGAGGATAGTGGGAGTCTTAAAGATCCTAAAAAGAATTTCAAGAACTAATCACGAATAAAACCTGAGGTTCTTCACTAGCACACGACTTGAGGTTTATAACCTATCGTGTTGACATATTCTGTGCCCATTCCAGTTAAAGTTGGCTTTGCATAGGAGTTCTGAAAGTTCTCAATTGGTTGCATAACAACTTGGAAGCAATGACAGGCCCTGTACTGCCAGGTGGCAAGAAGTTAAGATTTCATAAGTTCAGTCCATATGAGTTTGGATTTGTCATTATCCTTGTCTTGTGACTATGGTTTTGACGATTCACATGGATAAGAACACATACACCATAAAATCTAAGGGTCATAAGGTTTTTCTCTCCGATTCATGAAAATGATGGTGAGGAAACACTTCCACCAAGTAGATTTGAAGTAGATGGCAAAAGGTCTAAACAATTAAGTGTTTTTATGTCCTTAACTATACCTATTATAGTTAAATAGTAAGGTTGTTTGGATGCCTTTGTTACGCAAAGGTACTGTACTGAAGTGAAAGCTTTTATATCCAACACACATATATATATGATATATAACTAATAATTCAACGACATTCGGACAAATAACAGGATACCCTAAGTCCACAACCAAACAAGAAACAGGAAGTAAGGTGAGCTATCAGTCCTAAGTCATGTCCTTAAGACATGTCCCTATCACCATTAGTGGTTATGTATATTAATGTATTCATATATATGTAATTATATGTTAAATAGGATCCGTTTGTGCTCAAGACTCCATTTGACACCCAACAATCCTATATCTATCTTCCATTTGAATTACTCACTACAGGTGAGTTCATACCCCTTAATCAACCTTTGAAATGATTTTAAATGCTTTATGGGGGGGAATACAAGTTGAAATATTCTAGTTATTGTTTTAATCACATGTGATTAATAACTAGAACAAACAGAAAGATTTTTTATTGCTTTCAAATTGCTATCAAACATATGGATTTTCAAGTGTTTCAAGACCCTTTTATTAAACTTTTAAATACTAAAAATATTTCCAAAACTCTTTTAAACTTGCATTGTTTTCAAACTCATATCTACACTAATCTATTTATATAAGTAAGACTTGAAGGACTTAGGACTGATAGCTCACCTTACTTCCTGTTTCTTGTTTGGTTGTGGACTTAGGGTATCCTGTTATTTGTCCGAATGTCGTTGACTTACTAGTTATATATCATATATATATGTGTGTTGGATATAAAAGCTTTCACTTCAGTACAGTACCTTTGCGTAACAAAGGCATCCAAACAACCTTACTATTTAACTATAATAGGTATAGTTAAGGGATTACTACTCACTACTACTATTACATCGACCCATACAAGACTTGAAGGATTTAGGACTGATAGCTCACCTTACTTCCTGTTTCTTGTTTGGTTGTGGACTTAGGGTATCCTGTTATTTGTCCGAATGTCGTTGAATTATTAGTTATATACTTCCTGTTTCTTGTTTTTATGAGCTGGTAACACTTAATTCTAAGTGTTTTTATGTCCTTAAGACATGTCCCTATCACCATTAGTGGTTATGTATATTAATGTATTCACATATATGTAATTATATGTTAAATAGGATCCGTTTGTGCTCAAGACTCCATTTGACACCCAACAATCCTATATCTATCTTCCATTTGAATTACTCACTACAGGTGAGTTCATACCCCTTAATCAACCTTTGAAATGATTTTAAATGCTTTATGGGGGGGAATACAAGTTGAAATATTCTAGTTATTGTTTTAATCACATGTGATTAATAACTAGAACAAACAGAAAGATTTTTTATTGCTTTCAAATTGCTATCAAACATATGGATTTTCAAGTGTTTCAAAACCCTTTTATTAAACTTTTAAATACTAAAAATATTTCCAAAACTCTTTTAAACTTGCATTGTTTTCAAACTCATATCTACACTAATCTATTTATATAAGTAAGACTTGAAGGACTTAGGACTGATAGCTCACCTTACTTCCTGTTTCTTGTTTGGTTGTGGACTTAGGGTATCCTGTTATTTGTCCGAATGTCGTTGACTTATTAGTTATATATCATATATATATGTGTGTTGGATATAAAAGCTTTCACTTCAGTACAGTACCTTTGCGTAACAAAGGCATCCAAACAACCTTACTATTTAACTATAATAGGTATAGTTAAGGGATTACTACTCACTACTACTATTACATCGACCCATACAAGACTTGAAGGATTTAGGACTGATAGCTCACCTTACTTCCTGTTTCTTGTTTGGTTGTGGACTTAGGGTATCCTGTTATTTGTCCGAATGTCGTTGAATTATTAGTTATATACTTCCTGTTTCTTGTTTTTATGAGCTGGTAACACTTAATTCTAAGTGTTTTTATGTCCTTAAGACATGTCCCTATCACCATTAGTGGTTATGTATATTAATGTATTCACATATATGTAATTATATGTTAAATAGGATCCGTTTGTGCTCAAGACTCCATTTGACACCCAACAATCCTATATCTATCTTCCATTTGAATTACTCACTACAGGTGAGTTCATACCCCTTAATCAACCTTTGAAATGATTTTAAATGCTTTATGGGGGGGGGGGGGGAATACAAGTTGAAATATTCTAGTTATTGTTTTAATCACATGTGATTAATAACTAGAACAAACAGAAAGATTTTTTATTGCTTTCAAATTGCTATCAAACATATGGATTTTCAAGTGTTTCAAAACCCTTTTATTAAACTTTTAAATACTAAAAATATTTCCAAAACTCTTTTAAACTTGCATTGTTTTCAAACTCATATCTACACTAATCTATTTATATAAGTAAGACTTGAAGGACTTAGGACTGATAGCTCACCTTACTTCCTGTTTCTTGTTTGGTTGTGGACTTAGGGTATCCTGTTATTTGTCCGAATGTCGTTGACTTATTAGTTATATATCATATATATATGTGTGTTGGATATAAAAGCTTTCACTTCAGTACAGTACCTTTGCGTAACAAAGGCATCCAAACAACCTTACTATTTAACTATAATAGGTATAGTTAAGGGATTACTACTCACTACTACTATTACATCGACCCATACAAGACTTGAAGGATTTAGGACTGATAGCTCACCTTACTTCCTGTTTCTTGTTTGGTTGTGGACTTAGGGTATCCTGTTATTTGTCCGAATGTCGTTGAATTATTAGTTATATACTTCCTGTTTCTTGTTTTTATGAGCTGGTAACACTTAATTCTAAGTGTTTTTATGTCCTTAAGACATGTCCCTATCACCATTAGTGGTTATGTATATTAATGTATTCACATATATGTAATTACATGTTAAATAGGATCCGTTTGTGCTCAAGACTCCATTTGACACCCAACAATCCTATATCTATCTTCCATTTGAATTACTCACTACAGGTGAGTTCATACCCCTTAATCAACCTTTGAAATGATTTTAAATGCTTTATGGGGGGGGGGGAATACAAGTTGAAATATTCTAGTTATTGTTTTAATCACATGTGATTAATAACTAGAACAAACAGAAAGATTTTTTATTGCTTTCAAATTGCTATCAAACATATGGATTTTCAAGTGTTTCAAAACCCTTTTATTAAACTTTTAAATACTAAAAATATTTCCAAAACTCTTTTAAACTTGCATTGTTTTCAAACTCATATCTACACTAATCTATTTATATAAGTAAGACTTGAAGGACTTAGGACTGATAGCTCACCTTACTTCCTGTTTCTTGTTTGGTTGTGGACTTAGGGTATCCTGTTATTTGTCCGAATGTCGTTGAATTATTAGTTATATATCATATATATATGTGTGTTGGATATAAAAGCTTTCACTTCAGTACAGTACCTTTGCGTAACAAAGGCATCCAAACAACCTTACTATTTAACTATAATAGGTATAGTTAAGGGATTACTACTCACTACTACTATTACATCGACCCATACAAGACTTGAAGGACTTAGGACTGATAGCTCACCTTACTTCCTGTTTCTTGTTTGGTTGTGGACTTAGGGTATCCTGTTATTTGTCCGAATGTCGTTGAATTATTAGTTATATACTTCCTATTTCTTGTTTTTATGAGTTGGTAACACTTAATTCTAAGTGTTTTTATGTCCTTAAGACATGTCCCTATCACCATTAGTGGTTATGTATATTAATGTATTCACATATATGTAATTATATGTTAAATAGGATCCGTTTGTGCTCAAGACTCCATTTGACACCCAACAATCCTATATCTATCTTCCATTTGAATTACTCACTACAGGTGAGTTCATACCCCTTAATCAACCTTTGAAATGATTCTAAATGCTTTATGGGGGGGAATACAAGTTGAAATATTCTAGTTATTGTTTTAATCACATGTGATTAATAACTAGAACAAACAGAAAGATTTTTTATTGCTTTCAAATTGCTATCAAACATATGGATTTTCAAGTGTTTCAAAACCCTTTTATTAAACTTTTGAATACTAAAAATATTTCCAAAACTCTTTTAAACTTGCATTGTTTTCAAACTCATATCTACACTAATCTATTTATATAAGTAAGACTTGAAGGACTTAGGACTGATAGCTCACCTTACTTCCTGTTTCTTGTTTGGTTGTGGACTTAGGGTATCCTGTTATTTGTCCGAATGTCGTTGACTTATTAGTTATATATCATATATATATGTGTGTTGGATATAAAAGCTTTCACTTCAGTACAGTACCTTTGCGTAACAAAGGCATCGAAACAACCTTACTATTTAACTATAATAGGTATAGTTAAGGGATTACTACTCACTACTACTATTACATCGACCCATACAAGAGTCAGTACATTTATGA
Organism: Lactuca virosa; assembly: GCF_052849685.1. NCBI lineage: Eukaryota > Viridiplantae > Streptophyta > Magnoliopsida > Asterales > Asteraceae > Lactuca > Lactuca virosa. The sequence continues at coordinate 364,612,741 of NC_136429.1, read as the reverse complement.
GTCACTACATAAGTACTACATTGAGTAACAATACAAGCTATACACTATACAAGAGAACATATTATGCACTATACAAGAGAACATACTATACACTATACAAACATTGAATACTATAACAAAATGTGACATACTACTTCTCGATACGACACTTCATCGTGGTATCACTTTGTAACCAGAGTCTCCTGGAGGGAGAGTGGACATTGTGTGTATAGATCTATACGGGACAGACACTCCCACATCCCGACTGCTAGCTACAGTCCCAGCCGAAAGGCCAAGGGGTGACAGAATGCTACCTCACTATATATGACCTGGAGGGTCATCCGATATTCAGCCGTCGATCTGCATGGTTACATACGAGTTCACATTCAAACTTTTAACTAACCAATTTAGAATTAAAGGAAAAGTAGGCTCTCCGAGGCGTATTGTTCATTTAATACCACCTGGTGTCTACATTTTTTAGACTCTCCGAGGCGTATTGTTCATTTAATACCACCTAGAGTCTACATTTTCATTACTTTAGATTCCCCGAGGTGTGCTGTACATTTAGTACTACCTGGAGTCTGTATTTTATCACTTTACGACCAACAGTGTCACTGCTGAGGAAAAATATTAATTTCCCCTATTACACTTATTTTGTAATCACCTTACAAGGGTGAAGTCTAAAACTATATTTGCATACTAATAGTTTTCACTGGGGGAAAACCCTTTCATTTACGAAAGAACAAACATACAAACAATCGGGTCTTGGTAGAAGACTACTTTTTACTAGGAAATATAGGGTTTTCTACGGAGCATACTATTTACAAACATTTGAAATCAGTTACTACACTACATTGTTACAAACATTTTTATACAAGCAACGACACTAAATACTTATGAACTCACCAACTTTATGCTGATAAACTCTTTCAAAATAACTTGTATTCTCAGGTCATCAGTAGACAGGTACAGATGAAGCTTTTGAGAAGATGGAGCACATACAAGACTCATCTTTTATTTTGATTATACTTTTGGTGTCTTACAAACTATACAGAACACGCTTGTATTACAATTATTATATTAATGCAATGGATGTTGTTGCTTGTCTTTACTATTATGCATTGTTGTGATATTGTACATGACGTCCTCCACCCCAGAACGTTTCCGCCGTTCCAGTTTTGGGGTGTGACAGATTGGTATCAGAGCACTGTTTACAGTGAATCAAGTATATCAACCCATAAAAGATATACGAACTATAAACACAATGGGATTAAAACACTTTGACCAAGAATATATACTTTTAAATAATAAAATATTTAGCTAAGTATATATATATATATATATATATATATATATATATATATATATATATACATCTAATTATTCCAGGGTCAGTATCATACTAGAACAGAACAAAATTATTATGATTGTTGAACATCACAGTTAGGCTTAGAGACATATAGTCAAAACTAGGGGGATATAGCCTGATCAACTATATTTTCTGAGGAGTGACTAGCATGTGCCTAAGAATGATTGTAGTGTTGCAACAAGTCTAAAAACTTACCAACACTACCACAACGAGAACATTAGAACAGAATACTATAGGAGTATTCTGCATTACTGTAAATTACATATGTGAGAACTAAAAAGGTCGTTACTAGTAGGGCAATAGTTGCTAAGTGGATACTCTAAGGTTACATGTGACTAAGGCGCTATAGACTTAGAATCTGTGATCTTTGCTTTATTTCCTGTTCCTTGTTTGGTTGTGGATTTAGAGTTAGGGTCACTTATTCGAAGGTCTATCATGTTTTGGTTGCATGTAATTGGTATGCACTATGCAAGTATTGAGTCAACTAATAATGATCATCTTATAATTATCTTAGATTAGTACGTCTACTGACTATTCTTTCCCCATTCACGCGTAGATAACATGGCTGGTTTCCATCTCCCCGGCGATCCGTATTACCCCAATCAAGGCATTGGTGGATGGCTTGATGAGGAGCCAGAAGATGATCACCCAATCCCTTTGGGTGATCACCTCACAGAAGGCTTTTCGGATGGCTCCGACTCTGAACCAGAGGTCAACAACCTACCCACAGCAGCTCCAAATCCTAACCCCCGCCCGACATTTCAAGGTCCCACTCGCTTATGGGCAACAACCTTGAATCGATGGAGTGATGAGCAAGGTCAGCCTTTACCTTTCAACGGAGACCGAAGCTTTTACAATATAAGCGAGGGAGGTTCAGCTGATCGAGTCCTGCCCATCATGGTCCGTAGGATCACTAGGAACATCGAGCAAAGTCATGCAGCCATCGACCGAGTAGTGGAAATTGACGCCAACTCTGGCCTCAACACGGTCCGCATTCGCCAACTCAAAGAGGCTTTGGAAAGAACCATGAGAACCAATAAGGCTCTACCACAACAACTAGCTGCATCCCGAGCTGAGGTCATGGAACCCCGAGCGCGTCAGAGGGCGCATGAACGACACCTTCAGGAAGTTGTACGCCAACTGGCAGACCTGAGGGTTCTCCCAAGGGATACCCGTCACCAGTAGAAGATGTCGACTCATCTTTACTTTTAAATTAAGGAATAACCTTTCTTTTCTGTGCTCTATGGAGCATTTGCCTATAAACATTCCTAACTTTGAAAGTACTCTAACTAGACTTCTAAGCTGCCAACATTTTCCCTTAAGGTTTGATGTAATACCTACTGTTAGGTCATTTTTTTCCGAACTCATTTTACATCATTAATACCAGTAATATTGGTAGTTATCTACTCTATGGGAAAGTCTGTACTCTTATGTTTCCCTACTCTATTGTTATGACTTTATCTGATAGTTGGACTATGGCGATTTAGTCCATGAAACACGCTCATCATACTTACAATCGATTCTTACTATTATCATCATCTTTATGAACTTTCAGTAAAAGATGCCGCCTCGAAAGCGTCCAACTAGAAGCACGCCTGCAAATCAAACTCCACCACCACCACCCCCTCCGCAGTTCGATGTGATGATGTTTCAGGCAGCTGTGACCGCAACTGTGACAGCCGCCATGGCCCAAGTAAACTCTGGTGGCGTTAGTGGAACGGGGACTGGCACCAACTCTAGCCATGGTGAAATCCATCCACGTGCACGAGAGTGTACTTATAAAGATTTCATCAGCTGCAAACCTACATACTTCAACGGAACCGGAGGGATCCTTGCACTGTCCGAATGGATCGAGAGAACAGAAGCAATCTTCGAGATGTGCTCATGCCTTGACGGAAGCAAGATAAAGTTCGCTGCTTGCACCTTCACCTCCTGACGTGGTCGAATGGCCATGTCAAATCACTCTCACTGGTAACAGCTAACGCCATGGGCTGGGATACACTGAAGGACCTCATAACAAGGGAGTACTGCCCGAGGGGCGAAGTTCAGAAACTCAAGGACGAACTGTGGAACCTCAAAATGCAGGGTTCCGACATAGTGGCTTATACAGCTAGGTTCTGCGACCTGGTGGCTCTATGTCCTAACATGGTCCCCGCCGAAAGCAAGAAGATCGAAAGATACATCTGGGGTCTAGTACCCCCATATCGAGGGAACGTTCTAGCATCACACCCTGCGACCTTCGATAGTGCCAAGGAATTGGCCCAAAGGCTCATCGATCACGAGGTTCCTTCTACTCCATCAACCATTACAACGACTACCCCCGCATCAACCAAGACATCTGACAACAAGAGGAAGCGGTGGGACCGAAAGAAGGGCAAATCAACTCAATCCTCTTCCAAGAACAAACAGACTGTGGCTGTCCATGCTGCCACTACTCCTGCTGCCCCTGTACCAGCCAAAACATATGCATGAAGCCTACCCAAGTGCACCAAGTGCTCTTTCCATCATAACGGCCCCTGCCGGGAAATGCACTGCACGAATTGCAACCGGAAGGGCCATATGGCCCGGTTTTGCAGAACACCACCCAAACCCATTTCCCAGGTCCCCAATACAGGAGTAAGCCAGGCCTGCTACGGCTGTGGCGAGATAGGACACTTCAAAAGAAACTGCCCAAAGGCTGGGAATACGGGTGGAGGAGGAAGACTACTTGCTATTGGTCACAATGAAGCAGTAGCAGACCCCACAGTAGTCACGGGTACGTTCCTTCTCGATAACTCTTATGCTTGTATCCTATTTGATAGTGGGGCAGAGAGGAGCTTCGTAAACCAAAACTTTAAACACTTACTTAAACACTCACCGCAAACACTAAAAGAAACCTTCGTCGTAGAAATGGCTAACGGAAAGACAGAGAGTTCCAACGAGATTTACATAGGTTGTACCCTCACGCTAGATAATCACTCATTTCCAATCGACCTCATACCAGTAGCAATAAAAAGCTTCGATGTCATCGTGGGCATGGACTGGTTGAGTCTCCATCGTACTGATATCCCGTGTTTCGACAAAGCCATCCGTCTAAACCTACCAAATGACGAAACCTTGTTGATCTACGGAGAAAAACCCAGTACGAGCCTTCGTATCATCTCAAGTATTCAAGCCCAGAAGTACTTGCGTAAGGAATATCGTGCATTCCTAGCGCACGTTGTCGATACGAGCTGGAAAACAAAAGACCTAAAAGACCTCCCCGTAGTACGCGACTTCCCCGACGTCTTTCCTGAAGAACTACCGGGTTTACCTCCCCAACGTCAAGTCGAATTCCGAATCGACTTAATTCCAGGAGCTACCCCCGTAGCCAAATCGCCCTATCGTCTAGCACCTGCTGAGATGCAAGAACTGTCCGGTCAACTTAACGAACTGCTCAGCAAGGGCTTTATAAGACCAAGCTTCTCACCCTGGGGAGCACCAGTCTTGTTCATAAAGAAGAAAGACGGATCATTCCGTATGTGCATCGATTACAGGGAACTCAACAAGCTTACAGTCAAGAATCGTTAACCTCTCCCTCGCATAGACGATTTATTCGACCAGCTGCAAGGGGCGAGCTACTTTTCCAAGATTGATCTGAGGTCCGGGTATCACCAGTTATGAGTGCTTGAGGAGGATGTCCCGAAGACAGCCTTTCGAACTCGTTACGGACACTACGAGTTCGTAGTGATGGTATTCAATTTAAGTCACGCGAGCCCCCGGACGTTTCGGCCGTCTGGTTTCGGGGGTGTGACAGGTTGGTATCAGAGCTCTGTTTATAGTGAACTAGCATATCTAACCACACATTGATATGCAACTATAAACCAAAAGAGGGACTAAAACAACTCTGAACAAAACAAATAAAACACAACGATAAAACATCTTTGCTTGTGTGAATTAGGAAAAAGAACATAATACTAAATCAAACAAAATAACACTGACATCTCGGTTAAGTCAGGACTGTTCATGGCTGTAGTAAGGGGTGAGTGTAGCATGATCAACTACATTTTCTCCAAAGTGCAACTATCACATGCTCCGAGAAAGGCTCGATGGTCAGTAAACCTAAAAACATACCCTTGAGTTCCAAGAAAAGAACATTAACTCAAATTACATTAGGAGTAATAATAGTTTACTTATATACCTCCTCTCAGTCGACATGGAAGGAGAACACCATGGCATTCAGTTTCATCAGGTCCTAGTAGCCCATAGGATGATCGAGGATGAGCCAGAGATGGAGCAGGGAGGAGCACACGACGTGGGGCCTGACGAGTACACAGACACGGACTATGAGTTTGATGGTACCGACGACGACATGGATGAAGAACAAGACTCAGGCAAGGACTCTGCCACCTCACCAGCCAGCGCGACGCAACAGGACCACCCCGCCCCACCAGGAAATCCCGCAAGGGAGAATCGCTCTCCGGAGGCTGAGATTGCTGCTCTGCGGCAACAGCTATTCGCCATGGAAGCGCGTGTAGTGCAAGCAGGGCAGGAAAGGGATGAGGTCATTGGAGAAATGACCGAGATGGCCCAGTTGTTGGCACAACACTTCGGAATGTGACCCTACCTACCACCGACGAGCGCATCTTAGGGTGTTAGGATTAGTCATATCTATCTTTAGTACTAGGCTTATGTGATCTATGCTATGTACCATCGACTCTATGTTTAAGTGATTACACTACTCATAGAGCCGTTATGCTGCCAAACTTGCACCACTTATGTATGCTCTTCTGAGCAAAATTTTCATGTATCAAAAATGCGGATAATATTAATGAAAAGTTCTATGTGTTCTATTGTGATGTTGTGATTTGCTATGTGCTATATATACATGATTGTATGCTAATTTGTGAAACTACTTAACTTTATGCAAACACCTAGTTTCTTTTTAGGACCATAATCTCACAAAACTATAGGCACTCAACATCTTTCCGTTCCATGACAGAAAGATGCCTCAACGACCAACTCGTGGAAACCCTGGACCAACCCCACCCGAAGTCAACTCAGCTGCATTCCAAGCAGCTGTATCTGCTGCAGTTACTGTAGCCATGGCACAGATCCAGCAAGGAAACAACGGTGGAGTCAATGGACAAGGGGCTGGGAGTTCGAACAATGGAACAAATCACGAACCTACCAGGACATGTTCCTACAAGGACTTCACCAACGCCAAACCCCGAACCTTTAATGGCACGGGTGGAGTGATAACCCTGAAGAGATGGGTGGAAAAGGTGGAATCAGTATTCGAAATCTGTGAATGTCTCGAGGAGGTAAAAGTGAAGCTTGCCGCGTGCACGTTTGTCGACCAGGCTCTCACCTGGTGGAATGGACACATAGAAGCCCTGACACTCCCTGTAGCCAACGCTATGCCATGGACGGAGCTGAAAGAAATGCTGATGGCTGAGTACTCCCCTCGTGGCGAAATCCAGAAGATGGAGCAAGAGCTGTGGGATCTCACCGTCCGAAACTCTGATATAGATGCATACATATCAAGGTTTAGCGAGCTGTCACTACTGTGCCCTGGCATGATTACGTCCGAAGGGAAGAAAATTGAACGATTCATCTGGGGATTGACCTCCCCAATTCAAGGAAATGTAATCGCTGCAAAACCTGAAACCTTCGACAGTGCCAAGAGGTTGGCCAAGAAACTGTACGACCACAACAACAAGAAGGGCGAGAAGCCAGCGGAAACTGAAGGAAAGAAAGAGAGTGACAACAAGAAAGGAAAGAACAACAAGAGAAAAGGACAACAAGGCTCGGAATCGACAAAGAAACAACAAACAGTGACAGTCAACGCTGCAACCACCCAAGTACCCTTCACACCACATGCTCCAGCCTCAGCTAATCCAAGCGCTCCTAGGCAGTATTCTGGGAATCTCCCAAAGTGCAACAAGTGCAGTCTCCATCATAATGGCGAATGCAAGGAAATGCAATGCACCAGTTGCAATTGGAAGGGTCACACGGTAAGGTATTGCAGGACCTATCCACCCCAGAACCAACTACAAGGAAACAACAACAACAATAGCCGCAACAACAACAACAATACCAACAATAGCTGCAATAACACAGGATCAAGCCCCACCTGCTATGGATGTGGAAAGACTGGGCATATCCGTCGCAACTGCCCCAACACCAACAACCCTGGGAACGGAGGAACATGAAGGGTGCTAGCAATGGGCCAAGGAGAAGCGGTTCAGGATCCCACTGTTGTTACTTGTATGTTTCTCCTAAACCACACTTATGCATGCATCTCATTTGATACCGAGGCAGAACGAAGTTTTGTGAGTAATAAATTCAAACACTTATTAAAACAACAACCCCAAAAGCTTGATGAAACCTTCACGGTGGAAATGGCCAATGGGAAGACAGAATCCACTAGGGAAATCTACATCGGATGTACCCTGACCTTAAATCATCACCCCTTTCAAATAAACTTAATGCCTGTTTCCATTAGGAGTTTTGATGTGATTATCGGCATGGATTGGTTAAGCCCCCACCATGCTGAAATTATGTGTCACGAGAAGGCCGTTCACCTTCATCTTCCAAATCACGAAACCCTAGTTATTTACGGAGACAAACCTAGCACAAACCTTCGTCTTATCTCGTGCATTAAGGCACAAAAGTACCTACGAAAGAAGGACTTGACGTTCCTAGCTCATATCGTGGATAAGTCCAAAGAAGAGATCAATATTCGAAACATCCATGTGGCTTGCGATTTCCCGGATGTCTTTCCGGAGGATCTTCCGGGGATACCCCCAGAAAGACAAGTCGAGTTCCGAATTGATCTAGTGCCAGGAGCTACTCCCATCGCCAAATCACCCTACAGATTGGCTCCTACGGAGATGCAAGAGTTGTCCAGTCAACTCAGCGAGCTTTTGAACAAAGGATTCATCCGACCCAGTTTCTCACCTTGGGGAGCTCCGGTTCTCTTTGTCAAAAAGAAAGACGGTATCTTCAGGATGTGTATCGACTACAGAGAACTTAATAAGCTTACCATCAAAACCGTTATCCACTTCCGCGAATTGACGATCTATTTGACCAGCTCCAAGGAGCTAGTTACTTCTCAAAGATAGATCTGCGATCTGGATACCACCAACTCAAAGTTCGGGAGGAGGATATTCCAAAAACCGCCTTCCGAACTCGTTACGGACATTATGAATTTGTTGTAATGCCCTTCGGTCTAACGAATGCTCCTTCCGCATTCATGGACCTAATAAATCGAATTTGCCGACCATTTCTCGATAACTTTGTCATCGTTTTCATCGATGACATCCTCGTCTATTCTCGAAGCGAGAAAGAACACGGCTGACATCTCCGACAAATCCTGGAAACCCTGCGGACCGAAAAGTTGTATGCAAAACTCTCTAAGTGCGAGTTTTGGCTCCGAAGTGTGAACTTTTTGGGACATGTTGTTAGTCAGGTAGGAATTCATGTGGATCCTTCTAAGATCCAAGCCATCGAAGGGTGGGCAATTCCAACAACACCCACGAAAATTCGCCAATTTCTAGGCCTCGCAGGCAACTACAGGAGATTCATTCAAATCTTCTCCAAAACAGCAAAGCCACTTACCTCGCTTACACAAAAGGTCGTACCCTTCGTATGGACGGACAAGCAAGAAGCTGCATTTTGATCTATGAAGCAAGCACTCTGCAGTGCGCCGGTGCTATCGCTACCTGAAGGAATAGAAGACTTTATAGTTTACTGCGATGCGTCAAATCAAGGTTTAGGCTGTGTACTCATGCAGCGTGGAAAGGTGATAGCTTACGCGTCCCGGCAACTAAAGACGCACAAGGTAAATTACACCACTCATGATTTGGAATTGGGAGCAGTGGTCTTCGCCCTGAAGATTTGGAGGCACTACCTTTACGGTACTAAGTGCACCATCTTCACCGACCACAAGAATCTCCAGCACATCTTGAATCAAAAAGAGCTAAACATGAGACAATGAATATGGGTCGAACTGCTAAACGACTACGAGTGCGAAATCAAGTACCACCCAGGCAAGGCTAACGTAGTAGCCGATACCTTGAGTCGGAAAGAATACTCGAATCGTCGTTTGAAGACTCTCTCCATAACCATTCGATCCCACCTAACCTCTCAAATCCGGGCAGCCCAGCTCGATGCCATGAAGACAGAAAACAAAACAAGCGAAGCACTGCGTGGAATGGAGAAGAACTTTAAAGTGAAGGGAGACGGAACAAATTACTTCATGAACCGCATCTGGGTCCCTAAACTTGGGGGATTCAGAGAGGTAGTCATGAACGAAGCCCACAAGACGCGATACTCCATCCATACAGGTTCAGACAAAATGTACTTGGATGTTAAGCAACATTATTGGTGGCCTAATATGAAGGCAGAGATTGCCACTTACGTTAGCAAGTGCCTCACTTGTGCTAAAGTAAAGGTGGAATATCAGAAGCCCTCCGGATTACTACAGCAACCAGTAACTCCAGAGTGGAAATGGGAAAGGGTTACCATGGATTTTGTGATCAAACTACCCAAGTCGACGGATGGTTTGGACACGATCTGGGTAATAGTTGATAGATTAACGAAATCTGCCCATTTCCTACCAATAAAAGAATCATACAAGATGGAGCGCCTGACAAGAATCTACATCAAAGAAATCGTGAGATTCCACGGAGTACCCGTATCTATCATCTCAGATAGAGATAGTAGATTTACTTCACGCTTTTGGAAATCGCTTCAGAAAGCTATGGGAATGTAACTTGACATGAGCACTGCCTACCACCCACAGACAGATGGTCAAAGCGAGCGAACATTTTAAACGCTAGAAGATATGCTTCGCACGTGTGTGATAGACTTTGGAAAATCGTGGGATACCCACTTGCCTTTGATCGAGTTCTCATATAACAACAGTTATCACTCGAGTATCAAAGTCGCTCCTTTCGAAGCATTATACGGGCGTAAATGTAGATCACCACTGTGCTGGGCAGAGGTAGGAGACATCCAGATAGCAAGAGGGCAAACGCCAAACAATGCCTTAACGGGACCGGAAATCATACGCGAGACGACCGAGAAGATAATTCAGATCAGGGCCCGACTGCAATCATCATGAGACAGGCAAAAGAGCTACGTCGATAAACGACGAAAGCCCTTGGAATTTAGAGTCGGAGATAGGGTGTTACTAAAAGTCTCTCCTTGGAAAGGAGTGATTCATTTTGGGAAGCGGGGCAAACTGAACCCTCGATACATTGGACCCTTCGAGATTCTTGCCCGAATCGGTCCAGTGGCTTATAGACTGCAGCTACCCGCTGAGCTCAGCAGTGTACACCCTGTGTTCCACGTTTCCAATTTGAAAAAGTGCTTATCCGACAAAACTCTCGTCATCCCATTAGAAGAAATTGAAATCAATGAGAATCTTCTGTTCATCGAAGAACCAGTTGAAATCATGGATAGAGAGGTGAAGCGTACTAAGCAGAGCCGCATTCCGATTGTGAAAGTTCGATGGAACGCGAGACGTGGATCAGAATTCACATGGGAACGCAAAGATCAAATGAAACAGAAGTACCCTCATCTATTCTCGCATTCTCAAATCTAGCTTTCAAAAGAATTTCGGGACGAAATTCCCTCTAACGGGGGGATGATGTCACAACTAGGAATTTTGGTGCCTTGTAACTACAACAATTAAGTCAATTATGAGCCAACAATGTGAAAGCATGTATGATGCTTATTCAATAACAACAAAACTTCATCAAATACTTCATTCAAGCACTACAAATAGTCAACAAAAGAATTGGAAACCCTTGAAATCCCGGTTTAGGTCCATTTTGGACTAGAATTTCCTTATTGGGCCTAATGGACCAATAAGTTTCCAATTTAACTAACTTGAACCTAGAACTCTCAAATGGGCCCTAATTGGACCCATATACATGAAACTTAATATTTTGGACCTTATTGGGTCACAACCAATTTAAGTTAGCCCTAATAGGTCATAAAAATCATTCTTTGATTTATGTTGGGCCAAAAATCATCTAATTTAACCATAACATGGGCTTAAGCATACAAGGCCCAATTATTTTTCCTTCCCCTCTCCATTCTCGGCCCAAACCACAAAAGAAAGGAAAGAGTTGACTTTAGGATAGCCACCTCACCATTATCTCTTGGATTTCCATGCATTCATCTCATATTTCCATGCAACTATCCCATCAAAGATCTCTCTTCCTCTCTCTTCTTCTCTCGGCCGAACACAACACAAACACACACACAATTCACTTAAACTCTCTCAAGGAAACTCTCTCCACTCTCCACCAAATTTTCGAGATTTAGGAAGCTTTCAAGGAGATTATTCCACAAATACATCATCTAAGGTAAGATATTACTTGGATCCATGATCTAGCTACTTCATTTCATCAAAAATCTCTTCTAAATCTATTCAAACTTGTGATCTTGCATCTTAGAAGCCTCTAAATTCGAGATCTTCCAAGAAGACTTGCTAGGATCGAAACTTTCTTCATTTCTCTCTTCAAAACCGAAACCACAACTCAAGGTGAGCTTCATACCCCTCTTTTTGGTTTTTATGTGTTTTATGGGGGAGAATACAAGAAAATGTGTAGATCTATGTGTATGTGTATGTTATGTGTGATTTTATGCATGTATGTGTGTTTTTATGTGTTTTTATGATGAACATGTAACTAAAAAGGGGTGATACTCGAGATCTATGACATGAGAAAGGAAACAAACATGATCTAAGTTATTTTACACTAAACAAGTCAAGGATAATAACTTATAAGATTATGATGAACATATTTCCAACATAAAACCCATTATTGGGCTTAAATTGTCAAAAATACAAAACTTGGGTTAAAAATTGTCAAGTCACGGTTTCTTAAGGGCCAAAAGAGTCAAAACAGTTTCCATAATTGTTTTTCTGAATATTAAAATTTTCAAAGGACTTGAAATGTAAATTTTTAGCTTAATGGGCTAATTTTGGGCTTTTTGGCCTAATAAGCCCAAAATTGCGAAAAATGACAACTAAAGGGGCTGAAATGAAACTTTATTCAAAACAGGGGATAAAAAGTGTAACAAAACCATTTCAAGGGTCAAAAATGCTTTTCATATCCAAAAAGGATAAAAAATGTAAAGTTTTTGGATTTTGGGCCAAAACTGTAAAAATTGCGAATAATAGGGTTTTAACCGAGAAATACCATTCTGGAAGGGCTAAATCTGTTAACAAAATCACTTTTGGGTTAAAACTATCATTTCAATAAATTTATGATGCAAAAGTGTCAAGAAAATGTTTTAAGGACTAAAAATGCAATTCTTTTATTTTAAAAGACTAAAATTGTTATTTTTATAAAAAGAAAGGTAGTGAAAAGGTCAAATCCCTACTTTTAAACAAACTATTTCATTAAGTCAAAATACGAAATCATGACTACCGACAAATCGAAAGACAAATACACGTTTAACTCCAAATATCGTGATAAAAAAATCAATCGGTCTCGAATCGATACCAAACCAACAAACGTTAAATCAAACCCTTCAATAGATACGCGATACCTAAGATGAGTAGATATACAAACTTTGGGCTTGAGAGTTTCAAATCATGCTTGTTGGATCTTGCAAGTCCATCAACATGATCTTTGGGCCCAAAGGGATAACGTTTATATGTTATTGGGCCTTCTATGACCCAATATTTTATAAAAGGACTTTCAATAACTTTTATGTGCTATAGGGCCCTAGTGGCCCATTAGTAAAGCTAGTAAGGTCAAAGTATTCAAATGCGAGTTGGACCATCGTGTCTTTCGCATCCCCGACAGCCTAAGGTACTTACGATAGTAGTAGGACATAATGCTCCTCTTCTCTTCGTTCGCTAAGGCTTATGAGTAATCAAAGTAGACGGAATTAGGACGTTATTCAACAGTAATCAAGGTGGAGTAATCAATAGTCATTCGATATGACGGTACAAAAGTTAGCAATCACTTATATCTTTCGACATCGGAAAACATCGGGTTTTCTGGGAAATCAATACTATTCATTCGAAAATTCCATAACTATATTACAAAACACTCTCTTTATATATATATATATATATATATATATATATATATATATATATATATATATATATATATATATATATATATATATATATATATATATATGTTTTGAAATCATTCATGCATCAACTTATGGATCTTCACACTTTGATAAACTAATGTCTTTTCAGAAAATATCGGATTTTCTGGGTTTTACAAACTATACAAATCATTTTATTCACAACTATGCTTATGAACTCACCAACATTCCATATGTTGACGTTTTCCAAAATAACTTGTATTCTCAGGTAACAGATAAGCGGAAGGGTAATACCAAGTATGTTAGAATGTTTTGTATTGAAAACTTTGAAACAATTTGTGTTACGAATGTGTAATATTTGATAACAATGTACTGGATGTAAACAATATCAGTTGTAATGTATTGATGCATGGTGATGTTTATGTTATGATTCATGTATATTCATTGTGATGGTATTCAATTTAAGTCACGCGAGCCCCCGGACGTTTCCGCCGTCTGGTTTCGGGGGTGTGACAGAGATAGAGAGATAGAAAGATGCATATGCTATGTCCTAGGTCGGATCTTCCGATCACGCAGAGGGGACATCGTATGACTGACATAGATAGATAGAGAGAAGCATAGATAGAAATGCATAGAAATAGAGTGCATATGTTGCGTCCCAGGTCGGATCTTCCGATCACGCAAAAGGGGCAACATATGACTGACAGAGAGGATAAGAAAGAAAAACAATTTCACACCGACATACTTTATCAGAACACCCCAGTCACCTTATCAGCACCAGAATTAAGGACATAAGTCCGTACGCCGAAGAAATGTTGATCCACAGTTCTAGATGATAAGTAACTTTAATGTAAATTGTAGGCTCCTTTGTTTTTGTCACTGCTCCATCTATCTGAGCGTCGTATGGTCAGTCCAAATGTAACTATCTACGTCCAGATGAGTTGACATTGTCAAGTCCTTTCATTATCAGCTATGTCTAGTCCTTCAGAATCCTTTGTGCCTACCAGCACATTGAACACAAAGTCTAAACAATTTGGCTTCAGTGCATTACACGCATCTGATATTTCCCTTTAGCACTAAACTTCATATCACTTCCCAAAAATACTTACAAAGAAAAACATATTTTTGTATTTTTGATTTTTTTTTATTTTTAAACTAATTGATTTCTCCCCCTAAATTTTTGCATGGGGAAGAAATAGAATAAATGCGCAAATTTAAACAAACAAAAATAAAAATTTGTCTTTGAAACGAATCATTTGAATAAAACTTAGCAGTATCGAAAGAATTCAAACCGTAAGTCAGCAATTGAAGTTGCATCCAGATGATCTGAGAACAGCACGCAGATGCAACAACATGTTCAACCTTAGTTGTGTTTCAATTCCGGAACATATCCGAAAATTCTTTACACCGTTAAGTGCAATCCCCTTTGTGATACTTTTTTTGTTCCTTTCGCGCAAAGGACACATACCCTCAATTTAAGTTCTGAATGTTGTACAGTTGAGAGATGTCCCATATCATATGCTTGGAACAGCCACTATCAACAAACCGAAGTCTGATGATATTCGTCCATAGCTGCTCCGACACAGAGTGTGGGATTAGATGCTTTTTGGAACCCAGTCTATTTTGAAGATGGGTTGACCTTTATCATCTACGCAAGGTACTCTCTCCCATGACATATCCTGTTTATCAGACACAGAATATGAAGAAATGTTAGAATCATTAGATTATTTGGGAGTATGAACCTTTGGTACCCATCTGTAGTTGGGTTTAACCAATTTCTTGTTCGATCGGATGGATGCCTTATCACTTGCTTTTGAACTTGAAACTGACGGCCGAGATGACTTCGATCTAACTGATCTTGGTCTAACAGGACCATCTCTTCAATTTTGCTTATTGTCCGTCATTCCCTTCTTGTCCTTGGGAGTTTGATTCTTTCCCTTCTTCGCGTTCCAGTCACCATTGTGTGATTGTGACCTCGAAGGATTTCTTTTGGAGAATCTCCCTCTTGGCACGTTCTGCCAACCATGTTGGTAGTGAGGCACTTATACACGATATGGGCAATTTCTGGCAATGTGACCGAGAGTCCCACAGTTTAAACAAGTCTGTCTTTTCATATAAATCAGATTGTGACTTGGTCCTTGTCCAAAAGAATTTTGTTTCAAGGGACTTCCACAAGCACAAGCATAAGAACATTTAACAAATTGTTTAACATAATTTTGTGGCTTGGGTTTTTCCACAGTGGGAGTATCATCATCACATGCTTTTGAAACACTTTTAGCAGACGCAGAATTGTTTTTGATCTGCTCACTCCCATCTTGCACTGCTTCTTTATCTACACGTGAAGTAAAAGCATTAGAATTGTTTGCTTCATCACGATATTTTGAATCACTATCAGCAGAACAAGAATTATTTGTGTTCTACTCATGCCCATTATGCACTTTGACCTGCTCTACACATGAGGTAGAAACATTTGTATCATTCACCTCAATATTCTCAGGTGGGCCAGATTGTTCATTCTTAAATGAAGGTGGTACATGAGGCAAACCATAATGAGCAAGTATCTCTACCTCATTGATTTCAAGGGCGGGGTATAGTTGTCATTGAAGGGTGGTGGAACACTGTGTTACCCTAGACCCTTATTCTGATTATCTTTAAATCTTAATTGTTTTTCTATCATGGACACAACTACCTCCAGATGAAGACATTGATAGCCATATGGGGTAGTTCCCATCAGGCAACAACGGTTCTGCCTGACCCTACTTAAGCATGCATATTATGTCAGTGAAGACTTGCAGTAATGCCGTTGGATATGGTTTCCGCTGATTGGATTAGTCTGACCATGATCTTCTCTAACTTACCAGTAGCTAGCCTGTCTACTGTCCCATAGAAGGGGAATCAAGCCCAATTCTATCTTGCTTTCACCTCCGCTGTGAAGGCTCTTATCTGTCAAATTTCTTAAAGTTAAATTCAACATCTTTATATTTAGATTTTAATGCATCAACTTCGGTAGTTAGATTGGCAATCTTTATTTGAGCATAATCGTAGCGTTCACATTTAGTGCTATATTCTTCTTGAAGTTTTCCAAAGTCCTTGGTTTTGGCCTCTAATTGATTTTTTAAAGGTTTTTGGCCCTTCCTAAGAGTGTATCCTTCATACCTAAGGTCCTCATTGTCTCTACGTAATATATCAATTTGATGATGAAGAAATTTAATTGTATCACTACAGGATTGAGAACAGGAAGTTTCATTGACCTCTTTCGTGATTGATGAACTCATTATTCACAAAAAAGTCAAGCTTGAAAGTCAAACTTGAAAGTCAAACATAAAAGTCAAACTTAAAAATCAAACTTAAAAGTCAAACTTAAAAGTCAAAAGTCAAATTTGAAAGTCAAAGGTCAAACTTGAAAGTCAAAAGTCAAATTTGAAAGTCAAATATGAAAGTCAAACCTTTTGTCCAAAAAAAAATAACCTGCTGACCGGAAACCCTTGCTTCGGACCGAAAACGTACGTGTAGACCGGGAACGTTCGCTGCTGACTGAAATCGTTGTGAGGCCGAGGACTTCGGATGAGATCTTGCGAATCTGACCGCAAACTCTGATGAGCTCCGCAATCTGCTGCTGGCCGCCTAGGGTTTGACCGAGACCGAGGATATCCGCCTAGATTTCGCAAATCTTGACCTAAAATGCCCAAAACTTGCCAAAAACATGGGATTTTCAAATCTTTAATGCCAATCTCAATCAAAACTCCAAAAATATGAAGAACACGAAGAACAATGGCCAAAAATTTATAAAATATAAATCAAATACACTAAGAAACTCCAAGAAAAAACTGTTTGCAATGACACGATTGATACCGATCCAAGCTCTGATACCACTTGTAAGTCCTGAATTCTCCTACGTATCAATCGGATTCACTTTGATGGTGCGGAATCCCAATCAAAGTGTATAATGCAAGAAGATGATTAAGAACACAAAATGAATCTTCAATGCACACGATATATTGATTAATCGTCTGGTATATAAGATTCTGATTACACGTTGTTTTCTCTATGTGTCTCTCCAGATCACGTCCCTTGCATATGACAGCCCCTAGAACATCCAACACCCTTTACAAGACTCAAATAAAGCTATTTATACGTACACCTAATAACCAAGCCCAATCCCAAAACCTAAACAAAACAACATTAAGCCTAACCAAAATCACATGTGATTTTAGTCCAAACAACACCAAAACATGGTGTTTTCGGCCCTTGACGGAGAACTCTAATAGCTTATGAAAAGCAAAGTATAAACCACAATTTATGACCTAACAATCTCCCCCTTGGTTTATATCTTTCTTTTCACTTAGAATAAACCACAATTTAGTCCTAACAAAGCTTCAGTTAAAAGAGGTCCAGAGGAGTTGGTGGAAAAAAGAGGTTCGGGCGGAAGGATGACATCAACGTCTAGTTCTACTTCTGGTGGTCCAAAGAGGGAATCTAAATCGATGTTTATGATGACTTGTTAAGTGGGTTTGTCCAAAGAAGGCATGTCACATTCCATGATGTGTGAACTAACATGAGGTTGAGAGGAGTTTCAAATAAATAAGTCGTTAAAGATGACATCAAAGCTTTCTTCAATAAGACATGATCTTCAATTTAGGGCCCTATATGCGATACCTCGGGTGGAATAACCCAAAAAGATGGCTTGATCGCATTTTGGTTGAAATTTTCTCAAGTGCTCTTTGTTATTTTTGATGAAAAACATGCAACCAAAAATGTGGAAACATTTAACATTAGGTTTTTTACCATTAGGTGCTTGATATGGCGTACCTTTGAGTCACTTATTTATAATGATTCGTTCTGAACAAAACAAGAAGTGGCTACTGATGGGTTTTGAGCATTCTAACACTTCCTAAGTGTACATGCAACCCTAATAACCTTGAATCTATGTTTTCTCTATATACATGCAAATTTCGTTTTCAAGGTTATTTCCTAACTAGCATGGCATGGGGATTACATAAAACATAATACTAGTAGAAATACATACCTTGTTGTTGCTTGGATTCCTTCAAGACTTTGTGAGCCTAGCACCCCAAATGTTGTGCCTCAAATTCTTCACACAACACCACAAAACTTGGAATAACTTGAGAGAATGTCACTTAGCCTCAAAATCGGTTATGCCCTCTCTAGAAACTCTTTAGTGCCCATTTTGCATGCTATAGGGTTTCTTTTATAGTGTGTCATAATTAGGAGTTACAAATGTAAACCCTAATTGTCATGACTCTTCATTCCTCATGACCCATGGGTTTGTAACTCCCATGGACTATCCATGGAGCTCCATATGGTTATAACCAAACCCATAAACCATGGATCATTAATCCACCATAAAAGAATTGATGATTGTCATAATCAACCCTATATATTTAATTAGTCTCACTTTGATCACCAAATTAATACTAGATTAATACTTGATCAATACTAATTAAATAATACTATTATTAATATATTAGAACTTATAATATATTAATAATCACAAGTGTACTTTCTCTTATTTTGTCTATCCAAGTATTGCAATGCCATGCAACCCAAATGGACCATGCCGGGTCGGGTCAAGTACATACCAAATAAAGTTATGGACTTAGACACTATATCCAACAGTCTCCCACTTGGATAAGTCTAATAACTATATTTGTAAATATGACTTCAAAATCCGACTAGCAATCGTAGCTCTTTCAAAGTCTCTCGGAACTGAGATGATGATGATACGCCATTTAAGATAAGTGATCATATAATCCTCTGTTCTCATGATATCAGCCGGACAAACACATGGAACATGGTCTTACTTATTGTCCAGCATTTGTTTCTCGATCTCTGAGATGTTTCGACATAGAACTATATTGAACACATCAATTAGGTTCTGACCGGGCCCGATACATAAGTCAAAACCAAATCATCGAGGGGCCCATATATCGCTTCTATTTCTAAAAGGAACAGATAAACTTCGACTGATATGCTTGTACGAACTACTTGTTGAATTATTCACAAAGGCACGTTTTATAACATCGAGTTACCAATGCATTTTCGTACAATCAATGAATAACCAACTCATAGTCAACAACTCATATCTCTAGGTTTGAAGATTTATATGATATTACCATCTCACGATCACTCGAGATAAATTCCATGAAGTGATGCAAGTGAGCGTGGGTTGAATCCAATACTCAGCCCTTATGATTACTCATGAATGTTGTAGCAACTATTGCATTGTCTAAAGCACTTTAGACAAATCATACAAGCCAAATTCATGACAGTCTTGATTCATATCTACTTCCAACATATGACTGACTGTGGATGGTTTGAATAATATGATATATACCATAACATAATTATTCTGGAAGTCAAAACATGCAAAGTGAAACACAAGAATAATACTAATCTTATATGGCCCCAACACTTTGAGTGTAAATAAAAACACCTTTTATTTAAGCACCATATTGATTACTTATTATTTATGTTTCGATTAATCAACTTTATGCTTGAATTAAAACATTAGTTGTCCCATGCTCCAAGCATGTACACTATGTTTTTCCAAACAACAATTATGCCATACTCCAAGTATGCATACTATGTTTACATATAGATCAATTGACAATATTTGAATGATGCTCATTTCACAATTCCAATCCTCGTTGTAAATGCAAGAATACCAAACTCTTGCCATTTACTGTAATCTGTTAGATTCTAAACTTATATGCAATGATCCCCTTGTAATGACTATACACAGAAGTCACAAAGACTTGGCAACAGACATTACAAAGTATTCCAATGGAAAACAATTCCATGGAAATGAAGTCTCAAATTCAAAGTACATTCCTTTGAACATCCTTCTTAGCATTAAGTTCTTTAATCTTACAAAGATTCAAAGAATAACTTCCACCTATGGAGACAATTCCATATTACCATTTTGACCATCACTTATGAACAAGAGTTGTCTCTTTTCAAAATATGTCAATATGGTCCTTACTCTATACTTCTAATTGTCCATGAGCAACCAATCTTTGGTAAACCTCAGATTGTCCTCGACAACTTTGCTTAATCATTTTAGTCATTTCCAGTTCTATTCCTTTTTCCATCTTAATGCCCTAGGCATTTGGAAAATTTAGAATGGATGAATATTATAGCACATGTAATCAAACCTATACCCAAAGCATACGGGACATGATTTATGCTATAAATTTTTTTTATTTTCCATGTTTTCATAATTCGAACTATGAAGAGGGATGCCGTAATCATAATCGAATTTTGAGAACGCAACATATATAGAATTTCCTTATGTTGAACCATTCCAGCATAACATTCATATATATTCTTGACTAAAGTAGATTAAATTCTCAATCTAAGCTTGTAGAATTGGAGTGAAGTACAAAATCCTCTCCCTTAATTATAGCAAAACAACTTTTTCAAGGCGAATTGAAACTTTTGTTTTCTATAATTAACATCATCCTCCCACTAGCATAATGATTATTATCTTACTAGCATAACACTTATGCTCCCACTAGCTTTGACATGTATCCAGAGATCAGCTGGACTTTTAGAAACCAACACTTTATTGACTTTTCTACCAAAGTTCAGATTTCTGATACGCAATTTCTTTGATAAGACTTTATCAAAACCATACACCTTTCCTTAGATAGCTCACTTGTGTGTCTAAACAATTATGAAGAGGGATGCCGTAATCATAATGTTTAGACCTTTTGTCATTCTCACAATTGCTATCTACTCAAAATCTACTTAGTGAAAGAGTTTCCTTACCATCATTTTCATGAATCGAAGAGAAACCTTATGACACTTAGATTTTTATGGTGTATGTGTTCCTATCCATGTGAATTTTTCATAACCATAATCACAAGACAAGGTTAGTGACAAATCCAAACTCATATAGACTGAACTTGTTCAATCTTAATTTCTTGCCACCTGGTAGCACAATGCCCACCATTGCTTCCGGGTTGTTATGCAAACAATTGAGAACTCATAGAACTCACAAGCATAATCAACTTTTAACTGGAATAGACACAGAAATAAGAATATGTCAACACGATAGGTTACAAACCTCAAGTCGTGGGATAGTGATTAACAAAACTCTTGATTAGTTTTTGAAACTATTTCAGAATCTTTTAGACTCCCACTGTCCTCTTGACATATAAGACTTCTCTTTGTCAAGAACCATTTCTTGACAATACAAATATTCAAAAGCTAGTGCGGATTCTTATCAAGTTCAACACTTCTCACTATTGGTCTTAGCTGGTCTTTGTTTTATCCAAAACATCACAACTTACCAATCTCAAATGTACAAGAATAGGAAACATCTTACTCTACATTTGACAAGTGTTATGAACCTTCTAAAGACTATGTCACTCAAGTTACAATCTTGGAGTATTACTCCAGGATTTGTTTTTGGAACGAAGTATGAATTATCTTTTGATTTAACCATTTCAACAATTCACGATTCCTCTCCTTAGGCAACAAACACACTAAGGTGTCCTTAGAGGATCAATTATGATATGGTTCCATAATCACTAAGATAATCAAAATACACAAGTACTCTCCCATCTCTTCAGATTGGAGAAACTTTTATCTTTCTGCCTTATTTGATTCTTCTTATTCATTCTGCCATACATTGAAACTTTTCCAAAGTTTCAGAATTACACTTAAACTCGTAAGCATAACCATATTTACTAAACTTTAGTAAATCATAACGAATAATCTTATCTACCTTTGTGGTGGACCTGACTAGTGCACAACTTAATGTACCCGATCCTTTAGTCCTTCGCCTGACTCACATGCGAATGTGAACAAGGAATTAGTCTTAATTTACCAAAGATGAAAATTCTCATTCATCACACAATACAACTTGCATGATTCCAAGTTTCTATCCAATTGAAACTTGGGTGATCGGAATCTTTCCTTATTTGGTAAATTATGACACTACCACTAATGAAAGAATCAAATCCATTTACCCATACTACTTATCAATGGAAACATATAAGCAACAACCTTTTTCACAAATGCCATTGTAAGGATACTAAAAATAAAATCAAAACCGTTTTCTTTTATTTTTAAAACTTTGCGGAAAACTTATCCTTACAATCCATATGGAAAACTTGTTGTTATCTATTCCTAAGAAATATATCATAACTTTTAAGTAACAACTCAAAATTCTGATCACCGAACCATGCGATCGAAATCCATCTTCACAATCAGAATCAGCATATACTTCCTTTAAGTTTCTTCACTCTTCTTTGATTCTTAAAACATCAATATGTGACCCAGTCACATCATGCAATAAGAATCTCAGAATAGAAACTTAATAAAGTTAGATAATGGACTTTACCTAAAGCAGAGTCAAGCATTTGACTTTACTATCTTTATGGACTTTTAGGTAAATTTGGCAACTTCGCAACCAATGCCCTTCCTTTGGCAACAGAAACATATGGACTCTTTGTAAACGGTACACAGACTTAGCCTTTCTCTTTACCATTTGGTCAACCGAGTTGACTATGGCCAATCCCTTTCAATTGGGAAGAAAAAGTTTTTCTGGACCTCCAATGTTACCATTGTCAATGTCTATGGAAGTTTGGGAAGTTGATCTTCCAATTAAATTTTGCTTTACCAATGCTCCAAATCATTGCTGATTCAGCATCATCAAGCAAATAGGTAAGATCTTTAAGGGTCATGTCGTGATCTGTCATCAGGGAGTGACTGAAGAACCAAGTCAACAGCCAGCTACCTCGATACTTCGACACCCGGCTTTCCCGGCTTGTCAATATGGGACTTAATCTCCAAGACCTAAGCACATATAGACTTTGTTTGCCAATAGGGATTGAGTGACTTAGAACTTATCAGGTCTTGAAACTTGTGGGATAAGGAGATTTATTGGAGGAGGTGGAGGAAGTGAAGTATGATTTCCAGTCCCACTAATGCACAACAAAGGGATTGATCTTTCACCTTGGTTGCCATTTGGGATATCATCTTCATTAGGAAGCTTGTTCCTAAAGATTTAGGAAGACCATAGCTGTCTAAACTAGACATCTATAATGGGAGAAATTCAAGTTAGTTGATTTAAAGTCCTTAATATAACACCCAATATGAAATATTAAGGCTAGGACCCAACAACCTATTTATAACTGGAAGAGGGATGTCGTAATCAAAATTATAAAATAGTTGAAGGTAGGTAAATGACGATTTACCAATTTCCACCATAAAAACGAAATATAATTAAGTTTTTAATTGGATTTGAAACTCCTAGATCTTTTGAGATACATTGAACTTTCAATGGCATGTTTGAACTCGATTGTGCCCTCTCAAGTTTGTGACTGGGATGCCGAGGATCACAAACAAGGTGTGAATAACCATACAAATTGACTTGGTACCCTTAACTATATTATCTAATCGATGTGCCGGTTAACCACACACGCTCCACCGATCTATAATAAAGTCAAGTTACCCTTTGCCACACTTACTAGTCCTTGTTAGTGTGTCGGTTAACCACACACGCTCCACTAACGACTTGGTAAGGTACAAAGTGTAATTTTATGGGTTAGCACCTATTTCACATTTTCCTAAAGTAACTAAGATTGGGAATTTATAATGTATAGTTACTTTATAATTCATTATACTTTTAATGAGTATTTAAAGTCGTATCCTACCCGTTCGGCTAACGACCCTCCACCGATCAAGGAAGCAGTGGGTGAGAGTGGATACCCATTAAGTCACCATTTTATAGGCAACAACCTTATACCCCCCTTATAGACCAGCTTCGTGAATGAGGCCTACTTGCGGTAAGAATGACATATTCTTATACATATCTATATAATAAAATTATAATAATAGTATAAGTGTTGATTTTTAAACTTTTTAAAAAACTAAGGTTTAATTTGGAATTAAAGTATTAAAGAGTAAGACTTTTCAAATTCCAAAACTTGAGGGCAAGATTTTAAACTATTCCAAGTCTCTTCAATTTGTAACTTATGAGTTTTTAATGGTTCATAAAATGAAGACTCTTCACTTTATGAAACCTCTTTAGTTCTTTAATCACAATTTAAAGAAGTGACTTTTGGTTATCCATAACTTGAGGACAAGTTATGGACACCATCATTGCCATTAAGATCATGAATTAAACACATATGGAGGTTACACATAATTCCTATGATCTTCTAAAACTCATAAGAACACAAATTCATGTCAAGCAATTTCAAGAAATCATATAAACATATACAATACTTGAAAATTGATAAAAGTCATGTAAAATGGGTTAACATAATCATTATCATTTTGAAAAACAGATTTTACAAGTCCAAAATAGATTAGGATAATGATCTTAATCCATTTCCAGCAACAAAACTCGAAAAAACTGCCCAGCACGCTCCTACTCGTCGAGTGCATGATTCTACTCGTCGAGTAGGATGAATTTGTTCATGGACTCGGCGAGTCCTCCCCATGAACTCGGCGAGTCCAGTCGTCAGAGTGCAGAATTTTCGATTTTTAAGCAGTTTTGCATCAAGTATACAAAAAACAATCCTAGGCTCTGATACCACTGATGTGTTTTGAGCATTCTAACACTTCCTAAGTGTACATGCAACCCTAATAACCTTGAATCTATGTTTTCTCTATATACATGCAAATTTCGTTTTCAAGGTTATTTCCTAACTAGCTTGGCATGGGGATTACATAAAACATAATACTAGTAGAAATACATACCTTGTTGTTGCTTGGATTCCTTCAAGACTTTGTGAGCCTAGCACCCCAAATGTTGTGCCTCAAATGCTTCACACAACACCACAAAACTTGGAATAACTTGAGAGAATGTCACTTAGCCTCAAAATCGGTTATGCCCTCTCTAGAAACTCTTTAGTGCCCATTTTGCATGCTATAGGGTTTCTTTTATAGTGTGTCATAATTAGGAGTTACAAATGTAAACCCTAATTGTCATGACTCTTCATTCCTCATGACCCATGGGTTTGTAACTCCCATGGACTATCCATGGAGCTCCATATGGTTATAACCAAACCCATAAACCATGGATCATTAATCCACCATAAAAGAATTGATGATTGTCATAATCAACCCTATATATTTAATTAGTCTCACTTTGATCACCAAATTAATACTAGATTAATACTTGATCAATACTAATTAAATAATACTATTATTAATATATTAGAACTTATAATATATTAATAATCACAAGTGTACTTTCTCTTATTTTGTCTATCCAAGTATTGCAATGCCATGCAACCCAAATGGACCATGCCGGGTCGGGTCAAGTACATACCAAATAAAGTTATGGACTTAGACACTATATCCAACAGCTACAACATCGATCCATAAATTTAACGTAATATTTGGCTGATTTAACAAGGGTTTGAGTTCTTCTTTCAACAACACCACTTTGTCGAGGAGTGTATGGAGCATAGGAATTATAATTAATTCATTTGCCACCAAGATAATTGTTTAGAAGAGCATTGAAGAATGCAGTGTTGTTGTCACTGTGGATGCTTCGTACCATAAGCTTCATCTAAACATCAACTCTACTGATGAAGTTGATAAATTCTTAAGCTGTTTGATACTTTTGGCGAAGAACGAAAACCCATGTGAAATGCGTATGCCCATCAACGATTACCAAGATGTATTTCATCTGTGAGATTCTTTCAATTACAAAATGGACATATAAGTCAATGCGTAGTAACTATAGAGGTTCTCTTAGGGTGGAATCCAAGATTAGAGGTGAAATATCTACTATGCTCAAGAGTCATATTAGAATGATATTGCTAATTAACATATGATCCTAAGGGTCATACTAACAACAACTTGATACAATTGACTATTTATTAGAAATTGATTTTAAATTTTTTTAATAAACTCTTATAATTAATTGGGAAATAGTTATTTCATGGAAATAGTAATTTTACAATAACAAGTAACTTATTATTTCAGATGGTATCAATTAATAATTTATGTACACCTTTTTGGACTAGTTTGGTCATTTGTCTTTTACCTAAAGACAAAGTTTATATGGTCTTGCAAATAGTTTAATCAAAAGTATGGAGCATGGCTTGCATGTTTAGGAGATATGTTGGTCTAGTGTCATAAGTGCTTTAGTGGTTAAGGACCTATGGATAATAACTCTACTTTAAACATGGATAGAGGCTTTCATTTGGTACATTATTGAGCACCAAAAGCCGAGAGCATCTCTCACTCTCTCCATCTCTTCTCTTTTCTTGCACTCTTGAAGAATTGTTACGTGGATTGCACTCTGTTGGATCAAATACTTGGGTATTTATTTCCAAGATTAAGAGCTTTAAAGAACTGGCATTCTCATCAAGTTGGTGCAATGTTGGTGTCTCATTAGTTCCACATTCTTCATCAAAACTCAAGCATCCCAAGAGGACTCAAAGTACAATAAAGGTTGTTATAATATTCTTCCTTCTTTGGTGTGTTTTAATTTTTCCATTAGTTGCAATATGATCCTTGGTGGGTTGTAAATTTTTTACTAAGTTCGAATTTTATAAGTGTTTCGTTTGCCGTTTATGAGTTTTTGATACTATTTTTGAACTAAAACCCAACAATTGGTATCAAGAGCAACCTTGCAATTTTGGTTAGATTTTTTGATTTTTGGAAATATTAGTTTTTGGAGAATATGAATAACTTGGTTTTGTATACAAAATAAGTTCATACATATTTTATTTTTGGCAACTTTCTTAATTGATATTTTTGTGACAAAAACTTACATGCATTTTTTGTCACTTAAAGTTGTCTTAGAAAAACAAAGGTTGTTTTATGTTTATATGTTTTTTAGAGTGCATAAACAAGCCATGGACCATTTGTGTTGTTGTTTGTGTGATTTGTTTGAAAATTTTTTGTAATATTCTTTAATTCATAAAAGTATGTGATAAAAGTACCTAGTTTTTATTCTTGTCATTTTTATGTAATAGATTAGTTTTAGACTAGATTTATTTTATAAAAAATGTAACCACATGAAGATGGAGGCCATTTTTGAAGAATACAAGTGGAGGCCATGGTTTTGTAAGGTTTTTATTAAAGTTCATAACCTTTATAAAAATCTTATAAAATTGCAAAAAAGTTGGTTGTTATTGCAAATAGAAGCTTGAAGATCACATGAAAACAACTTGTATTATTTGGTCCCTTTGTCCCTTAGGAAGGACTTAAAACTTTTGTGTTGGCTCAAAAAATTGTTAACTAGATCAATTCTTGTTTAGTTAAATGCATGCTTGTGCTGTTTATTTTTCAAGTACATGTGGTTGATAATTTAGCTTTTCACAAACTCAAATTATTTTTTGGTCATAAATAAACATCACATGGAGTTTGGTTTTAAAAATTTAAAAGTTGAACATAATTTGAACCCAAGAATAAGGTAAAGGTTTCTAAAGATGACACATGCTTTGAGTGTGTTGTTGTGGGGCATTGGAAAAGGAACTGTCCTAAGTACCTTGCTGAGTTGAAGAACAAGAAGGCTGGGGAAGGAACTTCAATTATATCCATTTTCATGATTGAAATGGGACTATTTACTTTTTTGTTAAATACTTGGGTATCTGATACTGGTTATGGAAGTCATATATGTAATTTAATGTATGGGTTTTGAAAGAGTAGGGAACTGAAGGCATATGAGATGGTATTGCACATGGGAATGGAGCACGCGTTACAGTCCAAACAATAAGACATTTTGATTTGTATATACCATATTGTCTGTATTAGACATTAAACAATGTGTGTTTGATTACTACTATCATTAGAAATATTGTATCAATTTCTCGTTTAAGAAAACCTGGTTTTAATTTCAATTTGTTGATGATAATGTTCATTCCCTCTTGGATGAAATATTCTATTTTGAGGCTAGACCAATAAATGGAATTTATTAATTGAACCTAGATGACACTTCAAACAATAAGTACCTTTATCATGTTAACACCAAAAGGATCAAACAAGGTTTGAACCAAACATAGCTATGGTATTTTCGCCTTGGACACATAAACAAGAAGTGTATATCCCAACTCCAAAAGAGTGGAATTTTGGTGGCAAATGACACTGAGTTTTTTGACATATGTGAGTCTTGCTTATGTGACAAGATGATGAAGTCCCCTTTCTCTGGATCTACTGAAAGGGCAAGTGTTTTATTAGGAATCATACACACTCATGTATGTGGTCCTTTTAAAACAATGTATAGATATGGTGAGAGATATTACATCACCTACACTGACGACTTCAGTCGTTTTGGATATGTGTATTTTATGAAACATAAACATGAAGCATTTGAAAAGTTTAAATATTTTCTAAGTGAAGTTGAGAATCATGTCTATAAAACAATCAAAATATTTCATTCGGATAGAGGTGGTGAGTACTTAAGCCAAGAGTTCCAAGATCATCTTAAAACTTACTCCACCCATAAATCCACATCTTAATTGTGCGTCTGAGAGGAGAAATCAGACCTTACTTGATATGGTTCAATCCATGATTAGCATGAGTATTCTCTTTTATCTTTTTGGAATTATGCCTTGCTCACCGTAAACCGTATCTTGAATATGGCACCAACTACGAAGGTAGACAAGACATCTTATGCGATATGGTATGGAAAAGCTCAATCCCTATCTTATATGAAAGTTTGGGGTTATGAAGCCTATGTTAGACAAGAAGCTTCCAACAAACTCGAGCCTAGGTCTACCAAGTGCATCTTTGTAGGATATCCTAAAGATTGTTCAGGATATTACTTCTACATACCTAGTGAGAATAAGATCTTTATTTTACGAAAAGCTGAATTCTTGAAAAGCAAGCTTCTGATGGATGAAGCATGTGGGAATTTCATGAAACTTGAAGAAGATCAAGAACCACAACCCGATGTAACTCAAGTAAGCACTAGTACTGAATACGAGGTTGTTGAAGATACAAAGACCATTACTCGTCAACCTGTTGAAACACAAGGCGTTCGCAAATCCGGTAGAATTTGTCAAGAACCTGAGAGATATGGATTTCTCATTGATGAATGCTTCATGATGATGAATGCTGACGAGCGCGTCACTTACTGAAATGCAATGGCAGTTCTTGAATCTGACAAATGGCTTGAAGCCATGAACGCAAAGATGCAATTTATGAGAGAAAAACAAGTCTGGGATTTGGTTGAACTTCGTCCCCAATGTAGGACTATAGGGAGTAAGTGGGTCTTCAAGAAGAATACTGACATGGGTCAAAATTTACACATATTTAAAGCAAGACTTTTTTTTATAAAGGATTCACTCAAACCAATGGGTTGATTATTATGAAACATTTTCACCAGTTGCTATGATTAAATCAATTAGGATACTACTTTCCATATATCACGACTATGAGATATGGTATATGGATGTCAAAATTGCTTTTCTAAATGGACACTTAGAAGAAGATGTCAATATGGTTCATCCCGAAGGTTTTGTCGACCAAATCCACCCTAATAAAGTGTCTAATCTCAAGAGATGCATTTACGCGTTAAAGCAAGCATATCGAACGTGGAATCATTTTTTTGATTATGAAATCACAAAGTATGGTTTTGTTAGAAATGAAGATGAATCTTGTGTTTATATGAAAACTAGTTAGAGATCGGTGACATCCCGAGGTGTAAAGGCTTGGTGTCACACCCCCAAACCAGACGGCGGAAACGTCCGGGGGTGGAGGACTTCATTTGTAGTATCACAACACAGGCATCATAGTAATCAAAGTACAAACAACCATTGTATTTAAAAAGTATAAGTATTAAATGTGTTCAATCATTGTATATTGAAACCAAAATAGTTATACGAAAGAAGAAGATATGACTAAAAATAGCTCTATCTTCTCAAAAAGCTCGGGGAGTACCTGTTTATTGTTTCTCTGAGAATACAAGTAATTTGAAAAGATAGTATCAACATAAAGTTGAGTGAGTGCATAAGTATTTATGTTTAAAAGGATGTTTCTGTATCTTGAATATGTAAACTGTTCCAGAAAATCCTATATTTTCTGCTGTATATGAAAAGTAGTTTTATTCCCATAAAACCGTTCTATTTGTAAACCAATGTTTTGTATTTTTATTCCTTTATGTAAATGCCTGGTTTCACCAGCTGTTATTGAAAACTGTAATGTACTATTGTAGTTTGTATTTTGTAAACTGGTACTTTGAAGATGTACTTACGTTTAGTTGATTATACACTAACGTATTGTTAATATCTTTTTAATGAGTTATTATAACCATACTGAGACTAGATGGCCTGAAACAAGCGCTTTGTAGGCGTTTAAACTGTTGATAACAATTGTCACTCATTGGCGTGTATGCTACAGTAGCCAGCAGCCTGAGTGTGGGGTTGTTAATCCCAATATAGATCTACACACAACTTGTTTCGATCCCCTGACTGAAGACTCTGGTTATAATATCAAGACTTTAACTATGTTGTTTAAATTAATTAAACAACCTAAATTGAATGACTCATAAAAAGCATATAAACGTTACATGTATGATAGTTATGAAAACCCAATCATCCTGAAATAATGATTGATTGTATATTCATGAATTAGTATTCTTAACATGTATTTGAAAATTGTAAATCCTTGATTTGTTTTGAACTAAACCTTTGTTTCTTGTAAAAACGGTGTATTCTAGTATACTTGAATCATGAATTATTGTTCTATGTATCATAAATTATACCTATTATAATTTATATGTACTTTCTGAATTGGTATTTAACTGTGTTTGAATGTAATCCCTTGCTCAACATGTTACAAAGGGTATTTAAAGTAGATGAAATAACTTTTATATTTATATACATATACAATTATATATAAGTAAAATTTAAACGACATTCGGACAAATAACCGGTACTATAAACCCACATCCAAACAAGGAAAAGGACCCATAATGAGTTATTAGTCCTAAGCCTTTTAAATCTTATTTATATAAATATATATATATATATATATATATATATATATATATATATATATATATATATATATAAATATGAATTTTGGGGAAAAATATAAGTTTATAAAAGAGTTTAATATTTTGAGTATTTTTGATGACTTAATGTCATTTTATCACGATTTGGAATCATTTATTTGTAACACAAAAATTATTGTGTTAGACTTGTACCCCCCCCCCCTTAAAACAGTAAAAATTATGAAAATACGGGGGGTATGATCTCACTTGATTGATGGTGATTTGGATAGCGTTTCGTTTTCTGGAAAGGAGTTTATTTGAAGAAAAAAACCGGCTTTATTTGGACAGAGTTTCGACTAGAGAAGGTTGTTTTTCTCAGGAATCTCGGGGATTTGAGGCTTGGTTAGGGTTTTAGATATGATACCGGGGCTTTGGGGGTTGTAGGTGAGGTTGTGGGAGTGAAAGAGGTGAAAGTGTGTGAAATTTGGTGTAAAAATGGTCTTGGAACTGAGTGGTCTCGCAGGCTATTTATAGGCCGAAGCCTCGGATCCAAAGCAAGGGGAAGGAGACGCGTGTCTCAGACAGGTGGCGAGGGGGAGGCTTCGCCTTGGACAGCTGGCGAGGCACGTCGGAACAGGAGTGGGCTGCGACTTCGGTCGAATCAGAAGAGGACACGGGTCCGAGCTCGGAGGCGCCACTGTGTGAAGGGTGTGTCGGATGCGCACTGGACCGCGGCTTCGGTCCAATCAGAAGCTGAAACGAGGCGACACGCGGTAGCCTCGCATGCGAGGGGATGTGGCCGGTTCTCAGCCTTGCGATTTTTCCCGGTTTTCAACATTTTTCGATTTTTGTGCCCAAAACTTGCGAAATTCATAACTTTCGCATACGAGCTCCGTTTTTGACGTTCTTTATATGCACACGTAGGTAAAATTATGTTCTACGACTTTCGTTTAGACCTTATTGGCTATTTTTGAATTTATTTTTAATATTATTATTTTTAACAGACCGGGACAGAAAAATCCGTTAAAAATTCATAACTTCTTCATCCGACGTCCGCTTTTGTCTGTCTTTTTACCGTTGTACTACTATTGACGAGACCTTCAATTCTCGTTTAGGTTGTGTTGGCTAAAAATCACTCGATCTTTATTTTGAGTTTTTAGCTGTATACTGCTATACTGAAACTTAGAAAAATCATAACTTCCTCATACGAAGTCAAATTTTGATGTTCTTTTTATGAAAGTTCTCGGTTTAACATATTCTACAACTTTCATCTATATTGTTATGGCTAAAAACCCTTTTATTGAAAATTCACTTTTTACACTGAACAGTGTTTTGTCGGTTTTGTCGCGGATCTTCGATTAGTCATAACTTCTTCGTTATAACTCGGATTTTAGTGTTCTTTATATTTTTGGAAACCTTGTTACAATCTCTACCACTTTGTTCATCCCAATCGAGATTGTTTAATACTTTATTTTTTAGGGTTAATTATGTAAATGTACACAGTATGCTAAAATTTCTCTTTATTATTTTAAAAAGAACTACAAATTGACTTATATTATTACATAGGTTTGAAATAATGGTTTGTTACACTTGGTTATGAAAGTGCTTCTCAATGAAGGATCTAGGTGATGCTCAATATATTCTTGGAATAACAATCTACAAAGATAGATCAAAATGATTAATATGTTTAATCCAAAGTACATTCATTGACAAAGTCTTGAAACACTTAAAGATGGAAAAATCTAAGAGAGGATTTGTTCCTATGGTGCATGGCACAATACTAAGTTCATCCCAATGTCCTAGCATAAAGGTTGAGCTGGACAAGATGAAAGATGTTCCATATGCTTCGAAAGTGTATGCCATGATTGTACTAGACCTGATCTTGTTTATGCTATGAGCATGACTAGAAGGTTCCAACAAAATTCAGGGGAGAGTCATTGGATAGTTGTAAAGAGATCCTTATGTACTTGTGTAGAACTAAGGACATGTTCCTCCTCTATTGAGGCATTGATGAAAGCTTAAGTGTAAAGTGATACACTGATGTTTCATTCACAACAGATCGAGATGATTGTAAGTACCAATCATGATATGTGTTCATTGCTAATGGGGGTGCAGTATCTTGGAAGAGATCCAAGCAAAGTGTTGTTGCACAATCCACTACAAATTCAGAATACGTTGTTGCTTTAGAAGCTACACAAGAGGCTGCTTGGATAAAGTAATTCATTGGATATATAGGTGTGTTTCCTTCCATTCTGGATCCCCTAGAATTCTTCATTCACAATGAGGGTGCTATTGCCTTGGCGAAAGAACCCATATCACAAAAGAAAACTGTAGGTTCCCATTTTATCGATTGGATCGGTGCGGAAGATATTACCAAGAAGATAATCGTGTATGAACATGATGGACAAGATATGTGAGTAAAAATTGTAGTAGATAGATAGAGAGATACAAATATTACAAGAACACTCTTGGGTTGGGAGAGATAACTCTCCCTTGGTGGGAGAGATCCCACCACACTCTCTCTAATCTGTAAAGTCTACATAGTGAGCACTAATAATAAAATGACCATCACCTCCACTTTATATACTAGTGGAGGGAATATGCTTTTCATACAAGGGAATATTCTAACCTAATAAACACTCAACATTGTAGAGCATTTTCATTCTCCAACAATCTCCACCTAAATGCTCGGAAATGGTGAGGGTAAAGCAGTGATAAAAGGCAGAACATCCGACAGGCAGGTCCGGTGGGTCTGGAGCTGAAGTGTCTCGGAAAAGCTAGAGCAGTCGTGATCTCGAAATCTGGAAATGGAATCTCTAGCATCAAAGAACAAACAGAGAAACCCCAATCTCTAAATAAAAGTACGAACTACCAATCTTCGAATGTGATCAGTCCCCAAAAACCAATCATGTTCACAGTCTCCCCCTCGACTGTAGAACTGAAGAGCACAATGTCGAATCACACAACGTCTTCAATATTCCAAAATGTAATGATAATGCACCAAATAATCTATAAAGAATAACCTGCTGAAAATGTGAAGCATCCAAAAGTGAAGTCCGAATAATAAATAATATGAATCCGAAGACATGGTCTAGCAATGCCGAAAATTTGATCGGAAGATCAAAAATAAGTGTTACGCCGCATCGCTAAATAATCATCCTCTTCAAAATATCGCAAATCCAAACTCGAGCAATGATAAGATCTGAATCGGATGCAAACACAAATGTGACATACTAAAGTGTAGAGTCTGAAGATAAATAATCATAATCCGAAGAGCATCAAGTAATGCCAAAACTTCGATCTGTGAAGACCAAAAATCAGTGCCACATCACACTACAAAATGAATCTTCGTCTTCAAATGTCTCTAACTCAAAACTCCAATAATAAACCAGAATGGATTCTCATGATTCTCCCCTTATTTTTGATCGACCATGCAATAAAGATCAAAAATAATCATGAAACCGGGAAAGAAAATATGTCGGATATGATGGAGCATCGCACGCTCCCCCTTGATGTGAGCATCTACCCGTAAAAATGAGGATATTATTTTTCGGTCATGGGTAGACATGGTGATGTATTGCCGAACTGAACAAACATTGTAGAATATGTATGATAAACCCGCTGCTGAAAAATCATAAATGCTGAACTGAAGTAATGCCGAAAACCGAAATGCAAACCCGAACTCCCAAATAATGGTCTGAGACCATATGTAAATAGTCTGAAGGGAGTAAAAATGCGATTAGCTCGGTAGAAGTGAGACACAAAAATAATAATCTCTGAACCAACTGTGTCGTCACTCATAATCAGCAAGAAGAATGAAGTCTTGAACCATGGGGCTAAAATTGCTGTTAAAAAAAATAATTGGTTTTAATAAAAAAAAATGAAGAAGTAAATTGGTTTAAAAAAACTTGAAAATAAATGGGTTAAAAAAATGAAATAAAGTGAAAGAATTTCGGAATATAATAAAGGAAATGAGTTAGGGGTGGATCCATAATGAAAATGGATTCACTCCTGAAAATGGGCTAAGTTGAAATAGGTTAGGAGTGTAATAGGTTAGAAATGGAGAGTGGGTAAGGAGTAAAAAAAGGTTAGGAGTGAAAAAAAGGGTAAAGGTCCGAAATGAATTATGGTCCGGATTTTTTTTTTATTTTTGTTTTTTTTTTGGTCCGGAATGGGTGGGCTCCAAAGTGAAAAAAAGAAAAGGGTCCGAAATTTTTTGAAGAGTCTGGAATGGCTTTTTGAGTCCGGAACTAAAAAGAAAATGGGTGCGAAGTGGAAATAAGGTAAAAGGTCTAGAACAAAAAAAGGTTCTAAGTTCCGAAATGAGATAAAAAAGTGAAAATTCCGGAATGAAAATAAAAGATTCTGACTTCGGAATAGTGAAAGTGGTTCTGGAGTGTTTTTTGAGTCCAAATTTGGTTAAACTCAAATGGGTGGGTCCGTTTCGGAGTTTGAAGGCCATATGTGACAAAAGAATAAATTGGATGCAGGTGGGACAAAACCTGATGTATGGCAGAAAGCATGCATGTGGTGGCAGGAGGGCTAATCAATCATATGAGAATAACTATGGTCAACCAATGAGACAAAATGTCTGTAGCCGTATGATGTGGGACTGGCTTCGCTGATGTGAGGTGGCGCAAGAGGGGATTGGAGCATCACTCAGCTGTCACGCAAGGATTGGAGCGTGATTTTCAAGCGCTGGAGCTGAGTGTAGGCTTGAGGCTGGCGTGTGAAGAAGTGCAATAAATGCACATGTCCATCAAAAATATGCTGTCACCCACGATACCTTCAAATATACTTTAAGCCTAGCTCATTGACGTGTCAGATGGACAAATTATACAATTAGCTCAATGAACTTGTACTCTCAGACTTTTTATTCCCAAATACACTAAAAACATGTTCATCTCGGAAAATCGTATCCACACATACCAACAACCAATTTCATTTCGGAAATAGCATGCATTTAGCACTTGTATCACCTGCTCAATCACCTTGTACATTCCAAAATAAATATCCCAACACTTCTAAAAATCATATCCTTCGAACTTATGACCTTTTGTTCAATCTCTTACCCCAAAATCACATTTTTGTATTTTTCTAAACATCTTTTTGCATGGGATAATAAGATCAAACACCACCTTTTTAAGATGAGACTTCATCTTCTTCAGCAAACATATTTTTTCCATAAACTCAAATTCAACAGCAACAAAAATGTATTGAACAGTAGCAGCAAAATTTTTATTTTCCTAGCAACATTACCAATAAAACAGTAAATAACTCACAGTATATATGATGAAAATCTTCAAGATAATAAACCAATCGGGATCGTTCCCTTGAAATAATTGTGAGATCTTCAAGGTCTCGCTCTGATACCACTTGTAGGTTCCCATTTTATCGATTGGATCGGTGCAGAAGATAATCGTGTATGAACATGATGAACAAGATATGTGAGTAAAAATTATAGTAGATAGATAGAGAGATACAAATATTACAAGAACACTCATGGATTGGGAGAGATAACTCTCCCTTGGTGGGAGAGATCCCACCACACTCTCTCTAATCTACAAAGTCTACATAATGAACACTAATAATAAAATGACCATCACCTCCACTTTATATATTAGTGGAGGGAATATGATTTTCATACAAGGGAATATTCTAACCTAATAAACACTCAACATTGTAGAGCATTTTCATGCTCCAACAAAAATCATGCACATCATCCAGATATTCAAATTCATTCGGTATAAAGTTGAAGATGGTGAAATTTCTAATCGCAAAGTTCACACTGATCAAAATTTGACAGACCCTTTCACGAAGCTCCTTCCTCAAGCAAAGTTCAAAGATCATTCTCGAGGAATCTGACTTTGCTACTCTAGTGATTGACTTTGATCTATGTATTATTATTAATGAGTATTGGAACATTTTGTAACATCATCTATTGTAATGACTATGATATATATGGCATATGATCTTTTCATTAAATATTTGTTGAGTTATTTATTAACATGTTTAATCCTTGAGTAAATTTATTCACTCTAAAACCCATAGTCGGTTATTATTGTGGGAGCAATAATGAAATAAGACTAATATGAATTAGAATGGTTGACAAAGTGTTGTTACCAATTTCATAGGTACTTGATAGAGAACAAGTATTGGATGACCCGTTCAAGATCACTTCATGGATCGATGTCATGAATGATACTTGATAAAAGGTAATATCTGTATATCCTTAACACCTGAGACACATATATGGTTCTTGAGTGCGGGGAGTGTTTTGCTTTGATATAGTCAAATGTTGTTCTCTAAACAGGCAGTTATAAAAGCTCTTATCAGGTATGATGTGAACCATGCATGAGGCATATGTACTCAAGATGAGATTTGTTCCTCTTATTCGTTAAGAGTTAGACATCTACGACCTGATGTAAAGTTGAACACTTATGTGATATTGATTGCGATCTTTATCTCATGTTTAACATGATTTCTGTAGCAAAGGGATAAATGATAAACTTACCTTTTACACCAATTGTAGCCTTGGGCTTCTGCGAATTGGGCCTTCATAGAATGACAAAGTTTTAAGTTGATGGGGGTAGTGAAATGTTGCTAGACATTCACCACTGTCTATACCAATCTAATGAGTCTTGCGCAAGTGGGAGATTGGAAGATCTAATATGCTCAAGAGTCATATTAGAATGATATTGCTAATTAACATATGATCCTAAGGGTCACACTAACAACAAATTGATACAATTCATTATTTTTTAGAAACTGATTTTAGTAAATATTCATAAGCTCTTATAATTAATTGGGAAATAATTATTTTACAGAATTAAGTAACATATTATTTCATATTGTATGAATTAATAAGTCATATCCAACTTTTTGGACTAGATGGGTCTTTTTTCTTTGACCTAAAGACAAAGTTTATATTTTATAAACTTTGAGTTTATAAAATTTGAACAATTCTTTCCTTTTTCCCTCCATGCTGAAACTAGGAGAGGTTATAGAGAGTATGGTCTTGCAAATAGTTCAATCAAAAGTATGGATCATGGCTTGCATGTTTAGGAGACATGTTGGTATAGTTTCATAAGTGCTTAAGTGGTTAAGGACTTATGGACACTAACTATACTTTAAAAACATGGCTAGATGCTTTCATTTGGTGCATTCTTGAGCAGCAAAAGCCAAGAACATCTCTCACTCTCTCCATCTCTTCTCTTGTCTCGCACTCTTGAAGAATTATTACTTAGTTTGCACTCTATTGGATCAAATACTTGAGTATTTGTTTCTAAGCTTAACAGCTTCTAAAGAACTAGCATTCTCATCAAGTTGGTGTTTCATTAGGTCCGCATTCTTCATCAAAAAATCAAGCCTCCCAAGAGAACTTAAAGGACAACAAAGGTTGTTATCATCTTCTTCCTTCTTTGGTTGTGTTTTAATCTTTCTATTACTTTCAAGATGATTAGAATTTTCTAAGTCTTTAATTTTCTAATTATGAGTTTTTGAAACTATTTTGAACAAAAACCCAACAATAAGGTGTTGTTTCTTGCCTATTTTATCGTGTTCACGACTAGCACGAAGAGTGTTGCTACCAAACTTGAGAAGGGGTATTCCTCGCACATGTTCGTCGGTGACTAGACTATTGATGTATTTAAAGTTCAAGTGGGCGAGATGTGGGTGCCCCATCTAGCTTTCATAAGAAGATGCTCTTACAAGAAAACACCACCAATGCTTCCCAATCACGAGTTCAATGTCTAGAGGGTACACATTTCCATTTTTGTTTGAAGCAATAAAACAATTTTATCGATCTTGAGGCATAACATAACTTTGTTTTTCATCGAACTCGACTCTAAACTTGGCATCGACTAGCATTGAAACGCTAATAAGGTTCTGCTTAAGACCAACGACATAAGCAACCTTATGAATCGTGAATGTTCTATTTGTGAGAACACCATAACCTTTGATTATACCATTTGAATTATTTCCATACGTAACATATTCCACTTTTGTTTTTGGTCGGAAGTCTTGAAAATATTCCAATCTGCCCATCATGTGTAAGGAGAAAGCACTTTCAATAAGTCAATTTTTATCGCGCTTGTACAGACACAATTCCTGCAAAATGTTAAGCAGTTATTTTCGGTACCCAAGATGCTTTGGGGCCGGAGGTATTCTTGACGGGTAACTGCTGAACAGAAGTAGATGAATGATGTTTTTATGTTAATGAGACATTAGATAGATAACTAGACATATACAAAAGGTAAGGATGGTTTCATTAACCCACCAATCATAAGCGACGATTGGTTTGTGAGTGGATTCTACTAGTCTTTGATTTCTAATGGGTAACGAAGGTAGATATTTCTCTTCTGTACTGACAGAAGGATGTTGTCACTGTGGATGCTTCGTACCGGAAGCTTCATCTGACATTCAATTCCACCGATGAAGTTGATAAATTCTTAAGCAATTTCATACTTGTGGCGAAGAAAGAAAACCCATGTGAAATGCATATGTCCATCAACGATTACCAAGATGTATTTCTTCCGTGAGATGCTTTCAATTACAGAAGGGACATATAAGTCGAAGCATAGTAACTATAAAGGTTCTCTTATGGTGGAATCCAAGATTAAAGTTAAAAGATCTACTATGCTCATGATTCATATTAGAATGATATTGCTAATTAACATTTGATCCTAAGGGTCACACTAACAACAACTTGATACAACTGATTATTTATTAGAAATTGATTTTAATAAATTTTCATAAAGTCTTATAATTAATTGGGAAATAGTTATTTCACGAAAATAATTATTCTACAATAACAAGTAACTTATTATTTCATATAGTATGAATTAATAAGTTATGTACAACTTTTTGGACTAGTTGGGTCATTTGTATTTTACCTAAAGACAAAGTTTATACTTTATAAACTTTGGGTTTATAAAATTTGAACAATTCTTCCTTTTTCCCTCCATGGGTGAAACTAGGAGAGGTTAGAGAGGGTATGGTCTTGCAAATAGTTTAATTAAAAGTATGGAGCATTTCTTGCATGTCTAGGAGACATGTTGGTCTAGTGTCATAAGCCTCTATCCATGGATAGAGGCTTTCATTTGGTGCATTCTTGAGCACCAAAATCCGAGAGCATCTCTCACTCTCTCCATCTCTTCTCTTGTCTTGCACTCTTGAAGAATTGTTACTTGGATTTCACTCTCTTGGATCATATACTTAAGTATTTATTTCCAAGCTTAAGAGCTTTTAAAGAACTAGCATTCTCATCAAGTTGGTGCAATGTTGGTGTGTTTTAATCTTTCCATTAGTTGCAATATGATCTTTCCTGGGTTGTAAATTTTTTACTAAGTTCGAATTTTATAAGTGTTTCGTTTTCCATTTATGTTTTTGAACTAAAACCCAACAATTGGTATCAAGAGCAACTTAGCAAGTTTGGTTAGATTTTTTGATTTATGGAAATCTTAGTTTTTGGAGAATATGAATAACTTGTTTTTGTATAAAAAAGAAGTTCATACATATTTTCTTTTGACAACTTTTTTAATTGTTATTTTTTGTGACAAAAACTTACACGCATTTTTTGTCACTTAAAGTTGTCATAGAAAAACAAAGGTTGTTTTATGTTTATATGTTTTTTGGAGTGCATAAAAAACCATGGACCATTTGTGTTGTTGTTTGAGTGATTTGTGTGAAAATGGTTTGTAATATTCTTTAATTCATAAAAGTATGTGATAAAAGTACCTAGTTTTTATTCATGTCATTTTATGTAATAGATTGGTTTTAGACTAGTTAGATTTATTTTATGAAAAATGTAACCAGGTGAAGATGGAGGCCATTTTTGAATACTACAAGTGGAGGCCACGGTTTTGGAAGGTTTTTATTAAATTTCATAACCTTTATAAAAATCTTATAAAATTGCAACAAAGTTGGTTGTTATTATCAATAGGAGCTTGAAGAACAACTTGGATTATTTGGTCCCTTTGTCCCTTTGGAAGGACTTAACACTTTTGTGTTGGCTCACAAAAATGTTAACTAGATCAATGATTGTTTAGTTAAATGTATGTTTGTGTTGTTTATTTTTCAAGTAAACTTTTTGTGTGTGTGATAATTTAGCTTTTCACAAACTCAAATTATTTTTTGGTCACAAATAAACATCACATGGAGTTTGGTTTTCAAAATTTAAAAGTTTAACATAAGTTGAACCCAAGAAGACGGAAAAGGTTTCTAAAGATGACACATGCTTTGAGTGTGTTTATTTGGGTCATTGGAAAAGGAACTGTCCTAAGTACCTTGTTGAGTTGAAGAGTAAGAAGGTTGGGGAAGGAACTTCAGTTCTATCCATTTTCATGATTGAATGGGACTATTTACTTTTTCGTTAAATACTTGGGTATCTGATACTGGTTGTGGAAATCATATATGTAATTCAATGCATGGGTTTCGAAAGAGTAGGGAACAGAAGGCATATGAGATGGTATTTGTTGGATTTGGTGTCTAAGTCCGTGACTATATCTGGTATGTACTTGACCCGATTGTAGCATGGTCCTTTTGGGGTTGCCTTCACCAGTGCAATTTGATAGGAATGACTTTTGAGAATAAGATTCTTGGTGGTTTATTAATATATTATAAGTATAATATATTAATTGAGAAATCATATTATTTAATTTGTATTGATCAAGAATTAATTTGGAATTAATTTTGTGATAAAAAATGACTAATTAAATCTAAGGGGTTGATTATGTAAATTATCCATTCTTATAGTGTGGGCCAAAGATCCATTAGGATGGGCTAAGTGGTTTATGGATAGTCCATGGAGCTTTAACCCATGGAGCCTAAGGGATATGGAAGGTCATGTTGCATTAGGGTTTCATTGATGAAACCCTAGCTTTGAGAAACACTATAAAAGAGTTCCCTTAGTGATGAAATCGGCTAACACATGTACATAAGAGCATAGAACCGATTTTTAAGCTACAAGTCTTATTCTCGTAAGCCTCCTTTGCATATTAGTGTTTGTGACACATTAGAGGCACAATACTTGAGGTGCTCAAGCTTCCAAGGTCAAGAACTACACAAGAGGTAAGTTATCTAACTAGTTGTTACTTTGAATTGTATGCTAGTCAAGTTATATGCTTTGGAAATTTGAAAATGCA
Organism: Lactuca virosa; assembly: GCF_052849685.1. Lineage (NCBI taxonomy): Eukaryota > Viridiplantae > Streptophyta > Magnoliopsida > Asterales > Asteraceae > Lactuca > Lactuca virosa. The sequence continues at coordinate 364,570,269 of NC_136429.1, read as the reverse complement.
TGTATAATTAGAGAAAACATAGTTCCAAAGCCTTTAGGGTTGCATGTGCACCATAGGAGTGTTATAGTGCTTAAAACCCAACAGTGGTATCAGAGCCTAGGATTGCTTTTTGTTATACTTGATGCACATTTGTTTTCAAAGCTGGAAAATCGACTTTTCTGCATTTTGTCAGATGAACTTGCCGAGTACATGAACAGACTCGACAAGTCCACTCAGTAATGCATCAACTCGGCGAGTCTAGTTCATGTACTCGATGAGTTGGTGCTCCTGTGTGCAGAAAATTCGAGTTCTTGGCGAGAAATGGATAAAGTCATTACCACAAACTGTTTTTGTTGAATCATAAAAGTGACCCTCTTGAACTTCAGCTAGCGCAGCCCTCAAGAATCCGCAGTCAGATCTTCATCAGCAACCTCATCTGAAGTCATCATCAACCGCAGTCATTCTTACTTACTAGATTACTTTTCTTTACTTACTTTTATTGTAATACTCTCTATTGTCCAGTATGTCTTGCATGGCTACTCTTAGAGATGTGATCCAGTGTAATCCTTGAGACTCAATAAATAGAGCTCAACCTTACCTATTCAATGACAATCTGATTATGCATCTAAAAATTCTCTATCTTATGTCTTCACTCTCTTACTCTCAAAGATCACTTGAATATTACTGAATATTATTACTCTTCGGAGCAAGTCATTCATGACTTAATCACTAAGTTTGATCTCTCTTACTAACTTGGTCTGAATGCATTCCATGTTATGAATCAACTTATGTGTATACTTGATATATCACATGCTGTCATTTATATTCCTTACATTTCCGCAACTAACTCTCTAACTATCTAACTCGTTAACTCTTTATTATTGTTGAGCTTTTAGATCCTTTGAGATAAACTATTCCGCAACTATACTTGTTCTAACGTTTGTTCAAGTGTCTCAAGTTTTTCTCTCAACAATTGGTATCAGAGCCATAGTGGTTGCTTTTTGAAAACAAAACTCTGATTTTCAAAGGGCCTTCTATATCACTAAAGCTCATTTCTTAAAAAAAACTTCATAAAAAAAACAAGGAAAAATGGCACAAACATTATCTCTGAATGTTTCCAACAGTGTTGGTGGTTCGAATCGAACCCCAATATTGGTGGCAAATGAATATCATCACTGGTCTCAAAGAATGGAAAGATACTTAAGGAGACTTGGTAGAGATATATGGCGATCCGTAGAAGAAGGACCACATGTCCCTGTTCTTACACCAGTTCAAACCGATGGCGCCACAGCCAGACTAGGAGGAGGACAACCAGTCATGAGCCGTCCCACCAAAGATGATCTCGATAAAATGGAAAATGATGCTTTTGCTTTTTATGAAATCTCATGTGGAGTTGCTCCTGACAACTTCGACATTATCATAAACTGCAAATCAGAAAAAGAGATTTGGGAAGTACTCAAGAATTTGTACGAAGGCTCAGAACAAGCTCAAGATAAGAAGCTCACAACTGCACTCAATGAGTTCAATAATTTCAAAGCTCATACTGGCGAAAGTTTAGAAGACTCCTTTAAGAGGTTCAACCTGATTGTCACCAATTTATCAAATGCTGGCACCATCCGCAGTAATCATGAAACAAACCTTCAGTTTCTCAACGGTTTGGGAAGACACTGGACTACGGCTAAGATGATAGTTCAAGGAGATAGAAAGATTCACTCTTTGTCTCTCTACAAGCTCTACGGGGAACTGCAAGCACAAGAATCAACCGTACTCAAAGACTGTGCTGACGTCGGAGGACCACTTGCTCTTATTGCACAAGCTCCACATAATCAATCCTACTCTCCCTCGTATGACACTACACCGCAGTCATACGAAGCTGATTCAGAGTATGATGTTGAAGAAGAATTTCAGAAGGCTATTGCTCTAGTTAGTCAACAGTTCAACCGACTACCACCACCTTCTTTCCGTAAAAATCAACAGTTCAACAAACCTCCATTCAACCGTAACTTCAACCCACAGAATAACCATTCTCGTTATCCCAAAAGTTCTCATCCACCACCGCAATCTCAAAATACTCAACCAAAGGAGGCACCGCAGTCCATTCAAACCACTGACTCCGGTACTCCCTCAGAAGACAAAACTGATGTTGTGATTTGTCACAAGTGCAACAAAGAGAATCATTTTGCAAAAGATTGCAAGGCTAATGTAGTGAAAGACAGAGCATTCTACCTTAGAATGGCTCAAGAATTGGAAGAAAGAGAAAAGGCTAGGGCATACGTAGCCCATGTCAAAAGAGACCATCAAGTTTGGTCATCCGGAGATGAAGAAGAAGCCATCAGCAATGTCAAAGGAAAAGGAAAAATCTGCATGCTGGCAACTGAGGATAATGATGGGTCTACAAAGCTGGAAAAGAACTACTGCTACATGGCAAATGATGGAACTCTAAGCATCGTCGAACAGGTAAAACTCATGATACAAACTCTAAACTATAGCATGCATGACTGTCAACCTTTCATAGACAATCTTAATGACACATGTGCTGCCGTCCTTAAAGACTATAACAAAGCCTTAGATGAGAAGAACATAGTGTCCCAAGAGATGTTTCATGTAAGAGGACGATTGGACAACAAAAGACTCAAAATGGCTATGTTAGAAAAGGACTTAGAATTAGAAAAAGATGCAAGAATGTTAAGTGAAACCCAACTAGAGATAGCTTTGAATAAGAGAGATTTTAGCTCAAAGTGAGATTGTACGCTTAAATCTTTTAATAGAAAAGTTGTTCAATGAAAGTGAAGCTATTGAAAATTTGGTAAATAATGGAACTGTGGACAATACATACAATTGGGGTTGGTCAAATGGTCATCCTACCGCAATGGATTCCTCACCCCGGTTTAACAAAGATCGACTGTATGTCCCTCCGGATCGGGAATTTCATTTCCCAGTCAATGACAAGACCTTTCCCGAAGATATCAGAACAAACTTCGGTAGACTTCATAATCTAAGTAATAACTGTGTCATTGAGGAAATTGTGCCTGAGGTTTCGGGTCACACATGTGATCAAACTCCTATTTGTGGCACAATCTATTCAAATTCTCAGACCTCATCAGATGTTGATGAAGAAATTGTCATAGAAAGTCCCGAAGTCTCATAGGACTTTCTATCTCTGTCCTCAGACCGCAATGTCTCTCATAGTAGTCATGAACCACAGAAGTCCCACAAAATTCCCACTGATGTCCCAACTGAGACTTACTCTGCGGTAGTTAAAACATCCTTACCGCAGTCCCCAATAAAAAGCTCTGTGACTCTTCAGCCAATTTATCTTGAATTATCCATAGAAAACTTTGAAGTGGGTCAATGCTCTCAAAACCTTGAATCTTCAAGTTCAGCTGAATCAAGCCCTCGTTTTCAAAAGTTTTCAAAGGCTTCCAGGAAACCGCATTTAAACACTAATGACTGCGGTTCTCCTAAAACCTTAGCAAAAAGGGCTTTCAAAGTGGAAATTCGATCCCGAGGCACAAATCGACAAACCTTTTCTAAAAACAAAAGACATATCATATTTCCAAAATCTAAGAATCCAGAAAAGTTTGTTTTCTCTCACTATTTTTTTAAAAACTCTCCCATCAAGAAAAGTTGCAAAATGGAATGTACAACTTCAACAGTCATTCCTAACTCATCTGACACAACCCAAAAGAGTGTAAAGTCTTTTAGAAGCAATGGTTTTCAAATCTATTCCTCAGATGATCCAAAATGGAAGGGTATCTTACCCACTCCAACACTTTTAAAATCACATCAAAATATTAACAAGTGGAAGGGCATTTTACCAAATCCAATAAAAAGGTCCAAAGAATCTACACGTGCTAAACCTTTTTCGAAACAAACTTTTTCAAAATCCAACAGCACCAATGTCAGATATTACAAACCTCGGACCAGTCACAAGCGCACCTCATCTTTCAGACCGCTAACCAAACAAAGTGTCAAAACAAAAGACAAAATTTCAGCATGTCAATGTCAATGTAGGTGTCAAAATGGTTCATCTCATGTCAAATCTGGTTCTTTTCAGAAACCTCGTAACTTTTCTAAAAACACAACACTCCAAAATGTCACAAACACCCAGGACTAGGATTAAAAGTTGACACGAAACCAGTCCCTGCAACCTCGGTGCATGCATCAATCAGAAATTCATTAATTGTCCCAGGCTCCAAACTAGTTTGGATGCCTAAACTAACTGTGTAATTCTCAGGCTTTGTGCAAGGAGGAACAAGAAGAAGAATGGTTAATCGACAATGCCTGCTCCTTGCACATGACCAGAAGGTTAGAATACCTTGGGGATTTCATGCCAATTTGCAACGGTGGAAATGTCACATTCGGTAACCATGCGAATGGGATAATCCGAGGTTATGGTGTTCTTACTATAGGAAACTTCTCTATTCAAAAGGTTGCTTATGTAGAAAGCCTTAAACACAATCTCATCAGTGTTGGCCAACTATGTAAGGCAGGCCATCGAGTTGAATTTGATGACCAATTTTGCTATGTAATGACAAGCGATAGAAGCACGTGTCTGATCAAGTCCCGATCCGAAGGTACTATGTATCCTATGGACGTATCTCTGATCATAGGCAAACCGCAGTTATGCTTTCTATCCAAAGCAATATCCGAAGTCAGCTGGCTATGGCACCGCAAGCTAGCTCATCTCAACTTCCGATACATCAACAATTTGGTCACTGGAGAACTAGTCAGAGGTCTTCCAATCCTCAAGTTCAGCAATGATACTCTCTGTCCTGCATGTGAATATGGAAAGCAATCCAAAGCAAGTCACCCCATGGTGATTGACTCCTCAATTTCTGAACCATTGGAACTCTTACACATTGATCTCTGCGGTCCATCTACCGTAGCCAGTCTCCATCACAAGAAATATATACTGGTTATAGCTGATGACTTCACACGATTCACCTGGGTTTCTTTCTTAAGACTCAAATCAGAAACTCCGCAGATATTGATCCATTTCATCAAGGAAATTGAACTTCAGATCAAGCTACCAATACGACGTATCCGTAGTGATAATGGAACCGAGTTTACTAACCATCTCCTAAATAGTTTCTTGGTTTCAAAAGGCATCACTCACAACTTCTCAGCTCCCTACACACCGCAACAAAATGGAGTAGTAGAACGAAGGAACCGCACTCTAGTTGAAGCTGCCAGATCTATGCTCAACTTCGCACACCTTCCTCTCTACTTCTGGGCCGAAGCAGTGGCCACTGCCTGTTTTGTACAGAACCGAAGCATTTTATGCAAACATCTCAGCAAAACACCGTATGAGGGCCTTAACAACCGCAAGCCAAATGTCCGATTCTTTCATATATTTAGGTGTAGATGTTTTGTAATCAACAACAGAGACCACCTCAACAAATTCGCACCGAAGTCTGATGAAGGCATCTTCCTTGGCTACTCTAATAACAAGGTTGCTTATAGGGTTCTCATTAGACACACGAGGCTGATAATTGAAAGCTTCGATGTGAAATTTGATGACTATCACATCCGCAACACCGCTCCATCCACCGAAACCACAGCAATGCTAGAAAGTGATATTCCTGCCTCTTCGGGTCCACTAAATCTAGTTGAAGTAAACTATGATGATCTCTTCGACCCTGTAGAAACAGCCAAGTTATCCGAAGTTCTTGTGTCCCTGGAAGCTCAGCAGCAACATGCTGACGTATCTGGTCCTACACCGTCCGATGAAGTATCAATAAATACTTCCACCTCGCCGGTTGAGGGGGAAAACTCAACTCCGGACCATACAACTGTTGGGTTATGAGCATTCTAACACTCCTAAGTGTACATGCAACCCTAAATACCTTGGATCTATGTTTTCTCTATTATACATACAATTATGAACATCCAAGGTATTATCCTAATCTAGCATACAAAATAATAAATATAACAAGATAGAATACATACCTCTTTGATGTAGAATGTCTTCATGAAGCTTGAGTGCCTAGTGCCCCAAGTGTGACACCTCAAATGGTTCACACAACACCAAATACACTTGGAATAACTTGAGAGAAACTTGAACACTCCTTGAAATCGTCTAGCCCTCACACTCACACATTAGTGCACGATTTCTTGAGCCATGGGATTCTTTTATATGGTGGCTATTAGGGTTACACCATGTAACTCATAACTTTACCCATTCCTTATGCTCCATGGATTTTAACCTCCATGGAGTATCCATGGGTCACCCCATGGACTTAGTCCAACATAAGGAATCTTGGATCACAAGCCCACATATATAAGAATGAATGATTTACACAATCAACCCATATATTTAATTAGTCTCCTTTTGATCACTTAATTAATTCCAAATTAATTCTTGATCAATAATAATTAAATAACCTTATTAATATATTAGAACTTATAATATATTAACCAACCTTAAGTGTTATTTCTCTCATTATAGTCTATCCAAATGCATGATGCCATGCAACCCAAATGGACCAATGCCGGGTCGGGTCAAGTCTTACCAATTATAGTTATGGACTTAGACATTAATCCAACAGTCTCCCACTTGGATAAGTCTAAAACTATTATTGCGTATGACTTCAGGAACCGATCAGCAATCGTAGCTCTCAAAAGCTTCTGTCGAACTCTGACCTTGTCGATGAACTCTGACCTTTGTCAATGACTTGTCCATTAGATAAGGGATCATATATTCCTCCATTCTAGATATCATATGGACTGAGACATGGATTATCAATCATTCTCTCTGTCCATTTGTTGTTTCCCGATTTCCGATTCATGATGACTGACTGATTGAACAAATCAAATCAGTCCTGGCTTGGCCAAGCACTCACATGTATCATCTTTAAATCATCGAGGGGCCCACAGATATCGCTTTTATCCCGAAGCTAAAAGGAATGGATAAACTTCGACTCATATGGCTTGTTCTACTACTTGTTGAATCATACACAAAGGCACGTTTTATAACATCGAGTTACCAATGCGTTTTCATGCAATCAATGTATAACCAACTCATAGTAACAACTCATATCTCTAGGTTTGAAGAATATAAGATATTATCGTCTCATGATCACTCGTGATAAAATCCATGAAGTGATTCAAATGAGCGCGGGTTGAATCCAATACTCAGAACTTATGAGCACTCATGAGTGTTGTAGCACCACTTTGTCCACCAACTTGGACCTCTACAAACCAACCCATGACAGTCTTGATTCATATCTACTTCCAACATATGACCGACTGTGGATGGTTTGAATAACTTAATCATTCAGGAAGAGCGACTTAGTTATTCTGGAAGTCAAAACATGCAAAGTGAAACACAAGAATAAATGAATCAAATATGGTATCAAACCCTATGAATATAAATAAACACTTTTATTTATCACCATACTGATTACTCATTATTCATTGTTTCGGTTTTATCAACTTTATACTTGAATTTAAAACAATAGTTGTCCCATGCTCCAAGCATGTACACTATGTTTTCTAAACACTAGTCATGCCATACACCAAGTATGCATACTATGTTTGTCTATGATCTTTACTTTGTAAAATAGATCAATTGAACATCACTCCAATGATCCTCTGTTCACAGTCCCAAATCCTTACTATGTTTGTCCAATGATCTTTACTTTGCAAGAATTCCAAATTCATGCCATTTACTGAAATCTGTTAGATTCTAAACTTATATGCATTGATCCTCTTAATGATTACGCACAAACTCAGAAAGACTTGACAACAATCATTACAGAGCATTCCAAAGGAGATCAGCTCCTTGGAAACATCCTTCTTTCATTAAGTTTCCTAATCTTACACAGATTGAATAATTTCTAACTTTGAAACATTTCCATATTCCATTTTGACTATCACTTCTGAACAAGAGTTGCCTCCTTACAGATTATGTCAATATGGTCCTTCCAGAATTAACATTATACTTCCAACTGTCCTTGAGCAACAAATCTTTGGTAAACCTTAGATTGTCCTCGACAATTGCTTAATCATTTTAGTCATATCCAATTCTAGACCTTTTCCCTTCATAATGCCCCAGGAATTTGGAAAATTTTAGAAAGGATGAATATAACACATATAATCGATCCTATATCCGAAGCATATGGGACACGATTCATGATGTCTCACAATTCATGATGTCTCACATAAAGACTAAACCAGTCTTTTGCTATAATATTTCCATTTCAATTTGCCAAGTTCTCAAAATTCAGATTATGAAAAGGGATGCCGTAATCATAATCGAATTTTAGAACGCAAATAATGGACCCATATATAGAATTTCCTTATGTTGAGCCATTCCAACATGAAATTCATATATATATCCTTGATTAAATACGATTAAAATCTCAATCTAAGCTTTTAGAATTAAAATGAAGTATAATTTCCTCTCCCTTAATTATAGCAAAACAACTTTTTCAACCCCTGCAACCTCACGAATTGAAACTTTTGTTTTCTATAATTAACATTGCTAACTTGCAACCTTTGTCATAATTATCATGCTCCCACTAACATGATGATTATTAGCATAACACTTATGCTCCCACTAGCTTTGACATGTACTCAGAAATCAGCTAACTTTCTTACCAAAGTTCAGATTTCTGATACTAGATTGTTTTGATAAAACTTTATCAAAATCATACACCTCTCTTAGATAGCTCACATGTGTGTCTAAACAATTTTAGAACTATGAAAAGGGATGCCGTAATCATAGTCTCAATTGTTTAGACCTTTGCCACTTCTCACAAGTCCATGTTAGTGTGCCGGTAAACCACACACGCTCCACTAACGACTTTGAGAATGCAAATATCACAATTGCTATCTAGCTAAAATCTACTTAGTGAAAGTGTTTCCTCACCATCATTTTCATGAATCGGAGAGAAACCTTATGACACTTAGATTTAATAGTGTATGTGTTCTTATCCATGTGAATTTGTCAAAACCATAATCAAAAGACAAGGTTAGTGACAAATCCAAACTCATATTGATTAAACTTGTGCAATCTTAAATTCTTGCCATTTGGCAGCTCAGGTGCCTGCCATTGCTTCCAAGTAGTTGTGCAACCAATTGAGAACTCTCAGAACTCCTATGCAAAGCCAACTTGAATAGGCACAAAAATTTCAACACGATAGGTTATAAACCTCAAGTCGTGTGCTAGTGAAGGACTTTAGGTTTTATTCTTGATTAAGTCTTGAAACTTTCAAGAGCTTTAAGACTCCCACTGTCCTCTTGACATATAAGACTCCCTTGTCAAATATTCAAGAGATAGTGCGGATTCTTTATCAAGACTAACACTTTACACAATTGGCCTAAGTTGGTCTCTGTTTTATCCAAAACATCACAACTTACCAATTTCAAATGTACAAGAGTAGATAACCTTTTACTCTTACATTTGACTAGTGTTAACAAACCCTCTTTAAGATATGTCACTCAAGTTACAATCTTGGAGTATGACTCTAAGAATTGTTTTGGAACGAAGTATGACTCATCTTTTTGATTTAACCATTTCAACAATTCATGACTCCTCTTCTTAGTCATAAGAATGCACTAAGATGACTTTAGAGGACCAATTGTGATATGGTATCTTAATCATTAAGATGATCATAAACATGATACTAAAGTACTCTCCCATCTTTTCAGATTTGAGAAACTTTTATCTTTCTGCCATACTTTGATTTTTCTTATTCGTTCTGTCTCACATTGAAACTTCTCCAATGCTACAGACTTATACTTAAACTTATAAGTATAACCATATTTACTGAACTTAAGTAAATCATGACGAATAGTCTTCTTGATCTTTTGTGGTGGACTTGACCAGTGCACAAGAATGTGTACTCGATCCCTTAGTCCTTTCCTTATTCACATAAGGAATTAGTCTTAATTTTCCAAGCTGAAAGTTCTCATTCATCATACTATACAACTTGCATGATTCCAAGTTTCGGTCCAATTGAACCTTGGGTGATGAGAATCTTTCCTTATTTGGTAATATTAGACACTACCACAACCGAAAGAATCAAATCCATTTTTCCAATATTGCTATCAATGGAATCTTATAAGCAACAACTTTTGACAAATGCCATTGTAAGGATACTTAAAATAAATAAAATCAAAACCTTTTTCTTTTATTTTAAAACTTTGCGGAAAAACTTATCCTTACAATCCATATAAAAACCTTGTTGTTATCTATTCCTAAGCAATATAAATATCATAACTCTTAAGTAACAGCCCAAAATTCTGATCACCGAACCATGCGATTGAAATCCATCTTTGCGATCAGAATCAGCATGTACTTAATAGAGTTAGACAATGGACTTTACCTGAAGTAGAGCCAAACTTATTGACTTTAACATCCTTAGGTAAATTTGGCAGCTTCGTAACCAATGCCCCTTCCTTTGGCAATAGTTACCTATGGACCCTTGATAATGGGACTATCTCAGACTTCGCCTCTCTCTTTACCATTGGGTCAACCGAGTTGACTATGGCCGATCCCTTTCCATTGGGAAGAGAGAGCTTTACTGGATATCCAATGTCATCATTGTCAATGTCCATAGCGTTTTAGGAAGTTGATCTTAGCAAATAGATAAGATCATTAAGGGTCTTGTCTTAGTCTGTTTCATAGGATTCCCAAAAGAACTCACTATGTGACTTAGAAAGTAGTTGAGCCACCAACTTTCTCAAGACTTTGACACCCAACTCTCCCGGCTTGTCAATATGTGACTACATCTCCAAGATGTGATCACACCTAGACATTGCCTTGCCAATAGGGCTTGAGTGACCTTAAACTTTTTAGGAACTTGTGGGTTAGGGAGAATAATTGGAGGAGGTGAAAGAAGTATGATATCCATGGGACATCATCTTCATTTAGGAAAGCTTGTTTCAAGAGATTTGGGAAGATCATAAATGTCTAGACCAGACATCGTTTTGGGAGATATTCAAGATAGTTGATTTAAAGTCCTTAATATGACACCCAATATGAAATATTAAGGCTAGGACCCAACAAACTATTTTATAACTTAGAAGAGGGATGCCGTAATCCAAGCTATAAAATATTTGAAGGTAGGTGAATGACGATTCACCAATTTCCACCATGAAAAACGAAATAATTTATTAGGTTTTAATTGGATTTGAAAGTCCTAGATCTTTGAGATTCATTGAACTGTTCAAAGGCATGTTTCAATCTCGAGTGTGCCCTTCAGGTTTTGTGACTGGGATGCCGAGGATCACAAAACAAGGTGTGAATAACCATGCAAATATACTTGGTACCCTTAATATTTACCCCTTAATCAGTGTGCCGGTTAACCACACACGCTCCACCGATACTATGATAAATATTAAGTTACCCTTTGCCTACCTTGTTAAGTCCAGGTTAGTGTGCCGGTTAACCACACACGCTCCACTAACGACTTAAGCAAAGTGCAAAGTGTAATTTCATGGGTTAGCACGAAATTCACATTTTCCTAAGTAACTAAGATTGGGTATTAATAAGAGTTTAGTTACTTAGTATTTATCATTAATACTTTTAATGAAAGGAGAATTATAGTCCTTGTCCTACCCGTTCGGCTAACGACCCTCCACCAGTCAAGGAAGCGGTGGGTGAGAGTGGACACCCATTAAACTGCCATTTTATAGGCAGTAACCTTATACCCCCCTTATAAACCGGCTTCGTGAATGAGGCCTACAAACAGTAAGACTGACTTTACTCTTATACATATATATAAATATTATTAACTTATAATATCATAAAGTATAAGGGTTGAATTTTAACTTTTAAAATTCTAAGGGCTAACTTGGAATTAAAGTATTCATAAGTGAAAACTTTTCAAATTCCAAAACTTGAGGGCAAGTTTTGAAACTATTCAAAACTAATTAATTCCATAACTTATGAGTTTAAAGTAGTTTTAATTAAAAAAAAAAAAAACTCTTCAAGTTCCATAACTTGAGGACAAGTTATGGAAGACTTTAAACTAATTAATAAAAAAAATAACTTTTTTTTTATTGTAACTTATGGAACTAATTAAGGTTACACTTTTTTTTTTAATTTAATGAAGAGACTCTTGAACCTCTATAACTTGAGGACAAGTTATAGAGTCATAAAACCATTTAATTAGAACTAGACTCTTCATTTTGTAACCTTTGCCAACTTTTATGAGTTTTATGATTCTTAAATGTGACTTTTCATATAACTTGAGGACAAGTTACAAAAACACACTTTGGAATCAACTCTTAGATTAAAATGGATTGAAAACAACTATTTCACACAACTTTTCTATTAATCTAAGAACCTCATAAGAACAAGATAATTCAAATCATCAATCTTCAAGAAATTAGCATGAACATACAAACTAATACAAATCTTGAAATTATGACAATTATCTTAGAAATTGGATTAGCATGAACATTACCACATCAAAAACAAGTTTATAAGTCCAAAAACATCTTAGGGTAATGTTCCTAGTCCAATTCCAGCCAAAACAATAGAATATATGCATCCAACTCGATTTTTCAGCTACTTTTGCAAGTATAACAAGAAAACAAGCCTAGGCTCTGACACCACTGTTGGGTTATGAGCATTTTAACACTCCTAAGTGTACATGCAACCCTAAATACCTTGGATCTATGTTTTCTCTATTATACATACAATTATGAACATCCAAGGTATTATCCTAATCTAGCATACAAAATAATAAATATAACAAGATAGAATACATACCTCTTTGATGTAGAATGTCTTCATGAAGCTTGAGTGCCTAGTGCCCCAAGTGTGACACCTCAAATGGTTCACACAACACCAAATACACTTGGAATAACTTGAGAGAAACTTGAACACTCCTTGAAATCGTCTAGCCCTCACACTCACACATTAGTGCACGATTTCTTGAGCCATGGGATTCTTTTATATGGTGGCTATTAGGGTTACACCATGTAACTCATAACTTTACCCATTCCTTATGCTCCATGGATTTTAACCTCCATGGAGTATCCATGGGTCACCCCATCGACTTAGTCCAACATAAGGAATCTTGGATCACAAGCCCACATATATAAGAATGAATGATTTACACAATCAACCCATATATTTAATTAGTCTCCTTTTGATCACTTAATTAATTCCAAATTAATTCTTGATCAATACTAATTAAATAACCTTATTAATATATTAGAACTTATAATATATTAACCAACCTTAAGTGTTATTTCTCTCATTATAGTCTATCCAAATGCATGATGCCATGCAACCCAAATGGACCATGCCGGGTCGGGTCAAGTCTTACCAATTATAGTTATGGACTTAGACATTAATCCAACAACAACAACCATCGGGGTTCCAGTACTAGAGGATGCAGCTCCAATCCCTATCCGCAGTGACTTTCAACCATCAAACGTTTCTTCGGACTCGGATGATGAAAATATAGAGAACATTGACACAAGAACAAACTCAAGGATTATCACACTTCCATCCGCAATCCAGGGGGAACCTTCTCAGGTTCAAAGGGAACTCCCATCAGCAATCCAAGGGGAACCTTCTCCATCTACCCAAGAAAACTCTGAACCCACCCTCCGAGTTCAAGACACTTCAGCAGGATGTTCTCAAGTCCAGGGGGAACTGCCATCTACAACCGCAGAATCTTCAAATATTGAAGATGTTCCCTCTACCGCAGCTGCTGATTATCTGCAACCACGTCTACACATATGGACGAAAGACCACCCACCAGGTCAAATCATCTGCAACCCATCTGCAGTTATCCAGACTCGATCTTCCAAGGATTTATCTGATCATTGTAACTACGTAGCGTTTATGTCCTCGGTCGAGCCCCGAACGATCAAAGAAGTATTACTAGAACCAGACTGGATATCCGCAATGCAAGAAGAGCTAGAAGAATTCAAAAGAAACAAAGTATGGCAGCTCGTTACGAAGCCGCAAGGTCACACCATTGTTGGTACTAGATGGGTGTACAAGAATAAGTTGGATGAATCCGGTGCGGTCGTCAGAAACAAGGCAAGACTAGTTGCCAAGGGATATAGTCAACTTGAAGGTATTGACTATGATGAAACGTATGCTCCGATAGCACGAATGGAAGCTATCTGAATCTTCTTAGCATACGCAGCTCACAAGAACATCAAGGTTCATCAAATGGATGTGAAAAGTGCTTTTCTCAACGGTGAATTAAAAGAGGAGGTCTATCTTCAGCAACCTCCGGGATTTGAAAATCTTGAATTCCCAGACCACTGCTACAAACTTTAAAAAGCAATCTACTGTCTAAAGCAAGCTCCAAGAGCGTGGTACGAGACTCTCTTTGAATTCCTTGTCTCGTCCGTATACATTAGAGGAGTGATTGATCCCACTTTATTTAGAAAAGAAAATGGTGATCATCTCATGCTTGTACAAATATATGTGGATGATATCATCTTCGGATCAACTGATCAAAAAATGGTGGATGTTATCGCTAAGCTCATGACCAACAAGTTCCAAATGAGCATGAATAGAGAGATTAACTTCTTTCTAGGACTTCAAGTGAAACAAGTACCGCAAGGAATATTCATTCATCAGGAGAAATACACCACTAAACTGCTAAAGAAATATTCAATGGACAACTGTTCATCGGCTAAGGTCCCCATGGCCTTCGGATATAAGATATCTGCTGATACCTCAGGCGAATCAGTGGATCACAAGACTTATAGAGGTATCATTGGCTCATTAATGTACCTCACCGCAAGCCGACCAGACATCGTTTTTGCAATAGGTGTATGCGCTAGGTATCAGGCTGACCCAAAAATGTCACACATGACCGCAGCCAAGCGGATTTTAAGATACTTAAAGGGTAGCAAGACTCTTGGCTTATGGTACCCCGCAGGGAATGACTTCAGCCTACAGGCATTCACTGATGCAGATCATGCCGGATGCACACTAGATCGAAAAAGAACTTCCGGTGGATGTCAATTTCTGGGTGGAAGTCTCGTCAGCTGGTCATCAAGAAAACAAAATTGTGTATCACTGTCTACCGCAGAAGCTGAATATGTGGCCACAGCCAGCTGTTGTTCACAAGTCTTATGGATGAAAACACAACTTATGGACTACGGATACAGAATGCTGCGGATACCAATTTACTGTGACTTTGAAAGTGCTATAGCGATTTCTCACAATCCAATTCAGCACTCCAAGACAAAGCATATTGAACTACGATATCACTTCATCAAAGACCACATCCTGAAAGGTAACATTGAACTAATTTTTGTCCATCCTCATGAAGAGATTGCTGATGTATTCACAAAGGCACTTGACTCTACAAAACTCAACAGTTTCTTACAAATGTTAGGAATGATGAATCCGCAACCATATATCATATTTATCTTTCAATGGTCCTTATTGTTTGTTGTTACTAATTTTTGTTCAAGTGTTCTCATCAGTTCTTCTACTGCAGTCATCAAACCATCCATCCGCAATAACAAATCATCCATCCGCAATGACAGATGATCCATCCGCAATGAAGTCTCAATTCGCAATCACATTGATTGATTTCTCAAACTGTTTCATTAATTCTTGATTCATGGTGTGCTATTTAATGATCCTTCATTAAATAAGAAAATCAAAAAAAAAAAACATTACTTGTGTAACTGTCCCATTTCCCTTTTTGAATAAACCTTGTGTCATACCTATTTTAGGTATGATGACAAAAAGAACGATTTTCCATAAACAAATCCTCTTAACCTGTCCCTTCCTATTACCCCCAACACGTCCAATCCGTTACACCTTCCCCTTTACACAACAGATTAAACTCACCCTCACCACACGTTCTTCAGACGTGATGTTTTAGGCTGACATTTCATTAAATGCCAACCCTTTTTGGTAAATATCGAAAAATAGATTAAACCTTTTCTTAATCTGTGGCTGAGATTTCATCTTCCACTCAAAGAAAAACACCCAAACGTTTTTTACCTTATCTAATTCCACCACTATAAAACTCTTTCTTCTTCCCCAAGAAAGGTTTACGCTTTCTGTACATCGAACTTGCTCTCCATTTTTCTTGCACTCTGTTTCTGCAACTTTCTTCAACCTCTCAACAATGGTGAAATCCAACGTTTCGAAGAAACTCTCCAAGGCCTCTGCCTCTGCAAACCCAACTGGCTCTAATTCTGCAACAAGAAACCAAATGCCTACGATTGCTTCAAGCAAATTTAGGGCTGTGTTTGAAGAGCATTCCTCCTACAATGCTCCGATCAAGCTAATGATCAAGTTCCTGAACAATCACCCCCTGTTTGGCCCCTTCGATTCATTCACAGATGTGGTTCCCCTCTTAACTCTATTCAAATGCGCCTTCTCAGCGTATCGACCCCTTGAGAATCTTTAAGAGGTGCATCTCAATTTGGTAAACGATTCTTTGGTCATTCTAACCAAGGACAAATTCCTCACTGCCATCAACCTGCTTGTTCATCCTTCAACCAAGGTTTTCACTCCAAGCATGGCGGACATCCTTTCTGCCCTCTACCAAATGGGTTATCAGAAGAAAATCAAAGGAATAGGCGAGTTGAAGAAAAATCTACTACCTGCGGTGTGGCAATTCGTTTGCCACTTTGTCATCCGCAGCGTGTCAGGCCGAACCGGAGGCACTGATAATATAGGTCTCAAGCAATTGGAGCTGGTGTGGAGCATTTTCACTGGCCACCACGTCAACTACGATCAGATACTATGGGATGACTTCCTGCAGTACATTCCCAAAGAGAGTCCAAGAGAAAGCCCTACCGAACTCACTTTTGCTAGGTTCTGGTCTCTATGCATCTCAGATCTTCATGCGGATGCAGGACTTAGCATGGGCAACGACATCAATTTCTTTATCACCAAAGATCTGAAAAGGTACAATCCCTCTACTGATCAATCTATTTTTGGACCCATTAGACGGCTACCAGTCCACATTCTATCTTCCATTGGTCTTGAAACTGCTGATGTCACAGACCATATAGAGGCTACGGAAGGTATTAGCCCATACCTTTCTACCCCGCCTCTATAAGCCACAACCGCACTCACCATCCCTGGTAGTACCGCAGTCCCATCCTCCACCACTCTATCCAATTTATCACAAAGACGAAAGATGAAAGCCTCAGCCCATTAAGGCCCCCACAACGTCTCCAAGAAACAAAGAACTCCAAAGAAGAAAGATACTCCCAAACATATTGAACCCTCAAAGAAAAGAAAAATCACCCCAACTGTGCCCTCAGATGACGAATCAACCGAACATCAACCTCACTCTCCCTCTGAAAGTGATTCTGATGAGGATGCACAACCCATCTCCATACTTAAGAAAAGAAAAACCAATCCCACAGGCCAAATGCATGACCGGACTGATACTGAAGCCTCTAAAAAGGCTCCGGTAGTCCTTGGGGTAGCTGCAAACCCATTCAATACCACTATCGAATTCCACTCAGACTCAGAAAGTGAGTCTGTTTCACCTCAACGTGGAGACTCACCCCCAGTTCACTCCCAAGGGGATGAAACTGGTTCTCGCCCTAAGGTCTCTAGGGCTTCCCATCTTCACTTCTTTTCCCCTGAGGAGTTGAACTCCATCCTTTTGTCCGTCACCCAAACACTACAAACACCTTCCCAACCACAGGGCAATTCTTCCGCCCATGCCAGAACTGAGCCGAGGCCAGACTTGACCACTGGTCAAGGAGACCGAGGAAGCTCAGGAAATCCTACTCTGCTTACCTCTTTTACAGGTGGTTTAGGCACGGTGAGCACCAATGTGCAAGGATCCGTGGACCCGAGGGACACCTCGATGCGATACCAAGGATTTGACGGTGAAGAATCAAATGATTCATGGCTACAATACACTCCGTTCTCTGAATCCGACATCAAGAAATATGCCGCTTTCCGTAGGGCATTTCAAGCAAGGAAGGATCAGCAAATCAAACAACTTCAACAGAAACAACAGAAAATTCAATCCGTAGCCAAGTACTGTGCGGACGCAATCAACAATGCAAATACCGTAGCCACCATTCTGAAAGTAGAAGAGTGGATGACCGAAATGGCTGAGACGATCCGCAAGGCTCAGTCCACTCATGGTGGTGAAGGTACATCTAAGCTCCCTCCCACTCCCATACCAACTGTTCGAGATTCTCAAGAAGAGGGAACCGCAATCGAAGTTAGCTCTGCTCCTACCTTCGGATTCGACGATTTCGATCTCAATGAGGTAAATCAACCTAACCCTTCTGATGATGATCTGATGATGTTTGACGAAGACGAAGAATCTAGTGGCTCTCACCATTCAACCTCCAAGCCCAAAGAGACAAAGAAGAAGAAGAAGAATGTTGTGTCCAGAAAAGAGTTTCTGAGTCTACAAGCCAAAGTAGACCAGATCCTACCTGCGGTCAAACCCACTCAACTGCAACCTGAAGACACTCCAGGACCAGAATCCTTAATTGAAAGAATTGAAAGGCTGGAAACCCGTGAACGATTGGCTTCTGAGCGCATCTCACTGAAAGTTGAAATGGGAATCATATCCCTGGATACAAGTCGCCAGGCTGATCCCAAGCAATTCATGGCTGCTGCGGAGCACCTCATCTCTGAGGTATCCACAATCAAGGCAGACTTACAAGCAGCCATTGCGGACCAATCTACTCACTCCTAAAAGCTAATAGCAGAGACTCACACTGCTTATGAGTCCACCATCTCAGTCCTTCAATCCACAATCAACAGACTTCAACGATCTTTATCGTCAAATTTTCATGGCCCGGAGATTCTTCAACTCACAAAGGAGATTCATCGACTCCTTTTCAACACTGCCATCCCAAAAAATCAGCAACTGGCTGATGTTCTTAAAGCTCAATTCTAGGAGGTATGTGCCAAAGTTGATGGTCTCAAACAATGGCTTGAGGATGCTCCGGTGTTGTATTCCTCAAGAGGGGGAAGTGATGAAGACCATCACTCAAACAGTGTCTCTCACCATAAAAGCCCCCCATCATAACTGAAAAAACTCCCTCACCGCAACCATCTCTTCATCAATCACCACCGCATCAATCACCACCGCATCAGTCTCCACCGCAACAGAAAATCACTCAAGAAAGTTCATCTGAGCGACCGGAGACTCCTCCCCACTTCAAGAATCTTGCATCCAATATGTCATACGAACACTCCAACGACTCTCCCACAACGAAACAGAAGAAGGCAGATTGGAAAGCAGCCAAGTTTGCTAAACTCATCTGGAGAGAAAACGGATTCGACATCACCATGGATGAATCCATAATCAATTCCTGGATCAATCCCCACCGAAGACTGTTGGATGATGACTACAAACCCTATCTTACTTATGCTGAACCCCCTTCTGATGGTTACTGGGATGTTCCAATCTCCCCAAATGCTAAGTACTTCACTGTATATGAGCAATTTGACCGTAGCCTACCTGATCACAAAAGACTTCCTATGGAATTCGAAAGACTCAATCGTTTCTATGCCAAACATGCTTCTTCCATAGAGAAAATCTGGTCTAATGATAGACCATCAGCAGTCAAGAACTTTAAGCCCCGAAAATTCATGAAGGATGACTTCATTCAGTATACTCTTACAAGATGGAAGCAGGACTATGTCCGCACCCAAGCTGACTTCCCATGTATGAATCCAGAAGAAGTCTTCCTGATAGCAAAGGTGTTCCAAAACAAAAGCGAGAAGTATCCGAAGATGAATATAACACTTGAAAGGGCAAGCACATTTCTGAGGGAAACCGTATGTGACTTTACAAAAATCGATGCAAACATCTACCCCACGATTGCTAAAAAGTTCGATCTGCCACCACTCGATCCTGCACCGATGCCTACCGAAGGTTATCAAGGAAGATCCTTAGGTGCAACAAACTTCCTTGAACTCGGAGTCATTTTCAAAAGGAAAGTCGACAAAATCAAATACTTCATTCCTATGACTGCCATGAATCGTCTTACAAGGAAGCAACTTGAAATTTGTCGAACCGCAGTTGAAAGATCAAAGCACACGACTGTCGAAGTCAAGTTCGAGATTTTAAGAAGGATCACATGGTTGGAAAATATCAGAAAGTTTTGGTGGATTCTGATCAAGTTCTTAAAACTTGATAACTGAAGAAAAGTTAAAGAGGTCACTTAGGAGGAAATTGTTGAAGCATAAAAGTGACCCTCTTGAACTTCAGCTACCGCATCCCTCAAGAATCCGCAGTCAGATCTTCATCAGCAACCTCATCCGAAGTCATCATCAACTGCAGTCATTCTTACTTACTAGATTACTTTTCTTTACTTACTTTTATTGTAATACTCTCTATTATCTAGTATGCCTTGCATGGCTACTCTTAGAGATGTGATCCAGTGTAATCCTTGAGACTCAATAAATAGAGCTCAACCTTACTTATTCAATGACAATCTGATTACGCATCTAAAAATTCTCTATCTTATGTCTTCACTCTCTTACTCTCAAAGATCACTTGAATATTACTGATTATTATTACTCTTCGGAGCAAGTCATTCGTGACTTAATCACTAAGTTCGATCTCTCTTACTAACATGGTCTGAATGCATTCCATGTTATGAATCAACTTATGTGTATACTTGATATATCACCTGCTGTCATTTATATTCCTTATATTTCCGCAACTAACTCTTTAACTATCTAACTCGTTAACTCTTTATTATTGTTTAGCTTTTAGATCCTTTGAGATAAACTATTCCATAACTATACTTGTTCTAATGTTTGTTCAAGTGTCTCAAGTTTTTCTCTCAACATTTTTGTAATCATAAATATTGTATTTTCTGAATTGGTAATGATTGTCTTCATCCATTTAAATGGAAATTGTCAAATGTTTAGATAATAAAGTAATTATAAGTAGTATTTGATATGAATTTTCTTGTTATGAGTTTGCTTAGATCAATAGGAAAATTATGTGATGATTGTGTTTGATCCAAAAATTTGATCTAATTGTTCATGAAATGTGTTATTCTAACTTCTTCTCAAGTTATATGAAAAGTCATATTCATGGATATTAAAACTCATAATGGTTCATAGGTTATGAATATGAAAGGTCCTGAAAAGTTTCAAAACATGCCCTCAAGTTTTGGAATTTGTAAAGTCACATTAATAAGACATTTAATTCCAAAACCCTAGAGTTTTAAAAGATTAAAATTCTACCCTTATACTATTATAATATTAAATGTTAATACTTATATATATATATATACATATATATCTATATATATATATATATATATATATATATATATATATATATATATATATATATATATATATAAGAAAAAAAGTCAGTCTTACCGTTAGTAGGCCTCATTCACGAAGCCAGTCTATAAGGGGGGTATAAGGTTACTTCCTATAAAATGGCAGTTTGATGGGTGTCCATTCTCACCCACCGCTTCCTTGACTGGTGGAGGGTCGTTAGTCGAACGGGTAGGACAGGAAATTAATTCTCGTTAAAGTATAATGAAATTATAAATCAAGTAAACCTATTATTAAATTCCCAATCTTAGTTACTTTAGGAAAAAATGTGAATAGGTGCTAATCCTTGAAATTACACTTTGCACTTTATTAAGTCGTCAGTAGAGCGTGTGTGGTTAACCGACACACTAATTGGGGACTAATAAAGAGTGGAAAAGGGTAGCTTAATGTTAATCATAGATCAATGGAGCGTGTGTGGTTAACCGGCACATTGGTTAGGTGATTTGTAACATTAAGAGTACCAAGTATATTTGCATGGTTATTCACACCTTGTTTGTGATCCTCGGCGTCCCAGTCACAAACTTGAGAGGGCACAATCGAGATTTATACATGCCATTAAAAGTTCAATGAATCTCAAAAGAATCTAGGAATTTCAAATCCAATTAAAACCTAATAAGTAATTTCGTTTTTCATGGTGGAAATTGGTAAATCGTCATTTACATACCTTCAAATATTTTACAATTGGATTATGGCATCCCTCTTCGCAATTGTAGAATATTGTGTTGGATCCTAACCTTAATATTGCATTTGAGTGACTTGTTAAGGATTCTCATCTAATCTAAACTTTGTTCCTTTTCTTTTACAGATGTCTATCCCAAACAATGCTTTAGGATCAAACCCTTCAGGCTGTTTCTCCCTAATGAACTTAGTAGGGAAAACCATATTTAATGGATCCAACTTCAATGATTGGATCAGAAACATTCGCATGGCCCTTCGATATGAGGACAAAGAATATGTACTAGACAAGGAGCTGAAGGAAATTGATGAGCAAACTGCTACTCCCGAACAAATTGAGGAGTATCGGGTATATGAGAGGGACGTAGCAAAAGTGTCGTGTATAATGATAGCTACCATGTCTGCTGAGCTACAAAAGTCCTATGAGGACTTTTCGCCCTATGAAATGCACCAAGATTTGATGGAAAGATACCATCAATCTTCTTGGCAGGAGAGGTACGAGATCATAGCCTCCATGATCACCACTAAAATGAAGGATGGAGAGTCCATCATGGGCCACTAGCAGAAAATGCAGAGATATGTGGACCGCTTGCTAAAATTGAATGTCAACTTTGATGAAGAATTAGCTATTGTTATTATTCTTCACTCCCTACCTGCTTGTTATGATCAGTTTCGTATGACCTATCATAAGAACAAGGACGAGGTCACTGTTAGCCAGCTTGAGGGACTCCTCAGAACTGCTGAAAGCAACATGAAATGCAAATCTATTGCTACTACTCCTACTCCTACTGCTACTGCCCCTGTCCTGGAAATTGGACATGGTAAGGGTAAAAAGAGGAAGGCTCCTTCCAAGGGAAAATCCCGGGATGGATCTTCTTCTAGTGGGACCAAAGTTGGCTCTGTTGTGCCCTCTACCAATCCAAAGGAAGCAGAGTGCTTCCATTGCCATGAAAAGGGACACTAGAAGCGAAACTGCCCAAAGTACTTGCAGGATATTAAGGATGGGAAAAACAAGCCCTCCTTTGCAGGTATATACACTATTCATTCTAAAGATACATCACATGCTATTTCTTGGTTCCTTGATACAGGTTGTGGTATTCACATTTGTTCTAATTTGTAGGGACTAAAAAGAAGTAGGGATGTAGAGCACGGGAAGATAAACTTAATCATGGGAAATAGGAAAGTGTCGCATGTGACCAAGATTGGAGTTTATTCTTTATTGCTTAGTAATGGTTTAATTTTAGATTTGAATAATTGTTGTTTCTCGGCCGATATGGCGAGAAACATTATTTCCTTTCACAGTTTGTATGAACAAGGTTTTACCTTTACTTTTAATAATAATAATGGTGGTATTTATGCTTATTATAATCGTGTCTTTTATTTTGAAGCTTTACCTTGCAATGGTGTGTATGAAACTGTGAATGTTGTAGATAAGCTAGGAAATAATGTCTTACACATTGATTCATCCAATGATTTGGATAAAGCATGCTTGTGGCATTGTCGTCTTAGACATGTCAACAAGAAGCGCATAGGCCAACTCCAAAAGGCTGGAGTCTTGGAATCATTCAACTTGAAATCGAATGAAACTTGCAAATCTTGTTTACTTGGAGAGATAAATAAGTCACCCTTTACTGGTACTTGTGAAAGGGGGTGAGGGTTTGTTGGATCTCATACACACTGATGTCTGTGGGCCCTTCAGATCTGTCACAAGAGATGCTAGCCGCTTCTATGTGACTTTTACTGATGATTATAGTAGGTATGGCTATATCTACTTAATCAAGCATAAGTCAGAAACCTTTGAAAAGTTCAAAGAGTTTAAGGTAGAAGTGGAGAATCAATTGGACAGGAAGATAAAGTTACTCCGATCCGATCGAGGAGGAGAGTATCTTAGTATCGAGTTCCACGACTATCTTAAGGAATGTGGAATTGTTTCACAATTGACACCTCCTAGGACACCACAGCTGAATGGTGTGGCTGAGAGGCGCAATCGAACCTTGTTGGACATGGTTCGTTCTATGATGAGTCGAGCTTCGCTACCAATCTCATTTTGGGGGTATGCCTTAGAGACTGCCGCCCATATTCTTAATCTGGTCCCTACCAAAAAGGTTGCGAAAACACCTCACAAGATGTGGACTGGGAAGGTTCCTACTTTAGACCACATCAAAGTTTGGGGTTGCGAGGCTTTTGTAAGGCGCGAGACTCGCGACAAGCTCGAACCTCGGAGTGATCGATGTATTTTCATCGGCTACCCACAAAAATCCTTTAGATATCTCTTCTATCAACAAAGTGACAATGTTGTCTTCGTCGCGACAAGAGGGGTCTTTCGTGAGAGAGAGCTTATATGCCAAGGGGACAGTGGGAGGCAAATTGACCTTGAAGAGCTTCAAGAGTCAAGCGGTGAAGGAACCTCAAACACTAGCAATCAACCCGAGGAGGAAACTCCTGTTGAACCTTTCGACGAATCTGTACCTCTGAGGTGTTCCACCAGAGTTAGGACTGCACCTGAGTTTTATTATGGTTTCCATATTACTACAGAAGGTGATACATTTATCAGTGATAGTACATTGGTAAATTTGGATGAGCTTAACAACTACGCGGAAGCCATGGCAGGCCCTGAGCCTGCTAAATGGAAAGAGGCTATGGATAGCGAGATTTAGTCCATGTATGACAATGAAGTTTGGAACTTGGTTGACAACGAACCGGGTCGAAAGACAGTCGGGTGCAAATGGATCTTCAAGAAGAAGATCGGCATGGATGGAAAAATACACACATATAAGGCGCGACTAGTTGCAAAGGGCTTTACTCAAACTCAGGGAGTTGACTACGATGACACTCTTTCAACAGTAGCGAAGATTAAATCTACAAGGGTTATGTTGGCCATAGCTGCATTTCATGACTATGAAATATGGCAGATGGATGTCAAAACCGCTTTCCTTAATGGAACGTTGGCTGAAGATGTTTACATGAGTCAGCCAGAGGGTTTTGTCAATGCAAGATACCCTAATAGAGTGTGTAAGCTTGAGAAATCCATATATGGATTAAAACAAGAATCTCGCAGTTGGAATCTTTGTTTCAATGAGAAAGTCAAAGAGTTTGGATTTTCGAGAAGTGAGGACGAGTCCTGTGTGTATGTCAAGGCTAGTGGGAGCATAGTTAGCTTTCTCGTGTTGTATGTGGATGACATACTACTCATAGGAAATGACATCCCGACCTTGTAGGAGGTTAAGTCCTGTCCTGGGAAGTGTTTTGCTATGAAGGACCTTGGAGAAGTTACCGATATCCTAGGGATAAGGATTTTGAGAGACATGAGTAAGAGACTAATAGGTCTTACCCTCGGTGGGAGTGATGACTTGAGAATATTAGGGTATTGTGATGTCGGGTTTCAAACAGACAAAGACAATATGCGTTATCAGTCGGGCTGTGTGTTTACCCAGAATGGAGGAGCAATAACTTGGAAAAGTTCCAAGCAGGAGACTGTGGCTGATTCAACGTGCTAATCAGAGTACATTGCAGCAAGCGAAGCATCAAAAGAGGCGATATGGTTGAAGAACTTCATCGGAGACCTTGGAGTTATGCCACTTATAAAGGAGTCCATAGAAGTTTTCTGCGATAATGAAGGGGCGGTTGCCTTAACCAAGGACACCTCGTGGAGAAGAGGATATCGTCACAAGACAACCCAACAGATCCCCTTAGAAAGGGACTGAATAGGGTTAAGCACTTGCAGCATGCAAGAGGCATTGGGCTAAAAGACGTTATTAGTTTTAGTAATTAGATAAATTAGAAACTTGTAATAGCAAAATTGTAATTGACATTTTGATGATTGAATAAAAGGAGTTTTATTTATAAGTAAAGTTACTGTCTTGTGTCAATTATTTACTATTGTTTCATTTTGCATGTATTGACTTCCTGAATAATATAATTATTCAAACTATCCACAGTCGATCATACATTGGAAGTAGGTATGAGGCTAGACTGTCATGAGTTGGATGTAGATGTCTAAGGAGTTAGACATGGCAAGAGTCTGTTGCACCATTCATGAGTTCTTGTGAAATAAGAATTTAAGCATTAGATCAACCCGCACTCATCAGAATCGCTTCATGGAATTTATCACGAGTGATTGTGAGATGATAATATCATATAATCTTCAAACCAAGATATATGAGTTATTGACTACAAATTGGTTGTGCATTAATGATGTGTAAACGCATCAGTAACTTGATGTCATATAACGTATCGTTGTGCATGATTCAACGAGTAGTTAGTTCAAGCATATAGAGTCGAAGTTTATCTGTTCCTTTTATCCTAAGAAGGATCAAAAGCGATATCTGGGCCCCTCGATGATTTTTTTTGACCTATGTACCGGGCCCGGTCAGAACGGAATTGATGTGTTCAATTATGTTCTATGTCAAACTAATCGGAAATCGGGAAACTAATTGCAGGACAATAAGTATGACTATGTTCCATGTATTTGTCCACTGATATCTTGTAGAACAGAGGAGTATATGATTACTTATGAAAGAACAGTCACTGACTGGGTCAGAGTTCGACAACGGATTTTGGAAGCTACGATTGCTAATCGGATCTTGAAGTTACATTGGCAGTTATAGTTATTAGACTTATCCAAGTGGGAAACTAATGGACTTGGTGTCTAAGCCCATAACTATATCTGGTATGTACTTGACCCGATTGTAGCATGGTCCTTTTAGGGTTGCCTTAACCAGTGCAATTTGATAGGATGGACTTTTGAGAATAAGATTCTTGGTGGTTTATTAATATATTATAAGTATAATATATTAATTGAGAAATCATATTATTTAATTAGTATTGGTCAAGAATTAATTTGGAATTAATTTTGTGATAAAAATGACTAATTAAATCTAAGGGGTTGATTATGTAAATCATCCATTCTTATAGTGTGGGCCAAAGATCCATTAGGGTGGGCTAAGTGGTTCATGGATAGTCCATGAAGCTTTAACCCATGGAGCCTAAGGGATATGGAAGGTCATGGTGCATTAGGGTTTCATGGATGAAACCCTAGCTTTGAGAAACACTATAAAAGAGTTCCCTTAGTGATGAAATCGGCTAACACATGTACACAAGTGTATAGAACCGATTTTGAAGCTAGAAGTCATATTCTCTTAAGCCTCCTTTGCATATTGGTGTTTGTGACATATTAGAGGCACAACACTTGAGGTGCTCAAGCTTCCAAGGACAAGAACTACACAAGAAGTAAGTTATCTAACTAGTTGTTACTTTGAATTATATGCTAGTTAAGTTATATGCTTTGGAAATTTGAAAATGCATGTATAATTAGAGAAAACATAGCTCCAAAGCATTTAGGGTTTCATGTGCACCATAGGAGTGTTATAGTGCTTAAAACCCAACAGTATTGCACATGGGAAGGAAGCACACATTGCAGTCCAAGCAATAAGACATTTTGATTTGTATTTACCATATTGTCTGTATTAGACATTAAACAATGTGTGTTTGATTACTACCATCACTAGAAATATTGTATCAATTTCTCTTTTAAAAAAACCTGGTTTTAATTTCAATTTGTTGAAGATAATGTCCATTCCTTCTTGGATGAAATATTTTATTTTGAGGCTAGACCAATAAATAGAATTTATGAATTGACCCTAGATTACACTTCAAATAATAAGTCCCTTTTTCATGTTAACACCAAAAGGATTAAACAAGGTTTTAACAAAACATATCTATCGCAATGTCGCCTTGGACACATAAACAAGAAGCACATATCCCAACTCCAAAAGAGTGGAATTTTTGTGGCAAATGACAGTGAGTTATTTGACATATGTGAGTTTTGATTATGTGACAAGATGATGAAGTCCCCTTTCTCTGGATCTAGTGAAAGGGAAACTGTTTTATTAGGCATCATACACACGTATGTATATGGTCCTTTTAAAACAATGTCTAGATATGGTGAGAGATATTACATCACCTACACTGACGACTTCAGTCATTTTGGATATGTGTATTTGAGCAAACATAAACATGAATCATTTGAAAAGTTTAAATATTTTTCTAAGTGAAGTTGAGAATCATGTCTATAAAACAATCAAAATATTTCATTCGGATAGAGGTGGTGAGTACTTGAGCCAAGAGTTCCAAGATCATCTTAAAACTTACTCCACCCAGAAATCCACATCTTAATTGTGCGTCTGAGAGGAGAAATTAGACCTTACTTGATATGGTTAAATCCATGATGAGCATGATTATTCTCTTTTTATCTTTTTGGAATTATGCCATGCTCACCGTAACCCGTATCTTGAATATGGCACCAACTACGAAGGTAGACAAGACATCTTATGAGATATGGTATGGAAAAGCTCAATCCCTATCTTATATGAAAGTTTGGGGTTATGAAGCCTATATTAGACAAGAAGCTTCCAACAAACTCGAGCCTAGGTCTACCAAGTGCATCTTTGTAGGATATCCTAAAGATTGTTCAGGATATTACTTCTACATACCTAGTGAGAAGAAGATCTTTATTTTACAAAAAGCTGAATTCTTGAAAAGCAAGCTTCTGATGGATGAAGCATGTGAGAATTGCATGGAACTCGAAGAAGATCAAGACCCACAACCCGATATAACTCAAGTTAGCACTAGTACTGAATACGAGGTTTGAAGATAAAGAGACCATTACTCTTCAACCTATTGAAACACAAGTCGTTTGCAGATCTGGTAGAATTCATCAAGAACCTGAGATATATGGATTTCTCATTGACGAATGCTTCATGATGATGAATGCTGATGAGCATGTCACTTACCGAAATGCAATGACAGATCTTGAATCTGACAAATGGCTTGAAGCCGTGAACGAAGGGATGCAATACAAGAGACAAAACCATGTCTGGGATTTGGTTGAACTTAATCCCCAATGTAAGACTGTAGGGAGTAAGTGGGTCTTCAAGAAGAAGACTGACATGGGTCGCAATTTACACATATATTGTCACACCCCCGAACCAATAAAACGGCGGAAACGTCCGGGGGCGGATGACATCATGTACAGTATTATAACAATTATATAATAGAGATCAAAGCATTACAAACATTGTATTGATAATTTAATATTTACATTGAGTTCAAATCATTGTTTGTTTGACTCCAAAAACATATGGCAAAAATATAAGACGTAACACTGCTATGCTCCGTCTTCACAAAAACCTGTATGGGTACCTGTCTACTGATTTCCTGAGAATACAAGTGGTTTTGAAAAAGTGTCAGCATTTATGTTGGTGAGTTAATAAGCATTTGCTATGAGAAAGGTATGTCATTGTTCCTTGAAAAATGATAGAGTGTTCTTCCAGAAAATCCAATATTTTCTTTTAAATGTAATGTAGTCTTAAATGTTCCAAGACCGAAATGTACAAGTATTTTCCATACTTAAAATAGTGATGTGTAGTTTTATACATATATAAAAGCATTTGAATGCATGTTTCCAGAAATGTAAACTGTATTGTACCGGAAAATAATGTTCTGTAGTTGTGTCTATGTAAAACCCTTTGAATGTATGTTTCCAGAAATGTAAATTGTATTGTACCGGCAAATAATGTTATGTAGTTTTATATAAATAAAACCATTTGAAGACATATATGTATTCGTAACAAACATATTGTTAATACCCCTTGTGAGTTATTATAACCATGCTAATGACCTAGATGGCCTGTATGACCTTCTTCAGGCATCGGAATGGTACAACATTTGTCACCACAGACCTATCGGTCCAACTGTAGCTAACAGTTTAGGTGTGGGATTGTCAGTTCCGTATAGATCTATACACAAATATCATGCTCTCTTACGGGAGATTCTGGTTATAATACAGGACTTTTGTTGGTACTTAGATAAGTACTTGAAGACGTGTCTCACAAAGCCATATTGACTGTTTACATGTAGTATGATGAAAACTCCTTTTCTTGTAAATGTATGTATCATCCTTTTATAGTGTTTATATGGTATTATGCCTTTAAATAATAATTTTTGGTATTGTATCTTGAAATGGTAAAATACTGTGTATATCTCATAAACTATACCTATTATAGTTTATAAAAATGTTTCAGTGAAATGATGAATCCTTTGTATATACATTATCATTTTTACTATGATAATAATATGATTTTCAATAATTATATATTTATTTTTATATAATTATACCCTTTTTGCTCAACATGATAGAAAAGGGTTATAGTTTTATAAACTATATTTATATAGTTTATTTTGTAACCAATTTTCGTACCCAATATATATATAAATATATATATAAATATAAATATAAATATATATATATATATATATATATATATATATATATATATAAATATATATTGTAAAAACAACAAATGTAACGGTTTGAATAATAAAACAAATTTTCTTGTGTTTTACTTGAATCCCCCCCCCCCTAAAACATGGAAAAACCATGAAAATTATAGGGGTATGAACATACCTCGGGTGTGTTCTGGGTTGGATAACGAGGTGATGACGGTGTTCTTCAATTTATAGTATGTAAACTTGTTTGTATCCTACAAGTATTTAACACACAATATTGTGTGTAAATTAGTTAAATTATCAAGAACATGTTATAAAAACACTAGATAATTTAAGGAACTTACGAATAATTCCTAAGAATTATTTTGAAGAATGTTTCCTGGGTAAACTATTGAGTACGTGAAGGTGTTCTTGAAGATATATGAAGATATGAATATGTTCTTATGAACTTTGAGAGAAAGTGTAAAGGATTTTGAAGATCGAAATGAGAAATGAAGTGGTGATTTCTGTGATATATATATATATATATATATATATATATATATATATATATATATATATATATATATATATATATATATATATATATGGGGGTAAAATTGATGTGATATATGCATTGGAATGTGTAATTTATCACATTGGATAGTGTGCCATCGGATAAGGTGGGAGATTTCGGCCTATCTTTACCGAATTCTCATGATTTTGGTAAGGCTCCAACCGAGATCACCTTGATTTCGGTCCAAGTGATCTCGGCCTTGCACGGTTCTCGGTCCAAATGAGGATCTCGGTCTAGTGTTCTCGGTCCTAAGGTGAGATTTCGGTCAAGGGGGTTCTCGGACAAGGTATGAGAGGTTTAGATTTTTGATTCCTAAAACTGAAATCCTCAAAAGCAATATGAATTTCCATGCATTAAGACTTATTTATTTGATTAAAATTTTAACTATTGACTTTTATTGGCACTATTGACTTTTATTTGACTTTGTTTGACTTTTACTAACCCGAAATAACCGGTTGTTACATTTTCCCCCCGTTAGAGGGAATTTCGTCCCAAAATTATTTCTAAAGTGGGTACTTATGAACTAGGGAAAAGATCTGGGTACTTTTGTTTCATTTGGTCTTCTCGTTCCTAAGTAAATTCAGGTCCTCGCTTGGCGTTCCAGCGGACCTTCACTATTGGTATACAACTTTGTTTCGTTCTCTTGATTTCCATGTCCATCATTTCCACAGGTTCCTCTACGATGTATAGACTCTCATTTATCTCGATTCATTGAGTGGGATTACAAGAGTCTCATCGGAGAGACACTTCTTTAGATTAGACATGTGTAAAGTGGGGTGTATGCTGCTGAGTTCCTGTGGTAATTAAAGTTTGTAAGCCACCGGGCCGATTCTAGCAAGAATCTCGAATGGTCCGATGTACCATGGATTTAGTTTTCCACGTTTTTAAAAATGTAGCATTCCCTTCCAGGGTGAGACCTTTAACAGAACGCGGTCACCAACCTGAAATTCCAAGAGATTTCGTCGTTTATCCGCATAACTCTTTTGTCGGTCTCTAGATGCTTTTAGTCGTTCCTGAATTTGTACAATATTCTATGTTGTTTCTCGTATGATCTCGGGGCGGGTGAGAGTGCTGTCATAAACTTGTGTCTTTTCTAGTTGGTGTCACCCACTTTAGCGCAACACAGAGGTGATCTGCACTTTGTGGCCATAGAGGGCTTCAAACGGAGCAACTTTGATGCTAGTGTGATAGCTATTATTGTATGAGAATTCGACGAGTGGTAAATGGGTATCCCAAGCTTTACCAAAATCTATCACACAAGCCCTCAACATGTATTCCAGCGTCTGAATGGTTCTCTCGCTTTTCCCGTCAGTTTGAGGAGGGTACACTGTACTTATGTCGAGTCTGGTTCCCAAGGACATCTGGAGTGATTGCCAAAATCGTGATGTAAACCTACTATCTCTGTCAGAGATAATGGATATTGGCACACCATGCAATCATATGATCTCTTTAATGTACGTCCTGGTTAGCTTCTCCATCTTGTCGGTCTCTTTTATTGGTAGGAAGTGCGCGGATTTGGTTAACCTGTCAACGATTACCCAAATGGTGTCATGAGTACCTGTTGTCTTGGGCAACTTGGTTATGAAATCCATGGTTATTCGCTCCCACTTCTACTCGGGTATTTCTGGTTGTTTTAGTAAACCCGAAAGTTTCTAGTATTCTACCTTGACCTTGGCGCAAGTCAGGCACTTGCCCACATAGGTAGCGATTTCCGCCTTCATGTTTGGCCACCAATAAATTTTCTTGAGGTCCAGGTACATCTTGACCGAACCAGGATGAACGGAGTATCTGGTCTTGTGAGCTTCATTCATGACAACGTCTCTGTACCCACCGAACTTCGGTGTCGCGATCCGATTCATGTGGTAACGAACTCTGTTACCCTTAACTTCTAAGTTTTTATCCATTCCTCTTAAGGCTTCACTTGTCACATTCTCGGTTTTCAAGGCTTCCAACTGATCTTCTTTGATCTGCATGGACAAGTATGAATGGATGGTCATGGTTAATGACTTTACTCGACAACCCGAGTACTCATTTCTACTAAGGGCATCTGCTACTACCTTGGCTTTTCCTGGATGATAGCGAATCTTGCATTCGTAATCACTTAGTAGTTCTACCCATATATGCTGCCTCATGTTGAGTTCCTTTTGATCGAAGATGTGCTGGAGACTCTTATGATCCGTGAAGATTGTGCACTTTGTACCATAAAGGTAACACGTTTAGATCTTCAGAGCAAATACTACTGCTCCCAGTTCGAGGTCATGTGTGGTGTAGTAACCTTTGTGGTTCTTAAGTTGTCTCGAGGCATAGGAAATAACTTTTCCTCGTTGCATGAGTACACAGCCTAGCCCTTTCTTGGACGCATCGCAGTAAACCACGAAATCTTCCGTCCCTTCTGGGAGGGACAAGATTAGGGCGCTGCATAGGGCTTGCTTTAGTGTTTGGAAGGCAGTTTCTTGATTCTTCTCCCAGTTGAAAGTTACACCCTTCTGAGTCAAGGTGGTGAGTGGCTTTGCGATCTTGGAGAAGTTTTGTATGAACCTCCTGTAGTAGCCATCGAGGCCTAAGAATTGACGAATTTCAGTTGGAGTTCTTGGTGTCGTCCAGTTTTCGATTGCCTTCATTTTGGAGGGATCCACATGTATACCTCCTCGCTGAACACGTACCCTAGGAAATCCACCTTTCGAATCCAGAATTCGCATTTCGAGAACTTCACGTACAACTTCTCCGCCCTTAATGTTTCCAGGACTAGTCGCAGGTGCTGACTGTGTTCTTCCTTACTTCGTGAGTAAACTAGTATGTCATCGATGAATACAATCACGAATTTGTCTAAGTAAGGTCGGCATAGACGATTCATAAGGTCCATTTACACCGCGGATGCATTTGTCAATCCGAAGGGCAATACTACGAATTCATAGTGACCGTAGCGACTTCTGAATGCGGTCTTGGGGATATCTTCCTCCTGGACTCGCATCTGATGGTACCCAGATCTTAAATCGATCTTTGAGAAGTAACTTGCTCCTTCTAGTTGGTCGAAGAGGTCGTCGATTCAAGGTAAAGGGTATCGATTTTTGATGATGATCTTATTTAGTTCCCGGTAGTCTATGCACATGCGGAACGATCCATCCTTCTTCTTCACGAACAACACCAGTGCTCCCCAAGGCGTGAAGCTTGGTCTGATGAATCCTTTGTTTAGAAGTTTGTTCAGTTGACTGGACAATTCCTGCATTTCTGCCGGTGCTAAGCGGTATGGGGATTTGGCTACGGGGGTAGCTCCGGGAATCGTGTCGATTCTGAACTCGACTTGGCGTTCGGGAGGTACTCCTGGAAGATCTTCGGGAAATATGTCGGGGAAGTTACAGACTTCGGGAATATCCTTGATGTCTTTTACCTCTTGTTTCTTATCCACCATGTGGGCTAAGAAGGCGTAGTATTCTTTGCGAAGATACTTTTGAGCCTTGACTCAGGAAATGATTTGAAGGTCCGTGCCGAGTTTGTCGCCATAAATGACGAGGGTTTCGTTACTTGGTAGATTAAGGTGAATGAATTTTTCGTAACACAGGATATTAGCATGGTGAGGACTTAACCAATCCATGCCAATGATGACGTCAAAACTTTTTATTGTGACCGACATTAGGTCGATTTGGAAGGAATAATTGTTTAGAGTGAGGGTACATCCTATGTATATATCGTTAGTGCTCTCTGCCTTTCCGTTTACCATTTCTAAAGTGAATTTGTCTTTTAGTGATTGAGGATTTTGTTTAAGTAATTGTTTAAACTTGTGGCTCACGAAACGTTTCTCCGCACCACTATCGAAAAGCATGTATGCATATGAGTTATTGAGGAGGAACATACCGGTAACAACGATAGAATCATTCACGGCCTCCTCATGCCCCATCGTTAAAAATCTTCCCACACCTCCGGCATTCCTCGCTTTTTGGCAATCCCTCTTGAAATTCCCTGTTTCATCACATCCGTAGCAAGCCTGGTTGACCCCGACATTAGTGGCTTGGGTAGTTTGTTGGGTCGGTGTCCTACAGAAACGGGCGGTATGCCCGTTCTTTTAGCAATTGATGCACTTCATTTCTCGACAGGCCCCGGTGTGATGGAAGTTACACTTTGGGAGGGTTCCAGCATATTGTTTGGTGGGTGCTAGAGCGGCAGGAACCGTAGCAGCGTGAACTACCACAGTTTGTTGTTTCTTTGTGGGCTCTTATGGTGACTGGCCCTTCCTCTTGTTCCAAAATTTCTTCTTATTGTCACCCCCTTTTGCTTGTTCAGGAATGGCTGTCATAAAGCCCTGGCGGACTCCATGATCCAAAATTGTTTGTGCCAAGCGTTTGGCACTGTCAAACGTAGACGGGTTGGCTGATATCACATTCCCTTGAATTTGGGGGGATAGTCCCCAGATGTGTCGCTCCACCTTTTTACTTTCCGGGGTGACCATCCCGGGACATAGTACTGCTAGGTCACTAAATCTGGCAGTGTAGGCTGCGATGTCGGTGTGCTTCATCGTCAGGTTCCAGAGCTCTTGCTCTAGCTTTTGTACTTCACCCCTCGGGCAGTATTCTGCGAGCATCAAAATTTTCAAGTCTTCCCAGCTCATGGCGTTGGTCACTGGGAGAGTCAGCGATTTGACATAGCCCTTCCACCAGGATAGGGCTCTATCCATGAATGTACAGGCTGTGAATTTGACTTTGCTCGCTTCTGGGCATGCACAAATTTCGAACACTGACTCTGTTTTCTCAAACCACCTTGTTAGAGCTATGACACCTCCAGTGCCATCGAAAGACTTTCGTTTGCCATTAGTGAAGTCTTTGTACGAACATTCCCTCGGGTGTCCTTGTCTATCACCTTGGTTGGTATTGTTGATACCGCCTCCAGTCCCACTGGCACTATTTGTACCGATTTGTGCCATGGCGGCTGCCACAGCTGCTATTACCGCAACTTGGAAGACTGCAGTTTCCATCTGTGGAGGCGGTGGCGGTGGTGGAGTTGCTGGTGTGTTGTTAACACGCCTAATACATTTACGCGGTGGCATCTTTCTAGTATGAGGTTTAAAGATGTTTTCGAATTAGAACATCTTAACTATAGGCCTGTTTATGTCGATTGTATAGGAATAACAATATTAAAGACACATAAATAGCCTAATTGTGTAGTCTTATTGTATCATAAAATACTCTTATAGTATTTTATACTTGTTGTTTGAATCTTATAGTTTCTTGGTATATAAGGTTGGTAGTTTTATAGTCGATGTTCACCACAATCATTCCCAAACACATGTTAGTCATATCTCGCATAAAGATAGTTGACCAGGATATATTTGTCCCATATCTGATTAGATAACTATCTTGGCTTAACCGTGGCGTCCATCTTATCTAAATACTTTTATATGGTTCTTATTACAACATTGTTCTAGTATGCATGTAGATTCGTATGCTTTTATAAAAATACTTTATATTTTAAAAGTATACTTTTTCTTAGAGCGTTTTAGCCCCATTGTATTTCTAGTTGTATATATTACATGGTTTGATATACTTAGTTCACTATAAACAATGCTCTGATACCAATCTGTCACACCCCCGAACCGATAAAACGACAGAAACGTCTGGGGGCGGATGACATCATGTACAGTATCATAACAATTGCATAATAGAGATCAATGCATTACAATCGTTGTATTGATAATTTAATATTTACATTGAGTTCAAATCATTTTTTGTTTAACACCAAAAACATATGGTAAAAATATAAGACATAACACTGCTATGCTCTGTCTTCACAAAAACCCATATGGGTACCTGTCTACTGATTTCCTAAGAATACAAGTGGTTTTGAAAAAGTGTCAACAATTAATTTGGTGAATTCATAAGCATTTTGTATGAGAAAGGTATGTCATTATTCTTTGAAAAATGATAGAGTGTTCTTCCAGAAAATCCAATATTTTCTTTTATATGTATTGTAGTCTTAAATGTTCCAAGACCGAAATGTACAAGTATTTTTCATACATAAAATAGCAATATGTAGTTTTATACATATATAAAACTATGACAACTCGAAATTTTTAAATCTTATATAGTAATCAATTCAATCAACGTTAGACCCATTTTGCTATCTTTTGGCATTGTTTGGAGTCTATTTAGGTGTTCTAAGCATTGTACATTCAAGGATCGAGTGTTAGGAAGTGTTTGCTTGAGTTATAAGCATAAAAATCAAGCTATAAACCCTTCATGTGGAGTTTTCGGCCACCACATATGAGTTTTCGGTCAAAACTCATGTGGACCGAATACTCATCCCATAAGCATGAGTATTCCTCATTTTATTCATTATTCTAAATTCCAAGTCAAGAAAACTTCCATTCTCTCTCAAGTATCATAAGATCTTCTTGCAAATTCTCGAAAATGTAAGTGTTTCTTTCCCCTTGATTTGTTATTAGATCTTTCTAACTAGTAACACCCTTCGATTTCATCCATTAACTTCATCTTTTGGGAATTATCTTCAAGAACACCAAGAACACATACTAGTGTTTTGGTCCAAAAATCAACTCTACTAGCCTATAAATCGTAAGTATTGCTTCCATA
This sequence comes from Lactuca virosa, assembly GCF_052849685.1. NCBI lineage: Eukaryota > Viridiplantae > Streptophyta > Magnoliopsida > Asterales > Asteraceae > Lactuca > Lactuca virosa. The sequence goes on along the minus strand of NC_136429.1, from coordinate 364,532,942 downwards.
TACTTGTTATCTAGTTGAAATTCTTGATTTAGGGCCTTGAAATCATCATCTATCCAAGAACAAAAGGTGTTTTCGGTCTAGTACATCTCCTTAGACCGAAAACCCTTATGAAGGGTGCAATATGACTTTAAACCCATATGGACCAAAAACCACAAGAACCGAAAACTTCAAGAAACATACCACTTGGACCGAAAACTCCCTTGAGTGGCTTTACAACCCTCTTATGCAATCCTATGTGATTATAACACTACCATTTAAGGATTTCTTAGTCCTTAAGGTTTTATTCTTTACCTGATTAGTTGAATAAACACTAATTGTATTCATATATGTGTCATTATATGTTAAATAGGATCCGTGTGTGTGTTCAAGTCTTCACTTCACACTTAGCATCCTATACCATCCGTTCATCCAAACCACTCACTTCAGGTGAGTTCATACCCCTTAATCAACCTTTTAAATGATTTTAAATGATTTCATGGGGGGGAATACAAGTTGAACTATTATAGTTATTATATCAATCACATGTGATTAATAACTACCAAACAAGTGGATTTCTTACTTTTCAAACTATGTTATCAATCAAACTACTTCAAACTGTTTTGCAAACTCTTTTACATGTTAAATACTTTCTATTCAAACTCTTTTAAACTTATACTTTGTCAAATGTGTATCTATATAGATATAGTTATATAAGTAGGATTGAAAGGACTTAGGACTGATAGCTCGCCTTGCTTCCTGTTCCTTGTTTGGTTGTGGACTTAGAGTATCGGTTATTTGTCCGAAGGTCGTTTGAATCCTAGTTATATATTATGTATATGTATATAGATATAAAAGTTACTTCTTTCATTTCAATACCTTTGGGTAGCAAAGGTATACAAACATTTTCATACATACAAACAACTTTACTAGTAAACTATAATAGGTATAGTTTAGGAAGTTACTAATACTATTACTAGAACAATGAAACATACAATGAGTCAGTTCATACATGAGTAAACACATACTATAGATTATACAAGAGAACATACTATTATGAGAAACGGAGAGAATATACATACATACTAGACAGAGAGAGAACATACAATACAGCTAGTACATACTATACATTACACAAGAGAACATACTATTATGAGAAACAGAGAGAACATACATACATACTAGACAGAGAGAGAACATACAATACAGCTAGTACATACAATACATATACAAGAACATTACAACAGTTATGTGAGCCACGTAACGGGGCATGGCATCACCTGTCATGGCTCGTTTTGTATCCAGAGTCTTGTAGAAGGAGAGCGTTGAATTTGTGTATAGATCTATACTATATCGACTATCCTACACCTTGCTGCTCGCTACAGTGGGACTTGTAAGTCTACGGGTGCCAAATGTCATTTCTTCCGACGTCTTTCATCGTCGTGTTTTTAGTCGGTAGTATGGTACAGGCATATCACATGTTACTTTAAATAACAATTGGTTTAAGGTAATTAGTACAGCATTAGTTACTTAATACAACACTACAATACTTTATTATTTCCCCATTGCATTCACTTTGTGACCTTCACACAATGAACAGTAATGTAAAAGCTATATTTTTGGTTAATGATAGTCATATTTGGGAAAATACACACTTTTACAAGAAACAAACATACATTTCATTTGATGCCTTGGTAGAAGGCTACGTTTAGTAGAAAATATAGGATTTTCTAGGAGATACAAACATTTACAAACTTATACATCAAGTGCATACAAACACTTTCATACAAACAATGACACTAAAATACTTATGAACTCACCAGCTTTAAAGCTGATCAACTCTTTCAAAATAACTTGTATTCTCAGGTCATCAGTAGACAGGTACCGATGCCAGGCTTTTGAGAAGATGGAGCACATTCAAGACTCATCTCATATTTTGATTTACTTTTTGGTGTCTATTAAACTTTACAGAACACACTTGTATTAAATTATATTATTAATGCAATGGATGATGTTGTTGCTTGTTTACTACTATGCATTGTTGTGATACTGTACATGACGTCCTCCACCCGTGAACGTTTCCGTCGTTCCGGTTTTGGGGTGTGACAGATTGGTATCAGAGCATTGTTTATAGTGAATCGAGTATATCAACCCATAAAAGATATACAAACTATAAACACAACGGGATTAAAATACTCTGACCAAGAGTTTATACTTTTAAATAATGAAATATTTAACCAAGTATAGCTACCTGTATTCATACTAAAATCAGTGTCACTAGGACAGAACAAAAGTATTACGATTGTTGGACATCACAATTAGACTTAGAGACATATAGTCAAGTCTGGGAAGATATAGCCTGATCAACTATATTATCCGAGAAGTGACTAGCATGTGCCTAAGAGTGGTTGTGAGGTTGCAACAAGTCTAAAAACTTACCAACAATACTATAACGAAAACATTAGAACAAAACATAAACTTAAAATGCTATAGGAGTATTTTGTGTTACTATATATTACTTATGTGCTTATTTCTTATACCCTTTTTCTCGCGTAGATATCATGGTTGGATTCCATATCCCCGGAGACCCGTACTATCCCAACAACGGCAATGCAGGATGGCTGGGAGAAGAACCAAAAGATGATCACCCAATCCCTTTGGATGATCACCAAGCTGAAGGATTTTCTGATGGTTCTGACTCAGAGCCGGAAGTCAACAACCTACCCCCAGTAGCTCCAAACCCAAACCCTCGTCCAACATTTCAAGGACTCACACCTCTGTGGGCCACAAACTTGAACAGATGGAGTCAGGAACAGGGTCAACCTATTCCCTACAATGGGGATAGAAGCTTTTACAACCTAAACGAGGGAGGTTCAGCTGATCGAGTCCTGCCCATCATGGTCCGCAGGATTGCTCGGAGCACCGAGCAAGGTCGAGCATCTATTGACCGAGTCATGGAGATTGACGCCAACTCTGGCGTTAACACGGTCTGCATTTGCCAACTCGAGGTAGCTATGGAAAGGGCTAGGATAACCAATGGGACTCTGTAGCAACAGCTAGCTGCATCCCAAGCTGAAGTTAGGGAACTTCGGGCTAGGCAGTCAATGTATGAAAGGCGCATGCGAGACATAGAGCGCTTTCTATCTGAATCAAGGACTCATTCGAGTGGTTCTCGTCGTAGATAGAGCCTACTGAACCTTCTCTTTTGGATATAACTTAGTTATGTAAAACTCTAGTCTAATTTCCTATCTTTGTTAAAACTTGGACCTGTTAGGTCTTGATTAGGTCGTAGTTCTGTCAAAATTTTCCCATCTTGGTTGATGTAAGGCCTACTTCTAGGTCATTTTTCCCGAACTTGTTACATCTGTAATTCCAGTATTATTGACAGATATCTAATCTCATGGAAATTATTATCCAAATGCTATCATCTGTTAGTACTAGATCTACATTCAATCATACTATTCAATTGTGTTGTTGGGCTACGGAGAGTTAGTCCATGAGTCACTCTCATCAATTTCTCTATTCTTACCCATATTGTAATCCTTGTAAACTTATAGTTGAAAAATGCCTCCACGCCGATGAACAAGACGCAATCCTCCGATAACTGCAACACCACCTACTCCTCAAATCGATACGACAGCTCTAAATGCTGCAGTAGCTGCGGCTGTGGCAACAGCCATGGCTCAATATCATTCTTCTGGTTCCACTGGAGGAGGCCCGTGCGCTTGAGAGAGTGCTTCTACAAGGACTTCACCAACTGCAAGCCCAAGTCCTTTAGAGGGACTGGCGGAGTCATTGCCCTCTCGCAATGGTTCGAGAAGACCGAATCGGTTTTTGAAATCTGCTCCTGTCCAGAAGGGAGCAAGGTCAAGTTCGCTGCTTGCACCTTCGAGGAAAAAGCCCTGACATGGTGGAATAGCCATGTCAAGTCACTATCTCTAGTGGTGGCTAGTGCTATAGGCTGGGAAGCTCTTAGAGAGCTGATGATTGAGGAATACTGCCCGAGGGGCGAGATCCAGAAATTGGAACAGGAACTATGGAGCCTAACCATGAAGGGCTCCGACATAGTTTCCTATACCGCCAGGTTCAGTGAGCTGGTGGCCCTCTGTCCCAACATGGTTCACACAGAGGGAAAGAAAATAGAAAGGTACATCTGGGGCTGGTGCCTCCATTTCAGGGGAATGTTTTAGCTTCAAACCCCACTACATTCGATAGTGCCAAGCGGTTGACACAACGGCTCATTGACCATGGGGTCCGGACCCCGGCCGCAACAATGACCCTAGCCATCTCGGAAACCTCCAAAACCGTTGATTCCAAGCGGAAGTTCTGGGATGACAAGAAGAAGAAGAAGGCTGCCAAAAAGCAGTAGGTCGTGGCAGTTCATGCTGCGATAGCACCTGCCGCTGCTGCTCCGGTAAAGCAGTACGCTGGAAGTTTGCCCAAGTGCAACAAATGCAACTTCCACCACATCGGAGCCTACCGAGAAATGCAGTGCTCTAACTGCAACAGGAAGGGGCTCACTTGTGACAACCCGAAACTTTTATCTTGTACAATCGATCTTTATAGCAATATTAAACTCGATTCCGTTACCTTTTAACGCCGTTTAAGAGTTATTTTAAGTGTTCTAAGCTTGAGTACAGTTGGGAATGAGATTAGGAATGAGTCAACATGTTGTTTAGAAGCAAAATCGGGCCATACACCCTCATAAGAGGTGTGTACGGCCGCACAGACGGGTGTGCGGCCGCACACCCATCCCCCACCCACACACTCGTCCCTTATATATATAGGGAGACCGCTTCACTCATTCCTTTCCTTTGGCTGCACTCTACTTTCTCTCACTACCTTCTCTCTCTAAAAACTTCATCCAAGAACACTCTAAAGGCCTCAAAAACGTGAACTACTTCATCTTTCAGCTTGTTATATTGGTAAGACACCTGAATCTAAGCCTAAAACTCATAGTGTTCTTCGTGTTCTTCATCCTTTGAAGGTGTACGGCCGCACACCTTCATAAGGTGACTGCACACACCTTAAAAACTCTCCAAAGTGAAGAGATTTGGCCTCCATTTACTAGTTGGACATGGTATTAGCACAAGAACACCTCAAAATCGACATTTCGGGCACAAATGAGGAGTGTACGGCCGCACACCCCTGTGTACGGCCGCACACACCCTCTATACGGCCGCACACTCCTGTATGCAACCGCACACACAGCCTGGCCACACACCCTGGCCGCACACCCACTCAAATGGTCGTACACCTCCCTTATTTGATCATATAGGGTCCCGACAAGCATTTCCAAGTCTTTAGGGTGATTTCCCGTCATGTTTAGTCATGAAACACCCTAATTCTAACACACATATGTGTTATCACATGGTAATAGGATCCACTTGCGTGCAAAACATCGGTTGACACTCAACACTCGTAACCAATTGTGCTTTCGGATCCTACGATAAACTATGAGTTCATACCCCTACGCTTTTTCCAAGTTTTTCATGTTTTCAGGGGGGGGGGAATACAAGCAAAAGTACAAGGAAACTTGTGCTTAATTTATCTCATTTTGCATAGAATGATTTTATGTTCATCATGCTTTTAACTCAGAAAACCGTTTTACCAATCGATTAAGAAATCAACTCGTAGAAACAGTTTTCAAATCTAAAGCAAGAAACTTGTGAATCATGTTATAATATGTATTATCTTATAAAGGATTCATGTAAATCATAAGCAGGATTTTCGTACTATTACTTGTAAATTTGTTAGGCTAAGTTTGAGACATGTCCTTGGTAACACTCCATCGGATTCGTGAGTGGAGGACTACGACTTATAACCAGAATCTCTTGGAGTGAGAGCGTGACTATTGTGTATAGATCTATATGGGACTGACTATCCCTCATCCTCGCTGCTAGCTACAGCGGAACCGTTAGGTTCAGGGGTGACAAAGTCATAAAAGATACTGGCCCCCGTTTCGTGCCTTATCCAGTCTAAGTACGGTTATGGCACTCACAACTTAGGTAACGAGAATTTACTTTTGTAATAATGAAACGAGTGAACTTACCTGAAAGTAATATCCGATTTGATTACTAGAGGGCATCAGTAACGCCCTTAGGATCTAGTTCACCACCTATTTTATTAGTTTTATTTATGTAATAAGGCTAATATATCTCACAGCGAGTAACCAGGGCTTTTCAAGGAAACTACATCTATCGATACAAGTATGGTAGATACTTGTACACCTCGTATCAGAATCGAAAATCAAATATCAACTTTTAAGGGAAATATAGGATTTTCCTGGGATAGCTTAACCTTTCATAAACAGGCTGTTTATCGTATAACTAATGGATAATCAAACTTCTTTCATAAGAAAATATAGGATTTTCTTGGGAATCAACTTTTCAAAGAATTCAAAGAAACATTTCTTTCACCAGAATTAAACGCTTATGAACTCACCAGCTTTATGCTGATATTTTTAAACTGCTTGTATTCTCAGGGCATCAATAGACAGGTACTTTCGCTCATTTTTGGAGAAGACGGAACATTTTGAAGTCACGTCTTTTACTTTTCCTATATATTGTTATGTATAAATCATGTTTTTGAAAAATGTAAATATTCATATTATAATGTAATGGTTGTGTTTACTTCGCTTACTATGATACAACTGTTGTGATACTACGCATGACGTCCTCCGCCCCGGAACGTTTCCGCCATCAGTTTCGGGGTGTGACAGATTGGTATCAGAGCTATTGTTTATAGTGAACTAAGTATACCGAACCTTACATGGTATACAACTATAAACACTAAAGGGGCTAAAGTGTTCTGAACTAAAAGTATACTTTCAAAATATAAGTATTTTTACAAAAGTATACAAGTATACCTACGTACCAAAAACAGTCTCATGAGTAGAACAAAACAAAAGTATTTGGATGTTGAACACTACGGTTAAACCTGGGCAGTTATGTAATCATGTCTAGGGTCAATATAGCCTGATCAACTATATTCATTTGAGACATGACCAACATGTGCTTGGGAGTGACTTTCGTGTTGCAACAGGCCTAAAACTTACCCGGTATCCATACAACTTAAAATACTATGGGAGTATTTTAGTCAGAGCCGAATTCATTGTAGAAATTCATTCCTAGTGTTGCTACCTATTCGTTTCTTAGTGATAATTTACTTGTATTAGTAACTTTCCTTTACTTATCGCTTGGTAGAACACTTTATTATCAAGTTGAGATATATTCTTGCTTCATATCTCTTGGTTCGATTCAGAGGACTTACCACCCTCTTCTTCCTGATTCTTTTAGAACAAGATGCCTCCCTAAAAAAGACCTATCAGAAGGAACAACGACACTTCACCACCACCGCCGCCCCCTCAGTTTGATCCCGCTGTGTTCCAGTCAACTGTTACTGCTGTTGTGGCTGCCGCAATCTCACAAATAAATTCTAGCGGATCTAGTGGGCAAGGAAGTGCTACTCATCCCCAAAATCAAGAAGGTGGTCAAGGACACCAGAAAGAGTGTTCTTATAAGGACTTTATGAACGTGAAACCCACATCTTTCGATGGCAAAGGAGGGGTTATTGCCCTAAATCAATGGATCGATAAAATTGAGTCCATCTTCAAAATCTGGTCTTGTTCCGAAGCTAACAAGGTGAAATTCGCCGCTTGCACTTTCGCCAACAAAGCATTGACCTGGTGGAATGGCCGGGTCAAGTCCCTAACCCTGCCAATAGCAAATTCTATGGGTTGGTAGAGCTTGAAAGAGCTCATGATGGCTGAGTACTGCCCACGGGGCGAAATACAGAAACTGGAGCACGAACTCTGGAACCTAAAGATGAAGGGTTCCGATATTGCTGTTTACACGTCTAGGTTTGAAGACCTAGCACTTCTCTGTCCGGGGATGGTCACCCCAGAAAGAAAAAAGATTGAAAGATACATTTGGGGACTGACCCAGCCAACCAAAGGAAATGTTTTAGCTGCTCGGCCAACTACATTTGATAGCGCCAAGTGCCTGGCGCAAACTCTGATCGATCATGGAGTCGATCTCGATGAAGTGACAGCCACTCCTGAACCGGCTAAAGGGAGTGGTGAGAAGAGAAAATTCTGGAAGCAGAAAAAGAGTCAATCTTCGCAGGAGCCCTCAAAGAAGCAACACACGGTAGCAGTTCACGCTGCTACTACCCCTGTCGCTGCTCCTGCTACTCAAGCACCTACCAGTAGGTATACTAGTACCCTCCCTTGGTGCAATAAGTGCAGTTATCATCACCACATCCCCGGTCCATGTCGTGAGATGCTCTGCAACAACTGTGGTAAGAAGGGCCACCTGGCTCGAGGCTGTAAAAACCCAGTCCAACCAACCGATCCGGCCTCTGGGGCAGGTGTTGGGCAAGCCTGTTACGGCTGCGGGGAAATCGGGCATTACAAGAGAAACTGCCCCAAGGAAGCAACAACTGGCAACACCGGGAGAGTACTATCTATGGGGCAAGAGGAGGTCGTGGCTGACCCTACCGTTGTGACGGGTACGTTCCTCCTCGATAACTCTTATGCATGCATTCTTTTCGATTATGGTGCTAAAAGAAGTTTTGTTAGTTATGCATTCAAGCATTTTCTTAAACATAAATCCCAACCATTAACCGAAATGTTTACCGTCGAAATGGCTAACGGTGAGAAAGAGAGCACTAATGACATATTCGTGGGTTGTATCCTCACTCTGAACGACCATTCATTTCCCATCGATCTTATGCCAGTCTCTATAAAAAGCTTTGATGTCATCATCAACATGGATTGGTTGAGCCCCAATCGTGCTGATATTCTTTGTTACAAAAAAGCTATCCGTCTCAACCTTTCCCCGGATGAAACTCTTGTAATCTACGGCGATAAATTCAGTTCAAACCTTCGCATCATTTCGTGCATCAAAGCCCAGAAACTCCTGCGGAAGGAGTGTTATGTATTCCTAGCCCACGTCATTAACGAGAAGCATGAAGTTAAAGACCTCGAGAGCATCCCCGAAGTCTGCAACTTTCCCGATGTTTTTCCCGAAGATCTTCCAGGAATCCCTCCTGAACGCCAAGTCGAGCTTCGCATCGACTTAGTCCTCGGAGCTACTCCCGTAGCTAAATCTCCATATCGCCTAGCACCAGCAGAAATGCAGGAGCTATCTAGTCAACTCATTGAGCTGCTCAGCAAAGGATTCATCAGACCGAGTTCCTTACCCTGGGGAGCCCCGATCTTGTTCGTGAAAAAGAAGGATGGATCCTTTCGGATGTGTATCGATTATCGGGAGTTGAACAAGCTCACAGTCAAAAACCGTTACCCTCTTCCTCGAATCGACGTCCTCTTCGATCAACTTCAGGGAGCCAGCTACTTCTCGAAAATAGATTTAAGATCAGGGTACCATCAGCTGCGAGTCCATGAGGGTGATGTTCCTAAAACAGCATTTCGGACTCGATATGGTCACTACGACTTCGTAGTTATGCCCTTCGGTCTAACTAACGCACCGTCAGTATTCATGGACCTGATGAATCGGGTGTGCCGTCCTTTCTTGGACAAGTTCGTCATCGTGTTCATCGATGATATACTTGTCTATTCCAGAAGTGAGGAAGATCATCGACAACACTTGAGATCGGTGTTGGAAACCTTAAGGACGGAGAAGCTATACGCAAAATTCTCCAAGTGCGAATTCTGGATTCGAAAAGTAACCTTCCTAGGTCACGTGGTAAGCGAAGAAGGCATACATGTGGACCCCTCCAAAATCGAAGCGATAGAGAACTGGTCAGCACCGAAGACACCCACAGAAATCCGTCAATTCTTGGGTCTCGCTGGCTACTATCGCAGGTTTATCCAGAATTTCTCCAGAATTGCCAAACCCTTAACCACTCTAACTCAGAAAGGCGTACCCTTTTGTTGGAGTGAAAAGAAAGACACTGCGTTCCAAACGTTGAAGCGGGCCCTATGCAGCGCACCTATCTTGTCTCTGCCCGAAGGGACGGAGGACTTCGTTGTCTACTGTGATGCATCCAATCAGGGCCTAGGCTGTGTGCTCATGCAACGGGGAAAAGTTATTGCTTACGCCTCGAGACAGATGAAGGTACATGAAGTTAACTATACAACGCACGACCTAGAGTTGGGAGCAATGGTCTTCGCATTGAAGATATGGATACATTATCTCTACGGAACCAAGTGCACTATCTTCACTGACCATAAAAGTCTGTAGCATATCTTCGACCAGAAGGAGCTGAACATGAGACAACGGCGATGCGTTGAGCTACTCAGCGATTACGAGTGCGAAATCCGCTACCATCCCGGCAAGGCCAATGTGGTAGAAGATGCCCTCAGCCGGAAGGAGTACTCAGGTCGTAAAGTGAAGGCACTGACCATGACTATCCATTCCCATTTATCCACGCAAATCAAGGAGGCTCAGTTGGAAGCCTTAAGACCAGAGAACATGTCAGGTGAAACCTTGAGAGGAATGGAAAAGAACCTAGAGATCAAGGGAGACGGAGTCTATTATTTCATGAACCGGATCTGGACCCCAAAGTTCGGTGGTTACAGAGAGGTTGTAATGAACGAAGCTCACAAGACCAGATACTCCATTCATCCAGGTTCGGATAAGATGTACCTCGATCTCAAGAAACTATATTGGTGGCCAAACATGAAAGCGGAGATCGCTACATTTGTGGGCAAGTGTCTGACTTGCGCCAAAGTGAAAATCGAATATCAGAAGCCCTCAGGTCTGCTCCAACAGCCGGAAATTCCCGAATGGAAGTGGGAGAGGATTACTATGGATTTCATCACCAAATTACCCAAATCTCCGAGTGGGTACGACGCCATCTGGGTGATAGTCGATCGACTGACTAAATCCGCCCACTTCCTGCCTATCAAGGAAACCTTCAAAATGGAGAGACTTACACGACTCTACATCCAAGAGATAGTCCGACTGCACGGTGTACCTGTATCCATTATCTCTGATCGAGATAGCAGGTTCACTTCGAGTTTCTGGCAGTCACTGCAGAAGGCTCTTGGAACTAAGCTGGATATGAGCACAGCTTACCATCCTCAAACAGACGGACAGAGTGAGAGAACCATCCAAACCTTGGAAGACATGTTGAGAGCCTGCGTCATCGATTTTGGCGCGTCATGGGACACTCATCTTCCTTTGGTTGAATTTTCCTACAACAACAGTTACCATACCAGAATCAAGGATGCGCCTTTCGAAGCTCTCTATGGCCGCAAGTGCAGATCCCCTATGTGCTGGGCTGAGGTGGGCGACACGCAGCTAGCCAAGGGCCAAGTCCCTGACAATACTCTCACTGGTCCAGAAATCATCCGCGAAACCACAGAAAAGATCGTACAAATCCGAGAACGACTTAAGGCCTCTCGTGATAAACAAAAGAGCTACACCGATAAACGACGAAAACCCTTGGAGTTCCAGGTTGGAGACCGTGTCCTGCTAAAAGTCTCACCCTGGAAAGGCATGATACGCTTCGAAAAGCGTGGAAAGCTAAAACCGAGGTACATAGGACCGTTCGAGATCCTCGCCAGGATCGGTCCTGTAGCCTACAAACTCTGATTACCTCAAGAGCTTAGTAACATTCATCCCGTCTTCCATGTCTCGAACCTGAAGAAGTGCTTATCCGACGAGACTCTTGCTATCCCTCTCGATGAGATTGAAATCAACGAGAATCTAAACTTTGTGGAAGGACCAATCGAAATCATGGATAGAGAGATCAAACGAACGAAACAAAGTCGCATCCCGATAGTGAAGGTTCGCTGGAATGCCAAGCAGGGACCTAAATTCACTTAGGAACACGAAGATCAGATGAAACAGAAGTATCTGCATCTCATTTCTAATCCATGATTTGTATTCCAAATTCGAATTTCAGGACGAAATTCCCTCTAACGGGGGGATGATGTGACAACCCGAAACTTTTATCCTGTACAATTGATCTTTATAGCAATATTAAACTCGATTCCGTTACCTTTTAACGCCGTTTAAGAGTTAGTTTAAGTGTTCTAATCTTGAGTATAGTTGGGAATGAGATTAGGAATGAGTCAACATGTCGTTTAGAAGCAAAATCGGGCCATACACCCTCATGAGAGGTGTGTACGGCCGCACACACGGGTGTGCGGCCGCACACCCATCCCCCAGCCGCACACTCGTCCCTTATATATATAAGGAGACCCCTTCACTCATTCCTTTCCTTTGGCTGCACTGTACTTTCTCTCTCTAAAAACTTCATCCAAGAACACTCTAAAGGCCTAAAAAACGTGAACTACTTCATCTTTCAGCTTGTACTATTGGTAAGACACCTGAATCTAAGCCTAAAACTCATAGTGTTCTTCGTGTTCTTCATCCTTTGAAGGTGTACGGCCTCACACCTTCATAAGGTGACCGCACACACCTTAAAGACTCTCCAAAGTGAAGAGTTTGGCCTCTATTTACTAGTTGGACATGGTATTAGCACAAGAACACCTCAAAATCGACATTTCGGGCACAAATGAGGAGTGTACGGCCGCACACCCCTGTGTACGGCCGCACACACCCTCTGTACGGCCGCACAATCCTATGTGCAACCGCACACACAGCCTGGCCGCACACCCACTCAAATGGCCGTACACCTCCCTTATTTGATCATATAGGGTCCCGACAAGCATTTCCAAGTCTTTAGGGTGATTTCCCGTCATGTTTAGTCATGAAACACCCTAATTATAACACACATATGTGTTATCACATGGTAATAGGATCCACTTGCATACGAAACATCGGTTGACACTCAACACTCGTAACCAATTGTGCTTTCGGATCCTACGATAAACTGTGAGTTCATACCCCTACGCTTTTTCCAAGTTTTTCATGTTTTCAGGGGGGGGGGGGAATACAAGCAAAAGTACAAGGAAACTTGTGCTCAATTTATCTCATTTTTTATAGAATGATTTGTTCATCATGCTTTTAACTCAGAAAACCGTTTTACCAATCGATTAAGAAATCAACTCGTAGAAACAGTTTTCAAATCTAAAGCAAGAAACTTGTGAATCATGTTATAATATGTATTATCTTATAAAGGATTCATGTAAATCATCAGCAGGATTTTCGTACTATTACTTGTAAATTTGTTAGGCTAAGTTTGAGACATGTCCTTGGTAACACTCCATCGGATTCGTGAGTGGAGGACTACGACTTATAACCAGAATCTCTTGGAGTGAGAGCGTGACTATTGTGTATAGATCTATATGGGACTGACTATCCCTCATCCTCGCTGCTAGCTACAGCGGAACCGTTAGGTTCAGGGGTGACAAAGTCATAAAAGATAATGGCCCCCGTTTCGTGCCTTATCCAGTCTAAGTACGGTTTTGGCACTCACAACTTAGGTAACGAGAATTTACTTTTGTAATAATGAAACGAGTGAACTAACCTCAAAGTAATATCCGATTTGATTACTAGAGGCCATCAGTAACGCCCTTAGGATCTAATTCACCACCTATTTTAGTAGTTTTATTTATGTAATAAGGCTAATACATCTCACAAGGAGTAACCAGGGCTTTTCAAGGAAACTACATCTATCGATACAAGTATGGTCGATACTTGTACACCTCGTATCAGAATCGAAAATCAACTATCAACTTTTAAGGGAAATATAGGATTTTCCTGGGATAACTTAACCTTTCATAAACAGGTTGTTTATCGTATAACTAATGGATAATCAAACTTCTTTCATAAGAAAATATAGGATTTTCTTGGGAATCAACTTTTCAAAGAATTCAAAGAAACATTTCTTTCACCAGAATTAAACGCTTATGAACTCACCAGCTTTATGCTGATATTTTTAAACTGCTTGTATTCTCAGGGCATCAATAGACAGGTACTTTCTTTCATTTTTGGAGAAGACGGAACATTCTGAAGTCACGTCTTTTACTTTTGCTATATACTGTTATGTATAAATCATGTTTTTGAACAATGTAAATATTCATATTATAATGTAATGGTTGTGTTTACTTCGCTTACTATGATACAACTGTTGTGATACTACGCATGACGTCCTCCACCCCGGAACGTTTCCGCCATCGGTTTCGGGGTGTGACAACACTGCCCGTTTCTGCAAGGCTCCTGCGAAGCCAATCACCCAAGTCCCCGGCGCTGGTGTGAGCCAAGCTTGCTACGGTTGTGGCGAGGCAGGCCACTACAAGAGGAACCGCCCTAAGGCAGGGATCGCCGGCAGAGTGGGAAGAGTTCGGGTTATAGGCCACGAGGAAGCGATTGCCGACCCCACAGTGGTCACTGGTACATTTCTCCTAGATAACTCTTATGCATGCATATTGTTTGATAGTGGAGCGGAGAGGAGTTTCGTGAACCAAAAATTTGCTTATTTACTTAAACAAAAATCACGAGCACTTAAAGAACCGTTCACTGTAGAAATGGCTAATGGAAAGACAGAGAGTACTAGCTTCATATACATAGGTTGTACCCTAACTCTAGATAGTCATTCATTTTCGATCGACCTCATGCTGGTCTCAATTAATAGTTTCGACGTCATTATCGGCATGGATTGGTTGAGTCTGCATCGTGCTGACATCATGTGTTATGAAAAGGCTGTTCCCCTTAATCTGCCGTGTAGCGAAAATCTAGAAATCTACGACGACAAACTCGGCACTAACCTTCGCCTCATCTCGAGTATTCAAGCCCAGAAATACCTTCGAAAGGAATATCGAGCATTCCTCGCTCATGTTGTCGATGTGAGCCAAGAAGCGAAAGACATTAAGAACATTCCAGTAGTACGTGATTTTCTCGACATATTTCCAGAAGAACTCCCAGGATTACCTACGCAACGTCAAGTCGAGTTCAGAATCGACTTAGTTCCAGGGGCTACCCCAGTAGCCAAATCGCCCTGTCGTATAGCACCTGCAGAGATGCAAGAACTGTCCAGTCAACTTAACGAACCGCTCAACAAGGGCTTTATAAGACCAAGCTTCTCACCCTGGGGAGCTCCAGTCTTATTCGTCAAGAGGAAAGACGGATCGTTTTGTATGTGCATCGACTACAGGGACCTCAACAAACTGACCATCAAAAATCGTTATCCTCTGCCTCGTATTGATGATTTATTTGATCAACTGCAAGGGGCGAACTTCTTTTCAAAAATTGATCTAAGATCCGGATATCACCAACTACGAGTGCTAGGGGAGGATGTCCCGAAGACAACCTTCCGAACTCGTTATGGGCACTACGAATTCGTAGTGATGCCGTTCGGATTAACCAACGTGTCCCCGGTATTCATGGATTTAATGAATAGGGTGTGTCGTTCTTACATAGATCAGTTCGTCATCGTCTTCAACGATGACATACTTATCTACTCTCGTAGTAAGGAGGAGCATAGTCAACATCTGCGACTAGTCTTAGAAACGTTGCGTTCGGAGAAGCTCTATGCGAAGTTCTCGAAATGCGAATTTTGGATCCGAAGAGTCGAATTCTTAGGGCACGTGGTTAGCAAAGAGGGAATACACGTGGACCCTTCAAAAATCAAATCCATTGAGAGTTGGTCAGCAATGAAGACGCCTACCGAAATTCGTCAATTTCTAGGCCTCGCTGGTTACTATCGCAGGTTCATTCAGAACTTCTCCCGAATTGCGAAACCTCTTACAACACTGACCCAGAAGGGCGTGGCCTTTGACTGGGAAGAGAAGCAAGAGAGAGCGTTCCAAACGCTCAAGCGAGCCTTATGCACCGCACCGATACTATCCCTCCCTGAAGGAATAGAAGACTTCGTGGTCTATTGCGATGCATCAAATCAAGGGCTCGGTTGTGTTCTGATGCAACGAGGTAAGTTCATCGCCTATGCCTCGAGACAGCTGAAGACACATGAGGTCAACTACACCACTCACGATCTTGAGCTAGGAGCAGTTGTGTTTGCTCTGAAGATCTGGAGACACTACCTGTATGGTACAAAAAGCACTATCTTTACAGACCACAAGAGCCTTCAACACATATTCGACCAGAAGGAGCTCAACATGAGACAACTACGGTGGGTCGAGCTACTTAATGATTACGAATGCGAAATTCGTTATCACCCCGGTAAAGCCAATGTGGTAGCTGACGCCCTAAGTCGGAAAGAATATTTTGGTCGTAGAGTCAAATCTTTGACTATGACTATCCATTCACACTTGTCCACACAAATTAAAGAGGCTCAACTTGAAGCCTTGAAACCTGAAAATGTGGCGGGTGAAAACCTTAGAGGGATGGATAAGAACTTGGAAGGCAAGGGTGACAGAGCCTTATACCTCATGGGCCGTATCTGGACACCGAAACACGGTGGTTTCAGAGATGTGGTCATGACTGAGGCGCACAACACACGATATTGCATTCACCCAGGCTCAGATAAGATGTATTTGGATCTCAAGAAACTATATTGGTGGCCTAACATGAAAGCAGAGATTGCTACCTTCGTGAGTAAGTGCCTTACTTGCGCAAAGGTCAAGGTCGAATACCAAAAACCCTCCGGTCTTTTACAACAACCAAAGATACCTGAGTGGAAATGGGAGCGGATTACTATGGATTTTATAACCAAGTTGCCCAAGACAACGGGTGGGCTTGACACCATTTGGGTCATCGTCGACAGATTGACCAAGTCCACACACTTCCTGCCTATCAAAGAAACAGACAAGATGGAGAAGCTTACAAGAACCTACATACGGGAGATTGTTCGACTGCACGGTGTTCCCATATCCATTATCTCGGACAGAAATAGTAGATTCACTTCGAGGTTCTGGCAGTCGCTACAAAGTTCCCTAGGAACTAGGCTGGACATGAGTACAGCCTATCATCCACAGACCGACGGACAAAGTGAGAGGACTATCCAAACCTTGGAAGATATGTTGCGAGCCTGTGTGATCGACTTTGGGAAAGCATGGGATACTCATTTACCCCTTGTCTAATTTTCCTACAACAACAGTTATCACACGAGCATAAAGGCTGCTCCATTCGAGGCCCTCTATGGCCGAAAGTGCAGATCCCCTCTGTGCTCGGCTGAGGTGGGTGATACCTAGTTAGCTAAAGGAAGAGTTCCTGACAGCGCTCTCACAAGTCCGGAAATCATTCGGGAAACGACGGAGAAGATCGTTCAGATTCGTGAGCGACTAAAAGCCTCTAGAGACCGACAGAAAAGCTATGCTGACAAAAGAAGGAAACCGTTGGAATTCCAGGTGGGAGACCGAGTTCTATTGAAAGTCTCACCCTGGAAAGGCTTAATACGTTTCGGAAAGCGTGGAAAGCTAAATCCAAGATACATAGGGCCTTTCGAGATTCTTGCCAGAATCGGCCCTATAGCTTACAAACTCAATCTACCTAGTGAACTCAGTACTGTACATCCTACTTTCCACATATCGAACTTGAAAAAGTGTCTGTCCGACGAAACTCTTGTGATCCCACTCGACGAGATCGAAATCAACGAGAGCCTCAACTTCGTGGAAGAACCAGTAGAGATCATGGACCGAGAGGTCAAGCAAACGAAACAAAGCCGTATCCCGATAGTGAAGGTTCGCTGGAATGCCAAACGGGGACCTGAATTCACTTGGGAGCGCGAGGATCAAATGAAACTGAAATATCCTCATCTTTTTACTTAGTTATTAGTAACTACTTATTTGCTTAAACTCTAATTTCGGGACGAAATTCTCTCTAACGGGGGGATGATGTGACAACTCGAAAATTTTAAATCTTATATAGTAATCAATTCAATCAACGTTAGACCCATTTTGCTATCTTTTGTCATTGTTTGGAGTCTATTTGGGTGTTCTAAGCATTGTACATTCAAGGATCAAGTGTTAGGAAGTGTTTGCTTGAGTTATAAGTATAAAAATCAAGCTATAAACCCTTCATGTGGAGTTTTCGGCCACCACATATGAGTTTTCGGTCAAAACTCATGTGGACCGAAAACTCATCCCATAAGCATGAGTATTCCTCATTTTATTCATTATCATAAGATCTTCTTGCAAATTCTCGAAAATGTAAGTGTTTCTTTCCCCTTGATTTGTTATTAGATCTTCCTAACTAGTAACACCCTTCGATTTCATCCATTAACTTCATCTTTTGGGTTTGATCTTCAAGAACACCAAGAACACATACTAGTGTTTTGGTCCAAAAATCAACTCTACTAGCCTATAAATCGTAAGTATTGCTACCCTATACTTGTTATCTAGTTGAAATTCTTGATTTTGGGCCTTAAAATCATCATTTATCCAAGAACAAAAGGTGTTTTCGGTCTAGTGCATCTCCTTAGACCGAAAACCCTTATGAAGGGTGCAATATGACTTTAAACCTTTCCTAAAGCTTAGTCATGAATCTAGAACACTTCATTGATTGTTGAAAGCCCTTGGAAATCACCTTATGCATCAAAGACCATGGGTTTTCGGTCAAAACCATTTGGACCGAAAACCATATGGACCGAAAACCGTATGGACCGAAAACCACAAGAACCGAAAACTCCAAGAAGCATACCACTTGGACCGAAAACTCCCTTAAGTGGCTTTACAGCCCTCTTATGCAATCCTATGTGATTATAACACTACCATTTAAGGATTTCTTAGTCCTTAAGGTGTTATTCTTTACCTGATTAGTTGAATAAACACTAATTGTATTCATATATGTGTCATTATATGTTAAATAGGATCCGTGTGTGTGTGTTCAAGTCTTCACTTCACACTTAGCATCCTATACCATCCGTTCATCCAAACCACTCACTTCAGGTGAGTTCAACCCCTTAATCAACCTTTTAAATGATTTTAAAATGCTTTTATGGGGGGGGGGGGAATACAAGTTGAACTATTATAGTTATTATATCAATCACATGTGATTAATAACTACCAAACAAGTGGATTTCTTACTTTTCAAACTATGTTATCAATCAAACTACTTCAAACTGTTTTGCAAACTCTTTTACATGTTAAATACTTTCTATTCAAACTCTTTTAAACTTATACTTTGTCAAATGTGTATCTATATAGATATAGTTATATAAGTAGGATTGAAAGGACTTAGGACTGATAGCTCGCCTTGCTTCCTGTTCCTTGTTTGGTTGTGGACTTAGGGTATCGGTTATTTGTCCGAAGGTCGTTTGAATCCTAGTTATATATTATGTATATGTATATTGATATAAAAGTTACTTCTTTCATTTCAAATGTCATTTCTTCCGACGTCTTTCATCGTCGTGTTTTAGTCGGTAGTATGGTATAGGCATATCACATGTTACTTTAAATAACAATTGGTTTAAGGTAATTAGTACAACAGTAGTTACTTAATACAACACTACAGTACTTTATTATTTCCCCATTGCATTCACTTTGTGACCTTCACACAATGAACAGTAATGTAAAAGCTATATTTTTGGTTAATGATAGTCATATTTGGGAAAATACACACTTTTACAAGAAACAAACATACATTTCATTTGATGCCTTGGTAGAAGGCTACGTTTAGTAGAAATATAGGATTTTCTAGGAGATAAAAACATTTACAAACATTTACAAACATTTACAAACATTTACAAACATTTACAAGCTTATACATCAAGTGCATACAAACACTTTCATACAAACAATGACACTAAAATACTTATGAACTCACCATCTTTAAAGCTGATAAACTCTTTCAAAATAACTTGTATTCTCAGGTCATCAGTAGACACGTACCGATTCCAGGCTTTTGAGAAGACGGAGCACATTCAAGACTCATATCATATTTTGATTTACTTTTTGGTGTCTATTAAACTTTACAGAGCACACTTGTATTAAATTATATTATTAATGCAATGGATGATGTTGTTGCTTGTTTACTACTATGCATTGTTGTGATACTGTACATGACGTCCTCCACCCCTGAACGTTTCCGCCGCTCCGGTTTTGGGGTGTGACAAAAACCATTTGAATGCATGTTTCCAGAAATGTAAATTGTATTGTACCGGAAAATAATGTTCTTTAGTTGTGTCTATGTAAAACCCTTTGAATATATGTTTCCAGAAATGTAAATTGTATTGTACCGGAAAATAATGTTAGGTATTTTTATATAAATAAAACCATTTGAAGACATGTATGTATTCGTAAGAAACGTATTGTTAATACCCCATGTGAGTTATTATAACCATGCTAATGACCTATATGGCATGTACGGCGTTCTTCAGGCGTCGGAATGGTATGACATTTGTCACCCCAGACCTGCCGGTCCAACTATAGCTAAAAGTTTAGGTGCGAGATTGTCAGTCCCGTATAGATCTATACACAAATATCACGCTCTCTTACAGAAGAATCTGGTTATAATGCATGACTTTTGTTGGTGCTTAGATAAGTACTTGAAGACGTGTCTAACAAAGCCATATTGACTGTTTATGTGTAGTATGATGAAAACTCCTTTTCTTGTAAAATATGTATCATCCTTTTATAGTGTTTACATGGTATAAAATAATTATGCCTTTAAATAATTATTTTTGGTATTGTATCTTGAAATGGTAAAATAGTGTGTATATCTCATAAACTATACCTATTATAGTTTATAAAAATGTTTCTTTGAAATTATGAATCCTTTGTATATACATTATCGTTTTTACTATGATAATAAAATGATTTGCTATAATTATATATTTAATTTTATATAATTATACATTTTTTTCTCAACATGTTACAAAAGGGTTATAGTTTTATAAACTATATTTATATAGTTTATTTTTGTAACCAATTTGCGTACCTTATATATATATATATATATATATATATATATATATATATATATATATATATATATATATATATATATATATATATATATATATATATATTGTAAAATAAACAAATGTACCGGTTTGTATTATAACAAAAATTTTCTTGTGTTTTACTTGTATTCCCCCCTAAAACGTGGAAAAATCGTGAAAACTGTATGGGTATGAACTCACCTCGGGTGTGTTCTGGGTTGGATAACGAGGTGATGGCGGTGTTCTTCAATTTCTAGTACGTAAATGTGTTCGTATCTTACGAGTATTTAACACAAAATATTGTGTGTAAATTGGTTAAATTATCGAGAACATGTTATAAAAAACTAGATAATTTAAGGAACTTACGAATAATTCCTAAGAATTATTTTGAAGAAGGTTTCCTGGGTAAACTGTTGAGAACGTGAAGGTGTTCTTGAAGATGTATGAAGATATGAATATGTCATTATGAACTTTGAGAGAAAGTGTAAAGGATTTTGAAGATGGAAATGAGAAATGAGGTGGTGATTTCGGTTATATATATATATATATATATATATATATATATATATATATATATATATATATATATATATATATATATATATATATATATATATATATGAGGGTAAATTTGATGTGATATATGCGTTGGAATGTGTAATTTATCACATTGGATAGTGTGCCATCGGATAAGGTGGGAGATTCCGGCCTATCTTTACCAAATTCTCATGATTTTGGTCTAAGGCTCCAACCGAGATCACCTTGATTTTGGTCCAAGTGATCCCGGCCTCGCATGGTTCTCGATCCAAATGAGGATCTCGGTCTAGTGTTCTCGGTCCTAAGGTGAGATTTCGGTCAAGGGTGTTCTTGGCCAAGGCATGAGAGGTTTTGATTTTTGATTCCTAAAACCGAAATACTCGAAAGTAATATGAATTTCCATGCATTAAGACTTATTTATTTGATTAAAATTTTAACTATTGACTTTTATTGGCACTTTTGACTTTTGTTTGACTTTCTTTGACTTTTATTGACCCGAAATAACCGGTTGTTACATTATCCCCCCGTTAGAGGGAATTTTGTCCCGAAATTATTTCTAAAGTGGGTACTTATGAACTATGGAAAAGATGCGGGTGCTTTTGTTTCATCTGGTATTCTCGTTCCCAAGTGAATTCAGGTCCTTGCGTGGCGTTCCAGCGGACCTTCACTATTGGAATACGACTTTGTTTTGTTCTCTTGATTTCCATGTCCATGATATCCACAGGTTCCTATACGAAGTGTAGACTCTCCTTTATCTCGATTTCATCGAGTGGGATTATAAGAGTCTCATTGGAAAGACACTTCTTTAGATTGGACACGTGGAAAGTGGGGTGTATGCTACTGAGTTCCTGCGGTAATTGAAGTTTGTAAGCCACCGGGCCGATTCTAGCAAGAATCTCGAATGCTCCAATGTACCATGAATTTTGTTTTCCATGTTTTTCAAAATGTATCATTCCCTTCCAGGGTGAGACCTTAAACAGAACGCAGTCACCAACCTGAAATTCCAAGGGCTTTCATCGTTAATCCGCACAACTCTTTTGTCGGTCTCTAGATGCTTTCATTCATTCCCGAATTTGGAAGATCTTCTCTGTTGTTTCTCGTATGATCTCGGGGCTGGTGAGAGTGCTGTCAGAAACTTGTCTCTTTGCTAGTTGTGTGTCGCCCACTTCAGTCCAACACAAAGGTGATCTGCACTTGCGGCCATAGAGGGCTTCAAACGGAGCAACTTTGATGCTAGTATGATAGCTGTTATTGTATGAGAATTCGACGAGTGGTAAGTGGGTATCCCAAGCTTTACCAAAATCTATCACACACGCCCTCAACATGTCTTCTAGCATCTAAATGATTCTCTCGCTTTGCCCGTCATTTTGAGGATACGTTGTACTCATGTCGAGTCTGGTTCCCAAGGACTTCTGTAGTAATTGCCAAAACCATGAGGTAAACCTACTATCTCTGTCAGAGATAACCACTACTAGAAAAACAACCTTTTATGACGCGCAATGCGTGTCGTAAAACGCTCAGACGACACGCAAATGCATGTCAAGGAAGGCCCTGTCATAACCAGAGACGACACGCTTTTGTGCGTCGTCTATAGAGGACATGCATTTACGACGCACGTTTATAACACACATTTACGACGCGTAATGCGTATCAAGGAAGCCCCTATCATAAAGGAAGACGACACTCATTTACGTGTCGTAACCTTACGACGCTCGTTTAGGACACGCGTTGCGTATCATTAAAGCCCCTGTCATAAATGAAGATGACAGGCATTTGCGTTTCATAAACTTCAGCAACCATTTGCGATATACATTTACGACGCGTCTTTACGATACTCATTTACGCATAATACAAAAATATGGAAACAAATATATACCAAAACAATCAATTTCATCCATAACATCATGTCGAAAAATTATAATACATTAGTATTAAGCGGATCCGATTGTCATTGTTATTAAGAGGTTTTCCTTAACTATATAACCTAATACTACATTGCTATTAAGGAACACGTTCTTGTTTCTACTTCTTATTGTTATGCTTCCGTTTCCACATGATACCTGTTTTCATCATCAACACATTAGTATTCAGAAAGACTTCAAGCATCGTCAATCTATGTTATAAAATATTATATTGCTTCAGTTAACTTAATATAAACCAAAAAATTCAAATACAAAATATGAAAGTGAAAGTGAACAATGGGACATACTTACTTTTAATAAAACACGAAAATAAAATGGTATAACACCAATAGTTACATACACATCATCAACACCTAACATTTCTACAAGAAATAGTTATGGTATTATGGAAAAGAAACTTACATCTCTTTTTGTTGTTATTCCTGGTGGAGCATCAAGAATCTTGATGCAGGTCCGTGTCTCCTCACACATTTTCTTGATGAATTCGCCTTTTCGTCCAATAATACTTCCCACTTTTTGTGCAGGAACCAATAACCTAAAAACACTCTCTCGAGACCAAAAGGAACTATGTCAATTGTCCAATGAGGCATTATAATGGTATAATATTCAAAGTTGGCTTTCGCTGGCAAACCAATCCTAGTCAAAATTTGGAACATTTTTTAATTCTGGTCCTTGTTCAGAGTCCAACAATGAACATTTCAATTTTCCTAATTAAAACGGATCAAGGAAACAATTCCTAACTAACTATATAATAATAACTCTATAGTAAATTTGGAATTTTAACTTACATGAACTCATTGCATCTGCACTAAATCCGCAAGTGCTTTTTGCCTCGACTGTTATTGTGAAGAAAAAAGAAACAAAGTTTTATTATATATCAGACACATAAATTTACAAAATATAGAAAATTACAATTATGCCCTTGTATACCGATTGGTTAGTAGCCCAACTTTCATAATGGTTAGTAGCCCAACTTTCACAAAAAACCCCAACATTATATTATTATTTATATAAAATCCAAGATTTGCAAGAATCATAATCAAATAAGAAATTGTACCTTCACTTGCAAGGCAGGACTCCTAAGCATGGGTCCATTAAACAATAATACATCATCAACTATTAAATTCTAGAGCTAGAAAAAAAAAAAAAAATCAAAATTATACCATAGCTTCAACATCATCATCATCATCAGAGTTGTTCTGATCCGATACATTAGAATCATCCATTGTACAATGTCAGGTCTGTTTATAAAACCACTGCGAGCATTTGATCACCCAGATACTTTGCAAGTATCCTGAGAAAGTCCAAGCTAATAAATTGATTGATTTGTTTATTATTATCCTAAACAGAAGAAGATGGATTTGGAATTGGAATTCACCTGCTAAGCTTTAAGGTTGGAGCTGTTCCAACAAGTGCCACAACATGAACCTACATGTAATGTAATGTAAGAAACTTAAATCAGTGCTTCAGAAGTTGTTTTATTTATTTTTTGAAAATAACGATTTTAACCTTGACGATCAACTGGAGCTCCTGGTGGCGGGCATGAGCAGCAATGAAACTAAAATCACCTATTTCAGAAGGAATAGGAACTGCACGAACTATGCAACGCCCCTCACGGAAAGAATATTTAACAGATTCATCAACATTGTGTGATTTTATTACAAGGGTATGGGATTATCCACTTATATCTTCATCATGGAAGTTTACATCCAAATCACCTTCGGAATCCACAATTTCAAATTCCAGCTTATCAAGGCGGGAACCAGCAAAACAGGTTTCAGGTATCTGCAGTCATAAATATTATTATTAATTATAATTTGTTGTTAATGAAATTTTAGAGAAATTTGATCAACTGTTTCAGACCATTGATGCAATTCTCAGCTGCCTTTCCTCAATCGGCCACTCCTTGATGATATCCGGTTGTCCATTCGATCCAATAGAGAGCAATACTAATGACAGTTGACTTTTCAAATCAGAACAACAACATTGGAATCTAAATAACTATAAGAAAAATCATCAGACTGAATGGATGATGATGTCTGTCTGGATACATAAAGTCTGTTTCTTTTCTGTTTTACCCTTACATACGAAAAAACAAATTTCACACGTGAGGGCGGAAGAAAGAAGGTTAAAGGGGTTGGTGTCTTAATACATTAACTTGGTTAACACATGTAGCCATTTTGTCCATATTAAGTCAAACAGAAACAGCCCCTAAGTTTTAATATAACAAAAGCCATTAAACAACTACAAGTACCATAACACAAAGTAGCATACCTTTTGTTCCATAGCCTGTTGTAACCCTTAAAAGGCCACCAAGATCAATGCACCCATCAGCATCCACCTATCAACAACTTATATATTATAATGACAATTTGCTAAATAACTACTTCTAATTAAAATCTTGCAAGAGGAACATACCTTCTTAGCAGAAAATGATCTTTCCAATGAGTCAAATCCATCCAAGCTTAACTGCACCTTTTCTTTTTCTCGTATATGATTTACAAACGCATCAAATAATTGCAAAAGAATTTACAGAAAGTTTAATAGGATAATTAACAAAAAAGGTTGCAGTTGTTGTATGAAATTAAACTGGGTAAAAATACCATTGTACAATGTCAGGTAAAGTCCACTTGAGTTTATAAAACCATTAGGTTTGTTTCCCAAAAGGGACACTACTACCCCTGGTGAAGATTTATTCTCCCTTATGTGATCAGAATCATCAGGGAGTGGTGGTAATGTTTCTTCTGTGACTTGATGACTTTCTGCATTGTTGTCATCAACTGGCATATTAGGGGCAGAAAAATCATTATACAAACATCATAACAAGAAAGATATATACAGAAAGAGAGAGAGAGAGAGAGAGAGAGAGAGAGAGAGAGAGAGAGAGAGGGAGAGAGAGAGAGAGAGATAGAGAGAGATAAACATGTAACAAGGGTGAAGGGGTAGTTTATACATTTACTAATTCATATTGACCATGTCCACACCAATAGCAGCACCACAAGATGGAATTGGGCATCTCAAAGTCAAACATCCAGGACCATCATTCATAGAAGTTAACCAAAACAATATTAGAACAGAAAACAGAGAAATCAACACCATGATGTGGAACAACGGGACCACGCATAGAAACACGCTTCTCCCTTCCTTGTAGAACTTGTGATGGGATGTCACCATTAACGTCGTCGCAATTATGCTCCGGTGAGTCAACACCACTCCTTTGCTCAATCCAGTTATACCGTAATAATAAAGTATCGCGGCGACATCAGATTGAGAAACGACGGGAGACAGAGCGGCATGGTTTCACGATTTCTCTATCAAATCTGAGAAGTTTTCCAGATCAATTATCGGCAGATTGAAGTCGTTGACCTTAGAGAACAGTTGGTCAACCGTGATAATCAGCTTAGGTTTTGAATCGCTGATTTGGTGGGAGAGTTCCTTAACGGTGTATAGGGGATTAGCAGTGGTGGCGATGGCGCCAATGGATGTAACGGCGAGAAAGGATACAGGGAAAAGGATGGAGTTCGAAGAGAAGATCAGAATGACATCGCCTTCGGAGACACTGTAAGTGTAGTGTAGTGTCTATGCGAAATCAGAGATTTTTCGTTTGAGCTGGGAGAAAGTGATGATTTGATGGGAGTTAGGGTCGATTAAGGCAGGGCGATCTGAATAAGATAGATTTAAGTGATGCCAATAGGTGAGGATAATGATTGATTGTTATTACGATTTAAGTGAGATATGCAAAGCCATGGGAGATCTCTATGAAATCGCAGGTTGGGTTTTAGGTTAGAGAGAGAAAGGAAGACAAAGACCCTAGGCTTCTTTCTTGTTGATTGGAAGCGGAGGGGGTTTTAATTTTTCACATCGGCGGGGTTTTAATTCTTGGGGATTTCATTTCCCGCTCAAAACGCGTGTTTCATTAAAAAAATATAAAGCGACACACTTACATGACACACATTTTATAATAGGTGTCCTCCGTATTTCTTTTTTTCTTTTCTGACACTATTTTCAGGGCACGCACAAATGCGTGTCGTCTATCCTTCAAATTTTATAAGAGATGACATTATTTTTAGGACGCACGCTTTTGAGTATCGTAAATCACTGTGTATCATTCTTTGCGCGTCATTAAAGGCTGTTTTTCTAGTAGTGAACGGATATTGGCACACCATGCAATCATACGATCTCTTTAATGTACGTCCTGGTTATCTTCTCCATCTTGTCGGTCTCTTTTATTGGTAGGAAGTGTGCAAATTTGGTTAATCTGTCAACGATTACCCAAATGGTGTCATGACTCCCCATTATCTTGGGCAACTTGGTTATGAAATCCATGGTTATCCGCTCCCACTTCTACTCGGGTATTTTTGGTTGTTGTAGTAAACCCGTAGGCTTCTGGTATTCTACCTTGACCTTGGCGCAAGTCAGGCACTTGCCCACATAGGTAGCGATTTCTGCCTTCATATTGCCACCAATAAAGTTTCTTGAGGTCCAGTTACATCTTGTCTGAACCGGGATGAATGGAGTATCTGGTCTTGTGAGCTTCTTTCATGACAACGTCTCTGTACCCATCGAACTTCGGTGTCCAGATCTGATTCATGAGGTAATGAAATCCATCACCCTTAACTTCCAAGTTTTTATCCATTCCTTTTAAGGCTTCACCTGTCACATTCTCGGGTTTCAAGGCTTCCAATTGAGCCTCTTTTATGTGCGTGGACAAGTGTGAATGGATGGTCATGGTTAATGACTTTACTCGACAACCCGAGTACTCCTTTCGACTAAGGGCATCTGCTACTCCATTGGCTTTGCTTGGATGATAGCGAATCTCGCATTCGTAATCATTTAGTAGTTATACCCATCGTCGTTGTCTCATGTTGAGTTCCTTTTGATCGAAGATGTGCTAGAGACGCTTATGATCCGTGAAGATTGTGCACTTTGTACCATAAAGGTAGTGTCTCCAGATCTTCAGAGCAAATACTACTGCTCCTAGTTTGAGGTCATGTGTGGTGTAGTTAACTTTGTGGTTCTTAAGTTGTCTCGAGGCATAGGAAATAACTTTTCCTCGTTGCATAAGTACACAACCTAGCCCTTGCTTGGACACATCACAGTAAACCACGAAATCTTCTGTCCCTTCTGGGAGGGACAAGATTGGGGCGCTGCATAGGGCTTGCTTTAATGTTTGGAAGGCAGTTTATTGATTCTTCTCCTAGTTGAAAGTTACACCCTTCTGAGTCAAGGTGGTGAGTGGGTTTGCGATCTTGGAGAAATTTTGTAGGAACCTCCTGTAGTAGCCAGCGAGGCCTAAGAATTGACGAATTTCAGTTGGAGTTCTTCGTGTCGCGTAGTTTTCGATTGCCTTGATTTTGGAGGGATCCACATGTATCCCTTCCTCGCTGACCATGTGCCCTAGGAAATCCACCTTTCGAATCCAGAATTCACATTTCGAGAACTTCGTATACAACTTCTCCAACTTTAATGTTTCCAGGACTTGTCGCAGGTGTTGACTGTGTTCTTCCTTACTTTGTGAGTAAACTAGTATGTCGCCGATGAATACTATCACGAATTTTTCTAAGTAAGGTAGGCATACACGGTTCATCAGGTCCATGAACACTGCGGGTGCGTTTGTCAATCCGAAGGGCATTACTACGAATTCATAGTGACCGTAGCGAGTTCTGAATGCGGTCTTGTGGATATCTTCCTCCTGGACTCGCAGTTGATGGTACCCGGATCTTAAATCGATATTTGAGAAGTAACTTGCTCCTTGTAGTTGGTCGAAGAGGTCGTCGGTTCGAGGTAAAGGGTATCGATTTTTTATGGTGATCTTATTTAGTTCCCGGTAGTCTATGCACATGCAGAACGATCCATCCTTCTTCTTCACGAACAAGACTGGTGCTCCCCAAGGCGAGAAGATTGGTATGATGAGTCTTTTGCTTAGCAGTTCGTTCATTTGACTAGATAGTTCCTGCATTTCTGTCGGTGCTAAGCGGTATGGGGATTTGACTACGGGGGCAGCTCTGGGAATCATGTCGATTTCGAACTTGACTTGGCGTTCGGGAGGTACTCCTGGAAGATCTTCAGGAAATACGTCAGGGAAGTTATAGACTTCGGGAATATCCTTGATGTCTTTTACCTCTTGTTTCTTATCCACCACGTGGGCTAAGAAGGTGTAGTATTCTTTGCGAATATACTTATGAGCCTTGACGCAGGAAATGATTTGAAGGTTCGTGTCGGGTTTGTCGTCATAAATGACGAGGGTTTTGTTGTTTGGTAGATTAAGGCGAATGGCTTTTTCGTAACACACGATATCGGCATGGTGAGGACTTAACCAATCCATGCCAATGATGACGTCAAAACTTTTTATTGTGACTGACATTAGGTCGATTTGGAAGGAAAAGTTGTTTAGAGTGAGGGTACATCCTATGTATATATCGTTAGTGCTCTCTGCCTTTCCGTTTGCCATTTCTACAGTGGCATTGTCTTTTAGTGATTGGGGATTTGGTTTAAGTAAGTGTTTAAACTTTTGGCTCACGAAACTTTTCTCCGCACCACTATCGAAAAGTATGCATGCATGTGAGTTATTGAGGAGGAACATACCGGTAACCACGGTAGTGTTGGATTAGGTGTCTAAGCCCATCACTATAATTGATATGTACTTGACCCGAGAGTAGCATGGTCCATTCGGGTTGCCTTCACCAGAACAATCTGATAGGATGGATATTTAAGAAAGAGGTTATTTATGATTTATTAATTTATTACAAGTATAATATATTAATTGTGAAATCATATTATTTAATTAGTATTGATCAAGAATTAATTTGGAATTAATTTAGTGATCAAAAGAGACTAATTAAATTAACGGGGACTGATTATGTAAATCAGTAATATATATAGTGTTTGGGCTATTGATCCATGTTGGGCTATGTTTGATGTAAGTATCCATGAAGAGTTAGCCCACATGAGACATGGATCATAACCTAAGTGTATGGATTAGGATTTACCCATGACTCTTGGAATTCTACACTATATATGTGTTACCCCTAAGCATTCTAAGAGTTCTAAGAGAACCCTAGCCGATTTTGGTAGTGCTTAACCTCTCTCTCAAAGTCCTCCTTTGTTCATGGTGTTTGTGAACCATTTGAGACATTACACTTGAGGTGCTAAGCTCTTGAAAGGCCAAGAACTACAAACTACATCAAGAGGTATTCATCTAACTTGATTTTATTTGGTATATCCTTTATTGTATGCTAGTTAGGATGTATGCTTTGGAAAAATTCAAATTGCATGTATAATTAGAGAAAAAATAGATCCAAAGCATCTAGGGTTGCATGTGCACCATAGGAGTGTTATAGTGCTTAAAACCCAACAATGGTATCAGAGCCTAGGATTCTTTTCTATTATATTTGATGCTTGGTAATTTTCAAAGCTGAAAAAAATCGGTTTTCTGGGCTCTGACTGATGAACTCGCCGAGTCCAATGCCTGACTCGACGAGTCCATTCAGTAAAAGGGAAACTCGATGAGTCCAGTTCATGTACTAGTCGAGTAGAGGCTTCTGTATGCAGAATTTCAAGTTTTTGGCCAAAATTGGACTAGGATCATTACCGCAAACTGTTTTGTAATCATAAAAATTGTATTTTCTGATTTGGTAATGATGATCCTCATCTAGTTTAAGGACAATTGTCAAATTTTAAGATAATAAGATAATTATTTGTATTATTTGATTTGAATTGCCTTGCTATGAGTTAGATTAGATCAATAGTGAAATTATATGATAATGTTGTTAGTTAAAATTGATCTAAGTCGTTCTTCAAGTGAGTTTTGTAACTTGTCCTCAAGTTATATGAAGAGTCTCATTCATGAACATTAAAACTCATAAGTTTTCATAAGTTATGGAAATGAAAAGGTTTTCAAGAGTTACAAAACTTGCCCTCAAGTTTTGGTATTTGAAAAGTCTCAAATTATGAAAACATTAACTCTAGTAATTGAAAGGTTTCAAAAGTTGCAACTCTTGGGTTCATAACTTAAAAATTAATTAAATAGTTTTAATTTTGAATTTTTAATAACCTAGATGCTTTGAATAGTTCAATTACACCTTATGGACATTATCAAATTAATTAAAGTGTTTAATTAAAAGAGAAGTTTAGTAAATCCATAATAACATGGTTTAAGATTAATTAAATTAAGAGTATAATTTATTAATAGATTAAACCACCTAGTATTTTAAATGTTTAAAATACACCTTTATACTATATAAAATTAAAAGTATAATATATTATATATGTATAAGTAAAAGGTCAGTCTTACTGTTAGTAGTCCTCATTCACGAAGCCGGTCTATAAGGGGGTATAAGGTTACTGCCTATAAAATGGTGGTTTAATGGGTGTCTACTCTCACCCACCGCTTCCTTGAGTGGTGGAGGGTCGTTAGCCGAACGGGTAGGATAGGAAATTAATTCTCATTAAAAGTATAATGAAATCTCAAGTAACTAAATACTTTTATAAATTCCCAATCTTAGTTACTTAGGAAAAACGTGAATTTGATGCTAACCCATGAAATTGCACATTGCAACTTATTAGTCGTTCGTGGAGCGT
This sequence comes from Lactuca virosa, assembly GCF_052849685.1. NCBI lineage: Eukaryota > Viridiplantae > Streptophyta > Magnoliopsida > Asterales > Asteraceae > Lactuca > Lactuca virosa. Next base: position 364,501,212 of record NC_136429.1, on the reverse strand, counting down.
GTGTGGTTAACCGACACACTAATATGGGACTAATGAACGATGGCAATGGGTAGCTCGATGTTAATCCTAGATCAATGGAGCGTGTATGGTTAACCGGCATATTGATTAAGTGATTTGTGACATTAAGTGTACCAAGCTAATTTGCATGGTTATTCACACCTTGTTTGTGATACTCGGCATCCCAGTCACAAACTTGAAGGGCAGAATCGAGATTTAAACATGCCACTGAAAGGTTCAATGAATCTCAAAGAATCTAGGAATTTCAATTCATTTAAATCCTAAAATTCATTTTTGTTTTTCATGGTGGAAATTGGTAAATATTCATTTACCTACCTTCAAATATTTTACAATTGGATTACAACATCCCTCTTCCGAATTGTAGAATATTGTGTTGGGTCCTAGCCTTAATATTTTATTTTGGGTGTTATATTAAGGACTTAAATCCACTAACTTGAATTTCTCCCTTATAGATGTCTAGTTCTGACAACTATGGTCTTCCCGAATCTTTTGGAAAAAGTTTTCCTCACGAAAATGCTATTCCACAAGACAATCAAGGTGAAAGATTAATCCCTTCTTCGTGTTGTAGTGGAACTTCACTTCCTTTACCTCCTCCAATAATTCTCCCTAACCCACAAATTCAAAGACTTGAAAAGTTCAAGGTCACTCAAGCCCTATTGGCAAGCAAACACCAAGATGGAAGGTCTGTGTGTGCACATGTCTTGGAGATGAAGTCACACATTGACAGGCTGGGAATGTTAGTAGTCGTTGTGTGAAGGAAGTTGGCTGTTGACTTGGTTCTTCAATCACTTCCTAAGTCATATGGTGAGTTCATTAAATATTACTATATGACAGACCGTAACATGCCCTTATCGATCTTACCTATTTGCTAATTGCTGCTGAATCAGCAATGATTTGGCGCACTGGTAATGCAAATTTTATTGGAAGATCTACTCCAAAACTTCCATGGACATTGACAATGGCAACAATGGAAGTCCAAAAAAGTCTTCTCATCCTAATGGGAAAGAATCAAAGAGAAAGGCTAAGTCTGTGATTGTCCCGTGTACCATTCCAAAGGAGTATGTTTGTTTCTATTGCCAAGAAAAGGGACATTGGAAGCGAAGCTGCCCTAACTACCTGAGAGATCTAAGAGATGGTAGAATCAAATTTTATGGTTCTACTTCAGGTAAGCCCATTATCTAAATCTATTAAGTTCCTATTTATTGAGTCTTATTACATGATGTAAAGTTACATTTTGATGTTTTGCAGAATCAAAGAGAAAGAAGGAAATAGCATGTTGAGTGTAACATACACGTTTAGTTATCGTGTTATGTAATTTTAAAAGTGAATAATCTAATGAAATATTATATGAATTTGAACGTTGAGTTCTAACAGATAGTTTTTACTACAAATGAAGTAAAACTATGTTCAGAATCACTCGGAAAATATTGGAAGTCTTATGATATTCCAATCAAAAGTCAAACATTGAAATTTAACGAAAATATAAAATTTGAAAATAAGTAAAATAATATTAATGAAAGTTGTAAAAAATCTCGTTAGAAACATTTAGGCTAAAACCTCATCGAAATCCGCGTTATAACGAAGAAGTTATGACTATTTGAAGTTTCGCGACAGAACCGGCACGACGCCGTATGACGTAAAAAGTGAGTTTTAGATAAACTAATTTTTAGCTTTAGTAATCTAAACGAAAGTCGTAGTATTCGTTAAACCAAGAATTTCCATAAAAAGAACGTCCAAATATGACTTCGTACTAGGACTTATGATTTTTCTAAGTTTCGAAATAGCAGTAGACAGCTAATAACTCGAAATGAAGATTGAGTAATTTTTATCCGACACAACCTAAACGATAATCGAAGGTCTCGCCAATAGTAGTACAACGGTCAAAAGACAGACGAAAACGGACGTCAGATGAAGAAGTTATGAAATTTTAACGGACTTTTCCTGTTTCGCCCCGTTAAAAATATAATATTAATACAATATTGAAAATAAAGTCAAAGTTAGCCGACGGAGTCTAAATGAAAAATGTAGAGCATAATCTCACCTACGGTTGGATATAAAGAACGTTAAAAACGGAGCTCGTATGCGAAAGATATGGATTTTTGAAGTTCGGAGCACAAACTTCGAGAATTTGATTGCATTCACGACGTGAACACAGTGTTCACGACGTGAACTCAGTGAACGATGCATTTCAAGCCTAGAAGACACACGGAAAGCCAAGGGTATGACTGAGATCAAACCTCACGACGTGAACAAGCATGGTTCACGTCGTGAATCTCGAAATTCAGCCTATAAATAGGAATCGAAGCCCTCCGGTTTTAGGTTACATTCTCTCACTCTCTCTCACTTTTTACTCTCTTCCAAGCTACTTTTAACCCCCCTAAAGTCCCGGTATCATCCCTAAAACCCGAAGCAAGTCCTGACGCCCCGAAGTTCCCGACAAAATCATCTTTCCCGTCAAAAATCTGCCCGCGTAAAGTCCAGATTTTAACTAAAATCCTCGGTTTCGTCAAAGAAAGTCATATATAGAAACGAAGTGCTGCCTGAATCATCATATCATTATTCAGTTAATTCACGGTGAGTTCAATGTATAGGAACAATTGTATGTTATGTTTTATATGTGTCATGTGCTTTCCGTGTTATCTTCTCGTGTTATTATTTCTGCTATTTTGATAGCAAAGCTGTACCTTTGGCCATGTGATCAGTGAAAGGACTTAGATTCACAGTGGTATTGGTACGTAGCCTCTGGTCATGTAGAACATGTCTTGTAAGAGAATGACGTCTATTCTATGGCATTGGCAGAAGGTTAGATAGGGCTGAACGCCTGAAATCTACCAAAATGTTTAATCAGAAATTGTATGTCGTCTGTGCCATTTGGGCCGAAACGTTATTGATGTATATCAAGTATTGAAATTATTATGTCTCATTGATTGTTATTGAAAGCCTGTCGCATGATTCACATATGCCTTTGTTGTTCCTTGTTCCCTTTGTTTCTGCCATATTTGTATATATATGGCATAACGTTATATTGTATCTATTATTGAACTCACTAAGCGTCACCGCTGAACCCTCTCAGTGTTTAACAATTGCAGGTAATGAGAATCCAGTATAGTCATATATTGTTGGAAGATTTAGAATAGTTTATAATATTACTTTTGTACTTGGGTTTATGTTGTATAAAAATTATAATATCCTGGGTAGTTATGTAATATACTGAAACTTAGTCGGTTTGTATCCAGGATTTTGTAATCACACTATCAATGTAAAATATTATTTATAAATATGCATGTAGCATGTTTTGGAGTAACAATATTGTGAAGTTTGAAAGTTTGGGTCTTTCAATCATATGAAAGTGTGGGTCTTTCAATCATGGTATCAGACCACTAGTTTAAGCGAACTAAATATCACGGATTGGTATTTAGACTTAAACTGTCTAACTTTCAATATATGAATGGAGTCATTTGTAAGTATATGGATACAAACCATATGAAAGATTTAAGTGGGGTATTGGGTAGTGATAAACCCTAGTATTTTAAAATATTAAGTTACTTTAAAATTTTTAGAGAATTAGTTTAAGTGAACTCGGAATTTTGAGAATTTGTAGACTTAAACAGAGATTGCTAAGGGATGATCGTACGATGTGTGCCTAGTATATTTTAGGTTGAATACCTAAATGAACACAAGCACCAGAATATTAGAGGAGATATGCCTTATATTCTAATATGTGCTAAATGATAAATGGATATAGTATGTCTTAGGTTGCTTATTTATATTGCTATTACTTGAGAAATTTTAAGGTCTGTTGCCGACCTTGGTCTGGAAGAGGAAATTTTATGTATTCCAGATTCTAAATTTTTTGTATTAGAACTGATATGAAACCTTCCGAAGTGATAAAAAGACTTATGATAGTCGACATCGATAATTTTATAGATAAACGATCAAGGGATATCGTAAAATAATATTTATCAAGTAATATATCGTAAATAGTGTATTAATACCTATAGAGTGGTGTTGTACATTTCAAACTATGTTTAGTGAAATAATAATACCGTTGGAAGAATGATGTGCGTTTGAAACACATTTGGGCGAAATAATTGTGTTGGTGCAATCTATGAAGTTGTTCCACCGTTGTCTAGATTGAAGTAGTGATTGTTTATAGAGTTAGAAGAGCTGAAGATGGTGATAAATACTTCGATAGTATCGAAATTGATGTTGTGCAAGACTTAGAAGAATTAAAAGAAGAAGATATATACCCATGGTTTGCATGAGTTAGAAGATGATGCAGGTAGTTAGAGATCGTTTATCTCCATGCTTCTAGAGTAAATTCTTGTATAGTGTGTCTTGTAGAGTAGACACTACCCGAGAAAGAATTTATATGAAGAATTTATATCGACCTATGAAAAAGTATTAGGATATGCTAGATCGAGCATATGCATGAGAAGAATCTTAGAAGGCGAGTATAGGAAATCTAAGATATGTTTGATAGAAACGCGAAATCCCCAGTTGAGTCTAGGAGAAATTGTCGTATGTACTTGTTTGAAGACATTCATGTGTGATAAGTTCCTTTGTAAAAATTCTTGATAAGGTGACTTGGGGACTGCGAGACAATTCTTGGAACGAGTATGAGTAGGTGTGAATGGTAGTAGAGGCCTATACTACCGGAAGCACAGGACTCACACTTGGATCAAGGAAAGTCACAAGGTTACCAAGAAACTAGAAATTGATTCCGTTTTTGTTCGAATATGTCATTACCTTCGTTTCGGTGATGACTAAGAAGATGATTTTCGGTCACACCTTAATGGTCGTAAAGAATCGAGTCCGACTAATATAGATCTGCGAAGTGGAATTGGTTCTTGTCAAATGGAAACACCATCGAGGCCCAAATTATACTTGGGAAAAATAACAATGAGATAAAAACGAAATATCCCCATTTGTTTAAATCGTTATGATTTCGGGGACGAAATCCTCAAAAGGAGGAGGTATTTGTAACATACACATTCAGTTATTGTGTTATGTAATTTTAAAAGTGAATAATCTAATGAAATATTTGATGGGTTTCGAGCAATACATCAATCCTATGGTGTACACGCAAACCCTAATAGCTTTGGATCTAGTTTGTCTAATGAACATGCAATTGATAATCCAAAGCCATAAACCCTAGATCTAATAAACTATAACTGAAATTAGGGTTTAGATCTTACCTTTGATTGTTATATAGCAATAACAATCAATTCCTTGCTTTGATTGGCTTTAGAAAGCTTAGTGCCTCAAGTGTTGCACCTCTAATGGAGTCACAAACACCACTAAGCAACTAGGATGAAGAGGGAGGAGAGAGGAGGCACCAAAAACGGTTGGAAACCCTAAAGGAAGTATTTACCACGTTTTTGGGGCCATAAGGGTTCCTTATATATGCTGACTATTAGGGTTTACAGCTAGGAAACCCTAATCTGACTGCTTAAGTCCTAAGCAGCCCATGGACTCCCTCTTTAGAAGCCTTGGACGATTTCTAATGGGTTTTCCCATAGAATTCGTCCACTCCAACATCTATGGAGTCCATTAGCCAATCTATGTAATTATCTTATAATTAAACAATAAGTCCCTTAAGTTTAATTAATCTCTTTTAGCCACAAAATTAATTCTTAATTAATTCTTGACTAATATTAAACAATATGATTTCTCCTTTAATATATTATTCTCATAATATATTAATAAATCATAATTAAACCTTTCTCTCCTTAATTCATCCTACATATTGCTATGGTGAAGGCAACCCAAAAGGACCATGCTCATAATCGGGTCAAGTACATACCAAAATAGTTATGGACTTAGACACTAATCCAACAGTCTCCCACTTGGATAAGTCTAATAACTATTTTGCATAACTTCAGAACCTGATCAGCAATCGTAGCTTTCAAAAGCCGCTGTCAACTCTGATCTTATCAGATACGCGTGTCCTTTAGATAAGGGATTACATATTCCTCCATTCTCAGGATATCGTATAGACACAAGACATGAATTTGATCATTCTCTCTATACTGTTTCCCGACTTCCGATTTATGACGACTGACAACAGACTACAATTGAACACATCAACTTAGTCCCGGCTTGGCCAAGCGCTTAGGGTGTCATCACTAAATCATCGAGGGGCCCACATATATCGCTTTTATCCTACTTTGGGTAAAAGGGATGGATAAGCTTCGACTCAAATGCTCGCTTGCATTTACTGATCGAATCACACACAACAATAAGTTTTATAACACCAAGTTACTGGTGCGTTTTCTTATTATCAATGCGCAACCGACCAACAAATAACAACTCACACGTCTCGGTTTCAAGAATATACAATGTTATCGTCTCACAATTACTCATGATAAAAACCATGAAGTGATTCAAGTGAGCATGGGTTTGATCCAATACTCTAAGCTTATTAAAGCACTCATGAACTCTGCAGCAAACTTGTGCTATGTCTAAACACTTAGACAATCTACAGACAGATTCATGACAGTCTTCCTTCATACCTACTTCCAACGTATGACCGACTGTGGAGGTTCGAATAACCTAGTTATTCTGGAAGTCAAAACATGCAAACTGAAATACAACAATAATACTTAATCCTATATGGCCCAAACTTGTGAGAGTAAATAAAACACTTCTATTTAACCACCATATTGATTACTCATTATTTATCATTTAATGTTTCGGATAATCAACTCATTACTTGAATTACAACAATTGTCCCATGCTCCAAGCATGCACACTTTGTTTCCTATGGTCCATGCTTTGTGAAATAGATCAATTGAAAACTTTTCCAATGATGCTCATTTCACAATTCCTAATCCTCATCGTTAGTGTAAGAACACAAGGTTCTTGCCACTACTAGAATACGTTAGATTCTAACATTTTATGCAACGATCCTTTCGCAAAGTCATAGCACAAAAGTCACCAAGACTTGGCCAATGAAATTACAAGGTCTCTATCAGAAATTGTTACAAAATATTCTATAGACGTGATGTCTCTCACAGTACATTCCTTTGAACATCCTTTTGCATAAAATTTTCTAATCTAGACATAAATTCTCAATTTCCAACTCCCAATATGGAAACATTTCCATATTTGCCATATGACAACTCATTCTAAATAGAATCTTATTTATTCAAAATAATGTCAACATGGTCCATCCAATACTATACTTCCAACTACTCACAAGCAATAAACCCTTAGCGAACCTCAGATCGTCCTTTGACAGTTGTTTAATTATTTTATTCAAACTTGGTTCAAGTCCTTTTCCCTCTTAATGCCCCAGGCACTTGGAAAATTAGAACGGTCGAATATTATGGCATATGCAATCGATCCTATACCCAAAACGTATAGAACACGATTGATAATGTCTCACATGAAGACGTGATACTTTACCAGTCTTCTGCTATAATATTTCTAATTGCCATGTTCTCACAATTTTGATTATGAAAAGGGATGCCGTAATCATAACCAAATTTTGAGAATGCAATTGTCCTTTCCATATATAGAATTTCCTCATGTTGAACCATTCCAACACAACATTCATATATATTTTACTAAATTTGATTAAAATTCCACAATCTAAGCCTTTAGATTTGAAATGAAGTATAATATTATCTCCCTTAATTATAGCAAAACAACTTTTCAACCCCTACAACTTGGCAAAGTGAATCTTTGTGTTCTATAATTAATATTGTTAACTTGCAATACTTGAAATAATAATCATGCTCCCACTAACATGATGATTATTTCCTTATTGGCATAACACTTATGCTCCCACTAGCTTTGACATGTATTCAGAAAATAATGGAACTTCCAGAAGACAATGCTTATTAAATTCCTTAAGTTCATATTTCTAATACATGATGCTTTGATAAGCCTTTATCTAAGCTTCTTAACTTCATACACCTTTGCCTTAGAAAGCTTACATGTATGTCTAAACAAATTCAGAGCTTATGTTACTAAGTCCCAAATGTTCAGACTAATTGCCAAATCTCACAATTTGAACTATGAAGAGGGATGCCGTAATCATAATCGAATTTGAGAATACAATTTTCACAATTGCAATCTTCTTAACATCTTTCTTAGTGAAAGCATTTCCTTACAATCATTTTCATGAAGGAGGGAAACCTTATGACACTTAGATTTTAAAATGTATGCGTTCCTATCCATGCGAATTTGTCAAAACTAAGGTTTGCGACAAATCCAAACTTATATGGACTGAACTTGTTCAATCTTGATTTCTTGCCTTATGGTAACACGAATGCCCACCATGTCTTCCAAGTTGTTTAGCAACTCACCCCTTCATATCAATGTACTTTCCATTGATCAAGGTGCTTGCCTTTATGCATTCAAACGAGAACTTATAGAACTCACATACATAGTTAACTCAAATGGAATGGCACATAAACTAGAGTATGTCAGCCACGATAGGTTATAAACCTCAAGTCGTGTGCTAGTGATGATCAACTAGGTTTATTCTTGAATTTGTTCTTGAAACTTTTCAAGACATTTAAGACTCCCACTGACTCTTTGACATATAAGGTTCTCTTGTCAAGAAACATTTCTTGACAAAACAAATATTCAAGAGTTAGTGTAGCTTCTTATCAAGTTTAACACTTCACTCAATTGGTCTTGGTTGGTCTTTGTCTTAACAATTTCAAATGTACAAGAATAAGAAACTTTCTTATTCTACATTTGATAAGTGTTACAAACCTACTTAAGACTTGTCACTCATGTCACAATCTTGACTCTAAGACTTGAAATTGGAACGAAGTATGATTGACTTCTTGATTTAACCATTTCTATAATTCTTGATTCCTCTTCTTAGACATGCAATTGCACTAAGACTCACTTAGAGTATCAATTGAGACATGGTTCTTAATCATTAAGACCTATCATAAAACACAATAAAAGTTACTCTCCCTTCTTCTTAGAATAGAGAAACTTTTATCTTTCTGCCTACTAGATTCTTCTTATTCGTTCTGCTATTGATTGAAACTCTTTCAATCAACTCAGAATTATACTCAATCTTATAAGTATAACCATATTTACTAAACTTTAGTAAATCATGACGAATATCTTTATCACTTTGTGGTGGACTTGATCAACGTACAACCTAGTGTACTTGATCTCCTAGTCCTTCACTTGACACTTTGTCAAAGAATTAGTCTAAATTTCCCAAATTTGAAAGTTTTTCATTCATCATACAATACATCTTGCATGATTCTAATTTCCTTTCTAATTGAAACTTGGGCGATGAGAAACTCTCCCTATTTGGTAAACTCTCGACACTTCCACAAATAACCTAATTAAGAATCAAATCCATCATTGCTAATAATGGAAACATTCAAAAATCAATTTTTCATACATGCCAGCGCAAGGATAAATAAATAAGACAAAATCAAAATTTATTTTATCGCGGAAAAAATTTGTCTTTACAATGCAATTCAACTGAAAAACTATGCTATTACATATTTCTTAGCAATCTATCCTAACTCTAAAGTAGTAGCTCAAAAATCCGATCTTTGAATCCATGCGATCGAAATCCATTTCTTCGTTATCAGATTCAGCACTCTTCTTCCTTAAGTTTCCTTTCTTTTCTTCGATCTTGCAAAACATCAAAATGTAATCTTATCACATCATGTATTAAGAATCAAAAATAGGAACTTATAGAGTTAGTTAATGGATTTTACCTGAAGTAGAGCCATACATCTTGACTCTCCCATCTCTTAGATCTCTTAGGTAGCTAGGGCAGCTTCGTCTCCAATGCCCCTTCTCTTGGCAGTAAAAGCAAATGGACTCCGTTGGTACATAGCAAGGGACAATCTCATTCTTTTCTGTTGGATTAATATCTAAGTCCATAACTATAATTGGTAAGACTTGACTCGACCCGGCATGGTCCATTTGGGTTGCATGGCATCATGCATTTGGATAGACTATAATGAGAGAAATAACACTTAAGGTTGGTTAATATATTATAAGTTCTAATATATTAATAAGGTTATTTAATTAGTATTGATCAAGAATTAATTTGGAATTAATTAAGTGATCAAAAGGAGACTAATTAAATATATGGGTTGATTGTGTAAATCATTCATTCTTATATATGTGGGCTTGTGATCCAAGATTCCTTATGTTGGACTAAGTCCATGGGGTGACCCATGGATACTCCATGGAGGTTAAAATCCAGCATAAGGAATGGGTAAAGTTATGAGTTACATGGTGTAACCCTAATAGCCACCATATAAAAGAATCCCATGGCTCAAGAAATCGTGCACTAATGTGTGAATATGAGGGATAGACGATTTCAAGGAGTGTTCCATTTCTCTCAAGTCATTCCATGTGCATTTGGTGTTGTGTGAACCATTTGAGGTGTCACACTTGGGGCACTAGGCACTCAAGCTTCATGGAGACAAGCTACATCAAACAAAGGTATGTATTCTATCCATTTGATTACCCAAGTATCAAGTATTGTATGCTAGATAGGGTAATACCTTGGAAAGTTCATAATTGCATGTATAATAGAGAAAACATAGATCCAAGGTATTTAGGGTTGCATGTACACTTAGGAGTGTTAGAATGCTCAAAACCCATCAGTGGTATCAGAGCCAAGGCTTCTTTTCTTGTTATACTTGCAAAATTAGCTTAAAAAATCGAATTGTATTAGTTTAAAAGTTATGCTAATTACTTGAAAAAAAATTTGATGTGAATTATCTTTGTTCATATGAGTTTATTAGATTAATAGAAAAGTTAATTGATTATGTGTTTTCAATCCATTTTAATCTAAGAGTTGATTCTAAAATGTGTTTTTGTAACTTGTCCTCAAGTTATATGAAAAGTCACATTTAAGTTTCATAAAACTCATAAAAAGTTGGCAATGGTTACAAAAATGAAGAGTCTTGTCCTCATTAAATGGTTTTATGACTCCATAACTTGTCCTCAAGTTATGGAGGTTCAAGAGTCACTTCATTAAATGATAAAATGTGTAACCTTAATTAGTTCCATAAGTTACAAAAATAAAGAAAAGTTACATTCTTTTATTAGTTTAAAGTCTTCCATAACTTGTCCTCAAGTTATGGAACTTGAAGAGTTTTTTTTTTAATTAAAACTACTTTAAACACATAAGTTATGGAATTAATTAGTTTTGAATATTTTCAAAACTTGCCCTCAAGTTTTGGAATTTGTAAAGTTTTCCCCATGAATACTTTAATTCCAAGTTAGCCCTTAGAATTTTAAAAGTTAAAATTCAACCCTTATACTTTATAGTATTATAAGTTAATAATAAATATATGTATAAGAGCAAGTCAGTCTTACCGTTAGTAGGCCTCATTCACGAAGCCGGTCTATAAGGGGGGTATAAGGTTACTGCCTATAAAATGGCAGTTTAATGGGTGTCCACTCTCACCCACCGCTTCCTTGACTGGTGGAGGGTCGTTAGCCGAACGGGTAGGACAAGGACTATAATTCTCCCTTCATTAAAAGTATTAATGATAAATACTAAGTAACTAAACCTTTTATAAATTCCCAATGTTAGTTACTTAGGAAAATGTGAATAAGGTGCTAATCCATGAAATTACACTTTGCACTTTGTTTAAACCGTTAGTGGAGCGTGTGTGGCTAACCGGCACACTAACCTGGATTTAACAAAGTAGGCAAAGGGTAACTTAATATTTATCATAGTATCGGTGGAGCGTGTGTGGTTAACCGGCACACTAATTAAGGGGTAAATATTAAGGGTACCAAGTATATTTGCATGGTTATTCACACCTTGTTTTGTGATCCTCGGCATCCCAGTCACAAAACCTGAAGGGCACACTCGAGATTGAAACATGCCATTGAAAAGTTCAATGAATCTCAAAAGATCTAGGAGTTTCAAATCCAATAAAAAACCTAATTACATTATTTCGTTTTTCATGGTGGAATTGGTAAATCGTCATTTACCTACCTTCAACTATTTTATAACTCGGATTACGGCATCCCTCTTCCAGTTATAAACAGGTTGTTGGATCCTAGCCTTAATATTTCATATTGGGTGTTATATTAAGGACTTTAGATCAACTATCTTGAATATCTCCCAAAAGATGTCTAGTTTAGACATCTATGATCTTCCAAAATCTCTTGGAACTTTACTTCCTCCACCTCCTCCGATTATTCTCCCTAACCCACAAGTTCAAAGGTCACTCAATCCCTATTTGCAAGCAAGGTCTATGTGTGATCACATCTTGGAGATGAAGTCACATATTGACAAGCCGGGAGAGTTGGGTGTCAAAGTCTTGAGAAAATTGGATGTTCAATCACTTTCTAAGTCACATAGTGAGTTCCTTTGGGACTACTATGAAACAGACTATGACATGAACCTTAATGATCATATCTATTTGCTTGGTGCTACTGAATCAGCAATGATTTAGAGGACCAGTAAAGCAAATTTGATGAGAAGATCAACTTCCCAAACTTCTATGGACTTTGAAAATGGTAACATTGGATATCCAAAAAATCTTTCGCTTCCCAATGGAAAGGGATTGGCCATAGTCAACTCGGTTGACCAAATGGTAAAGAGAAAGGCAAGTCTGTGATAGTCCAGTACACCATTCCCAAAGAGTCCATATGTTTCTCTTTCCAAAGGAAGGGGCATTGATTGCGAAGCTGCCTATTTACCTGAAAGATCATAAGGTTGATCAATTCAAGAAGTTTGACTCTTCTTAAGGTAAAAGTCCATTATGTAACTCTATTAGGTTTCTATTATGAGATTCTCATTACATGATGTGACTGGGTCACATGTTGATGCTTTAAGAATCAAAGAAAAGTGAAGAAACTTAAAGGAAGTACATGCTGATTCTGATCACGAAGATGTATTTCGATCGCATGGTTTGGCGATCAGAATTTTTGAAGTTGTTACTTAGGAGTTATGATATATTGCTTAGGAATAGATAACAACAAGTTTTTCATATGCATTTGCATTGTAAGGATAAGTTTTTCCGGAAGTTTTAAAATAAAAAACAGTTTTGATTTATTTATTTTAAGTATCCTTACAATGGCATTTGTAAAAATTGTTGTTTACATGTTTCCATTGATAGCAATATTGGAAAATGGATTTGATTCTTTCATTTGTGGTAGTGTCATAATTTACCAAATAAGGAAAGATTCTCATTCCCAAGGCTTCAGTTGGATAGAAACTTGGAATCATGCAAGTTGAATAGTATGATGAATGAGAACTTTCAAGCATTGGAAAATTAAGACTTGTTCACATGGATGTGTGAGTCAAGTTAAGGACTAAAGGGATCGAGTACACATTCGTGTGCACTGGTCAAGTCCACCACAAAGCTCGTTAAGACTATTCGTCATGATTTACTAAATTTTAGTAAATATAGTTATACTTACAAGTTTAAGTATAATTCTGAAACATTGGAAAAGTCTCAATGTATGGCAGAACGAATGGGAATAATCAAATTAGGCAGACAGATAAAAGTTTCTCAAATCTGAAAAGATGGGAGAGTACTTTAGTATCATGTTTTGTGGTCATCTTAATGATTAAAGAACCACATCACAATTGGTCTTCTAAGGACATCTTAGTGCATTCTTATGACTAAGAAGAGGAGTCATGAATTGTTGAAATGGTTAAATCAAGAAGATGAGTCATACTTCGTTTCAAAACAAGTCTTAGAGTGATACTCCAAGACTATAAGTTGAGTGACATATCTTAAAGAAAGGTTTATAACACTTGTCAAATGTAACAGTAAAAGTGTCCTACTCTTGTACATTTGAAGTTGGTAAGTTGTGATGTTTTGGATTAAACAAAGACCAACTAAGGCCAATTGTGTGAAGTGTTTGTCTTGATAAAGAATCCGCACTATCTCTTGAATATTTGGCAAGATAGTCTTATATGTCAAGAGGACAGTGGGAGTCTTAAAGCTCTTGAAAGTTTCAAGACTTAATCAAGAATAAAACCTAAAGTCCTTCACTAGCACACGACTTGAGGTTTATAACCTATCGTGTTGAAATTTTTGTGCCTATTCAAGTTGGCTTTGCATAGGAGTTCTGAGAGTTCTCAATTGGTTGCACAACTACTTGGAAGCAATGACAGGCACCTGAGCTGCCAAATGGCAAGAATTTAAGATTGCACAAGTTTAATCAATATGAGTTTGGATTTGTCACTAACCTTGTCTTGTGATTATGGTTTTGACAAATTCACATGGATAAGAACACATACACTATTAAATCTAAGTGTCATAAGGTTTCTCTCCGATTCATGAAAATGATGGTGAGGAAACACTTTCACTAAGTAGATTTTAGCTAGATAGCAATTGTGATATTTGCATTCTCAAAGTCGTTAGTGGAGCGTGTGTGGTTTACCGACACACTAACATGGACTTGTGAGAAGTGGCAAAGGTCTAAACAATTGAGACTATGATTACGGCATCCCTTTTCATAGTTCTAAAATTGTTTAGACACACATGTGAGCTATCTAAGAGAGGTGTATGATTTTGATAAAGTTTTATCAAAACAATCTAGTATCAGAAATTTGAACTTTGGTAAGAAAGTCAGCTGATTTCTGAGTACATGTCAAAGCTAGTGGGAGCATAAGTGTTATGCTAATAATCATCATGTTAGTGGGAGCATGATAATTATGACAAAGGTTGCAAGTTAGCAATGTTAATTATAGAAAACAAAAGTTTCAATTCGTGAGGTTGCAGGGGTTGAAAAAATTGTTTTGCTATAATTAAGGGAGAGGAAATTATACTTCATTTCAATTCTAAAAGCTTAGATTGAGATTTTAATCGTATTTAATCAAGGATATATATATGAATTTCATGTTGGAATGGCTCAACATAAGGAAATTCTATATATGGGTCCATTATTTGCGTTATAAAATTCGATTATGATTACGGCATCCCTTTTCATAATCTGAATTTTGAGAACTTGGCAATTGAAATGGAAATATTATAGCAAAAGACTGGTTTAGTCTTTATGTGAGACATCATGAATCGTGTCCCATATGCTTCGAATATAGGATCGATTACATGTGCTATATTCATCCTTTCTAAAATTTTCCAAATGCCTGGGGCATTATGAAGGGAAAAGGTCTAGAATTGGATATCACTAAAATGATTAAGCAATTGTCGAGGACAATCTAAGGTTTACCAAAGATTGGTTGCTCAAGGACAGTTGGAAGTATAATGTTAATTCTGGAAGGACCATATTGACATAATCTGTAAGGAGGCAACTCTTGTTCAGAAGTGATAGTCAAAATGGAATATGGAAATGTTTCAAAGTTAGAAATTATTCAATCTATGTAAGATTAAGAAACTTAATGAAAGAAGGATGTTTCCAAGGATCTGATCTCCTTTGGAATGCTATGTAATGATTGTTGTCAAGTCTTTCTGACTTTGTGCATAATCACTAAGAGGATCAATGCATATAAGTTTAGAATCTAACAGATTTCAGTAAATGGCATGAATTTGGAATTCTTGCATTTGCAGTAAGGATTTGGGACTGTGAAAAGAGGATCATTGGAGTGATGTTCAATTGATCTATTTTACAAAGTAAAGATCATAGACAAACATAGTATGCATACTTGGTGTATGGCATGACTAGTGTTTAGAAAACATAGTATACATGCTTGGAGCATGGGACAACTATTGTTTTAAATTCAAGTATAAAGTTGATAAAACCGAAACAATGAATAATGAGTAATCAGTATGGTGATAAATAAAAGTGTTTATTTATATTCATAGGGTTTGATACCATATTTGATTCATTTATTCTTGTGTTTCACTTTGCATGTTTTGACTTCCAGAATAACTAAGTCGCTCTTCCTGAATGATTAAGTTATTCAAACCATCCACAGTCGGTCATATGTTGGAAGTAGATATGAATCAAGACTGTCATGGGTTGGTTTGTAGAGGTCCAAGTTGGTGGACAAAATGGTGCTACAACACTCATGAGTGCTCATAAGTTCTGAGTATTGGATTCAACCCGCGCTCATTTGAATCACTTCATGGATTTTATCACGAGTGATCATGAGACGATAATATCTTATATTCTTCAAACCTAGAGATATGAGTTGTTACTATGAGTTGGTTATACATTGATTGCACGAAAACGCATTGGTAACTCGATGTTATAAAATGTGTCTTTGTGTATGATTCAACAAGTAGTAGAACAAGCCATATGAGTCGAAGTTTATCCAATCCTTTTACCTTCGGGATAAAAGCGATATCTGTAGGCCCCTCGATGATTTAAAGATGATACATGTGAGTGCTTGCCCAAGCCAGGACTGATTTGATTTGTTCAATCAGTCAGTCATCATGAATCGGAAATCGGGAAACAACAAATGGACAGAGAGAATGATTGATAATTCATGTCTCAGTCCATATGATATCTAGAATGGAGGAATATATGATCCCTTATCTAATGGACAAGTCATTGACAAAGGTCAGAGTTCATCGACAAGGTCAGAGTTCGACAGAAGCTTTTGAGAGCTACGATTGCTGATCGGTTCATGAAGTCATACGCAATAATAGTTTTAGACTTATCCAAGTGGGAGACTGTTGGATTAATGTCTAACTCCATAACTATACTTGGTAAGACTTGACCCGACCCGGCATGGTCCATTTGGGTTGCATGGCATCATGCATTTGGATAGACTATAATGAGAGAAATAACACTTAAGGTTGGTTAATATATTATAAGTTCTAATATATTAATAAGGTTATTTAATTAGTATTGATCAAGAATTAATTTGGAATTAATTAAGTGATCAAAAGGAGACTAATTAAATATATGGGTTGATTGTGTAAATCATTCATTCTTATATATGTGGGCTTGTGATCCAAGATTCCTTATGTTGGACTAAGTCCATGGGGTGACCCATGGATACTCCATGGAGGTTAAAATCCATGGAGCATAAGGAATGGGTAAAGTTATGAGTTACATGGTGTAACCCTAATAGCCACCATATAAAAGAATCCCATGGCTCAAGAAATCGTGCACTAATGTGTGAATATGAGGGCTAGACGATTTCAAGGAGTGTTCCATTTCTCTCAAGTCATTCCATGTGCATTTGGTGTTGTGTGAACCATTTGAGGTGTCACACTTGGGGCACATGGCACTCAAGCTTCATGGAGACAAGCTACATCAAGCAAAGGTATGTATTCTATCCATTTGATTACCCAAGTATCAAGTATTGTATGCTAGATAGGGTAATACCGTGGAAAGTTCATAATTGCATGTATAATAGAGAAAACATAGATCCAAGGTATTTAGGGTTGCATGTACACTTAGGAGTGTTAGAATGCTCAAAACCCATCATTTTCTGGACTTCCAATGTAGCCAGTGTCCAATGAAGTATGAGAGTTTGATCGGCCAATCAAGTTTGCTTGACCAGTGCGCCAAATCATCGCTGATTCAGCAGCAATAAGCAATTAGGTCAAATCAATGAGGGTCACGTCGTGAACCATCGTATAGTACTCTCTTACGAACTCACTATACGAATCAGGAAGTGACTGAAGAACCCAGTCAACAGCCAACATCTCTGAGATATTGACACCCAACATCCTTAACCTATCAATGCATGACTTCATCTCTAAGACGTGTGCACACACAGGTTTCCCATCTTCGTGCTTACTTGCCAATAGGGATTGAGTGAGTTTGAAATTTTCAAGCCTTTGAACTTGTGGGTCAGGGAGAACAATTGGAGGAGGTGGAGGAAGTGAAGCATGAATCTCATTTCCTTGATCGTATCTTGGAACGCCATCTTCATTTGGAAAGCTTGTTCCAATGGATTTGGGAAGACCATTGTTAGATTCCGACATCTACAAAACGGGAGGAATTCAAGTCAAGTTGATTAGAATCCTTGATGTAACACCCAAACGAAACATCAAGGCTAGGATCCAACACAATACTCTACAACCTAGAAGAGGGATGCCGTAATCTAGTTGCAGAATATTTGAAGGTAGGTAAATGACGATTTACCAATTTCCACCATGAAAAACGAAAAAGAAATTTAAGTTTTAAATGAATTGAAACTCCTAGATCTTTTGAGATTCACTGAACTTTTCAATGGTGTGTTTAATCTCGATTATGCCCTTCAGGTTTGCGACTGGGATGCCGAGGATCACAAACAAGGTGTGAATAACCGTGTGAATCACGTGGTGCACCCAATGCTACTATCACCTATTCAATGTGCCGGTTAGCCACACACGCTCCATTGATCTACGATAAACACCAAGCCACCCTACGCCACCAATGTCAGTCCCAAATTAGTGTTCCGGCTAACCACACAAGCTCCACTAACGTTTTACAAGGGTACGAAGTGTAATTCCATGGATTAGCATATAATTTCACATTTTTCCTAAAGTAACTAGAATTTGGGAATTTGTAAAAGCATGTAGTTACTTTGTACTTCATTATACTTATAATGGAAGGTTTCGTCCTATCCTACCCGTTCGGCTAACGACCCTCCACTAGTCAAGAGTGCGGTGGGTAAGAGTGGATACCCATTCAATCGCCATTTTATAGGCAATTTCCTTAAATACACCTTATAGACCAACTTCGTGAATGAGGCGTACTAACGGTAAGACTGACTGTTTACTTATACATATATAATATTAGACTTTTAATGTCATATATACATAGTATAGGGTGTATTTTACACTTTTAAAATACTAGGTGGTCTAATTTAATAAATTATACTTTTAATTTAATTAAATGTAAAGCAAAACTTTATGGATTTATTAACTCTCTTTTAATTATACACTTTAATTAATTAACAAAACCATAAGGGTGTAATTTGAACTTTTCAAAATGCGAGGGTTTTAGAATTTAACATTTCAAAATCAAACTTTTAATCAACTTTTAAATTCCAAAACTTGAGGGCAAGTTTTGAAACTTTTCAAAACATTTGGGATTAGAATTTAAATATTTCAAAATTAACTTTTAATCAAATATTTAAATTCCAAAACTTGAGGGCAAGTTTTGAAACTTTTCAAAACATTAGGGTTTAACTATTGAAATTTTAAAAACAAAACTTTTAAGTTCAAATTTAAACTATAAAACCTAAAGGGGAAAACTGAAACTTTTTCACAAGATAATTCAAATCTAAATTACAAATAATCAATCTTTATCTAATAAAACAAAAGATTATCTAAATTTTGACAATTATCTTCTATTTTGGCAAGGATAATCTCCAAATATTGATAAAAATTGGATTTTATTAATAAAAAACGTTTTAGGTAATTATCCACAGCCAAAACAGGTCAAAATCCCGAAATCAGCTCCATCTGACTCTCTGACTCGTCAAGTCAGGCTTGGACTCGTCGAGTTCACTATGGACTCAGCGAGTCAGCCACTTGACTCGGCGAGTCAAGTCGAAAAACCTCAAAAAATTCGATTTTCAGCCAATTTTCGATCAAATAAGCATCAAATTCACTAACAAACAGCCCTAGGCTCTGATACCACTGATGGGTTTCGAGCAATACATCAATCCTATGGTGTAGATGCAAACCCTAATAGCTTGGGATCTAGTTTGTCTAATGAACATGCAATTGATAATCCAAAGCCATAAACCCTAGATCTAATAAACTATAACTGAAATTAGAGTTTAGATCTTACCTTTGATTGTTATATAGCAATAACAATCAATTCCTTGCTTTGATTGGCTTCAGAAAGCTTAGTGCCTCAAGTGTTGCACCTCTAATGGAGTCACAAACACCACTAAGCAACTAGGATGAAGATGGAGGAGAGAGGAGGCACCAAAAACGGCTAGAAACCCTAAAGGAAGTATTCACCACGTTTTTGGGGCCATAAGGGTTCCTTAGATATGCTGACTATTAGGGTTTACAGCTAGGAAACCCTAATCTGACTGCTTAAGCCCTAAGCAGCCCATGGACTCCCACTTTAGAAGCCTTGGACGATTTCTAATGGGTTTCCCCATAGAATTCGTCCACTCCAACTTCTATGGAGTCCATTAGCCCATCTATGTAATTATCTTATAATTAAACAATAAGTCCCTTAAGTTTAATTAATCTCTTTTAGCCACAAAATTAATTCTTAATTAATTCTTGACTAATATTAATTAAACAATATGATTTCTCCTTTAATATATTATTCTCATAATATATTAATAAATCATAATTAAACCTTTCTCTCCTTAATTCATCCTACATATTGCTATGGTGAAGGCAACCCAAAAGGACCATGCTCATAATCGGGTCAAGTACATACCAAAATAGTTATGGACTTAGACACTAATCCAACAATATTATATGAATTTGATCGTTGAGTTCTAACATATGGTTTTTACTAGAAATGAAGTAAAACTATGTTCAGAATCATTTGGAAAATATTGGAAGTCTTATGAGATTCCAATCAAAAGTCAAAGATTGAAATTTAACGAAAATATAAAATTTGAAAATAAGTAAAATTATATTAATGAAAGTTGTAAAGAATCTCGTTAGAAACATTTAGGCGAAAACCTCATCGAAATCCGAGTTATAACGAAGAAGTTATGACTATTTGAAGTTTTGCGATAGAACCGGCACGACGCCGTATGACGTAAAAAGTGAGTTTTCGATAAACTACTTTTTGGCTTTAGTGATCTAAACAAAAGTTGTAGTATTCATTAAACCGAGAATTTCCATAAAAAGAACGTCCAAATCTGACTTCGTATGAGGAACTTATGATTTTTCTAAGTTTCGGAATAGCAGTAGACAGCTAAAAAACTCGAAATAAAGATCGAGTGATTTTTATCCGACACAAGCTAAATGAGAATCGAAGGTCTCGCCAATATTAGTATAATGGTAAAAAGACAGACGAAAACGGACGTCAGATGAAGAAGTTATGAAATTTTAACGGACTTTTCCTGTCTCGGCCCGTTAAAAATATAATATTAATATAACATTAAAAATAAATCAAAATTAGCCAATGGAGTCTAAATGAAAGATGTAGAGAATAATCTCACCTACGCGTGGATATTAAGAACGTCAAAAACGGAGCTCGTATGCGAAAGATATGGATTTTTGAAGTTCGGAGCACAAACTTCGAGAATTTGACTGCATTCAGGACGTGAACACAGTGTTCACGACGTGAACTCAGTGAATGACGCGTTTCGAGCCTAGAAGACACATGGCAAGCCTAGGGGATGACCGGGATCAAACCTCACGACGTGAACAAGCATGGTTCACGTCGTGAATCTCGAAATTCAGCCTATAAATAGGAATCGAAGCCCTCCGGTTTTAGGTTACAATTTCTCACTCTCTCTCACTTTTTACTCTCTTCCAAGCTACTTTTAACCTCCCCCCCCCTAAAGTCCCAGTATCATCCCTAAAACCCAAAGCAAGTCCCGACGCCCCGAAGTTCCCGAGAAAATCATATTTCCAGTCAAAACTCTGCCCGCGTAAAGTCCGGATTTTAACTAAAATCCTCAGTTTCGTCAAAGAAAGTCATATATAGAAACGAAGTGCTGCCTGAATCATCATATCATTATTCGGTTAACTGACGGTGAGGTCAATGTATAGGAACAATTGTATGTTATGTGTTATATGTGTCATGTGCTTTCCGTGTTATCATCTCGTGTTATTATTTCTGCTATTTTGATAGCAAAGCTGTACCGTTGGCCATGTGATCAGTGAAAGGACTTAGATTCACAGTGGTATTGGTATGTAGCCTCTGGCCATGTAGAGCATATCTCGTAAAATAATGACTTCTATTCTATGGCATTGGCAGAATGTTAGATAGAGCTGAAAGCCTGAAATCTACCAAAATGTTTAATAAGAAATTGTATGTCATTTGGGCCATTTGTTATGGAAAGTCTGTCGCATGATTCACATATGCCTTTGTTGTTCCTTGTTACCTTTGTTTCTGCCATATTGGTATATATATGGCATAATGTTATATTGTATCTATTATTGAACTCACTAAGCGTCACCGCTTACCCCTCTCAGTGTTTAACAGTTGCAGGTAATGAGAATCCAGTATAGTCATATACTGTTGGAAGATTTAGAATAGTTTATACTATTACTTTTGTACTTGAGTTTATGTTGTATAAAAATTCTAGTATTCTGGGTAGTTATGTAATATACTGAAACTTAGTCGGTTTGTATCCAGGATTTTGTAATCACACTATCAATGTAAAATATTATTTATAAATATGCATGTAGCATGTTTTGGAGTAACAATCTTGTGAATTTTGAAAGTTTAGGTCTTTCAATCATATGAAAGTGTGGGTCTTTCATTGAGTCTGATCATGAAGAAGTGGATTTCGATCGCATGGTTCGATGATCGGATTTTTGAGATGATGCTAGGAGTTATGATAAATTGCTTAGAAATATGTAGTAACATAGTTTTCATATGTATTTGCATTGTAAGGAAAAGTTATCTGCATTCTATAAATAAATAAAATTTTGAATTTTATCTTATTTTATATTTCCTTGCAATTGCATTTGTGAAAATTGGTGTTTATATTTTGTTAGCAATATTGAATATGGATTTGATTCTTTCGTTTGTGGTAGTGTCTAAATATACCAAATAAGGAAAGATTCTTATCATCCAAGTTCCAGTTGGAGAGAAATTGGAATCATGTGACTTGTATTGTATGATGGATGAGAACCTTCATCTTTGGGAAATTAAGACTAATTCCTGTTTCACATGTATATGTGAGTCAAGTGAAGGACTAGGGGATCAGGTACACTTGGTTGTGCGCTGTTCAGGTCCACCACAAAGAACGATAAGACTATTCGTTATGATTTACTAAAAGTTAAGTAAATATGGTTATACTTACAAGATTAAGTGTAATTCTGAATCATTGAAAAAGTTTCAATGCATAGCAGAACGAATAAGAATAATCAATTAGGCAGAAAGATAAAAGTTTCTCCAATCTGAAAGGAAGGGACATTACTTGAGTCTCATGTTGTATGATCATCTTAGTGATTATGGAACCATATCACAATTGATCCTCTAAGTGCACTTGTATGGCTAAGAAGAGGAATCGTGAACTGTTGAAATGGTTAAATCAAAAGGTGAATCATACTTCGTTCCAAAATCAAGTCTTAGAGTCATACTCCAAGATTGTACCTTGAGTGACATAATCTTAAGAAAGGTTTATAACACTTATCAAATGCAGAGTAAAATGTTTTCTACTCTTGTACATTTGAAATTGGTAAGTTATGATGTTTTGGATAATACAAAGATCAACTAAGACCGATTGTCAGAAGTGTTTGTCTTGATAAGAAACCGCACTAACTCTTGAATATTTGTTTGTCAAGTCACGTTTCTTGACAAAGAGAATCTTATATGTTAAGAGGTCAGTGGGAGTCGTAAAGACCTTAAAAAGTTTCAAGAACTAATGAAGAGTAAACCTATTGTTTAACACTAGCATGCGACTTAAGTTTTGTAACCTATCGTGTTGACATATTCTTATTTTTGTGCCCATTCCTGTTTAAGTTGACTATGCATGTGAGTTCTATGAGCTCATAATTGTTTGTATAAGGCAAAGCAGCTTGATCAGTGAAAGTTCATTGATCAGTAAGGGTGATCTGCTGAACAACTTGGAAGACATGGTAGGCCCTTGTGCTGCCAAGTGGCAAGAAGTTAAGATTGAACAAGTTCAGTCCATGTGAGTTTGAATTTGTCATAGACCTTGTCTTATGATAATGGTTGGGAATGACAGTTTCACATGGATAGAAACGCATATCCCATAAAATCTAAGTGTCATAAGGTTTCTCTCCAATTTAAGAAAATGATTGTGAGGAGATACTTTCACTAAGTAGATTTTAAGGAGATAGCATTTGTGATATTTGCATTCTCAAATTCGATTATGATTATGACATCCCTTTTCATAGTTCGAATTGTATGAAATGGCAAATAGTTTGAACATTCGAAACTTATTGCTGTAAGTTCTGAATAGTTTAGACACACATATGAGCTTTCTAATAAAGGGTGTATGATCTTAGATAAAGGCTTATCAAAGCGTCTTGTGTCAGAAATCTGAACTTTGGTAAGAAAGTCAGTAAGTATTGATTTCTAGAAGTCCAGCTGATTTCTGGATACATGTCAAAGCTAGTGGCAGCATAAGTGTTATGCTAGTAAGATAATAATTATTATGCTAGTGGGAGCATAATTATTATGGTAAGTGTTGCTAGTTAGCAATGATAATTATAGAAAACAACGGTTTCAATTCGCAAAGTTGCAGGATTTGAAAAGTTGTTTTGCTATAATTAAGCGAGACGAACTTGTACTTCATTCCAATTCTAAAATTTTAGATTGAGATTTTAATCAAATTTAGTCAAGGACATATATGAATGTTATGTTGAAAAGATTCAACATAAGGAAATTATATATATGGAAATGTTATAGCAAGAGACTGGTAAAGTATCAGGTCTTTATGTAAGACATTATGAATCGTGTCCCATATGCTTCGGATATAGGATCGTTTGCATGTGCTATAATATTCTCCTGTTCTACTCTTCCAAATTCCTAGGGCATTAACAGGGAAAAAGGACTAGAACCGGATATGACTAAAGTTATTAAACAACTGTCAAGGATGATCTGAGGTTCGCTAAGGATTGGTTGCTTAAGGATAGTTGGAAGTATAGTACTGAATGGACCATATTGATACGATTCTGAATAGATAGAATTCTATTAAGAATGGATAGTCATATGGAATTTATGGACAAGTTTCTATAATGGGAGTTGGATATCAAGAATCTATGAGTAAGATGGAAACTTTTATGCAAGAAGGATGTTCAAAGGAATGTGCTTTGAATATGAGACTTCGTATCTATGGAATTGTCTTGTAACAATTTCCAATGGAAGTTTTGTAATTGGCAAAGTCTCTATGACTTATGTACATAGTCGTTACAAAAGGATCACTGCATATAAGCTTAGAATCTAACAGATTACAGTAAGTGGCAAGGACTTGGTATTCTTACACTTACGATAAGGATTTGGAATTGTGAAATGAGTGTCATTGGAAATGTTTACAATTGATCTATTTCACATAGTAAGGACCATAGG
The DNA here is from genome assembly GCF_052849685.1 of Lactuca virosa. NCBI lineage: Eukaryota > Viridiplantae > Streptophyta > Magnoliopsida > Asterales > Asteraceae > Lactuca > Lactuca virosa. Next base: position 364,476,168 of record NC_136429.1, on the reverse strand, counting down.
TAAACATAGTGTGCATGCTTGGAGCATGGGATAACTATTGTTTTAATTCAAGTGTGAAATTGATAAATCGAAACATTATACATTGAATAATGTGTAAACAATATGGTGATTAAATAAAAGGTGTTTTATTTATATTCAAAAGTTTTGAGATGATATTGGATTCGATTATTCTTGTGTTTCACTTTGCATGTTTTTACTTCCCGGATAACTAGGTTATTCTAACCATCCACAGTCGATCATACTTTGGAAGTAGGTATTGAAGCTAGACTGTCATGAATGGGTATGTAGATTGTCTAAACGCGTTTAGACATAACACAAGTTTGCTGCAGTGTTCATGAGTACTCCTATAATAAGATTTGAGTATTGGATTAAACCCACGCTCATTTGAATCACGTAATGGATTTTATCACGAGTGATCATGAGACGATAATATTTTATATACTTGAAACCAAGACATTTGAGTTGTATTTTACAAGTCTATTGCACATTGACATATGTAAACGCACCAGTAACTTGGTGTTATAAAACATATTGTTGTTGTGTGATTTGATGAGTAAGTACAAGCAAGCATTTGAGTCGAAGTTTATCCATTCCTTTTACCCAATGTGGGATAAAAGTGATATATGTGGGCCCCTTGATGATTTAATGATGACAACCCTAAGCGCTTGGCCAAGCCTGGACTGATTTGATTTGTTCAATTAGTCGGTCGTCATAAATCGGAAATTGGGAAACAACACATGAACAGAGAGAATGATTATAAATCCATGTCTCAGCTCATACGATATCTAGAATGGAGGAATATATGATCCCTTATCTAATGGACGCGTCATTGACTAGGTCAGAGTTCGACAATGCCTTTTGAGAGCTACGATTGCTAGTCGGGTTCTGAAGTCGTACCTGCAATTATAGTTATTAGACTTATCCAAGTGGGAGACTGTTGGATTAGGTATCTAAGCCCATAACTATAATTGGTATGTACTTGAACCGAGAGTAGCATGATCCATTTTGGTTGCCTTCACCAAAATAATCTGATAGGATAGATATTTGAGAAAGAGGTTATTTATGATTTATTAATATATTACAAGTATAATATATTAATTGTGAAATCATATTATTTAATTAGTATTGATCAAGAATTAATTTGGAATTAATTTAGTGACCAAAAGAGACTAATTAAATTAATGGGGACTGATTATGTAAATCAGTGATATATATAGTGTTTGGGCTATTGATCCATGTTGGGCTAAGTTTTATGTAAGTATCGATGAAGAGTTAGCCCACGTGAGATATGGATCATAACCTAAGTGTATGGATTAGGGTTTACCCATGACTCTTGGAATCCTACACTATATATGTGTTATCCCTTATCCAAAATCGGTTACCCCTAATCTCTTGAAAGGCCAAGAACTACAAACTACATCAAGAGGTATTCATCTAACTTGATTTTATATGGTATATCCTCTATTGCATGCTAGTTAGGATATATGCTTTGGAAAAATTCAAATTGCATGTATAATTAGAGAAAACATATATCCAAAGCATCTAGGGTTGCATGTGCACCATAGGAGTGTTATAGTGCTTAAAATCCAAGAGGTAGAATCATTCGCGGCCTCCTCATGCCCCATCATTAATCTCTCCCCACACCTCCGACATTCCTCGCTTTTGGGAAATCCCTCATGAAATGCCCTGTTTCACCACATCCGTAGCAAGCCTGGCTTACCCCGGCATTAGTGGCTTGGGTAGTTTGTTGGGTCGGTGTTCTACAAAAACGGGTGGTATGCTCCTTCTTTTTGCAATTGATGTAGTACATTTCTCGACAGGCTCCGGTGTGATGGAAGTTACACCTGTTACACTTTGGAAGGGTTCCAGCATATTGTTTTGTAAGGGTCGAATTGTTGTAATTAGTCGAAGTATGTTTTGGACTCTTCGATTGTTTTGTAATGTATTTTACTAGGGCGCTTTTATTCGAAGCTTTAGAGTCAATGCCTTAATATATTTTTTGTATGCTTTTAGTTCCCTATAAATAGGGTTATTTACTAGAGTTAGATAAGAACTTTTACAGACTTGTCTATTGCACTCTGTAAAGAATTCGAAAGCATAATACAGCATAACAAGATCATATTTACATCGTGTGTTCAAATCTCATATTCTTACTTGAATTCATACTCTGATTAATTAATTACTCGATTTATTGGTTCATCAATTGGTATCAGAGCAGGAATCATATCTCTGATCTGATTTTCACGCTGTTCAAAAAGTTTTTGAATCAACTCTTTGATTCAAAAGTTTCCGCACTTTTTGAAAGTGAAAAATTGTCAAGATCTTAGTCTGTGATTCGATTCTGCATTTGAATTGTTGAATCGAGTGTTATTCTCATCAATTCGATTTGATTCATCTAGTTTGTTTTCAAATTCTCAATTCTTTTCAAACTTCTCAAAATCTTCTTCCGTACAACAATGGCGAGTTTCAATCTCAATTCGATGACCTCGTTTTCTCATCTGCTAGGTTCATCAACCAAAATTCCAATGTTAATTCGTGAATACTATGATCAGTGGGCTGATCGTATGCAGGATTTTCTGAATGGTCTGGATGAAGAATTATGGTCATGTATCACTGGAAATGTCAATGTTCCAGTGAATGTTCAACCAATTGGATCATCTTCTACAAATTCTGGAGTTAATAATCAAACTGATCGTCTGAAGAAACTGGAGTAGAGGTGTATGAGGGAACTGCGAGGTGCATTACCTCCAGTTGTGTACAATTACGTTAGGAGTTGTACAACTGCAAAGGAAATCTGGAACAATCTGAAAGATAAATTTCAAGGAAGTGAGAAGACAAACATCAATTCAGTTAAACAGTGTTTGGTTGAGTTGAAAGACTTCAAACAAAAAGAAGGAGAAACAATTGAAGTTTACTATGATCGTCTGAACGAGTTAATATATCGTTGCAATCGCTATGGAATTACCAGGACTTCAATGGAATTCAATCTCATCTTTGTAATGGGGCTTCGAAAAGAATGGAGAAGTGTGAGTATGATGGTGAAGAATCAGCAAAGTTTTAATACATCAACTCTCAATGATTTATACAATCAGTTGAAAACACACGAAATTGAAGTAAATGAAATTGCTGAGGAATCAAAGTTGAATTTGGGAGGTCCATTAGCTCTTGTGTCAAAGATTTCTGAGAAAGAAGCTGAAAATGGTGATTCTGAGGAAGAAGAAGGATTCATCATGAATTCGGATGATGAAGCAATAGCATTTTACTCGAATAATCGTGTGAAGAAATTTTTCAAAAAAGCCGTTCAATTCGAAGACTAAGCTTGCTGAGGTGAAAGGAAATTCTGTGAGTAAAAATGTTGTTGAGGAGAAAAAGAAAGTTGAGAAGCAAGATTCGAAGATAGCTGATGGAAAGGGTGAGAAGAAGCTGAAAGGTGATGCAGGAATAGATTGTCATTATTGCAACGGTGCGAATCATCTTGCAAATGACTGTATGCTTCGAAAGAAGGATGAGAGGAAGAATAAAGTCAAAGATGAGGCATATTATGCAGAGAAGCTTGAGGTGGTTCGTGCTAAAGCAAAGAATTTGTCATTGGTTGCAAAGGGTGAGCATGAGGATGAAGATGGAACTTATCAAATCTGGTCATCCGGGTCAGACGATGAAGAAATGAGGAATCCAACGCATGGAGCGTTGTATGCGAAAATGGAGGAGGATTCAGATAATGAGGAATTCGAAGTGAGGGGACGATGCTTCGTATCCAAAGCAGCTGACAAATCTCCAATGACAACAAAGGTACGTAAAATTCTCGAATCTTTTAATATTCCTACACATGCTTATGACTCTGAACTAATTTCTTTTGATGAGACGGTTAATTATTTTGATTCAATTGTTGTGTCTGCTAGCAATGAGGCCAACAAGTTGTCAATGGAGTTGTTAGAGGTCAAAAAGAGATTAGACATGAAAATAAGCAAAATTGAATGTTTGGAATTACAAATGACATTTATAATGTGTGATAGGGATAGGTTATCGAGTGATGTTAAACTTTTGCTAGCATAAAGAAACATCTACTGTAATTATGCTAAACGAATTTATAGCAAATTAACTGATTTACATCATTCATGTGATATAAATAAAGAGCAACATAGAAAATTACTACCTTTCCTAGCATTCGAAAGAGCCAAGGTAGATAATATTTCGTATGATTGTGAGCAAATAATAGCTGATTCTGACAGAGTTCCTGATGATAGATATAAATATGGAATTGTTAAAATTGATGAATGTCTTGATACGAATGAATTAGTTAACATAGTGAATGATACTTTGACTAAATCTGAACAAATTCAAATTTTGAAAAAGACTGAGAATTCAACATCTGATTCTCAATCTAATTTTGTTGATATCGAAGATAATTCTGACAATATTAGTGAAATTAGTGAACTTGAAGATGTTGATTGTTCTCAGTTGTCTGTTGTTAATGTTGCTTCAACATCTAAAGGAAAAGAAAAAGTTAAGGATTTGATGGTTGAAAATGAAACTGATATATACCCTCAACTTCGAAAGTTTATGATATGAACTTCGTGGATCTCAAAGGCAGCCAAACTGATGATAGTGATGATGAAGATGAAGTAAACATTTTGAAGGAAAAGAAATCTTCAAAGGAAGAAAAAACTCCTCGAATTGTGGTTGATCAGGTGTATGGTGATACACAAAAGTTCGAAAAAGTGATGAATGAAAAAGGTGAACATTATCTTGAAACAAATTCAGTGGTTTATGCAAATTTCAAATGTACAGATAATGTCATTTTTCCAAATCAAGTTTTCGTAACTACTGGAAATGTTGAGAAAATCAAACCAGAATTAAAGAAGTTAGTTGAAGAGGATAATTCAAAAACAAATGCTAAAGGTTTTTTTGCAAATCAAAGCACAATTGAAAATAACTTAACAAAGAATTTGTATGTTTTCCAACGTCAAAAACCACAAAGAAAATGGGATGAAAAATCAGAAATTGAAAAAGAGAATTCAAAACAAGTTGAAAAGAAATGTGAAAAAGTTGTCAAATTAAACTCCAAGGAATTCAAAGATCAAATTGACAAATTTTCGAAGGAAAACAACATTTCAAAAAGACAAGCAAGAAAGAAAATATTTTGGCAAAATGTTGAGTCTCAAAAGATGTCTGAATCACAATCACCCAAAAATGTTTTCAAAGCTAAAAATTCATCTTTTTCAACAAAACCTCAACACTCATCTCAATCAAATCATTCAAAGTCTGAAGTGAATAAACAACCAAGGTTTTCGAAAGTTTCAGAAACTAATATTCCAAGAAAATTTTCAAATAACTCAAAACCAAATCAAAAATTCTTTCAACGTCAACATTTTAAATCAACAGTTGATACATCATATGCTAAATCTTTTATAACAAATCCAAAAGTTGAGTTTGTTCCTAAAAAGCCAAATTTTCCAAATCAAACGAAGAAAGAAACTCTGAAAACTTTACGAGAAAAAGGAATAACGTCAAGGAAGAACATTGATCATTGGCTTGAAGGAAAAGGAAAGATGTATCAGTCAAATACATTTTCAAAGGAGCAAATTCACGAAGCATATGAAAAGTATGTGAATAATTCATCAAATGGCAGTTCATCGTCTAAGGATTCGAACATTTCAGTCAAAGCTTGGAAACCTGTAATAAAAGCAAAGAATGTTCATTCATATACTCATAATTCGAAGGGTAATGTCAGTGAACATTCGAAACCATCAAAAACTTATGTTTCGGTTCCTTTAAATGAAGATGTAAACTTAATTGATAGTCTCAAAACAAAAGTTTGTGATTGGGTTAAAAGTTCTTCATTACATTCGAAATTGAAATCTAATTTCCAAGGACCCAAAAAGCCTTGGGTACCTAAAATTTTCCATTGAATGTAGGTACTATGTGACGAGCAATATGATAACAAGTGGTACATCGATAGTGGTTGCTCTCGTCACATGACTGGGAAGAAGGAGAATTTACGTGATTTTCGAAGTCTCAAAAATGCTGGAGTAGTGAAGTTTGGGAACAATCAAAAATGTCAAGTCAAAGGATATGGGAAGATCACGAATGGTGAATTCACAGTGAATCGTGTGGCGTATGTTGAAGGTCTTCAACATAACTTGATAAGTGTTTCTCAACTTGTTGTGGGCACTGGCAATCAAGTTCTTTTTAACGAAGAAGGAAGTATTATTTCGAATGTCACAACAAAAGAGGTGTTATTGAAATCCAAAAGGAAAGGTGACATGTTCACTTTGGAAATCAATCCGATAGTAGGGAAACCTGCTATATGTCTTCTTTCAAAAGCAACATCAGACTTAAGTTGGCTTTGGCATCGAAGACTTTCTCATCTCAATTTTCGAAACATCAATAAACTTGTGGTACAAGATCTAGTAAGAGGTTTACCTGTACTTAAATTTGACAATGATTCTTTATGTGCAGCTTGTGAAGTTGGCAAGCAACATAAACAAGGTCATCCAATTACGATTGATTCGAAAATAGTTCCACCTCTGGAGCTCTTACATATTGATTTGTGTGGACCTTCGACAATTTCAACTCTCAACAAGAAACGGTACATTTTAGTGATTGTTGATGATTTTTCCAGATTTACGTGGGTTTATTTTCTCAGGCTTAAATCTGAAGTTGCACAAATCATGATTGACTTTATCAAAAAGATGGAAACAACATTCAAGAAGATTGTTCGAAGAATTAAGAGTGATCATGGAACTGAATTTAAGAACAATGTTCTTGATTCATTTTTGGTGGACAAAGGGATTTCGCATAATTTTTCATCTCCATACACACCACAACAAAACGGTGTTGTTGAACGAAGAAATAGGTCTCTATGCGAAGCGGCAAGGACTATGTTGGCATATGCGAATCTTCCACAATATCTTTGGGCTGAAGCAGTATCAACCGCATGTTTCACTCAAAACAGATCTTTTATTCATCGTCGGTTTAACATTACTCCATATGAAATTCTCAACAATCGAAAACCTAACGTCAAATTTCTTCATGTTTTCGGATGTAGATGCTTCATTATGAATCTGAAGGATCATCTTACGAAATTTCAAGCAAAAGCAGATGAAGGGATTTTCTTGGGTTATTCGCATAATTCAGTCGCATATCGTGTGTTGAATAAAAGAACACGAAAAGTTGAAGAAACTTTTAATCTTACATTTGATGATTACTACGTTAAAAAAACAAAATCACAGTTTGAAAATCATCCAATTCTGAAAAACATACAAGATGAATCAGAACCCTCACAAACCTTAGATAATGATTATGATTTAATTTTTGGAATTTTAGATCATGCTGTTGATGCTGAAATAAATGCAAGTGATAATCATATCTCTGAATTAACAAAGCTTAAGGATGCATCAACATCAAATTCTCAAGAGAAAGGCGAAAGTATGCAAAACAATCCAGTGGAGGGGGAGCACTTGGATTCGAATACATTAGATGACAACATGCAATCTTTCGAGGGGGAGAAAGAAAGATTTAATGATGATGTTGAGGGGGAGCATAATATTGAGGGGGAGCATTCAGAAAATATTGAAGATAATAATGATTTTGATGATGCTTGTTCGATTGTAGGCTCAGAAAACGATGATATATACGAAGATGCACCTTTGGAATTTGATCCAGCATATCCGCCAATGGAAAAGTGGACAAAAGATCATCCGAAGGATCAAGTAATTGGGAATCCACAAGAGGGAGTTTTAACAAGAGCTCAAATTCGTGCAAAGAATGAGGTATTGAATACTCATCAAGAATTTTGCATGTTCAATGTTTTCATTTCTAAGATTGAGCCAAAAAAACAGTTAAGATTGCAATGGAACACTCAGATTGGGTTGTTGCAATGCAATCTGAATTGTCTGAATTAGAAAGAAACAAGGTTTGGAGATTAATTCCTAAACCTAAAAATGTTTCGATTGTCGGGTTAAAATGGATTTTCAAAAATAAAACCGACAAAGATGGAAATATTGTTCGAAACAAAGCCAGACTTGTTGTTAAAGGATATTCACAACAAGAAGGAATCGACTATGAAGAAACTTTTGCCCCTGTCGCAAGACTCAAGGCGGTTCGTATATTTATGGCTTATGCAGCTCATAAAGATTTTGATGTTTATCAAATGGACGTGAAATGTGCATTTCTAAATGAAGAGCTTGAAGAAACTGTTTACGTGGAACAACCCCCAGGTTTTATTAACGAAGAATTTCCAAATCATGTTTATATTTTAGATAAGGCAGTTTATGGTTTGAAACAAGCACCACGAGCATGGTATGCAACTCTTACCTCATTTTTGAAACAATCTAAATTTAAACAAGGATCAGTTTATCCCACGTTATTTCGAAAGAAAGTGGGGAATCATCTAATGCTTGTTCAAATTTATGTTGATGATATTATTTTTGGCTCGACTGACCCTGCTTTGTCTAGAGAATTCGAAGATTTGATGAAAAGTAAGTTCGAAATGAGCATGATGGGAAAAATCAATAATTTTCTTGGTTTAAATATTCGTCAAAACAGAGAAAGAATTTTTATTAATCAAGAAAAATATACGAAGAATCTGTTGGAAAAGTTTGGATTGACGAATAGCACGAAGTTACGAGTTCCAATGGCAACGGGCATAAAGCTAACACCGTCGTTAGATAAACCTGTTGTTGACATAACTTTATATAGGAGCATGATTGGTTCATTACTTTATCTCACAGCTAGTAGACCTGATATCATGTTTTCTGTGTGTAATTGTGCTAGGTATCAATCTAATCCACGAGACCCACATCTCACTGCTGTAAAGAATATCTTTCGTTATCTTAAAGGAACAATTTCGTTAGGATTGTGGTATCCTTCGAAAACTGGGTTCTTTGTACAAGCGTATTCGGATGCAGACTTGGGTGGTTGTAATATTGATCGAAAAAGCACAAGTGGAGGATGTCAATTTCTTGATGGCAAATTGGTAAGATGGCAGTCGAAAAAGCAAACATGCATATCAATTTCAACAGCTGAAGCAGAATATGTGGCTGCTGCTGCTTGCACTTCACAAATAATATGGATCCAAAGTCAATTGCGTGATTATCCAATTAATATGAAAAAGATTCCATTATATTGTGATTCTCAAAGTGCGATAAGAATTTGTCATAATCCTGTGCAGCATTCGAAGACTAAACATATAGCTCTTCGTTATCATTTCATCAAAGATCATGTGGAAGATGGAAATATTGAAGTACATTTCGTGAAAACAACTGATCAGTTAGCTGACATTTTCACGAAAGCTCTGGATGAAAAACCCCTTGTGAAGATTATAGAAGGACTTGTAATGATCGATGGAAATTCTGTTCCATGCGAAAAAGAAGAATAATGCATGATAAGGAATGATTCAGAGGCGCTGACTAAAAGATAATGCAAACTCATTCAGCATTCAGAGGTTACTGTTCATAGTCAACGCTTCGACCCCTTCGAATTCGCACATTTGTTACTTATTTTAAGGGTTGATTCAGAGGTTACTGTTCATAGTCAACGCTTCGACCCCTTCGAATTCGTACATTTGTATCAAGTATTATTTCAATTTTCGAAAATTTCAAAATCCAAAAAGATTTTCGTTTGTTGTGTCATTTAATTTTCGAAAATTTAAAAATCCAAAAAGATTTTCGTTTGTTTTGTTCTTTAATTTTCGAAAATTCAAAAATCCAAAAAGATTTTCGTTTGTTGTGTCATTTAATTTTCAAAAATTTAAAAATCCAAAAAGATTTTCGTTTGTTTTGTTCTTTAATTTTTGAAAATTCAAAAATCCAAGAAGATTTTCGTTTGTTGTGTCATTTAATTTTCGAAAATTTAAAAATCCAAAAAGATTTTCGTTTGTTTTGTTCTTTAATTTTCGAAAATTCAAAAATCCAAAAAGATTTTCGTTTGTTTTGTCATTTAATTTTCGAAAATTTAAAAATCCAAAAAGATTTTCGTTTGTTTTGTTCTTTAATTTTCGAAAATTCAAAAATCCAAAAAGATTTTCGTTTGTTTTGTCATTTAATTTTCGAAAATTCAAAAATTCAAAAAGATTATTGTTTGTTCTGCCTTTATTTTCGAAAAATCAAAACAAAAAAAATATTTTGTTTCTTATTTCTTTTTAGTATTTTGTTGCAGATTCTCATAAAGATACAGAGGAGATTATGCTTGCAGTACTAGGGTAAGGTACATTTTTCGTATGAATCGATAAATTTTTCATCATTCGAACTTGTTAGGATGTCCCTAGAAGCATGCTGCTGTATGTTGACCAAAGCCTCCATGACTCAATGTGTGTGTACGAAAGCCTTAATGAAATTATTCATACGAAGATTTCTTCCCAATCAGGCTTATATTCACATTAGTCTCTGAGCTACCTTACTCTTCTCAAAATGAGTTAAGAGTTTACTGTTTGGTCCAAACACAACAGAGGTACTTTTCGTGTCTTACATCAATATTTTTCATCCATAAAGTTCTTACACGATCACACACGAAGACATATGTCCGAGAGGTCTCTGATCAAACCCATCGAGACTTAGATATATCAAAACTCTGTGTTTATGATCTGACATCATGAGACCGTGATGAAAGTGAAACCCAATTTTCATTACCTTTTAAGGAATTGACGGGGAATTAAGTTCCAGATTTACACGAAACTTTTGTTTCTGTACCAAAATTCGAAACTCCAAATCATATTCATTTCGAATGAGTGGTCTTGATCAAACATTCGAAACCCACGATGTTTGTTACCCAACAAGATCCAGCACACAAATTTTTTTCTTGAATATGATTTCCGTGTGAGTTTCATTTGAATGTCCTAGTCATTTCAAAACTTTACAAAGCCAACTTGTCACTGACTATACTGGTCAAACAAGTAATTTCTGTTACAATTTCTCACCTTATGTTTAGGATGACATGTAACGAAATTTTAAACCATCCACGAAGCATTATAAATGAAGCCCTTTGATACTTATCAACAAGTATTCGATTGTAATTCACGGGAACCCACACAAGCTATTGATCATTTCTCTTAATGATTAATGAAGTATTCTTTGCCCGGGATTTCATCTGCTTTTGTGTCAATGGTTTGACATCACAATATCCCATATTTTTCTTATATTTGTTTCTCGTCTCTATTCTTTGGAACACAGCACTCACGAAATCCTTGAGGTTCTGAGTACTACCAACTCAGGCTGATGATTTTGAACTTCTGGCGTATGACTTCGCTTTTCATCCCAAAAGTGAAAGAGCCTTGCTTCCATTCGAAGGATTCTGACGGTTACAATTTACTTGGGGATTACAAGACAGGCTGTTTATAAATGACGTATGGTATTATGTCCGTTTTTCAAGGCGATGTGACAACTACTTTTTGACGCATGGCTACTTTTACGCAGTAATGGTCCGATTTTCAAGGTGCCACGTCGGATATCATTAAATACATATCCCGCTTCAAATTCAAATTTAAGGGTTACATATAAAAGGGAATTCCAGGGGTTCATTGTCAGTTTACGCGATGAAAAAGCAAATTTCCCAAAATTCTCTGTTCATCATCCTCTTCAAACCCTAACAATGGCGACTTCTGCTCATGTTGATTCTCATACCACTGAAGATGCCTCTTCATTTCCAATAATGAAGATTCAAGCAACAAACTACTACTTGGAGGGTGAAGTTTCTCAGTACCCAGAAGAATTAAAGATGCTCATAGTTGCTTTGAAGAACTCGGTTTTGGCTAAAGCGATGTTCAACTCTTTCTCTGTTCCATTGTCCTGACTTTCTCAAGCAGGATCAACTGCGACATACAACAAAGCATCTGATACGATTACTTTTCATCTGGTGAACGACAAAAAGGTCAGGCTAACCAAGAAACTATTTTGCCAAATTCTTGATATTCCGAATTCGCCTCCATATGTTTCATTTACTTTTCCACAAATCGTTCACATGTTTAATGAGACGGGATATCAGCCTCCACTATCAAAGATTAGTGATTTTAAGAAATCAGGTCTTCCAAGATTATGGAATTTCTTATTTGGAATTTTTCTAAGATGTTTAACTGGGAGATCAGCTGGACTTGACAAGGGGAGAATGGAGGTTTATGCAATGGTTGTTGGCATCTATTATGATCTTCAGGTGGACTACTCTACACAATTATGGAAGGAATTTCAAAAGGGTGTAGAACACACGAATGCTATTCATGGTATTTCGTGTGTAAGATACTGGAGTTTGATTTTGCAACACTTTTACAATAAAGAAGGGATTTTGGTACCCACTGATGAAGACAAAGCAGTTTTTCAATCATACCACTATCCGAAGGAGGTTACAGATAATGCTGATGTTTTTCCTATAGTTGCTCGTATTCCAGATGCGATGCTTAAAAGAGTTGATTCTTCGAACCCTGTATTGGTATCCTATTTGAAGACAATTGATTCTTCAATTAAAACTGGTGTTTTACTAGGAGGAGATGATAAGAAAACCAAGAAGTCGAGAAAGCATGAAACTGAGTCCAGATCTTCGAAATCTCCAAAGAAGAAGCCTGAAACAGTTGAAGTAACTGTTGTTGAGACTCCAGTAATTGAGCCAATTATTGAAGAAACACATGAACATGTAGTCCTTCCTTCGAAGACTTCATGTTTCGAAGAATTAAAATGAAATCCACTCACAAAAGCAAGTCTCCAACACACAAAGTGGTTCGAAAACCTCAAATAACTCATCAAGGGATTCTAAATATAGAAGTGCCCGCACCTGTTTCTCCAGTGTCCATGAAAAGAAGAGCTGAGGATATGGAAAAACATTTATCAAAGAAGAAGAAGAAGAAGACAAGAAAGCTGGTTATTTCTACTGAGTCAACTGAAGATGATGAAGAACGAATTCCTGAAACTCCTGAGAAGACAGTTGTCATACCACCCGAAGATTCGATTGCCAAATCAGTTCCTGAGGAGGTTCGAACTTCAGGCATTCCTGCACACGTATCTGATACGGATGCAAATGTCAATATGGGTGAAGGAGGTTCGAAAAATGAAGCTACAGGTCCATCTACTTCTACTCCTTTTGAAAGTATTGTTTCTTTACCATTATCCACTACACCTCTAACTTCAACTATAGATTCCCCAACATTCGAACACATTCTTGATCAACCTTTTACTTCTATTTTTTCTTCACAATCCACTGAGCCACCCAAACCAACTTCACCTATTCAAGAAACTGTTTTTATGGAGACAGAGACTGATAATGAGGGGTTTGGCAGTATGTTTGAAGACTTGGAGTTTCATGAAGAAGAAGAGCAGTTTCCAAATCACATGCTGATGACCATGAAGCGGTTTAAGATTTTAAATCAAAAGTTGAATTCTGTCATTCAATCTCAAGCAGATCTAGGGGTTGGTTCGTCTGTTTCAAGTGTTGAAGTTGATTCGTTGCTGAAGGTGTTTGAATCCAGAATCATCAGTAAAGTATCGGGGATGCTTAAAGATTCTGAATCTTGAGTCTTGGAGAAAGTTGATCTTAATGATCAAAACAATGAAATTCGAATCAATTCTCAAAATTCGAAATTTGCTGGTGATCTGAGAGAGTTGAAGAATGTTGCAAAGGAAAGACATGTTCTTTTTATTCAAGATGTGAAGAAAGTTCGAGAGGATGTAAGCTTGCAAATTCACGAACTTCGTGAAGATATGAAAAGAGAAATAGCTACTGTTCAACATGACTATGCATCATTGCATCAAAAGGTTGATATCATTTGTGACGCAGTCACTCGATTTGTTAAGTTGTATGAAAATTTGAGTCCTCAAATTACTCAACTTTCAACATCCGAAAGTGCAAGCTTTGAAGAAGTGCTTAAGTTGCTCAAGGAATTAAAAGAGATTTTTGATAGGCCGGTTTCTTCTCCATTGATTACTCCTGAATTTTTATCTCAGAAGTTTATCCAATTCGAAGCCATTCTCAACAAGCAACTAGCCCATCTCTTTCGCATATCCAGTCTTCTTCCAACCACAAATGCCCCACATGTTTTCACAGGGGTGCAAGGGGGAGAAAGAAAAACTAGTGAGTCGAAGACTAGTGGAGAAGATGCGAAAGTTGTGGGAAAAGTCTTTTCTTCGAAAATCCCTACAACAAAACCAATAATTGTTTCTGCTAAACAGGTGACTTCAACAGTCGTAACAACAATGCCAATTGTAAGACCAATTTCGAAAGGAATTGTGATTGGTAAATCTTCGGAGACTGGTGTGAGTGGTTCAAAACCAAAAGAGACAACTGAAAATCAAGCCTTGAAAGATAAAGGCAAGTCAATTGTTGTGGAAAAACCAAAAGAAGAAAAGAAGGCTGAAGTTGATGCTGAAATCGAAAAGCTCAAAATAGTTCAAAGCATTATGGCTCAGCGAGCAAATGATCCGAAGGGAATGGATGAAGGGGATCCAACTAAACACTATAACTACGAAACAATCGAGGCCAAGGTTGCATTCAATCACATGTATTCATTTGAGAAGAAACCAAAGCAGAGTTATTTGGTCACAAATACTGATGCAAGCCAGCTGGATTTTCCCATAAACGAAATGATGTTTATCATGCCACAGTTCAAAGCAGAAGGGAATTTTAAAAATAAAGATGAAGATACACACATGAAAATTCGTTTTCATGCTGTTCTTGGTAAAGCCCCTAAAGAAGTGTGGTCATTAATCAAGATCAAGAAGGTCATAAGTATGAAAAAGGATGTGGTTTTCGAAAACACGGTCCAAAATGTTAAGTATGTGGTTGCCAGGGCAAATGGAAATATTTGTGAATTCACTGTTGCAGATTTTCCATTAATGAACTTGTATGAATATAGAAGTTGCATTACTTTTGAAAGACAAATCATTCTCATTCCTTCAAAACACAGAACCAGATGAATTCAAGATTGGAGTAGCTCACATCAAGATTTTTATCGAAAACTATTATGAGTGCTTGGCACTAACAGATGTTGAATTAGCTACTGCCAAAGGAATGGAAATTAAAGCTCTGATGGCTCCTACGAAGACTCAGGCGGATTTAAAGAAGTATGCTGATGGTGAAATTTGCCTGAAGCCTTTTGGAATTGTCTTCACAGGAAAAGACAAAGATGGAAAGTCTAAACGGTTCTTATTCCAAGCAAGTGAAGTCGAGAGATATTCAACATCTCAATATACGAACTTGATTGTTCGTATGAATCATTGCAAGAAGAACAATGAAGGTGACAAGAAAGAGCTGAAGAAGATTATCTCCTGGTACATGGAGATTCGAAGAGTATTACTGTATTCCATCACACTTCGTACAAATTGAAGACTTCGACTATGATCACAAAGGGGGAGATTGTAAGGGTCGAATTGTTGTAATTAGTCGAAGTATGTTTTGGACTCTTCGATTGTTTTGTAATGTATTTTACTAGGGCGCTTTTATTCGAAGCTTTAGACTCAATGCCTTAGTATATTTTTTGTATGCTTTTAGTTCCCTATAAATAGGGTTATTTACTAGAGTTAGATAAGAACTTTTACAGGCTTGTCTATTGCACTTTGTAAAGAATTTGAAAGCATAATAGAGCATAACAAGATCAAATTTACATCGTGTGTTCAAATCTCATATTCTTACTTGAATTCATACTATGATTAATTCATTACTCGATTTATTGGTTCATCATGTTTGGCGGGTGCTAGAGCGGCAAGAATCGTAGCAGCGTGAACTGCCACAGTTTGTTGTTTCTTTGTGGGCTCTTGTGATGACTGGCCCTTCCTCTTGTTCAAAAATTTCTTCTTATTTTCACTCCATTTTGCTTGTTCGGGAATGGCTAGCGTTTGGAACTGTCAAACGTAGACGGGTTGGCTGATATCACACTCCCTTGAATCTGGGGGGATAGTCCCCAGATGTATCGCTCCACCTTTTTACTTTCTGGGATGACCATCCTGGGATATAGTATTGCTAGGTCACTAAATCTGGCAGTGTAGGCTGCGATGTCGGAGTCCTTCATCGTCAGGTTCCAAAGCTCTTGCTCTAGCTTTGTACTTCACCCCTCAGGCAGTATTCTGCTAGCATCAGATTTTTCAAGTCTTCCCAGCTCATGACATTGGCCACCGGGAGAGTCAGTGAATTGACATAGCCGTTCCACCAGGAGAGGGCTCTATCCATGAATGTGCAGGTTGCGAATTTGACTTTGCTAGCTTCTGGGCATGCACAAATTTCGAACACTGACTCTGTTTTCTCAAACCACCTTGTTAGAGCAATGAAACCTCCAGTGCCATCGAAAGACTTTGGTTTGCCATTTGTGAAGTCTTTGTAGGAACATTCCCTCGAGTGTCCTAGGCTATCACCTTGTTGGTATTGTTGGTACCGCCTCCAGTCCCACTAGCACTATTTGTGCTGATTTGCGCCATGGCGGCTGCCACAGCTGCTGTTACAGCAGCTTGGAAGACTACATAGTCCATCTGTGGAGGTGATGGTGGTGGTGGCGTTGGTGGTGTGTTGTTAACACGCCTGATATATTTACGTGATGGCATCTTTCTGTTATAAGGTTTAAAGATGTTTTTGAATTAGAACATCTTAAATATAGGCCTGTTTATGTCGATTGTATAAGAATAACAATATGAAAGACATATAAATAGCCTAATTGTGTAGTCTTATAGTATCATAAAATACTCCTATAGTATTTTAAACTTGATGTTTGATTCTTATAGTTTCATTGTATATAAGGTTGGTAAGTTTTAGACTCAATGTTCACCACGATTATTCCCAAACACATGTTAGTCATATCTTGCTGAAATATAGTTGATCAGACTATATTTATCCCATATATGTTTACATAACTATCTAGGCTTAACCACAACGCCCAACTTATCTAAATACTTTTATATGGTTCTGATTACGGCACTGTTCTAGTATGCATGTAGATTCGTATACTTTTATAAAAATACTTTATATTTTAAAAGTATACTTTTACTCAGAGCGTTTTAGCCCCATTGTATTTATAGTTGTATATCTTACATGGTTTGATATACTTAGTTCACTATAAACAATGCCTTGATACCAATCTGTCACACCCCCGAACCGATAAAATGGCGGAAACGCCCGGGGGCGGATGAAGTCATGTACAGTATTATAACAATTGCATAATAGAGATCAAAGAATTACAAACATTGTATTGATAATTAAATAATTACATTGAGTTAAAATATAAGATGTAACACTGCTATGCTCCGTCTTCACAAAAACCTGTATGGGTACCTGTCTACTGATTTCGTGAGAATACAAGTGGTTTTGAAAAAGTGTCAGCATTTAAGTTGGTGAGTTAATAAGCATTTTGTATGAGAAAGGTATGTCATTGTTCCTTGAAAAATGATAGAGTGTTCTTCAAGAAAATCCAATATTTTCTTATAAATGTAATGTAGTCTTAAATGTTCCAAGACCGAAATGTACAAGTATTTTCCATACTTAAAATAGTAATGTGTAGTTTTATACATATATAAAACCATTTGAATGCATGTTTCCAGAAATGTAAACTGTATTGTACCAGAAAATAATGTCCTGTAGTTGTGTCTATGTAAAACCCTTTGAATATATGTTTCCAGAAATGTAAATTGTATTGTACCGGAAAATAATGTTATGTAGTTTTATATACATAAAACCATTTGATGTAACAACCCGAACCTTTTTCCGTTAACGTTAGCCCGATTCCGTTAATCAGTCGCAACCAAAATCACGCGAAAACCTGAGTTACTTTGAAAATCATTGAAAATCGGCCTAACTGGTGTTCACGACCGTGAACCCGATCACGGCCGTAAACCCGTTCACGGCTGGGCCCACTACCGACCACGAAAACCCCCTATACATATGAGCTCCTACCTTCATTTATACTTTTACGGCCGCAAACACTCTCTCTCTCTCTCTCTAAAAATCATCACCCGAAAACACAATAAATCACAAGATTTCTCTTCATCTATCAGTCTATCCACCTTGGAACTCGTTTAGGAGCATATAACATCAGCCTTTTCGCTGATTCAAACATAGTTGTTCTTGAGTTCACGGCCATACACTCTTCAAATCTTCAAACCTTCAAGGTCCGCAATCCGTTCATAGGCGTGAACCCTTCAAACAATCATATTTCCTTCAAGAACACCGTTCACGACCGTAAACCCTTCAAGGGGCTGTTCACAGCTGAGAACAGTTCACGGCTGTAATTCCCTTCACGGCCGCAAACCTTGCCAAGTCGTGAACTTGGCTGAAAACCCGCTTTCTCTGATTCAATCGAGTCCCGGTAACATTCCTAAACCAAAGGCGTGTTTTTCCAACACTATAAATAATGGTTTCGCTAATAATATGCATATATGTATTTAACTGTAATTAGGATCCCGTTAAGTGCCGCGTACATCAACCCGAGGGTCTTCATTCCCAATTTTGTTGTCCGACACTTTCACGCAACTAACAGTGAGTTCATACCCCTACTTTTTACCGTTTTTAATGTTTTCAGGGGAGAATACAAGCAAAACACAAGGGTTTAAGTGTTTTTATAAAATTACTTTCAAACAGATCATAAACTATTGCAATTGATACTTTTATCGCTTTTGTAACATGCTGAGCATAAGGGACGTTTTTACAACTTATAGCCAAAATTGCATAGTTTTCAGAACAATACATGAACCGATTACTTAACACACATGCAAACTATAATAGGTATGGTTTGGGATTTCAATACCAGTTTCATAAATACATAATTTATACATCAACCAACATATAAACTATGACAGACTTAGTTTATGATATACATTACTATCTTCCGGATAACAAGAGTACATTACTAAATAGTTATATAAGTATAATTATTTTTACTCTACAAGACATACATTCAGATTCAAGTACGAGAGAACATAAAACTACACGTAAACTAGTTAATACAGGATTATGAGACAACTCTTCAAAATGTACCTTTCGGGGTACAGATTAAATCCTATCTTTTAGTATAACCAGAGTCTCCTGGAGGGAGAGCGTGAGATTTGTAAATACATCTATTCAGGACTGACAATCCCACACCTAAACTGCTAGCTACAGTTAGGCAGGCATGCCTGGGGTGACAAATATCATACTGTTTGACGCCTGAAGAACGTCGTAGATGTCATCAGTCATATCAAGCATGGTTATACGACTCACAATAGTATAAACTAAGTTATCGTTTATGGGATTTCATTCTTCATTAGTTTTATTTTAATTAGTAGAACTACAATACATTATACTGGAGGATTCCAGGGGATAAAATACATGGTTTTATTTTAACTAATGAAACTACTATACATACTGCTAGTAACCAGGGTTTTCCAACAGAACATTCTATACATACTGGTGATAGCCAGGGTTTTCGTACTTATAGATCACTGTAACAAACTCATACATTAGAAAATATTGGATTTTCTTGGAAACATATAAACATTTTCACTGATTCATTAACAGGTTTTCATCACAAAAACATGCTTATGAACTCACCAGGTTTTATGCTGATACTCTCTTTTCAAAATCGCTTGTATTCTCAGGAAATCAGTAGACAGGTACCCCAACAGACTTTTGAGAAGACAAAGCCTATAGAGTCACGTCTTTATATTTTGTTATACTTTTGATGTATATGAATACGAATCAACCAGATGTAAATACTTTTTATATATTCAATGTAATGGTTGTGTTTACTTTGATTACTATGATGTAATTGTTGTGATACTACATATGACTTCATCCACCCCTGAATGTTTCTGCCGTTCCGGTTTGGGGGTGTGACAGATTGGTATCAGAGCCTTTGTTTATAGTGAACTAAGTATACCCAACCTTACATGGTATACAAGTATAAACATTAAAGGGGCCGAAGCGCTCTGAAACTAAAAGTATGCTTTTAAAATCGAAGTATTTTACAAGAAGCTATAACATAATAAGAACTATATAAAAGTATTTAGGGCAAGTTGGACACTACGGTTAAACCTGAATAGTTATGTAGTCATATGTGGGGCCAATATAACCTGATCAACTATATTTGTCCGAGATATGACCAACATGTGTTTGTGAGTGACTGTGGTGTTACGACAAGTCTAAAACTCCCCAAAACCTATACAAATGAAGCACATAGTTAAAATAATATAGGAGTATTTTATAACACTGCACATAATTATTACAAAATAGTACTAATCCTCACAAATGAAAGACCTGCAATTCCTTGGTTATGTTAGTAAACTTTTGTTGTAGGTCTCTGTTATCGTTGTAGGATTAAGATATATTTTGTTCGAAAGTATCCGACTCATGTCAGTATAGAAGGCTTATCGTCATTTTTCCCCTTGTATCTTTTAGACAAAACATGCCACCCAGAAAGAGATCCAACAAGAAGAACAACGATCCTCCGCCGCCACCACCTCCTCAATTCGATCCTGCCATGTTCCAGGCAGCAGTTGCAGCCGCTGTGGCTGCTGCGATGGCGCAAATAAATCTTGGTGGCTCTAGCGGATCAGGAAGTGGTACCCATCCCTAAAATCTTGATGGTGGTAAGGGACACCAGAAGGAGTGTTCCTACAAAGATTTCATGAATGTGAAGCCCAAATCCTTCAACGACAATGGAGGAGTCGTTGCCCTAACCCGGTGGTTCTAGAAGATAGAATTAATTTTCGAGATTTGCGCATGTTCTGAGGCAAGCAAGGTGAAGTTTTCTGCCTGCACCTTCACCGATAGAGCATTGACTTGTTGAGTACTGCCCAAGGGGCGAGATGCAGAAGTTGGACCACGAGCTCTGGAACCTAAAGATGAAGGGTTCTGACATTGCTACTTATACAGCTAGATTCTACGATCTGGCTCTTCTATGTCCGGGGATGGTCACCCCGGAAAGAAAGAAAATAGAGAGATATATTTGGGGATTGAACCCCCCAACTCAAGGAAATGTTTTGGCTACTAAACCTCTCATATTCGACAGTACCAAGTGTTTGGCGCAAACTCTTATAAATCATGGGGTGGATCTTGATGAAGTGGCAGCCGTTCCCGAACCATCAAAGGCGAGTGGTGCGAAGAAAAAGTTTTGGAACAAGCGTAAGGTACAGTCTTCGCAGGAGCCCTCCAAGAAACAACAAGTAGTAGTCGTTCATGCTGCTACCACTCCTGCCGCTGTTCCTACAACTAAAGCACCTGCCAGTAGATATGCTGGTACCCTTCCAAGGTGTGACAAATGCAACTTTCATCATCATGGGCAGTGACACGAGATGTTGTGCAATAACTGTGGTAAGAAGGGACACACAGCTCGATTTCGCAAGACACCAGCCCAACCAACCAATCAGGCTCTTGGAGCAGGCGTTGGTCAAGCCTGTTATGGTTGTGGGAAGATCAGGCACTTCAAGAGAAATTGCCCCAAGGCAACAACTGCTGGCAACACAGGGAGAGTGCTAGCGATGGGCTAGGAGGAGGCAGTTGCTGATCCCACCATTGTTACGGGTACGTTCCTCCTTAACAACTCTTATGCATGCATTCTTTTCGATTCTGGTGCGGAGAGAAGTTTTGTTAGTCATGCATTTAAGCATCTTCTCAAGCATAAACCCCAACCTTTAACTGAAACATTTACCGTCGAGATGGCTAACGGAAAGAAAGAGGGCACTAACGACGTATTCATAGGTTGTACTCTTACCTTAAACAACCATTCTTTTCCAATTGACCTTATGCCAGTTTCCATAAAAAGCTTCGATGTCCTCATCGGTATGGATTGGTTGAGCCCCAATCGTGCTGATAACCTTTGTTATGAAAAAGCCACTAGTCTCAATCTGCCCTCGGGCGAAGCCCTCATAAGCTATGGTGATAAACTCAGCTCAAACCTTCGTATCATTTCATGCATCAAAGCCCAGAAATATCTGCGAAATGAGTGCCATGCATTCCTAGCCCATGTCGTTAATGAGAAGCTGGAAGTTAAAGACCTCGAGAGCATCCCCGAAGTCTGCAACTTTCCTGATGTATTCCCCGAAGATCTTCCCAGAAACCCTCCCGAGCGCCAAGTCGAGTTCCGAATCGACCTAATCCCCGGAGCTACCCCCGTAGCCAAATCCCCTTACCGTCTAGCGCCGACAGAAATGCAAGAGTTATCCAGCCAACTCAATGAGCTACTCAGCAAGGGATTCATCAGACCAAGTTCCTCACCCTGGGAGCCCCGATCTTGTTTGTGAAAAAGAAAAATGGATCCTTTTGGATGTGCATAGATTATCGTGAACTGAACAAGCTTACCATCAAAAACCGTTATCCCCTACCCAGAAGCGACGACCTCTTAGATCAACTCCAAGGAGTCGGCTATTTCTCAAAGATAGACCTGAGATCATGGTACCATCAGTTGCGAGACCATGAGAGTGATGTTCCCAAGACAACATTCCGAACTCGCTATGGTCACTACGAGTTTGTAGTAATGCCCTTTGGTCTAACCAACGCACCTGCAGTATTCATGGATCTGATGAATCGGGTGTGCCGCCCTTTCCTAGACAAGTTCGTGATAGTATTCATTGATGATATACTTGTCTACTCTCGGAGTGAGGAAGATCACAGACAACACTTGAGGCTAGTGCTAGAAACTTTAAGGGCGGAGAAACTATATGCAAAATTCTCTAAGTGTGAATTCTGGATCAGAAAAGTAACTTTCCTCGGTCACCTGGTTAGCGAGGAAGGCATACACGTGGACCCTTCCAAAATCAAGGCGATTGAGATTTGATCAGCACCGAAGACACCCATAGAAATCCGTCAATTCTTGGCTTTCGCTGGCTATTATTGCAGGTATATCCAAAATTTCTCCAGGATTGATAAGCCTTTAACCACCCTGACTCAGAAAGGTGTACCCTTTAATTGGTTAGAAAAGCAAGACACTGCGTTTCAAACATTGAAGCAGGCCCTATGTAGCACACCTATCTTCTCTCTTCCTGAAGGGACGGAGGACTTCGTTGTCTATTGTGATGCGTCCAACCAGGGCCTAGGCTGTGTGCTCATGCAGCGAGGAAAGGTTATTGCATATGCCTCGAGACAGCGGAAAGCACACGAAGTCAATTATACAACTCACGATTTGGAGTTGGGAGAAGTGGTCTTTGCGTTAAAGATTTGGAGACATTATCTCTACGGAACCAAGTGTACTGTCTTCACCGACCATAAGCGCCTACAACATATCTTTGATCAGAAAGAGTTGAACATGAGACAACGACGATGGGTAGAGCTACTCAGTGATTATGAGTGTGAAGTACGCTATTATCCCGACAAGGCCAATGTGGTAGCAGATGCCCTCATCCGGAAAGAATATTTTGGTCGTAGAGTGAAGGAACTGACAATGACCATCCATTCCCATCTCTCCGCTCAAATCAGAGAGGCTCAGCTGGAAGCCTTAAAACCAGAAAACATGTCGGATGAAGCCTTGAGGGGAATGGAAAAGAACCTAGAGATCAAGGGAGACGAAGTTTACTAGTTCATGAACCGGATCTGGACCCCAAAGTTCGGCGGTTACAGGGATGTTGTTATGAGCGAAGCTTACAGAACTAGATACTCCATTCACCCAGGTTCGGATAAGATGTATCTGGATCTCAAAAAGCTATATTGGTGGCCAAACATGAAAGCAGAGATCGCTACCGTCGTGGGCAAGTGCCTGACTTGCGCCAAGGTGAAGGTGGAATATCAAAAGCCCTCAGGTTTACTACAGCAACCAGAAATACCTGAGTGGAAGTGGGAAAGGAATACGATGGATTTCATCACTAAATTTCCCAAATCTCCGACTGGGTACGATGCCATCTGGGTATTTGTCGATCGATTGACTAAATCCGCCCACTTTCTGCCAATCAAAGAAACATTCAAGATGGAGAGACTTACACGAATCTACATCCAAGAGGTAGTTTGTCAGCATGGTGTGCCTGTATCCATTATCTCCGATCGGGATAACAGATTCACCTCGAGATTTTGGCAGTCACTGGAGAAGGCTCTTGGAACTAAGTTGGATATGAGCACAACTTACCATCCACAGACGGACGGGCAGAGTGAGAGGACCATTCAGACATTGGAAGACATGTTGAGGTCATCTGTTATAGACTTTGGCAAGTTGTGGGACACCCATTTTCCCTTGGTCGAGTTCTCCTACAACAACAACTATCACACTAGCATCAAAGTTGCGCCGTTTGAAGCCCTCTATGGCTGTAAGTGCAGATACCTTTTGTGCTGGGATGAGGTGGGTGACACGCAATTAGCTAGAGGTCAAGTTCCCGGTAGCTCTCTCACTGGCCCAAAAATCATCCGTGAAACCACAGAAAAGATCGTACAAATTTGAGATCGACTAAATTCTTCAAGAGATAGACAAAAGAGCTACGCCGATAAGAGACGAAAACCATTAGAGTTCCAGGTTGGTGACCATGTTCTTTTGAAGGTCTCACCCTGGAAAGGCATGATACGCTTTGGAAAGCGTGGAAAGCTGAATCCAAGATACATAGGACCATTCGAGATCCTCACTAGGATCAGTTCCGTAGCATACAAACTTCGTTTACCCTAAGAGCTTAGCAACATTCATCCTGTCTTCCACGTGTCGAACCTTAAAAAGTGCCTAACCAATGAAACCCTTGTGATCCCTCTTGATGAGGTCGAGATCGACGAGAACCTCAATTTCGTGGAAGAGCCAGTCGAAATCATGGATCGGGAAGTCAAACGAACAAAGTAAAGTCGCATACCGATAGTGAAGGTCCGCTGGAATGCCAAGCGGGGACCTGAATTCACTTGGGAGCGTGAAGATCAAATGAAATAGAAGTACCCGCATCTTTTTCCGAGTCCATGATTGTATCCTACGTTTGAATTTCGGGACAAAATTCCCTCTATCGGGGGGATGATGTGACAACCCGAACCTTTTTCCGTTAACGTTAGCCCGATTCCGTTAAATAAATTTTGAATTTTGTTTAGTTTCGTCAAATTCCTATGGTTTGGAAAATCATTTAAGTTATATAATTGAAATTTTATTTAATCAGTCGGAACCAAAATCGCGCGAAAACCCGAGTTACTTCGAAAATCATTGAAAATCGGCCTGACTGTTGTTCACGGCCGTGAACCCGATCACGGCCGTAAACCCGTTCACGGCTGGCCCCACCACCGACCATGAAAACCCCTATATATATGAGCTCCTACCTTCATTTATACTTTTCTGCTCGCGAACACGCACACACACACACTCTCTCTCTCTCTAAAAATCATCACCCGAAAACACATGATTTCTCTTCATCTATCACTCTATCCACCTTGGAACTCGTTTTGGAGCATATAACATAAGCCTTTTCGCCGATTCAAACATAGTTGTTCTTGAGTTCACGACCGTACACCCTTGAAATATTCGAACCTTCAAGGGCCGCAATCCGTTCACGGCCGTGAACCCTTCAAACATTCATATTTCCTTCAAGAACACCGTTCACGACCGTAAACCCTTCAAGGGGCTGTTCACGACCAAGAACAGTTCACGGTCGTAATTCCCTTCACGGTCGTAAACCTTCCCAAGTCGTGAACTTGGTTGAAAACCCGCTTTCTCCAATTGAATCGAGTCCCGGTAACATTCCTAAACCAATCCGTTCATAGGCGTGAACCCTTCAAACAATCATATTTCCTTCAAGAACACCGTTCACGACCGTAAACCCTTCAAGGGGCTGTTCACAGCTGAGAACAGTTCACGGCTGTAATTCCCTTCACGGCCGCAAACCTTGCCAAGTCGTGAACTTGGCTGAAAACCCGCTTTCTCTGATTCAATCGAGTCCCGGTAACATTCCTAAACCAAAGGCGTGTTTTTCCAACACTATAAATAATGGTTTCGCTAATAATATGCATATATGTATTTAATTGTTATTAGGATCTCGTTAAATGCCGCGTACATCAACCCGAGGGTCTTCATTCCCAATTTTGTTGTCCGACACTTTCACGCAACTAACAGTGAGTTCATACCCCTACTTTTTACCGTTTTTAATGTTTTCAGGGGAGAATATAAGCAAAACACAAGGGTTTAAGTGTTTTTATAAAATTACTTTCAAACAGATCATAAACTATTGCAATTGATACTTTTATCGCTTTTGTAACATGCTGAGCATAAGGGACGTTTTTACAACTTATAGCCAAAATTGCATAGTTTTCAGAACAATACATGAACTGATTACTTAACACACATGCAAACTATAATAGGTATGGTTTGGGATTTCAATACCAGTTTCATAAATACATAATTTATACATCAACCAACATATAAACTATGACAGACTTAGTTTATGATATACATTACTATCTTCCGGATAACAAGAGTACATTACTAAATAGTTATATAAGTATAATTATTTTTACTCTACAAGACATACATTCCGATTCAAGTACGAGAGAACATAAAACTACACGTAAACTAGTTAATACAGGATTATGAGACAACTCTTCAAAATGTACCTTTCGGGGTACAGATTAAATCCTATCTTTTAGTGTAACCAGAGTCTCCTGGAGGGAGAGCGTGAGATTTGTAAATAGATCTATTCGGGACTGACAATCCCACACCTAAACTGCTAGCTACAGTTAGGCAGGCATGCCTGGGGTGACAAATATCATACTTTTTGACGCCTGAAGAACGTCGTAGATGTCATCAGTCATATCAAGCATGGTTATACGACTCACAATAGTATAAACTAAGTTATCGTTTATGGGATTTCATTCTTCATTAGTTTTATTTTAATTAGTAGAACTACAATACATTATACTGGAGGATTCCAGGGGATAAAATACATGGTTTTATTTTAACTAATGAAACTACTATACATACTGCTAGTAACCAGGGTTTTCCAACAGAACATTCTATACATACTGGTGATAGCCAGGGTTTTCGTACTTATAGATCACTGTAACAAACTCATACATTAGAAAATATTGGATTTTCTTGGAAACATATAAACATTTTCACTGATTCATTAACAGGTTTTCATCACAAAAACATGCTTATGAACTCACCAGGTTTTATGCTGATACTCTCTTTTCAAAATCGCTTGTATTCTCAGGAAATCAGTAGACAGGTACCCCAACAGACTTTTGAGAAGACAAAGCCTATAGAGTCACGTCTTTATATTTTGTTTTACTTTTGATGTATATGAATACGAATCAAACAGATGTAAATACTTTTTATATATTCAATGTAATGGTTGTGTTTACTTTGATTACTATGATGCAATTGTTGTGATACTACATATGACGTCATCCACCCCTGAACATTTCTGCCGTTTCAGTTTGGGGGTGTGACACTTGAAGACATGTATGTATTCGTAAAAAAACGTATTGTTAATACACCTTGTGAGTTATTATAACCATGCTAATGACCTAGATGGCATGTACGTCGTTCTTCAGGCGTCAGAATGGTAAGACATTTGTCACCCTAGACCTGACGTTCTTCAGGCGTCAGCATGGTAAGACATGTATGGATCTATATTTGTAACCAATTTTCGTACCCTATATATATATATATATATATATATATATATATATATATATATATATATATATATATATATATATATATATATATATATATATATATATATATATATATTGTGAAAACAACAAATGTAACGATTTGTATAATAACACAAATTTTCTTGTGTTTTACTTGTATTCCCCCCCCCCCCCCCAAAAAAAAAACATGGAAAAATCGTGAAAACTGTAGGGGTATGAACTCACCTTTGGTGTGTTTTGGGTTGGATAACTAGGTGATGGCGGTGGTCTTCAATTTATAGTATGTAAACGTGTTCATATCCTACGAGTATTTAACACACAATATTGTGTGAAATTAGTTAAATTATCAAGAACATGTTATAAAAACACTAGATAATTTAAGGAACTTACCAATAATTCCTAAGAATTATTTTGAAGAATGTTTCCTGGGTAAACTGTTGAGTACGTGAAGGTGTTTTTGAAGATGTATGAAGATATGAATATGTTCTTATGAACTTTGAGAGAAAGTGTAAAGTATTTTGAAGATGGAAATGAGAAATGAGGTGGTGATTTCGGTTATATATATATATATATATATATATATATATATATATATATATATATATATATATATATATATATATATATATATGGGTAAAATTTATGTGATATATGCATTGGAATGTGTAATTTATCATATTGGATAGTGTGCCATCGGATAAGGTGGGAGATTTCGGCCTATCTTTACCGAATTCTCATGATTTCGTTCTAAGGCTCCAACCGAGATCACCTTGATTTCGGTCCAAGTGTTCTCGGCCTCGCATGGTTCTCGGTCCAAATGAGGATCTCGATCTAGTGTTCTCGGTCCTAAGGTGAGATTTCAGTCAAGGGGGTTGTCGGCCAAGGCATGAGAGGTTTTGATTTTTGATTCCTAAAACCGAAATCCTCAAAAGAAATATGAATTTCCATGCATTAAGACTTCTATATTTGATTAAATTTTTAACTATTGACTTTTAGTGGCACTATTGACTTTTGTTTGACTTTCTTTTACTTTTATTGACCCGAAATAACCGGTTGTTACATATATAAAGTAAGAGTTTTTTGTAAAGGATTCACTCAAACCAAGGGGTTGATTATGATGAAACCTTTTCACCAGTTGCTATGATTAAATCAATTAGGAAACTACTTTCCATATATCACGACTATGAGATATGGCATATGGATGTCAAAATTGCTTTTCTAAATGGACACTTGGAAGAAGATGTCTATATGGTTCAGCCCGAAGGTTTTATCGACCAAAACCATCCGAATAAAGTGTGTAATCTCAAGAGATGCATTTACGGGTTAAAGCAAGCATCTCGAACGTGGAATCATTGTTTTTTATTATGAAATCACAAAGTATGGTTTTGTTAGAAATGAAGATGAATCTTGTGTTTATATGAAAACTAGTGAGAGCTCGGTGACATTCTTGGTCCTATATGTGGATGACGTACTTATCATGGGAAATCACATTCCAACTTTACGAGGTATAAAGGCTTGGTTATGAAAGTGCTTCTCAATGAAGGGTGTAGGTGATGCTCAATATATTCTTGGAATAACAATCTACAAATATAGATCAAAACGTTTAATAGGTTTAATCCAAAGTACATACATTGACAAAGTCTTGAAATGGTTAAAGATAGAAAAATCTAAAAAAGGATTTCTTCCTATGGTGCATGACACAATACTAAGTTCATCCCAATGTCCTACCACAAAGGCTGAGCTAGACAAGATGAAATATGTTCCATATGCTTCGGAAGTGTATGTCATGATGGTACTAGACCTGATCTTGTTTATGATATGAGCATGACAAGAAGGTTCCATAAAAAATCAGGAGAGAGTCATTGGATAGTTGTGAAGAACATCCTTATGTACTTGTGTAGAACTAAGGACATGGTCCTCGTCTATGGAGGAATTTATGAAAGCTTACGTGTAAAGTGATACACTAATGCTTCATTCACAACAGATCGAGATGATTGAAAGTCACAATCAGGATATGTGTTCATTGTTAATGGGGGTGTAATGTATTGGAAGAGCTCCAACCAAAGTGTTGTTGCATAGTCCACTACAGATTCAGAATACATTGATGTTTTAGAAGCTGCACAAGAGGCTCCTTGGATGAAGTAATTCATTGGATATCTAGGTGTGTTTCCTTCCATTATGGATCCCCAAGAAGTCTTCTGTGACAATGCGGGTGTTATTGCCTTGGCAAAAGAACCCAGATCACAAAAGAAGACCATGCACATCATTCGGAGATTCAACTTCATTCGGTATAAAGTTAAAGATGGTGAAATTTGTATTCGAAAAGTTCACACTGATCAAAATTTGGCAGACCCTTTCACGAAGCCCCTTCCTCAAGCAAAGTTCGAATATCATTCTCGAGGAATCAGACTTTGCTATTCTAGTGATTAGAGTTTATCTATGTATTATTATTAATGAGTATTGGAACATTTTGTAACATCATCTATTGTAATGACTATGATATATATGGCATATGATATTTTCATTAAATATTTATTGAGTTCTTTATTAACATGTTTAATCCTTGAGTAAATTTAGTCACTCTAAAATCATTAGTCGGTTATTATTATGGGAGAAATAATGAAATAAGACTAATATGAATTAGAATGGTTGACAAAGTGTTGTTACCAATTTCATAGGTACTTGATAGAGACCAAGTATTGGATGACCCGTTCAAGATCAGTTCATGGATTAATGTCATGAATGATACTTGATAAATGGTAATATTTGTATATCCTTAACACCTGAGATACATATATGGGTCTTGAGTGTGGGGAGTGTTTTGCTTTGATATAATCAAATGTTGTTCTTTAAACATGCATTTATAAAAGCTATTATCAGGTATGATGTCAACCATGCATGAGGCATATGTACTCACGATGAGATTTGTTCCTCTTATTCGTTAAGAGTTAGACATCTACAACCTGATGTAAAGTTGAACACTTATGTGAGATTGATTGCGATCTTTATATCATGTTCAACATGATGTCTGTAGCAAAGGGATAACTGATAAACTTACCTTTTACACCAATTGTAGCCTTGGGCTTCTGGGAATTGGTTGTTCATAGAATGACACAAAGTTGTAAGTTGATGGGGGTAGTGAAATGTTGCTCGACGTTCACCACTGTCTATATCAATCTAACGAGTCTTGCGCAAGTAGGATATTAGAAGATTTGATATGCTTAAGAGTCATATTAGAATGATATTGCTAATTAACATATGGTCCTGAGGTCACACTAACAACAAAATGATACAATTGATTATTTATTAGAAACTGATTTTGGTAAATATTCATAAACTCTTATAATTATTTGGAAAATATTTATTTCATGGAAATAATTATTTTACAATAATAAGTAACATATTATTTCATATTGTATGAATTAATAAGTCATATACAACTTTTTGGACTTGATGGATCTTTTGTCTTTGACCTAAAGACAAAGTTTTTATTTTATAAACTTTGAGTTTATAAAATTTGAACAATTCTTTCCTTTTTTTCCTCCATGGCTAAAACTAGGAGAGGTTAGAGAGGGTATGGTCTTGCAAATAGTTCAATAAAAAGTATGGATCATGGCTTGCATGTTTAGGAGACATGTTGGTATAGTGTCATAAGTGCTTAAGTGGTTAAGGACTTATGGACACTAACTACACTTTAAACATGGCTAGATGCTTTCATTTGGTGCATTCTTGAGCACCAAAAGCCGAGAGCTTCTCTCACTCTCTCCATCTCTTCTCTTATCTCGCACTCTTGAAGAATTATTACTTGGTTTGCACCCTCTTGGAACAAATACTTGGATATTTGTTTCCAAGCTTAATAGCTTCTAAAGAACTAGCATTCTCATCAAGTTTGTGTAATGTTTATGTCTCATTAGGTCCACATTCTTCATCAAAAATCAAGCCTCCCAAGAGAACTTAAAGGACAACAAAGGTTGTTATCATCTTCTTCCTTCTTTGGTTGTGTTTTAATCTTTCTATTATTTTCAAGATGATTAGATTTTTCTAAGTGTTCCGTTTTCTATTTATGAGTTTTTGAAACTATTTTGAACTAAAACCCAACAAGAGGGTGTTGTTTCATGCCTATTTTATCGTGCTCACAAGCAACACGAAGAGTTATGCTACCAAACTTAAGAAGGGGCATTCCTCGCACATGTTCGTCGGTGACTAGACTATTTGATGTATTTAAAGTTCAAGTGGGCGAGATGTGGGTGCCCCATCTAGCTTTCATAAGAAGATGCTCTTACAAGAAAACACAACTGATGCTTCCCAATCACGAGTTCAATGTCTAGAGGGTACATATTTCCATTTCTGTTTGAAGCAATGAAACAATTTTATCAATCTTGTGACATAACATAACTGTGTTTTTCATCGAACTCGACTCTGAACTTGGTATCGACTAGCATTGCAACACTAATGAGGTTGTTCTTAAGACCGGCGACATAAGCAACTTTATGAACCGTGAATGTGCTATTTGTGAGAACACCATAACCTTTGATTATACCATTTGCAAATATTCCAATATGCCCGTCATGTGTAAGGAGAAAGCACTATCAATAAGTCAATTTTTATCTTGCTTGTGCAGACATAATTCTTGTAAAATCTTAAGCAGTTATTTTCGGTACCCAGGATGTTTTGGGGCCGGAGGTTTTCTTGACGGATAATTGTTGAACAGAAATAGATGAATGATGTTTCTTACGGTAATGAGACTTTAGATAGATAACTAGACAAATACAGAAGGTAAGGTTGGTTTCATTAACCCACCAATCATAAGCGACGATTGGTTTGTGAGTGGATTGTACTAGTCTTTGATTTCTAATGGGTAACGAAGGTAGAGATTTCTCTTATGTATTGACAGAAGGATGTTGTCACTGTGGATGCTTCGTACCGGAAGCTTCATCCGAACTTCAATTCCATTGATGAAGTTGATAAATTCTTAAGCACTTTCATACTTTTGGCGAAGAAAGAAAAACGATGTGATATGTGTATGTCCATCAACGATTACCAAGATGTATTTCTTCCGTGAGATGCTTTCAATTACAAAAGGGACATATATGTCAATGCGTAGTAACTATAGAGGTTCTCTTATGATGGAATCCAAGATTAGAGGTGAAAGATCTACTATGCTCAAGATTCATATTAGAATGATATTGCTAATTAACATATTATCCTAAGGGTCACACTAACAACAACTTGATACAATTGATTATTTATTAGAAATTGATTTTAATAAATTTTCATAAACTCTTATAATTAATTGCGAAATAGTTATTTCATGGAAATAATTATTTTACAATAACAAATAACTTATTATTTCATATGATATGAATTAATAAGTTATGTACAACGTTTTGGACTAGTTAGGTCATTTGTAATACAAAATACAATTGGAACAGATGAACATTTTTCAATTAAATTAGGATTAACATAGGTTGAAGTTGAAGCATGTTTTGGTTTTGAAATGAGAATTTTTTTGTTGGTTTTAAAAGAGGAATATGTGGATTGTAAAATTTAATAGGATTGGAATTTTCTTCATCCATAGGTTCTTCATCAGAACATCCAACCCAAATAGTTCCTCCAATTTCAACAGATTGATCAAAAATATGTCTAATAGTTTCTGGAGCAATTTCTTCAATAACATAGTTGTTTGTTATTAAACTGTTTTTGTTGCATGTTACTTGATCTTTTAAAAAGTACTTTTTTTTACGAAGATGCGACTTTTTGAATTACTTCTGAGGGGACAATGAATGTTCTTGGAACAATACCTTCATTTTGGAATTCAGTAAAAACTGGTACTCCCTCAAAATCAATTTTTGAAATGCTTTTATCATCCTATCCCATTTTCAGAATATCTACCATAAAATTTCCACATTTTCCCTTTAGTTCTTTAAGAAGAGTATGGCTTCTTGTGACAATACCTCCTCCTTTAGACCAAGGATATTGAATAGTGTTTGTGTGATGCTTAAAAACTGGTACTCCTTCAAAATCAACTGTTGAAATGCTTTTATCATCATATCCCATATTCAAAATATCTACCATAAAATTTCCACCATTTTCCTTTAGTTCTTCCAGAAGAGTATGGCTTCTTGTAACAATACCTCCTCCTTTAGACCAAGGATATTGAATAGTGTTTATGTGATGCTTAGTTTGCTTAGTTTTTTTCATAGTAGAAAACGTTTTCTATTAATCCATTCAAACATATATGATCCTTAACTAATACTTCCATTTGTTCAAGGGACAAAACATGTCTACTATCAACTAAGGTTCTAACATCCTTCTGTAAAGCCAGTTCTTTCTCCAAACGATCTAGTCTTAACTTCTTCTTCTTAAAATGCTCTCTTATTCGATACAATTGTTAGTAGGCCGAGTCTTTGTCTACCTTAGCCTTTTGATATGCCTCTAAGGTGTCTGTAAGACACATGGTAATTTGTTCTAGCTAAGGGTTTCAAATATCTGCACATAAACTATTTTTAGAAACCATAAATTATATATGTTTATTGATGCTTCGTCCAGAGGTAGAGGAGTTGGTAGTCATGAAACAGTAGTTCTTAACACCATTCGCTTCTGTCTCATCTTCAGATCTGGAGGACCAAAGATCTTCTGGAATGCAATCAACATCATTCCTTGCCATCATGCACAACTTTCCCATCCTTTGAAATCCTTCGGTATCCCCATCCTCTCCAGAAGACTAGACTTGCTCTTCTCCTCTGATGAAGAAAGCTTTCGCTTTGTCAGCAACTTCAGTTTCTCTTTCGATGTAGTATACGTCATTCTTTACTTTCTTTGATGTGCAATAGTTGTGACAGTTTTAGAAGGATTTTTTGTTAGGTTGTTTTGGGTAGCTAGTATTTCTTATGGTTGAGATTTTGGTTGTGTTGAGGTGGTAGGAGGGTCTGAGAAGAAGCGTTGGTTATTGGTTTGTTGAGATGATGGTCGGGGAATGTTTGGTCTAGTGAAGTGAGGTGTTTTAGGAGGAAATGGTGAGGGAACCTTTTGTTAAATTTGTGAACAAGAAGAGCATATTAATTCGAAAAGTCCTCATATGTGGGTTCTTTAGAAGGGTAGGGTTCATTTGGGTTGAATCCGAGCGAGATCTGAACATCAAGAGCGAGGGGTCTTCTAGTCTTCTTATTTAGTTTCATAACAATTGATTCCTAAGCTTAAAGTTCATCACAAAGTTCAGTGTGGTTCATTTTCTTGAGATTTCCATTTCCTTACAAAATCATTTTCACAGTCACCAACCATAACCAAGTCCATCAAGAAATTTTAGATTTATTTCAAGATTTGTTTTACTGGTGTTAGCACTAGTAAGTTGGTTGGGAATTAGTGAAAAACGAGTAGCTGATGATTTAAAACTTACTCCTAGAATGATGTGAAAGTTGGTGAAATCATTCAGAGCCGAATTTCTTGTCCTTGACATTCCCAGTTCCTTCAAATAAGGACTGGAGAGTTATCTTTACTTCATGAGTAGACTGACATTACTTGATAAAAGTTTAGTAAAAACAATTTCATCATTTTTAAATTTTGCAATATCTTCTAGTTTTGAAGGTCGTGGTTCTCTTCTTACCTGACCAACATTGTTACCAACACCCAAAATAAGAACAACAAGGTTATCAAGAGGAAATGTTGGAACCACATAAGCACCTTCAACAACAGAACACCAAACATCATTTCCTTTTCTTTTCAAATGTTTACACATTCTAGTTTTCCATTGTTCATATTCATTAGCAATCAATATGGTTACACT
This sequence comes from Lactuca virosa, assembly GCF_052849685.1. NCBI lineage: Eukaryota > Viridiplantae > Streptophyta > Magnoliopsida > Asterales > Asteraceae > Lactuca > Lactuca virosa. The sequence continues at coordinate 364,440,917 of NC_136429.1, read as the reverse complement.
TGTGGAACATCCCAGACTATTGGAGACATTTACAACATATATCGGTTGTAAGTTAGCCATTTTTAAAAGATTTTAAGCAACGATCATATATAAAGTCTACTTTTAGGCTTCCTAGAAATTTAATTGACCAAGGTTCCTTACATTTACAATCTGGTGAAAGTGGATATTAGACAACTGTTAGGGTGCAAAGTCACTCTTGGATGTAGTGTTTTAGGCTTACCCTCTTGTATGTGTAAATGGGTTGAGTCTTTCCTATAAATAGGAAGTGAGTGACTCCCATTATATATGGAACCATTTGGAGTGTTAGACTAGAGAGAGAAACTTTGTACAAACCCATTTGTATATTCTTTCTAGATCTAATATGAGCTTACACAGATTAATTTACTCCTTGTGTTCTTGATTTTACATGATGATTCACTAGATCTTTCTAATTCCGCACATGCCATCATAATCAACACCACTACAATTGGTATCAGAGCGGGTGTTCTTGATTTCATCAAGAATTGATCCATGGTGGCAATCTTGATTTGGTGATTCATTTTTTGATCTTTGATCTTCATGATTTGGAGAGTTTTTGGATTCTAGAAATCGAATTCATCTTTGATTCTATTCATAATTCGATTTTCTTCACTAGAATTCAAGTGATTTTTACTTTCTCTCTCTAGAAAACCCATTCAAAATCACTTTCTCTCTCTAGAAATCTTCAAGTTTTTGTGATCATGGTGCGTTTGGAGTATGATTCTTGGGTTGTAATCATTGAAGGTGTGAAATACAAAGTCAACGAATTTCAATTCTATAGATTATTGTTGAAAGGAGGTTTGATTTCATGGGATTCTTTGGTTTCTTATGGAGGTTTGAAAGATGATCATGGAATATTGATATTTCTCTTCTTGAAAACCCAAGTGATCTTCATGAAAACCCAAGTGATCTTCATGCTCTTAAGTTTAATAAGAGATACATTTCTCTTCTTGAAAACCCAAGGAGAAGAAAGAGACTTGTTTAATAAGAGATACATTTCTCTTCTTGAAAACCCAAGTGATCTTCATGCTCTTAAGTTTGTCGAAGACGTTCTTGATGATGATTATCGTGTTCTTGATGTTCTTGATGTTCAAGAAAAAGGAGTTCAAGTTGATTTTCAAGATGAAAAAGTTTTTTGCTCGATTGGAGTTCAAACCGATGATATTTTGTGTTCTTGTGATTCGTTTGAAGGAATGATTCCTTATCGGAAGCCGGTGATCCAAGTACTTCACAAGTATCAAACTCCAAAAGATTTGATTCAAACTCATAAATTTGAAGGTGTGGAAAGTGGGTTTGTTCATGAAATCAAGTCTTCAAGATGCAAAAAGATGAGAAAGAAAAAGAAGAAGAAGATCAATCGCAAAAATAAGCGGGTTTACTCACAAAAATTGACAAATGTTGTGAAGCCGAAATCCGTGAAGCAAATTTGGGTTCCAAAGCAACAATCTCCAAGTGTTGCATTGAATTTGAAGTCAATACCCAAAAGTGTTGGTGGTTCTTTTGAAGATGTTCTTATATCGTTGAAGAACACGAAGAACACGAAGAACGAGTTGTACATCTCGCATAGTGGGTGGTACAATGTTCAAATTTGAGATTTTCTCATTCCAACAAAAGAACCAAGATCTTCTAAATTTGATTCGTTTGTTGAAAACGGAACTCGATTCTTCAAAATGGTATCACAAATTCTAAAATGGATTCCAAAACGTCCATGATTTCGATTCGTATTTTATGTTTTTCATTTTTGATCGATTTGCTTCATTGTATCAAATCCGTTTCAACCTCATTGATTGATCCAATTATTATTTTTTATCAAACCCAAACCAAATTCAAAATCATTTGATTAAATAACTTTTCTTTAAAACAATTTTTTGAGCTCAATGTCCATACTCGTTCACTGTTCATCTAATTTCGTAGCCCATTCCATGAAAATAGTATGTTCATTATTCATTCATTAGAGCCCAATTTGATTTCTATTCATTTTTGTTTCGCCCAAACATCCGGTCTAAGTCGAATCGATTTAAATCGTTAATTCAAAATGATTAAATCTAAGTCAATTCTATGTCGTGGGGTATATCTCGATACCTTCTATCTCGCATCGTCGAAATATCTTGTAGTCGAGTATACTGAAATTTCTTAATCGTTCGTTTATCAATCCAGTATGTAGTTTATATCGATTCAAATTGATGATTTGAAATTGAGAGTTCATTAAAAGTCAAAATCGACTTTTGACTATGAGATTGCGTCTGACTTGAAACACGATTCATGTTGCTTGAAATTAGAATCAAATTTCGGTTATGTTACCATTTTTGGAGTCGAACGATTTGAGATGTTGAAGTTTTGGAGTCGATTGTTGTGAAGTTTGAATCGATTTTACATCTAGAATCGAAAAAGTCAAACTTTGGAAAAGTCAAAATCGGAATTTGAAAATCAAATGTGTTTAAAGTCACAATTGATTCCTGGATCGTGATTGGAAGTCGATTGGAGTCAATAGTCGAAGCCTGGGTCGATTTTCATTTCGTTGGTCGGTGGTTTGCATGGAGACGAAGTGAAACTGAAATCGATACATACTTGCAAATTTGGGGTCAATGGTCTCCTGTTGGATTTTGGGTTTGATATCGTTGGCTATATACTGTATTTCGAAGTCTGATCTTGAATTGAGAAGTGATGATAATTTCGCATGTTTGAGAGTCGCTTATTTGGTTTCATTTGATTTCGACAGTCAAAGTGTATATGGTCGACTGGATTGGTTGTTGGAAAAAGTGAAGATTGATGATGATTATAATCGATGGACGAATAGGGAAAGAAGAATTTGGAGACGATGATTTTCGAAATTTATTGGTTTGTATCGACTGGGATGTGGTATTCATTTCGACGATTTGTGTATTGATAGCAAAGGAAATAGTGATGAAAAAGCGAACGCTTGTTGGGTTGATGTGCAAAGTATTGTATGTTGATGTCGACGGTTTGGGAACGAACAGATGAAGCAATTGAATTCTGATTTCGTTTGTTGATGGTTGATGTCGTTTTCAAAGGGTGAGTACTGGAAATCGACAATTTGGGAAGTCGATTGAAAACGAAGCGTGAATGGGTTTATAGTCAATAGTTGATTGAACGCGAAAGTTTGAGTCTGGGTTCGTTGGTTTGTGATCGAGATAGATTGAAATCGAACTCGATTTGGAGTCGATATATCAAACTCGTATTTTTGGTTGAACTGATGAACGAAGTCTAGCCGGTTGATGTCAAGGAACGAAATTGATAAACTGAGATGAAGTTTCATATGAAGGAAAGAGAGAAAATGGGAGATGAAATTTCGTATGTTTGCTTGTGTGAAGTTTCGTAGGAACTGTGCTGATTATTTCGTATGAATTGGGAAGAACAGTAAGAACGAAACATTGATTTTGGGTTGAATGTACAAAGTGAGTAAATTCGATTCAGAGGTTGGATGATTAAGAGGTTACTGTTCATTAAGAGGCTTCGAATGCCTTCGAATTCGTGTGTTTGGGAAAATTTTCGTAAGAAAAAAAAAATTCGTATTTTTTGATGTAGAAAAGAAAAGTTTCGTTCATATGAGTTGATATAATTTCGTACGAATTGGGAAGAAGATGGCTTCGTACGAATTGAGTATAAGAAATCAAAGTTTCGTAAATGGCCCTTCAAGTTTCGTTAACTTGGCTTTGGAATTATTTCGTATGTTAGACAACATTTCGTATGAAGACAAATAGAAGAATTTACGAAATCAGCCCCTAAACTTTCGTACGAATTTACAAAATTTTGTACGAAATGGTGCCACTTCGTATGTTTTGAAGGGAAATAAAAAAAATTTCGAATTCAGCCCCTGAACCTTCGAATATTTGGCACTTTGAAAATTAGTTTAAGTTTTGAATGTTTGACACTTTTCACCCAAATTCGAAAATTTTTGAAGCTTCATATGTTTGGGGTGATTCTTCGTATGTTTGGAGCACAAATGGCAGAATTTTCGAAAATAGTCCCTGAGGCTTCGAATGTTTGGCGGTTCATACCCAAATTCGAAAAAGGACTGTTTTTGCTGAAAATTGAAGAAAATGCATTTCAAGCCCCTGCAGTTTGTGCAAATTGACGCTTTCTACCCAGCTTTGGAAAAGGGGGAGAGTTTTGCATATTTGGCTGTTTTGGGCGCAACGGGTCCCTACAGAATTCAGAAAGTGACGATTTTTACCCGGTTTTTGAAAAATCTTGCAACTTTCACCCAAAAAGTCAAAAAATTTCATAAATTGGAAATTTTTTGTGGCTTTTTCGTGATTGTTCCGTGCAAGATTTTTGGTGATTCATTTTTGGTACACATCAAGGGGGAGTATCGTGAAGACTATTCCTCGGGCGCTTCTCACCCTTAGTGGGTTTTATAATCTTTTTTTGATTATAAAAAGGGGGAGAATGATGGGTATTCGAAGCTTCTCGGGTTTGTCGAATATTCATTTGCGGATTTGATGACCGGTGTTACTTCGAGGGGGAGTTTGGTCTTGATCGCGCTAGCTCGTTGGAGATTGAAGTCGGACATCCAATCCTAACTTTGAGGGGGAGAATGTTAGGGTGCAAAGTCACTCTTGGATGTAGTGTTTTAGGCTTTCCTTCTTGTAAGTGTAAATGGGTTGAGTCTTTCCTATAAATAGGAAGTAAGTGACTCCCATTATGTATGGAACCATTTGGAGTGTTAGACTAGAGAGAGAAACTTTGTACAAACCCATTTGTATATTCTTTCTAGATCTAATATGAGCTTACACAGATTAATTTACTCCTTGTGTTCTTGATTTTACATGATGATTCACTAGATCTTTCTAATTCCGCACATGCCATCATAATCAACACCACTACAACAACCAATCTAGGCTCTGATTCCAAACTATAAAACTAGTAAAGTTGTAACAAATGATCTATTGAAGTATAAATCATTCTCTTTGTCAGCAACTTCAATTTCCCTTTCCATGTAGTATACATCATTCTTCACTTTCTTTGATTTGCAATAGTTGTGACAAATGATCTATTGTAGTTGTGAAAAATGATGGTGTCACTCTTGTTCTTAGATCCAGAAGGTTTGATGGTTTCAGAAGAAATTTTTGTTAGGTTGTTTTGGGTAGCTGGTATTTCTTATGGTTGAGCTTTTAGTTATGTTGAGGTGGTTGGAGGGTTTGAGAAGAAGTGTTGGTTATTGGTTTGGTGAGATGATGGTCGGGGAATGTTTGGTCTAGTGAAGTGAGGTCTTTTAGGAGGGTACTGGTGAGGGAACCTTCTGTTAAATTTGTGAACAAGAAGATCATATTTATTCGAAAAGTACTCATATGTGGCTTCTTCATAAAGGTAGGGTTCATTTGGGTGGAATTCGAGCGAGCTCTGAACATTAAGAGCGAGGCGTCCTCCAATATTCTGATTTTGATGTATAACAATTGATTCCTAAGCTTGAAGTTCACCACAAAGTTCAGTGTGGTTTATTTTCTTGAGATTTCCATTTCCTTGAAAAATCATTTTCACAGTCACCAACCATAACCATGTCCATCAAGAAGTTTTAGATTTATTTCAAGATTTGTTTTGTTGGTGTTAGCACTGGTAAGTTTCTTGAGAATTAGTAAAAACGAGTAGCTGTTGATTTAAAACTTACTCCTGGAATGATGTGAAAATTGGTGAAATCATTCAAAGCATAATTTATTGTCCTTGACATTCTCAATTCATTCAAATAAGGACTGGAGAGTAATCTATACTTCATGAGCAGACTAACATAACTTGATGTGATCAAACAGTTTTGGTGGTACACCACATACAAGTTTTGGAGGTCATGGTTCTCTTCTTACCTGACCAACATTGTTAACAACAACCAAAATAGCAACAACAATGTTATCACGAGTAAGTGTTGGAACCACATAAGCACCTTCAACAACAGAACACCAGACATCCTTTCCTTTTCTTTTCAAATAGTTACACGTTCTAGTTTTCCATTGTTCATATTCATTAGCAATCAATATGGGTGCTCTTGTGGAACGTCCCAAACTGTTGGAGACATTTACAACATATATCGTTTGTAAGTTAGCCATTTTGTAAAAGATTTTGAGTGACGATGGGATATAAAGACTACTTTTAGGTTTCCTAGAAATTTAAGTCACCAAGGTTCCCTACAATGATAATTTGGTGAGAGTGGATAGTAGACAACCAATCTAGGCTATGATACCAAACTATAAAACTAGTAAAATGTTGTGAGTTAAATGACTATAAAGTAAGCACAAAAGTTATAACTTAAGAAATGATATAAAGAACAATAATGAAAAACCAGAAGTGTAAATAAATGAACATTGTAATGAACAAAGAACAATCTTATATTTAAATAGATTGTCTAGCAAGATTCCTGAAAAGGTGTAAGGAGAACCACAACCCGATTTCCCTTTTATAGACACGATCCAAGGGCATGAAGGGTAAATGCCTACTGACAAAAGATAATGAAATGACTAAGTAATGTACTCATTAACCGACAATCATTACAACCCAACATACATTAACTTCTATTACAACTTCTGATCTTCACACTTCCTTCTGAACATACACCTTCCAGTCTACAACTTATTGTTGATCTTTTACAGAGGGCCACTTTTGGGTTCAACATAATTCAATTATTATCTTGATTATTTCAATATACATCTTATTTTTTTATGCATATATACCACCTTTTGCCTATTTATAATGTTTCTTACTTCACTCTTTTGCCTTTTCTTGTCCTCGTAACTTTTGCAACTAATTAGAAATATAGTAAAACCCAAATATGTGCTATTTATTGAAATCATTAATGGTTCTTTTTGTTAGGATGGAGGGCATTGTTACTACCAATCCCTCCAAACCGCTTAAGTTGTCGTTACCAAAATGGATGGAATGACGATGTTTCCAACGAACCCACTCAACCCGCCTCCTTCTCAATCGGCATGCCTCCTTTCTTTATTTGCGTTATATGGTTCATAAATATGCATCAAACCCTGATTTACGATACCACGCTAGTGGGGATGGTGTTCCATCTATGGCGAATGCCACATCGGAGACACTTAAGCCGCCTCCCTCACCCGCTCGACTCCTTTCACTCTTAAGATGATTAACTTACATTTACCTTTTTTTACCATATGTTGTTTTAGTTTAATTAAAATATTTTTTAGAATCTCTAATGCATATATCTGTTGGATTAGGTGTCTAAGCCCATAACTATAATTGGTATGTACTTGAATTGATAGCAGCACAGTCCTTTTGGGTTGCCCTCAACCTAGCAACTGGACAAGGAAATTATGAAAGGAGAGATATTAATTTAAGATTAATGAATTAATATAAATGATTTATTAATATGTTAAAAGATTAATATATTAATAAGAAATCATTATGTTTAATTAATTGTTAGCCAGAAATTAATCAGAATTGATTTTGGGGTTAAAAGAACTAATTATAAGGTGCAGGGACTAGTTTGCAATTATCTAATAGTTGAGTGGAAGGCTCTAGAACCCCCTTGGAAGAGGGTGGACGAAATCTTTAGGGGAAACCCTAATAATTTCGTCCATAGGGGCTTGGATAAGGCCCTTGGGTTTGCTTAGGCCCTAAGCAAAGGATAACTAGGGTTTCCCTTAAACCCTAGATCCCTCAGCTATATAAGGAGCCTCCTGGTTCATGTTTTTGGTCACTGATTTCTTTGGAAGAAACCCTAAGGCCGAAATTGCATACTCTCTCCATCCTCTCTCCTCCAAGTTTCCTTCTTGCTAGTTCTTGGGTGTGATTCCATTAGAGGCATTACATTTGTGGTGCTAAGCTTCCAAGAAGATCAAGATCAAGATCAAGAGGATTATCAATTGTTTGCTATAACAATTGAAAGGTATGTAACTCCTAAACCATAGTTTGTTAATTTCGAAATTAGCCTCTCTCCTCTAGGGTTCTTGTTTTGCAATTCAAAGTTGTATGTTCAATAGTTAAAACATAGATCCAAAGTAGGTTGCATGTGAACTTAGGAATTGTTTCTAGTTTATTTGTTTTACCTAAAACCCATCAGTGGTATCAGAGACATTGTTGTTTTAAATTGAATTGCTACAATTGTTGAATTGCAAATTAGGGTTTATAGCTATTAAACCCTAAAGGCCAAATTTTCGATTTCTAGGGTTTTGGATCAAAGGGTTTTTTCGAAAACCCTAGCCTCCAAAGAACCCTAATCGAAATTAGGGTTAGGGTTTTGAAAACCCTAGCCTCATCCCTTGTAAATTTCGAAATTTGCTATAAGTTTTAGGGTTTCTTGTTTTGGATAATTGTTACTTAATTAGATTAATTGGATAATTATCCTTACCCTAATTTTCGAAATTTAGAGGGATAAGGATTAGGATTAAATTAATTGATTAATTTAATTAGATAATCCTTACAAGATTTAATAATTTGATTAATAGTTAATTAAAAGATAAATATTAAATCTAGTTAATTGGTTTATTTAAATTTAAATTTAATAGTTTGAATTTCGAAATTTATATAAACCCTTGAAGTTTTAAAATGTTTTAAAACACACCCTATATATGTATTATGATTAAAAGTTTAATATTATATATGTATAAGAATATGGTCAGTCAAATCGCTAGTATGCCTCATTCACGAAGCTAATCTATAAGGGGGGTATAAGGAAACTGCCTATAAAATGGTAGTTGAATGGGTCTCCACTCTCACCCACCGCTTCCTTGATTAGTAGAGGGTCGTTAGCAGAACGGATTTGATAGGACAACTACTTCTCATTAAAAGTATAATGATATTAAAGAAAGTACTAGAACATTATTTTCAAAATCCCAACTCTAGTTACTTTAGGAAAAATGTGAAAAGTATGCTAATCCATGAAATTGCACATTATGCTTTATTGGTCGTTAGTGGAGCGTGTGTGGTTAACCAGCACACTAAAAGGCACTAATAAAGAGTAGTAATGGGTATCTCATAATTGTCATTTTGATGGAGCGTGTGTGGTTTACCAGCACATCAATAGTTAATGATAAAGACAATGAGGTTACCAAGCACATTTGCATGGTTATTCACATCTTGTTTGTGATCCTCGGCATCCCAGTCACAAATAGAAGAGCATAATCTGAGATTAAAACATGTCATTGAATAGTTTCAATGTATCTCAAAAGAATTAGGAATTTCACTTCGTTTGTTTCGTCTAATGGTGGAATTGGTGAATCATCATTCACCTACCTTTATGAAATTTGCACTTGGATCTCGGCATCCCATTTCTAAGTTGTGAATCTTCATAGTTGGATCCTAACCTTGATATTATATCTTTGGGTTATTCTATTAAGGTATCTTGAAATCTAACTAAAACTTTCTTTCTTTTCAGATGTCTACTCCTGGAAACACTTCTGCTTCGTCCTCCTCCAACCAAAACTTCTCTTTGCTCAATATATGCTCCAAAGTCGTTATGGATGGCTCAAACTATGACGATTGGATGCGCAACATCAAGATGGCTCTTCGTTTCGAGAACAAAGAATATGTTCTTGAAAAGGAGCTCAAAGAGCTTGATGAGAATGAAGCTACTCCTGAAGATCTTGCTGCCTACAAGAAACATTACGATGATGCTACCAAAGTGGCATGCATCATGGTGGCAACTATGTCCCCAGAACTGCAGAGGTACTATGAGGACTACTGGCCTTTCGAGATGAACAAGGACCTTATGGAAAAGTACCATAACCGAGCTCGTCAAGAAAAGTTCGAAGTAGTCAAGTCACTCATGGCTTGCAAGATGAAAGATGGGGAGTCGGTAGTGTCACATGTGCAAAGAATGCAACGCTACATAGAGCGTTTGGTCAAGCTCAATATTCACTTTGATGAGGAATTGGCCATTGACATGGTCTTGAACTCACTTCCTGAATGTTATGGTCAGTTTATTCTAACTTACCATTTGAACAATACTGAGCAGACCTTGGCCTAATTGCACAACTTGTTGCAGACAGCTGAGGCAGGGATGAAGGGTAAAAGTATACCCTCCACACCTGCGAGTGCCCCTGTTTTGGCTATTGGACAGGGAAAGGGGAAAAAGAGGAAAGGTCCTCCCAAACAAAACTGGAAGAGCAAGGCTCAAGCTGGGTCATCTAGTAATGGCCCAAAGGCTAAGCCCAATGGTTCCACTCCCCATGTTTCTGATCCAAAAGAGGCAGTTTGCTTTTACTGCAACCAAAAGGGGCATTGGAAGAGATCTTGCCCACAATATCTGCAAGATATCAAGGATGGCAAAGTGAAGCCATCTTCGGCAGGTATTTACACTATTTCTGCTAATAACTCATTATCTTCTCGTTCATGGGTCCTTGATACAGGATGTGGTTTTCATATCTGTTCTGATTTGCAGGGTCTAAAGGAAAGTGAGGAGATAGAGAGAGGAAGGATAAACCTGATCATGGGAAACAGAAAGTCTTCACCAGTAACCAAGATCGGAGTTTATCAGCTTCTGCTTAGTAATGATGTTAGATTAGATTTAATAAATTATTGCTATTCGTCTGAGATGACGAGAAACATTATTTCATTTCATGCGTTGTTCAGACAAGGTTTTAAATATTCTTTTAATGATTTGAATGGTTCAATTTCTGTTTATAAGAATGGTGTTTTTATGTTTGAAGCTTTGCCTTGTAATGGTGTGTATGAAACAGTGACTTGTGTTGATAGCCTAGGAAATAGTGTACTTAATATTGACTTGTCTAATAGTGTAGACAAGGCATGCTTGTGGCATTGTCGTCTTGGACACATTAACAAGAAACGCATAGCCCAACTCCAAAAGGATGGAGTGTTGGAATCATTTGACCTAAAGTCAGATGATATGTGTGAATCTTGTCTTTTGGGAAAGATGACAAAATCACCATTCACAGGGTCTTGTGAAAGAGGTGAAGGTGATGGGTTTTGAGCATTCTAACACTTCCTAAGTGTACATGCAACCCTAATAACCTTGAATCTATGTTTTCTCTATATACATGCAAATTTCTTCTTCAAGGTTATTTCCTAACTAGCATGGCATGGGGATTACATAAAACATAAAAACTAGTAGAAATACATACCTTGTTGTTGCTTGGATTCCTTCAAGACTTTGTGAGCCTAGCACCCCAAATGTTGTGCCTCAAATGCTTCACACAACACCACAAGACTTGGAATAACTTGAGAGAATACTTCTAGCACTCAAAATCGGTTATGCCCTCTCTAGTAACACTAGGTCACGATTTTGCTAGCCATAGGGTTCCTTTTATAGTGTTGTCACAATTAGGGTTTACACATGAATGCCCTTAATTGTCATGACTCTTGATTTCTCATGACCCATGGGTTTGTAACTCCCATGGACTATCCATGGAGCTCCATATGGTTATAACCAAACCCATAAACCATGGATCATTAATCCACCATAAAAGAATTGATGATTGTCATAATCAACCCTATATATTTAATTAGTCTCACTTTGATCACCAAATTAATACTAGATTAATACTTGATCAATACTAATTAAATAATACTATTATTAATATATTAGAACTTATAATATATTAATAATCATAAGTGCCTTATTCTCTCATTTAGTCTATCCAAGTATTGCAATGCCATGCAACCCAAATGGACCATGCCGGGTCAGGTCAAGTACATACCAAATAAAGTTATGGACTTAGACACTATATCCAACAGTCTCCCACTTGGATAAGTCTAATAACTATATTTGCAAATATGACTTCAAAATCCGACTAGCAATCGTAGCTCTTTCAAAGTCTCTCGGAACTGAGATGATGATGATACGCCATTTAAGATAAGTGATCATATAATCCTCTGTTCTCATGATATCAGCCGGACAAACACATGGAACATGGTCTTACTTATTGTCCAGCATTTGTTTCTCGATCTCTGATTTGTTTCGACATAGAACTAAATTGAACACATCAATTAGATTCTGACCGGGCCCGGTACATAGGTCAAAACCAAATCATCGAGGGGCCCAAATATCGCTTCTATTTCTAGAAGGAACAGATAAACTTCGACTGATATGCTTGTACTAACTACTTGTTGAGTTATTCACAAAGGCACGTTTTATGACATCGAGTTACCAATGCGTTTTCGTGCAATCAATGAATAACCAACTCATAGTCAACAACTCATATCTCTAGGTTTGAAGATTTATATGATATTAACGTCTCACGATCACTCGAGATAAATTCCATGAAGTGATGCAAGTGAGCGTGGGTTGGATCCAATACTCAGCCCTTATGAGTACTCATGAATGTTGTAGCAACCATTGCATTGTCCAAAGCACTTTAGACAAATCATACAAGCCAAATTCATGACAGTCTTGATTCATATCTACTTCCAACATATGACTGACTGTGGATGGTTTGAATAATATAATATATACCATAACATAATTATTCTGGAAGTCAAAACATGCAAAGTGAAACACAAGAATAATACTAATCTTATATGGCCCCAACACTTTGAGTGTAAATAAAACACCTTTTATTTAAGCACCATATTGATTACTCATTATTTATGTTTCGATTAATCAACTTTATGCTTGAATTAAAACATTAGTTGTCCCATGCTCCAAGCATGTACACTATGTTTTTCCAAACAACAATTATGCCATACTCCAAGTATGCATACTATGTTTACATATGGTCCTCTCTTTGTGAAATAGATCAATTGACAATATTCCAATGATGCTCATTTCACAATTCCAATCCTCGTTGTAAATGAAAGAATACCAAACTCTTGCCATCTACTGTAATCTGTTAGATTCTAAACTTATATGCAATGATCCCCTTGTAATGACTATGCACAGAAGTCACAAAGACTTGGCAACAGAAATTACAAAGTATTCCAATGGAAAACAATTCCATGGAAATGAAGTCTCAAATTCAAAGTACATTCCTTTGAACATCCTTCTTAGCATTAAGTTCTTTAATCTTACACAGATTCAAAGAATAACTTCCACCTATGGATACAATTCCATATTACCATTTTGACCATCACTTCTGAACAGGAGTTGCCTCTTTTCAAAATATGTCAATATGGTCCTTACTCTATACTTCTAATTGTCCATGAGCAACCAATCTTTGGTAAACCTCAGATTGTCCTCGACAACTTTGCTTAATCATTTTAGTCATTTCCAGTTCTATTCCTTTTTCCATCTTAATGCCCTAGGCATTTGGAAAATTTAGAATGGATGAATATTATAGCACATGTAATCAAACCTTTACCCAAAGCATATGGGACATGATTTATGCTATAAAATTTTTTATTTGCCATGTTTTCATAATTCGAACTATGAAGAGGGATGCCGTAATCATAATCGAATTTTGAGAACGCAACATATATAGAATTTCCTTATGTTAAACCATTCCAACATAACATTCATATATATTCTTGACTAAAGTAGATTAAATTCTCAATCTAAGCTTGTAGAATTGGAGTGAAGTATAAAATCCTCCCCCTTAATTATAGCAAAACAACTTTTTCAAGGCGAATTGAAACTTTTGTTTTCTATAATTAACATTGCTAACCTGCAATATTTAACATAATCGTCATGCTCCCACTAGCATAATGATTACCAGCATAACACTTTATGCTCCCACTAGCTTTGACATGTACTCAAAAATCAACCGGACTTCTAGAAATCAATACTTTATTGACTTTCTTACCAAAGTTCATATTTCTGATAATAGATTGCTTTGATAAGACTTTATCAAAAACATACACCTTTCCTTAGATAGCTCACATGTTTGTCTAGACCTTTTGCAATTCTCACTAGTTAGTGTGCCGGTTAACCACACACGCTCCACTAACTATATGAGAATGCAAATATCACAACCGCTATCTAATTAAAATCTTCTTAGTGGAAGCGTTTCCTCACCATCATTATCATGAATCGAAGAGAAACCTTATGACACTTAGATTTTATGGTGTATGTGTTCCTATCCATGTGAATTTGTCATAACCATAATCACAGGACTAGGTTAGTGACACTTCCAAATTCATAGGGACTGAACTTGTGCAATCTTAATTTCTTGCCACCTGGTAGCAGATTGCCCACCATTGCTTCCGGGTTGTTATGCAAACAATTGAGAACTCATAGAACTCACAAGCATAATCAACTTTCAACTGGAACAGACACAGAAACAAGAATATGTCAACACGATAGGTTACAAACCTCAAGTCGTGGGCTAGTGATTAACAAAACTCTTGATTTAGTTCTTGAAACTATTTCAGAATCATTTAGACTCCCACTATCCTCTTGACATATAAGACTTCTCTTTGTCAAGAACCATTCCTTGACAAAACAAATATTCAAGATCTAGTGCGGATTCTTATCAAGTTAAACACTTCTCACTATTGGTCTTAGCTGGTCTTTGTTTTATCCAAAACATCACAACTTACCAATCTCAAATGTACAAGAATAGGAAACATCTTACTCTACATTTGACAAGTGTTATGAACTTTCTAAAGACTATGTCACTCAAGTTACAATCTTGGAGTATAACTCCAGGATTTGTTTTTGGCACGAAGTATGAATTATCTTTTGATTTAACCATTTCAACAATTCACGATTCCTCTCCTCAGGCAACAAACACACTAAGGTGTCCTTAGAGGATCAATTGTGATATGGTTCCATAATCACTAAGATAATCATAAAACAAAATACACAAGTACTCTCCCATCTCTTCAGATTGGAGAAAATTTTATCTTTCTGCCTTATTTGATTCTTCTTATTCATTCTGCCATACATCGAAACTTTTCCAATGTTTCAGAATTACACTTAAACTCGTAAGCATAACCATATTTACTAAACTTTAGTAAATCATAACGAATAATCTTATCTATCTTTGTGGTGGACCTGACCAGCACACAACCAAGTGTACCCAATCTTTTAGTCCTTCACTTGACTCACATGTACACGTGAACAAGGAATTAGTCTTAATTTCCCAAAGACGAAAACTTCTCATTCATCATACAATACAAGTTGCATGATTCCAAGTTTCTATCTAACTGAAACTTGGGCGATGAGAATCTTTCCTTATTTGGTAAATTATGATACTACCACAAATGAAAGAATCAAATCCATTTTCAAATATTGCTATTAATGGAAACATATAATCAATAATTTTTCACAAATGCCATTGTAAGGATACTTAAAATAAATAAAATCAAAACTTTTCTTTATTTTAAAACTTTGGGGAAAACTTATCCTTACAACCCATATGAAAACCTTGTTGTTATCTATTCCTAAGCAATATGTCTCAACTCTTAAGTAATAGCTCAAAATTCTGATCACTGAACCATGCGATCAAAATCCCTCTTCGCGATCAGAATCAGCATATACTTCCTTTAAGTTTCTTCACTTTTCTTTGATTCTTAAAACATCAACATGTGACCCAGTCACATCATGCAATAAGAATCTCAGAATAGAAACTTAATAGCGTTAGACAATGGACTTTACCTGAAGTAGAGTTAAACATTTGACTTTACTATCCTTATGGACTTTTAGGTAAATCTGGCAGCTTCGCAACCAATGCCCTTCCTTTGGCAACAGAAACATATGGACTCTTTGGAAACGGTACACGGGACTATCACAGACTTAGCCTTTCTCTTTACCATTTGGTCAACCGAGTTGACTATGGCCAATCCCTTTCAATTGGGAAGAGAAAGTTTTTCTGGACTTCCAATGTTACCATTGTCAATGTCCATGGAAGTTTGGGAAGTTGATCTTCCAATCAAATTTTGCTTTACCAATGCTCCAAATCATTGCTGATTCAACATCATCAAGAAAATAGGTAAGATCATTAAGGGTCATGTCGTGATCTGTTATCAGGGAGTGACCAAGTCAACAGCCAGCTACCTTGAGACTTCGACACCCTATTCTCCCGGCTTGTCAATATGTGACTTAATCTCCAAGACCTAAGCACATATAGACTTTGTTTGCCAATAGGGATTGAGTGACTTAGAACTTATCATGTCTTGAAACTTGTGGGATAAGGAGATTTATTGGAGGAGGTGGAGGAAGTGAAGTATGATTTCTAGTCCCACTAATGCACAACAAAGGGATTGATCTTTCACCTTGGTTGCCATTTGGGATATCATCTTCATTAGGAAGCTTGTTCCTAAAGATTTGGGAAGACCATAGCTGTCTAAACTAGACATCTATAATGGGAGAAATTCAAGTTAGTTGATTTAAAGTCCTTAATATAACACCCAATATGAAATATTAAGGCTAGGACCCAACAACCTATTTATAACTGGAAGAGGGATGCCGTAATCCAAATTATAAAATAGTTGAACATAGGTAAATGATGATTTACCAATTTCCTACCATAAAAACGAAATATAATTAAGTTTTTAATTGGATTTCAAACTCCTAGATCTTTTGAGATACATTGAACTTTCAATGGCATGTTTGAATCTCGATTGTGCCCTCTCAAGTTTGTGACTGGGATGCCGAGGATCACAAACAAGGTGTGAATAACCATACAAATTGACTTGGTACCCTCAACAATATTACCTAATCGATGTTCCGGTTAACCACACACGCTCCACCGATCTATAATAAAGTCAAGTTACCCTTTGCCACTCTTACTAGTCCATGTTAGTGTGCCGGTTAACCACACACGCTCCACTAACGACTTGGTAAGGTACAAAGTGTAATTTTATGGGCTAGCACCAATTTCACATTTTCCTAAAGTAACTAAGATTGGGAATTTATAATGTATAGTTACTTTATAATTCATTATACTTTTAACGAGTATTTAAAGTCGTATCCTACCCGTTCGGCTAACGACCCTCCACCGATCAAGGAAGCGGTGGGTGAGAGTGGACACCCATTAAGTCACCATTTTATAGGCAACAACCTTATACCCCCCTTATAGACCGGCTTCGTGAATGAGGCCTACTAACGGTAAGAATGACATATTCTTATACATATCTATATAATTAAAATTATAATAATAGTATAAGGGTGTATTTTAAACATTTAAAATACTTGGTGGTTTAATCTATTAATTAAACTATACTTAATTTAATTAAACTTAAACCATGTCTTTATGGAATTATTAACTCTTTTAATTAAACACTTTAATTAATTTAATGAAGTCCATAAAGCTTGAATTTTACCTTTAAAAAATTCTAAGAGTTCAATTTGGAATTAAAGTGTAAGGCTTTTCAAATTCCAAAACTTGAGGGCAAGAATTGAAACTATTCCAAGTCTCTTCAATTTGTAACTTATGAGTTTTAATGGTTCATAAAATGAAGACTCTTCATTTTATGAAACCTCTTTAGTTCTTTAATCATAATTAAAAGAAGTGACTTTTGGTTATCCATAACTTGAGGACAAGTTATGGACACCATCATTAGCATTAAGATCATGAATTAAACAAGCATGTAAGTTACACAAAATTCCTATGATCTTCTAAAAACTCATAACAACAAATATTCATATCAAACAATTTCAAGAAAATCATATAAACATATACAATACTTGAAAATTGATAAAAGTCATGTAAAATGGGTTAACATAATCATTATCATTTTGAAAAACAGATTTTACAAGTCCAAAACAGATTGCGATAATGATCTTAATCCATTTCCAGCAACAAAACTCGAAAAAACTGCCCAGCACGCTCCTACTCGCCGAGTGCATTATTCTACTCGGCGAGTAGAATGAATTTGTTCATGGACTCGACGAGTCCTCCCCATGGACTCGGCGAGTCCAGTCGTCAGAGTGCAGAATTTTCGATTTTTAAGCAGTTTTGCATCAAGTATACAGAAAACAATCCTAGGCTCTGATACCACTGATGGGTTTTGAGCATTCTAACACTTCCTAAGTGTACATGCAACCCTAATAACCTTGAATCTATGTTTTCTCTATATACATGCAAATTTCTTTTTCAAGGTTATTTCCTAACTAGCATGGCATGGGGATTACATAAAACATAAAAACTAGTAGAAATACATACCTTGTTGTTGCTTCGATTCCTTCAAGACTTTGTGAGCCTAGCACCCCAAATGTTGTGCCTCAAATGCTTCACACAACACCACAA
This sequence comes from Lactuca virosa, assembly GCF_052849685.1. Taxonomy (NCBI): domain Eukaryota; kingdom Viridiplantae; phylum Streptophyta; class Magnoliopsida; order Asterales; family Asteraceae; genus Lactuca; species Lactuca virosa. The sequence goes on along the minus strand of NC_136429.1, from coordinate 364,422,840 downwards.
GACTTGGAATAACTTGAGAGAATACTTCTAGCACTCAAAATCGGTTATGCCCTCTCTAGTAACACTAGGTCACGATTTTGCTAGCCATAGGGTTCCTTTTATAGTGTTGTCACAATTAGGGTTTACACATGAATGCCCTTAATTGTCATGACTCTTGATTTCTCATGACCCATGGGTTTGTAACTCCCATGGACTATCCATGGAGCTCCATATGGTTATAACCAAACCCATAAACCATGGATCATTAATCCACCATAAAAGAATTGATGATTGTCATAATCAACCCTATATATTTAATTAGTCTCACTTTGATCACCAAATTAATACTAGATTAATACTTGATCAATACTAATTAAATAATACTATTATTAATATATTAGAACTTATAATATATTAATAATCATAAGTGCCTTATTCTCTCATTTAGTCTATCCAAGTATTGCAATGCCATGCAACCCAAATGGACCATGCCGGGTCGGGTCAAGTACATACCAAATAAAGTTATGGACTTAGACACTATATCCAACAGAAGGTCTGTTGGATCTCATACACACAGATGTGTGTGAGCCCTTCAGATCAACTACAAGAGATGCTAATCGATTCTATGTGACTTTCACTGACGATTATAGCAGATATGGCTATATCTACTTGATCAAGCATAAGTCAGAAACTTTTGAAAAGTTCAAAGAGTTTAAGCATGAAGTCGAAAATCAATTGGGCAGAAAGATAAAGATACTTAGATCCGATAGAGGCGGGGAGTATCTTAGTATCGAGTTTAACGACTATCTGAAAGAATGTGGGATAGTCTCACAATTGACTCCTCCTAGGACACCACAGTTAAATGGTGTAGCTGAGAGGCGCAATCGAACCTTGTTAGACATGGTTCGTTCTATGATGAGTCGGGCTTCGCTTCCTATTCACTTCTGGGGGTATGCCTTAGAGACAGCCGCCCACATCCTCAATCTTGTCCCTACAAAGAAGGTTGCCAATACACCTCACGAAATGTGGACAGGGAAAGTTCCCTCGTTAGCACATATTAAAGTCTGGGGTTGTGAAGCTTTCATAAGACGAGAGACTCACGACAAGCTAGCAGCTAGAAGTGAGAAATGTGTTTTCATTGGTTACCCAAAGCAGTCTTTTGGATATTTGTTCTACAGGCCTAGTAAGAACGTGGTCTTTGTAGCACGAAGAGGAGTCTTTCTTGAAAGAGAGCTCATATTCAAAGAGGACAGTGGGAGCACTATTGACCTTGAAGAAATTCAAGAGTCAGCCAATGAAGGAACCTTAGATGACACTAGCACTCAACCAGAGGAAACAGTTCCTGTTGAGCCAATTGATAACTCATTACCTCTTAGAAGATCCACTAGGGTGAGTGTGCCACCTGAGTTGTATGGTTTTCATATTACTTCAGATGGTGACACATTCATAAGTGACAGAACACTGGTAAACTTAGATGAACCAGTCACTTATAAGGAAGCAATGGCAGGCCCAGAGGCTTCCAAGTGGAAAGAGGCAATGGAAAGCGAGATTAAGTCCATGTATGACAACCAAGTTTGGAATTTGGTTGATAGTGCACCAGGTCGTAAGACAGTTGGGTGCAAATGGATCTTCAATAAGAAGACAGACATGGATGGAAATGTGCACACATTCAAGGCTCGACTGGTTGCAAAAGGTTTCACTCAAACCCCAGGGGTTGACTATGATGAGACCTTCTCACCAGTAGCTAAGATTAAATCTATTAGGATATTGCTCGCCATAGCTGCCTTTCATGATTATGAAATCTGGCAGATGGATGTCAAAACTGCTTTCCTTAATGGGAAGTTGGCTGAAGATGTTTACATGAGTCAGCCAGAGGGTTTTGTTGATGCGAAGTTCTCCAATAGAGTGTGCAAGCTTGAGAAATCCATTTATGGATTGAAACAAGCATCTCGTAGTTGGAATCTTTGCTTCCATGAGAAAGTCAAAGAGTTTGGTTTCTCTAGAAGTGAAGATGAGTTCTGTGTGTATATCAAGGCTAGTGGGAGTATAGTAACTTTTCTGGTGTTGTATGTCGATGACATATTACTCATTGGTAACGACGTTCCAACCTTGAAAGAAGTTAAGTCTTGGCTTGGAAAGTGTTTTGCCATGAAAGACCTTGGAGAAGCTGCCTATATTCTTAGGATTAGAATATTGAGAGATAGAAAAAAGAGACTAATTGGACTTAGTTAGAGCACATACTTGGATAAGGTACTAAAGAGGTTTAGTATGGAAAATTCCAAGAAGGGAGAGTTACCTATCCAGAGCAATACCAAATTGAGTAAGACTCAATGCCCGAGTACAGATGTTGAAATAGATGACATGAGTCGTGTACCTTATGCTTCCGCTGTCGGATCGATCATGTACGCTATGACATGTACTCGCCCTGATGTGGCATTTGCTTTGAGCATGGTCAGTCGCTATCAGGGAAACCCATGTAGAGCTCATTGGATAGCAGTTAAGAATATACTCAAGTATTTGCGAAGGACAAAGGACTGGGTTCTTGTGCTTGATGGCAGTGATACTTTGAGAGTAGATGGTTACAGTGATGCCAGCTTTCAGACGGATAGAGATAACTTCCGTTCTCAGTCGGGCTGGGTATTTTTACTGAATGGAGGAGCAGTTACTTGGAAGAGTTCCAAGCAAAATACGGTGGCTGATTCTACTTGTGAATCAGAGTACATTGCAGCAAGTGAAGCGTCGAAAGAAGCAGCTTGGTTGAGGAACTTCATCGGGGATCTCGGAGTTGTTCCAACCATCCAGGAGCCTATGGAACTGTTCTGCGATAATGAAGGAGCGGTTGCCTTGACAAAGGAACCGAGAGATCATGGTAAGACCAGACATATCGAAAGAAAGTACCATTTCATTACACATAGAGTTGAAGAAGGCCATCTTATAGTAAAGAGGGTGTCATCTGAAGATAACCCAGCAGATCCCCTCACAAAGGGTCTGAGTAGGGCTAAGCATATTCAGCATGCTCGGAGCATAGGACTTAAAGATGATATTAGTTTTAGTAGTTAGATTAGTTTTTGAAACTTGTAACAAAGTAAATGTAATTGCCTTTTGGTGATTAAATAATAAAGTATTATTTATAAGTTTGGCTACTACCTTTTGTCAATTGTTTATTATTGTGTTTCATATTTTGCATGTTTTACTTCCTGAATAATGAGATTATTCAAACTCCACATTCACTCGTACTCTTGGAAGTAAGTAGTGAATTAAGACTGTCATGAATTGGATTGCAGATTGTCTAAGGATAGACATGGCAATAGAATTGCTGCAACGTTCATGAGTACTCAGAAATTGAGATTTGAGTATTGGATAAACCCTCGCTCAGAGTATTACTTCATGGAATTCATCACGAGTAATACTGAGACGATAATATCTTATAATCTTGAAACGAAGATATATGAGTTGTAATTTACAAGTCGGTTGTGCATTGGTGATACGAAAACGCATCAGTAACTTGGTGTTATAAAACGTATTGTCATGCATAATTTGATGAGTAAAAGATACAAGCATATGAGTCAACGTTTATTCGTTCCTTTTGCCCTAACAGGAAAAGCGATATCTGTGGGCCCCTCGATGATTTGGTGTTGACTTATGTGCTGGGCCCAGCCAGTACTAAATTGATGTGTTCGATTAGAAGTCCTACATATCACAAATCAGGAATCGGGAAACATAGATTCTGGACAAACAGATTGATTACATTCCATGTCTTTTGTCTGGGGATATCAAGCAGAACGAAGGGTTATATGATCACTTATCTTAGGACACGTAACTGACTGGGTCAGAGTTCGACATCAGCTTTTTGGAAGCTACAATTTGCTGGTCAAATTTAGAAGGCATACTAGCAATTATAGTTATAGACTTATCCAAATGGGAGACTGTTGGATTAGGTGTCTAAGCCCATAACTATAATTGGTATGTACTTGAATTGATAGCAGCACAGTCCTTTTGGGTTGCCCTCAACCTAGCAACTGGACAAGGAAATTATGAAAGGAGAGATATTAATTTAAGATTAATGAATTAATATAAATGATTTATTAATATGTTAAAAGATTAATATATTAATAAGAAATCATTATGTTTAATTAATTGTTAGCCAGAAATTAATCAGAATTGATTTTGGGGTTAAAAGAATTAATTATAAGGTGCAGGGACTAGTTTGCAATTATCTAATAGTTGGGTGGAAGGCTCTAGAACCCCCTTGGAAGAGGGTTGACGAAATCTTTAGGGGAAACCCTAATAATTTCGTGCATAGGGGCTTGGATAAGGCCCTTGGGTTTGCTTAGGCCCTAAGCAAAGGATAACTAGGGTTTCCCTTAAACCCTAGATCCCTCAGCTATATAAGGAGCCTCCTGGTTCATGTTTTTGGTCACTGATTTCTTTGGAAGAAACCCTAAGGCCGAAATTGCATACTCTCTACATCCTCTCTCCTCCAAGTTTCCTTCTTGCTAGTTCTTGGGTGTGATTCCATTAGAGGCATTACATTTGTGGTGCTAAGCTTCCAAGAAGATCAAGATCAAGATCAAGAGGATTATCAATTGTTTGCTATAACAATTGAAAGGTATGTAACTCCTAAACCCTAGTTTGTTAATTTCGAAATTAGCCTCTCTCCTCTAGGGTTCTTGTTTTGCAATTCAAAGTTGTATGTTCAATAGTTAAAACATAGATCCAAAGTAGGTTGCATGTGAACTTAGGAATTGTTTCTAGTTTATTTGTTTTACCTAAAATCCATCAATATCTACTAAATCCTCCTCATAAACTTTTCTTTTTCTCAACCACAAGACTTGAAGCCTCATCCCTTTAAAAGACATACTAACATTATCAACACATCTTGATACTACTAGACCAAAGATCCTTTGGTAGTTAAATTATAATATTATTTTTAAAAAAACTAGAACATGTATTTTTTATTATAATATTATCTAGAATTTATTGGTTAGGAGTGACTCAACCTTTACATACTGAAACAATTTAGGTAATTGACTTATATATTGCGTTTTTTATTTGTATACTTTATTTATGATTGGCGGCTATTTTTGTTTTGTACTTTCTAGACTACCAAATTAGGGATTGGCCACATGAGAAGTATTGGAAGGCAGGATCATTTTAGCATATCGTCGTTTTGAAATCCAACAACCCAAGCGACAGTTCGAACTAGTCACCTCTCTCTTAAGTAGTCTATCCGTAGGGTAATTAATAGTAATCCTTTTATTTATATGTTTGAGGGAAAACCTAAGTAGTCTATCCGTAGCTATAGTCGTAATTCCTAAAGAAATACTAATTCACAATAGCAACTATCTCTGATAACATTTTGTCACACCTTCCCCGGTCGCTGGCGGAAATGCCGAGTGGTAATGGTACATAGATTACCCAAATCACAGAGCACAAACCATAAATATTAAACAAAACCTATATGTCTTTGAGCTGATAGTCCCTTGTTTGTCATGATCTTTACTCTATCCTAGGAATACATGTGAGTTTGTCAACTTGATGTTGGTGATTTCACAGGTTTTGAGGTAAATGTATAATAAACTCTTTTGAAAACATTCTAGAAAATTTATGATTTTTAAATTCCTGGTTTTCTATGTTTGATTATATCACCTCTTGAATTATTATCTTTTTAGGATATCATATCTTATTATCTCTACTGGATTCTTTACAATTCCTAATTACTATTTTTTAAGGATATTTACGATCCTATCTTATTATATTTTAGGGTATTTTGCTAATCTTAATTTACTATCTTTTATGATATTTTACTAATCCTAATTTACTATATTTTACGATATTTTACTAATCATAACGTATTTTATCTACCACTCTATGGCATCCCTCTTGGTAGTCGGATCTCTATGGTTGTCGTAATGTATTACCATGAGCCCCCATAATCGACGTTGTTTGACTAGTGATTACCCCGCCACAACGCCTCATCGGACGTCGAATAGTGATTAATAAGAAAGTTATCCTATTGGGATTGTAGCTAGCTATCGCATGTAGTGGTATCAAACGTCGTATAGATCTATACATATCTTTCTAGCTCTCGCAAGATTAACGATTACAGGTATCGGGTAACCGAACTTAATTAAGGCTATTGTATGAATATTAACAACTCACTAACGCATTAACCTTAGGTATTTATCTTTTATATTTTTATCTTTCTTAGTGATTTTCTATAACTATAATAATATAAACCCCTTTAATTTTATATTTGATAATTATATCATTTAGATCTCATAATTATTTAGTATGTATATGTATATATTTTATTTTGCGATACATATATATATATATATATATATATATATATATATATATATATATATATATATATATATATATACACCCTAATTATGGTTATTTAAAAACAGGATCTTTTGGCTGTGTAACGATTAGGTACAATGCATATTCCTATATTTGACCAACATTACTTCTAGGTACTACGTTATCCTAGGAAATTAGCCATTATAACACCTAGGCAATATCTCTTCGTAGACCATTGGACATCATATCTCTTAGGCATAATATCATAGGTAACAATTAGGTATAGCATCTATAGCTACATTATCCTAAGGTTTCAAGCTTTATAAATATCCATCGTTTTATAAAGCTTGAAACCTTAGGATAATGTAGTGATAGATGCTATACCTAGTTCTTAGCTATGATATTATGCCTAAGAGATACGATGTCCAATAGTCAACGAAGAGATATTACCTAGGTGTTATAATGTCTAATTTCCTAGGATAACATAGTACCTAGAAGTAATGTTGGTCTAATATAGGAATATGCATTGTACCTAATCGTTACTCTGCCAAAAGATCCTGTTTTTAAATAACCATAATTAGGGTGTATATATATATATATATATATATATATATATATATATATATATATATATTTGGGTTTTGTATAATACAACATCCTATTGTGCACATACAACCCTAAATGCTTTGGATCTATGTTTTCTCTAATTATACATGTAATATTGTTTTCAAAGCATGAAGCCTACAACTAGAATACAATTGATATAAACAACATAAATATGAGTTATAGAATTATCTCTTGTTGTAGCTTGTAGTTTTGGCCTTTAAGAACTTCGCACCTCAAATGTGATGCCTCAAATGGTTCACAAACACCATGAACAAAGGAGGACTTTTAGAGAGAGAATATCCTTGCATAAAATCAACTCAAATGAACTCTTAGGACATATGTAGTAACCGAATTTAGCTATAGGGTGACATATATATTGTAGGATTCTAAGATTCATGGTTAAACCCTAATCCATACCCTTGGGCTTATTTTCCATGATCCGTTATCCATATGGACTAACTCTTTATGTATTCTTTCATAAACTTAGTCCATCATGTATCATAAGCCCAAACAATATATATAACTAATTTACCCAATTAGTCCCCATTATCTAATTAGCCTCTTTTGATCACTAAATTAATTCCAAATTAATTCTTTATCAATATTAATTTAATAATATGATTTCATATTAATATATTTTAACTTATAGTATATTAATAAATCATAAATAACCTCTTCTCAAAAAATCCATCCTATCAAATTGCTCTGGTGAAGGCAACCCAAATGGACCATGCTACTCTCGGGTTAAGTACATACCAATTATAGTTATGGGCTTAGACACCTAAGCCAACAGTCTCCCACTTGGATAAGTCTAATAACTATTATTGCAAGTACGACTCCACAACCCGACTAGGAATCGTAGCTCTTAAAAGCCGTTGTCGAACTCTGACCTAGTCAATGACGCGTTCATTAGATAAGGGATCATATATTCCTCCATTCTACAAGATATCATATGGACTGAGACATGGATTATAATCATTCTCTCTGTCCATCTGTTTTTTCCCGATTTCCGATTTATGACAACTGACTAATTGAACAAATCAAATGAGTCCAGGCTTGGCCAAGCGCTTAGGGTGTCATCACTAAATCATCGAGGGGCTCACATAGTTACAACACCAAGTTACTAGTGTGTTTACGCATCATCTGTTGGATTAGGTGTCTAAGCCCATAACTATTATTGGTATGTACTTGACCCGAGAGTAGCATGGTCCATTTGGGTTGCATGGCATCGGAACAATTTGGATAGACTTTTGTGAGAAGAGGATATTTATGATTTATTAATATATTATAAGTTCTAATATATTAATATGAAATCATATTATTTAATTAGTATTGATCAAGAATTAGTTTGGAATTAATTTTGTGATCAAAAGAGACTAATTAAATAAATGGGGATTGATTTGGTAAATCATTCATTCTTATAAAGTGGGCTTATGATCCATAGTTCTTCATGTTGGGCTAAACCCATGTGGTGATCCATGGATACTCCATGGAGGTTAAAACCCATGCATCATGAGGAATGTGGAAAGTCATGAGTTACATGGTGTAACCCTAATGTGCACACTATATAAGAAGCCTCATAGTTCATGAAATAGCACCTTGAAGGGACAAGAAGTGAGGGCTAGCCGATTTGTGAAGCAAGTGTTCTTCTCTCAAGTTATTCCAATTGTTGGTGGTGTTGTGTGATTCCATTTGAGGTGCAACACTTGGGGCACTAAGTTCTTAAAGGTCCAAGGCTTCCAACTACAACAAAAGGTATGTCTTCTAATTTGTTTTATTACCCAAGTATCAAAGTTATGTATGCTAGTTAGGGTAATACCTTGGAAAGTTCAAGTTTGCATAGAGAAAACATAGATCCAAGGTATTTAGGGTTGCATGCACACCTTAGGAGTGTTAGAATGCTAAAAACCCAACAGTGGTATCAGAGCCTAGGCTTGTTTTCAATTATACTTGATGCTACTTGCTTGGAAATGCTTTAAAAATCGATTTTCTGCTGTTCTGGACAGTGGACTCGTCGAGTCCACTGGGGGACTCGCCGAGCCTAAGCACAAATTCATACAAATCGCCGAGTTGGTTCATACACTCGATGAGTTGGTGCCCTAGAATGCAGTTTTTCGAGTTTTTTGGCTGGAATTGGACTAGGATCATTACCCTATACTATTTTTGATCTTATAAACTTGTTTTTGATGTGGTAATGATCATGATTATCCAATTTATAAGATAATTGCCAAAGTTTCATGTTTTGTGTTAGTATTTTTAGGCTAATTACATGAAATTTGTTTGATATAAATTATCTTGTTCATATGAGTTTATTCTAGATCATGGACATTATTTGACATGCTTGTTAGTTTATTTGATGATCTTTATGGCCTTTAATGTAATCCATAACTTGTCCTCAAGTTATGGAAAATGAAAAGTTTTTTTTAAAGAATTCATTAAACTCATAGGTTATGGTGTTGAAGAGTCTTTTTCATAAATGATTTTATGAAATCCATAACTTGTCCTCAAGTTATGGATTTTCAAGAGTCTTTTCATTAAAGCCTATATTAAACTCATATGTTATGGATTCCAAAAGTTTTTGAATAGTTCAAAACTTGCCCTCAAGTTTTGGAATTTGTAAATGCAAAGTCTAACTTTTGAAACATTTAATTCCAAACCCTAGAAGTTTAAAGTTTAAAATTCTACCTTTATACTATTATAATATTATAGGTTTAATATATATATATATATATATATATATATATATATATATGTGTGTGTGTGTGTGTGTGTGTGTATATGTATGTATAAGAACAAAGTTACTCTTACCGTTAGTAGGCCTCATTCACGAAGCCGGTCTATAAGGGGGGTATAAGGTTATTGCCTATAAAATGGCAGTTTAATGGGTGTCCACTCTCACCCACCGCTTCCTTGACTGGTGGAGGGTCGTTAGCCGAACGGGTAGGATAGGACTCTAAATCTCCCTTCATCAAAAGTATAATGATAAATATAAAGTAACTAAACACTTATAAATTCTCAATCTTAGTTACTTAGGAAAATGTGAATACGGTGCTAACCCATGAAATTGCACTTTGCACCTTGTTAAGTCGTTAGTGGAGCATGTGTGGTTAACCGGCACACTAATGTGGACTGACAGTGCGTGGCAAAGGGTATCTTGGTGTTAATCATAGATTAATGGAGCGTGTGTGGTTAACCAGCACATTGATTAGGTGGTTGTAACATTGGGTGTACCAAGCTAATTTGCATGGTTATTCACACCTTGTTTGTGATCATCGGCATCCCAGTCACAAACTTGAAGGGCACTATCAAAATTTAAACATGCCATTAAATTGTTCAATGAATCTCGAAGGATCTAGGAATTTCAATTCACTTAAAACCTAAAATTCTTTTTCGGTTTTCGTGGTGGAAATTGGTAAATCGTCATTTACCTACCTTCAAATATTTTTCAGTTTGGATTACAGCATCCCTTTTCCAAATTGTAAAATATTGTGTTGGGTCCTAGCCTTAGTATTTCATTTGGGTGTTATATTAAGGAATTAAATCAACTAACTTGAATTTCTCCCATTGTAGATGTCTAGTTCAGACAACTATGGTCTTCCCAAATCCTTTGGAACAAGCTTTCCTCTTGAAGATGATGTCCCACGGCTGGATCGTGGAAGTCATACTTCACTTCCTCCACTTCCTCCAATAATTCTCCCTAACCCACAAGTTCAAAGACTTGAAAAATTCAAGGTCACTCAAGCCTTACTTGCAATGAAACATCAATATGGAAGGCATGTGTGTAATCACGACTTGGAAATGAAGTCACATATCGACAGGCTAAGAGTATTGGGTGTCGTTGTCTCGAGGAAGTTGGCGGTTGACTGGGTTCTTCAATCACTTCATGAGTCATATAGTGAGTTCATTAAGGACTACTATGTGACAGGCCACGACACGACCCTTATTGATCTTAACTATTTGCTTGTTGCTGCTGAATCAACAATGATATGGTGCAATGGAAAAGCAAATTTGATGGGAAGATCTACTCTTCAAACTTCCATGGACATTGACAATGGGAACATTGGAAGTCCAGAAAAGATTTCTCTTTCCAAGGGAAAGAGAAAGGCTACGTCTGAGATTGTCCCGTGTATCATTCCCAAAGAGTCTATATGTTTCTATTTCCAAGAGAAGGGGCGTTGGTTGCGAAGCTGCCCTGACTACCTGAAACATCTGAGAAAAGGTAGAATCGAAAAGTCTGACTCTGCTTCAGGTAAGTGTATTGTCTAACTCTACTAAGTTCCTAATTGTTGATTCTTAATACATGATGTGAAAAGGTTGCATTTTGATGTTTTGTAGGATCATGCAAAGGGAAGGAAGCTTAAAGGAAGAGTATGTTGAATCTGATCGCGAAGATGGATTTCAATCGCATGGTTCGAAGATCGGATTTTTGAGCTGCTGCTTAGAGTTATGATAGATTGCTAGGAAATATGTAATAACATAGTTTTCATTTGTAATTGCATTGTAAGGGAACGTTTTTTCCGCATTTTATAAATAAATAAAACTTTGTTTTATTTTATTATATCTCCTTGCAATGGCATTTGTGAAAATTGATGTTTGTATGTTTCTATATTAGCAATATGAATTTGATTCTTTCGTTTGTGGTAGTGTCGAGTATTTGCCAAATAAGGAAATATTCTCATCACCCAAGTTTCAATTGGACATAAACTTGGAATCATGTAAGTTGTATTGTATGATAAATGAGAATTTTCATCTTTGGTAAATTAAGACTAATTCCTTGCTCACATGTATATGGGAGTCAAGTGAAGGACTAGTGGATCGGGTACACTAGGTGTGCGCTGGTCAAGATCCACCACAAAGATCGATAAGACTATTCGTCATTATTTACTAAAGTTTAGTAAACATGGTTATGCATACAAGTTTAAGCATAATTGTGTAACATTAGAAAAGGTTTAATGTATGGCAGAACGAATGAGAAGAATCAAATCAGGCAGAAAGATAAAAAGTTGAAATAGTTTAAATCAAGAAGATGAGTCATACTTCATTCCTAAAACAAGTCTTAGAGTAATACTCTAAGATTGTAACCTTGAGTGACATAATCTTAAGAAAGGTTTAAAACACTTATCAAATGTAGAGTAAAAGTATCTCTACTCCTGTGCATTTGAAATTGGTAAGTTGTGATGTTTTGGATAAAACAAAGACCAACTAAGGCCAATTGTGTGAAGTGTTAGTCTTGATTAAAATCCGCACTAACTCTTGAATATTTGTTTGTCAATAATGTTTCTTGACAAAGTGAATATTATATGTCAAGAGGTCAGTAGGAGTCTTAAAGGTCTTGACAAGTTTCAAGAACTAATCAAGAATAAAACCTATTGTTTATCACTAGCACACGACTTGAGGTTTATAGCCTATCATGTTGACATATTCTTATTTCTGTGCCCATTCCAGTTAAAGTTGACTGTGCATGTGAGTTATATGAGTTCTCAGTTGTTTACATAACTACTTGGAAGCAATGGTAGGCCCTTGTGCTGCCAAGTGGCAAGAAATTAAAGATTCAACAAGTTCAGTCCATATGATTTTGGACTTGTCCCTAACCTTGTCTTGTGAGTATGGTTATGACAAATTCACATTGATAGGAACACGTACACCATAAAATCTAAGTGTCATAAGGTTTCTCTCCGATTCATGAAAATGATGGTGAGGAAACGCTTTCACAAAGTAGATTTTAAGCGGATAGCAGTTGTGATATTTGCATTCTCAAATTCGATTATGATTACGACATCCCTCTTCATAATTCGAATTGTGAGAAATGGCAAAGGTCTAAACATTTCAGACTTATGGTTGTAAGTTCTAAAATTGCTAAGACACACTTGTGTACTATATAAGGAAAGGTGTATGAGTTTGAGAAGCCTAGATAAAGTCTTATCGAAGCATCTCGTATCAGAAATCTAAACTTTGGTAATGAAAGTCAATAAGTATTGATTTCTAGAAGTCTAGCTGATTTCTGAGTACATGTCAAAGCTAGTGGGAGCATAAGTGTTATGCTAATAAAGATGTAATTATTATTCTAGTGGGAGCATAATTAATTATGGTGAATGTCGCAAGTTAGCAATGTTAATTATAGAAAACAAAAGTTTCAATTTGCAAGTTGCAGAGTTTGAAAAGTTGTTTTGCTATAATTAAGGGAGAGGAAATTATACTTCATTTCAATTCTAAAAGCTTAGATTGAGATTTTAATCACATTTAGTCAAATATATATATAAATGTTATGTTGGAATGGTTCAACATAAGGAAATTCTGTATATGGAAATGTTAATTACATTCTCAAAAATTTGATTATGATTACTACATCCCTCTTCATAATCAAAATTATGAGAATATGGTAAATAGAAATATTATAGCAAAAGACTGATCAAGTATCATGTCTTTATGTTAGACATTATGAATCGTGTCCCATATGCTTCGGGTATAGGATCGATTGCATATGCTATAATATTTGTGTGTTATAAATTTTTCCAAATGCCTAGGGCATTAAGAGGGAAAAAGGACTAGAACCGGTTATGACTAAAGTGGTTAAACAACTGTTAAGGACAATCTAAGGTTCGCCAAAGATTGGTCGCTTAAGGACAGTTGGAAGTATAGTAATGGATGGACCATATTGACATTATTATGAATAGACAAGAGTCTATTAATAATGAATTGTCGTATGGCAAATATGGAATGTTTCCATATTGGGAGTTGAAGAATAGATGAAAAAGTTAGAAACTTTTATGCAAGAAGGATGTTCAAAGGAATGTACTTTGAATTTGAGACTTCATTTCCATGGAATTGTCTTGTAACAATCTCCATAGGAAAATTTTGTAATATCATTGGCAAGTCTCTGTGACTTTTGGCACCTAGACATTACAAAAGAATCTTTGCATGATTGTTTAGAATCTAACACTTTCTAGTAGTGACAAGAATTTGGAATTCTTACACTTGCAATAAGAATTTGGAATTTTGAAATGAGCATCACTGGAATGCTATTTTATTTGATCTATTTCACAAAGTAAGGACCATAGACAAACATAGTGTGCATGCTTGGTGCATGACATAACTATTGTTTAGACAAACATAGTGTGCATGCTTAGAGCATGGCATAACTATTGTTTTAATTCAAGTATTAAGTTGATTATTCGAAACATTATACAATGAATAATGAGTAATCAATATGACTCAAAAGTTTTTGGGCCATATAGGATTAGTATTATTCTTGTGTTTCGCTTTGCATGTGTCACACCCCCAAACCGAAACGGCGGAAACATTCGGGGGTGGAGGACGTCATGTGTAGTATCACAACAATTGTATCATAGAAATCATAGTAACACAACCATTACATTGAATACGTAAGTGAAAAAGGTTTACATCTGTTTAATTTGTTTCCATACACCAAAAGTAATGGCAAAGTAAAAAGACATGACTCTTCGTCTTCTCAAAACTGCTGATACAAGCAGTTTTGAAAGAGTATCAGCATAAAGCTGGTGAGTTCATAAGCTATGTTTTGTAGTGAAAACTTGTTGATGTATCTTGTAAAATGTTTGTAAGTTTCCAAGAAAATCCAATATTTTCTTTAGTAAAAGCATGATATTACTAGTTCCTTCTATGAAAGTTTGTTACGATATCCTTTGTAGTATAAAACATATCAGTTTGTATGCTTGGTTACTACTAATATGTATGGTATGATGAATTATGTATGAAAACCTATGTGTATGGAATGTTCAGTTTGAAAACCCTAGCTACTACCAGTATGTATAGTAGTTTTATTATTTAAAATAAAACCAGTTGTTGTATCCCTGGAATCCTCCAGTGTAATGTATTATAGTTCTATTAATTAAAATAAAACTAATAAAGAAAGAAATGCCGTAAACAAAGGTTAGTTTATACTTATTGTGAGTCGTATAACCATACTTGATGTGACTGATGACCTTAGCGATGTTCTTCAGGCGTCGTACGGTATGATATTTGTCACCCCAAGCATGCCTGCCTAACTGTAGCTAGCAGTTTAGGTGTGGGATTGTCAGTCTCGAATAGATCTATTTACAAATCTCACGCTCTCCCTCCGGGAGACTCTGGTTACAATATACGTTAGGATTTTACCAGTACCCAGAAGGGTGCAAATGAAGAGTGGTCTCACAATCCTGTATTAACTAGTTTACGTGTGGTTCTGTAGTGATCTACTGTATTGAACTCTGTATGCATAATGTATAAGATAATAATTATACTTAAATAATTATTATATGTTGTTCTCTTGTAGTAATGTATGTCATAAACTAAATCTGTCATAGTTTATATGATTGCCCATGAATGTAATCTGAATTGGTAAAAGAAACTATGTATTAAATTCCCCAAACTATACCTATTATAGTTTGATTGAAAAGTTATGTACTTGGTTTGTAAGATGTTATGAAGACTATGCAATTATATTTCCAAGTTGAAAGTGTCCCTTATGCTCAACATAGTACAAAAGGGATAACATGTCTAAATGTTTCATAAAACGTGGGAAATCATTTATCTGTATCAATTGCATAAGTTTTAAACTCGTGGAAAAACCTTTTGTTTTAGTTTCACAAAATTGGTTGTGTTTGGCTTGTATTCCCCCCCCCCCTTTGAAAACATAAAAAAATATCACGAAAATGTAGGGGTATGAACTCACTGTTGTTGTGTGAAAAGGTTGACTGGAAAAGAAGATCCTCGGGTTGTTGTACGGCACGTAACGGAATCCTAATAACAATCAAATACATAATGTATCTAAATTAGCGATTTCGTTAGATAAAGTGTTACATAAACACTTGCTTTCGGTTAAGGAATGTTACCGAGACTTGGTTGAATCGGAAAACGAGTTTTTTCACTGCTCAAGAGCCGTGTACGGCCGTGAACAGGGGTTTACGGACGTGAAGGGAGTTTACGGTCGACAGGCAGTTTACGGCTGTGAACTAGGTTTACGGTCTTTGAAGATTCGAGGAGTGTACGGCCGTAAACTCAAGAACAGTGATTACGGCCTTTGAATATTTGAAGATATGGAGAGTGTACTCAAGAACAAGGGTGCTTAATTTCGCAGAAAACGTGTTCCAGATGCTCCCAATCGACCCCAAATGATGATTTTTGATGTTTTTCAAAAGAAAAGAGGCGTTTTAGGTTTTTACGGCCAGGGGTTCTAGAGAGAGAATGAGAGAGTTTCCGGTCAGAAGTGTTCAAATGAGGGTGGGGGTCTCATATATATAGGGGTTTTGTGGTCGGTGGGTGGGGGGTCCACCCGACGCTGGCCGTAAACGAGTGTACGGTCGTACACGAGTTCACGGCCGTAAACTCAGTAAGGCCGGAACTTGTTTGATTTTTCGAGAGATTCGGGTTTTCACGTGATTTGGTTCCGACTCGCATATATAAATTAAATTATATAATACTAAATGATTTTCTAAATAAAGAAGTTTGACGGAAAAATTAATAAAATTCAAATTGTATTAATGGAAATCGGATAACAAAACGGAAAAAGTTTCGGGTTGTCACACCATATTTTCACTTCCTGAATAACTAGGTTATTCAAATCATCCACGGTCGATCTTACTATGGAAGTAGGTATTGAGACAAGACTGTCATGAATGGGTCTGTAGTTTGTCTAGGACAAGGTGGTTGTAGTCTTCATGAGTACTCCTGGAATAAGATTCGAGTATTGGATTCAACCCACGCTTATTTGAATCACTTCATGGATTTTATCACGAGTGATCATGAGACGATAATATCTTATATTCTTCAAACGGAGACATGTGAGTTGAAGTTGCGAGTCGGTTGCACCTTGACATACGTAAACGCACCAGTAACTTGGTGTTATAAAACATATTGTTGTGTGTAATTCGATGAGTAAGTACATGAAGGGTTTTGAGCATTGTAACACTCCTATGGTGTGCATGCAACCCTAGAAACCTTGGATCTATTTTTTCTCTATTATACATGCAAACTTTCTTTTTACAAGGTTTCATCCTAAATAACATGTGATTGGGGTACATGTAGTATATAAAACTAGTAGGATGACATACCTTTTCTTGTGGTTGCTTGCTTGGAGCTTTAAGAGCCTAGAACCAATAATGTGAATACCTCAAGTGGAATCACAAATCACCAAAACAACTTGGAATACTTTTAGAGAATATGATGCACTCTTGAAATCGGCCCACCTTTGTTATCTCACACACTAGTCCAAATTTCAAGTGCCAAAGACCTCTTTATATAGTATGGTGGATTAGCGTTACATCCATGTAAACCCTAATATCCATGACCTTTCATTTCCATATGATCCATGGGTTAAAAGCTCCATGGACTTCCATGCAAGCTTAGCCCATCCTAAATGAACATTGACCCATTCTATATATATATATAAGAGTCCATATTTAATTAGTTTCTTTTTTATCACTAAATTAATTCCAAATTAATTCTTGATCAATACTAATTAGATAATATGATTTCATATTAATATATTATAACTTATAGTATATTAATAAATCATAAATATACTATTCTCAAAAGACTATCCATACAAATTGTTCTGGTGAAGTGCAACCCAAATGGACCATGCCAGGTCGGGTCAAGGACATACCAAATATAGTTATGGACTTAGACACCTTATCCAACAGTCTCCCACTTGGATAAGTCTGATAACTATAGTTGCAAGTATTCTTTCAAGAATCGACCAGCAATCGTAGCTCTTAAAACTCTGTTGAACTATCAAGTGCCATTTTAGATAAGTGATCATATAATACTATGTTCTCAAGATATCAGCCGGACAAATACATGGAACTACGTCGTACTTATTGTCGAGCAGTTTGTTTCCCGATTTTCGATTTGTTTGACATAGAACTAAATTGAACACATCAATTTGGTTCTGACCGGGCTCGACACATAGGTAAAAACAAAATCATCGAGGAGCCCAGATATCGCTTCTAATCCTCCCAGGACTAAAAGGAACAGATAAACTTCGACTCATATGCTTGTACTAACTACTTGTTGAATCATACACAAAGGCACGTTTTATAACATCAAGTTACTGATGCGTTTTCGTACAACCAACTCATAGTCAACAACTCATATCTCTAGGTTTGAAGACTTATATGATATTACCGTCTCACGATCACTCGAGATAAATTCCATGAAGTGATACAAGTGAGCGTTAGTTTAATCCAATACTCAGAACTTATGAGCACTCATGAATGCTTCAACAACTTTTTCTATGTCTAAACACCTTAGACATCTACAAGCCCAATTCATGACAGTCTTGATTCATACCTACTTCCAAAGTATGATTGACTGTGGATAGTTTGAATAAAGTAATTATTCTGAAAGTCAAAACATGCAAAGTTGAAACAATAGTAAACGATTGAAACAAGATAGTAACACTTTACTCATAAACAAATAACAACTTTTATTTAATCATCAAATGTCAATTACATTTTACAAGTTTCAGAAATAGTTATCTAATCAGTAAAACTAATATCGTCCTTCAGCCCGATGCGCCTCGCATGCTGCAAATGCTTAACCCTAGTCAGTCCCTTCGTGAGGAGATCTGCTGGGTTCTCTTCTGACGATACCCTCTTTGCCACGAGGAGTCCTTCTTCTATCTTGTGTCTTATGAAGTGATATTTTCTGTCAATGTGTTTGGATCTGCCATGATCTCTCGGTTCCTTGGCTAAGGCAACCGCACTATTGCTGTCACAGAAAATCTCCATATGCTCCTTTATAGCTGGTACAACTCCAAGGTCTCCAATGAAGTTCTTCAGCCATATTGCCTCCTTCGCCGCCTCGCTTGCTGCTATGTACTCTGATTCCCAAGTTGAATCAGCTATTGTCTCCTGCTTGGAACTTTTCCAAGTAATTGCTCCTCCATTTACGGTAAAGACCCAGCCTGACTGAGAGCGGAAATTATCTCTGTCGGTTTGAAAGCTGGCGTCACTATACCCTACTACTCTCAAGTCATCACTCCCACCAAGAGTAAGGATCCTATCCTTAGTCCTTCACAGGTACTTGAGAATGTTCTTTACCGCAGTCCAGTGAGCCTTGCCAGGGTTCCCCTGATATCTGTTGACCATGCTCAAAGCAAAGGCCACATCAGGGCGGGTACAAGTCATCGCATACAAGATCGAGCCAATAGCGGAAGCATATGGTAATCGACTCATCTCAGCTATCTCAACCTCTGTACTCAGACTCTGAGCCTTGCTCAGTTTGGCATTGATTTGGATCGGTAAATCACCTTTCTTTGAATTCTGCATGTTGAACCTTTTCAACACCTTGTCCAAGTAGGTACCCTGACTAAGTCCAATTAGTCTTTTACTCCTATATCTCAATATCCTTATCCCTATGATATAGGCAGCTTCTCCAAGGTCCTTCATAGCGAAACACTTCCCAAGCCAGGAATTAATCTCCTGCAAAGTTGGGATGTCATTTCCTATGAGTACTATGTCATCCACATACAGTACCAAAAAGATAACTACACTCCCACTAGCCTTGACATATACACAATATTCATCTTCACTCCTCGAAAAGCCAAACTCTTTGACTTTCTCATCGAAGCAAAGATTCCATCTGCGAGGTGGTTGTTTCAATCCATAGATGGATTTTTCATGCTTACACACTCTATTAGGGTACTCTGTACTGACAAATCCCTCTGGCTGACTCATGTAAACATCCTCAGCCAACTTTCCATTAAGGAAAGCGGTTTTGACATCCATTTTCCACATTTCATAGTCATGAAATGCAGCAATGGCTAACAATACCCTAGTAGACTTAATCTTGGCTACTAGTGAGAAGGTTTCATCATAATCAACTCCCGGAGTTTGAGTAAAACCCTTCGCAACCTGTCGCGCCTCATAAGTGTGTACCTTCCCATCCATGTCGGTCTTCTTCTTGAAGATCCATTTGCACCCGACTATCTTACGACCTGGTACATTGTCAACCAAGTTTCCATTTGGCAGACTCAGGCCCTACCATGGCTTCCTTAAAGTTGTTAGGTTCATCCAAATTTATCAGTGTACTATCACTGATAAATGCATCACCTTCTGTAGTAATATGGAAACCATAATAAAACTCAAGTGTGTTCCTAACCCTTGTGGAACGCCTCAGAGGTACGGATTCATCAATTGGCTCAACAGGAGTTTCCTCCTCAGGTTGATTGCTAGTGTTTTAGGTTCCTTCACCGCTTGACTCTTGAATTTCTTCAAGGTCAATTTGCCTCCCACTGTTTCCTTGGCATATGAATTCTCTCTCACAAAAGACTCCTCTCCTCGCCACGAAGACAACATTATCACTCGGTCTATAGAAGAGATAACCAAAAGATTTATGTGGGTAGCCGATGAAAATACACCGCTCACTTCGAGGTTCGAGCTTATCGTGAGTCTCGCACCTCACAAAAGCCTCGCAACCCCAAATCTTGATGTGGTCTAAAGTAGGAACTTTCCTAGTCCACATCTCGTGAGGTGTTTTGGCAACCTTCTTGGTAGGGACTAGATTAAGGATATGGGCGGCAATCTCTAAGGCATAACCGCAGAATGAGATTGGTAACGAAGCTCGACTCATCATGGAACGAACCATGTCCAACAAGGTTCGATTGCGCCTCTCAGACATACCATTAAGTTGTGGTGTCCTAGGAGGTGTCAATTGTAAAACAATTCCACATTCCTTAAGATAGTCAAGGAACTCGATACTAAGATACTCACCACCCCGATCAGATCGGAGCGTATTTATCGTCCTGCCCAACTGATTCTCCACTTCTTGTTTAAACTCTTTGAATTTCTCAAAGGTTTCTAACTTATGCTTGATTAAGTAGACATAGTCATATCTACTATAATCATCAGTAAAAGTCACATAGAAGCGGTTAGCATCCCTTGTGGCGGTTCTGAAGGGTCCACACACATCTGTGTGTATGAGATCCAACAAACCTTCACCCCTAGCACAAATACCAGTGAAGGGTGACTTTTTCATTTTTCCATGTAAACAAGATTCGCAACTATCATCTGACTTTAAGTCAAATGACTCCAAGACTCCAGCCTTCTGGAGTTGGCCTATGCGCTTCTTGTTGACATGTCGAAGACGATAATGCCATAAGGATGCCTTATCCAAACTAGTGGAAGAATCAATATGTAATACATTATTTCCTAAGTTTTCTACAACCGACACAGTTTCATATACACCATTACAAGGTAATGCTTTAAAATAAAGAACACCATTATAAAAAGCATTAATTCCACCACATTCATTTTCAAATGAAAAAGTAAATCCTTGTTTGTACAAACCATGAAAAGAAATAATATTTCTCGCCATTTTAGATGAGTAACAACATTTATTCAAATCTAACAATAACCCACTACTAAGCAATAAAGTATAAACTCCAATCTTGGTGACAGGTGAAACTTTCCTATTCCCCATGATCAAGTTTATCTTCCTGTGCTCCACATCCTCACTTCTTTTTAGGCCTTGCACATTAGAACAAATGTGAATTCCACACCCTGTATCAAGGACCCAAAAATTAGTATGTGGCGAGTTATTAGACAATATAGTGTAAATAACTGCATGGGTGGGTTTCACTTTCCCATCCTTAAGATCCTGCAAGTACTTGGGGCGGCTTTGCTTCCAGTGCCCTTTTTCCTGACAGTAAAAGCATTGTGCATCCTTCAGGTTGGAAGAGGGAGTGGAAGAACCACCTTTGGTTCCACTCGAAGAGGAGCCATCAAGAGACTTTCCCTTGGTACCCTTCGAAGGGGTCTTCCTCTTTTTCCCTTTTCCTTGCCCGATTGCCAGAACATGGGCGACAGTAGGAGTAGCAACAACATGCTTACCTTTGAGACTACTTTTAGTAGTCCTCAAAAGTCCTTGAAGTTTGCTAAGTGTGACCTCCTCCTTATTCATATGATAGGTCATGCGGAACTGATCATAACAGGAGGGTAAGGAGTGTAGAATAATATCTATTCCTAACTCCTCATCAAAGTTCACATTTAACTTTAGCAAACAGTCCACGAATCTTTGCATTTTCTGCAGGTGGCCCGTGATAGACTCTCCATCCTTCATTTTTGTTGTTATCATGGAGGTGATGATTTCATACCTTTCCTGACGAGCACTCTGATGGTATCTCTCCATCAGGTCCTGGTGCATCTCATAAGGGTAGAAATCTTCATAGGATTTCTGGAGTTCTGTTGTCATGGTAGCCAACATGATACAAGACACCTTAGTGGCCTCCTTTTCATGGCTAGTGTACTCAGCAATCTCCTCAGGAGTAGCAGAAGACTAATCGATGACCTTAAGCTCCTTGTCGAGGAGATATTCCTTGTCCTCATAATGAGTGACCATCCTTATTTTCCTAATCCAATCATTGCAATTAGTTCCATCAAATATGACTCTCCCACAAAGGTTCATGAGAGAGAAGGAGCCAGTAGGGTTTGAGCCTGAAGCAGCATTGTTGGAAGACATCTGAAAAGGAAGAAAGACAAGTTTAGATTAGATATATAATCCTTAATAAGACACCCAAATGAAATATTAAGGCTAGGACCCAACACAATATTTTATAACTTGGAAAAGGGATGTCGTAATCCAAGCTACAAAATATTTGAAGGTAGGTAAATGACGATTTACCAATTTCCACCATGAAAAACGAAATAGATTATTAGGTTTTAATTGGATTGAAACTCCTACATCTTTTGAGATTCATTGAACAATTCAATGGCATGTTTAAATCTCGATTATGCTCTTCAAGTTTGTGACTGGGATACCGAGGATCACAAACAAGGTGTGAATAACCATGCAAATTAACTTGGTACTCTTAATTTCATCAGCTAACCGATGTGCCGGTTAACCACACATGCTCCACTGATCTATGATAAACTTTAAGCCACCCTTTGCCACCGTTGTTAAGTCCAAGTTAGTGTGTCGTTTAACCACACACGCTCCACTAACGACTTTAGCAAGGTGCAAAGTGTAATTTCATGGGTTAGCATCAATTTCACATTTTCCTAAAGTAACTAAGATTAGGAATTTATAAAAGGTTTAGTTACTTTATACTTATCATTATACTTTTAATGAGAATTATAGTCCTTGTCCTACCCGTTTGACTAACGACCCTCCACCAGTCAAGGAAGCAGTGGGTGAGAGTAGACACCCATTAAGCTGCCATTTTATAGGCAACAACCTTATACCCCTTTATAGAACGGCTTTGTGAATGAGGCCTACTAACGGTAAGACTAACTTGATCTTATATATATATATATATATATATATATATATATATATATATATATATATATATATATATATATATATATATATATTAACTTATAATACTATAAAGTATAAGGGTTGAATTTTAAACTTTAAAATTCTAGGGATTGGAATTAAAGTATTAATGTGTGACTTTAAAAATTCCAAAACTTGAGGGCAAGTTTTGAAACTTTTCAAAACTTTTCAACTTCATAACATATGAGTTTAATGGTTCTTGAAAATGAGACTCTTCATTTTTATAACCTGTGACTTTTAATGATCCATTTAAAAGAAAATTTTAGAATTCCATAACTTGAGGACAAGTTATGGAGTCCATTAAAATCATCAAGAACAACAATTCAACTAAAAAGATTGTTCAAGTTCTAGATCAAACTCATATGATTAAGGTAATTCAAATCAAACAAATTCCATGTAATTTAGATTAATCATATAAACTAAAACAAAGTATGAAATTTTGACCATCACCTTTCAATTGGACAAGCAAGAACATTACCGTCTTGAAAAACAGGTTACTAGGTTCAAAAAACAGTTTAGGGTAATGATCCTCATCCAATAGCAAGCAAAAACCCAAAATTTTGCACACAGGTACATCACCACGTCGTGGTAAAGACTGCCACGTCGTGGTGAGCAGTCGGATGCAAAAATGGCAGAATTTCAACTTTGGAAAAACATGTAGCATCAAGTATAATTGAAAGCAAGCCAAGGCTTTGATACCACTGAAGGGTTTTGAGCATTCTAACACTCCTATGGTGTGCATGCAACCCTAGAAACTTTGGATCTATGTTTTCTCTAATATACATGCAAACTTTCTTTTTCCAAGGTTTCATCTTAACTAACATGTGATTGGGGTACATGTAATATAAAAAACTAGTAGGATGACATACCTTTTCTTGTGGTTGATTGCTTGGAGCTTTAAGAGCCTAGCACCAATAATGTGAATGCCTCAAGTGGAATCACAAATCACCAAAACAACTTGGAAGACTTTGAGAGAATATGATGCACTCTTGAAATCGGCCCACCTTTGTTATCTCACACACTAGTGCAAATTTCAAGTGTCAAAGACATCTTTATATAGTATGGTGGATTAGGGTTACATCCATGTAAAACCTAATACCCATGACCTTTCATTTCCATAGGATCCATGGGTTAAAATCTCCATGAACTATCCATGGACTTCCACGCAAGCTTAGCCCATCCTAAATGAACATTGGCCCATTCTATATATATAAGAGTCCAAATTTAATTAGTTTCTTTTTTATCACTAAATTAATTCCAAATTAATTCTTGATCAATACTAATTAAATAATATGATTTCATATTAATATATTATAACTTATAATATATTAATAAATCATAAATATACTATTCTCAAAAGACTATCCATACAAATTGTTCCGGTGAAGTGCAGCCCAAATGGACCATGTCGGGTCGGGTCAAGTACATACCAAATATAGTTATGGACTTAGACACCTTATCCAACAGTACAAGAGAACATTTGGGTCAAAGTTCGTTCGTTCCTTTTACCCCATGTGGATAAAAGCGATATCTGTGGGCCCCTCGATGATTTAGTGATGACATCAGGCCCAGACTGATTTGATTTGTTCAATTAGTCGGCCGTCATAAATCGAAAATTGAGAAACAACAGATGGACAGAGAGAATGATTATAATCCATGTCTCAGTCCATATGATATCCAGAATGGAGTAATATATGATCCCTTATCTAATGGACACGTCATTGACTAGATTAGAGTTCGACAACGGCTTTTAAGAGCTACGATTGCTAGTCGGGTTGGAGTCATGCTTGCAATAATAGTTATTAGACTTATGCAAGTGGGAGACTTTTGGATTAGGTGTCTAAGCCCATAACTATTATTGGTATGTACTTGACCCGAGAGTAGCATGGTCCATTTGGGTTGCATGACATCGGAACAATTTGGATAGACTTTTGTGAGAAGAGGATATTTATGATTTATTAATATATTATAAGTTCTAATATATTAATATGAAATCATATTATTTAATTAGTATTAATCAAGAATTAGTTTGGAATTAATTTTGTGATCAAAAGAGACTAATTAAATAAATGGGGATTGATTTGGTAAATCATTCATTCTTATAAAGTGGGCTTATGATCCATAGTTCTTCATGTTGGGCTAAACCCATGTGGTGATCCATGGATACTCCATGGAGGTTAAAACCCATGCATCATGAGGAATGTGGAAAGTCATGAGTTACATGGTGTAACCCTAATGTGCACACTATATAAGAAGCCTCATAGTTCATGAAATGGCACCTTGAAGGGATAAGAAGTGAGGGCTAGTCGATTTGTGAAGCAAGTGTTCTTCTCTCAAGTTATTCCAATTGTTGGTGGTGTTGTGTGATTCCATTTGAGGTGCAACACTTGGGGCACTAAGTTCTTAAAGGTCCAAGGCTTCCAACTACAACAAAAGGTATGTCTTCTAATTTGTTTTATTACCCAAGTATCAAAGTTATGTATGCTAGTTAGGGTAATACCTTGGAATGTTCAAGTTTACATGTATAATAGAGAAAACATAGATCCAAGGTATTTAGGGTTGCATGCACGCCTTAGGAGTGTTAGAATGCTCAAAACCCAGCATCATCAATGTGCAACCGATTTGTTAGCTACAACTCACACGTCTTGGTTTCAAGAATATAAGATATTATCGCCGCACAATCACTCGTGATAAAATCCATGAAGTGATTCAGATGAGCGTGGGTTTAATCCAATACTCGAATATTATTCCAGGAGTACTCATGAACACTGCGACAACCTTATGCTATGTATAAAACACCTAGACAATCTACAGTCAGATTCATGACAGTCTTTTCTCAATACCTACTTCCAAAGTATGATCGACTGTGGATAGTTTGAATAACCTAGTTATTCGGGAAGTCAAAACATGCAAAGTGAAACATAAGAATAATCGAATCCAATATGGTCTCTGAATTTATGAATATAAATAAAACACCTTTTATTTAATCATCATTATGATTACACATTATTCATTGTATAATGTTCCGATTAATCAACTTAATACTTGAATTAAAATAATAGTTATGCCATGCTCCAAGCATGCACACTATGTTTACCTATGGTCCTCTCTTTGTGAAATAGATCAATGGACAACATTTCAATGATGCTCATTTCACAATTCCAAATCCTTATCGTAAATGTAAGAATATCAAATTCTTGCTATTTACTATAATCTGTTAGATTCGAAACTAAAATGCAATAACCCTTTTATAATGTCAATGCACAAAGGTCACAAAGACTATGCCAAAGATATTACAAAGTATTCCCTTTGGACATTGGTTACTGGACCAATTCCATGGAAGCGAAGTTCCATATTCAAAGTAAATTCCTTTGAACATCCTTCTTGCATTAAGGTTTCTAATCTTACACAGAATTTATGATCAACTTCCACTTAAGGAACATTTCCATAATCCCATTTTGGACTATCACTTCTGAACAAGAGTTACTTCTTGTCAGAGTATGTCAATATGGTCCTTCCAAAATTTACACTTTACTTCCAACTTTCCATAAGCAACCGATCTTTTGTAAACCTCAAATTGTTCTCGACAATTGCCTAAACATTTTAGTCA
The DNA here is from genome assembly GCF_052849685.1 of Lactuca virosa. Taxonomy (NCBI): domain Eukaryota; kingdom Viridiplantae; phylum Streptophyta; class Magnoliopsida; order Asterales; family Asteraceae; genus Lactuca; species Lactuca virosa. Next base: position 364,396,040 of record NC_136429.1, on the reverse strand, counting down.
TATCTCGTTCTAGTCCCTTTTCCCTCTTAATGCCCTAGGAATTTGGAAAATTAGAACAAATTAATATTATATCTTATGTAATTAATCCTATATCCGAAGCATATGGAACACGATTCATAATGTCTTACATAACGACTTGATACTTTACCAGTCTCTTGCTATAACATTTCCATATATAGAATTTCCTTATGTCAAATATTTTCAACATAACATTCATATATGTCCTTGACTAAATTTGATTAAAATCTCAATCTAAGCTGTTAGATTCCAAATGAAGTATGAATTCCTCTCCCTTAATTATAGCAAGACAACTTTTCAAACCCTGCAACTTTGCGAATTTAAACTTTTGTTTTCTATAATTAACATTGATAACTCGCAACACTTACCATAATAATTATGCTCCCACTAGCATAATAATTATTATTGTAGTGACTAAAGAACATGGTTTGACATGTGGAATTAAATATTGCACAATGAACACGGTGATTTCGGTGTTTAAAAGATGTATTGAATATGTATGGTGTTACAAAAAGGGACATAGATCTACATCCACATAAATAACACACACTCACACACTCAACTTTTACACCTCTCAAGCACACCTCTACAAGTGGTATGAACCCACCTTATATAGAGGTGTTTACATGTCTCTCTCTCACTCTCTTTCTCATGAGTCAAAAGGCTAATGCACCACATGCAAGTGGGTTTTACAAAAGTCAACACATTATAAAGTCATTCATGGAAAACTTTGCACCCCAACATTCTCCCCCTTAAAGTTAGGAATGGATGACCCATTTCAAATCTTCCAAACTCGAGCAACTACGCGATCCGAGCCTCAAGGGCGACACATGTCAAAATGAACTTCAAATCTTCAATTCTTCCATGATTCTTCAATTTGGTCTCTAGGATGTGAGACCATACAAACCAAGCATCAACGAATGATCAAGAGCATATCAAACTCCAAATAATCACCCAAAAGTTGAGCATAAAAACACACCCCAAAAATCTTCAATAAAACCAAACCCATTTCGAACCGAAATCACATCCGAATCTCCAATCGCATCATTTCGTAAACTTCAAAAATTCAAGGTCACTTCGGTCGTCAAATCCGTGTAATATAAAAAATTCAAGTTCGAATTTCCATATAAATTTCTCCCCCTTTTTATAATCGAAATTTGATTATAAAACCTTCAAGGAAAGAGAACGTGCTCTATTCGGAATTCTTCGTGTCAAAACTCCCCCTTAACATGTGGCATAAACTTTGTGCTTTAATCCGGAAAACCCAAAAAATCTTCAATTTTTAGCTTCGTTCACGGATCGCCTTTGACAAAATTTCTCAAAATTGGGTAGAAATTGTCAATTTCAAAATTCTGCAGTGACCCGGTGCGCCCAAAACAGCCCAAAATGCAAAACTCTCCCCCTTTTCCAAAGCTGGGTAGAAAGCGTCAATTTGCATAAACTGTAGGGGCTGAAATGCATAATCTTTAATTTCTCAAAAAATCAGTCCATTTTCGAATTTGGGCAAGAACTGCCAAACTTTCGAAACTTCAATGACTGATTTCAAAAATTCTGCCTTTTGTCCCCCAAACATTCGAAAAATACCCCAATTGACGAAGTTGGGTATAAACTGCCAAATTTTCGAAATTTCAGGGACCAAATTCGAAAATTCTTCTTTTTCATTCCAAACATACGAAAAATTGTCCCAATCATTCGAAAATTTGTCCCAACATTCGAAGATGGATACAATGTGTCACACTTTCGAAGATATAAGGTCTAATTTCGAAAATTCTGCACCATACTACAAAACATACGAAAGTTTGTAAAAGATGTCAAACTTTCGTAAGTGCAGGGATCATTTTCGAAAATTTTGAGTTTCTTCCCCAAATCATATGAATCCACAGCACCCTTCGTAAGAAATCCTCAGCACCATTTTAAGGAAATTTTTCTCTCTCCCCTTCGTTAGATTCAATCAGAGCACCAAACTAACGATAATTTTTCACAGCCATTTTAACGAAAACGAAGGCATACGAAGCCTCTGAATCTTGTCTGAATCATTCAACCACTAAATCAAGATCCAAATAAAAAAAACTTTCGTTTGTTCAATAGCAACTCATCATCAAGAAATCTGAACATTCGTGCTTTAGCCCTAAAATCGATTCCATAACTCAGTCCAAATCACGATTCCAAACATTCGACTGTAAAATCAACGACCATACAGGAACTCTTCGTACATCAACCCAATCGACTAAATCACCAATAGCGAACCATTCGATTGTTAACCCAAGCACCTCGATTCCAAATCTTCGTACATCAACACAGTTCTTCCCAAATCAAAATTTTCGATCATCACACCAAAGGCTTCGATTGAACGAATCCAAAAACGAATTCTCAAGTCTCAAACATATTTCGTCTTCAATCAGCCATCATTCGCTTTCAAAACCATCATCGTATCACACATCTTTTCGTCACTGAACAACCCCTCCTAGTTCGTTTCCAAACCAACGAATCCAAGTCCAAGTTCTTTTCGTTCCCAAACCATCGACTCGCAGTTCCAAAATCAAGAGTCAATTTCGAAAATTACAAAATTGACTGCAAACAATCCAATATCGACTTCCTGTTTGACTTCACAAACGACTCAAACAAGAACTGTCGCAAATCAATTTCACTTCACCAAATCTTCGAAATCAAAATCATTCACCCTTATAACTCCATCTCCAATTGATTTCGACATCTAAAGCCTCAAACCGACTCTTATTAACCAATTTCAGTTACACATTCACCGAATCATCTCTTAAGTCTTGAGTTTGACTTTTCAAAGTCAAAGATCAAAAACACAAAATCGAGGATTCCAATACCAAATTGTAGATCAAGCTTTGTTCAAACATCTGTTCTAACCATGTTCTTCACAAAAATTTAAGATTTCTTGAACAATTTCATCAACCTCAAATACTCAATTGTCGACTTCACGGTTTGAACAAAATCGATTTCTTAGTCATATCTTGATCATTATCGATTTTGAAACACAAGAAACAAAACCGATTCACAAGTTTAGAATAACTCACAAGATTAATCAACTTGTAAGGATGACAAGAATAAACCGATACAAGAACATGGATACTGCGTATGTTGAGCATGTACATCAGATCAAGGCTTACGAAAGAGTTAACTCAAGCAGATATATCAAATTGATTTTGGAGAATCTTTGGGCTTGTTTTATTAAGATATTGATCCATGGACTCAAAATTTGGATCAAATGAAATGGTTTAGTGACTTATAGTGGGCTTCGAAAAATATAGATTGGATGAACAGTGACTGAACAACAATTAATATTTGATTTTGATTTTTCTGATTTGATCTTAAAAAAATTATGTTGGATCATCAATGGGGTTTGAAACGGATTAGATCCAACGAAACAAACCAATCAAAATTCAAAAACGTAACGCACGATTCAATGAAATTAAGAGAGATCATAGAGAGAGACTCACCAAAAATGCTCCAATTGTGACAAATTTTGCCAAACTGAGAATCGTTCTGCAAAAAATCACGTTGAGCTTTGAAGACCTGCTCTGATACCAATTGTAGTGACTAAAGAACATGGTTTGGCATGCGGTATTAAAGATTCACAATGAACACGGTGATTCCGGTGTTTAAGAGATGTATTGAATATGTATGGTGTTACAAAAAGGAACATAGATCTACATCTACATAAATAACACACACTCACACACTCAACTTTTACACCTCTCAAGCACACCTCTACAAGTGGTATGAACCCACCTTATATAGAGGTGTTTACATGTGTCTCTCCCACTCTCTTTCTCATGAGTCAAAAGGCTAATGCACCACATGCAAGTGGGTTTTACAAAAGTCAACACATTACAAAGTCATTCATGGAAAACTTTGTACCCCAACAATTATCTTACTAGCATAACACTTATGCTCCCACTAGCTTTGACATGTACCCAGAAATCAACTGGACTTCTAGAAATCAATACTTGTTGACTTTCTTACCAAAGTTCATATTTTTGATACAAGATGCTTCGATAAGACTTTATCTAGGCTCCTCAAACTTATACACCTTTCCTTAGATAGTTCACATGTGTATCTAAACACTTTTAGAACTTACAACAATAAGTCTCAAATGTTTAGACCTTTTGCCATTTCTCACAATTCGAACTATGAAGAGGGATGCCGTAATCATAATCGAATTTGAGAATGAAAATATCACAATTGCTAACTATTTAAAATCTACTTAGTGAAAGCGTTTCCTCACAATCATTTTCATGAATTGGAGAGAAACCTAATGACACTTAGATTTTATGGTGTATATGTTCCTATCCATGTAAATATTTCATAACCATAATCACAAGACAAGGTTAGTGACAAATCCAAACTCATATGGACTGAACTTGTTCAATCTTAATTTATTGCCACCTGGCAGCACAAGTGCCTACCATTGCTTCCAAGTTGTTATGCAAACAATTGAGCACTCATAGAACTCACATGCATAATCAACTTTAACTGGAATAGGCATAGAAACAGTAATATGTCAACATGATAGGTTACAAACCTCAAGTCGTGTGTTAGTGATTAACAATAGGTTTACTCTTGATTAGTTCTTGAAGCTACTCAAGATCTTTAAGACTCCTACTGACCTCTTGACATATAAGATTCACTTTATCAAGGAACATTACTTGACACACAAATATTTAAGAGTTTATGCGGTTTCTTATCAAGACAAACACTTCACACAATTGGTCTTAGTTGGTTTTTTTCTTATCCAAAACATCACGACTTTCCAATTTCAAATGTACAAGAGTAAGAAACATTTTACTCTACATTTGATTAGTGTTATAAACCTTTCTTAAGACCATGTCACTCAAGTCACAATCTTGGAGTATGACTCTAAGACTTGATTTTGGAACGAAGTATGATTTATCTTCTTGATTTAACCATTTCAACAATTCACGATTCCTCTGATTAGCCATACAAATGAACTAAGATGTCCTTACAAGATCAATTGTGATATGGTTTCTTAATAACTAAGATAATCATAAAACACGATACTCAAGTACTCTCCCTTCTTCTTAGATTGGAGAAACTTTTATGTTTCTGCCTAATTTGATTCTTCTTATTCGTTCTGCCATACATTGAAACTTTTCCAATGATTCAGAATTACACTTAATCTTGTAAGGATAACCATATTTACTCAACTTTAGTAAATCATAACGCATAGTCTTATCGTTCTTTGTGGTGGACCTGATCAGCGCACAACTAAGTGTACCTGATCCCCTAGTCCTTCACTTGACTCACATATACATGTGAACAAGGAATTAGTCTCAATTTACCCAAAGATGAAGGTTCTCATTCATCATACAATACAAGTTGCATGTTTCCAAGTTTCTATCCAACTGAAACTTGGGTGATGAGAATCTTTCCTTATTTGGTAATTATGACACTACCACAAACGGAAGAATCAAATCCATTTCCAATATTGCTATCAATGGAAACATATAAATAACAACTTTCACAAATGCCATTGTAAGGAAACTTAAAATAAGACCAAAAATCAAAAAAATTTATTTATTTATAAAAGTGTGGAAAACTTGTCCTTACATTGCAAATACAAATGAAAACTATGTTGTTATCTATTCCTAAGCAATCTATCATAACTCTTAAGCAGCAACTCAAAATTCTGATCATCGAAATCCATCTCTTCGTGATCAGAATCAGCTTAGTCTTCCTTTAAGCTTCCTTTCTTTTCTTCGCTCCTACAAATCATCTAAATGTAATTACATTACATCATGTATTAAAAATCTCCATATAGGAACTTAATAGAGTTAGATAGTGGACTTACCTGAAGCAGAGTCATACACTCTGACTTTACCATCCTTGTGGTCCTTCAGGTAGATACGACAGCTTCACAACCAATGCACCTTCTCTTGGCGATAGAAACAAACAGACTCTTTCGGAATGGCACAAGGGACACTCTCAGACTTAGCCCTTCTCTTTACCATTTGGTCAATCGGGTTGACTTTGGCCGATCCCTTTCCATTGGGAAGAGAAAGATCTTCTGGACTTCCAATGTTTCCATTATAAGTGTCCATGGAAGTTTGGGAAATAGATCTTCCAATAAAATTTCATTACCGGTGTGCCAAATCATTCCTGATTCAGCAGCAACAAGGAAATATGTTAGATCAATAAGGGTCATGTCATGATCTCCTATATAGTAGTCCTTAAAGAACCCACTATATGACATAGGAAGTGATTGAAGAACCAAGTCAACAGCCAACTTCCTTGAAACAACGACACCCAACATTCCCATCTTGTCAATGTGTAACTTTATCTCCAAGGCATTGTTGGATAAGGTGTCTAAGTCCATAACTATTTCTGGTATGTACTTGACCCGACCCGACATGGTCCATTTGGGTTGCATGTCATCATGCATTTGGATAGACTAAATGAGAGAAATAACACTTGTGGTTTATTAATATATTATAAGTTCTAATATATTAATAGTATTATTTAATTAATATTGATCAAGAATTAATTTGGAATTAATTAAGTGATCAAAAGATGACTAATTAAATATATGGGTTGATTATGTAAATCATCCATAACTTGTATAGTGGGCTAAAAGGCTCCATGGATTATCAAGTTGGGTTAAACCCATTGGATGCTCCATGGAGGCTCCATGGGAGTCACAAACCCATGGGTCATGGAAATGAAGAGTCATGTCACATTAGGGTTTACATGGTGTAACCCTAGATGTGACACACTATATAAGGAACATGATACTAACCAAAATCGGTTACACAAAGAACAAGAGAGGGCAAGCCGATTTTTACAAGTGTTATACATTCTCTAAAGTTATTCCAAAGCATTTGGTGTTGTGTGAAACATTTGAGGCATCACACTTGGGATGCTAGGCGCTCAAGGTTTTCAAGGAATCATAACAACTACAAGGTATGTAATTCTAGCCATCTTTTATGTTAAAAGTTCCCCATGTATGCTAGATAGGATTATGAACCTTGGAAATCATATTTTGCATGTATTTTAGACAAACATAGATCTAAGGTTTTCTAGGCTTGCATGTAAACTTAAGAGTGTTAGAATGCTCAAAACCCATCAGTGGTATCAGAGACTAGGCTTGTTTGTTGATACTTGATGCAAAATAGTGAAAAAAAGTCAATTTTCTTGTTGTCTGCATGATGAACTCGCCGAGTCCATGGGGGTAATCGCCGAGTCCATGACTAAACTCATCCTACTCATCGAGTAGGTTCATGCACTCGACGAGTAGGAGCCTCAGAATGCAGATTTTCGACTTTTGCTGCTCGAAATGGACTAGAAACATTACCCTAAACTGTTTCGGTGTTATTAAATTTGTTTTAGATGGTGTAATGATTGTTCAAATCCATTTACAATGGCTAATATCAAAATTACATGATTATATGTGTTCATATGTTCTTAAAATTTTGATATGATTTTTCATGTTCTTATGAGTTCTTGATAGATCATAGGAATTACTTGATTAATGCTGAATTCATGATCTTTATGTGTTTTAATGGAGTCCATAACTTGTCCTCAAGTTATGGATAACCAAAAGCCTCTTTGTATTAAAGCCATTAAAAGAACACATAAGTTACAAAAATGAAGAGTCTTCATTTTAATAACTCATAAGTTATGAATTGAAAGGTTTTGTAAAGTTACAAAACTTGCTCTCAAGTTTTGGAACATGTAAAGTCATCTAATAAACTTTAGTTCCAACCCCTAGATTTTTAAAAGTTAAAAATCAACCCTTATACTTTATAATATTATAAGTTAATAATATATATATGTATAAGATCAAAGTCGTTTTACCGTTAGTAGGTCTCATTCACGAAGCCGATCTATAAGGGGGGTATAAGGTTGTTGCCTATAAAATGGCAGCTTAATGGGTGTCCACTCTCACCCACCGCTTCCTTGACTGGTGGAGGGTCGTTAGCCGAACGGGTAGGACAATGACTTAAAATTCTCATTAAAAGCATAATGATTATTATAAAGTAACTAAATGTTTCGATCCGATCGTAGTGGTGAGTATCTTAGTACAGAGTTCCTCGACTATCTTAGTGAATGTGGGGTTGTCTCACAATTGACACCTCCCAAGACACCACAGTTGAATGGTGTAGCTGAGAGGCGTAATCGAACCTTGTTGGATATGGTTCGTTCCATGATGAGTCGAGCTACGCTACCAATCTCATTCGGGGGGTATGCCTTAGAGATTGCCGCCCATATCCTTAATCTGGTCCCTACAAAGAAGGTTGCCAAAACACCTCATGAGATGTGGATTGGAAAAGTTCCTAGTCTAACCCACATCAAGATTTGGAGTTGCGAAGCTTTCATGAGACGCGAGACTCACGACAAGCTCGAACCTCGAAGTGAGAGGTGTATTTTCATCGGCTACCCACACAAATCCTTTGGTTACCTCTTCTACAGACCTAGTGAGAATGTGGTCTTTGTAGCAAGGAGGGGTGTCTTTCGAGAGAAAGAGTTCATAAGCCAAGGAAACAGTGGGAGGCAAATTGACCTTGAAGAAATTCAAGAGTCAAGTGGTGAAGGAACCTCAAACCCTAGCAGTCAACTTGAGGTGGAAACTCTTGTTGATCCAATTGAGTCTGTACCTCTGAGGGGTTCCACAAGGGTTAGGAATGCACCTGAGCACTACTATAGTTTCCATATTACTACGGAAGGTGAGACACTTATCAGTGATGAGACACTGGTAAGTCTGGATGAACCTAACAGCAATGCGGAAGCCATAGCAGGCCCCCAGTCTGCCAAATGGAAAGAGGAAATGGACAGCGAGATGCAGTCCATGTATGACAATCAAGTTTAGAACTTGGTGAAGAATGTACCAGGTCGTAAGACAGTAGGGTGCAAGTGGATCTTCAAGAAGAGGACCGACATGGATGGTAATATACACACTTATAAGGCGCGACTGGTTGCAAAGGGCTTTTCTCAAACTCCAGGAGTTGATTATGATGAGACCTTTTCACCAGTAGCCAAGATTAAGTCTATTAGGGTATTGTTAGCCATTGCTGCATTTCATGACTATGAAATATGGCAAATGGATGTCAAAACCGCTTTCCTCAATGGAAAGTTGGCTGAGGATGTTTACATAAATCAGCCAAAGGGTTTTGTCAGCACAAAGTACCCTAATAAAGTGTGTAAGATTGAGAAATCCATTTATGGATTAAAGCAAGCACCTCGGAGATGAAATCTTTGATTTGATGAGAAAGTCAAAGAGTTTGGCTTTTCGAGGAGTGATGATGAATCTTGTGTATATGTCAAGGCGAGTGGGAGTATAGTTAGCTTTTTGGTATTGTATGCGGATGACATACTACTCATAGGAAATGGCATCCCAACCTTGCAGGAAGTGAAGTCCTAGCTTGGGAAGTGTTTCGCTATGAAGGACCTAGGAGAAGCTGCCTATATTCTAGGGATAAGTATTCTGAGAGACCGGAGTAAAAGATTAATTGGACTTAGTCAGAGTACATACTTGGATAAAGTGCTGAAGAGATTCAGTATGCAAGATTCCAAGAAAGGAGAGTTACCCATCCAGAGTAACGCTAGATTGAGTAAGACTCAGAGCCCGAGTACCGAGGTTGAGATAGCAGAAATGAGTCGAGTACCTTATGCTTATGCAGTAGGCTCGATCATGTATTCTATGACCTGCACTCGTCCTGATGTAGCCTTTGCTTTGACCATGGTTAGAAGGTATCAAGGGAACCCTGGTAAGGCTCACTGGACGGCGGTAAAGAACATTCTCAAGTACATGCGGAGGACTAAGGATTGGGTCCTTACCCTTGGTGGGAGTGATGACTTGAGAGTTGTAGGGTATAGTGATGCTAGTTTCTAGACTGATAGGGATAATTTCCGCTCTCAGTCGGGCTGGATCTTTACCTTAAACGGAGGAGCAATTTCTTGGAAAAGTTCCAAGCAGGAGACAGTGGCAGATTCAACTTGCGAATCAGAGTATATAGCGGCAAGCGAGGCAGCAAAGGAGGCGATATGGCTAAAGAACTTCATTGGGGACCTTGGAGTTGTACCAGCTATAAAGGAGCCCATAGAAATTTTCTGTGATAGTGAAAGTGCTGTTGCCTTAGCAAAGGAACCAAGGGATCACGGGAGATCCAGACACATTGACAGAAAATATCATTTTATCAGACATCGAATAGAAGAAGGACTCCTCGTGGCAAAGAGGTTATCATCGGATGAGAACCCGACAGATCCCCTCACGAAGGGACTAGGTAGGGTTAAGCATCTCCAGCATGCAAGGAGCATAGGGCTGAAGGATGATATTAGTTTTAGTAGTTAGATGGTTTTGAAATTTGTAAAGTGTAATTGACATTTGATAATGAATAAAAGTTGTGTTTATTTATGTCACACCCCGCTAAAGTGGAAACGCAAGGTATGACAGCGACAAAGGTTTCATTGCAAAAGATAAAGATACATCACCATTGCAATATTTAAAAGTTTACAACCCATAGCTTAAACAAAACAAAGTACAAGTTTTCCAAAATGACATTGTTCAAAATATAACTTCATAAAATAACTTCCACACGATGCAGCATGCTCTATGATGATGAATCTCTATATCCACTTACTAATTATTTCCTGAAAAAGCATGTAAAACGAGCGTCAACTATGAAAATAGTTGGTGAGTTCACAGGTTTATAAAATCAAGATTTGGTATAAGACTTTTCATAAATACAAGTACATTGCTTTAATGAGAACAAAGTTCATTGCTATAATGAGAAACAAAGTTGATTGCTAAAATTGATAAACGAGTTTATTGCCATAATAGATAACAAGTTTATTGCTATAATGTGTAACGAGTTTGTATGTGTATGAGCAAACAATGAGTCTCAACCAAACCTATGACTGAAGCCCTATCAAGATCTATGCTTATCGTTCCATAGATGAATATGGTATCATGCACTCCAGCAATAGGGCGAGTGAGGAGTTGTCAATTCCTAATAGCGCTATCCATAATGACCATTGGCTCAAAGAGTTAATGGTTAGAGATAAGGGAAGGGCCTTAGTACGATAAGTTCTCATGTTCCGTGTTGCATAGACATACATAGAGAGACATAGCAATAAAATAGCAATCATGTTTGATACAAATCAATTTAAATACAACATTAAAATAATAGTTTTTCGGGACATGCTTTTCCATCCCAAAACATAAAAACTGAAAATAGGGGAGTGCATGAATACTCACAACGTTTCGAGTAGGTACAAGTGGTACTTCGGAATGCACCAACGTCTTACTACCGGGATCCTACGACATCAAACACACACTAGTGAGTTTCCATGTCGAAATCTAATGCTAATATACTAAATTCTACATATAGTGAAATGCCAATTTATGTTTTAGTATTTGATTTTATATTAATTGGTTATACTTTTTCTGAAATAATGAAATTCTACAAATCGTGCGATTAATTACAACATTGGAATATAAATTTTCCAAATTTTTAAGTCCTTATTACAACATAAATTCACGGAAATAGCATTCAAAGGATAAAAATTCTCAAACTTTTTATTTAACTGTTATTACACAATACTAAGCTGGGAAAATTATAAAAATGGATTTCCAAGCTGTTTAATTATATTTTATGATTTTTGAGCATTTATTCCAATAAAAATTGAAATAAATAGAAAACAGTTTCCAAAATTACCCAAACTTTTTATTTAACTGTTATTATACATAAATAGGCTGGGAAAAATATAAAAGATATTTTTCAGTGGGTATTTCTATTTTTCCTTGTTTTATTCCTTTAAATAATCTTTAATTGAAGAAATAATATTAAACAGTTAAAATAAATTACCAAAAATTTTTGTAACATCATTTACAGTATAAATAACCTGAGAAAAATATCAAAAGTGGTCTTCATATTATATAATCCGGTTTTGGGTATTTATGTGTATTTAAGTGTAATTAACTTTAGAAATTTAGAGAAAAATAGTTTACTGTGGAGAAAAATCCTTAAAATTTTTATGTGACCTCCTACTGTAAAACATGATGTTCTGGTAAATTTTCATGAATTTTGGATAATCAGAACTATTTTTCCTATTTTTAAACCATTATAATTACCAAAAATTGGGAAAAATAGCAAGGCATGATGAAAAATGTTGAAATTATTTTTCTGAGTCATCCATCACAGGTAAGGTATGCGAAAATTGTTAGATAAAATTTTCACACTCTCTAAAGTGGTTTTGTGTTTTATTATATCCTAACAAAAAGAAAATTGGAAATCATACCAAACAGCAACAAACATTGATGAAATTTAGTGAGGGGTCATTATCCATCATAAGGGTCATTCATGAATTTGTTCCGGATTTATTGACATCTGGAAGTAATTTATGTGATTTATGCCCTTGGTTTCTAGCAATAATTTTAATAAATCAAAGAAATAATAAAAACTTTTGGTATTTTACAGATTATCACATGCATGTGAGGGCTTTCAAAAGGAAAAATGTTCGAAATTTATTCAGAACGGAAATAGGGGTATTGAACCCAAACAAGATAAGAAATGTTGCATGCAATGGTGCATGAGATGTAAATGTGGCTGAAGTTCATGAATTTGTGAAGCACATTCTGTGGGGTTTTAAGCAACGAAATTTCAGCCATCATTCACTGGATATGTTAAGTTTCTAAAGTATTTTTCCCCAGATTTATGGTTGGGTTTAAGGCCATTGATCATGCAAGGCAAAAATGGTGATCATAGAAAAAGAGCTGTTTGCGCAACCATTTTGTAAAAATTGCCAAAAATCGGATATTTAATATTTTACAGTAAGACCAGTTGGGTTTGAAAGTTAACTCATGGAGCTATCCAATTAAAAAAGAATATCATGATTTGGTTAAGGAATTACCGAGATATGGTCGTTCAAAGCTGAATAAAGTAATCTGGCAGATTGCATGTTTGCTTTGAGTGCATCCTTAGGACATTTTGACAAGAACATCATGCATGCCTTTGATAAGGTCCGATTTCTAGCACATGCATGGAGTGAATGAGCATCCAAGATGTACTAGAAATGTTTTAATGCTTTTGATCATGCAAGAACACAAAAGAAATGGAGAAGAAGATGTAATACTTGTTTTTGAAGTCACATGAACATATGTGCATCATTTTCACTCCTTGCATGGGTTTGATCCCGGATTTTCACCATTTCAAACACATGCATTGTGTTATGGTGAGAATCTACAAACCACAAGGGAAAAATAAAGATTTCTAGCCATGGAAAGGCATAGAATCCGAAAAGAAGAGAAAACTAAGAAGAAGAGGAAGTAGAATCATGAAATTATGGAAGAAGATGTTGTTGTTTACCTTGGTTTTGATCTTGAGGGAAGTGAGAACACTTCAAAGTCTTCAAAATCTCGAAATTTGGCAGAGGAATAAGAGAAATTTCGTAGTTAGAGAGATAGAGGAAGAGAGTTTGTGTGTTAGGAGGGTGGAGTGTGAGAGAGTGAAGAGAGAAGAGGTAGTGTGAAGGTTTAAGCTTAATGATTGAGTTTTGGGAAGAGAGAGGGCATGGGGAGGGGAGAATGGCCATATTTTTGAGTGGATTAGGGCCTTCTCTCTCCTCAATTCAAATTTTATAAAAATCCCTCCTTAATTTTATAAAAACCCTAATTTTTATAAAAGTGATTTTTTTTAAGCAATTTGATTTATTTAAAAATCTTGTTTTTAACTAATTAATTATGATTAATGCATGATAATTTATATTTCTATTTCATTGGTATAATCCATAATTTGATTAATAAAATTTGATATTTGGAAGTTTATAGCCAAATTTTATAAAGTTTTTAAGCTTTAAGATTTATAAATTTGGATTTTTAGCTCTCTTAGGGTTTTTGGAATATTGTTTGATATTCATCATCATAATGAAGTATAATTAGAATATTTTAATTTATTTTTAGGCGTTTTATACCCTTTTTCAATTATAACAAAGCTTGAAAGTTTCATTCAAATTATAGCATTGGCATTTCCTATTGTAGTTAAGCAACTTACTAGAATCGTAAGTGTCAAGTATATTAGTCCTAGGTCTTAGATGGATCCTAGTTTTTGTAAGATTTTGACCTAATTTATACTACTAGGCCATGGCATGATGTGCATGAATGGTTATTATAAAGATGCATGAGTCCGAGAATGACCTGAATTGACAGTTGTCACAGTATCCCCCACTTAAAAAGAATTTCGTCCCGAAATTCATTCTATATCATCGCTTGTCATCGTATGGGAAAAGTTGTGGATACTTTTCCTTCATGAAGTCCTCACGCTCCCAGGTGTACTCTGATCCGCGTTTTGAGTTCCATCGAACTTTCACAATCGGGATCTTACTCCGCTTAAGTTGTTTTACCTCCCTGCCAAGGATTTCTATCGGTTCCTCAACGAAGTTTAGCTTATCATTGATCTTAATTTCCTCCAGGGGTACTATCAATGTTTCGTTGGCTAGACATTTCTTAAGATTGGAGACGTGGAATGTGTCGTAAATGGCGCTTAACTCTTGGGGCAACTGGAGTTTATAAGCTACCGGACCAATCCTTTCAATGACTTCAAAGGGTCCAACATATCTCGGGCTTAGTTTTCCTTTCTTACCAAAACGCACAAGCCCTTTCCAAGGCGACACTTTTAAAAGTACCTTGTCTCCTACTTGGAATTCTAATGCTTTTCGACGATTATCCGCATAACTTTTCTGACGATCTCTAGCAGCTTTAAGCCTATCCTTGATGATAGCAATCTTGTCAGATGTTTCCTGGATAAGTTCGACTTTAGTCAACTGTCTGTCTCCGATTTCTGTCCAGCATAAGGGCGAACGACACTTGCATCCATACAATGCTTCATATGGAGCACATTGGATACTCGTGTGGTAACTGTTATTGTAGGAAAACTCAATTAGAGGCAAATGAGTATCCCAATTTCCTTTGAACTCAATGACACACGCTCGTAGCATGTCTTCCAATGTTTGTATTGTTCTCTCTGTTTGCCCATCTGTCTGAGGGTGGTAAGCTGTGCTCAAATCTATCTTGGTTCCTAGTGCCTTCTGTAACATCCACCAAAATCGAGATGTAAAACGACTATCTCTATCAGAAATGATAGATAGGGGTACACCATGCAGAGAAACAATTCTGTCGATGTAGATTTGGGCCAATTTTTCCATCTTGAAGTCTTCCCGAATGGGGAGAAAGTGAGCAGATTTCGTCAGTCGATCCACTATGACCCAAATTGAGTCGTGACCTTTAGAAGTTCTAGGAAGTTTGGTAACGAAATCCATGGATATCTGCTCCCATTTCCATTGGGGAATTTCGGGTTGTTGCAATAAGCCGGATGGTTTTTGATGTTCAGCTTTGACTATTGAGCAAGTTAAACACTTCCCAACATATAAGGCAATATCCCTTTTCATTCCAGGCCACCAATAGTACACTTTAAGATCCTTGTACATCTTATCCGCTCCAGGGTGGATTGAGTATTTAGATCGATGAGACTCCTCTAGTACTATGTCTCTCAGATTGTTAACCCTTGGAATCCAGACTCTGTCCTTAAAATAACGAACTCCATCAGGTTTGGTTTCAAATCTCACTTCTAAACCATGTAAAGTTTCACCTGGAAGATTTTCCCTGAATAAAGCTTTCTCCTGGGCATCAATGATTTGAGATTTCAAGTTTGTCTGAATTACCATTCCCAAAGCTCTCACACGGGAAGGTTTCACTCTTTCTTTTCTACTAAGAGCGTCAGCTACTACGTTAGCCTTCCCTGGGTGATATCGTACCTCACAGTCATAATCACTAAACAACTCTACCCATCTCCTCTGCCGCATGTTTAACATTTTCTGATCTAGGATGTGCTGAAGGCTTTTGTGATCGGTATAAATGGTGCACTTGGTTCCGTACAAATAATGCCTCCATATTTTAAGAGCGAAAACTATTGCTCCTAGTTCTAGATCATGGGTGGTATAATTCTTCTCATGCGGTTTGAGTTGTCTGGAAGCATACGCAATGACCTTATCTTTTTGCATTAACACACATCCTAATCCTTGATGAGACGCATCACAATATACTACAAAGTTCTCTGATCCCTCTGGTAAAGCCAGAATTGGTGCATTACACAACTTGTTTTTCAGGATTTGAAACGCCTCTTCGTGTTTCTCTTCCCAGAGAAATTTTCTGTCTTTTTGGGTCAAAGATGTTAATGGTTGAGCAATCCTAGAGAAATTCTCAATGAAGCGTCTGTAGTACCCAGCTAATCCTAGGAACTGTCGTATTTCTGTCGGGGTTTTGGGGGCTTCCCATTTCTTGATTGCCTCGATCTTAGCTGGATCTACATGAATTCCTCTTTCGCCGATCACATGACCAAGGAAATGTACTTCCCGAATCCAAAATTCACACTTAGTGAACTTGGCATACAATTTCTGCTCCTTCAACAGCTCCAACACTAGCTTCAGATGTCTCTCATGATCTTCTTTGGTTTGTGAGTAAACAAGTATGTCATCGATAAATACAATTACAAACTTGTCTAGGTATGGTCTACAGACCCTATTCATCAAATCCATGAAAACAGCGGGTGCGTTCGTTAGTCCAAAAGGCATGACTAAGAACTCATAATGTCCATAACGGGTTCTAAATGCTGTTTTGTGAATGTCTCCTTCGTGAACTCTTAGTTGATGGTATCCTGATCGGAGGTCGATCTTTGAGAAGTATGAAGCGCCCTACAACTGATCGAACAAGTCATCTATTCGAGGGAGAGGATATCGATTCTTGATTGTCAACTTGTTCAGTTCTCTATAATCAATACACATTCGGAATGACCCGTCTTTCTTTTTGACGAATAACACTGGAGCTCCCCAAGGTGAAGAACTTGGTCGTATGAACCCTTTGTCTAGAAGTTCTTGAAGTTGTCCAGACAGTTCTTGCATCTCGGATGGCGCGAGGCGATATGGTGCTTTTGCTACCAGTGCCGCTCCGGGAATTAAGTCTATCCGAAATTCGACCTGTCTGTGAGGGGGTAGACCGGGTAATTCCTCCGGAAACACTTCGGGATAGTTTTGAACCACCGGGATCTCCTTGAGTTGCTTAGCTTCAGGTTCTCTTTCTATCACGTGGGCCATGAATGCAATACAATCCTTTTCAGGTACTTATGAATCTTTATGCTCGATACAATGTTTAAACTTCTTCCTGGCTTCTCACCGTGTATGATAAGGGTTTCTCCATTAGGGAGAGGTATCCTAATGACTTTCTCGTAACAACCAATGTCCGCTCTATTCTTGGATAACCAATCCATTCCTACTATTACATCAAAACTACCTAGCTCGATAGGAATTAGGTCAATGCTAAAGAGTTTATCAGCTAAATTCAGAGTACAACCAGGAATTATATCGTCAGCCCTAATTTCATACCCATCAGCAAGTTCAATAGTATGAGTATTCCTCATCTTTCTTGATTTCAAGTCGAGTACCGGTCTAAATGTTAAAGAAACGAAACTCCAATCTGCTCCCGCATCGAATATTACTGATGCAAAATGACTGTTCAGGAGAAACGTACCTGTTATCACTTCAGGGTTCTGACGAGCTTCTTCTGCACCAATCACAAAGGCTACACCTCTTGGCCGCCCACCTTGATTTCCTTGGAAATTTTGCCTAGCTTGGCCTTGTCCATTGTTACCAGGCCCCTTGTTCAGTTTGGGACAAGCACTACGCAGATGATCAGTACTCCCGCACTCGTAACATGCCCTTTTTCCATCCTTATTCAGCTTACAATACTTCGGGTAATGGCCTGTCTGTTTACAGTTTTGGCACACTGGGCAAGCTCCCTTGTGATGGAAGTTACACTTATTGCACTTCGGAAGCGGCCCTGAGTACTGCTTTCGTTCCTGCACTTCCCGTTGCTCAGCTATCACAGCAAGACTGTGATGTAGGCCCGCTGCCATCGAATGCATCCTCCGGGACTCCTCCGGGGTCATACCTGACTGCCTGACAGGTATCCCTATAACTCGCTGAGGTGAGGGTGCTCTCGGTCCTGCCATGCTGGGTCCTACCCGACTGGTTCCTGCCGTGCCAAGTCCTGCTGTACTGGTTGCTATCCTTCCTGGGATAGGGACACTCTTCCTTGCTGTCCTCCGAATACGAAGCCCATAAAGTGGTGGTTGTGGCAACACTGATGTAGGTGATGCCTCGCGTCGTTGACTCGGGGCGTTGTCATTGCTGATCTGCACCGAGTTCCCTGTATCTTCCGTATCCTCTGATGGGTCTTCTTCTACCGAGGCGGGGGATTACGTCGAGGGATAATAGTGACGTAGCCGGACTCATCGGCTGAGGCGGCAGCGTGGGAAGATGACGATGTTGACATAGTGGACTGAGACATAATTTCAATGAGATATGAAATAAATAGCAATGTATACCTATAATATGCAATGCTTACACACACCAAAATTAACCTTTTTGAATTTTTGAAATAAAGTTTTCTCAAATATTTTTGTTGAACATGTTGTATAAATCTTTCCTTAATTAAACATAGGTGATCAGGCTATGTTTAATCGAGGTCCAATAATACAACTCCCGACCTAATTATACTAGTAATATGTTTGATGTAAAAAGAATTTCTTTGTAAGTTTTAGTTATAGGTTGTGTTTTCTTAAAAAAAACTGATGTTCTCTATAACTTTAGCTCTGATACCACTTCTGTCACACCCCGCTAAAGCCGAAACGCAAGGTATGACAGCGACAAAGGTTTCATTGCAAAAGATAAAGATACATCACCATAGCAATATTTAAAAGTTTACAACCCATAGCTTAAACAAAACAAAGTACAAGTTTTCCAAAATGACATTGTTCAAAATATAACTTCATAAAATAACTTCCACACGATGCAGCATGCTCTATGATGATGAATCTCTATATCCACTTACTAATTATTTCCTGAAAAAGCATGTAAAACGAGCGTCAACTATGAAAATAGTTGGTGAGTTCACAGGTTTATAAAATCAAGATTTGGTATAAGACTTTTCATAAATACAAGTACATTGCTTTAATGAGAACAAAGTTCATTGCTATAATGAGAAACAAAGTTGATTGCTAAAATTGATAAACGAGTTTATTGCCATAATAGATAACAAGTTTATTGCTATAATGTGTAACGAGTTTGTATGTGTATGTGCAAACAATGAGTCTCAACCAAACCTATGACTGAAGCCCTATCAAGATCTATGCTTATCGTTCCATAGATGAATATGGTATCATGCACTCCAGCAATAGGGCGAGTGAGGAGTTGTCAATTCCTAATAGCGCTATCCATAATGACCATTGGCTCAAAGAGTTAATGGTTAGAGATAAGGGAAGGGCCTTAGTACGATAAGTTCTCATGTTCCGTGTTGCATAGACATACATAGAGAGACATAGCAATAAAATAGCAATCATGTTTGATACAAATCAATTTAAATACAACATTAAAATAATAGTTTTTCGGGACATGCTTTTCCACCCCAAAACATAAAAACTGAAAATAGGGGAGTGCGTGAATACTCACAACGTTTCGAGTAGGTACAAGTGGTACTTCGGAATGCACCAACGTCTTACTACCGGGATCCTACGACATCAAACACACACTAGTGAGTTTCCATGTCGAAATCTAATGCTAATATACTAAATTCTACATATAGTGAAATGCCAATTTATGTTTTAGTATTTGATTTTATATTAATTGGTTACACTTTTTCTGAAATAATCAAATTCTACAAATCGTGCGATTAATTACAACATTGGAATATAAATTTTCCAAATTTTTAAGTCCTTATTACAACATAAATTCACGGAAATAGCATTCAAAGGATAAAAATTCTCAAACTTTTTATTTAACTGTTATTACACAATACTAAGCTGGGAAAATTATAAAAATGGATTTCCAAGCTGTTTAATTATATTTTATGATTTTTGAGCATTTATTCCAATAAAAATTGAAATAAATAGAAAACAGTTTCCAAAATTACCCAAACTTTTTATTTAACTATTATTATACATAAATAGGCTGGGAAAAATATAAAAGATATTTTTCAGTGGGTATTTCTATTTTTCCTTGTTTTATTCATTTAAATAATCTTTAATTGAAGAAATAATATTAAACAGTTAAAATAAATTACCAAAAATTTTTGTAACATCATTTACAGTATAAATAACCTGAGAAAAATATCAAAAGTGGTCTTCATATTATATAATCCGGTTTTGGGTATTTATGTGTATTTAAGTGTAATTAACTTTAGAAATTTAGAGAAAAATAGTTTACAGTGGAGAAAAATCCTTAAAATTTTTATGTAACCTCCTACTGTAAAACATGATGTTCTGGTAAATTTTCATGAATTTTGGATAATCAGAACTATTTTTCCTATTTTTAAACCATTATAATTACCAAAAATTGGGAAAAATAGCAAGGCATGATGAAAAATGTTGAAATTATTTTTCTGAGTCATCCATCACAGGTAAGGTATGCGAAAATTGTTAGATAAAATTTTCACACTCTGCAAAGTGGTTTTGTGTTTTATTATATCCTAACAAAAAGAAAATTGGAAATCATACCAAACAGCAACAAACATTGATGAAATTTAGTGAGGGGTCATTGTCCATCATAAGGGTCATTCATGAATTTGTTCCGGATTTATTGACCTCTGGAAGTATTTTATGTGATTTATGCCCTTGGTTTCTAGCAATAATTTTAATAAATCAAAAAAATAATAAAAGCTTTTGGTATTTTACAGATTATCACATGCATGTGAGGGCTTTCAAAAGGAAAAATGTTCGAAATTTATTCAGAACGGAAATAGGGGTATTGAACCCAAACAAGATAAGAAATGTTGCATGCAATGGTGCATGAGATGTAAATGTGGCTGAAGTTCATGAATTTGTGAAGCACATTCTGTGGGGTTTTAAGCCACGAAATTTCAGCCATCATTCACTGGATATGTTAAGTTTCTAAAGTATTTTTCCCCAGATTTATGGTTGGGTTTAAGGCCATTGATCATGCAAGGCAAAAATGGTGATCATAGAAAAAGAGCTGTTTGCGCAACCATTTTGTAAAAATTGCCAAAAATCGGATATTTAATATTTTACAGTAAGACCAGTTGGGTTTGAAAGTTAACTCATGGAGCTATCCAATGCAAAAAGAATATCATGATTTGGTTAAGGAATTACCGAGATATGGTCGTTCAAAGCTGAATAAAGTAATCTGGCAGATTGCATGTTTGCTTTGAGTGCATCCTTAGGACATTTTGACAAGAACATCATGCATGCCTTTGATAAGGTCCGATTTCTAGCACATGCATGGAGTGAATGAGCATCCAAGATGTACTAGAAATGTTTTAATGCTTTTGATCATGCAAGAACACAAAAGAAATGGAGAAGAAGATGTAATACTTGTTTTTGAAGTCACATGAACATATGTGCATCATTTTCACTCCTTGCATGGGTTTGATCCCGGATTTTCACCATTTCAAACACATTCATTGTGTTATGGTGAGAATCTACAAACCACAAGGGAAAAATAAAGATTTCTAGCCATGGAAAGGCATAGAATCCGAAAAGAAGAGAAAACTAAGAAGAAGAGGAAGTAGAATCATGAAATTATGGAAGAAGATGTTGTTGTTTACCTTGGTTTTGATCTTGAGGGAAGTAAGAACACTTCAAAGTCTTCAAAATCTCGAAATTTGGCAGAGGAATGAGAGAAATTTCATGAGTTAGAGAGAGAGAGGAAGAGAGTTTGTGTGTTAGGAGGGTGGAGTGTGAGAGAGTGAAGAGAGAAGAGGTAGTGTGAAGGTTTAAGCTTAATGATTGAGTTTTGGGAAGAGAGAGGGCATGGGGGAGGGGAGAATGGCCAGATTTTTGAGTGGATTAGGGCCTTCTCTCTCCTTAATTCAAATTTTATAAAAATCCCTCCTTAATTTTATAAAAACCCTAATTTTTATAAAAGTGATTTTTTTTAAGCAATTTGATTTATTTAAAAATCTTGTTTTTAACTAATTAATTATGATTAATGCATGATAATTTATATTTCTATTTCATTGGTATAATCCATAATTTGATTAATAAAATTTGATACTTGGAAGTTTATAGCCAAATTTTATAAAGTTTTTAAGCTTTAAGATTTATAAATTTGGATTTTTAGCTCTCTTAGGGTTTTTGGAATATTGTTTGATATTCATCATCATAATGAAGTATAATTAGAATATTTTAATTTATTTTTAGGGTTTTATACCCTTTTTCAATTATAAAAAAGCTTGAAAGTTTCATTCAAATTATAGCATTGGCATTTCCTATTGTAGTTAAGCAACTTACTAGAATCGTAAGTGTCAAGTATATTAGTCCTAGGTCTTAGATGGATCCTAGTTTTTGTAAGATTTTGACCTAATTTATACTACTAGGCCATGGCATGATGTGCATGAATGGTTATTATAAAGATGCATGAGTCCGAGAATGACCTGAATTGACAGTTGTCACAATTTATGAGTAAAGTGTTGCTATCTTTTGTCAATCGTTTACTATTATTTCTTTTGCATGTTTTGACTTCCAGAATATTTATGTTGTGTTTTACATATTATTCAAATTATCCACAGTCAGTCATATGTTGGAAGTAGATATGAATTAAGACTGTCATGAGTTGGTTGTAGAGGTCTAAGATGTTGGACATGGCCTCAACACTCATGAGTGCTCATAAGTTCTGAGTATTGGATTCAACCCACGCTCGCTGGCATCACTTCATGGAATTTATCTCGAGTGATCGAGAGACGGTAATATCATATAAGTATTCAAATCTAGAGATATGACTTGTTGACTATGAGTTGGTTATGCATTGATCGTGCGAAAACGCATTGGTAACTCGATGTTAGAAAACGTGTGTTTGTGTATGATTTAACAAGTAGTAGACAAGCATATGATTCGAATTTTATCTGTTCCTTCTTGGATTAGAAGCGATATATGGGCCCCTCGATGATTTTTTTTTGACCTATGTACCGGGCTCGGTCAGAACTAAGTTGATGTGTTCAATTAAGTTCTATGTCAAACAAATCGGAAATCGGGAAACAAACTGCTGGACAAAAGTAAGACATTGTTCCATGTATTTGTCCGGCTGATATCTAGAACAGAGGATTATATGATCACTTATCTGAAATGGCATATCATCATCTTCTCAGTTCCGAGAGACCTTGAAAAGAGCTACGATTGCTGATCGGTTCCTGAAGTCATACTTGCAGTTATAGTTATTAGACTTATCCAAGTGGGAGACTGTTGGATAAGGTGTCTAAGTCCATAACTATTTCTGGTATGTACTTGACCCGACCCGGCATGGTCCATTTGGGTTGCATGGCATCATGCATTTGGATAGACTAAATGAGAGAAATAACACTTATGGTTTATTAATATATTATAAGTTCTAATATATTAATAGTATTATTTAATTAATATTGATCAAGAATTAATTTGGAATTAATTAAGTGATCAAAAGATGACTAATTAAATATATGGTTTGATTATGTAAATCATCCATAACTTGTATAGTGGGCTAAAAGGCTCCATGGATTATCAAGTTGGGTTAAACCCATTGGATGCTCCATGGAGGCTCCATAGGAGTTACAAACCCATGGGTCATGGAAATGAAGAGTCATGTCACATTAGGGTTTACATGGTGTAACCCTAGATGTGACACACTATATAAGGAACATGATACTTACAAAAACCGGTTACACAAAGAACAAGAGAGGGCAAGCCGATTTTTACAAGTGTTATACATTCTCTAAAGTTATTCCAAAGCATTTGGTGTTGTGTGAAACATTTGAGGCATCACACTTGGCGTGCTAGGCTGTCAAGGTTTTCAAGGAATCATAACAACTACAAGGTATGTAATTCTAGCCATCTTTTATGTTAAAAGTTCCCCATGTATGCTAGATAGGATTATGAACCTTGGAAATCATATTTTGCATGTATTTTAGACAAACATAGATCCAAGGTTTTCTAGGGTTGCATGTACACTTAGGAGTGTTAGAATGCTCAAAACCCATCAGGCATGTGCACACACAAACCTTCCATCTTGGTGTATACTAGCCAATAGGGCTTCAATGACCTTGAACTTGTGGGTCAGGGAGAATTATTGGAGGAGGTGGAGGAAGAGAAGTTCCACTACAACACGAAGAAGGGATTAATCTTTCACCTCGATCGTCTTGTGGAATATCATCTTTATGAGGAAATTTATATTCAAAAGATTCGGAAAGACCATAGTTGTCAGAACTAGACATCTACAAGGGAGAAATTCAAGTTGGTTGATTTAAGTCCTTAATATAACACCCAAATGAAATATTAAGGCTAGGACCCGACACAATATTTTACAATTCGGAAGAGGGATGTCGTAATCCAATTGCAAGGTATTTGAAGGTAGGTAAATGACGATTTACCAATTTCTACCATGAAAAACGAAATTGATTACTAAGTTTTAAATGAATTGAAATTCCTAGATTCTTTGAGATTCATTAAAATTTTCAATGGCATGTTTAAATCTCAATTGTGCCCTTCAAGTTTGTGACTGGGATGCCGAGGATCACAAACAAGGTGTGAATAACCATGCAAATTAGCTTGGTACCATCTATGTCATTTATCCCATAATCAATATGCCGGTTAACCACACACGCTCCATTGATCTATGACAAACATCGAGCTACCCTTTGCCACACACTGTCGGTCCCAGATTAGTGTGCCGGTTAACTACACACGCTCCACTAACGACTTAACAAGGTGCAAAGTGCAATTTCATGGGTTAGCACCAAATTCACATTTTTCCTAAGTAACTAAGATTTGGAATTTATAAGTGTTTAGTTACTTGGTATTGTCATTATACTTTTAATGAGAATTAATGTCCTATCCTACCCGTTCGGCTAACGACCCTCCACCAGTCAAGGAAGCGGTGGGTGAGAGTGGACACCCATTAAACCACCATTTTATAGGCATTAACCTTATACCCCCTTATAATCCGGCTTCGTGAATGAGACATACTAACGGTAATACTGACTCTTTAACTTATACATATATAATTATTAAACTTTTAATTTTATTTAGTGTAAGGGTGTATTTTAAACTTTTAAAATACTACATGGTTTAATCCATTAATAAATTATACTCTTAAATTAATTAAACTTAAACCATGTCATTATGGAATTCTTAATTCTCTTTTAATTAAAAACTTTAATTAATTTAATAAAGTCCATAAGGTGCAATTTGAACTACTCAAATACTTCAAGGTTCTAAATATAAAAAATTCAAAATTAAAAAAAACTATTTAATTAATTTTTTAATATATGAACCCAAGAGTTACACATTTTTAATCGCAAGAGTTTCTTAATTTGAGACTTTTCAAATACCAAAACTTGAGGGCAAGTTTTGTAACTCTTGAACTGTAACAAACCGTTATTTCAAACCAATGTAATAATATAGGTCAATTTGTAGTTCTTTTTAAAATAATAAAGAGAAATTGTAGCATACTGTGTACATTTACATAATCGACCCTCAAAAATGAAGTATTAAATAATCTCGATTGGGATAAACAAAGTGGTAGAGATTGTAACAAGGTTTCCAAAAATATAAAGAACACTAAAATCCAAGTTATAACAAAGAAGTTATGACCAATCGAAAATCCGCAACAAAACCGGCAAAACACTGTTCAGTGTACAAAGTGAGTTTTCAATAAAAGGCTTTTTAGCCTTAACAATGTAAATGAAAGTTAGAGATTATGTTAAACCGAGAACTTTCATAAAAAGAACGTCAAAATCTGACTTCGTATGAGGAAGTTATGATTTTTCTAAGTTTCAGTATAGCAGTATACAACTAAAAACTCGAAATAAAGATCGAGTGATTTTTAGCCAACACAACCTAAACGAGAATTGAAGGTCTCGTCAATAGTAGTACAATGGTAAAAAGACAAACAAAAACGGACGTCGGATGAAGAAGTTATGAATTTTTAACGGATTTTCCTATCCCGGTCTGTTAAAAATAATAATATTAAAAATAAAGTCAAATTTAGCCGACGAAGTGTACGCGAAAGTCGTAAAGTATAATTTTACCTATGCGTGCATATAAAGAACATCGAAAACGGAGCTCGTATGCGAAAGTTATGAATTTCGCAAGTTTTGGGCACAAAAATCGAAAAATATTGAAAATCGGGAAAAATCGCGTGGCTGGGGTTCGGCCACGTCACCTCCCATGTGAGGCTCCTCGTGTCCGCCCCGTGTCCGCTTCTGATTCGACTGAATTCGCGGCTCAGTGAGAAGCCGAAGCGTCTCGCCACCTGTCCGATGCGAGCCTCCCCCTCGCCACCTGTCCGAGGACGTGTCCTCTTCCCCTCCCTTCGAATCCGAGGCTTCGGCCTTATATATAGTTGCGAGATCCTCCGGTTTTAACCCCATTTTTACAAAATTTTCCATCCTTTTTCATCTCTTTCACTCCCACAAACTTACTTACAACCCCCAAAGCCCCGGTATCATATCTAAAACCCTAAGCAAGCCTCGAAGCGCCGAGATTCTATAGAAAAACAACCTTCTCCAGTCGAAACTCTGTCCGAGTAAAGCCGGTTTTTCATCAAATAAACTCATTTCCAGAAAACGAAACGCTATCCAAATCACCACATATCAAGTGAGTTCATACCCCCGTATTTTCATAGTTTTTACTGTTTTAAGAGGGGGGGGGGGGGGGAATACAAGTCTAACACAAGAAGGGAATACAAGTCTAACACAAGAATTTTGTGTTACAAACAAATGCTATCCAATTTGTGATAAAATGACATTAAGTCATCAAAAATATTTCAAAATATTAAACTCCTTAAATAATGTCATTAATATTATTTTTTTCATTTAAATGCATTTATATGTATTAGTAACAATATTAATAATAACAAGTTCAAAAAATAGTTTTCTTATTTATATTTTTAATAATAATAATAATAATAATAATAATAATAATAATAAGGGTTTTATTTGTAGAAAAGTCTTAATATTTTTGTTTACAGAAAAGTCCTAATATTTTTTGTTTACAGAAAAGTCCCAATATATAGGGTTAGTTTACGAAATAGTCCCAAATGAATTTGGTACCGGTTTCAACCGGTCAAAAAGGGTCAAACTGCAAATTTTTGCCGGTTTTCAGGACTTTTTCGTTCAAAAAAAAAATCTTGGGACTAAAGTGTAACTTTTCCGCAAATATTGGGACTTTTCTAAAGATTTCCCTATATTTTTTCCCAAAAATCATATATATATATATATATATATATATATATATATATATATATATATATATATAGAAAAGTTCAATAGAGAACCATAATTATTGGTTCTTCAAGGAACCAAATCTTTTTTTCAATTTCTAGAGCTTATTCTTAATCGAAAAAAAATCTAAAAATATCTAAATTCATATATTAACATTGTGAATGTGAAAAATATTTTTCAGATTCACCGTGTGAATCCGGATTCACATTGTCAATTTGACGTAAAAAAAAATCGAATTTGATATCATTGGAAAAAGGATAAAAAGTTATGAATTTCTGTATTTTTAGTTTTTTTTTTTTTTTGATAAAAAATAAGTTCTAAGAGTTGAAAAAAAGATTGGTTCCTTGGTTAATTATGGTTCTCTATTGAACCTCACCCTATATATATATATATATATATATATATATATATATATATATATATATATATATATATATATATATATAAAAGGCTTAGGACTGATAACTCATTTTGGGTCATTTTCCTTGTTTGGATGTGAGCTTATAGTATCAGTTATTTGTCCGAATGTCGTTCAAATTTTACTTATATATAATTGTATATGTATATAAATATAAAAGTTATTTCATACCCTTTGTTACATGTTGAGCAAGGGATTACATTCAAAAACTGTTAATACCAAATTCAGAAAGTACATATATATTATAATAAGTATAATTTATGATACATAGAACATTAATTCACGATTCGAGTATACTAGAATACACCGTTTTATAAGAGACAATGGTTTGATTCAAAACTAATCAAGGATATACAACTTTCAAATACATGTTAAGAATACTAAATCAGGAGTATACAATCAATCATTATTTCAGGATGATTGAGTTTTTATAACTATTATACATGTAACGTCTATATGCTTTTTATGAGTCATTTGATTCAGGTTGTTTAATTCATTTAAACAATATAGTAAAAGTCCAGATATTATAACTAGAATCTCCAGTCAGGGGATCGAAACAAGTTGTGTGTAGATCTATATTAGGACTGACAACCCCGAACTCAGGCTGCTAGCTACAGTCAGACATACACGCCAATGAGTGACAATTGTTATCAACAGTTTAAACGCCTACAAAGCGTTTGTTTCAGGCCATCTAGTCTCAGTATGGTTATAATAACTCATTAAAAAGATATTAACAATATGTTAGTGTATAATTAGCTAAAACATGAGTACATTATCAAAGTACTAGTTTACAGAGATACTGTTTACAGTATTACAATACAGTTTACAATAACAACTGGTGGAACCAGGCACACTCACAGTTACAAGTTTTACATAAAGAAATACAAATACTGAACATTTGTTTACAAATAGAACGGTTTTATGAGATTAAAACTACTTTTCATATACAACAAAAAATATAGGATTTTCTGGAACAGTTTACATATTCAAACAACATAAAACATACTTTCAAACATAAACACTTATGCACTCACTCAACTTTATGTTGATACTCTCCTTTCAAATTCCTTGTATTCTCAGGGAAACAATAAACAGGTACTCCCCGCGCTTTTTGAGAAGATGGAGCTATTTTGAGTCATATCTTCTGTATTTTTCTATAACGATGTTGGTGTCAATATACAATGATTGAACACATGTAAATACTTTTACTTTTAAATGCAATGGTTGTTTGTACTTTGATTACTATGATGCATGTGTTGTGATACTACAAATGAAGTCCTCCACCCCCGGACGTTTCCGCCGTCTGGTTTGGGGGTATGACAGATTGGTATCAGGGCATTGTTTATAGGGAACTCAGTGTCACACCCCGCTAAAGCGGAAACGCAAGATATGACAGCGATAACTGTTTCATTGCAAAAGATAAAGATACATCACCATAGCAATATTTAAAAGTTTACAACCCATAGCTTAAACAAAACAAAGTACAAGTTTTCCAAAATGACATTGTTCAAAATATATAACTTCATAAAATAACTTCCACACGATGCAGCATGCTCTATGATGATGAATCTCTATATCCACTTACTAATTATTTCCTGAAAAAGCATGTAAAACGAGCGTCAACTATGAAAATAGTTGGTGAGTTCACAGGTTTATAAAATCAAGATTTGGTATAAGACTTTTCATAAATACAAGTACATTGCTTTAATGAGAACAAAGTTCATTGCTATAATGAGAAACAAAGTTGATTGCTAAAATTGATAAACGAGTTTATTGCCATAATAAATAACAAGTTTATTGCTATAACGAGAAACGAGTTTGTATGTGTATGAGCAAACAATGAGTCTCAACCAAACCTATGACTAAAACCCTATCAAGATCTATGCTTATCGTTCCATAGATGAATATGGTATCATGCACTCCAGCAATAGGGCGAGTGAGGAGTTGTCAATTCCTAATAGCGCTATCCATAATGACCATTGGCTCAAAGAGTTAATGGTTAGAGATAAGGGAAGGGCCTTAGTACGATAAGTTCTCATGTTCCGTGTTGCATAGACATACATAGAGAGACATAGCAATAAAATAGCAATCATGTTTGATACAAATCAATTTAAATACAACATTCAAATAATAGTTTTTCGGGACATGCTTTTCCACCCCAAAACATAAAAACTGAAAATAGGGGAGTGCGTGAATACTCACAATGTTTCGAGTAGATACAAGTGGTGCCTTGGAATACACCAACGTCTTAATGCCGGGATCCTACGACATCAAACACACACTAGTGAGTTTCCATGTCGAAATCTAATGCTAATATACTAAACTCTACATATAGTGAAATGCCAATTTATGTTCTAATATTGGATTTTATATTAATTGGTTACACTTTTTCTGAAATGATGAAATTCTACAAGTCATGCGATAAATACAACTTTGGGATATTAATTTTCCAGATTTAGTAATATAAGTTTAAGGGTGTTTCAACACATTTAAAGGTGTTTTAAATTCCTAAAAATGTAAAATATTATCAAATAGTTTCCAAAAATTGTCAAACCTCGTATTTTTGATTCTAAATACAATATAGGTTTTCCAGAAAATTTTCCTTGAATTTTTGATATGGTTAACTATTTTCCAAATTTTTAAGCCTTGATAACAACATAAATTCACGAAAAATAGCATTCAATGGATAAAAATTCTCAAACTTTTTATTTTACTGTTATTACACATTACTAAGCTGGGAAAAATATAAAAATGGATTTCCAAGCTGTTTAATTATATTTTACGATTTTTGAGCATTTATTCCAATAAAAATTGAAATAAATAGAAAACAGTTTCCAAAATTACTCAAACTTTTGATTTAACTGTTATTAAACATACCTAGGCTGGGAAAAATATAAAAGATATTTTTCAGTGGTTATTTCTATTTTTCCTTGTTTTATACCCTTAAATAATCATTAATTGAAGAATAAATAACAAACAGTTAACATAAATTACCAAAAAATTTTGTAACATCATTTACAGTACAAGTAATCTGGGAAAAATACCAAAAGTGGTTTTCATATTGTATAATCCGGTTTCGGGTATTTATGTGTATTTAAGTGTATTTAAGTGTATTTAACCTTAGAAAATAGGAGAAAAATAGTATACAGTAGAGGAAAATCATCAAAATTTTTATGTAACCTCCTAATGTACAACATGATGTTCTGGTAAATTTTCATGAATTTTTGGATAATCAGAACTATTTTTCCTATTTCTAGGCCATTATAACTACCAAAAATTGGGAAAAATAGAAAGGCATGATGAAAAATTCTGAAATTATTTTTCTGAGTCTCCCACCACAGTAAGAGCTACGAAAATTGTTAGATACAATTTTCACACTCTTTAAAGTGGTTTTGTGATTTATTGCACCCAAACAAAAAGAAAATCGAAAATCATATTAAACAGCAACATAAATCGATGAAATTTAATGAGAGGTCATTATTCACCATAGGGGTCATCCACGAATTTATTCCAGATTTATAGACCTCTGGAAGTATTTTATGTGATTTATGCCCTTGTTTTCTTGCAACAATTTTAATAAATCAAGGAAACGATAAAAACTCTTGAGATTTTCCAGATATTCATATTACCTTAATGGGAATCTGGAAAAATTTTGATTTGAGCAGAAAAGAACTTTTAGATATTTTTCTAGACACAATCATTTACATGCACTATTAACAATGTACTTTGATCATCAAGCTCTTTAGCTTGGTGTTCTTCACATGCATCACGGTTTGAAGACCATGCATGGACATATGTTTGTTATAGTGATGTTTTTAAAGGAAATACTTGAATGCATAAGGTGTATGAGCCTTTAAAACTTGTAAAAATCCGAACCTTAGTGTTTGACATAGGTTTTGGTCCTTGGATTTCACCATTAAACAACATGCATGTTGTTCTTGGGTGAGATCCTACCACCATCATCATCAAACACGACATTCATGAACATGTTCATGAATGTTCATAAAGAATGGTGTAGAAGGAGGAGAAGTACAAGAAAACCCTTTAAAAACAAGAAGGAAAAGTAAGGAAAATGAAGGATTTTCGTGAATACCTTGAAGAACAACCTTAGAAGATGAAGATTTGAGTGTGGAGAGGTGTTCTTGGCTGATGATTTTCCTGGGTTTGGAGAGAGAGGAGGAGAGTTTGAGAGTTGAAAGGGTGGAGTGTGAGAGAGAGTGAAGAGAGAAGTGGAAGAGTGGGGATTGTGTTTTAATGATTGAAGTTTTGGGAAGAGAGAGGGCATGGGGGAGAGGATGCACGAATTTTATGAGTGAGAGAGGCTCCCTCTCTCCTAAAATTCAAATTATATAATTCTCCCTTCAATTTTTATAAAACCTAAATTTTTATAAAATGTCTCTTTAAGCAATTTTTGATTTATTTAAAAATCTTGTTTTTTTTAACTAATAAATTATGATTAATGTATGATAATTTAAATTTCTATTTCATTGATTATAGTCTATAATTTGATTAATAAAAATTTTATATTAGGAAGTTTATAGAAATTTTATAAAGTTTTTAAGCTTTAAAGTTTATAAATTTGGATTTTTGGGCTCTTTAGAGTTTTTGGAACATTGTTTGATATTCACCATCATATTGGGATGAAATTAGGATATTTTAATTTATTTTTAGGGTTTTATACCCTTTTTCAATTGTAACAAAGTTTGAAGTTTCATTCTAATTATGGTATTGGCATTTCCTATTGTAGTTAAACAACTTACTAGAATTGTAAGAGTCAAGTATATTAGTCCTACATCTTAGTTGGATCCTAGTTTATGCAAGATTTTGACCTAATTTATACTACTAGGCCATGGCATGTTATGCATGAATGGTTTTTATAAAGATGCATGAGTCCGAGAATGACCTGAATTAACAGTTGTCACAGTATCCCCCACTTATAAAGAATTTCGTCCCGAAATTCATTCTATGTCATCGTTTGTCATCGCATGGGAAAAGTTGTGGATACTTTTCCTTCATGAAGTCCCCACGCTCCCAGGTGTACTCCGGCCCGCGTTTTGAGTTTCATCGAACTTTCACAATCGGAATCTTACTCCGCTTAAGTTGTTTCACCTCTCTGTCAAGGATTTCTATCGGTTCCTCAACAAAGGTTAGCTTATCATTGATCTTAATTTCCTCCAGAGGTACTATCAATGCTTCGTCGGCTAAACATTTCTTAAGATTGGAGACGTGGAATGTGTCGTGAATGGCGCTTAACTCTTGGGGTAATCGGAGTTTATATGCCACCGGACCAATCCTTTCAATGATCTCGAAGGGTCCAACATATCTTGGGCTTAGTTTTCCTTTCTTACCAAAACGTACAAGCCCTTTCCAAGGCGACACCTTTAGAAGTACCTTGTCTCCAACTTGGAATTCTAATGGTTTTCGATGATTATCCGCATAACTTTTCTGACGATCTCTGCCGGCTTTAAGCCTATCTTTGATGATAGCAATCTTGTCAGTTGTTTCCTGGATAAGGTCGAGTCTAGTCAATTGTCTATCTCCGATTTATGTCCAGCATAAGGGCGAACGACACTTGCGTCCATACAATGCTTCATATGGAGCACATTGGATACTCGTGTGGTAACTGTTATTGTAGGAAAACTCAATTAGAGGCAAATGAGTATCCCAATTTCCTTTGAACTCAATGACACACGCCCGTAGCATGTCTTAAAATGTTTGTATTGTTCTCTCTGTCTGCCCATCTGTCTGAGGGTGGTAAGCTGTGCTCAAATTTATCTTGGTTCCTAGTGCCTTCTGTAACATCCACCAAAATCGTGATGTAAAACGACTATCTCTATCAGAAATGATAGATAGGGGTACACCATGCAGAGAAACAATTTTGTCGATGTAGATTTGGGCCAATTTTTCCATCTTGAAGTCTTCCCGAATGGGGAGAAAGTGAGCAGATTTCGTCAGTCGATCCACTATGACCCAAATTGAGTCGTGACCTTTAGAAGTTCTAGGAAGTTGTCCGGACAGTTTTTGCATCTCGGATGGCGCGAGGCGATATGGTGCTTTTGCTACCGGTGCCACTCCGGGAATTAAGTCTATCTGAAATTCAACCTGTCTGTGAGGGGGTAGACCGGGTAATTCCTCCGGAAACACTTCGGGATAGTTTTGAACCACTGGAATCTCCTTGAGTTGCTTAGCTTCGGGTTCTCTTTCTATCACGTGGTCCATGAATGCGATACAATCCTTTTTCAGGTACTTATGAATCTTTATGCTCGATACAATGTTTAAACTTCTTCCTAGCTTCTCACCGTGTATGATAAGGGTTTCTCCATAAGGGAGAGGTATCCTAATGACTTTCTCGTAACAACCAATGTCCGCTCTATTCTTGGATAACCAATCCATTCCTACTATTACATCAAAACTACCTAGCTCGATAGGAATTAGGTCAATGCTAAAGAGTTTATCAGCTAAATTCAGAGTACAGCCAGAAATTATTTCATTGGCCCTAATTTCATACCCATCAGCAAGTTCAATAGTATAAGTATTCCTCATCTTTCTTGATTTCAAGTCAATTAACGGTCTAAATGCTAAAGAAACGAAACTCCTTTCTGCTCCCGCATCGAATATTACTGATGCAAAATGGTTGTTCAGGAGAAACGTACATGTTATCACCTCAGGGTTCTGACGAGCTTCTTCTGCACCAATCACAAAGGCTACACCTCTTGGCCGCCCACCTTGATTTCCTTGGAAATTTTGCCTAGCTTGGCCTTGTCCATTGTTACCAGGCCCCTTGTTCAGTTTGGGACAAGCACTACGCAGATGATCAGTACTCCCGCACTCGTAACATGCCCTTTTTCCATCCTTATTCAGCTTACAATACTTCGGGTAATGGCCTGTTTGTTTACAGTTTTGGCACACTGGGCAAGCTCCCTTGTGATGGAAGTTACACTTATTGCACTTCGGGTGCGGTCCCGTGTACTGCTTTCGCTCCTGCACTTCCATGACTTTCTGTTCCTGAGTTTTCACTGGTTCTTGCTCCTGGGCTCTTACCATAAAGTTTCTTGAGACTTTCTGATTCCTCCCTGACTTGCCTCCATACGTCTTCTCTCCCTGGTCTGCTGGCTTCCTCTTGCTACTAGAGTTTTCCTTTGTCGATGCTCCCATCCTTATCACATCATTGGTTAGTCGATTTGCTAGACTTATTGCACTTTGAATGGTAGTTGGGTTTGCTGAAGTAACCATTCCCCGAATCTCTGGTGCCAGACCCCAGATGTAACGATCTATCCGTTTCTCCTCAGGAGTAACCATGTGAGGTACCAATTTTGCTAGTTCATGAAATCGGACTGTGTACTTCTCTATTTGTGTTCCAACCATAGAATGGTTCCAGAACTCAAATTCAAGCTTCTGAATTTCATCCTTGGGACAATACTCCTCTATCAGTAGCTTCTTCAGGTCTTCCCAAGTTAGCTGATATGTCGCTGCACGACCTCGGGTTTGCACTAGAGTATTCCACCAGGTCAATGCCCTATCTTGGAGTAGACAAGTTGCATACTCAACTTTGTTACGCTCGAGGCATTTGCTAATGTGAAGGACCGACTCCATGCTGTCAATCCATTTCAGCAACCCGACCGCACCTTCCTTTCCATGGAATTCCTTAGGTTTACAGGCCATAAAGGACTTGTAGTTGCATTCTCTTTCATTGTTTCCCCGGTTTCCTCCACTACTTCCTTGGTTAGCATTAAGACCCGCAGTTACTTGAGTGACAATGTTTGGGATTGCTGCCATGAGTTGTTGTGCTACCACTTGAGCAACATCGGGTGTTTCGTTCCGTGGGCGCTCGCGATTAGGCCTTCCTGACATGGTTCTAAGACACAAGAGAAGAAATACATATAAATACATAAAATAACGTATAATATTTAGTTCACTACTATTTTGAAAACCGTAAGTGTTGTCAAATTAATGGTTTGCATTAATACTAGGCATATAGATTTTAGAAAGGAAAGAAAAGAAAAATCTTTTTATTCGACCATTGACTAAGAAAATTCTAGGGTTTGACCTCATAGTAAAAGTTTTCAAACATAAAATAAACTTCTCATCACCATTTGAAATAGTCTTAAAACCAAAGCAATACATAAATTCCCAAAATAAAGTTTTAAATGTTTTTCCCCAAAAGACACCCAACATGGGTTTTCGTTTCATGACAAAATAAAATAAAATACTGAACTCAGAACCAATTACTAATCGCTATCCCAACAAGAAACATCAACACCACAATCAGTAATAGCCCTCCAAGCACATAATATGCGGTCATCGCACGACCTGCCACTTGTCTAGCAGCACTAGCAGTGTCAGCAGCTTCCACCGAATGCTGAAACAGGATTTCCATCCTTGTCAACACTTCATCCAAAACTTCCCGATGCCTAGCTATCACAGCGAGACTGTGACGTAGGCCCGCTGCCATCGACTGCATTCTCCGGGACTCCTTCGGGGTCATACCTGGCTGCCTGACAGGTATCCCTATGACTCGCTGAGGTGGGGGTGCTCTCGGTCCTGCCATGCTGGGTCCTACCCGACTGGTTCCTGCCGTGCCAAGTCCTGCTGTACTGGTTGATATCCTTCCCGGGATAGGGACACTCTTCCTTGCTGTCCTCCGAATACGAAGCCCATAAAGTGGTGGTTGTGGCAACACCGATGCAGGCGATGCCTCACGTTGCTGACTCGGGGCGTTGTCATTGCTGATCTCCACCGAGTTTCCTGTATCTTCTGTGTCTTCCGAGGGGTCTTCCTCCACCGAGGCGGGGGGATCACGTCGAGGAATAACAGTGACGTAGCCGGACTCATCGGCTGAGGCGGTAGCGTGAGAAGATGACGATGTCGACATAGTGGACTGAGACATAGATTCAATGAGATATGAAATAAATGACAATGCATGCCTATAATATGCAATGCTTACACACACCAAAATTAACCTTTTTGAATTTTTGAAATAAAGTTTTCTCAAATATTTTTGTTGAACATATTCCCATTATAATTAGCTCAAGCTTTGTATAAATCTTTCCTTAATTAAACATAGGTGATCAGGCTATGTTTAATCAAGGTCCAATAATACAACTCCCGACCTAATTATACTAGTAATATGTTTGATGTAAAAAGAATTTCTTTGTAAGTTTTAGTTATAGGTTGTGTTTTCTTAAAAAAAACTGATGTTCTCTATAACTTTAGCTCTGATACCACTTCTGTCACACCCCGCTAAAGCGGAAACGCAAGGTATGACAGCGACAAAGGTTTCATTGCAAAAGATAAAGATACATCACCATAGCAATATTTAAAAGTTTACAACCCATAGCTTAAACAAAACAAAGTACAAGTTTTCCAAAATGACATTGTTCAAAATATAACTTCATAAAATAACTTCCACACGATGCAGCATGCTCTATGATGATGAATCTCTATATCCACTTACTAATTATTTCCTGAAAAAGCATGTAAAACGAGCGTCAACTATGAAAATAGTTGGTGAGTTCACAGGTTTATAAAATCAAGATTTGGTATAAGACTTTTCATAAATACAAGTACATTGCTTTAATGAGAACAAAGTTCATTGCTATAATGAGAAACAAAGTTGATTGCTAAAATTGATAAACGAGTTTATTGCCATAATAAATAACAAGTTTATTGCTATAACGAGAAACGAGTTTGTATGTGTATGAGCAAACAATGAGTCTCAACCAAACCTATGACTAAAGCCCTATCAAGATCTATTCTTATCGTTCCATAGATGAATATGGTATCATGCACTCCAGCAATAGGGTGAGTGAGGAGTTGTCAATTCCTAATAGCGCTATCCATAATGACCATTGGCTCAAAGAGTTAATGGTTAGAGATAAGGGAAGGGCCTTAGTACGATAAGTTCTCATGTTCCGTGTTGCATAGACATACATAGAGAGACATAGCAATAAAATAGCAATCATGTTTGATACAAATCAATTTAAATACAACATTCAAATAATAGTTTTTCGGGACATGCTTTTCCACCCCAAAACATAAAAACTGAAAATAGGGGAGTGCGTGAATACTCACAATGTTTCGAGTAGATACAAGTGGTGCCTTGGAATACACCAACGTCTTAATGTCGGGATCCTACGACATCAAACACACACTAGTGAGTTTCCATGTCGAAATCTAATGCTAATATACTAAACTCTACATATAGTGAAATGCCAATTTATGTTCTAATATTGGATTTTATATTAATTGGTTACACTTTTTCTGAAATGATGAAATTCTACAAGTCATGCGATAAATACAACTTTGGGATATTAATTTTCCAGATTTAGTAATATAAATTTAAGGGTGTTTCAACACATTTAAAGGTGTTTTAAATTCCTAAAAATGTAAAATATTATCAAATAGTTTCCAAAAATTGTCAAACCTCGTATTTTTCATTCTAAATACAATATAGGTTTTCCAGAAAATTTTCCTTGAATTTTTGATATGGTTAACTATTTTCCAAATTTTTAAGCCTTCGTAACAACATAAATTCACGAAAAATAGCATTCAAAGGATAAAAATTCTCAAACTTTTTATTTTACTGTTATTACACATTACTAAGCTGGGAAAAATATAAAAATGGATTTCCAAGCTGTTTAATTATATTTTACGATTTTTGAGCATTTATTCCAATAAAAATTGAAATAAATAGAAAACAGTTTCCAAAATTACTCAAACTTTTTATTTAACTGTTATTATACATAACTAGGCTGGGAAAAATATAAAAGATATTTTTCAGTGGTTATTTCTATTTTTCCTTGTTTTATCCCCTTAAATAATCATTAATTGAAGAATAAATAGCAAACAGTTAAAATAAATTACCAAAACTTTTTGTAACATCATTTACAGTGTAAGTAATCTGGGAAAAATACCAAAAGTGGTTTTCATATTGTATAATCCGGTTTTGGGTATTTATGTGTATTTGAGTGTATTTAAGTGTATTTAACCTTAGAAAATAGGAGAAAAATAGTATACAGTAGAGGAAAATCATCAAAATTTTTATGTAACCTCCTAATGTACAACATGATGTTCTGGTAAATTTTCATGAATTTTTGGATAACCAGAACTATTTTTCCTATTTTTAGGCCATTATAACTACCAAAAATTGGGAAAAATAGAAAGGCATGATGGAAAATTCTGAAATTATTTTTCTGAGTCTCCCACCACAGTAAGAGCTGCGAAAATTGTTAGATACAATTTTCACACTCTTTAAAGTGGTTTTGTGATTTATTGCACCCAAACAAAAAGAAAATCGAAAATCATACTAAACAGCAACATAAATCGATGAAATTTAATGAGAGGTCATTATTCACCATAGGGGTCATCCACGAATTTATTCCAGATTTATAGACCTCTGGAAGTATTTTATGTGATTTATGCCCTTGTTTTCTTGCAACAATTTTAATAAATCAAGGAAACAATAAAAACTCTTGGGATTTTCCAGATATTCATATTACCTTAATGGGAATCTGGAAAAATTTTGATTTGAGCAGAAAAGAACTTTTAGATATTTTTCTAGACACAATCATTTACATGCACTATTAACAATGTACTTTGATCATCAAGCTCTTTAGCTTGGTGTTCTTCACATGCATCACGGTTTGAAGACCATGCATGGACATATGTTTGTTATAGTGATGTTTTTAAAGGAAATACTTGAATGCATAAGGTGTATGAGCCTTTAAAACTTGTAAAAATCCGAACCTTAGTGTTTGACATAGGTTTTGGTCCTTGGATTTCACCATTAAACAACATGCATGTTGTTCTTGGGTGAGACCCTACCACCATCATCATCAAACACGACATTCATGAACATGTTCATGAATGTTCATAAAGAATGGTGTAGAAGGAGGAGAAGTACAAGAAAACCCTTTAAAAACAAGAAGGAAAAGTAAGGAAAATGAAGGATTTTCGTGAATACCTTGAAGAACAACCTTAGAAGATGAAGATTTGAGTGTGGAGAGGTGTTCTTGGCTGATGATTTTCGTGGGTTTGGAGAGAGAGGAGGAGAGTTTGAGAGTTGAAATGGTGGAGTGTGAGAGAGAGTGAAGAGAGAAGTGGAAGAGTGGGGATTGTGTTTTAATGATTGAAGTTTTGGGAAGAGAGAGGGCATGGGGGAGAGGATGCATGAATTTTATGAGTGAGAGAGGCTCCCTCTCTCCTAAAATTCAAATTATATAATTCTCCCTTCAATTTTTATAAAACCTAAATTTTTATAAAATGTCTCTTTAAGCAATTTTTGATTTATTTAAAAATCTTGTTTTTTTTAACTAATAAATTATGATTAATGTATGATAATTTAAATTTCTATTTCATTGATTATAATCTATAATTTGATTAATAAAAATTTTATATTAGGAAGTTTATAGAAATTTTATAAAGTTTTTAAGCTTTAAAGTTTATAAATTTGGATTTTTGGGCTCTTTAGAGTTTTTGGAGCATTGTTTGATATTCACCATCATATTGGGATGAAATTAGAATATTTTAATTTATTTTTAGGGTTTTATACCCTTTTTCAATTGTAACAAAGTTTGAAGTTTCATTCTAATTATGGTATTGGCATTTCCTATTGTAGTTAAACAACTTACTAGAATCGTAAGAGTCAAGTATATTAGTCCTAGATCTTAGTTGGATCCGAGTTTATGCAAGATTTTGACCTAATTTATACTACTAGGCCATGGCATGTTGTGCATGAATGGTTTTTATAAAGATGCATGAGTCCGAGAATGACCTGAATTGACAGTTGTCACACTCAGTATATCAATCCATAAAAGATATACAAACTATAAATACATTTGGGGCTAAGAGCTCTGACTACAAGTATACTTTTTAAATATTTAAGTATTTTTACAAGAAGTATACTAACACTCATACCTACAAGTACATTATGACAGTCATAAGAACTTAAAAGTATTTGGATGTTGGACATTACAGTCAAACCTGGGCAGTTATGTAATCATATATGGGATCAATATAGCATGATCAACTATATTCATTTGAGATATGACCAACATGTGTTTGGGAGTGATGGTAGTGTTGCGACAAGTCTAAAACTTACCAAACTCTACTTATATAGAAGAACTATAAAACAAAACACAGATTTAAAATACTATAGGAGTATTTTAGTATTCTTATCGTTACTTCTAATACAGACAATATGGCTGAATCCAATTTACCTGGAGACCCCTACAATCAACAAGATGCGGGTTGGAATCCAGATTCAGATGAAGAACCTTTCGAAGATAGTCAATCAAGTGGTACCGACACGGAACCACAAGTCTACAATCCTGGGGAACGTCTCCTGAGACAAGGTGAAGCAGAACCTATACCAGAATGGGGCCAGTATATAAACCACTGGAGTCGGCAAGATGCCCAACGCCCTCCTTATGGGATGGCAAGAGGTTTCTATGATTTCTCTAGAGGAGGAACAGCTGATAGAGCTCTTCCGGTTATAGTACATCGAATAGTCCGTCAAACCGATCAACCAAGGATTTCAATTAATCGAATCCTACAAGTAAATGTTGTTGCGCAGGTTAACACTGCGTATATCCTTCGTCTTGATGAAATGCAGGACGACACCCAGAATCATACAGAAGCCCTTCAAAGGCAAGTCAATGCTGCTTAATCTGAGATAAGAGAATTGAGAGAGAGCATCAAGCTGCACAAGAAAGGCGCTGGAAAGCACAAGATGAAGCAGGATCTAGCAACCGCCGTAGCAACCGTCGCAAGTAGTGTTTACTCTACTAATAAATTTTATTATATAAAAGTTTTTGTTTATAAAACTTTTCCTCTATGATTTAGTGAGTACACTATTCATAGAATCATATGATTTCCTTTTATGTGATATATTATGTTGGCTTGTAACAAGTTTAAAGTTTTCCAAACTTCATGTATAATACAATATATCAATAAAAATCATAAACATTTTAGTTCATAAATCTTGGGTTAACAGACTTAAAACAGAATCATTATGTTCAACTATACAAATTCATTACAAGTGTTCCTATAAACAAATTTGACAAATGTGTATTTATATTAGTAGACTTTACGCTTGGTAGAACACTATAACAAGTCAGGAAATAATACATTTAAAATTGAAAATTTTCATGTTCAAATATTACCTGACTCATGATTATTATTGAGTACTTATCATTGTTTTTCTCGGATCATTATAGAGAAAGATGCCTCCCAGGAAGTCTAACCGAAAGAACAACAACAATCCACCAAATCCACCACCACCACCTCCTCCACAATTTGATACATCTATCTTTCAAGCAGCAGTAGCTACTGCTGTGGGTGCTGCTATGGCACAAATCAACTCAAGGAGTAATGGTGAAGCAGGTAGTGGTACTCAAACTTCCGGTCATGGCGAAGGTCTTGGACACCCTCGTGAGTGTTCCTATAAAGACTTTACTAATGCAAAGCCCAGAACTTTTGATGGCACTGGAGGTGTCATTGCTCTGATACGCTGGTTAAAGAAAATAGAATCAGTGTTTGAAATTTGTGCATGCCCTGTAGCAAGCAAAGTCAAGTTTGCAGCATGTACCTTCCTAGACAGAGCCCTTTCCTGGTGGAATGGCCATGTCAAATCCTTATCCCTTCCAGTTGCCAATGCTATGGGCTGGGATGATCTAATAACCCTGTTGCTAGCAGAATATTGTCCCTGCGGCGAAATTCAAAAGCTAGAGGAAGAACTTTGGTGTCTGACGATGAAAGACTCCGATATAATTGCATATACTGCCAAGTTCAGCGATCTGGTTATTTTGTGTCCAGTGATGGTTCCCACAGAGAGCAAGAAAGTTGAGCGGT
Organism: Lactuca virosa; assembly: GCF_052849685.1. Taxonomy (NCBI): domain Eukaryota; kingdom Viridiplantae; phylum Streptophyta; class Magnoliopsida; order Asterales; family Asteraceae; genus Lactuca; species Lactuca virosa. Next base: position 364,353,456 of record NC_136429.1, on the reverse strand, counting down.
ATATTTGGGGACTCTCTCCTCAGATACAAGGGAATGTAATAGCTGCTAAACCTCTCACCTTTGACAGTGCCAAGCATTTGGCACAAACACTGGTAGACCTTGGCGTTCGTCATGGCTCCATGGTACCTATTCCGGAGAAACCCAAGGAAGGGAGCGGTAATAAGAAGAAATTATGGAATAAGCGAAAAGGGAATCGTGTCAAGAGTCTTCGAAAAAGCAACAAACAGTGGCAGCACACGCTGCTATTGTTCCTGCTGTGGTTCCAACTCCTGTTCCTACCACTTCGTCTATCACTCCAGCAACCCCAAGTAGATATGCTAGTAATCTCCCCAAGTGCAGCAAGTGCAATTTTCACCATAACGGAAATTGCCAAGAAATGCAGTGTCGTAACTGCAACAGAAAAGGGATACTGCCCGATTTTTTAGATCACCACCCCAACCAATTAACCAAGTACCTGCCGTTGGAGTAGGTCGAGCATGCTACCAATACGGTGATGTGGGGCATTTCAAGAGAGATTGTCCAAAAGCTGGAAATGCTGGTGGAGTTGGGAGAATTTTAGCTTTGGGTCACGAAGAAGTAGTGGCAGACCATGCGGTGGTCACGGGTACGTTTCTTCTCAACAACACTTATGCATGCATTCTATTTGATTGTGGTGGGGAGAAGAGCTTTGTGAGCCATAATTTCAAACACCTGCTAAATCAAAACTCCAAACCACTAAATGAAACTTTCACAGTCGAAATGGTTAATGGAAAATCCGAATCCACCAACGATATATACATAGGATGTACTCTTACCTTGAATAACTTTTCATTCCCAATAGACCTTATGTCGGTCTCTATCAAAAGTTTCGACATCATAATAGGTATGGATTGGTTGTGCTCTAACCACACTGACATCCTATGCTATGAAACAGCTATCCGCTTGAACTTGCCAACTAACAAAACTGTTATTATCTACGGCGACAAACCCGGAACGAACATTCGGATCATTTCTTGTATCAAGGCACAGAAGTGCCTTCGCAAGGAGTACTATGCTTTCTTAGCTCACGTGGTAGACAAAAAGCAAGAAGTGAAAGACATCACGAGCATTCCTGAGGTTTGCAACTTTCCCGACATTTTTCCCGACGATCTTCCAGGAGTGCCTCCCGAACGACAAGTCGAATTCAGAATCGAGTTAATCCCTGGGGTTACCCCTGTAACCAAATCCACCTACCGTCTTGCACCTTCTGAGATGCAGGAATTATCCAGCCAGCTTAACGTACTCCTTAACAAAGGTTTCATAAGACCAAGCTTCTCACCCTGGGGAGCACTGGTTTTGTTCGTTAAGAAGAAGGATGGATCATTCCGCATGTGCATAGAACACCATGAGCTAAATAAACTTACCATCAAGAATCGATATCCTCTGCCTCGCATTGACGATCTGTTTGACCAACTTCAGGGTGCAAACTACTTCTCGAAAATAGACTTAAGATCCAGGTATCACCAGTTATGGATTTTGGAGGAGGACATTCCCAAAACCACGTTCAGAACTCGTTATGGTCATTACGAGTTTGTAGTGATGCCATTCGGATTGAAGAATGCACCTGCTGTGTTCATGGATTTAATGAATAGAGTGTGTCGTTCATTCCTGGACAAATTCATCATAGTCTTCATTAATGACATCCTTATCTACTCAAGAAGTAAAGAGGAACATGGCCAACATCTTCGTCAAATATTGCAAACTCTTAGATCAGAGAAACTTTATGCGAAGTTTTCAAAGTGTGAATTTTGGATCAGGAAGGTTGATTTCCTAGGTCGTGTGGTCAGTTCAGAAGGAATACACGTCGACCCTTCCAAAATAAAGGAAATTGAAAACTGGTCAGCACCCAAAACACCTACAAAAATCCGTCAATTCTTAGGTCTTGCTGGCTACTATCGTAGATTCATCCAGAATTTCTCTCGAATAGTTAAACCTCTTACCACCCTGACGCAAAAGGGTGTAACTTTTAGCTGGGGAGAAAAGCAAGAAACAGCGTTCCAAACGCTGAAGTGAGCTCTGTGTAGTGCACCGATCCTGTCTCTTCCTGAAGGGACAAAGGATTTTTTAGCGTACTGTGATGCTTCTAATTAAGGTCTTGGATGTGTTCTTATGCAAAGAGGAAAGATTATATCATACGCCTCAAAATAGCTAAAGACACATGAAGTGAACTATACAACACATGACCTTGAACTAGGAGCAGTAGTATTTGCTCTGAAGATCTGGAGACATTACTTATATGGCACGAAATGCACAATATTCACGGACCATAAAAGTCTCCAGCATATCTTCGATCAGAAGGAGCTGAACATGAGACAACGATGGTGGGTGGAGCTACTGAACGACTACGAATGTGAGATTCTCTATCACCCTGGTAAAGCTAATGTAGTAGCTAACACCCTTAGCAGAAAAGAATACTCGGGACGCCGAGTGAAGTCGTTGACCATGACAATCCATTCACATCTGTCCACACAGATCAGAGAGGCTCAACTCGAGGCCTTAAAACCTGAAAACGTGACAGGTGAAACCCTGAGAGGAATGGATAAGAACTTCGAAGTCAAGGATGACGGAGTCTATTATTTCATGAACCGGAACTAGACACCAAAGTTTGGTGGTTATAGAGACGTGGTTATGAATGAAGCACACAAAACCCGATACACTATTCATCCGGTTCAGAAAAGATGTACCTGGACCTCAAGAAACTATACTGGTGGCCTAACATGAAGGCCGAAATAGCTACCTTTGTGGGCAAGTGCCTTACTTGTTCCAAAGTCAAGGTAGAATACCATAAACCTTCAGGGCTGTTGCAACAACCTGAAATCCCTGAATGGAAGTGGGACCGGATTACGATGGATTTCATAACTAACTTACCTAAGACAACGGGTGGTTATGATACTACTTGGGTAATCGTCGATAGATTAACCAAATCCGCACACTTCTTGCCAATAAAAGAAACCGAAAAGATGGAGAAGCTAACAAGAACTTACCTCAAGGAGATTGTTAGACTGCATGGTGTGCCAATATCTATTATTTCTGACCGAGATAGCAGATTCACCTCTCGTTTCTGGCAGTCTTTACAAAACTCTCTGGGAGCTAGGCTGGACATGAGTACAACCTACCATCCACAACCCGACGGACAAAGTGAGAGGACAATTCAAACATTAGAAGACATGTTGCGAGCTTGTGTGATAGACTTTGGAAAGGCATGGGATATTCATTTACTCTTGTTGAATTCTCTTATAACAATAATTATCACACTAGCATAAAGGCTGCTCCATTCAAAGCCCTCTATGGCCGCAAGTGCAGATCCCCTATGTGCTGGGCTGAAGTGGGTGACACGCAGCTAGCTAGAGGTCAAACTCCTGACAGTGCTCTCACTGGTCCGGAAATCATTCGAGAAACTACAGAGAAAATCGTACAAATTCGGGAGCGACTTAAAGCTTCCAGAGATAGACAGAAAAGCTACGCTGATAAAAGGATAAAACCGTTGGAATTCCAGGTTGGTGACCGCGTCTTGTTAAAGGTCTCATCCTGGAAGGGCATGATACGCTTTGGAAAGCGTGACAAACTGAATCCAAGGTACATAGGACCATTTGAGATTCTTGCCAGAATCAGTCCTGTAGCTTACAAACTTCGACTACCCCAAAAACTAAGTAACATTCATCCTACCTTCCACGTTTCGAACTTGAAAAAGTGTCTATCCGACGAGACTCTTGTGATCCCACTTGAGGAAATCGGGTTAAACGAGAGCCTCAACTTTGTGGAAGAACCAATAGAGATTCTAGACATGGAAGTTAAGAAAACCAAACAAAGCCGTATCCCGAAATATCCAGTAGAGATTCATCCTACCTTCCACGGGGACCTGAATTCACTTGGGAACGGGAGGATCAAATGCAACAGAAATATCCACATCTTTTTCCCTAGTCTATCTGTAATGCTAATTTCGGGACAAAATTCTCTCTAATGGGGGGATAATGTAACAAACCGTTATTTCAAACCTATGTAACAATATAGGTCAATTTGTAGTTCTTTTTAAAATAATAAAGAGAAATTTTAGCATACTGTGTACATTTACATAATCGACCCTAAAAAATGAAGTATTAAATAATCTCGATTGAGATGAACAAAGTGGTAGAGATTGTAACAAGGTTTCCAAAAATATAAAGAACACTAAAATCCGAGTTATAACAAAGAAGTTATGACCAATCGAAGATCCGTGACAAAACCGGCAAAACACTGTTCAGTGTAAAAAGTGAGTTTTAAATAAAAGGATTTTTAGCCTTAACAATGTAAATGAAAGTTATAGATTACGTTAAACCGAGAACTTTCATAAAAAGAATGTCCAAATCTGAATTCGTATGAGGAAGTTATGATTTTTCTAAGTTTCAGTATAGCAGTATACAGCTAAAAACTCGAAATATTTGAGTGATTTTTAGCCAACATAACCTAAACGAGAATTGAAGGTCTCATCAATAGTAGTACAACGGTAAAAAGACAGACAAAAACGGACGTCAGATGAAGAAGTTATGAATTTTTAACGGATTTTCCTGTCCCGGTCTGTTAAAAATAATAATTTAAAAATAAAGTCAAAATTAGCCGACGAAGTCTAAGCGAAAGTCGTAAAGTATAATTTTACCTACGCACGCATATAAAGAACGTCGAAAACAGAGCTCGTATGCGAAAGTTATGAATTTCGCAATTTTTGGGCACAAAAATCAAAAAATAATGAAAACCGGGAAAAATCGCATGGCTGGGGTTCGGCCACGTCACCTGGCATTCGAGGCTCCTCGTGTCCGCCCCGTGTCCGCTTCTGATTCGACCGAATTCACGGCCCAGTGAGAAGCTGACGCATCTCGCCACCTGTCCGATGCGAGCCTCCCCCTCGCCACCTGTCCGAGGACGTGTCCTCTTCCCCTCCCTTCAGATCCGAGGCTTCGACCCTATATATAGTTGCGAGATCCTCTAGTTTTAACTCCATTTTTACACAATTTTCCATCCTTTTTCACCTCTTTCACTCCCACGAACTTACTTACAACCCCCGAAGCCCCGATATCATATCTAAAACCCTAAGCAAGCCTCGAAGCCCCGAGATTCTCGAGAAAAACAACCTTCTCCAGTCGAAACTCTGTCCGAGTAAAGCCGGTTTTTCATCAAATAAACTCCTTTCCAGAAAACGAAACACTATCCAAATCACCACATATCAAGTGATTTCATACCCCTGTATTTTCATAGTTTTTACTGTTTTAAGGGAGGGAAATACAAGTCTAACACAAGAATTTTGTGTTACAAACAAATGATTTCCAATTTGTGATAAAATGACATTAAGTCATCAAAAATATTTCAAAATATTAAACTCTTTTATAAACTTATATTTTTCCCCAAAAATCAAATATATATATATATATATATATATATATATATATATATATATATATATATATATATATTTATATAAATAAGATATAAAAGGGTTAGGACTGATAACTCATTTTGGGTCCTTTTCCTTGTTTGGATGTGGGCTTATAGTATCGGTTATTTGTCCGAATGTCGTTCAAATTTTACTTATATATAATTGTATATGTATATAAATATAAAAGTTATTTCATACCCTTTGTAACATGTTGAACAAGAGATTACATTAAAAAACAGTTAATACCAAATTCAGAAAGTACATATAAATTATAATAGGTATAATTTTTGATACATAGAACATTAATTCACGATTCGAGTATACTAGAATACACCGTTTTACAAGAGACAAGTGTTTGATTCAAAACTAATCAAGGATATACAACTTTCAAATACATGTTAAGAATACTAAATCAGGAGTATATAATCAATCATTATTTCAGGATGATTGGGTTTTCATAACTATTATACATGTAACGTCTATATGCTTTTTATGAGTCATTTGATTCAGGTTGTTTAATTCATTTAAACAATATAGTTAAATTCCTGATATTATAACCAAAATCTCCAGTCAGGGGATCGAAACAAGTTGTGTGTAGATCTATATTGGGATTGACAACCTCGCACTCAGGCTGCTAGCTAAAGTCAGGCATACACGCCAATGAGTGACAATTGTTATCAACAGTTTAAATGCCTACAAAGCATTTTTTTCAGGCCATCTAGTCTCAATATGGTTATAATAACTCATTAAAAAGATATTAACAATATGTTAGTGTATAATTAGCTAAAACATGAGTACATTTTGAAAGTACTAGTTTACAGAGATACAATTTACAGTATTACAATACAGTTTACAATAACAACTGGTGGAACCAGGCACACTCACAGTTACAAGTTTTACATAAAGGAATACAAACACAGAATATTGGTTTACAAATAGAATAGTTTTATGCGATTAAAAGTACTTTTCATATACAACAGAAAATATAGGATTTTCTGTAACAGTTTACATATTCAAGCAACAGAAAACATACTTTCAAACATAAACACTTATGCACTCACTCAACTTTATGTTGATACTCTCTTTTCAAATTACTTGTATTCTCAGGGAAACAATAAACAGGTACTCCCCGTGCTTTTTGAGAAGATGGAGCTATTTTGAGTCATATCTTCTGTATTTTTCTATAACTATTTTGGTGTCAATATACATTGATTGAACACATGTAAATACTGTTACTTTTAAATTCAATGGTTGTTTTTACTTTGATTACTATGATGCATGTGTTGTGATACTACACATGAAGTCCGCCACCCCCGGACGTTTCCGTCGTCTGGTTTGGGAGTGTGACATGAAAAACCTTTGATTTCCATACCTTATGAGTTTAATGTGGTTTTTATGGAAAAACTTTTCATGTTCCATAACTTGAGGGCAGGTTATGAAGGACTTTAAAGAACATTTACATCAATATTTTAACAAATAAAAAACTATCTATAATCTAGTTAAATTCATAAGTCAAGACAATTCATATCAACAATTTACAAGAAAATTAGCCTATCATTTAAACTAATACAAATCTTGAAATTTTGACAATTATCTTTTGATTGGATGAGTATAATCATTACCATACCAACAAAATCAAATTATATGAACTAAAACATTTTGTGGTAATGATCCTAATCCAAAACAGGCCAAAAATCTAGAAAAACTTTTGTTTGATCATCCAACTCATCGAGCCCAACTATGGACTCGTCGAGTTCAAGGCAAAATTCATCCTACTCGTTGAGTCCAAGAATGTACTTGTCGAGTAGGTGCTGTCAGAACAGTTTTTCAGCTTTGAAAGATAAGTCATGCATCAAATATAACAGAAAACAATCCTAGGCTCTGATACCACTATTGGATTTTGTATACTACAACATCCTATGGTGCACATACAACCCTAATTTCTTTGGATCTATGTTTTCTCTAATTATACATGCAATAATGTTTCCAAACATGAAGCATACAACTAGCATACAATTGATATAAACAACATAAATATGGGTTATAGAATTACCTCTTGTTGTAGCTTGTAGTTTTGGCCTTTAAGAACTTAGCACCTCAAATGTGATGCCTCAAATGGTTCACAAACATCATGAACAAAGGAGGACTTTTAGAGAGAGAATATCCTTGCATCAAATAAGCTCAAATGAACTCTTAGAACATATGTAGTAACCGATTTTAGTTATAGGGTGACATATATATATATATATATATATATATATATATATATATATATATATATATATATATATATATATATATATATATATATATATATATATTGTATGATTCTAAGAGTCATGGTTAAACCCTAATCCATACCCTTGGGCTTATTATCCATGATCCATGGTCCATATGAACTAACTATTTATGGATTTTTTCATAAACTTAGTCCATCATGTATCATAAGCCCAAACAATATATATATATATATATATATATAAAAATATATATATATATATATATATATATATATATATATATATATATATATATATATATAACTAATTTACACAATTAGTCCCCATTATCTAATTAGTCTCCTTTGATCACTAAATTAATTCCAAATTAATTCGTGATGAATACTAATTAAATAATATGATTTAATATTAATATATTAGAACTTATAATATATTAATAAATCACAAATAACCTCTTCTCAAAAAATCCATCCTATCAAATTTCTCTGGTGAAGGCAACCCAAATAGACCATGCTACTCTCGAGTCAAGTACATACCAATTATAGTTATGGGCTTAGACACCTAATCCAACATATATATATATATATATATATATATATATATATATATATATATATATATATATATATATATACAGACACCCTAATTATGGTTATTTAAAAACAGGATCTTTTGGCAGAGTAACGATTAGGTACAATGCATATTCCTATATTTGATCAACATTACTTCTAGGTACTATGTTATCCTAGGAAATTAGCCATTATAACACCTAGCGAATATATCTTCGTAGACTATTGGGCATCATATCTCTTAGGCATAATATCATAGCTAACAACTAGGTATAGCATCTATAGTTACATTATCCTAAGGTTTCAAGCTTTATAAAACGATGGATATTTATTTATATAAATATATTTTGATAATGCATTTTGATAAGCATGTATTCCCCCCGTAAAACTTTTTAAATAGTAAAATGGGCCCGTGAACTCTCTTTAGTAGCGTAATATGAAGCATCCGAAGCTTCGCGCCATTGGGAGCACTTCCGAAAAAGTTTGAGAGAGAAAGAGAGAGCTTTGGGTGTGAGAAAATTAGAATTTGAGCACCTCTATTTATAGTGGTCGTTCGCGACGTGCAATCGCTTCGTGGCTCCATCCAGAGTTTGCCGCATGTCACACTTCTAATGGTCCACGTCTCTCTAATCTCGACGAATCTGGGTGAAAGGTGTGCGCGTCGAGCATGTTGCGCACTTTGTGTGCAACTCTAAATATTTTACAAGAAAACATATCTTCCTTATATGAATCTTGTTTCTTACCCTCTTTATATATTTGTGTAGCTCTCTACTAGTACTACAACTTTCCTTAAGGTTGCGTTGCCAAATTTTAACTTTTATTTTAACCCGTATTTTATAGTTTTCTAAAAACCGTATCTCCTTCATACGAACTCCATTTTTTGACCTTTTTCATTTTAAAGTCCTTATCTCTCGTGGTACTACGATTTTCCTTTTCATGACTTTAGCCGAAACTCAACCGATTTCTTTATGTCATTCTGACGTTAATAGCGTTATTAACGCGATTGATTTTGCATCTTTTATAAAATCATAAATCCTCTAATCGGAGTCAGATTTTTACAACGATTATATCATTGGGATCATTTTTTTGTGTACTTTATGAATATTAACCCAAATGGAATTCTTTCCAGCAGGTAACTGACTCCCAACATACCCATTTTCCCTATGGACAGCCATAACTACATTGACCTAAATACCTTAGATGCTAGAAAGAAACCATTTAACCCACTTGAATAAAAGAGCTTGATTAAAAGGAAAAAGGCTACTCACATCTAATCATCCATTTTTTCTAAGCTAACACATTCTACCAATTAATCCATGTCATTTTTTTTCTCTTCCACGTCGGCCCAATAAAAAATTCTTTCGCATAACCATAAATTTATTTAGGATACCTATAAGAGTGTTATACAAAGACATGAAAAAAGTATATGAAGAACCCAACACTAATGGTTTGTTTAATAGTTTCTGATTGAGTCAGATCCGACTCAGTCGGAGGCCCGACTAGGTTTGAAGTTTGACTAAGTCTATATCTGGCTGAAACCATGTTGTTTGATTATACGTCTGACAGGTTGTGCTGAATAACAAAAATGACTATTTTACCCTTGCGTTTTGTTTGTAACACATTATTTTGTCACATTATGTATTTTGAAAGTTCTACTTTTTCAATTTCTCATTTAGTTTTACCAATTAACATAGAAATTAATTTTCCTTTATTGCCATCTGCAAAAACAAATCATTGACTAAAAGGGTTGTTTGGAAGCTTTTGTCAAATAGAAATAAAATCAAAATTTAAAGAGTAATGCCCTTATTCCAAAGATGTTAATACATGTTGTTAATAGTCATCACCTCAAAGGATGGGAGATTCACACCAAAAGACCATGATATCATACGTACATAATGCCTCCCATGATTACATCAATTCATGCCATGTGTTGTGCCATATTAGGACATGTCTGTTTGGCTTGTCCTCTTGTAACCTTAAGTATGTGTTTCATATAAGTAACCAATTTATCAACACAATGAAGGGAGTGCACCCACAATTTATGGTTGTTTGTAATATTTAGAGGGTTTAAGCAACTCTTGAGGCGGTGCAATATTATCAATAAGACCTTGCTTATGCGCTTCTATTCTATTGACCAAAAGGTCAATTGATAAATCGGGTAGAAAATATAACTTTCCTACAAGTCCAAACAATGTTTAATTGTCAAAAAATGCATGTTTAATTTTGAGATAAAATACAATTACTAAAAGTGTGCCAATTTGTTGAAAATTTCCAAAACAAATTGATGTCAAATCCACCAGAAAACTCCTTATGCTTGCTTACATAAAATAAGAGAAACCATATATACATGAAAAGATATGAATATATTGCTTTTCGACTTATACTACTGAATCATAATCTCATTAAAGCAAAACATCAAATAGTTTGTAAGCATTCCAATTCACAGAAAATTACATCAAAAATACAGTCTAACTCAGTCAAAGAAAAATGCTTATTAAACGAATTACGAGTTAATTCATCAAATATATATGTACAGTTCTAAATGTTTATAATATTAGTCCAAAGACGCTAAAAGCAATAAGGCATGGGTTTATTCAAACATTCAACTATATCTTCATTTTAGTGAACAAATACATGAATCAATGATCTTTGTGGAAGAAGAAAGGGAGGAAGAGTTTATCATTGAAGAGATTTGAGAGGTATTATTTTTTAGGTGAAATCGAGAAGTTTACTAAACTTTTGATATCGAGATGTTTGATTTTAGAATCTTGATCCGATTTTTGTTTCAGTTGTTAGAGGATGGCAGCAACGACAATATGATTGAAGGGAGGGAGGCATTGGAGGAGGAGGCTGAAATTAGGAGGAGGTAACATTAAAGAACGAGATGTCGTGTTTTTAAGAGAGGTGTTGTGGTCGTCTATGGAAAGAAGAAGAGACGGAGCGGGTTTTTGGAGCAAAGGAAATTCATGGCTTTTTCTCAATCAACATTATTTTCTCTATGACCCAATCAGATGCTCAAGGACCGAGTAAGAGGCATAAGTGATGGTATTAAAAACTCTCAATTGGACCGAGTCAGAGCTAATGTAACATCGCAAAAATAGTAGATTTTTTTTTATTTTTAAATAATTGAATCCATACAACATTGTTTCCAAAACCAACAAGAGTCAATTGTATTTATCAACATCAAAGTAAAAAATTAATAGTCAATGCGGAAAAAGCCATCAGCAGATATACAGTGCACCTAAGCCGGACCCCTCCCTTTGGAACTGGATGTACCTGAAAAATGTTAAACCATAAACTGTAAGCAAAATGCTTAGCGAGTTCCCCAAAATACCACATACCATACACACATTGCAATAGGCTACCCCTATGGTCTTGCACACAAATGCCATGGGCTGCCCCCATGGTATTTCCTTGTACTACCATTGGCTACCCCCATAGTCTTACATGCATGTGCCACGAGTTGGCCCCATGGGCTTTCCTTGAAATGCCATAGGCTACCCCTATGGTCTAACATACAAGTGCCATGGGCTGCCCCCATGGTCTTTCATGCAAATACCATTGGCTACTCCTATGGTCTTTCATAAAATTGCCATGGGCTACCCTTGGGGTCTTCCATGAAAGTATCAAAAACACAACTAGCATCCTACACAGTATAGTGAGAAGACTCACATGTCTCATGAAATCAGGTAAAACACAGTTCACTACCACACGAACAATGCTACGACCCACCTATTAAATCAAACTGGGTCCAACCTTAGTCTAACATCTAACTTGGACCAAAGGTCAAACTAGGTCAACAAGTCAACGGTCAATGTCAAGGTCAACGATCAATCCTTTCATCAGTTAACCCTCACGTTGTGACCAACTCATGGTCATGTCGTGAGAAACAGATCCCACCTGGCCCCAACTCAGTCATGATCCAACTCCATTCATAATCATTGTTGTAATAAGTTCTGATGGGTTCCGAAGATTAGAACCGTTTGTAAGAGTTCTGACGGGATCCAAAGATCGGAATCGATCGAAATCAAAAATTCCCCAATAGCTTCCGTTCCGAAAATCAGAACTGAACAACATTTTCCAATGGCTTCCGCTCCGAACACCGGAACCAATCGCAATTATAGTAGCAAATATTACATCAATAATCAATCCAGTCCACCGTCAGAACGTGACCACCAAATTCTCACATAGTGACAATGCAGAATGGCCATCTTAATGCATTTCCAATGCATGTCTAGATCTCATTTTGGGTCAAAGTGAAGAAATTCACCAAAGCTTCCCATGCAAGGGTCAAAAACACACTCACTTTCCAGATCTAAACCATAAGATAAACATAGGGGCTCAAGGATCCATAAAGTTGCCAACTTCATGGAATCCCATCACTTCAACTTGCCCAGACTTAAAGATAAGAGACAAGGACTTAGATCTAGTAACTAGGGATGTCAAAAAGTCCTGTGGGACCCCGAACCCGTGGTCCCAGATCCCAGGTAGGAGATATTTGTTGAAAAAAGTCAGAGGTGGGGGCGGGGTGGGGGCAATGTTAACTCCCGTTTTAGTTTCAGGGAGGGGGACTGGGCTGGGCAGTCCCGTCCGGAACTACCTATAGGGCCCCCTTAATATATATATATATATATATATATATATATATATATATATATATATATATATATATATTAATAGCAATGATTTGAGCTTCCAAAATTCAACAAAATATAATCTTTTTAAGTTGTTAGTATAACATTTTTAAGATGTTATAACATTTTCGTTTTTAACATGTAAAACTATGTTATATATAAGTATTTTTAACCCAAAAAATAGATTCTTTAAGCCCAAAAAATAGCTTCTTTTAGCCCAATAAAAAGATAGCCTAAAACCAATCGGGGGTGGGGGTAAATAAGGAATTCAGGGCGGGGCAGTGTTGGGGAGGCTGGAAATTTTAGGGGCGGGGGCGGGGTTGGGGCAATGGGGAAATTTCGAGGGTGAGGGGGGGGGGGGTAATGTCACTCTTGTCCCGTTTGCTCCCGTTGACATTCCTACTAGCAACCTAGAAGCATAAAGGTTGAATCTTGGACACTTACAAATGTCAAGAATGTGAACAAGATGATGATGATGATGATGATGATGATGATGATAATGATGATGATGATGATGATGATGATGATGATGATGATGATGATGATGCTTCTTTGCTAGATCAACACTCCAGAACTCTTCTTCTTTTTCTTCTTCTTCAAGCCACCAAAACACCAAAATGGATCAAGAACCACCAAGATGGATTAGGGTTCGGGTTTTCTGAGGTTTTAGGGTGATAGAGGCTGATGATGAACCCTAAAATTGAGTTAGTGAGGTTTAAATACGGAGGAAACCCTAAGAGATCGTGGGATTGGGCTGCAGTCTTCCTCACGTCGTGACCACCTATGTGTCACGTCATAACTATAGATTTGATACGCGTTTGTCATATTGGCTTGTCACGTTGTGACCACCATATGGTCATGTCATGACACCCGGTTTTCCCTAAAATCCAAGCTTTTGAATCCTTAATGCCCTAACCGAACCATTCCGAAAAACGGGTGTTACAACTCTCCCTCACTTAAATTAGACCTGGTCCTTGAAATCATTCTGTGCAACTTACTCTACCACACTAGACGACCCTGCCAGAACTTCTTGCACACCAATTAGGATTGAGAAGTCATCTTACACCGATGACTGCTTACCAGCACTACTTTCAAGCCCAAAATTAGCAGAGATCACATGCCTGACGAACAAGCGAACCTTGTCACACCAACTTTAACCAATGAAGAGTAACAATGATTACTCTACCCGAAATCTGAAAACCCGATACCATGTCTGAATTCCAGACACGTAGAATAATACCAAATCACAACCATAATGACTCCACTCTGCAACCTGAACCAAACAAACACCTCCGACCCTGAATTTTCTCACTGATACGGGAAAACAGATTCTCTGACGATTCGGTGATGCTGAAACCTTGAATCCAAAAATGATAGGAAATTCCCAACATGAATCCCAACCATTGGTGCCAACCAATTACTTATCTCGCATCCTGATAACTAAAAAATCACACATTCGATCTATCTGAGATCCCCTGATTCCGCGCTGACTTTCTAATAAACTGGGATGTAGAATCTTTACCCGTTTGCTAAGACTGACAATCTCACACATGGTTGCACAACGTGACTCGACCCAAGAGTCTAATCGATAAGGCTACCCTATCTTATCTGACACACAAATCCAACCAACTGATCACTGAACTTGCCTACTTGAAACTTTTCAAATGCCCCAACCATTGTTGGACACGACCGGGCCTCACCTCCATGAGTCACTGTGCATTCACGATACACCGTGACATCATTTAATCTACTTAAATGTTAAAATCACCAAACACACTCATCTTGCCATCATTCCATCAATGGCCTTTGAAATCCCAACCAACACCTCATGCGTCGATTATAGCCTCAAACGTTTGAATGACCCGCTCATATAGGATATCATCAGCAAATGGGCCTCGCCGTCAACCGGGGGTTGTACTAGTCTAACTATCGATACAACTCTAACCACCTTTCCACCTTAACATGAAACGGAAAAATTAATAATAACAAACCCGGCTGAACCCGAACGAAGGTTGTGATCACATCACAGTCTTATAACCATTCCTACATCGGTCTAACTCACCCTAGCAAATGCTACAAGCCAAGACGTAGATTGAAAATTCCTCCATATCTGACTACCAACCTAGTGAATGCTATGGCTACCCCGAAGTCTTACATCATTTTCGCAACTTTGTACCAACTTAGTGATGGGTTTTGAGCATTCTAACACTTCCTAAGTGTACATGCAACCCTAATAACCTTGGATCTATGTTTGTCTAATTATCATGCAAAGTTGAATTCCAAGGTTATATTCCTATCTAGCATACATGGGGAACATTTTTAACTTGAATGAAAGATAGAATAACTTACCTTGTTGTTGATTATGATCCTTGAAACCTTGTGAGCCTAACACCCCAAGTGTGATGCCTCAAATGCTTCACACAACACCAAATTCAAAGGAGTAAACTTTGAGAGAATCTTACACTTGCAAAATCGGCTCTAGCCCTCTTGTTTCTTATGTGTAGCCTATTTTGGTGGAGAATGGGTTTCTTATATAGTGTTGACACATCTAGGGTTACACCATGTAAACCCTAATGTGTCATGACTCTTCATTTCCATGACCCATGGGTTTGTAACTCCCATGGAGCATCCATGGAGCATCCTATGGGTGGAACCCAACTTCATAATCCATGGAGCCTCTTAGCCCACTATATAATATATGGAAGATTTACATAAGCTACCCATATATTTAATTAGTTATCTTTTGATCACTTAATTAATTCTAAATTAATTCTTGATCAAACTAATTAAATAATATTATTAATATATTAGAACTTATAATATATTAATAAACCATAAGTGTTATTTCTCTCATTTTAGTTTATCCAATTGCATGGTGCCATGCAACCCAAATGGACCATGCCGGGTCGGGTCAAGTACATACCAGAAATAATTATGGACTTAGACACCTTATCCAACAGTCTCCCACTTGGATAAGTGTAATAACTATAACTGCAATACTTCAGGAACCGATCGGCAATCGTAGCTCTTTCAAGGTCTCTCGGAACTGAGAAGATGATGATACGCCATTTAAGATAAGTGATCATATAATCCTCTGTTCTAGATATCAGCCGGACAAATACATGGAACAGTGTCTTACTTTGTGTCCAGCAGTTTGTTTCCCGATTTCCGATTTGTTTGACATAGAACTCAATTGAACACATCAACTTAGTTCTGACCGGGCCCGGTACATAGGTCAAAACAAAATCATCGAGGGGCCCATATATCAGCTTCTATTCCAAGAAGGAACAGATAAACTTCGACTCATATGTTTGTTCTACTACTCATTGAATTATACACAAGAGCACGTTTTATAACATCGAGTTACCAATGCGTTTTCGTACAATCAATGCATAACCAACTCATAAGCAACAAATCATATATCTAGGTTTGAAGACTTATATGATATTACCGTCTCACGATCACTCGAGATAAATTCCATGAAGTGATTCCAGTGAGCGTGGGTTGAGTCCAATGCTCAGAACTTATGAGCACTCATGAGTGTTGTAGCCATGTCCAACAACTTAGACCTCTGCAACCAATCATGACAGTCTTGATTCATACCTACTTCCGACATATGACCGACTGTGGAGGTTCGAATAATATGATATACCAAACATAATTATTCTGGAAGTCAAAACATGCAAAAGAAATATAGTAAACGATCGACAAGAGATAGCAACACTTTACTCATAAATAAAACACCTTTTATTCATCATCTAATGTCAATTACACTTTACAAATTTCAAGGTTATCTAACTACTAAATCTAATATCATCCTTCAGCCCTATGCTCCGAGCATGCTGGAGATGCTTAACCCGAGTCAGTCCTTTCGTGAGGGGATCGGCTGGATTCTCATCCGATGATACCCTCTTTACCACGAGGAGTCCTTCTTCTATTCGATGTCTGATGAAATGGTATTTTCTGTCGATGTGTCTGGATCTCCCGTGATCCCTTGGTTCCTTGGCTAAGGCAACTGCACTTTCACTATCACAGAAAATTTCCATTGGCTCTTTAATAGCTGGTACAACTCCAAGGTCTCCAATGAAGTTCTTCAGCCATATCGCCTCCTTTGCTGCCTCGCTAGTTGCTATATACTCTGATTCGCAAGTTGAATCAGCCACTGTCTCTTGCTTGGAACTCTTCCAAGAAATTGCTCCTCCATTTAAGGTAAAGACCCAGCCTGACTGAGAGCGGAAATTATCCCTATCAGTCTGAAAGCTAGCATCACTATACCCTACAACTCTCAAGTCTTCACTCCCACCGAGGGTAAGGACCCAGTCCTTAGTCCTCTGTAGGTACTTGAGGATATTCTTTACCGCAATCCAGTGTGCCTTGCCAGGGTTCCCCTGATACCTGCTAACCATGCTCAAAGCAAAGGCTACATCAGGTCGAGTACACGTCATAGCATACATGATCGATCCTACAGCCGAAGCATAAGGTATCGACTCATTTCTCCTATCTCAGCCTCAGTACTAGGGCTTTGTGTCTTACTCAATCTGGCATTACTCTGGATGGGTAACTCTCCTTTCTTGGAGTCCTGCATGCCGAATCTCTTCAACACCTTATCCAAGTAGGTACTCTGACTAAGTCCAATTAGTCTTTTACTCCGGTCTCTCAAGATCCTTATCCCTAGAATATAGGCAGCTTCTCCTAGGTCCTTCATAGAGAAACACTTCCCAAGCCAGGACTTAACTTCCTGCAGAGTTGGGATGTCATTTCCTATGAGTAGTATGTCATCCACATACAATACCAAAAAGCTAAATATACTCCCACTAGCCTTGACATATACACAAGATTCATCTTCACTCCTAGAAAAACCAAATTCCTTGACTTTCTCATCAAAGCAAAGATTCCATCTGCGAGGTGCTTGCTTTAACCCATAAATGAATTTCTCAAGCTTACACACTCTATTAGGGTACTCTGTGTTGACAAAACCCTCTGGCTGACTCATGTAAACATCCTCAGCCAACTTTCCATTAAGGAAAGCAGTTTTGACATCCATTTTCCATATTTCATAGTCATGAAATGCGGCTATGGCTAGCAGAACCCTAATAGACTTAATCTTGGCCACTGGAGAAAAGGTCTCATCATAATCAACTCCCGGAGTTTGTGAGAAACCCTTTGCAACCAGTCGTGCCTTATAAGTGTGTACATTACCATCCATGTCGGTCTTCTTCTTGAAGATCCATTTGTACCCTACAGTCTTACGACCTGGTACATTCTCAACCAAGTTCCAAACTTGATTGTCATACATGGACTGTATCTCGCTGTCCATTGCCTCTTTCCACTTGGCTGACTCAGGGCCTGCCATGGCTTCCGCGTAACTGTTAGGTTCATCCAGACCTATCAGTGTCTCATCACTGATAAGTGTATCACCTTCCGCAGTAATATGGAATCCATAGTAATGCTCAGGTGCATTCCTAACCCTTGTGGAACGCCTCAGAGGTACAGACTTGTCAATTGGCTCAACAGAAGTTTCCTCCTCAAGTTGAGTGCTAGGGTTTGAAGTTCCTTCACCACTTGACTCTTGAATTTCTTCAAGGTCAACTTGCCTCCCACTGTCTCCTTGGCTTATGAACTCTCTCTCTCTCTCTCTCGAAAGAACGCCCTCCTAGCTACAAAGACCACATTCTCACTAGGTCTGTAGAAGAGGTAACCAAAGGATTTATGTGGGTAGCCGATGAAAATACACCTCTCACTTCGAGGTTCGAGCTTATCATGAGTCTCGCGTCTCACGAAAGCCTCGCAACCCCAAATCTTAATGTGGTCTAGTTTGGGTACTTTACCAGTCCACATCTCATGAGGAGTTTTGGCAACTTTCTTTGTGGGAACTAGATTAAGGATATGGGCGGCAGTCTCTAAGGCATACCCCCAAAATGAGATTGGTAGCGAAGCTCGACTCATCATGGATAGAACCATATCCAACAAGGTTCGATTACGCCTCTCAGCTACACCATTCAACTGCGGTGTCCTGGGAGGTGTCAATTGTGAGACAATCCCACATTCCCTAAGATAGTCGAGGAACTTTGAACTAAGATACTCACCACCTCGATCGGATCGAAACATCTTAATGTTCCTGCCCAATTGATTCTCGACTTCCTGTTTAAACTCTTTAAACCTCTCAAAAGTCTCTGACTTATGCTTGATTAAGTAGACATATCCATATCTACTGTAATCATCAGTAAAAGTCAAATAATAACGATTAGCATCCCTTGTGGCATGTTTAAAGGGCCCACACACATCCGTGTGTATAAGATCCAACAAACCTTCACCCCTCTCACAAGAACCTGTGAAGGGTGACTTTGTCATTTTTCCAAGTAAGCATAATTCGCAACTATCATCTGACTTTAGGTCAAATGACTCCAATACTCCATCCTTTAGGAGTCGGCCTATGCGTTTCTTGCTTATATGTCCAAGACGGCAATGCCATAATGATGCTTTATCCAAGTTATTATCGTTAACAAAATCAATACACAATACATTATTTCCTAAGTTATCAACCACAGATACAGTTTCATACACACCATCACAAGGTAATGCTTTAAAATAAAGAACATTATTAAAGAAAGCATTAATCGAACCAACTTCATTATCAAATGAAAAGGTGAAACCTTGTTTATACAATGCATGAAAGGAAATATTATTTCTTGCCATTTCTGGCGAATAACAACATTTATTCAAAACTAAACTAAACCCACTACTTAGCGATAAAGTATAAACTCCAATCTTGGTGACAGGTAAAGCTTTCCTATTCCCCATGATTAAGTTTATTCTTCCATGCTCCGCATTCTCACTTCTTCTTAGTCCCTGCAAATCAGAACAGATATGAATACCACAACCGGTATCAAGGACCCAAGAGTTAGAATGGGGTGAGTTATTAGATAAGATAGTGTAAATACCTGCATGGTTGGGTTTAACTTTCCCATCCTTCACATCTTGCTGGTACTTTGGGCAGTTCCGCTTCCAATGTGACTTTTCATGGCAATAGAAGCATTCAGCCTCTTTAGGGTCAGAAGAAGGAGTGACAACCTTTCTTGGTTCCACTTGAAGAAGAGCCATCAAGGGTCCTAGCCTTGGTACCCTTCGAAGAGCTCTTCCTCTTCTTCCCTCTACCTTTCCCGATTGCCAAAACCGGGGCGGAGTTTGGAGTAGGAGTGTTAACAACCGACTTACCCGTAAGACCTGTTTCTGCGGTCTTGAGGAGTCCCTGGTGTGACCTCTTCCTTATTTATGTGATATGTCATGCGGAATTGATCATAGCACGATGGTAAGGAGTGCAAAATGATATCTGTTGCAAGCTCCTCAAGGAAGTTCACATTAAGCTTCAGCAACCGATCCACATACGTTTGCATTTTCTGTATGTGGCTCGTGACGGATTCCCCGTCCTTCATCATGGTTGTTATGATAGAGCATATGATTTCATACCTCTCTTGTCGTGCACTTTGATGGTATCTTTCCATCAGATCTTGGTGCATTTCAAAAGGGTAGAAGTCCTCATAGGACTTTTGGAGTTCCGCTGTCATGGTGGCCAACATGATGCTTGCCACTTTTGTAGCATCCCTTTCATGTGCCCGGAAGTCAGCGATCTCCTGGGGAGTTGCAGTGGTCTCATCAATCTCCTTAAGCTCCTTGTCAAGGACATATTCTTTGTCCTCGTAGCGGGTAATCATCCTGATGTTTCTGATCCATTCATTGAAGTTGGATCCATCAAAAGTGACTTTCCCACACAAGTTCATAAGGGTAAAGGAGCCATTAGGATTAGGGCCAGAAGCAGCATTGTTTGAAGACATCTGAAAGAAGAGAACAAGATTAGTTTAGATATTAAGAGAGTCCTTAATAAAACACCCAAATGTAATATTAAGGCTAGGATCCAATCACAATATATTATAACTTAGAAGTGGTATGCCGTAATCCAAGCTATAACATATTTGAAAGGTAGGTGAATGACGATTCACCAATTTCCACCATGAAAAACGAAATATAAATATTAGGTTTTTAATTGGTTCTTAGAAATTCCTAGATTCTTTTGAGATTCAATGAACTTTTCAAAGGCATGTTTCAATCTCGAGTGTGCCCTCCAAGTTTTGTGACTGGGATACCGAGGATCACAAAACTAGGTGTGAAGTTACCATGCAAATCACTTGGTACCCTCAAGGTTTATCACTCAATCGATGTGCCGGTAAACCACACACGCTCCACCGATGCTATGGTAAACCTTAAGTCACCCTTTACCTACCTTGTTAAGTCCAAGTTAGTGTGCCGGTTAACCACACACGCTCCACCAATGACTTAAACAAAGTGTAAAGTGTAATTTCATAGATTAGCACCTTATTCACATTTTCCTAAAGTAACTAAGATTGAGAATTTAATAAAAGCATTTAGTTACTTTATAATATTCACCATACTTTTAATGAGAATTTATAAGTCCTTGTCTTACCCGTTCGGCTAACGACCCTCCACCGATCAAGGAAGCGGTGGGTGAGAGTGGACACCCATTAAGTTGCCATTTTATAGGAAACAACCTTATACCCCCCCTTATAGACCGGCTTCGTGAATGAGGCGTACTAGCGGTAAGACGACTTGACGTTATACATATATATATTAGTAACTTATAATATTATAAAGTATAAGGGTTGAATTTTAACTTTTAAAATTCTAAGGGTTGGAACTAAAGTTTTAATCAAGACTTTACATGTTCCAAAACTTGAGGGCAAGTTTTGTAAACTTCCAAAACTTTTCATTTCTTATAACTTATGAATTAATTGAGTAATAAAAATGAAGACTCTTCATTTTTATAACTCTTGTGTTTTTTTAATGGCTTTAATAAAAGTGAGACTTTTGGTTTTCCATAACTTGAGGACAAGTTATGGACTCCATTAAAACACATTATGATCATGAATTAAACTACCATGAAGGTTACAAACAATTCCTATGATCATCTAATCTTCATAAGTTCAAGAACATGAATATGAACACTTTCAAGAATCAAAAATTACACTTAAAAAAAACTTGTAATTTTAATAATTGCCATTGTAAATGGATTAGCATAAACATTACACCATCTAAAACAAGCTTTAAAACATCAAAACAGTTTAGGGTAATGTTTCTAGTCCATTTCCAGCAACAAATGTGCAAACTTTCATACGAGCAGAAAACAGAAAAACGATTTTTTTCAAGCTGTTTGCACAAAAAAAAAAAAAAAAACAACAACAAACGAACCTAGGCTCTGATACCACTGATGGGTTTTAAGCATTCTAACACTTCCTAAGTGTACATGCAACCCTAATAACCTTGGATCTATGTTTGTCTAATTATCATGCAAAGTTGAATTCCAAGGTTATATTCCTATCTAGCATACATGGGGAACATTTTTAACTTGAATGAAAGATAGAATAACTTACCTTGTTGTTGATTATGATCCTTGAAACCTTGTGAGCCTAGCACCCCAAGTGTGATGCCTCAAATGCTTCACACAACACCAAATTCAAAGGAGTAAACTTTGAGAGAATCTTACACTTGCAAAATCGGCTCTAGCCCTCTTGTTTCTTATGTGTAGCCTATTTTGGTGGAGAATGGGTTTCTTATATAGTGTTGACACATCTAGGGTTACACCATGTAAATCCTAATGTGTCATGACTCTTCATTTCCATGACCCATGGGTTTGTAACTCCCATGGAGCATCCATGGAGCATCCTATGGGTGGAACCCAACTTGATAATCCATGGAGCCTCTTAGCCCACTATATAATATATGGAAGATTTACATAATCTACCCATATATTTAATTAGTTATCTTTTGATCACTTAATTAATTATAAATTAATTCTTGATCAAACTAATTAAATAATATTATTAATATATTAGAACTTATAATATATTAATAAACCATAAGTGTTATTTCTCTCATTTTAGTTTATCCAATTGCATGGTGCCATGCAACCCAAATGGACCATGCCGGGTCGGGTCAAGTACATACCAGAAATAGTTATGCACTTAGACACCTTATCCAACACTTAGTGAATTCTACGGCTACCCCAAAGTCTTACAACATTTCCGTAATTATCTACCAACCTAGTGAATGCTATAGCTACCCCTCAGTCTTACAACACTTCCACAACTGTCTACCAACCTGAGCAACACAAGTACCTCTGAACTCTGACTTCGTGGTCCAAGAAGGGACAACCAGCTACCAAGAGATCTTTTCCTAAAAGCATCTGATGAGAGGACCACACACACATCCCTGAAAACATGAACCTGGCAAGAAATCACCCTGCACTCGCATTCTGACCAATCCCTTACACCTCTCAACCATGAAAGAACCCAATCATCTCGAACTCTAATAATTTATTGAACTTGCACTAAAAATCTCTTTGACCTATTGCGCTTAAACCAATAAATCAATCCGGCTGCTGATCCTTTGAGCATGACAATCAGCTCGCTCCCACCTAGGCATCACACTCACAATAACTGTCGCCTCCCGTGCTGACGCCTACAACCGACTGAACCAGATACCTTTTTAAATATGATTCTCAGTATGCAAAATTGGCATATGACAATAGTTCGAAATATAATAACTACGCAATCTCAAAGAAACTTTGATCCTTAGTGAAGACTTAAACACTTTGAACATGGCATTTCACACCCACAATAATCTTAAAATCACGAACATGAATAATAAAAGCAGAAAATAGTTGAATACAATACGTACCCACGACGACATCTGGCAGAGCTCGGGTGTCCTCGTCCTGCAACTGAAATTATCGGATCCCCATTGTTGGAGCCTCCACACTTCCTTCATGGACATCGGTATTTCTTAGTGTAACTAGAGCGGGTGCCCACACCACTTCACCCATTAATCCCGGTCAGTCGGCCATCTTGTGACCCATCTGGTTGCAGTGAAAACAAATCGACCTCGATCCCTCCAGACACTCCTTGTTGAAATGATCAATCTGGAAGCAACTGAAATAGATCACTCCTCTCTCATGACAGTCCCCCTCGTGAGACCTTCCACACTTGGCACAACGATGCAAGACCTGCTGCCCTCTAGCTCATGAATCAAATATATTGGGCTTCTTAGGTGAGACTGCTCATGAACCCAATGAAGATCTCTCCCTAAAACGGGATGTGAAATCATCCCATGACATAGCCTCCAAATTAGAAATTGTAATAGGTTATGAAATCAAATCCCAACAACTCTTTGTTGTATGATGCAAAAGGTCCAAAGAAAACCGAATCTTGGCTTCTATGGATTGGTGTGGAAGACACCCTCCATCTCCTCAATCAAACATGAAATTCGAACCCTGACATGTAGCTATGTCGACGGGTGATGTGATGAACTCACACATCCCCTCATCAATCGGCTCAACACTAGAGCCTAAACCTGAACCAGAACCAGAACCTCCTCCATAAGTCTTCATCACCATACTAAAAAGAAACCATAAAATGATCAGAACATACCCAAAAAAAACTTCACTATGTTTTAAGTAGTACGGGCTCAATATTACCTTCCACACCTATCCATACTTTCCTCAATAATCATCCTGAATCCTCTAAGTCACCTTCTCAAACAGGTTTTCCTAAAACCTTCAAAACAGTGCACCATTCCCACTAAAGTACTTCTTAGGCTCTCCTAGTATCCCAACCTCACCCTAGCTTTAGCTACTGAAGAACTCCTACTAATGTTAGTTATCTACTTGAAGAATACAATTACATGCAACAAAACATAAATAAACTTTCAAATAAAAGACCCAACCCTACAATGGTTAGACTCAGGCGAGAGATGCGCAATAATGCCAACTCAATCATTCTAGAATTATTTAACCTTTGCAGCATGAAAATTAGCATATTCATTTAATAGTTAACTCACACCAATATGAGTCCCACTAAACACAAAGCAAGCAACATTGAGGTAGTAACACTCTATAGGCGATAAGCAAAGAAGGCATCCTCCACCTTATTTGTTTTTTCGATGCTAGTAATTCTTACTAACATTGTTGGTTGCCTTATGCAAAAAAAATTATGCACAATAAGAGATCAAATATATTGTCGAATAAAAGATTCTACTTAAGCCCACACCCATATGAGGAACAGGAAGTAAGGCCAAATCAGTCATTCTAGGGCTACATAATCCTAACAGTAAATAATTTTTAAAAATACACTTAGCAATCAATTCCACCAACATAGACTCCAAATCTGACATATCATCCAATTCCTTCTCGGCTACAAGGCATCACAAATCAGGACATTCTATCATGTAATTCCTATATGTATCCTTAGCCTTATCTTAGCATTCAAACATTCCATATCATGTAACATATCAACATATATGGGTATTATGGGAATCATTTACTTGAGCTCGGCTGATTGCACGCATCACACCGCTTTCTTTATAAAATTATTTTAAAAACATTTTATTTTCTTTTAAAAAAAATTATTAATTCCTCAGTTGGAGTTCAGACACACCCGAGAGTGTGCCCGAATCCCTCAAACCAAGGCTTTGATACCAACTTGTACCATCCTAAAAGCAGTAGAAAATTTTTCATTTTTAAATCATTAAATCCAAACAACATTTGTTCCAAAACCAATCAGAGTCAATTGCATTGATCAACATCAATGTAAAACATTAATAATCAGTGCGGAAAATCCATTAGGGGATGTTGTGCAGTCAAGTTGGGCACTTCCCTTTGGATCTGGATGTACCTAAAAAATGTTAAACCACATACCAGAATCATAAATCTTAGTGAGGTCCCGAAAATACCACATACCATACATACACTGCCATGGGCTACCCCCTATGGTGTTGCATAAAAATGTCATGGGCTTCTCCCATGGTCTCTCATTGCATTGTCATGGGCTACCCCAATGGTCTTACATACATGTGCCATGGGCTGCCCCCATGGTCTTTCCTTGAAATATCGTGGGCTACCCCCATGGTCTAACATCTAATTTTAAAGGGTTTCCCCCATGTTCTTTCATGAAAATGCCATGGGCTACACCCATGGTCTTTCATACAGTTACCACGGGCTGCCCTTGGGGTCTTCCATGCAAGTATCATAAAGACAACTAGCATCCTACACAGTATAGTGAGAAGACTCACCTGTCTCACGAAATCAGCTAAAACACATCTCACTGCCACACGGACGATGCTATGACCCACCTATTAAATCAAATAGGGTCCCACCTTAGTCTAACCTCAAAATTAGAACAAAGGTCAAACCAAGTCAATGGTCAAGGTCAAGGTCAACGATCAATCCTTCCATTGGTTGACCCTCACAACATGACCAACTCATGGTCACGTCATGGGAAATAGATCCTATCGGGCCTAAATCAGCACGATCCAACTCCACTCGTAATCATTGATGTAATAAGTTCTGACGGGTTCCGATGATCAGAACCAATCGCAAGAGTTTTGACGGGCTCCAAAGATTGGAACCGATCGGAATAAAAAATTTCCCAATGGCTTCCGTTCCAAAAATCAGAACTGAACAACACTTGTCCAACGGCTTTCGTTCTGAAAACCGGAACCAATCGTAACTATAGCAGCAAATATTACATCCATATTCGATCCTTGTCACCATTACATCGTGACCACCAAATTCTCACATTGTGGCGAATGCAGAATGACCATCTTAATACACATTAATACTTGTTATGAAAAAAACATGTCTTATATTTTCCCCTCCTTAAAAGAATTATGTCCTCAGAATCTTACTAAGTAAGTAAGGGTATCTCAACCTAATTCTTTTCTTAGATCCTAAGTCACAATCTCATTTTAATATACAACTTTTCTCTCATCTAATCTTAATATCTAAGTGTCTCAAACACTTTACATTTTTTCATACTATACAATATCCATAGGTATTTTAAACTTGTTTTCACATAAACCTTCTCCAAGTAAGTAGTTATTCCTTTATCTTTATTAGGACATGAACTTAAACAAAGTCGTATATTTGACTTATCATGTCAAATACAATACTAATATACTATAGTAATGATTTAAGTTTTCGCCGCTCACTCTAATGAAATAAGTTCAATGTTTATATTTGTTTCGAACATATTTAATAACAACTAAATCTTAGTCTTCAAAGACCATTCAAAAATTGAAAATCATTTTATTGCTAAAGCAATTGTTGAGACTTCAATGATGTATATTAATGGTAAAGACCAGTTATATAGTTATATCAGTTATAAAATAATTTTAAATCTCTTAAACTCTACTATTATGTTCATTACTGAAGCATTATCAAAATGATAAAATTTTAACTCCAAATATTTTCTCAATATTAGGATTAATAAAAATCTCTATGTGATAAAACCACATGTAAAGGAATTATAACCAGCCATACATAGAACGATATAAATTCACATACTATTCCTAATTGAGGGCTTTGCATTTTATTCTCTATTATTATTATCTGACTTCCTTCATGTTTATTCTCTCTCAACCTCTAATTATCCACACTAATAGTATTTCACTCACTATTATCCGCAACTCCTAACTATTTTCAAATGGTAGTACGTTTCCCAACTACCGCTCATATCAGCTGTAATACTTGGCTATTCTTAACTAATAGTATTTCTCTTATTATTACCTATAGCTTTTTGCTATGATTACTTACTCATCTCAACTTGTCATCTGATTCTCATTAAAGATATAATCCACACATTCACTCTAAAAGAAGTGAATACACTATCTCTTTTATAATGCTCATAATAACTATATTTTTCTTTTGAAATTTCTCATTTCATCATTTCAACTATTTATACTCTCAATTCTTAACTCAGTTATTTATACAAGGAACAATGTATCATATGACAATCGAATAAGTCTTTGATATTTAATAATGATGTCAATCCTCTAACTTAATTCTTATTAACACTTATCTTAAGTTCTTATTTTCATTCGTCTTGATGTACTAATTCAAAAGCTCGTCTTGTTGTTATGTCCGTGGCTCTCTCTTCACTCTTGTTCTGTCATAATATTATGCTATTCTCATTGATTATTCTAGTTGCGATACTTGTGTATTGAACCAATTATTTTTTTTCAAACACTTCATACATTTTATTTAATTTTAGACAACTCACACATTTCTCTTCTGTTTAGACACCTTTCATGTCTTAAAGTACTATTCCTTTCATTTGACTCTTTGGTAGTGATCGAACTTAACTGATAGGGAAAATGGTCTTGATAATTGATAATCGATACTCCTCTCTATAATCCTTATCTATGATGATATCTCTAAATTTATACTATCACAATATTCTCACTTAATTGGTTTAAACGGAAATTAAATTAAATAATGAAGAAGTCATTACCAATACTATCTTGATTTTCTCTATAGTCTCAATAAGTACTTTCTTTTATCTTCTAGCTCATTTTAGATTTTACTAAAATCTATATTCTTAACTTGCATTGTTCTACACTTACTTCTCAACAAATATAACTCAATACTTATGTCTATTAATAACTCTAGCTCATGTTTTCACAAACGCCACAACCTGTCAAAAGTGCGTCACATTTTCTCATTCTCTTGACATATATTTCTCTCATAGTGCGTCACCGCGTCACAAAAATATTTAAACGTGCAACACAAGTTGTAATTAGTATCTTGGATATTGCAACCTACTTCTTAACCACGTCGCGGTCTCTTATCATCCACGTCGCGAGCCTAAAGTACATTGGCATATTTTTCTTAAATTATTACTCCGACTCTTTCGCGATGGTTGACTTTAATTGATAGGGAAAATAATCTCGTGGATTTCTGTAACATCCCATTTAAAATATAATAATTGAATAATAAACCCGGAACCCCGAGAAGCAATTTTTATTATTTTATATGTTGTTATAGTTCAAGATCAGATAATAATTAATGGAGTGTTGGTTGCGGGGTGCCAAATGATATACTTTTGATTTCCGAGAGTTAAAAGTGTGAGTTTCGGATTGGTTTCGTAAATAATTATGAAGGCGGGGACTATTGGGTAATTGTTGGGACGTAATATGGAGAGATGTTGGAAGCTAAGGGCTAAATGGTAAAATTCGGACTCAAATTGTAAAGAGTTTTGAAGGTCAGGGTTAAAAAGGGAAATTAAGGTTTTGTTTTGAAAGGAAATGGAGAAGGAGGGGCGAGTTGTGTCAATATGGGAAGAAGTTTCATGTGCATCGGGTATTTAACGTAACTTCTAAACCCTAACCCTAAAGGATGTAACAGCCGACACCCCACTCCTTCTTCATCCTACCAGCCGCCACCCTCTCCCTTCTCCATCGTCCGACTGCCACCATCCTTCCCACCCGACTCGCTTGCTGTTCCGACCAACCAAGACCGCCATCGACGTTGCCATGGCCGGAGATAACGAAATCGACGGGTGAACCGGGAACGATAGTCGTCGTTGTCGTTTCCGGTGGGAGGTGCGACCACCACAGTTGAAGACCAAGACCGCCGAAAACGCCGCTGCTTCGCCATCGTGACGTACGCTCCCCTGATGCTGCTAATCTCTTCATCACCTCTCTCTGCAGACATCGTTCTTCTCCCTTTGTGTTCGCTCGAGCCCGCTGCTAGCCACCGCCTTCCGTCGCGGAGTGACTGAGATAGGTGTGTGGTTCAGTTCAGATCGACGAGTGGGTTCGTGTTCCAGTAGCATGGTGTGTGTGGGCGTGTTTTGCTGGCCGGGAAACATGAAGAACCACCATGGCAGCCAACCATGGTGGTTGCCGCCCGTGTTGCGCTTTTTGCCGCCACCAGCCACCGTGTGTGGTGGCTGTGTGTGTGAAATGGGGTTTAAGTGTACGTATTTCAGTTTAATGTAATCTTTGGGTGTTGTTTGGCCGGAAATGTCACCACCACCACCGTGAGGTGGTGGCTGCCACCATATACCACCACCGGCCACCACAAGGGTGGCTGTGTGTGTGTGTGTGTGTTTATCAATTAGTGTGTGTGTTATTTTCTTGATTAAAGCATTGTAACATGTAATTAGAGACAAGAATAATGAAAAGAAAACTCAAACCACCACCGTGAGGTGGTGGCTGCCGCCACCGGCCGCCATGTCGGGTGGCGGTGTGCTTTGATTGCGTTTGGACCCCCTTTGGGGGATGTTTGGACAATGTGTGACCACTGAAACCCTAATGGGCCCAAAGGAACCCTAGTGGCCCAATGGAACCCCAATGGGCCAATGAGGCCCAATGTGACCTAAAAGCCCAACCAATGGACTAATGGGCTAGTATTGGGTTGGAAAAACCTTAATTAGGGTTTGGAAAACCCTAATGGCATAAGTCCCAAATTTTGGGAAATTATCGGGACACACACGAGATTATTTAATAACTTGAAATATTAAATAATAATCATTGACAAAAATTAACCTAAAAGCAATATTGGACTTAATAGATTAAGTCCTTAGTAGATTAAGTCCTTAGTGGGTTAAGTAGGAACACTTAACCCTGATCATCATTTCATGTGAAAGCCCTAATCTCACTTGGGCCTTGAATTGGGCCTTTCTGTTGGGCTTTGGCGATTGGACTATTGGTGGGCCATCCAAGAGCAAGTTAATGGACCAAAGTAATTAGATGGGCTTTAGGGTAAGGCCCATGTGAGGACTTGGGCCCAACTTGGAAAGTTGGGCCATAGATGGGCCATAATTGGGCCTTCATGATTATGTGATATTGGATCATGGGAATTTGATTGGAATAATGGGATGGGCCTTAAAGAAAGACCATGTAGAGGTCTAGGCCCAATTTGGAAAATTGGGCCATGTGTTGGGCTTCGGCCCATTACTTGACTTTTGGGCTTTTGGAGTATGAGTTGGACTTTGAACTTGGAACCCAATTATTAATTGGGTATTGTTTGATGTTGACAGTTCGTGAATCAGTCAATCAGCAGCTGGAGTGTATCTGCAGGACCTCAACAGTGCCAGGTGAGTTATCCTCACTATATCAACAGGGTCTAAGGCACCAAGGCCGGCCCTTTATGGATTATATTCGGATTATTGCATGTTATGTTTACTGATTTACATCCTGGTAGTTAGGATGGTGATATGCTATGCTTTAGTGACCCGGTTGGGTCGGTATCCTGGTATATAGGATGATGGTATGTTAGTGACCTATTAGGTCGATATCCTGGTTATAGGATTGTTGCTATGCTTTGTGATCTGTTAGATCGGTTTGACTGTTATATATATACATGATAGTGTTATATGATATCTATGTGCACATGATTGTCCTGGTTATAGGATGATGCTATGTTAGTGACCGGTTAGGTCTGTATCCCGGTTATTGGGATGTTGTTATGATTGGTGATCTGTTAGATCGGGTTGACTGTTATATGAAATGAGCTAGCGTATGATATTTATATGCACATGTTTGTTTGGTTGGGGGTTGGGTTGAGGCGGTCCTGCCTTGTGCTGTAGGCCAACATACCCAGGGCGGTCCGGATGCCTTGTGCTGTTGGCTTACGGTTTCAGTTTATTGTTTCAGGTGTTTCAGATGTCTCGGCAAGGTGAAGGCGTGATCGTACACATCCTCGTGTTTTGGACTTATGGTCTCTAGGAAACTCTGATAATAAACCATTTTGGAAATACAAGTGTAATACTTATTGGTTTTGAAATGTTTCAAAAAGTTTTAATTTGGCTTGAATTTTATGGATGTTACAAGTTGGTATCAGAGCATTGGTTTGAGTGAATTGGAGGAACACTCGTGTAACTCCAGTCTCAAATCAAGGAAAGGACTTTCAAAATGATTTTAAAAATGGTTTTCAAAATAAGTAAAGGAGGATGCAGGGTGTACGATCAGCCAGAGCCAGTAAGTAGACCCCAAAATACCATACAGTTGTTTGATATTATTATATGTTAGAACAACTTGCTAGTACTAGACTAGGGATCTTCAGGGATTGCATGATAGAATTGCCTGATTACATGATGCCTGCTAGACTAGGGTTTTCTTTATATGGGATTGACATCATTACTGTAGTTTCTTATGTATGCATCACGGCTGTACATAACTAAGATCTTATAGCCCAAGAATGTTTGATTTGGCCTTATGTTCTGTTCGTATTGATTAGAGCTTAGGGTAAGATTGGATATTCGAAAGTCTATAGGGTCCAGTGTTATGTATGGTTAGCATACACTAATGCTACAGGGTTGGTGGAAATTTCATGAATGGGTGGGTTGTGTGGGGCCGGGAGGCCAGTTATGAGATATTTACCATTCCTCTAAGAGTGAGGACTGAGCGCTCGCTATGTTTATGTGTATTTTTATGGTGTTGTGGTGATAATTGAGACAAATATGGGTAGATGTGGAAGGTAGTATGGGCCTGTACTACTGAAAGCATAGGACCCATACGCGTAGCAAGGAAGTCACAACCCCTGGGGTTTAGTTGGAAGTAGGTTCCCTGTTATTGTATGGGTTATCAGGGATCTTCCTGGTGTCTTACCAGAATGGTGGTTACGAGACGTCTAGAGACCGGATCCAGGTTAGGATCGGGAGTTGCCAGCCAGGATAGGCCAACATTGTCAAAGGACCGTGTCAGTGAGATCATCCGGGAGGAGGTGATCGAGTTTGTTTGGGGACAGTTACCGGAGATGTGTGGGTCTATTAAGACCGCCATGGTTGAGTATTTCGACGAGCGATATGCAGCCATTGTTGAGACGGCTGCCGCAGCAGCTTCAACATCTGTAACGTCGGCAGGGGAAAGAGCCAGTCGGGCTTTCCAGTATCGGGACTTCGATAGCGCGATGCCCCGACCTTTGGTAGGGTTTACGACCCGGTTATAGCCATGAGGTGGCCATCTGATGTGGAGGAATGTTGCTTCACATGTTCATGTCCTACTGACTAGAAGGTCACTTATCTGGGACCAGTGAGATGTTCTGTACTTGTTACATTCTGCGGGTTAAGCGGGAGAATCTAGCACATGCGTTTCTAGATTGAGGCTTCGGGGGTTTTGATCGAGGCCGGAATGTGAGTCGCGGGGACTTTGGAAAGGAGTAATGACTATGTTCAGCTGGGTTTTACAGCTGGAAGTGGAATGGTTGATTGATGGTTTGGATTGTCGTTTTGTAGGGCAAGGACCGTGCCCTCTCAGTTTTTCGAGCTCAAAGGGGTGAGCAGGCTTACGACCCCAGGATCAGGTTGTATTCGAGCTCGGGGTTTGATGGTTACAAGGATAGACAACATTATTTCAGCGCCGGTGAGCGCATGTGGGTCAATGTAGCATAAGTGTGTTGTGAGGTCCGATTCGCCTTGGATCTCTTGTATTGGACGATAAGGATTGATTGTGCATTCTATTGCACTTTTGGGATTGTAGACTATGTTTTGGGAGTAGTTGTAGCACGATTTAGGGCAAGGGTTGTTTCAACTATTGCGGTTCAGTTGTGGATGATCGAGTTAGTGAGTGAGTCAGGGTGCGAGGCCCTGAATGATATGATTCCTGGAGCCAAAGCGGGAAAATTGTTGAAACACTTTGGGAAGAGGGGTATTATGTGGGAGGTTTGCGGACCGGGTCCCACATGATGGTTATTCAGCATCGTCAGGATTCAGTAGTTCAATAACCGTTATTTGATAGCAGAGGAAGACGCCAATGGAAGTAGCTCGTTGTTGAGACATTAGTTGGAGTATCTATCTTTGGACTTTAAGATTTGGGAGTGGGATCATTCGAGCATTGGGGACTGTTGGTGTCCCTGGGATTCAGAAAGTGTTCAGCTAGTTATTAGAAGTGTGTGATCACTGGGGATTGGCTGGTAATGGAGTACTAATTGGTAAGAGTTGGTTGTATTTGGATCGATCGTTGGTAGTGAGAAAGATTGGAAATTCTCCAATTTTCATGTATTTTGAAGACTTAGTCGAATCTAAGTGGGGGAGGATTGTCCCGTGATATAGAGGCAGGATTGGTTTTGGAAATAGGATAAGTTTCGCATCATTATCATGAAGGAAGACAACCTAAGTGGCTGTTTGGTTTGTGGGTTGTGTGAATTGGGAGTTCGGTAAAACTCCCGAGCATGTGCATCACGTTTTCCTGGTGATTGATAGCAGAAGTCGGGAAACCAGGTTGGAGTTCTAGTCATGATTTGTGTTCAGTTCGAGTATTCGGCCAAGGGTGTGCTCGACTCTGAAGGTTTTGGATTGTGCGGGTTATTAGCATATGCGGTAGACACACAGGTCAGGGAACAGACCACGGATTTCCAAGAGGATGGACGATCCACATGAGGCCTAGGGTTAGGCCGGGGTTAGAGGCCACGAAATGGATCAGGAGTTCGGAACCCTAAGTGGGTGAGAACAGTTTGCATGGGAAAGATCACCAGGGGGTGGTCCAAGGAGATGTTCAATAGTTTAAGGTGGTCCAGATGACTAAAGGCCTAGTGAGGCGGTCCATTCATGCTGAAGACTCTGTATGTGTTTGTAGATGTATGTACGGGTATTGAGTATGCTGCTATGCTATATATCAATCAGTAGGTCTGTTCCCAAGTATCGAACGTGTTGCTGGAGTAGGCTGAAGACTCCGGTATATTTTGGGTTGATCGGAAGTTGTTATTAGAAATCGGATAGAGCACAGTGGATCTTGGTGATCTCATCAATTCGAAATGTCTCATGGGATTAATCTGTTTGGATCAGGTAATACTCCAGTTGGGGAACGGGAGTAGATCTGAATGGGTATCCGTTAGTTTTAGGAAGGCTTGGGATTAGAAAGTTTGGTCGTTCAGGTTCTGGGAACCGGGTTAAACCTGGTTAAGCTAGTGATAAGACTGTAGGAACGCCACTACAGTCATGAGACCAAGGAAGCAATGGATTGCTTAAGGTTGCGTGTGATGTAAGGATATCATTGGTCATGTAGCAATCGCTTTTAGCCGTGGATTTGGTAACGACGGGATTTGACGCATGGATCCGATCGGTTGGATCAGGAGGTTGTTATAGCCGCAGTGGCATGATAACTAGTGGCAACTAGTTCCAGGGAAGGATTTCGTTAGGAAGTCGTGTGAGGCAAATATGTGGGAGCCCTTTTAGCTCCGTGACCGGGCCGGGACCCGGTATTTCAGATGATTGGCGAACGAGATGAGGCCAGGCAGGCCTCGATGGATTTTAGAAATCAGTTATGTGACAGCATACTGCTTTAGGCAGATCCGTGTGTAGGCAGTTTCCGCTTTTGGGCAGTATTGGTATTTGTGTTGGGTTGCAAGTACAGATGGAATAATAGATTGCTTGGGTTAGGCTAAGTGACCTACAGGGATAATTGGGTCTTTGATTTTAATTTCACGCCAGGAGCCCAAAGCGGACAATATTGTAATACGTGCCAGTGGGGGATGTTACAGATGATCCAGTGTGGGCAATCTGTCAGGGAGCCAGACCATATCGAGACTTCAGATTACGAATTGAGTAAACGTGATCATTTTGCAAGGGATTCGTTTATGTTCAGGTTTTATAACCCTGCGAGGGTTGGTTACGGTTGCCTTGGAAAGGCTAGGGAGAAGCTCGGGATTGTAGTTCATGATTGTTTGGCATGAAAGGAATAAGAAGAAACGATTTCGAGGACGAAATCAAATTTAAGTGGGGGAGAGTTGTAACATCCCATTTAAAATATAATAATTGAATAATAAACCCGGAACCCCGAGAAACAATTTTTATTATTTTATATGTTGTTATTGTTCAAGATCAGATAATAATTAATGGAGTGTTGGTTGCGGGGCGCCAAATGATATACTTTTGATTTTCGAGAGTTAAAAGTGTGAGTTTCGGATTGGTTTCGTAAATAATTATGAAGGCGGGGACTATTGGGTAATTGTTGGGACGCAATATGAAGAGATGTTGGAAGTTAAGGGCTAAATGGTAAAATTCGGACTCAAATTGTAAAGAGTTTTGAAGGTCACGGTTAAAAAGGGAAATTAACGTTTTGTTTTGAAAGGAAATGGAGAAGGAGGGGCGAGTTGTGTCAATATGGGAAGAAGTTTCATGTGCATCGGGTATTTAACGTAACTTATAAACCCTAACTCTAAAGGATGTAACAGCCGACACCCCACTCCTTCTTCATCCTACAAGCCGCCACCCTATCCCTTCTCCATCGTCCGACTGCCACCATCCTTCGCACCCGACTCGCTTGCTGTTCTGACCAACCAAGACCGCCATCGACGTTGCCATGGCCGGAGATAACGAAATCGACGGGTGAACCGAGAACGATAGCCGTCGTTGTCGTTTCCGGTGGGGGGTGCGACCACCACAGTTGAAGACCAAGACCGCCGAAAATGCCGCTGCTTCGCCATCGTGACGTACGCTCCCCTGACGCTGCTAATCTCTTCATCGCCTCTCTCTGCAGACATCGTTCTTTTCCCTTTGTGTTCGCTCGAGCCCGCTGCTAGCCACCGCCTGCCGCCGCGGAGTGACTGAGATAGGTGTGTGGTTCAGTTCAGATCGACGAGTGGGTTCGTGTTCCAGTAGCATGGTGTGTGTGGGCGTGTTTTGCTGGCCGGAAAACATGAAGAACCACCATGGCAGCCAACCATGGTGGTTGCCGCCCGTGTTGCGCTTTCTGCCGCCACCAGCCACCGTGTGTGTTGGATGTGTGTGTGAAATGGGGCTTAAGTGTACGCATTTCAGTTTAATGTAATCTTTGGGTGTTGTTTGGTCGAAAATGTCAGCACCACCACCGTGAGGTGGTGGCTGCCACCATATACCACCACCGGCCACCACAAGGGTGGTTGTGTGTGTGTGTTTATCAATTAGTGTGTGTGTTATTTTCTTGATTAAAGCATTGTAACATGTAATTAGAGACAAGAATAATGAAAAGAAAACTCAAACCACCACCGTGAGGTTGGTGGCTGCCGCCACCGGCCGCTGTGTTGGGTGGCGGTCTGCTTTGATTGCGTTTGGACCCCGTTTTTGGGGATGTTTGGACAATGTGTGACCACTGAAACCCTAATGGGCCCAAAGAAACCCTAGTGGCCCAATGGAACCCTAATGGGACAATGAGGCCCAATGTGACCTAATGTTGGATTAGTGTCTAAGTCCATAAGTATAATTGGTATGTACTTGACCCGACTCGGCATGGTCCATTTGGGTTGCATGGCATCGGAACATTTGGATAGACCGTTTATGAGGAAAAGACATTTTGTGACATATTAATATATTATAAGTTCTAATATATTAATATGAAATCATGTTATTTAATTAGTATTGATCAAGAATTAATTTGGACTTAATTTAGTGATCAAAAAGAGACTAATTAAATATAGATGATCCAGTGGGGGATGTTACAGATGATCCAGTGTGGGCAATCTGTCAGGGAGCCAGACCATATCGAGACTTCAAATTACGAATTGAGTAAACGTGATCATTTTGCAAGGGATTCGTTTATGTTCAGGTTTTATAACCCTGCGAGGGTTGGTTACAGTTGCCTTGGAAAGGCTAGGGAGAAGCTCGGGATTGTAGTTCATGATTGTTTGGCATGAAAGGAATAAGAAGAAACGATTTCGAGGACGAAATCAAATTTAAGTGGGGGAGAGTTGTAACATCCCATTTAAAATATAATAATTGAATAATAAACCCGGAACCCCGAGAAACAATTTTTATTATTTTATATGTTGTTATTGTTCAAGATCAGATAATAATTAATGGAGTGTTGGTTGCGGGGCGCCAAATGATATACTTTTGATTTTCGAGAGTTAAAAGTGTGAGTTTCGGATTGGTTTCGTAAATAATTATGAAGGCGGGGACTATTGGGTAATTGTTGGGACGCAATATGAAGAGATGTTGGAAGTTAAGGGCTAAATGGTAAAATTCGGACTCAAATTGTATAGAGTTTTGAAGGTCACGGTTAAAAAGGGAAATTAACGTTTTGTTTTGAAAGGAAATGGAGAAGGAGGGGCGAGTTGTGTCAATATGGGAAGAAGTTTCATGTGCATCGGGTATTTAACGTAACTTATAAACCCTAACTCTAAAGGATGTAACAGCCGACACCCCACTCCTTCTTCATCCTACAAGCCGCCACCCTATCCCTTCTCCATCGTCCGACTGCCACCATCCTTCGCACCCGACTCGCTTGCTGTTCTGACCAACCAAGACCGCCATCGACGTTGCCATGGCCGGAGATAACGAAATCGACGGGTGAACCGAGAACGATAGCCGTCGTTGTCGTTTCCGGTGGGGGGTGCGACCACCACAGTTGAAGACCAAGACCGCCGAAAATGCCGCTGCTTCGCCATCGTGACGTACGCTCCCCTGACGCTGCTAATCTCTTCATCGCCTCTCTCTGCAGACATCGTTCTTTTCCCTTTGTGTTCGCTCGAGCCCGCTGCTAGCCACCGCCTGCCGCCGCGGAGTGACTGAGATAGGTGTGTGGTTCAGTTCAGATCGACGAGTGGGTTCGTGTTCCAGTAGCATGGTGTGTGTGGGCGTGTTTTGCTGGCCGAAAAACATGAAGAACCACCATGGCAGCCAACCATGGTGGTTGCCGCCCGTGTTGCGCTTTCTGCCGCCACCAGCCACCGTGTGTGTTGGATGTGTGTGTGAAATGGGGCTTAAGTGTACGCATTTCAGTTTAATGTAATCTTTGGGTGTTGTTTGGTCGAAAATGTCAGCACCACCACCGTGAGGTGGTGGCTGCCACCATATACCACCACCGGCCACCACAAGGGTGGTTGTGTGTGTGTGTTTATCAATTAGTGTGTGTGTTATTTTCTTGATTAAAGCATTGTAACATGTAATTAGAGACAAGAATAATGAAAAGAAAACTCAAACCACCACCGTGAGGTTGGTGGCTGCCGCCACCGGCCGCTGTGTTGGGTGGCGGTCTGCTTTGATTGCGTTTGGACCCCGTTTTTAGGGATGTTTGGACAATGTGTGACCACTGAAACCCTAATGGACCCAAAGAAACCCTAGTGGCCCAATGGAACCCTAATGGGACAATGAGGCCCAATGTGACCTAATGTTGGATTAGTGTCTAAGTCCATAAGTATAATTGGTATGTACTTGACCCGACTCGGCATGGTCCATTTGGGTTGCATGGCATCGGAACATTTGGATAGACCGTTTATGAGGAAAAGACATTTTGTGACATATTAATATATTATAAGTTCTAATATATTAATATGAAATCATGTTATTTAATTAGTATTGATCAAGAATTAATTTGGACTTAATTTAGTGATCAAAAAGAGACTAATTAAATATATGGGGATTGATTGTGTAAATCATTCATTCTTATATATGTGGGCTTATGATCCAAGATTCCTTTATGTTGGGTTTAACCCATGTGGTGATCCATGGATATTCCATGGAGGTTAAAACCCATGGAGCATAAGGAATGGGTAAAGTCATGAGTTACATGGTGTAACCCTAATAGCCACACTATATAAGAACCCCTTTAGTTCAAGAAATGGGCACTAGTGATACATATTTTGAGGGCTAGCCGATTTGAACATGTATGTCTTCTTCTCATGGTTATTCCAAGAGTTCATGATGTTGTGTGAACCATTTGAGGTGTCACACTTGGGGCACTAGGCTCTCAAGCTTCATGGAGTCAAGCAACAACAACAAGGTATGTATTCTATCTATTTTATTATCCTAGTATCAATGTTTTGGTATGCTAGTTAGGATAATACCTTGGATAATCATATTTGCATGTATAATAGAGAAAACATAGATCCAAGGTATTTAGGGTTGCATTTACACTTAGGAGTGTTAGAATGCTCAAAACCCAACAGTGGTATCAGAGCCTAGGCTTGTTTTCAATTATACTTGATGCAAATTGCTGAAAAATGCTGAAAAAGTCGAATTTCGGGCATTCTGGGCACTGGACTCGCCGAGTTCACTGATGAACTCATCGAGTCCATGAAGAAAATCATCCTACTCGGAGAGTAGGTTGATACACTCGACGAGTAGGAGCCCCAGACAACATATTTTCGAGTTTTTTTGGCTAGAAATGGACTAGAAACATTACCCTAAGATGTTTTTGAACTTATAAACTTGTTTTTGATGTGGTAATGTTCATACTAATCCAATTTCAAAGATAATTGTCAATAGATTCATGTTTTGTATTAGTTTAGTGATTAGGCTAATTACATGGAAAAGTTTGATTTGAATTATCTTGTTCTTATGAGTTGCTTAGATTAATAGAAAAGTTAATTGATTATGTGTTTTCAATCCATTTTAATCTAAGAGTTGATTCTAAAATGTGTTTTTGTAACTTGTCCTCAAGTTATATGAAAAGTCACATTTAAGTTTCATAAAACTCATAAAAGTTGGCAATGGTTACAAAAATGAAGAGTCTTGTCCTCAAGTTATGGAGGTTCAAGAGTCACTTCATTAAGTAATAAAATGTGTAACCTTAATTAATTCCATAAGTTACAAAAATAAAGAAAAGTTGCATTCTTTTATTAGTTTAAAGTCTTCCATAACTTGTCCTCAAGTTATGGAACTTGAAGAGTTTTTTTTTTTAATTAAAACTAATTTAAACACATAAGTTATGGAATTAATTAGTTTTGAATAATTTCAAAACTTGCCCTCAAGTTTTGGAATTTGAAAACTTTTCTCTTATGAATACTTTAATTCCAAGTTAAGCCCTTAGAATTTTAAAAGTTAAAATTCAACCCTTATACTTTATAATATTATAAGTTAATAATATATATATGTATAAGAGAAAGTCAGTCTTACCGTTAGTAGGCCTCATTCACGAAGCCGGTCTATAAGGGGGGTATAAGGTTACTACCTATAAAATGGCAGTTTAATGGGTGTCCACTCTCACCCACCGCTTTCTTGACTGGTGGAGGGTCGTTAGCCGAACGGGTAGGACAAGGACTAGAAATCTCCCTTCATTAAAAGTATTAATGATAAATACTAAGTAACTAAACCATTTATAAATTCCCAATCTTAGTTACTTAGGAAAATGTGAATTTGGTGCTAACCCATGAAATTACACTTTGCACTTTGTTTAAGTCGGTTAGTGGAGCGTGTGTGGTTAACCGGCACACTAACTCGTATTTAACAAGGTAGGCAAAGGGTAACTTAATGTTTATCATAGTATCGATGGAGCGTGTGTGGTTAACCGGCACATCGATTGAGGGGTAAACACTTAAGGGTACCAAGTATATTTTCATGGTTATTCACACCTTGTTTTGTGATCCTCGGCATCCCAGTCACAAAACCTGAAGGGCACACTCGAGATTGAAACATGCCATTGAACAGTTCAATGAATCTCAAAAGAATTTAGGAGTTTCAAAAACCAATTAAAACCTAATAATACGTTTCGTTTATCTTGGTGGAAATTGGTGAATCGTCATTCACCTACCTTCAAATATTTTATAGCTTGGATTACGGCATCCCTCTTCCAAGTTATAAAAGTATTGTGTTGGGTCCTAGCCTTAATATTTCATATTGGGTGTTATATTAAGGACTTTAAATCAACTATCTTGAATATCTCCCAAAAGATGATCTTCCCAAATCTCTTGAAACAAGTTTTCCTAAAATGAAGATGATGTCCCATGGAAATCATACTTCTTTCACCTCCTCCGATTATTCTCCCTAACCCACAAGTTCCTGAAAAGTTTAAGGTCACTCAAGCCCTATTGGCAAGCAAAGGTCTATGTGTGATCACATCTCGGAGATGTAGTCACATATTGACAAACCGGGAGAGTTGGGTGTCAAAGTCTAGAGGAAGCTGATGATCAATCACTTTCTAAGTCACATAGTGAGTTCCTTTGGGACTCCTATGAAACAGACTATGACAAGACCCTTAATGATCTTATCTATTTGCTAAGATCAACTTCCTAAAACTTTATGGACATTGACAATGATGACATTGGATATCCAGTAAAGCTCTCTCTTCCAATGGAAGGGGATCGGCCATAGTCAACTTGGTTGACCAAATGGTAAAGAGAGAGGCTAAGTCTGAGATAGTCCCATTATCAATGGTCCATTGCCAAAGAAAGGGGCATTGGTTGCGAAGCTGCCAAATTTACCTAAGGATGTTAAAGTCAATAAGTTTGACTCTACTTCAGGTAAAGTCCACTATCTAACTCTGCTAAGTTTCTATTATGAGATTCTTGATACATGATGTGACTGGGTCACATGGTGATGTTTTAAGAATCAAAGAAAAAGTGAAGAAACTTAAAGAAAGAATATGCTGAATCTGATCGCGTAGATGGATTTCTATCACATAGTTTGAAGATCGGATTCTTGAGCTACTTCTTAAGAGTTATGATATATTGCTTAGGAATAAATAACAACAAAGTTTTCATGTGCTTTTGCATTGTAAGGATAGTTTTTCCGCAAAGTTTTAAAATAAAAGATTTTTTTTTTGATTTTATTTATTTTAAAATATCCTTACAATGGCATTTGTGAAAACTTTTGTTGCTTATAAGATTCCATTAAGAGCAAGAGTGGAAATATGAATTTGATTCTTTCATTTGTGGTAGTGTCTAAATTTACCAAATAAGGAAAGATTCTCATCACCTAAGTTTCAGTTGGATAGAAACTTGGAATCATGCAAGTTGTATAGCATGATGAATAAGAACTTTCAAGCATTGGAAAAATTAAGACTAACTACTTGTTCACATGGATGTGTGAGTCAAGTAAAGGATCGAGTACACATTCTTGTGCACTGATCATGCCCACCACAAATAATCGTTAAGACTATTCGTCATTATTTACTAAAATTCAGTAAATATGGTTATACTTACAAGCTTAAGTGTAATTCTGAGACATTGGAAAAGGTTTCAATGTATGGCAGAGCGAATAAGAAGAATCAACTTAGGCAGAAAGATAAAAGTTTCCCAAATCTGAAAAGATGGGAGAGTACTTTAGTATCATGTTATATAATCATCTTAATGATTAAGAGACCTTATCACAATTCATCCTCTAAGTGCATTCTGGTAGCTAAGAAGAGGAGCTATGAATTATTGAAGTGGTTAAATCAAGAAGATGATTTATACTTCGTTCCAAAAACAATTCTTAGAGTTATACTCTAAGATTGTAACTTGAGTGACATGTCTTAAAGAAGGTTTAAAACACTTGTCAAATGTAAGAGTAAAAGTTTTCTACTCTTGTACATTTGAAATTGGTAAGTTGTGATGTTTTGGATAAAACAAAGACCAACTAAGGCCAATTGTGTGAAGTGTTTGTCTTGATTAGAATCCACACTATCTCTTGAATATCTGACAAGAAAGTCTTATATGTCAAGAGGACAGTGGGAGTCTTAAAGGTCTTGAAAGTCTCAAGAACTAATCAAGAATAAAACCTGAAGTTCTTCACTAGCACACGACTTGAGGTTTATAACCTATCGTGTCGACATGTCTGTGCCTATTCAAGTTGGCTTTGCATAGGAGTTCTGAGAGTTCTCAATTGGTTGCACAGCTACTTGGAAGCAATGGCAGGCCCTTGAGCTGCCAAATGGCAAGAATTTAAGATTGCACAAGTTTAATCCATATAAGTGTGGATTTGTCAGTAACCTTGTCTTGTGATTATGGTTTTGACAAAATTCATATGGATAGGATCTCATACACCATAAAATCTAAGTGTCATAAGGTTTCTCTCCGATTCATGAAAATGATGGTGAGGAAACACTTTCACTAAGTAGATTTTAGCTAGATAGCAATTGTGATATTTGCATTCTTAAAGTCGTTAGTGGAGTGTGTGTGGTTAACCAACACACTAACATGGACTTGTGAGAAGTGGTAAAGGTCTAAACAATCGAGACTATGATTACGACATCCCTTTTCATAGTTCTTAAAATTGTTTAGACACACCTGTGAGCTATCTAAGATAAGGTGTATGATATTGATAAAGTTTTATCAAAGCAATCTAGTATCAGAAATCTGAACTTTGGTAAGAAAGTCAATAAAGTATTGATTTCTAGAAGTCCAACTGATTTCTGATTACATGTCAAAGCTAGTGGGAGCATAAGTGTTATGCTAATAATCATCATGTTAGTGGGAGCATGATAATTATGATAAAGGTTGCAAGTTAGCAATGTTAATTATAGAAAACAAAAGTTTCAATTCGTGAGGCTGCAGGGGTTGAAAAAGTTGTTTTGCTATAATTAAGGGAGAGAAAATTATACTTCATTTCAATTCTAAAAGCTTAGATTGAGGTTTTAAGTCGTATTTAGTAAAGGATATATATATATATGAATTTCATGTTGGAATGACTCAACATAAGGAAATTCTATATATGGGTCCATTATTTGCGTTCTAAAATTCGATTATGATTACGGCATCCCTTTTCATAATCTGAATTATGAGAACTTGGCAAATAGAAATGGAAATGTTATAGCAAAAGACTGGTTTAGTCTTTATGTGAGACATCATGACTCGAGTCCCATATGCTTCGGATATAGGATCGATTACATGTGCTATATTTATCCTTTCTAAAATTTTCCAAATGCCTGGGGCATTAAGAAGGAAAAGGTCTAGAACTGGATATGACTAAAAGGATTAAGCAATTGTCGAGGACAATCTAAGGTTTACCAAAGATTGGTTGCTCAAGGACAGTTGGAAGTATAGTGATAATTCTGGAAGGACCATATTGACATAATCTGTAAGGAGGCAACTCTTGTTCAGAAGTGATAGTCAAAATGGAATATGGAAATGTTTCAAAGTTGGAAATTATTCAATCTGTGTAAGATTAGGAAACTTAATGCAAGAAGGATATTTCCAAGGAGCTGATCTCCTTTGGAATGCTCTGTAATGGTTGTTGTCAAGTCTTTCTGACTCTGTGCATAATCATTGCAGGAGGATCAATGCATATAAGTTTAGAATCTAACAGATTTCAGTAAATGGCATGAATTTGGAATTCTTGCATTTGCAGTGAGGATTTGGGACTGTGAAAGAGGATCATTGGAGTTATGTTCAATTGATCTAATTCACAAAGTGAAGATCATAGACAAACATAGTATGCATACTTGGTGTATGGCATGACTAGTGTTTAGAAAACATAATGTACATGCTTGGAG
The DNA here is from genome assembly GCF_052849685.1 of Lactuca virosa. Taxonomy (NCBI): domain Eukaryota; kingdom Viridiplantae; phylum Streptophyta; class Magnoliopsida; order Asterales; family Asteraceae; genus Lactuca; species Lactuca virosa. Next base: position 364,308,635 of record NC_136429.1, on the reverse strand, counting down.
CATGGGACAACTATTGTTTTAAATTCAAGAATAAAGTTGATAGCTGAAACAGTATACAATGAATAATGTGTAATCATATGGTGATAAATAAAAGGTGTTTTATTTATGTTCATAGGTTTTGATACCATATTAGATTCTATTATTATTGTGTTTCATTTTGCATGTTTTGACTTCCAGAATAACTAGGTCGTTCTTCCTGATTGACTAAGTTATTCAAACTATCCACAGTCGGTCATATGTTGGAAGTAGATATGAATCAAGACTGTCATGGGTTGGCTTGTAGAGGTCTAAGATGTTCGACAAGGGGCTACAACACTCATGAGTGCTCATAAGTTCTGAGTATTGGATTCAACCCGCGCTCATTGGAATCACTTCATGGATTTTATCACGAGTGATCATGAGACGATAATATCTTATATTCTTCAAACCTAGATATATGAGTTGTTACTATGAGTTGGTTGTACATTGATTGCACGAAAACGCATTCGGTAACTCGGTGTTATAAAACGTGCCTTTGTGTATGATTCAACAAGTAGTAGAACAAGCCATATGAGTCGAAGTTTATCTATTCCTTTTACCTTCGGGATAAAAGCGATATCTGTGGGCCCCTCGATGATTTGGTGATGACAAATGTAAGTGCTCGGCCGGGCCTGGACTGATTTGATTTGTTCAATTAGTCAATCGTCATAAATCGGAAATCGGGAAACAACAAATGGACAGAGATAATGATTATAATCCATGTCTCAGTCCATATGATATCTAGAATGGAGGAATATATGATCCCTTATCTAATGGACAAGTCATTGACAAAGGTCAGAGTTCATCTACAAGGTCAGAGTTCGACAGCGGCTTTTGAGAGCTACGATTGCCAGTTGGTTCCTGAAGTCATACGCAATAATAGTTTTAGACTTATCCAAGTGGGAGACTGTTGGATTAGTGTCTAAGTCCATAACTATAATTGGTATGTACTTGACCCGACTCGGCATGGTCCATTTGGGTTGCATGGCATCGGAACATTTGGATAGACCGTTTATGAGGAAAAGACATTTTGTGACATATTAATATATTATAAGTTCTAATATATTAATATGAAATCATGTTATTTAATTAGTATTGATCAAGAATTAATTTGGACTTAATTTAGTGATCAAAAAGAGACTAATTAAATATATGGGGATTGATTGTGTAAATCATTCATTCTTATATATGTGGGCTTATGATCCAAGATTCCTTTATGTTGGGTTTAACCCATGTGGTGATCCATGGATACTCCATGGAGGTTAAAACCCATGGAGCATAAGGAATGGGTAAAGTCATGAGTTACATGGTGTAACCCTAATAGCCACACTATATAAGAACCCCTTTAGTTCAAGAAATGGGCACTAGTGATACATATTTTGAGGGCTAGCCGATTTGAACATGTATGTCTTCTTCTCATGGTTATTCCAAGAGTTCATGATGTTGTGTGAACCATTTGAGGTGTCACACTTGGGGCACTAGGCTCTCAAGCTTCATGGAGTCAAGCAACAACAACAAGGTATGTATTCTATCTATTTTATTATCCTAGTATCAATGTTTTGGTATGCTAGTTAGGATAATACCTTGGATAATCATATTTGCATGTATAATAGAGAAAACATAGATCCAAGGTATTTAGGGTTGCATTTACACTTAGGAGTGTTAGAATGCTCAAAACCCAACACCTAAAAGCCCAACCAATGGACTAATGGGCTAGTATTGGGTTGGAAAAACCTTAATTAGGGTTTGGAAAACCCTAATGGCATAAGACCTAAATTTTGAGAAATTATCGGGACACACACAAGATTATTTAATAACTTGAAATATTAAATAATAATCATTGATAAAAATTAACCTAAAAGCAATATTGGACTTAATGGATTAAGTCCTTAGTAGATTAAGTCCTTAGTGGGTTAAGTAGGAACACTTAACCCTAATCATCATTTCATGTGAAAGCCCTAATCTCACTTGGGCATTGAATTGGGCCTTTCTGTTGGGCTTTGGCGATTGGACTATTGGTAGGCCATCCAAGAGCAAGTTAATGGACCAAAGTAATTATATGGGATTTAGGGTAAGGCCCATGTGAGGACTTGGGCCCAACTTGGAAAGCTGGGCCATAGATGGGCCATAATTGGGCCTTCATGATTTCGTGATATTGGATCATGGGAATTGGATTGGAATAATGGGATGGGCCTTAAAGAAAGCCATGTAGAGGTCTGGGCCCAATTTGGAAAATTGGGCCATGTGTTGGGCTTCGGCCCATTACTTGACTTTTGGGCTTTTGGAGTATGAGTTGGACTTTGAACTTGGAACCCAATTATTAATTGGGTATTGTTTGATGTTTACAGTTCGTGAATCAGTCAATCAGCAGCTGGAGTGTATCTGTAGGACCTCAGCAGTGCCACGTGAGTTATCCTCACTATATCAACAGGGTCTAAGGCACCAAGGCCGGCCCTTTATGGATTATATTCGGATTATTGCATGTTATGCTTACTGATTTACATGCTGGTAGTTAGGATGATGATATGCTATGCTTTAGTGACCCGGTTGGGTCGGTATCCTGGTATATAGGATGATGCTATGTTAGTGACCTGTTAGGTCGATATCCTGGTTATAGGATTGTTGCTATGCTTTGTGATCTGTTAGATCGGTTTGACTGTTATATATATACATGCTAGTGTTATATGATATCTATGTGCACATGATTGTCCTGGTTATAGGATGATGTTATGTTAGTGACCGGTTAGGTTTGTATCCCGGTTATTGGGATGTTGCTATGATTGGTGATCTGTTAGATCGGGTTGACTGTTATATGAAATGAGCTAGCGTATGATATTTATATGCATATGTTTGTTTCGTTGGGGGTTGGGTTGAGGCGGTCCTGCCTTGTGCTGTAGGCAAACATACCCACGGCGGTCCGGATAAACTAAAGGCCCAATAAAGGGATTCAGTCAGGCCGAAGGCTCGGAGAGCGGTCCAGATAGACTGAAGGCCTGCGAGGCGGTCCAGTCAGGCTGACGGCTAATTATGCATGTTGTTCTGTATTTGTTATATGATATGGTTATATTTGTAAGGTGTTGGTATTTTGGGGGAACTCACTAAGCTTTGTGCTTACGGTTTTAGTTTATTGTTTCAGGTGTTTCAGATGTCTCGGCAAGGCGAAGGCGTGATCGTACACATCCTCGTGTTTTGGACTTATGGTCTCTGGGAAACTCTGATAATAAACCATTTTGGAAATACAAGTGTAATACTTATTGTTTTTGAAATGTTTCAAAAAGTTTTAATTTGGCTTGAATTTTATGGATGTTACAATTCCAATCAAATATATCGTTCTAAATATACCCCTTGACAACCATAGTTTAACTCCAACTCAAATATATTCATTTCTTTTTTGGTAGTTTTAACTCTAGTATCCATAATTTCTCATCTCACCTACACTTAAGCACATTTAACGTATGCTTCTCGACCCTATTAAACACCATAATTTATCAATTACACTAACTCTAAATGATTTATCTCATAAAAAACTTGTAGATATTGTAATTACACAACACATAAACATTTTAGAAATAAGAAGTCATTTCTCTCCCTCATACATAGTAGATGCATCACATGAAATCTACATACACATCGTGTATAAACCTCGTTCTGATATAACATTCTACTTCAGATGGCTTGCATATCAATTTTATTCGTGTCATGTTATACTAAAGTACATTGTTGCTTTTAACTCTACTATTACAATTGTACTCTTTTTACAATTTAATATCATTTAAACAATTTCAAATATCTATAACATATTCTCACTAATACTAGTTTTAAAGATATCAAAATTTATTCACATATTCATAGAAAGGACTAAAACACATTTGTAATTAAATTAATCTCTCTTTATCACTAATACATAATGTTCACATAGTTGTAGGCAACATATATATGATGCATGAAACTCATTTAGAATGATAATGGTTTTACGGCTACTCAAGCCATCATTTTAATTAACAACTCTGAGAAATGGACTTACAAGTACTCCAACTATCATTACAATCTTCACAAAACGCTCATTACGAGATTTCAATTCCCTCATTGCTCATTATCACATTAGACTTGTTATATGATATATTTTATTTAATAACTCAAAATAACTATACACAATCTCGAATCTCTATTCTTAATGCGTAGAAGAGTTGTACTCAACTCCTTACACTATATAACAACAATATAGGTACATCACACTTGCTAAAAATATTACCGTAAATACTTGTAATGTGGTTTACCCTACTCACTAGGGATTGTCACAAAAGGCCCGTATTGTGACTAATTGTACTCTTGTTATAGTAATAATTAAAATTTTCACTCTTACTATTCAACTCTCACATTCATAATACCATTAAATTAAAAATTTAGGTAGGGATACCATGATATTTTCTAGTTATATATAATAATTGAATAACTTCTAGTTGTATGGTCAAGTTAACTTATACCCGTCTTCTCTACTCATCAGTTTATGTTTAGGAATCTAATCCTAGATACCTTATTCACTCAAACCATGAATATGATAAAACTTGTAACACCCAAATCTTTTATAGAAGGTAAACCAAAAAAAATTCACTTATTATTTACAAGAACACATTGGTGTATGGTATACCCCCGGCCGACAGTGAAAATGCCAGGTTGTGCTACATCATCATGGATCACGGATATTTATTACATTGAATAATACACAAAAGTATAACATAAATATCACTTCTATTACAAAATAAAATATTACATATGACACTAAGTTTGAGATGCTAAAAATTAATGTACAAGTAGGGCCTTAATAGTTATGCAGATTAAATAAACAAAAATGATAAAACAGTATACCTATGAATCCATGATTGTTATAAAAGACGATACACGTCTAACTTTTAGTTCTCTAAGAATACATATGATTTTAAAAGTGTCAATATAAAGTTGGTGAGTTCACAGGTTTATAAATTTTGAATCATAAGTACTTTTTAAACAAAAAGTATGTGTTTTTATCGTATATAAGTATTTCCAACTTATATTTATATGTGTACATTTTTCCTAGAAAGTAGCGTTTTACTGTATATAAGTGATATTTCAGCTTATACTAATTGTACTTTTATTCCCCAAAAGTATGCGTTTTACTGTATATAACTAGTGCTTCAACTTACATATTAATTGCTTTTAGACTGTTCACTGTTACTGTGACTCCTAATAACCAAGTTGTTGTCTGTTATGCCACTTGCAATGCTTCATTAGACGTCGTAATGTTTAGATAATTATCATCCGATGTGACTCTTTTGTCAAGGTTGTAGCCAACAATCACTTGTTGGGGTGTCAAACCATACAGATCTATACATAACTCTCCTGGTCACTTATTTTTTAACGATTATAAGTCAGGGGTCTTAGCTATTTATTCCACTTAGGCAATAAACGTGCCTCGTAGTACCATAACGTTGAGATAAAATGCTTTAAAGGCTGTAGGCCTAACTTTAAATATTCAAGTTATCATACAAAACATTGATAGTGTATAATTACAATAAATATTTTATAATTATATCATATAAATATTTCGTAAAATTATGCGGATAGAGTAACAGTGTTGCATAAACATTTTTCAAGTTATATAGACAGGGTAACGATAATGCATAATAAAAATTCTACGCTACGTGTGTTGAGTAACGACAACGTTTATTTAGTCCATTATACAAAACGACAATTTTTAATGACGATTTATTATAACGATTAAACAACTAAATTATATAAACAATAATAAATAATTGATGTTTATATAAATACATAATATCTGACAAGTATTCTCCTCGGAAAACAATAAAAAAATTAAAATGGGGTCGTGAAACTCACCCTCGAAGCGTGACTTAAATTTATTGGTTTTTCTTAAAAACGAGTGCAGTACTTCGCCGTCAAATGAGTCGGGATGTGGCCGAATAAGAGACAGGGGCTCACTGGAATTTTTATGTCGAAAATGGGTGGAGGTTCGCCGGAAATCTGCTCCCGTCGCCGAAAAATGTTGCCACTAATAAAGAAAGATGGCCAAGAAGTGGTTTGTGGTGTTCGGAAGGTTGTGGAGGTGGCTTATATGGTAGAGGGAGGGGGTGAGGGAGTAAGGCGGGTGGCTGGTGGCTGCAGGCGGCGGCGACGATGGTGGATGTGGGTGTTCCCACGAGACAAAAAGGGAGGGAGAGAGAGAGAGGGTTTTTTGGAAAGTGTTCTTGAGTGATTTGTGTAGAAAATGAGGGTTGCTCCTTACTTATTTACATAGCCAAGAACCAAGAGAACGGATGGCCAAAATTTAGCGTGTGAGGCAAGATTTCGCGCATCGATTCCGCGTCCGGAATCCAACTTCAAAAAAAAAATTCGCGTCTCCTACTTATGTGCATGGAACGTTTGAAAGTGCGATAAAAGTGGCTTCCCGGTTGCCACGATTCGACACACGATTTGACAGTTGTTCGCACGAGAAACTAAAGTTTACCAATTGAATCAAATACTAGATTACATATTGATTCATAAAATGTTATTATCTCTTTATAACAAATCTTGTAAGTCACCTAACGACTCTTTTGAAGATTCGTTAACGCAAAAGTGGTTATTCTCCGGTCAGATCCTTAAGAAAATTTTGGGCAAAATAAAATGAATATAGTTTAAGAAAAAAGTTTTTGTACGATTTTAAGAAAATTTTTGGAAATTGAAGTTTCACCTCCTAGGGCACCCAACGTTGTGTTTGAAGTTTTGTAATAGGCGGTTGATTCGTGCCTTTTACAAGGTTGATCATAACTTTCGCATATGCACTCCGTTTTCAACGTTCTTTATGTCCACATGCTCATAATAACATGTATTCTTTGACTATTGTAACATGTACATTAAAAAGACGATTTATATGTATTTAATTTAATAGTTCGTTTTCAACCCTTTTTTTGTATTATGACGAGCTTTTATCTTTCGCATACACACTAAATTGTTTACGTTATGTGTGTGTATTATATATATATATATATATATATATATATATATATATATATATATATATATATATATATATTGTAACATCCCAATTTTCAAGGCTAAAAATTTCATTTTTTTTATTTAAGAATATATATATATATATTGTAACATCCCAATTTTCAAGGCAAAAAATTTCATTTTTTTTATTTAAGAAACACATAAAATAGTTTACCAAAAACATTACCGATGTCAAATCAATCTGTAAAACCGTAACAACATGTCTCAAACCATATCATCAATAGTAATAAAAATCAGAGTACAATCCCAAGTAAATGTCATAATGCGGAAATCATGCGTGTGTGTGATGTGCCCCTTGCGCGCCGGCTCCTTCCCCTTCGCTGAAGAGGTACCTGAAACAGAACTGAAAACTATAAGCACGAAGCTTAGTGAGTTCCCCTATCATACCACATACCACATAAAGCCTATCCATCGGTATCTTTCAACCGGTATCAGTCTGGCATATCTGGGAGCTGGACTCCCCTTCGGTATCTTTCAACCGGTAGCCGGGAACTAACCTCCCCTCCGGTATCTTTCAACCGGTAACCGGGAGCTAACCTCCCATTCGGTATCTTTCAACCGGTAACCGGGAGCTAACCTCCTCTTCGGTATCTTTCAACTGGAAACCAGGAGCTAACCTCCCCTTCGGTATCTTTCAACCGGTAACTGGGGACTATGTCACCCCTACCACTATCTCATAATAAAATATCATAAGCATACTGATCGCATTATAGCATATCATAATCATACTGCTAGGCATGCATGGGTACTATCTACCCCTTCGGTATCTTTCAACCGGTAACTAGGGCTATCCCACCCCTACCATTACTAACACATATGTCATAGCGTCCTAGCACATAAAGTATATCAGATAACCACTTCAGATAATTATCATAAAGACAATCATCTAGCAAACAACTCCTACTAGTGGGCCGGCATTGTGGCCGTAGACCCACTCCTACCGGAAGGTAACTCACCTCAATGTCGCGTAGTGTCTGCACTGATCTCGGTGTGGAAATCGACTCTCCCCGACTCCTCAATCCTTACACTACAACTCTTCTAAGTTATCAACTCATACTCGTAACCCTTACAAGGGTCACTCAAACCCAGTTAATGTCCAAGTCAAATCCATGGTCAAAGTCAACATCTGGTTGACTCGACTCGCCGAGTTGGCCCGCCAACTCGTCGAGTCCCCATGACCACAAAAAGTCATAAACCCGTTCCTACCAGTCGAGTCTAACAAGAGCTCGACGAGTTCACCTTCAACAACACATCAAATAAATCTTTAACCGACTCGCCGAGTTCGTTCTTAAACTCGCCGAGTTTGTTCTTGAACTCATCGAGTTCATCTTCATCCATAAGAAGATGTTCAGTCGATGACTCGCCGAGTTCCTCTTGAACTCGCCGAGTCTGTCTTCATAAGTTGGGAGATTGCCTTGGACTCGCCGAGTCTGTTCATACACTCGTCGAGTCCCATGGTTCCCAGGTCCAAAACAAACCCCTAGCAGGCTGAATGTTCCTTCCATTCAACCAAAACCATTTCCAGAAGACGTTTTGGGGTAAAAAGCATCCCGACTCGCCGAGTCACCCGAGTGACTCCCCGAGTCCCTCTTTGTCCAATACTATACAGTCGATTTCAGTGGGACTTAATGCATCCCATGATGGGTTTTGAGCATTCTAACACTTCCTAAGTGTAAATGCAACCCTAATAACCTTGAATCTGTGTTTTCTCTATATACATGCAAATTTCTTTTTCAAGGTTATTTCCTAACTAGCATGGCATGGGGATTACATAAAACATAAAAACTAGTAGAAATACATACCTTGTTGTTGCTTGGATTCCTTCAAGACTTTGTGAGCCTAGCACCCCAAATGTTGTGCCTCAAATGCTTCACATAACACCACAAGACTTGGAATAACTTGAGAGAATGTCACTTAGCCTCAAAATCGGTTATGCCCTCTCTAGTAACACTAGGTCCACTAGCTCTACTAGGTCTCCATTTTGCTAGCCATAGGGTTCCTTTTATAGTGTTGTCATAATTAGGGTTTACACATGAATGCCCTTAATTGTCATGACTCTTGATTTCCCATGACCCATGGATTTGTAACTCCCATGGACTATCCATGGAGCTCCATATGGTTACATCCATAACCCATAAACCATGGATCATTAATCCACCATAAAAGAATTGATGATTGTCATAATCAACCCTATATATTTAATTAGTCTCACTTTGATCACCAAATTAATCCTAGATTAATACTTGATCAATACTAATTAAATAATACTATTATTAATATATTAGAACTTATAATATATTAATAATCATAAGTGCCTTATTCTCTCATTTAGTCTATCCAAGTATTGCAATGCCATGCAACCCAAATGGACCATGCCGGGTCGGGTCAAGTACATACCAAATAAAGTTATGGACTTAGACACTATATCCAACAGTCTCCCACTTGGATAAGTCTAATAACTATATTTGCAAATATGACTTCAAAATCCGACTAGCAATCGTAGCTCTTTCAAAGTCTCTCGGAACTGAGATGATGATGATACGCCATTTAAGATAAGTGATCATACAATCCTCTATTCTCATGATATCAGCCGAACAAACACATGGAACATGGTCTTACTTATTGTCCAGCATTTGTTTCTCGATCTCTGATTTTTTCGACATAGAACTAAATTGAACACATCAATTAGGTTCTGACCGGGCCCGGTACATAGGTCAAAACCAAATCATCGAGGGGCCCAGATATCACTTCTATTTCTAGAAGGAACAGATAAACTTCGACTGATATGCTTGTACTAACTACTTGTTGAATTACTCACAAAGGCACGTTTTATGACATCGAGTTACCAATGCATTTTCGTGCAATCAATGAATAACCAACTCATAGTCAACAACTCATATCTCTAGGTTTGAAGATTTATATGATATTACCGTCTCACGATCACTCGAGATAAATTCCATGAAGTGATGCAAGTGAGCGTGGGTTGGATCCAATACTCAGCCCTTATGAGTACTCATGAATGTTGTAGCAACCATTGCATTGTCCAAAGCACTTTTAGACAAATCATACAAGCCAAATTCATGACAGTCTTAAATCAATACTTACTTCCAAAGTTTGACTGACTGTGGATGGTTTGAATAATTACATAATTATTCTGGAAGTAAAAACATGCAAAATTGAAACATAGTAAACAATCAACACAAGATAGTAACACCTTACTCATAAATAAATAAAAACTTTTATTTATCATCAAATGTCAATTACATTTTACAAGTTTCAGGAATCTAATTATTGAAACTAGTATCATCCTTCAGCCCAATGCGCCTCGCATGCTGTAAATGCTTAACCCTGCTCAGTCCCTTCGTGAGGGGATCTGTCGGGTTCTCATCTGATGATACCCTCTTAGCAACGAGGAGTCCTTCTTCTATTCGATGTCTGATGAAATGGTATTTTCTGTCAATGTGCCGAGATCTCCCGTGATCTCTTGGTTCCTTAGCTAAAGCAACCGCACTTTCATTGTCACAGAAAATTTCCATTGGCTCCTTTATAGCTGGTACAACTCCAAGGTCGCCGATGAAGTTCTTTAGCCATATCGCCTCCTTAGCTGCTTCACTTGCTGCTATGTACTCTGATTCACAAGTAGAATCAGCTACTGTCTCCTGCTTGGAACTTTTCCAAGTAATTGCCCCTCCATTTAGGATAAAGACCCAGCCTGACTGAGAGCGGAAATTATCCTTATCAGTCTGGAAGCTAGCATCGCTATATCCTTCCACTCTCAAGTCATCACTGCCTCCGAGGGTAAGGACCTAATCCTTAGTCCTCCACAGATACTTGAGAATGTTCTTTACCGCTGTCCAGTGTGCCTTGCCAGGGTTCCCTTGATATCTACTGACCATGCTCAAAGCAAAGGCCACATCAGGGCGAGTACAAGTCATAGCATACATGATCGAGCCCACAGCGGAAGCATATGGTATATGACTCATTTCAGCAATCTCAGCCTCTGTACTCGGACTCTGAGTCTTACTTAGCTTGGCATTACTCTGGATTGGTAATTCTCCTTTCTTGGAATCTTGGATACTGAACCTCTTCAGCACCTTATCCAAGAAAGTACTTTGACTAAGTCCAATTAGTCTCTTACTCCTATCTCTCACTATCCTTATCCCTAGGATATAGGCAGCTTCCCCAAGGTCCTTCATAGCGAAACACTTCCCAAGCCAGGACTTAACCTCCTGCAAGGTTGGGACGTCGTTTCCTATGAGAAGTATGTCATCCACATACAACACCAAGAAGCTAACTATGCTCCCACTAGCCCTGACATACACACAAGACTCATCCTCACTCCTAGAAAAACCAAACTCTTTGACTTTCTCATCAAAGCAAAGATTCCATCTGCGAGATGCTTGTTTCAATCCGTAAATGGATTTATCAAGCTTACACACTCTATTAGGGTATCTAGTATCGACAAAACCCTCTGGTTGAGCCATGTAAACATCCTCAGCCAACTTTCCATTAAGGAAAGCGGTTTTGACATCCATTTGCCATATTTCATAATCATGAAATGCAGCTATGGCTAACAATACTCTAATAGACTTAATCTTAGCTACTGGTGAGAAGGTCTCATCATAGTCAACTCCCAGAGTTTGAGTAAAGCCCTTCGCAACCAGTCGCGCTTTATAAGTGTGTACCTTCCCATCCATGTCGGTCTTCTTCTTGAAGATCCATTTGCACCCAACTGTCTTACGACCTGGTACATTGTCAACCAAGTTCCAAACTCGATTGTCATACATGGACTGAATCTCGCTGTCCATAGCCTCCTTCCATTTAGCAGACTCAGGGCCTGCCATGGCTTCCCTGTAACTATTAGGTTCATCCAAATCTATTAGTGTACTATCACTAATAAATGTATCACCTTCAGTGGTGATGTGATAACCATAATAAAAATCAGGTGCGTTCCTCACCCTAGTGGAACGTCTTGGAGGTACAGACTCATCTATCGGATCAACAGGAGTTTCCTCCTCAGGTTGGTCGATAGCATTTGAGGTTCCTTCACCACTTGACTCTTGAAGCTCTTCAAGGTCAATTTGCCTCCCACTGTCCCCTTGGCTTATGAATTCTCTCTCACGAAAGACTCCTCTTCTTGCTACAAAAACCACATTATCACTGGGTCTGTAGAAGAGGTAACCAAAGGATCTCTGTGGGTAGCCGATGAAAATACACCTCTCACTTCGAGGTTCAAGCTTATCGTGAGTCTCACGCCTCACGAAAGCTTCACAACCCCAAATCTTGATGTGGTCCAAATTGGGAACTTTCCCAGTCCACATCTCGTGAGGTGTTTTGGCAACCTTTTTAGTAGGGACTAGATTAAGGATATGGGCGGCAGTCTCTAAGGCATACCCCCAGAAAGAGATTGGTAACGAAGCTCGACTCATCATGGAACGAACCATATCCAACAAGGTTCGATTGCACCTCTCAGCTACACCATTCAACTGTGGTGTTCTGGGAGGTGTCAATTGTGAGACAATCCCACATTCCTTAAGATAGTCAAGGAACTCAATGCTAAGATACTCTCCTCCCCGATCGGATCGGAGCATCTTGATGTTCCTGCCCAATTGATTCTCCACTTCCTGCTTAAACTCTTTGAACTTTTCAAAGGTTTCTGACTTATGCTTGATTAAGTAAATATGTCCATATCTACTGTAATCATCAGTAAAAGTCACATAATAGCGATTAGCATCCCTTGTAGAAACTCTGAAGGGCCCACACACATCCGTGTGTACAAGGTCCAACAAACCTTCACCCCTATCACAAGTACCTGTGAAGGGTGACTTTATCATTTTTCCAAGTAAACAAGACTCGCAACTATCATCTGACTTGAGGTCAAATGATTCCAAGACTCCAGCCTTTTGGAGTTGGCCTATGCGCTTCTTGTTAACATGTCCAAGACGATAATGCCACAAGGATGCTTTATCCAAGCTATCTGAAGAATCAATATACAACACATTATTTCCTAGATTGTCTACAACATTCACAGCTTCATATACACCATCACAAGGTAATGCTTTAAAGTAAAATACATCATTGTAATAAACATTAATAGCACCATTTTTATTATCAAATGAAAATGTAAAACCTTGTTTGTACAAGCCATGAAAGGAAATAATATTTCTCGCCATTTCGGGCGAGTAACAACACTTAAATCTAACATTAACCCATTATTAAGCAATAAAGAATAAACTCCTATCTTGGTAACAGGTGATGCTTTCCTGTTGCCCATGACTAAGTTTATCTTCCTGTGCTCCACTTGCTCACTTCTTCTTAGTGTCTGCAAATCAGTACAAATGTGAATACCACACCCTGTATCAAGCACCCAAGAATTAGCATTAGATGAGTTGTTAGACAATATTGTGTAAATACCTGTATGGGTGGGTTTAACCTTCCCATCCTTTAGATCTTGCAGATATTTAGGGCAGCTTCGCTTGAAGTGTCCCTTATCCTGGCAATAGAAGCACTGTGCTTCCTTTGGGTTTGAAGAAGGAGTAATGGGACCTTTCTTTGTCCCACTTGAAGAGGAACCATCAAGAGTCTTACCCTTGGTACCCTTCGAAGGGTTTTTCCTCTTCTTACCCTTTCCCTGCCCAATAGCCAGAACAGGGGCTGTTGAAGGAGTAGAAGTAACAACCGCTTTACCCTTAAGGCCATTTTCAGCTGTCCTTAAGAGTCCTTGAAGTTTGCTAAGTGTGACTTCCTCCTTGTTCATATGATAAGTCATACGAAACTGATCATAACTTGGAGGTAAGGAATGGAGAATGATGTCAATCGCCATTTCCTCAGGAAAGTCAACATTTAGCTTCAGCAACTGGTCAACGAACCTTTGCATCTTCTGCAAGTGACCGGTGATGGGTTCACCATCCTTCATCCTTGCAGTTATCATGGAGGAGATGATTTCATACCTCTCCTGACGTGCGCTCTGATGGTACCTTTCCATCAGATCCAGGTGCATCTCATAGGGGTAGAAATCTTCATAGGATTTTTGAAGTTCAGGAGTCGTGGTGGCCATCATGATGCATGCTACTTTAGTAGCATCCTTTTCATGTGCAACAAACTCCGCAAACTCTTCAGGAGTAGCAGTGGCTTCATTCACAACCTTAAGCTCCCTATCGAGGACATATTCTTTGTCCTCATAGCGGGTAATCATTCTGATGTTTTTGATCCACTCATTGAAATTGGATCCATCAAAGATGACCTTACCACACAAGTTCATAAGGGAAAAGGAACCTGTTGGGTTTGAGCCATAAGCATTGTTGGAAGACATCTGAAAGGAAAGAAAGACAAGTTTCATTAGATTAGGAATCCTTAATAATTCACCCAAATGAAATATTAAGGCTAGGATCCAACAAACTATTTATAGTTGGAAGAGGGATGCCGTAATCCATACTATAAAATATTTGAAGGTAGGTAAATGACGATTTACCAATTTCCACCATAAGAACGAAATATTTTATTATTAGGTTTTATTGGTTTTGAAACTCCTAGATCTTTTGAGATACATTGAACTTTTCAATGGCATGTTTGAATCTCGATTGTGCCCTCTCAAGTTTGTGACTGGGATGCCGAGGATCACAAACAAGGTGTGAATAACCATACAAATTGACTTGGTACCCTTAACAATATTACCCAATCGATGTGCCGGTTAACCACACACGCTCCACCGATCTATAATAAAGTTAAGTTACCCTTCGCCACTCTTACTAGTCCATGTTAGTGTGCCGGTTAACCACACACGCTCCACTAACGACTTGGTAAGGTACAAAGTGTAATTTTTTGGGCTAGCACCAATTTCACATTTTCCTAAAGTAACTAAGATTGGGAATTTATAATGTATAGTTACTTTATAATACTTTTAACGAGTATTTAAAGTCGTATCCTACCCGTTCGGCTAACGACCCTCCACCGATCAAGGAAGCGGTGGGTGAGAGTGGACACCCATTAAGTCACCATTTTATAGGCAACAACCTTATACCCCCCTTATAGACCGGCTTCGTGAATGAGGCCTACTAATGGTAAGAATGACATATTCTTATAAATATCTATATAATAAAATTATAATAATAGTATAAGTGTTGATTTTTAAACTTTTTAAAAATCTAAGGTTTAATTTGGAATTAAAGTATTAAAGTATAAGACTTTTCAAATTCCAAAACTTGAGGGCAAGATTTGAAACTATTCCAAGTCTCTTCAATTTGTAACTTATGAGTTTTAATGGTTCATAAAAATGAAGACTCTTCATTTTATGAAACCTCTTTAGTTCTTTAATCATAATTAAAAGAAGTGACTCTTGGTTATCCATAACTTGAGGACAAGTTATGGACACCATCATAGCCATTAAGATCATGAATTAAACACACATGGTGGTTACACATAATTCCTATGATCTTCTAAAAACTCATAAGAACACAAATTCATGTCAAGCAATTTCAAGAAATCATATAAACATATACAATACTTGAAAATTGATAAAAGTCATGTAAAATGGGTTAACATAATCATTATCATTTTGAAAAACAGATTTTACAAGTCCAAAACAGATTGGGATAATGATCTTAATCCATTTCCAGCAACAAAACTCGAAACAACTGCCAAGCACGCTCCTACTCGCCGAGTGCACTATTCTACTCGGCGAGTAGAATGAATTTGTTCATGGACTCGGCGAGTCCTCCCCATGGACTCGGCGAGTCCAGTCGTCAGAATGCAAAATTTTCGATTTTTAAAGCAGTTTTGCATCAAGTATACAGAAAACAATCCTAGGCTCTGATACCACTGATGGGTTTTGAGCATTCTAACACTTCCTAAGTGTACATGCAACCCTAATAACCTTGAATCTATGTTTTCTCTATATACATGCAAATTTCTTTTTCAAGGTTATTTCCTAACTAGCATGGCATGGGGATTACATAAAACATAAAAACTAGTAGAAATACATACCTTGTTGTTGCTTGGATTCCTTCAAGACTTTGTGAGCCTAGCACCCCAAATGTTGTGCATCAAATGCTTCACACAACACCACAAGACTTGGAATAACTTGAGAGAATGTCACTTAGCCTCAAAATCGATTATGCCCTCTCTAGTAACACTAGGTCCACTAGCTCTACTAGGTCTCTATTTTGCTAGCCATAGGGCTCCTTTTATAGTGTTGTCACAATTAGGGTTTACACATGAATGCCCTTAATTGTCATGACTCTTGATTTCCCATGACCCATGGATTTGTAACTCCCATGGACTATCCATGGAGCTCCATATGGTTACATCCATAACCCATAAACCATGGATCATTAATCCACCATAAAAGAATTGATGATTGTCATAATCAACCCTATATATTTAATTAGTCTCACTTTGATCACCAAATTAATCCTAGATTAATACTTGATCAATACTAATTAAATAATACTATTATTAATATATTAGAACTTATAATATATTAATAATCATAAGTGCCTTATTCTCTCATTTAGTCTATCCAAGTATTGCAATGCCATGTAACCCAAATGGACCATGCCGGGTCGGGTCAAGTACATACCAAATAAAGTTATGGACTTAGACACTATATCCAACATCCCAATCATAGATCCGACCTCCTACGGTCCCTTTTATACGTAGAGTTACGAACTTGATGTCCATGCATGGGGTTATTGGCTCAAAAGACTATAAAATGGGGTTTATAAGATGCATGGGCTTCCCATGGCCATAAAGTTTGCACCTTTATGCCATGGGAACCCTCAATGGTTCCAGATCTGAAGCTAATCACTACGTAATGTGATCCAAATCCAAAGGTGGCTTAGAAAGGTAGAAAATAGCCCCAAAACAAGATCTAGGAAATAGATGGTCAAGGTTCAAGCTTTTTACCTTGAATGGACTGAGAATGAAGAACACCTCTGGATCTACTAGCTTCCTCTTGATCTCCTAAGCTCTCTTCTTCTGCTTCAACTTCAAACACACACAAAAGGCACAAAAGCGCTCAAAATCACTCAAAAATGGTTTAGGGTTCCAATCTAGGGTTTCTCTGAGTTGGGAGGGTGATGGAGGATGGGTTGGGACGAAATAAAGTGTTTAAATAGGGTGCAAACCCTAAATATTAGGGTTTTTGTCCAGACAGCTCCTACTCGTCGAGTCGGTCTTCCGATTGTCGAGTGGATCCCTTAAACCCCCGATCATCAGTCGAGTCTAGTCGATAAGTTGGGTCGCCAACTCGCCGAGTCCTAGAGTAAAATGCAATATTTTCTTTAATTTAAATGCGTACCAGCAATCGGGTGCTACAAATCTCCCCCACTTATTTTAGACTTTGTCCTCGAAGTCTGCTGCTGAATCTAGAAAAAGCTCGGGGTAGTGCTCCCTCATCTCTTCCTCCAGCTCCAAAGTCCATTCCGATCCCTTGTGGTGCTGCCGTTGCACCTTCACCAGCTCCACCCTCTTGTTCCTCAGGTCCTTCGACTTCCTCTAATTCAGGCTGTCATCCACCTAAATATCCTCCAAGGGTACCACCGCCGAGTCGTCCACCAGACACTTCCGTAACTGGGAGACGTGAAACGTGCTGTGAATCTGACTGAGTTCGGCTGGCAGGTCCAGCCTATACGCCACATTGCCCACCCGGGCTACAACCCTGAAAGGTCCAATGTACCTGGGGCCCAACTTGCCCCGATTCCTGAATCGGATGACGCCTTTCCAAGGTGACATCTTCAGGAGGACCATATCCCCGACCTGGAACTCCAGGTCTGATCGGCGCTTGTCGGCGTACCTCTTCTGCCGACTCTGTGCAGTCTGAAGCCTGCTCCTAACCTGCTGGATCCTTTCTGTCGTCTTGAGCACCGCTTTGGTGCTCCCCATGACCCTCTGTCCGACTTCATCCTAACATATCGGGATCCTGCACCTCCTCCCGTACAACATCTCGAAGGGAGGACGATCGATACTCGCGTGATAATTGTTGTTGTACGAGAACTCAGCTAATGGAAGATAGGTATCCCAGCTACCACCGAAATCTAGAACGCATGCCCCCAGCATATCCTCCAAAGTTTGGATGGTCCGCTCACTTTGACCATTCGTCTGCGGGTGGAACACTGTGCTGAAGTACAGACGAGTACCCAACTCGTCGTGAAACTTCTTCCAGAACCTGGAAGTAAACCGCACGTCTCGGTCCGAAATCACCGAAACTGGCACTTCGTGCCAAGCTACTACCTCTCGGATGTAGATATCGACCAACTTCTCGCCCGAGATGCTCTCCTAGATCGGTATAAAGTGGGCACTCTTGGTCAACCGATCCACAATAACCCAAATCGAATCCACTCCCTGTGCAGTCCTGGGAAGCTTGGTGATGAAATCCATAGTAATATCTTCCCATTTCCACATGGGAATGTCTAGCGGCTGCATCTTTCCGTGTGGCCTCTGGTGCTCGGCCTTGACCTTCCTGCAGGTCAAGCACCGCTCTACGTACCAGGCGACGTCCCGCTTCATGCAGGGCCACCAGTAATCGGGTCGAAGATCTCTGTACATCTTCGTCGCCCCCGGGAAGAATCGAGAATCGGGATTTCTGCGCCTCTTCCATCAAAACCTGGCGTACACCCCTATGGTAGGGAACCCATACCCTACGATGTAGATTCAATTATCCTTGGCTGTCGTAGTCGAAGGAGGAAACCTGACCCATAATACGCTCGCTCTTCCGATGTTCCTCCTTCATGGCCTCCAGCTGGGCCTCTCGGTTATGCTCCAAAAGCGGAGTCACCACGGTCATCCTCATGCAGATGTCCCTGATCGGCGCTGCCTTACGGCTAAGCGCATCGGCCACGACATTGGCCTTCCCCGAGTGGTAAAGGATCTCATAATCATAATCCTTCACCACGTCTAACCACCAACGCTGCCTCATGTTCAGATTCGGCTGATCTATGAGGTACCTCAAACTCTTGTGGTCCGTGTGGATGGTACAACGGACCCCATAGAGGTAGTGTCGCCAAATCTTGAGGGCGAAGACGACCGCCCCCAACTCCAAATCATGTGTCGGGTAGTTCGCCTCGTGGGGCTTCAGCTGCCTCGAGGCGTAGGCGATGACATGCCCTCGCTGCATCAATACTGCGCCCAAACTTGAGATGGACACATCACAGTATACTACAAAATCCTCCACGCCCTCTGGCAGGGCGAGGATCGGTGCCTCGCACAGTCTCTGTCTCAATGTCTCAAACGCTGCCTGCTGCTTAGGCCCCCAGCGAAAAACAATGACTTTCTTCGTCAGCCGAGTCAGAGGTACGACTATCTTGGAGAAATCCTGAATGAATCTCCGATAATAGCCTGCCAATCCGAGGAAACTCCAAATCTCAGATGGAGACTTCGGAACCTCCCATCTCATCACGGCCTCTACTTTGGCCGGGTCCACCAATATCCCGTTCTGGTTGCAAGGTGCCCAAGAAACTGTTGGATTAGTGTCTAAGTCCATAATTATAATTGGTATATACTTGACCCGACCCGGCATGGTCCATTTGGGTTGCATGGCATCGGGACATTTGGATAGACCTTTTGTGAGAAGAGGATATTTGTGACATATTAATTATATTATAAGTTCTAATATATTAATATGAAATCATATTATTTAATTAGTATTGATCAAGAATTAATTTGGAATTAATTTAGTGATCAAAAGAGACTAATTAAATATATGGGGGATTGATTGTGTAAATCATTCATTCTTATATATGTGGGCTTATGATCCATGATTCCTTATGTTGGGTTTAACCCATGTGGTGACCCATGGATACTCCATGGAGGTTAAAACCCATGGAGCATAAGGAATGGGTAAAGTCATGAGTTACATAGTGTAACCCTAATAGCCACACTATAAAAAGACCCCATTGGTTGGTGAAATTGGCACTAGTGCATACACAAGAGCGCAAGCCGATTTCTATGAGTCAAGTATCCTCTCTCATGGTTATTCCAAGATGTTCATGATGTTGTGTGAACCATTTGAGGTGTCACCCTTGGGGCACTAGGCTCTTAAGCTTCATGGAATCAAGCTACACGAAAGAGGTATGTATTCTATCTAGTTTTGTTATCCTAGTACATATGATTGTATGCTAGTTAGGGTAATACCTTGGAAAGTTGATATTTGCATGTATAATAGAGAAAACATAGATTCAAGGTATTTAGGGTTGCATGTACACCTTAGGAGTGTTAGAATGCTCAAAACCCAACAGTGGTATCAGAGCCTAGGCTTGTTTTCACTTATACTTGATGCAAACTGCTTAAAAAATCGATTTTCTTGTTGTCTGGGCAGTGGACTCGCCGAGTCCATAGAGTGACTCGACGAGTCCAAGTGTAAACTCATCCAACTCGCCGAGTTTTTTCATGCACTCGACGAGTTGGACCCCCTGACAGCATATCTTCATGTTTTGGTGCTGGAATTGGTCTAGAATCATTACCTTAAACTGTTTTGGACTTAAAAAACCTTTTTTTTTAATGTGGTAATGATTATGGTAAACCAATTTCAATGTCATTATCAAAGTTTCAAGTTTTATATATGTTTATATGATTCTTGAAAATTGTTGATATGAATTATTCATGCTTATGAGTTTTGGTAGATCATAGGAATTTATATGCAAATTGTTTGTTAGTGTAATTCTTGATATGTATGAAATTATATGGACTCCATAACTTGTCCTCAAGTTATTGATTACCAAAAGTTTTTTTGTTTCCTTGTTTTATGAGTTAATTTAGATTAATGGAAAAATTATGTGTTAGTTGTTTTCAATCCAAATTAATCTAAAAGTAGTTCATAACATGTGTTTTTTGTAACTTGTCCTCAAGTTATATGAAAAGTCACATTTATGAATCTTAAAACTCATAAAAGTGCAATAGGTTACAAAATGAAGAGTCATCTTTGTCATAAATAGTTTTATGAACTCCATAACTTGTCCTCAAGTTATGGATGTTCAAGAGTCTCTTCATTAAAGTCTTTAAGACTTTAATTAAACTCATAAGTTATGAAAATCCAAGAGTTTTGAAAAGTTTCAATACTTGCCCTCAAGTTTTGGAATTTGTAAAGTTTTGCTTATGAATGCTTTAATTCCAAATTAAACCTTAGAATTTTAAAAGTTTAAAATTCAACCCTTATACTATTATTATAATTTTAATTATATAGATATGTATAAGATAAAGTCAATCTTACCGTTAGTAGGCCTCATTCACGAAGCCAGTCTCTAAGGGGGTATAAGGTTACTGCCTATAAAATGGCAGTTTAATGGGTGTCGACTCTCACCCACCGCTTCCTTGACTGGTGGAGGGTCTTTAGCCGAACGGGTAGGATAAACACTATAATTCTCCCTTCATTAAAAGTATAATGATAAAAACTAAGTAACTAAACACTTATAAATTCCCAATCTTAGTTACTTAGGAAAATGAGAAATGGTGCTAACCCATGAAATTACACTTTGCACCTTTGTTAAGTCGTTAGTGGAGCGTGTGTGGTTAACCGGCTGTGACAACCCGAAATTTCTAACTTATACATTCTTCATTTTTATCAAAGTTAGCCTCGTTTTTGCTATTTTGTAATGAAGTTTTGGGTCTATATAAGTGCATTAGGCTTAGTATAATGAAGATATGAGTCTTAGGAATGGTTAGAATGTGTGTAGCATCGCAAAATCGGGCCAAACACACCAAGCAAGGTGTGTGCGGCCGCACACCCGAGTGTGCGGCCAGCCAGCCGCACACAGCCGACCGCACACCCTCCTAGCCTCACACTCCAGCCTATATAAAGGACCCTAAGTCAACCTTACACCCTTTTCCCACTCCTTCAAAGCTGGAACATTTTCTCTCAAGAGTCCTTCAAGTTTTCTTCTCCAATCGGCAATACAAGTAAGTAAACATCCTTAGATCATTACTACAACACATTAGAAAACCTTTTCCTCGAGTTTGATCTATGAAATCATCATTCTAGATGATCTTCATGTGTGTACGGCCGCACACACATCATGTGTGACCGCACACACATCGTTTGGTCCTAAAATGGACTTAAACACTCATCTAAGCATAGCATCGGCCAAAACACCTTCTTAGGATCATCACAAAGCCTTGGAATTGGACACATTTGGAGAGGAGTGTACGACCGCACACAGGCCTGGCCGCACATGCCATGTGCAACCACACACACCCGTTTAAAGGTCCAAAATAGCAACAAACTTCCATTCCTGCTAAGAAATGGTCAAAACCCCATCACTAGAACATTCCTAAGGCTTGGAAACACGTTTTTGACACACTTCATAGTGAGTGTACGGCCGCACATAGGCTTGGCCGCACTCTCTGGCCGCACACACACAAAACCCATGCTTTTGTGGCCTTACACTCCTATATAGGACCATACACCCCTTATGTGCAACCATATGAGTTGGTAACACTTAATTCTAAGTGTTTTTATTTCCTTAAGGCATGTCCCTATCACCATTAGTGGTTATATACATTAATGTATTCATATATGTGTAATTATATGTTAAATAGGATTCGTTTGTGCTCGAGACTCCATTTGACACCCAACAATCCTATATCGATCTTCCATTCGAGTTACTCACTACATGTGAGTTCATACCCCTTAATCAACCTTTGAAATGAATTTAAATGCTTTTATGGGGGGGAATACAAGTTGATACATTCTAGTTATTGCTTTAATCACATGTGATTAATAACTAGAACAAGTAGAAGGATCTTCTATTACTTTCAAAAATGTTATCAAATTATGGATTTCAAACACTTCAAAACATTTTACTAAACTCTTTTAAATGCTAAATCCTTTATCAAACTCCTTTAAACTTACATTTATGTCGAACTATATATCGTATATATGTGTTTGGATATAGAAGCTTTCACTTCAGTTCAGTAACTTTGAGTACCAGAGCATACCAACAACATTACTATTTAACTATAATAGGTATGGTTAAGGGTTTACTACTCACTACTACTATTACAACGACACATACAAGAGTCAGTACAGTTATGAGTCAATACATAGTATACACTATACAAGAGAACGAACTATACACTATACAAGAGAATATAATATATACTAGTGCAGAGAAAACATCACTACACTATGACATACTATACAAACATTTGAATACGATAATCAGAATGTGACATACTACTTCTCGATACGACACTTCATTGTGGTATCACTTTGTAACCAGAGTCTCCTGGAGGGAGAGCGGGCATTGTTTGTATAAATCTATATGGGACAGACACTCCCACACCCCGACTGCTAGCTACAGTCCCAGCCGATAAGGCCAAGGGGTGACGGAATGTTACCTCACTACATATGACACCGTAGGGTCATCAGTTATTCATCCGTCGATCAGTATGGTTACATACGAGTTCACATTCAAACCTTTAATTAACCAATTAAGAATTAAAGGCAAAATAGACTCCCCGAGGTGTATTGTACATTTAATACTACCTGGAGTCTGCATTTTCATCACTTTTAGCCAGCAATGATACTGCTGGGGTAAAACATTACTTTCCCCTATTACCTTTATTTTGAAATCATCTTGCATGAGTGAGGTCTTAAACTATATTTTCACCCTGATAGTTTCACTGGGGAAAACTCTTACATTTACAAAAGAACAAACATACAAACAGTCGGGTCTTGGTAGAAGACTACATTTCACTAGAAAATATAGGATTTTCTAGGGAGTACAACCATTTACAAACATTTACAAACAACTACTAACATTTACACTACGTTGTTACAAACATTTTCATACAAGCAATGACACTAAATACTTATGAACTCACTAGCGTTATGCTGATAAACTCTTTCAAAATAACTTGTATTCTCAGGTCATCAGTAGACAGGTACCGATGAGGCTTTGAGAAGATGGAGCACATACAAGACTCATCTCTTATTTTGATCATTCATTTTGGTGTCTTACATACTATACAGAACACGCTTGTATTAAAAACTATTCTATTAATGCAATGGATGTTGTTGCTTGTTTACTATTATGCTTTGTTGTGATACTGTACAGGACGTCCTCTACCCCAGAACGTTTCCGCCGTTCCGGTTTTGGGGTGTGACAGATTGGTATCAGAGCATTGTTTATAATGAACCCAGTATATCAACCCATAAAAGATATACAAACTATAAACACATCGGGATTAAAACACTCTGACCAAGAATATATACATTTAAATAATAAATTTTTTAACTAAGTATATATACATCTATTCATACCAAGGTCAGTATCATACTAAGTCAAAACAAAAGTATTATGATTGTTGAACAACACAATTAGGCTTAGGACATATAGTCAAATCTAGTGGGATATAGCCTGATCAACTATATTTTCCGAGGAGTGACTAGCATGTGCGTAAGAACTTACCAATAACACTACAACGAGAACATTAGAACATAACATAAACCTAAAATACTATAGGAGTATTTTGTGTTACTATAATTACTTATGTGCAAACTAAAAAGGATCTTCATTAGTACGTCTATTAACTATTCTTTTCCCCCATTCTCGCATAGATAACATGGCTGGCTTCCATCTTCCCGGCGATCCGTATTATCCCAACCAAGGCATTGGTGGATTGCTCGATGAGGAGCCAGAAGAGGATCACCCAATCCCCTTGGATGATCACCTTACAGAAGGCTTTTCGAATGGCTCTGACTCAGAACCAGAGGTCAACAACCTACCCCAAGAAGGCCAAGTCCCGAATCACAACCCCCGTCCAGCATTTCGAGGTCCCACACCCTTGTGGGCAACAAACTTAAACCGTTGGAGTGATGAGCAGGGTCAGCCTTTACCTTTCAACGGAGACCGAAGCTTTTACAATCTAAGCGAGGGAGGATCAGCTGACCGGGTCGTACCCATTATGGTCCGTAGGATTGCTCGGAATGACGAGCAAGGTCGTGCAACCATCGACCGAGTAATGGAAGTTGACGCCAACTCTGGCATTAACACGGTTCGTATTTGTCAACTCGAAGAGGCTATGGAAAGGACCAAGAGAACCAATGAGGCTCTGCAGAGTCAATTAGCTGCATACCGAGCCGAAGTTATGGAACTCCGAGTGCGTCAGAGGGCGCATGAGCGCAATCTTCAAGAGGTTGTACGTCAATTGGCAGATCTGAGGGTTCGCCCGAGGGTTACCCGTCGACGGTAGAAGATGTCGACTCATCTTTTCTTTTGAGATAAGGAATAACCTTTCTTTTCTGTGCTCTATGGAGCACTTGTCTGTAAAATATTCCTAACTTTTAAAAGTACTCTAACTAGACTTCTAAGCTGCCAACATTTTCCCTTATGGTTTAATGTAAGACCTACTGTTAGGCCATTTTTTCCCGAACTCATTTTACATCATTGATACCAGTAATATTGGCAGTTATCTAATCTATGGGAAAGTCTTTACCCTTGTGTTTCCCTACTCTATTGTTATGCCTCTATCTAATAGTTGGACTATGGCGATTTAGTCTATGAAACACTCTCATCATACTTGCAATTGATTCTTACTATTGTCATCATCCCTAACAACTTTCAGTAAAAGATGTCGCCTCGTCCGCGTCCGACCAGGGGCAGACCTGCAAATCAAACTCCACCACCACCACCCCCTCCGTAGTTCGATGCGGTGATGTTTCAGGCAGCTGTAACCGCAGTTGTGACCGCAGCCATGGCTCAAGTAAATTCTGGTGGTGCAACTGGAGCTGGAACGGGCACCAACTCTAGCCATGGTGAAATCCACCCGCGTATACGGGAGTGTACCTATAAAGATTTCATCAGCTGCAAACCAACATACTTCAACGGAACCGGAGGGATCATTGCACTGTCCCAATGGATCGAGAGAACAGAAGCAATCTTCGAGATGTGATCATGCCCTGAAGGAAGCAAGATAAAGTTCGTTGCTTGCACCTTCACCAAAAGGGCCCTGACGTGGTGGAATGGCCATGTCAAATCGCTCTCATTGGTAGCAGCTAACGCTATGGGCTGGGAGACACTAAAGGATCTGATGGCGAAAGAGTACTGCCCGAGGGGCGAAATTCAGAAACTCGAGGAGGAACTGTGGAACCTTAAGATGAAGGGTTCCGACATAGTGGCTTATACGGCCCGATTCAGTGACTTGGCGACGCTATGTCCCAACATGGTCCCCACCGAAAGCAAGAAAGTCAAAAGATTCATCTGGGGTCTGGTACCCCCGTATCGAGGGAACGTTCTAGCATCACACCATGCGACCTTTGATAGTGCCAAGGAATTGGCCCAAAGGCTCATCGATCACGAGGTTCCTTCTACTCCAACAACGACTACAATGGCTGCCCCCGCGCCAACCTAAACAGCTGACAACAAGAGAAAGCGTTGGGACCGAAAGAAGGAAAATTAACTCAACCCTCTTCCAAAAACCAAAAGACTGTGGCTGTCCATGCTGCCACCACCCCTATTGCCCCTGTACCAGCCAAACCATATGCAGGGAGCCTACCCAAGTGCACCAAGTGAAATTTCCATCATAACGGCCCCTGCCGGGAAATGCACTGCACTAATTGCGACCGGAAGGGCCATACCGCCCGGTTTTGTAGAGCGCCTCCTAAACCTAACACCTAGGTCCCCGGTGCAGGAGTCAGCCAGACCTGCTATGGGTGTGGCGAGACAGGGCACTTCAAAAGAAACTATCCGAAAGCTGCGAATGCGGGAGGAGCAGGAACACTACTTGCTATGGGCCATAATGAAGCCGTAGCAGACCCCACAGTAGTCACGGGTACTTGCTATGGGCCATAATGAAGCGTGGAAAGCTAAATTCAAGATACATAGGGCCTTTCGAAATTCTCGCTAGAATTGGCCCTGTAGCATACAAACTCAATCTACCCCACGAGCTTAGTAACATACATCCTACCTTCCACGTCTCGAACTTGAAAAAGTGCTTATCCGACGAGACTCTTGTAATCCCACTCGACGAGATCGAGATCAACGAGAGCCTCAACTTCGTGGAAGAACCGGTAGAGATCATGGACCGAGAAGTCAAGCGAACCAAGCAAAGCCGTATCCCAATCGTGAATGTTCGCTGGAATGCCAAGCGAGGACCCGAATTCACTTGGGAGCGCGAGGATCAAATGAAACTTAAATATCCTCATCTTTTTACTTAGTTATTTGTAATAACTTAGCTGCTAGAACTCTAATTTCGGGACGAAATTCACTCTAACGGGGGGATGATGTGACAACCCGAAATTTCTAACTTATAAATTCTTCATTTTTATCAAAGTTAGCCTCGTTTTTGCTATTTCGTAATGAAGTTTTGGGTCTATATAAGTGCATTAGGGTTAGTATAATCAAGATATGAGTCTTAGGAAGGGTTAGAATGTGTGTAGCATCGCAAAATCAGGCCAAACACACCAAGCAAGGTGTGTGCGGCCACACACCCGAGTGTGCGGCCTGCCAGCCGCACCCAGCCGACCGCACACCTTCCTAGCCTCACACTCCAGCCTATATATAGGACCCTAAGTCAACCTTACACTCTTTTCCCACTCCTTCAAAGCTGGAACATTTTCTCTCAAGAGTCCTTCAAGTTTTCTTCTCCAATCGGCAATACAAGTAAGTAAACATCCTTAGATCATTACTACAACACATTAGTAAACCTTTTCCTTGAGTTTGATCCATGAAATCATCATTCTAGATAATCTTCATGTGTGTACGGCCGCACACACATCATGTGTGACCGCACACACATCTTTTGGTCCTAAAATGGACTTAAACACTCATCTAAGCATAGCATCGGCCAAAACACCTTCTTAGGATCATCACAAAGCCTTGGAAAATCGATTTGGATACATTTAGAGGGGAGTGTATGGCCGCACACAGGCCTGGCCACACACACCTAGCTGCGCACGCCATGTGCAACCGTACACACCCTTTTAAGGGTCCAAAATAGCAACAAACTTCCATTCCGGCTAAGAAATGGTCAAAACACCTTCACTAGAACATTCCTAAGGCTTGGAAACACGTTTTTGACACACTTCATAGTGAGTGTACGGCCGCACACAGGCTTGGCCGCACACTCTGGCCGCACACACACAAAACCCATGCTTTTGTGGCCTTACACTCCCATATAGGACCATACACCCCTTATGTGCAACCATATGAGTTGGTAACACTTAATTCTAAGTGTTTTTATGTCCTTAAGGCATGTCCCTATCACCATTAGTGGTTATATACATTAATGTATTCATATATGTGTAATTATATGTTAAATATGATTCGTTTGTGCTTGAGACTCCATTTGACACCCAACAATCCTATATCGATCTTCCATTCGAGTTACTCACTACAGGTGAGTTCATACCCCTTAATCAACCTTTGAAATGAATTTAAATGCTTTTATGGGGGGGAATACAAGTTGATACATTCTAGTTATTGCTTTAATCACATGCGATTAATAACTAGAACAAGCAGAAGGATCTTCTATTACTTTCAAAAATGTTATCAAATTATGGATTTCAAACACTTCAAAACATTTTACTAAACTCTTTTAAATGCTAAATCCTTTATCAAACTCGTTTAAACTTACATTATTGTCGAACTATATATCGTATATATGTGTTTGGATATAGAAGCTTTCACTTCAGTTCAGTATCTTTGAGTAGCAGAGTATACCAACAACATTACTATTTAACTATAATAGGTATAGTTAAGGGTTTACTACTCACTACTACTATTACAACGACACATACAAGAGTCAGTACAGTTATGAGTCAATACATAGTATACACTATACAAGAGAACATACTATACACTATACAAGAGAATATAATATATACTAGTGCAGAGAAAACATCACTACACTATGACATACTATACAAACATTTGAATACGATAATCAGAATTTGACATACTACTTATCGATACGACACTTCATTGTGGTATCACTTTGTAACCAGAGTCTCCTGGAAGGAGATCGGGCATTGTGTGTATAGATCTATACGAGACAGACACTCCCACACCCCGACTGCTAGCTACAGTCCCAACCGATAAGGCCAAGGGGTGACACAATGTTACCTCACTACATATGACATCGGAGGGTCATCAGTTATTCAGCCGTCGATCAGTATGGTTACATACGAGTTCACATTCAAACCTTTAATTAACCAATTAAGAATTAAAGGAAAAATAGACTCCCCGAGGTGTATTGTACATTTAATACTACCTGGAGTCTGCATTTTCATCACTTTTAGCCAGCAGTGATACTGCTGGGGTAAAACATTACTTTCCCCTATTACCTTTATTTTGAAATCATCTTGCATGAGTGAGGTCTTAAACTATATTTTCACCCTGATAGTTTCACTGGGGAAAACTCCTACATTTACAAAAGATCAAACATACAAACGGTCGGGTCTTTGTAGAAGACTACATTTCACTAGAAAATATAGGATTTTCTAAGGAGTACAACCATTTACAAACAGCTACTAACATTTACACTACGTTGTTACAAACATTTTCATACAAGCAATGAGACTAAATACTTATGAACTCACCAGCGTTATGCTGATAAACTCTTTCAAAATAACATGTATTCTCAGGTCATCAGTAGACAAGTACCGATGAGGCTTTGAGAAGATGGAGCACATACAAGACTCATCTCTTATTTTGATCATTCATTTTGGTGTCTTACATAATATACAGAACACGCTTGTATTAAAAACTATTCTATTAATGCAATGGATGTTGTTGCTTGTTTACTATTATGCTTTGTTGTGATACTGTACATGGCGTCCTCCACCCCAGAACGTTTCCGCCGTTCCGGTTTTGGGGTGTGACACCAGCACACTAACATGGGACTGACAAGTGTGGCGAAGGGTAACTTAAGTTTATCATAGCTTGGTGGAGCGTGTGTGGTTAACCGGCACATCAATTAGGTGATAAAGTTGAGGGTACCAAGTCAATTTGCATGGTTATTCACACTTTGTTTGTGATCCTCGGCATCCCAGTCACAAACTTGAGAGGGCACAATCGAGATTCAAACATGCCATTAAAAGTTCAATGTATCTCAAAAGAGCTAGGAGTTTCAAATCCAATTAAAACTTAATTATATTTTGTTTTCATGGTGGAAATTGGTAAATCGTCATTTACCTACCTTCAACTATTTTATAGCTTGGATTACGGCATCCTAGCCTTAATATTTCATATTGGGTGTTATATTAAGGACTATAAATCAACTAAACTTGAATTTCTCCCATTATAGATGTCTAGTTAAGACAACTATGGTCTTCCTAAATCTTTAGGAACAAACCTTCCTAATGAAGATGATATCCCACATGGCAATCAAGGTGAAAGATTAATCCCTTTGTTGTGCATTAATGGGACTGGAAATCATGCTTCACTTCCTCCACCTCCTCCAATAATTCTCCCTATCCCACAAGTTTCAAGACTTGAAAAGTTCTAAGTCACTCAATCCCTATTGGCAAGCAAAGACTATATGTGCTTACATCTTGGAGGTTAAGTCACATATTGGCAAGCCGAGAGAGTCGGGTGTCGAAGTCTCGAGGTAGCTCGCTGTTGACTTGGTTCTTCAGTCACTCCCTGATGACAGATCACGACATGACCCTTAGTGATCTTACCTATTTGCTTGATGTTGCTAAATCAGCAATGATTTGGAGCATTGGTAAAGCAAACTAGACTAGAAGATCTACTTCCCAAACCTATTTGGACATTGACAATGGTGACATTGGAAGTCCAGAAAAGCTTTCTCTTCCAAAAGAAGTGGAATTGGTTGCGAAGCTGCCGAATTTACCTGAAAGTTCATAGGGATAGTAAAAGTCAAAAAAAGATTGATTTTGCTTCAGGTAAAAGTCCATTATCTAACTCTATTAAGTTCCTATTTGGAGATTCTTAATACATGATGTAATGTAATTACATATTGATGTTTTAGAGAATCAAAGGAAGCTTAAAGAAAGAATATGCTAATTCTGATCGCGAAAATGGATTTCGATCGCATGGTTCGATGATCAAAATTTTGAGCTGCTGCTTAAGAGTTATGATAGATTGCTTAAGGAATAGATTACAACACAGTTTTCATATGTATTTGCATTGTAAGGATAAGATTTTTCCGCAAGTTTTAAAATAAAAGAAAAAAAGGAGTTTTGAGTTATTTATTTTTAGTATCCATACAATGACATTTGTGAAAAATTGTTGTTTATATGATTTCATTGATAGCAATATTGGAAAATGGATCCAATTATCTGTTGTAGTGTCATAATTTACCAAATAAGGAAAGATTCTCATCACCCAAGTTTCAATTGGACCGAAACTTAGAATCATGCAAGTTGTACAATATGATGAATGAGAATTTTCATCTTTGGAAAATTAAGACTAAGTCCTTGTTCACATGTATGTGTAAGTCAAGTGAAGGACTAAAGGATCGGGTACATTAGGTTGTGCGCTGGTCATGTCCACCACAAAGGCTACTAAGATTATTCATTATGATTTACGAAAGTTTAGTAAATATGGTTATGCTTACAAGTTTAAGTGTAATTCTGAAACATTGGAAAGGTTTCAATGATTGGCCATATGAATAAGAAAAATCAAATTAGGCAGAAAGATAAAAGCTTCTACAATCTGAAGAGATGAGAGAGTACTTGAGTATCTTGTTTTATGATTATCTTAGTGATTATAAAACCATATCACAATTTGTCCTCTAAGGACACCTTAGTGCATTTGTTTGGCTAAAGAGAGGAATCGTGAATTGTGGAAATGGTCAAATCAAAAGATAAATCATACTTCGTTCCAAAAACAAGTCTTAGAGTTATACTCCAAGATTGTAACTTGGGTGACATAATCTTTAGAAAGTTTATAACACTTGTCAAATGTAGAGTAAGATGTTTCCTATTCTTGTATATTTGAAGTTGGTTAGTTGTGATGTTTTGGATAAAACAAAGACCAACTAAGACCAATTGTGAGAAGTGTTTAACTTGATAAGAATCCGCACTAACTTTTGAATATTTGTTTTGTCAAGTAATGATTCTTGACAAAAGAGAATCTTATATGTCAAGAGGTCAGTGGGAGTCTTCACAAATCTTGAGATGGTTTCAAGAACTAATCAAGAGTATTGTTAATCACTAGCCCACGACTTGAGGTTTGTAACCTATCGTGTTGACATATTCTTATTTCTGTGCCTATTCCAGTTAAAGTTGACTATGCTTGTGAGTTCTATGAGTTCTCAATTGTTTGCATAACAATGTGGAAGCAATGGTAGGCCATTGAGCTACCAAGTGGCAAGAAATTAAGATTGAACAAGTTCAGTCCATATGAGTTTGGATTTGTCACTAACCTTGTCTTGTGGTTATGGTTATGACAAATTCACATGGATAGGAACACTTACACCATAAAAATCTAAGTGTCATAAGGTTTCTCTTCGATTCATGAAAATGATGGTGAGGAACCACTTTCACTAAGTAGATTTTAAGTAAGATAGAAGTTATGATATTTTCATTCTCATGTCGTTAGTGGAGCGTGTGTGTTTAACCGACACACTAACTAGTGAGAATGGCAAAAGGTCTAGCTAAACATGTGAGCTATCTAAGGAAAGATTTATGATTTTGATAAAGTCTTATCAAAGCATCTCGTATCAGGAATCTGAACTTTGGTAAGAAAGTCAATAAAGTATTGATTTCTAGAAGTCCAACTGATTTCTGGGTACATGTCAGAGCTAGTGGGAGCATAAGTGTTATGCTAGAAAGATGATAATCATTATCCTAGTGGGAGCATGATTATTATGTTAAATGTTGCAAGTTAGCAATGTTAATTATAGAAAACAAAAGTTTCAATTCGCTTTGAAAAGTTGTTTTGCTATAAATAAGGGAGAGGATTTTATACTTCATTCTAATTCTACAAGCTTAGATTGAGATTTTAATCAAATTTAGTCAAGGATATATATGAATGTTATATTGGAATGGTTCAACATAAGGAAATTCTATATATGTTGCATTCTCAAAATTCGATTATGATTACGACATCCATCTTCATAGTTCGAATTGTGAGAACATGGCAAATAAAAATTTTATAGCATGAATCGTGTCCCATATGCTTCGGGTATAGGATCGATTGCATGTGCTATAATATTCTTCCATTCTAAATATTCCAAATTCCTGGGGGCATTAAGAGGAGAAAAGGTCTAGTATTGGATATGACTAAAATGATTAAGCAATTTTCGAGGACAATCTGAGGTTTACCAAAGATTGGTTGCTCGTGGACAATTGGAAGTATAATGTAAACTTTGGAAGTATATAGTTAGGACCATATTGACATATTCTGAAAAAAGGCAACTCTTGTTCAGAAGTGATAGTCAAAATGGGAATATGAAATTGTCTCCATAGGTGGAAGTTATTCTTTGAATCTGTGTAAGATTAGAGAACTTAATGCAAGAAGGGTGTTCAAAGGAATGTACTTTGAATGTGAGACTTCGTTTTCATGGAATTGCTCTCCATTGGAATACTTTGTAATGTCTTTTGCCAAGTCTTTGTGACTTGTGTGCATATTCACTGCAAGGGGATCATTGCATATAAGTTTAGAATCTAACAGATTACGGTAAATGGCAAGAATTTGGTATTCTTACATTTACAAAGTAAGGATTGGGATTGTGAAATGAGCATCATTGAAATATTGTCAATCGATCTATTTCACAAAGTAAGGATCATAGACAAACATAGTGTGCATACTTGGTGTATGGCATAGCTATTGTTTGGACAAACATAGTGTGCATGCTTGGATCATGGCATGACTATTGTTTTAATTCAAGTATTAAGTTGATGAAGTGAAACATTGAATAAAGAGTAATCAATATGGTGCTTAGATAAAAGGTGTTTTATTTACTCTCAAAGTGTTGGGGCCATATAGGATTAGTATTATTCTTGTCTTTCACTTTGCATGTTTTGACTTCCAGAATAACTAGATCATTCTTCGCGAATGACTAAGTTATTCAAACCATCCACAGTCGGTCATATGTTGTAAGTAGATATGAATCAAGACTGTCATGAAGTTGGATTGTAGATGTCCAAGGTATGGGACATAGCAAGAGTTGCTGCAACATTCTTGAGTGCTCATAAGTTCTGAGTATTGGATTGAACCCACGCTCATTTGACTCACTTCATGGATTTTATCATGAGTGATCATGAGACGATAATATCTTATATTCTTCAAACCTAGAGATATGAGTTGTTGCTTGTGAGTTGGTTATACATTGATTGTACAAAAACGCATTGGTAACTCAATGTTATAAAATGTACATTTGTGTATAATTCAACAAGTAGTAGAACAAGCATATGAGTCGAAGTGTATCCATTCCTTTTACCCTTAAAGGGATAAAAGCGATATCTGTGGGCCCCTCGATGATTTAGTGATGACACCCTGAAGTGTTTGGCCAAGCCTGGACTTATTTGATTTGTTCAATTAGTCGGTCGTCATAAATTGGAAATCGGGAAACAACAAATGGACAGAGAGAATGATTATAACCCATGTCTCAGTCCATATAATATATAGAATGGAGGAATATATGATCACTTATCTAATGGACGCGTCATTGATTTGTTCAGAGTTCGGCAGCAGCTTTTAAGAGCTACGATTGCTGGTCAGGTTGGAGTTGTACTTGCAATAATAGTTATTAGACTTATCCAAGTGCGAGACTATTGGATTAGTGTCTAAGTCCATAACTATAATTGGTATATACTTGACCCGACCCGGCATGGTCCATTTGGGTTGCATGGCATCGGGACATTTGGATAGACCTTTTGTGAGAAGAGGATATTTGTGACATATTAATTATATTATAAGTTCTAATATATTAATATGAAATCATATTATTTAATTAGTATTGATCAAGAATTAATTTGGAATTAATTTAGTGATCAAAAGAGACTAATTAAATATATGGGGGATTGATTGTGTAAATCATTCATTCTTATATATGTGGGCTTATGATCCATGATTCCTTATGTTGGGTTTAACCCATGTGGTGACCCATGGATACTCCATGGAGGTTAAAACCCATGGAGCATAAGGAATGGGTAAAGTCATGAGTTCCATAGTGTAACCCTAATAGCCACACTATAAAAAGACCCCATTGGTTGGTGAAATTGGCACTAATGCATACACAAGAGGGCAAGCCGATTTCTATGAGTCAAGTATCCTCTCTCGTGGTTATTCCAAGATGTTCATGATGTTGTGTGAACCATTTGAGGTGTCACGCTTGGGGCACTAGGCTCTTAAGCTCCATGGAATCAAGCTACAACAAAGAGGTATGTATTCTATCTAGTTTTGTTATCCTAGTACATATGATTGTATGCTAGTTAGGGTAGTACCTTGGAAAGTTTATATTTGAATGTATAATAGAAAACATAGATCCAAGGTAGTTAGGGTTGCATGTACACCTTAGGAGTGTTAGAATGCTCAAAACCCAACAGAAATTGCACCTCGCGCAACCAAAACTCGCACTTGGAGAACTTGGCATACAAGCTCTCCCTCCTCAAGGTATCCAAACCTCTCGTAGATGCTCCTCATGCTACTCCTGCGTCTTGGAGTAAACCAAGATGTCATCAATGAAAACTATCACAGAACTATCCAGCATCGGTCTGCACACGCGGTTCATGAGGTCCATGAACGCGGCAGGAGCATTGGTGAGCCTGAAGGGCATCACCACGAATTCGTAGTGGCCATAGCGAGTCCAAAATGCAGTCTTCTGTATATCCTCATCTCTGACCCTCATCTGATGGTAGCCTGACTGCAGGTCTATCTTGGAAAACCAAGATGCTCCCTGAAGCTGGTCGAACAAGTCATCTATCCTCGGGAGTGGGTAACGGTTCTTCACCGTTACCTTGTTCAGCTCCCGGTAATCTATGCACATGCGATGCGACCCGTCCTTCTTCTTGACAAACAGGATCGGGGCTCCCCAAGGCGAACTACTCGGCCTAATAAATCCCTTGTCTAACAGCTCCTGCAGCTGCGTAGACAACTCCTGCATCTCGGGAGGAGCCAACCAATATGGCGCCTTGGCTATCGGAGCTGCACCAGGGACTAGGTTGATCCTGAACTCCACCTGTCGCTCCGGAGGTATCCCAGGCGGCTCCTCTGGGAACACATCCGCGTAAACTCGCACCATGGGTACATCACTCACCGACGCCTTGCCCGCCTCTCGGGTATCCATAACATAGGGGACATACCTAGCGCAGCCCTGCTGAAGGTAGCGCCTAGCCCTCGCTGCTGAACATAGTGCTGGTCCGCGATGTGGCCTCTCGCCCTGAATCACCAGCTCTCCCCCACTCGGGGTCCTGATCCCAACCAACTGCTGTGCGCAGTCGATCACTGCCCCGTTGGGGCTCAACCAATCCATGCCTATAAATACCTTGTTCCCATGCAACGAAATGGGAACCAAGTCTACCAAATAACGCTCCTCGAACAACCTCAAAATACAATCCCTGAAAATCATCGATGGTCGCACTGATCGATCGTCCGCAATCTCGACCTCTAGAGGGCAATCCAACATGCCCGAAGACTCAGAAAATCTCTTGCTTAGCGCAAGAGAGACAAATGATCGGGTAGCGCCCGAATCCAACAGCACCTGAACTGGGATACCGTTCACATGGAACGATCCTAACCAAGACATATCACATGGCAAATCAATATCATAAACACATAAAGCTAAGGAGAAGAAATCTTACCCATCACCACATCGGGTGCGGCGTGTGCCTCCTCAGTAGTCAACTGGAAGGCTCGGCTCCTCACTACTAGAGCCTCTGTCTTGCCCTGCC
This sequence comes from Lactuca virosa, assembly GCF_052849685.1. Taxonomy (NCBI): domain Eukaryota; kingdom Viridiplantae; phylum Streptophyta; class Magnoliopsida; order Asterales; family Asteraceae; genus Lactuca; species Lactuca virosa. Next base: position 364,271,773 of record NC_136429.1, on the reverse strand, counting down.
GACCATCAGTGATCTGTAGGGTCGCTGGAGCTGGCGCCTTCACTGGCGCTGCTACTGTCAACTGAGGGCAATTGGCCTTTTTATGGCCCTTCTGATTGCAATGAAAGCAAATCAGGTCTGGTGTCTGAAAGGTGGGGGCAGGGGCAGTACAATCCCAACCAAAGTGCCTAGTCTTGCCGCACTTATAGCAGCCTGATCCTGGCCCAGTGCGGCTAACCCCCTCATATGACCTGCCGCATTTCCCACAGCGGCCCCGGCCCTACTGGCCCTTCGACCTAGAGTCGAATCCATTGGGCTTCTTCCCCGAAGCCCCAGCAACCTGTCCCTCCTCCGCCTTCCTCTTCTTGAGGTGCTCCAAGTCTATCTCCCTCCGCCACTGACTCCGTCGTCTGCCTCATATCCAGAAACTCCCTGGCTAGCTGCTGAAGCTCTACAGTTGGCGCACCTTCGACCCCTCAGGGCAGAAGCTCGTCAACTGTGCAGACTCAATGTCTGCAATCCATCTCCTGGCTACGATGGGGTCCTTAGCCCCATGGAAATCCGGCGCACCACTGCTCCTGAAGTCCTTGAAGGACAGTGTGCGTGATCTTGACTGACTGAATGCCATATCGCTTCTGAACGCCATGAGGCGATCCTCCATCAACTCTATGATCCCTTCCTTGATCGACCTGAAAATCACCGAGGTCGACTCAAGGATACCTCTCGTGATCTCAGAAGCAATGAACTCACGTAGTCCCCCATCAAATGGCTCTATACCTGCTCCCGAACCTGATCCTAAACCGGATCATGACCCTGAACCTCGTCCTCCGTGACATGTGATCATCACCATTCTGAAACATAACACATAACTGTCAGAATCATACATAAACCTCAGGAGGTCTCATACACTCCACAAGTTTCCTGGTTCTACCTCGGCCCTCCTTGACTCGAGTACGGATCCTCTTCTTTCAGTAGTACGGGCCCATACTACCTTCCATATCTATCCGTACTTTCCTCAAGGATTGCTTCGACTTCACCAAGTCCCTTCTACTACTGTTGCACTCTTTTCCAATCTCGTCCTAGGCTTACCCTAGGGTAACTCTCCGACCTACTCTCCGCCATCAGCTTCATAAGGAACCCCTGCCACCCTTACCTAAGTAGCTTGCGAATACCATTAGATATCACTAAGACCAAATAATTCTTCGAATGAAAAGTCCTATCCCACAACGGTTGGACTCAAACAAGAGCTGCGCAGTAGGGCTGGACCTAACCTTCTGAAATTATTTCATCCTTGCAATATGTAACTTAACGTATTCGTTTACTAGTTTGCTAAAGATAAGTAGGACTCCCAAATCACAAAGCAACAACATTAGGGCATTGAGTAACCCAATCCAATCATACTCTATCCAAGCTATCATATAACTGACTAATCAGTAACATCTTGCAGCTCAAAACACATACAAGCATATCAGGCATCTTCCTAGATCCTTAGCCCTAATCTAGCATGCAGTTCTCATACATATACAATAGGCATATAAGGCATCCTTCCTAGATCCTCTAGCCCTAATCTAGCATACAGTTCACATACATATACAATACGCATATAAGGCATCCTTCCTAGATCCTCTAGCCCTAATCTAGAATGCAGTTCTTATAAGCATATCATATCATAACATAACATGTATGGGTATCTTGGGGAAAACTTACTTGAGCTCGGCCGGTCGCGCACATCACACATCTTGTTCTTTTTCAAAGTTCCTTTTTCTCTTTTCAAACTTCTTTTCATAAAATGATTTTCTTTTGAAAATTTTCATACCACGTCCTCAGTTTGAGTTCAGACACACCCGAGAGTGTATCTGAATCTCTCAAACTAAGGCTCTGATACCAACTTGTAACATCCCAATTTTCAAGGCCAAAAATTTCATTTTTTTTATTTAAGTAACACATAAAATAGTTTACCAAAAACATTACCGATGTCAAATCAATTTGTAAAACCGTAACAACGTGTCTCAAACCATATCATCAATAGTAATAAAAATCAGAGTACAATCCCAAGTAAATCTCATAATGCGGAAATCATGCGTGTGTGTGATGTGCCGCTACCGCCGACTCCTTCCCATTCGCTGAAGAGGTACCTAAAACAAAACTGAAAACTGTAAGCACGAAGCTTAGTGAGTTCCCCCATCATACCACATACCACATAAATCCTATCCATCGGTATCTTTCAACCGGTATCAGTCTGGCATATCTGGGAGTTGGACTCCCCTTCGGTATCTATCAACCGGTATCCGGGAACTAACCTCCCCTTCGGTATCTTTCAACCAGTAACCGGAAGCTAACCTCCCCTTCGGTATCCTTCAAACGGTAACCGGGAGCTAACCTCCCCTTCGGTATCTTTCAACCGGTAACCGGGAGCTAACCTCCCCTTCGGTATCTTTCAACTGCTAACTGGGGACTATGTCACCCCTACCACTATCTCATAATAAAATATCATAAGCATATTGATCGCATTATAGCATATCATAATCATACTGCTAGGCATGCATGGGTACTATCTACCCCTTCGGTATCTTTCAACTGGTAACTAGGGCTATCCCACCCCTACCATTACTAACACATATGTCATAGTATCCTAGCACATAAAGCATATCAGATAACCACATCAGATAATTATCACAAAGACAATCATCTAGAAAACAACTCCTACTAGTGGGTCGGCATTGTGGCCGTAGACCCACTCCTACCAGAAGGTAACTCACCTCAATGTCACATAGTGTCTGCATTGATCTTGGTGTGGAAATCGACTCTCCCCGACTCCTCAATCCCTACACGACAACACTTCTAAGTTATCAACTCATACTCGTAACCCTTACAAGGGTCACTCAATCCCAGTCAATGTCCATGTCAAATACATGGTCAAAGTCAACATCTGGTTGACTCGACTCGCCGAGTTGTCCCGCCAACTCGTCGAGTCCCCATGACCACAATAAGTCATAAACCCGTTCCTACCCTTCGAGTCTAGCAAGAGCTCGACGAGTTCGCCTTCAACAACACATCAGACAAATCTTCAACCGACTCGCCGAGTTCGTTCTTGAACTCGCCGAGTTCATCTTCATCCATAAGAAGATGTTCAGTCGATGACTCGCCGAGTTCCTCTTGAACTCGCCGAGTCCGTCTTCATAAGTTGGCAGATTGCCTTGGACTCGCCGAGTCTGTTAATAAACTCGTCGAGTCCCATGGTTCCCAGGTCCAAAACAAACCCTAGAAGGCTGAGTGTTCCTTCCACTCAACCAAAACCATATGCAGAAGACGTTTTGGGGTAAAAAGCGTCCCGACTCGCCGAGTCACCCGAGTGACTCGCCGAGTCCCTCTTTGTCCAATACTATATAGTCGATTTCAGTGGGACTTAATGCATCCTAATCATAGATCCGACCTCCTAGGGTCCCTTTTATACGTAAAGTTACGAACTTGATGTCCATGCATGGGGTTATTGGCTCAAAAGACTATAAAATGGGGTTTATAAGATGCATGGGCTTCCCATGGCCATAAAGTTGGCACCTTTATGCCATGGGAACCCTCAATGGTTCCAGATCTGAAGCTAATCACTACATAATATGATCCAAATCCAAAGGTGGCTTAGAAAGGTAGAAAATAGCCCCAAAACAAGATCTAGGAAATAGATGGTCAAAGTTCAAGCTTTTTACCTTGAATGGACTGAGAATGAAGCAACATCTCTGGATCTACTAGCTTCCTCTTGATCTCCTAAGCTCTCTTCTTCTCCTTCAACTTCAAACACACACAAAAGGCACAAAAGAGCTCAAAATCACTCAAAAATGGTGGGGTGGCCATTCTTGCTGCAATTTTTGTAGACCATTTCCCTGCAAGTACCTATGTGGTGGCAGTTGCATTTATTGCATAATGGGAGATTCCATTCATACTGTCATAGTGGAGTGGGGGATAGGATAATTACTGCATAAACTTTTCCTTGAGTCTTGTTTCTTCCATGCTAGTTGCCCTGAATTTCATTTGGCATCGCCATCAAAATTTCTCTTATTGTTTCTAGACTTTGGAAGGTCAACAATAGTGCTTCATCAGATTTCCTAATTGGTCAGGTTGAAGTCTATTCATTTGGCACTATCAGAAGTAGTTGTTCTTAAAGAGATAACCAAACCTTGAATGGGCTGAACAATCCCCCATGTATAACTATCAACTTTCTTGTACTCTAGGGTCACAAAACATGGAAAAAGAGTTGCAAGGTTGTTAAATCGAGTGGTGTAGGCTGCAATGTCTGCATCTTTCAAGGTAAGGTTCCAAAGTTCTTATTCCAGCATTTGAATTTCATCCCTCGAAGAATATTCTTCAATCAACATAATCTTTTGTTCTTCCCATGACATGTCATTGGCAGTGCTACTGCCCATGGTTTTGGTATGACCATTCCACCAAGTTAAGGTTGCCTCAAAAGAATACAAGTGGCGAACCTGACTTTGCAATCTTCTGCACAAAAGCTTATTTCAAAAACTAACTCCATTTTCTCAGTCCATCAGGTTAGTCCAACCACTCCTTTGTTTCCATAGAATGATCTGGGCTTTCAGTTCATGAAGTCTTTATAGGTACAAGCCCTTGTGGTTCCCCTGTTGTTTCCATGGGAATTGCTTCCATCTCCACTGCCATTTCCTCTTTGTCCGGATTCCATGTTTTTGTTAGCTTAAAATTTAGCCAGGCCGTCTGCAACACATTGATCAACCAACGATGCAATAGTTGTTGAATCCATCATTGGTGTTGGTGTTTTAACCGGTGTTGGTCTTGAACGACACATAGTTGATCTTCTTATAGGCATGATTTCTTCCTACTATAGTTCATATAAAGGAAGTGTAAGTCCTTTGAAGCATTTCTGTTAGTCATTCTAATGTGAGTACTAATGACTAAATCACTCTCAAGAGTTAGTGTAAATTTTTAGAGATCCCTTGAGGATTAATATTTATTAACTTACAACACTCAAGTAGTTTGTTGCTTATAAAATATTGTAAGTGATAACTAAGTAAGTTTGTTTGATCAAATAAGTTTACTAAGTCTCGGTGTGAGCATTTTCCAGAATCTTTACCGATCCTTAAGTTTGTTCATGATCACAAATTCGACTCATAATATCTAATATAACACATTGATTTTGTAATAATAATTGCTAATTATATACACATTTATTTGTACAATGTCATTGGTTTCCAAAATTTGGTTACAAGAACCACAAAAGTTTATTGTAGTTAAGAAAATAGTTCGATATACTATCATCCAAAAGTCTATCTAAAAAAATTAGGTACCAAGGATACTATACACTTGCATAAATTGACTTTTTTGCATACCCCTAACCCAAAAATCCCAAGGCACAACCCATCCGGGTAAGTCTACCAAAAATTAAAGAGAGTACCTAGTATAGAAACTAGATCAGTGAGCTATTTCTAAGTAGCATTGGCACTCATCTCTACCGCATACGCCCTAGCCTCAATTACAATCCTTCCTTGCTCTACAACCTATGGCTAAAGCTCCAATATCGAAATTCGAGCCTCTTGAGATAACAACTGTATCTGGGTAGAATCCAGACGATCAAAAGCAATCTTTATGGCCTCCTCATCTAGATTTCGGTCCTCTTCAAGACTTTGGACCCTGTTTGGTAGGCCCTTGGAGTTTCGTTCAATTTTCCATAGTTCGTTACTGACGGTGCGAACCTGTTGGGCGTGGCATGTTGTGCGAGCAAACAAGACTCGCAACTATCATCTGACTTTAAGTCAAATGTCTCCAAGGCTCCAACCTTCTGGATTTGGCCTATGCGCTTCTTGTTGACATGTCCAAGACGACAATGCCACAAGGATGCCTTATCCAAACTAGTGGAGGAATCTATATGCAATACAGTATTTCCTAAGTTGTCTACAATCGACACAGTTTCATATACACCATTACAAGGTAATGTTTTAAAATAAAAAACACCATTATAAAAAGCATCAATACCACCACATTCATTATCAAATGAAAAAGTAAATCCTTGTTTGTACAAACTATGAAAATAAATAATATTTCTCGCCATTTCAGACGAGTAACAGTATTTATTCAAATCTAATATTTATCCACTACTAAGCAATAAAGAATAAACTCCAATCTTGGTGACAGGTGAAACTCTCCTATTCCCCATGATCAAGTTTATCTTCCCGTGCTCCACATCCTCACTTCTTTTTAGGCCCTGCAAATCAAAACAAATGTGAATTCCACACCCTGTATCAAGGACCCAAGAATTAATATGTGGTGAGTTATTAGACAATATAGTGTAAATACCTGCATAGGTAGGTTTCACTTTCCCATTTTTCCTAACAGTAGAAGCATTGTGCATCCTTCGGGTTAGAAGAGGGAGTGGTAGAACCACCTTTGGTTCCACTCGAAGAGGAGCCTTCAAGAGACTTTCCCTTGGTACCCTTCGTAGGGGTCTTCCTCTTTTTCCCTTTACCTTGCCCGATTGCCAGAACTGGGGAAATGGTAGGAGTAGAAACAACAGTTTTCCCTTTGAGGTTGCTTTTAGAAGTTCTCAAAAGTCCCTGAAGCTTGCTCAAGGTGACCTCCTCCTTGTTCATATGATAGGTCATGCGAAACTGATCATAACATGGAGGTAAGGAGTGTAGAATGATATCTATAGCTAGCTCCTCATCAAAGTTCACATTCAGCTTGAGCAGACGGTCCACAAATCTTTGCATTTTCTGTAGGTGGCCCGTGATAGACTCTCCATCCTTCATTTTAGTTGTTATCATGGAGGCGATAATTTCATACCTCTCTTGACGAGCACTCTGATGGTACCTTTCCATCAGATCCAGGTGCATCTCAAAACGGTAGAATTCCTCATAGGACTTTTGGAGTTCAGGTGCCATAGTGGCAAGCATGATACAAGCTACCTTGGTGGCATCTTTCTCATGTGCCCTAAAGTCAGCAATTTCCTGAGGAGTAGCAGACGACTCATCAAGTTCCTTATGCTCCTTGTCAAGGACATATTCCTTGTCCTCATAGCGTGTGACCATTCTGATGTTCCTAATCCAGTCATTGAAATTAGTTCCATCAAAAATGACCCTCCCACAAAGGTTCATGAGAGAGAAGGAGCCAATAGGGTTTGAGCCAGAAGCATTGTTGGAAGACATCTGAAAAGAAGAAAAACAAAGTTTAAATTAGATAAGGAATCCTTAATAAGACACCCAAATGTAATATTAAGGCTAGGACCCAACACAATATTTTATAACTTGGAAGAGGGATGTCGTAATCCAAGCTACAAAATATTTGAAGGTAGGTGAATGACGATTCACCAATTTCCACCATGAAAAACGAAATAAATTATTAAGTTTTAATGAATTGAAATTCCTAGATTCTTTTGAGATTCATTGAAATTTTCAATGGCATGTTTAAATCTCGATTGTGCCCTTCAAGTTTGTGACTGGGATGCTGAGGATCACAAAACACGGTGTGAATAACCATGCAAATTAACTTGGTACACTTAATTTTATCACCTAATCGATGTGCCGGTTAACCACATGCGCTCCACCAATCTATGTTAAACATTATGCTACCCTTTGCTACTCTTACTAGTCCATGTTAGTGTGCCGGTTAACCACACACGCTCCATTAACGACTTGGTAAGGTGAAAAGTGTAATTTCATGGGTTAGCACGAAATTCAAATTTTCCTAAAGTAACTAAGATTAGGAATTTATAAAAGGTTTAGTTACTTTACATTTATCATTATACTTTTAATGAGAATTATAGTCCTTGTCCTACCCGTTCTGCTAACGACCCTCCACCAGTCAAGGAAGCGGTGGGTGATAGTGGACACCCATTAAGCTTCCATTTTATAGGCAACAACCTTATACCCCCTTATAGACCAGCTTCGTGAATGAGGCCTACTAACGGTAAGACTGACTTGATATTATACATATATATATATATATATATATATATATATATATATATATATATATATATATATATATATATATATATATATATATATATATATATATATATATATATATATATTATTATTAACTTGTAATATTATAAAGTATAAGGATTGAATTTTAAACTTTTAAAACTCTAGGGATTGGAATTAAAGTACTATTGTGTGAGACTTTTGAAATTCCAAAACTTGAGGGCAAGTTTTGAAACTCTTCAAAACTTTTCAACTTCATAACTTGTGAGTTTAGTGGCCTATTAAAAATAAAGACTCTTCATTTCTATAACCTATGAGTTCTTAATTACTCGTTTAAAGAAAATGACTTTTGGTAATTCATAACTTGAGGACAAATTATGGACTCCATTAATACACATACATCATGGATTCAATTAATCAAATAAGCATGCATGATCATATTGAAACTCATAAAACAAAGCAATTCATATCATTAATATTCAAGACATTAAGCAAAATCATATTAACTAATTCTTGAAATTATGACAATTGCCTTCTAATTAGATTAGGATAAACATTACCATATCATAAAAAAACAGTTCAAATGATTAAAAACAGTTATAGGTAATGATCCTTTCCCAATTTAGGCCAAAAAACTCGAACAGTTTGTTGTCAGCTCATCAGACTCGCTGAGTGCATGTCCAGACTTGCCGAGTCCAAGGCTAAAAGCATCAACTCGTCGAGTCTGTTCATGGACTCGCCATGTTGAGCGGTCAGACAGCATAAACAGCTTTGCAAAATCACAACCTAAGCAACAATATAATAGAAAACAAGCCTAGGCTCTGATACCACTGAAGGGTTTGGAGCATCCTAACAACCTTAAGGTACACATACAACCCTAGATGCTTTGGAACTATGTTTTCTCTTATATACATGCAAAATTGATTTCCAAAGCATTGTCCTATCTAACATGCAATTGTAGGTTCTCATATAATAAAACTTGATAGAAATACATATATTTTCTTGTAGTTGATTGCTTGGAGCTTTAAGAGCCTAGCACCAATAATGTGGATGCCTCAAGTGGAATCACAAATCACCACAACAACTTGGAAGTTCTTGAGAGAGTATACTAAGCTCAAAAAATCGGCTATGCTTCAAGTCTCACACACTAGTGCCGATTTCTAGAGCCTTGGACTTCTTTATATAGTGTGGAGGATTAGGGTTACATCCATGTAAACCCTAATACCCATGACCTTTCATTTCCATTGGATCCATGGGTTAAAAGCTCCATGGACTATCCATGGACTTCCATGCAAGCTTAGCCCATTCTAAATAATCCATTGGCCCATACTATTAGAATCCATATTTAACTAGTCTCTTTTTATCACCAAATTAATTCCAAATTAATTCTTGATAAATACTAATTAAATAATATGATTTCATATTAATATATTATAACATATAATATATTAATAAATCACAAATATACTATTCTCAAAAGACTATCCATACAAATTGTTCTGGTGAAGTGCAACCCAAATGGACCATGCCGGGTCGGGAAAAGTACATACCAAATATAGTTATGGACTTAGACACCTTATCCAACATTCTTTTGGCTCCTCTTGAGAATAATGCTCGACCTCCTCCTTAGGCTGCTCATTGCCACTCTCAACCTCCTCATCCTCATAATCAGAGTAATGGACTTCTTCCACAACAGGATTTATCTCCTCCTCAGCATGGTCATCTTGCCTAGAGGTCTCATAAGGGTCCGTGGAGGGTTCATATGATGGATCTATTGGCTCCTCAAATGGCTCTGAGTAATCATCCTCCTCGTTTCATTCCTCTTCGGAGGTCATGGGAGATAATGGTACATGAATCTAAATAAAATGAGTTTCCTTGGGTTCAAGAGAGTACAACACAATCTGATCTTCTTCTGGAATGGTATCGTCATCCAGTCTGTAAGATCTGCCATACTCGTGTGGTGATCTTGTGGATCCTAAGTGTTATCCTTACCAAAAATTAATGGTCTGAACCGTGGGGTTTGAAACTTTATAGATTTCTCGAGCTTTTATTCTATCAACTACCATATACAAGTTTAGTTGTATATCGTTCTAACCATAATGAAGCATATGTGCCCAATCTATGCTTAGTTGTGGTTTGACCCTTGTACTATACTAACCTTACATATCATATTGGACGTAAACTCTTCAGTTTGTTTTCTGATGGATATTGTTGTAAGCTACATATATCTATTTATAACTATCCTCATCAATGTTTTGTGTTCATATATATATATATATATATATATATATATATATATATATATATATATATATATATATATATATATGTATATATATATATATATATATATATATATATATATATATAGATGTGTTTGTTTGTCTTACTAATTTTTGGTTAGTACTTCAAGACTAATAAGTAAGGATCATCCGGTCAAGACAGTCGGAGGGACAAAACATTTCGGCATATAGGTTTTCAGAAATCCAACAACCCTACACCATGTCCATCCTAGACATCTCTCCTGTAAGTAGTCTATTAGTAATATAATTATTCATACATTTTATGCTTAGTTTTTGGGATAATACCTAATCGGAGTTGTGAGTCTAAAGCTATAGTCGTAATTTCCAAAGAAAATACTTGTTCGTTGTAGCCAATAGGTATGACACCAATCTATCACACCTCCGGATGGCAGATGAAACGTCAGGCTGCGCAACGTCGACATAGATCATGAATATTGATTACATTGAACAATACACAAAAGTATAACATAAATATCACTTGTATTACAAAATAAAATATTATATATCATAGGAAGTTTGATATGCTAAAAATTAAATTACAAGCATTCCCTTAATAGTTTGGCCCTTTATATAAACAAAAATGATAAAACAGTACGTCTGCGAATCCATGATTGTTCCAAAAGATGATACACGTCTAAATTTTAGTTCACTGAGAATACATGTGATTTTAAAAGCGTCGACATAAAGTTGGTGAGTTCACATGTTTGTAATGTTTGAATTGTAATTTCTATTTAAACAAAATGTATGCGTTTCTATCGCATATAAGTATTTCCAACTTATATTTATATGTGTACTTGTATCATGAAGAGTAGCGTTTTACTGTATATAAGTGATATCTCAACTTATATTAATTGTACTTTTATTCCCCAAAAAGTGTGTGATATTGTATATATGTATTGTTTCAACTTATATATTAATTTCTTTTAGATTGTTCAACGATACTGTGAGTCCCTATAACCGAGCTGTTGACAGTTATGCTCCTTGCGATGCTTCGTTGAACGTCGTAATGATTAGACAGTTATCTCCTGGTGTGACTCTTCCGTCAAGGTTGTAAGTAGAAACCATAGGCGGGGGTGTAGACCTGTATACATATATACATAACTCTCTCACTCACTTAAGATTTAATTGTTATAAGTCATGGGTATTTTTTTAAGTATTCCACTTAGGCGATGAATATGCATCATGGTACCATAATGTTTAGACAAAATGTTCTAAATGTTGTATTCCTAACTTTAAATCTTCAAGTTATCATACCAAAAAATCACAGTGTTTAATTATAATAAATGTTTCACAATTATATCGTATACTTATTTAATAAAATTATACGGCCAGAGTAACGGCATTGCATAAATATTTTGCCATTACATAGGCAGAGTAATGACAATGCATAATATATTCTATATTATTTGGGTAGAGTAACGATATGGTTATTTAATCCATTAAAAAAACAACAGTTATTATAACGATTAAATAAATAAATTATATAAAAGATATTAAACAATTGACTTTTATATAAATGAATAATATATAACATGTACTCTCTCCCGAAAATAGTAAAAGATTTAACATGAGGTCGTGAAACTCACACTCGAAGTGTGCTTTAAGTTTGTTGTTTTTTTGTAAAAACGAGCGGGCAACGCTTCAATGTCCAATGAGTCAGGATGTGGCTGGAAAAGAGATGGGGGATCACTGGAATTTTTCTTTCGTAGAACGGGTCGAGGTTCACCAAAAATCTGCTCCAGTCGCTGGAAAACGACCCCAAAAAATGTTACCCCTAATAAAAAAAAGATGGCCAGAAAAGTGGTTTACGGTGGTCAGAAGGGGTCAGGGTGGCTTCTCTAATATGGGGGGGGGGGGTTGTTGGTGGCGGTTAGAGGTGGAGGTCAGCGACGACAGTTGTTGTTGTTTTGGGTGTTCTGGTGAGAAAAAGGAGGGAGAGAGAGGGTTTTTTTTGGAAAGTCTTCTTGAATAATTTGTGCAAAAAATGAGGGCTTCCCCTTGCCTCTTTACATATCCAAGATCCAAGAGAATGGATGGTCAAGATTTGGCGCGTGTGGCGCGATCTCGTGCATCGATTTTGGGTCTGGAATTTTACGTCCGGATTTTTTTCCAAGCATACATGTTTGTTATACGTGATCTACTGAGTTGTATAACGTAAAATATCCACCTAACGAGTCCCAAAACTATGCAAATGAAACATTTGAAAGTACAATAAAAGTGGCTTCCCGGTTGTCGCAATTCGACTGTTTTTTGCGAAATCGTTAGACGTTTGCGAAACGGAAAAGTTAGCAATTGAATCAAATACTAGATTACATCATGATTTATAAAATGTTGCTAGTTGTTTATAAAGAAACTCCTAAGTCACCAAATGCATCATTATAAGATTCGTTAACGAGAATATATATCATGTATAAGACATATGCACAGTTTATTAAACATATTAATTCACTAATACATAGTTTAATATTTTCATGTATATATTTATTCATATTTTAACACAAAATTTATATAAAATATACAGTTTAATACAATCCATATTTATTTTAATACATAAAATTTACAACATAACATAATACAGTCCATTATACACTAATTCACATATTTAAAGAAATTCAACACAAATTTTACCACCACCACCGACTACCTAATGCCACCACGAACCACATGTGTCATCTTTTCCATCATCATTTTTCCAAATCAGATATGTATATAAAATCATTATTGATAGCTTAAATACTGTATTCACAATTTAATAAACCAATTAAATTATTTATTCAGAGTTTAATGCAAAATAATTATAAACACTAATACATTCTTACATATATATATACAATAAAAATATATATATATATATATTCTCATGAAAATTAATACAAACATTCACACATAAATCATTCATATTTTTACTTAAAATTCGTTAAAAATTCACATCTTAATACAGTGAATCCACAGTTCAGTAAACAAAATTCATAGCTTAATATAATAAATTCACAGCTTAATGCACAAAAATTATATATTCACAACTATATTCTCAACTTAAAACTTACATATATACCTTCATATTTATATGGTAGTGTTTTTTCAAAGTTTATTTACACAAATATTTATAATTTAAGTTTCACATACTTTATTCAAAATTAGATAAAATCATATATGTTTATAATGTTTCTTCGATCTTATATTTCAGAAGCAAACAAAAAATTTATAAAAAAATCATCACTTACTACCAGTCAATTCACATGTTAATACACACAATTCACAGTTTAATATAAAATTTTCACAGCTTAATATAGTTAATTCACAGTTTAAAACACAGAAATGACAGCTTAATTCCTGAAATTCACAGCTTAATGCAGTCAATCCACAATTTAAAACACAAAAAATAAACAACTTAATACAGAAAATTCACAGTTTAATACAAAAGTTATGCATTCACAGCCATATTATTAACTTAAAACTTTTAATACAATCAATTTACAATTTAACACACAAAATTCACAGCTTAATACATCTAATTCATAGTTTAATATACAAAATTCACAGCTTAATATAGTCAATTTACAGTTTAAACAGAAATTTGCAGCTTAATGCGTTCATTTTGATAATTTTAAACACAAATATCACAAGTTAATACACCAAATTCACAGCTTAAAACAATAAATTCACAGTTTAATACACAAAAGTATGAATTCACAACTAAATTGAGAGCTTACTAACTTACCAAATTTCATTGAGGCAATTCATCAAACACCTTGTGTGCATCCTTTTTTCAGAACTTCCTTTTGTAAACACCATCAATGTAAACACCATACACACACCAGATCTAACCGAAAATGCTCAAACACATTAGATCTGATGTCGATTTGGTGGTGTTTTGACGAAAGATAAGAGAGATAGATATGGAGACAAGTAAGAGAGGAGGAGGTGGTGGCGTACAACAAATTTGGTACAATTCTGGGAAACATGTCGTTGGCGATGGTGCATATTAGAGAAAAAAAAATGTTCGAAGAGTTATGGAACAAAATGAGTTCAAGATTAGCACCTTTTGGTTGCGATTATGACTGTGATTTATGATTTATGATGCTCCGATAACGACACCAACAGTGGGAGAACATATTCGAAGTAGATCCAATGACAAAATGGTGAAATAGAAATAACAGCCTTTGAAAAATAACACCAAATGTTCATATCTACATTAGATCTAACCAGATCTGGTGTCAATAAAGATAGATATGGTCTCTGATAGTGTTGTAGTCATGGACATAATAGGAAGAAATCATAGATCTAGAGTAGATCAGATAGATTTGGAGTAGATCTCGTAGATCTGGAGTAGAAATGTCGAGGTCTGGCCTTGGGACTTGGCGATGGAGTTGAGACGTTGTTGGTGGTTCTCCAACCCATTCTTTTTTAGATCATGATGGATTATTATCTTTTGTGTGTCTACTAAAATGGTCGCGGGTAACCAGGGGGAAACTGGTTCCTCCTAGGATGACAGGGTGTGGCCCCATGGTATCGATACCTCATTGGATCTAATCCGTTTCAATCCCATTGATTGATCCAATATTTTTTTTAAAGATCAAGATCAAAACAAACATTTAATTTTGTTTTGATAATTCATAACTCCAAAATCATAAATTTTACTATTCATATTCGAATGATTGAGCCCAAATCGAACCTTCACACTAATTTCAGCTAATCAGTCCGTTTTTGATCCAATTTCACTGTTGAAGCCCAAAGAATCAATTAATCAGATACGAAGCATATCGTTCATTCCTACTCATACGCTTCAAGTGCTTGTATATTCCAATGTTCTTGATTGTGTTTATACGAATTCAGTTTCGTCAAGTCATTCTTAACAATCGATGCTTGTTGAATTCGTCTTGTGAATCGATTTTATTTGGTTTGTACAAACATAAAATCGATTATGATAAAGTTGTCGATAATTGATTCAATTGTAAAGTCAAACTGAAAGTTAAAATTTTTGTTCGTTGAAATTTGAGTTTGATTGAAGAACCAAAATTGTTTTGAGTCAATATCGAGTTTGATTGGCTTGAATCGATACTAACTTAATTTTAGTTTGATGTTCGATTTTTATTTGTATTCTTGGTCTCATATGCTCGATGGTTAATGGATGAAGAACTGCATACGAGTTTTTCATTTGATTTCGAAGACTAAGAATCAATTGATTTCGAAAGTTTGAGTATCGATTGACGCTTGGGTATGTTGACAACGAAGGTTGTGATGTTGTTCTTGTTCATATCCTGGAAACGTACTTGGAGTCAAACTCAATTTTGATAAGTGTTCGTTAACGAACTTGAGTCAAAATTGAAACTGGTTGAGATGCTGATTTCATTTTCGAACCTTAGGAATCGAATCAATTTACTGAAATCGAATGGTATTGGGTGTTCAGTCGACATTTGGAATCAACTTGGCTTGAGTTGATTTTGAATTCGAAGATTTGCAGTCAATGGTCGATAGTTAGGAATGAACTCAGACTCGCTATCGATAGTCAATGGTCGATTGATGACGAACAGTTGGGTTGCGTAACAGAAAATGAAGCCTGTGTTGGATTTTGGAATCATTCGACGTTCATTATCATGATTTCGAAGGTTTGGAGTTAAAATTTTGGATCAACTGTTTTGGTGCTTGGGTATCAAGGTCGATAGTTGACTGAAACCAAAGGAGTTGGATTCGATGGTTAATAGCTTAAAATCGGGTTCGATGGTCGATGGTTTGGGGACAAACAAGAATCGACTTGGCAAACGAATTGGGAACAAATTCGTTTTTGTGTTGATTTGGGTTGATTTTGGTAGTCAAGTTGAGTTCGACTGTGAATTGGAAAGACTGTGGTCGATGGTCGAATGGTTATACATAATTGGCAATCGATACTTGATGATCTTAAAGGATACGTTTGCAAGGGGTTGAAGAGTAGATGGTCTACTTGATATCGTGTAGTTGAATGAAAAGAGAATGAATGGTTTTTTGTCGTTAGATATAAGCTTGATAACGAAGGCTGTATTTTGGGAATTCACTTTTGGGGTCACTGTAATGAAAAGAGAAGAACAAAGCTGAATGATCAATACATTACTGTTCACTATTCAACGTTCGAATGACTTTATTTTCGACTTTCCTCTGACTGATGAAGAAGGCGCTTCGTTGTTGAGGAACATACCCATTTTGTTGACGAATTCTTGAAACTAAAAGCAAAGCGTGTAGAATTCGTTACCTGTAATAATGAAGTGAAGAACATGAAACTTCCGAAATGGGTCCCTAATCTTTACACGAAATGGCACAAATGGTCCAATTTCGACATGATGAAAATATTTTGTGAAGAAAGCTGAAGTTTCTCATTTAGCCCCTGTAATTTTGAAACGTTGGCAGAAATTACCTAACTTTGAAATTGGGCTAACAATTCTGAGAAATAGAGAATTTTACGAGTTAAGTCCCTGTAGTTAATTCGAAGTTACACTTTATGCCTAGTTTCGCAAATGGGGGAGTGTTTCGCATATTAAGCTATTTTTAGCGCAAAGGGTCCCTACAGAATTCTAAAAGTGACAATTTTTACCCGGATTTTGGAAACTCTCACCCAAAAGTCGAAAATTTTCACAAAAATTGGAATTTTTTCTAGACTTTTTTGTGATTGTTTTTCCATGCAAATTTTTCGAGGTTTCATTTTTGGCACACATCAAGAGGGAGTTATGTGAAGATTATTCCTCGGGTGCTTCTCACCCTTAACGGGTTTTAGAATCATTTTTTGATTATAAAAATGGGGAGAATGGAGAGTGGGCATTCGAAGCTTCGGGTATTCATTTGCGGATTTGAAGACCGGTATCACTTTGAGGGGGAGTTTGGTCTGGATCGCGCGAGCTCGTTGGATATTAAAGCCAGGACATCAAATCCTATCTTTGAGGGGGAGAATGTTAGGGTGCAAAGTCACGCTTGGATGTGTGTGCTTACCCTCTTGTATTGTGTAATGAGTTGTCTTTCCTATAAATAGAAAGTGACTGACACTCATATTAAAGCAATGAACACTTTGAGAGCATTAGTTTAGAGAGAGAATTATTGCAACCCATTTGTACTCTTTCTAATTAATCTAATGAGAGCTAAACCCAGATTTATTTACTCCATGTATTCATGATATGCATGATGATTCACTAGATCTTTCATATTCCGCATTTTTCATCATAATCAATACCACTACAATTGGTATCAGAGCGGGTGTTCTTGATTTGATCAAGAATTGATCCATGATGTCATTCTAGATTTGGTGATTCTTCATTGTGTTTTGATCTTCGTGTTTAGAGTGTGTTTTGTGTTCTAGAAATCGAATTTTTTCTTGGTTTGATCCATAATTTGATTTTCTCTCTCTAGAATACTTGTTTGTGTCGCTTGCTCTCTCTAGAAAATCCATTCAAAAACACTTTCTCTCTCTTGAAAATTTTCAAGTTTTTGTGATCATGGTGTATTTGGATCATGATTATTGGGTTATGATCATTAAAGATATGAAATACAAAGTCAATGAAAATCAATTCTATGGATTATTGTTGAAAGGCGGGTTGATTTCATGGAATACTTTGGTTTCTTATGGAGGTTTGAAGGATGATCATGGAAGATTGATATTTCAACCACTTTCAAAGATTGAATGGTTGCTTGGACTTTCCATGCTCATGTTATCTTCTAGTAAAAATCGAAAGGAAGGACAAGAAAGAGATTTGTTTAATAATAGATACATTTCTCTTATTGATAACCCAAGTGATCTTCATGCTCTTAAGTTTGTTGAAGTTCATGACTATGAAATTCAATGTGATGTTCTTGATGTTCATGATAATAAGATTCATGTTGATTCTCATGAAGATGAAAAGGTTTTTTGCTCGATTAGAGTTCAAACCAATGATATTTTGTGTTCTTGTGATTCGTTTGAAGGCATGATTCCTTATCGAAAGTCGTTAATCCAAGAAATTCAAAAGTATCAAACTCGAAAAGATTTGATTTAAACTTGCAAAGTTGAAGTTGTCAAGAATGAAGTGGTTCTTGAAATCAAATCTTCAAGATGCAAAAAGATGAGAAAGAAAAAGAAGAGTAAGATTAAACGAAAGAACAAGCGGGTTTACTCACAAAAATCGATAAATGTTATTGTGAGGCCGAAATCCGTGAAGCAAATTTGGGTTCCAAAGCAACAATCTCCAAGTGTTGCATTGAATTTGAAGTGGAAAATCAAAAGTGTTGATGGTTCTTATGAAGATGTCCTTGGATCCTCGAAGAACACGAAGAACACGAAGAACGAGTTGTACACAACGCATCGTGGGTGGTACAATGTTCAAATTGGAGATTTTCTCGTTCCAAAAAAAGAACCAAGATCTTCTAAATTTGATTCGTTGCTAATGGAACTCGGATCATCAAAAAGGTATCTCAAATTCTCAAATGGATTCCAAAACATCCATGATTTATATTCATGCTTTGCGTTTTTCATTTTTGATCGTCTTGACTCATTGGATCTAAACCGTTTCAATCCCATTGATTGATCCAATATTTTTTTTAAACATCAAGCTCAAAATAAACATTTAATTTTGTTTTGATTAATTCATAAGTCCAAAATCACGAATTTTACTATTCATATTCGAATGATTAGCCCAAATCGAACCTTCACACTAATTTCAGCTAATCAGTCTGTTTTTTATCCAATTTCACTGTTGAAGCCCAAATAATCAATTAATCATATATGAAGCACATGTTTCGTTCCTACTCATACGCTTCAAGTGCTAGTACATTGCAATGTTCTTGACTGTGTTCATACGAATTTGGTTTCGTCAAGTCATTCTTAACAATCGATGCTTGTTGTATTCTTCTTGTGAATCGATTTTATTTGGTTTCTACAAACATAAAATCGATTATGATCAAGCTGTCGATAATTGATTCAATTGTAAAGTCAAATTGAAATTCAAAATTTGTGTTCATTGAAAATTTGATTTTATTGAACAACCAAAATTGTTTTGAGTCGATATCGAGTTTGATTGGCTTGAATCGACACTACCTTAATTTTAGTTTGATGTTCGATTTTGATTAGTATTCTCGGTCTCATATGATCGATGGTTAATGGATGAAGAACTTCATACGAGTTTTTCATTTGATATAGAAATTTTATTTCGAAGACTAAGAATTAGTTGATTTCGAAAGTTTGAGTATCGATTGATGCTTGGTTATGTTGACAACTAAGGTTTTGATGTTGTTCTTGTTCGTATCCTGGAAACATACTTGTAGTCGAACTCAAGTTTGATAAGTGTTCGTTAACGAGATTGAGTCAAAATTGAAATTGGTTGAGATGCTGATTTCATTTTTGAACCTTAGGAATCGAATCAATTTACTGAAATCGAATGGTATTCGACATTTGGAATCGACATGGCTTGAGTTGATTTTGATTTTGAAGATTTGCAGTCAATGGTCGATATTTGGGAACGAACTGAGACTCGCTATCGATAGTCGATGGTTGATTGATGATGAACAGTTGGGTTGCGTAACAGAAAACGAAGCCAGTGTTGGATTTTGGAATCAGTCGACGTTCATTATCATGATTTTGAAGGTTTGGAGTTAAAATTTTGGGTCAACTATTTTGGTGCTTGGGTATCAAGGTTGATAGTGGACTGGAACAAAAGGAGTTGGATTCGATGGTTTATAGCTTGAAATCGGGTTCGATGGTCGATGGTTTGGGGACGAGCAAGAATCGACTTGGAAAACAAATTGGGAACAAATTTGTTTTTGTGTTGATTTTGGCAGTCAAGTTGAGTTCGATTGGGAATTGGAAAGACTGTGGACGATGGTCGAATGGTTATCGATAATCGACAATCGATACTTGATGATCTTAAAGGATTCGGTAGCAACGGGTTGAAGAGTAGATGATCGACTTGATATTATGTAGTTGAATGAAAAGCGAATGAATGGTTTTGTGTCGTTGAATATAAGCTTGATAACGAAGGCTGTATTTTGGGAATTCAATTTTGGGGTCACTGTAATGAAAAGGGAAGAACGAAGTTGAATGATCAAGACGTTATTGTTCACTATTCAACGTTCGAATGGCTTCGTTTTCGACTTTCCTTTGAATGATTAAGAAGGCGCTTCGTTGTTGAGGAACATACCCATTTCGTTGACGAATTCTTGAAACTAAAAGCGAAACATGTAGAATTCGTTAAAGTGAAGAAGAACACGAAACTTTTGAATTGGGTCCCTAATCTTTACACGAAATGGCACAAATGGTCCAATTTTAACATGATGAAAATATTTTGTGAATAAATCTGAAGTTTCACATTTAGCCCCTGCAATTTCGAATTATTGCAACCCATTTGTACTCTTTCTAATTAATCTAATGAGAGCTAAACCCAGATTTATTTACTCCAAGTGTTTATGATATGTATGATGATTCACTAGATCTTTCATATTCCGTATTTGTCATCATAATCAATACCACTACAATTGGTATCAGAGCGGGTGTTCTTGATTTGATCAAGAATTGATCCATGATGGCATTCTAGATTTGGTGATTCTTCATTGTGTTTTGATCTTCGTGTTTAGAGAGTGTTTTGTGTTCTAGAAATCGAATGTAACACCCCGAATCCCATGCATAATTTTCAAAAGCCTAATATTATTTTTACTAAGGGGGCTCGACGAGTTGGAGGCCCCAACTCGTCGTGTCGAACCTAGTTGGCCCGCGTGGTTTATGATTCCTACTCGACGAGTCAGAGGACCCCGATTCGACGAGTAGAGTCTGTGCATGGAAACCCTAATTTTTAGGGTTTGCACCCAATTTAAAGGACCTTAAGTCCTTTCCTCCAGCCACTTACCACCTCTTGACGGCTAGTAGAAATCCTAATCAGTCTAGATCTTGTTCTTGAGTGTTTGTAATGACTTAAGAGTGCTTTTGTTGCATTTTGTGAAGAGGGCTTGAAGTTTAAGGAGCTTCGAGAAAAGGGAAGCTTGTGGATCTGACTCTACTTCGTCTTGGCATCATTTTGAAGGTAACAAGTCGTTACATTGGCTTATATTTAGCAAGATCTATTCATGCATAGGTTTAGGGCCATTCTTAGCATATTTGTGAGTCAATTCGGGTATTGGGCATGATCTGAAGTTGTAACTTCAGATCAGGACTCCTCTTGGTCCCTTTAGCAATAAAGTTATCAAATTTACCAAGCATTGGCCCTTCTCTTTGGGTTGAACCTTTCCGTAAGCTTGGTTTTGGCATTTAGGACCATGCATGTACGTAAAGTTTGCAACTTTACGTGGAAACCATGCCCTAGGAGGTTTGATCTGCAATATAGAGCTTTGGGGTAGCTTAAAAATGTCTGGATGAGAAATGGATTGAAGGGACTCGACGAGTCGCATAGCCGACTCGGCGAATCGGATGAAGATTGCATGTATTGGTCCTACATGAACTCGGCGAGCCAGTAAGAAGACTCGACGAGTCAGTTAGGATTTTCCCGACATTTGGACACGCATGGACTCGACGAGTTGGTTAGAAACTCGGTTAGTAATTAGGGTTTTGATGATTCCTGAGTTCTTAAGGAACTCGACGAGTTGCTAGCTGCACTAGACGAGTCAGGTCAACATGGACTCTTGACTTTGACCGTTGACTTTGACTTTGACCAAGGGTTGACCAGTTGGACTTTTGAGGGTATTTTGGTAATTTGGGATTCTGATGGACTTGGTCCTATGGTGGCTATAGGTGGCTGAGTTCGTGACAGTGATTCGAAAGTTTGATCTTACCACTACAGTTTGACATCGTGAGGTGAGTTCTTCTCAGCATATTAACAGGGTCTACGACACCAAGGCCGACCCTTTATGATTTGTATCCTGGTTATAGGATGGTTTCTATGTTAGTGATCTATTAGATCGGTATCCTGGTTATTGGATGGTTGTTATGTTAGTGATCGGTTAGTTCGGTATCCTGGTTATAGGATGGTTACCATGATTAGTGATCTGTTAGATCTGTATGACTATTTGTACTCGCTAGCTAGCGTATGATATTATGTCCTGTAGGCCAAGATACACAGGGCGGACCAGATAGACTGCAGACCCGACTCGGGCATACTAGTCAGGCCGAAGGCCCGGCAAGCGGTCCGGATAGGCTGAAGGCCTTGAGAGGCGGTCCAGACGTTCCGATGGCTTGGAGAGCAGTCCAGATAGACTGATGGCCTCTAAGGCGGTCCAGTCAGATTGATGGCCTCTAAGGCGGTCCAGTCAGACTGATGGCTCATTATGTATTTTGTGTTTGTTTATATGATATGGTTATATCTGAATGGTGTTGTATTTTGGGGGAACTCACTAAGCTTCGGGCTTACATTTGTTGAGTATGTTTCAGATACTTCTGATGATCGCAGGAAGGCGGAGGCGTGATCGTGCACCTCCTTATATTTTCATGATTTGATTCTGGGGATACTCTGATGTTTAAAATCTTTTGAAAACAAATTGTAATAATTTAATGGTTTTAAATGTTTTAAAAAGTTTTAAAATTTTGTGAATTTTTATGGATGTTATAAGTTGGTATTAGAGCCTTGGTTTGAGTGAATTGGAGGAAAAACTCGCGTGTCTATAGTCTCAACTGTGGACAAGATTTTAAAATGATTTTTTTTTCAAATGTTTTCAAAATAATAAAGGAGGATGCAAGTGTACGATCAGCCGGAGCCAGTAAGTAGACCCCAACATACCTTATGGATTATTTGATATATGTGATATGTTAGAACAACATGCTAGTACTAGGCTAGGGATCTTCAGGAATTGGACGGTAGAATTGCCTGATTATATGATGTCTGATAGCTTATGGTTTTTCCTTATACGAAATTGACATCATTAGTGTAGTTGCTTAGTGTATGCATCACGGATGTACATAATTAAGATCTTATAGCTTGAGAATGTGTAGTTTGGCCGTATTTCCTGTTGTTTTTTGATGAAGGGCTTAGGGCAGGATCAGGTATTCGAAAGTCTATAGGGTCCAATGTTATGTATGGACAACATACACTAGTGCTGTAGGGTTGGTGGAAGTTTCATGGATGAGTTGTTTGGGATTACTCCGCCAGTTATGAGATACTTAGCCTTCCTCTACGGGTGAGGATTGAGCGCATGCCATGCTTACGTATAGTGTTAGGGCGTTGTCGTGATACTTGAGACAAATATGGGTAGGTATGGAAGGTAGTATGGGCCCGTACTACTGAAAGCACAGGACCCATACGCGTAGTAAGGAAGTCACAACCCCTAGGGTTTGGTTGGGAGTTGTTTCCCGGATTGTTATATGGAATATCTGATATCTTCCTGGTATATTTTCAACATGGTGGTTACTCGACGATTTGTGACTGGATCCGGGTCAGGATGAGGAGGCGGCGGCAGGAGGCACCAACAGTGCCAGAGACTATCGGCCATATGGGGCCAAACGAGATGGACACCAAGATCCAGAAATCCTGCATGATGAGGTTGCTACGATGTTTCGGGCTCAGTTATCGGATATGTTTGGGTCTATCAAGACCGATATGGTGGAGTATTTCGATGAGCGTTATGTAGCCTTCACTGGGGCGGCTGCCGCAACAACTACAACAGTTGTAATGGTGGCAGGGGGAGGATCCAGTCGAGCTTTTCAGTATCGGGACTTCGACAACACGAAGCCCCTTACTTTTGATAGGACTCAGGAGCCCATCAAAGCCATGAGGTGGCTATCTGACATGGAGGGATGTTTCTTCACGTGTTCATGTCCCACTGACCAGACGGTCAGATGTGCCCTGAACCTGCTGAGGTCTGGGGAAAAGGACTGGTGGAGGTTAATGACTGGGTCTTACACTGATGAGTAGAGAGTTGCAGTTACTTGGGAGCAGTTCAGGGATATGTTTCGCGCCCGCTACATTCCACGAGTCGAGCGGGAACGGTTAGCTTAGGAGTTCTTGGAATTGAGACAGGATGGTGAGATGGTGACGGATATCACCAGTATGTTCACGGAGAGGGTGATGTTCTGCCCGTAGTTTGCTTCTGAGTAGGCTCAGATGACACGTTATCTGAGCATGCTCAAGACTGACATTCGACAATTTGTGGCGACCCAGCGTTGTGATACGCTTCTGGATTTACAGGAGGCCGCTAGGCGGCGTGAGTTAGAGATTGAGCTGCAGTTGAGGGAGCAGCGGCAGGCCCCAACACAGTCACAGCCGGCGCCAAAGCGGTCTAAGACCACTGATTCTAGGTCGGGAGGACAGCATGGCCGCACTTGTGGCAAGTGCGGGAAGGGTCACTCTGGGGTTTGCAGATCGGGTAGCACGTGCCGCAAATGCGGGAAAGAGGGTCACTTTACGCGGGATTGCGGCTAGCCAGCCCCGGTTCAGGATATGAGGATATGCTACCACTGTCATCAGGTTGGTCACGTGAAGACCAACTATCCACAGCTCGCTGCCAGGCCGGTGTAGGCTCCAGCACCGGCTACACTGAGGATTACTGACGGGAGTCAGGGTATAGCAGCGCCCCCGAGGGCTCAAGGACGCGCCTTCCAACTTACAGCAGAGGAGGCCAGGGCAGCACCAGACGTGGTTGCTGGTATGTTTCTATCCCTTATCTGACTGATTATATCTGTTTTATGCTTATATGTTTGTACCTGTGGTTAGGTACGTTTTTAGTGAACTCCTTACCTGCCTTGGTATTATTTGACTCGGGGGCGAGTCGGCCATTTTCCTCTCAGACATTTAGTAGGGAGTTCGGTTTTCCAGTAGGAGAGCTAGAGTTTCCATTGCGAGTCTTTATCGCCAACGAACACGTGATTTCCGCTTCTTCGGTTTATCAAGGTTGCGTATTGGAGATCTTCGGGGTATCTTCCCTGATAGACCTAATTCCGATTCGCATAGGGGATGTATGTGTGATTGTGGGTATGGACTGACTTCTTCACTTCGGTGCCAAGATTGACTGCGAGGGTCAACGGGTGTAGTTCGAACCCCAAGTGGGGGAGAATTGGTTATCTTCGGCGACGACACCATATTGGGATCAGGGTTTTGTTCGGCTGCCAGAGCTCGGCAGTACATTCAGCACGAGTATGCAGGTTATTTAGCGTATGTGGTGGATACACGGCTCAGGGATCAGATTTCAGTTTCAGAGGTTCCAGTAGTCAGGGAGTTTGCTGACGTGTTCCCGGAGGAGTTACCCGGAGTGCCTCCGGAGAGGCAGGTCAAGTTTAAGATCAACCTAGTGCCAAGTGCGGCCCCTATCGCCAAGGCGTCGTACCGATTGGCACCACCATAGATGCAGGAGCTGTCATCATAGCTGCAGGAGCTGCTGGGAAAGCAGTTCATTCGTCCTAGCAATTCTCCGTGGGGAGCGCCGATCCTCTTCGTCAGGAAGAAGGATGGTTCACACCAGATATGCATTGACTCCCGGGAGTTCAACAAGTTGACGGTGAAGAACCGTTATCCACTCCCGAGGATAGATGACCTTTTTGATCAGTTGCAGGGAGCATCTTGGTTCTCCAAGATAGACCTGAGGTATGGGTACCTTCAGGTCAGGGTTAGGCAGGAGGACACGGAGAAGACCGTGTTCCGGACTCATTATGGAGATTACGAGTTCGTGGTGATGCCGTTTGGTCTCACCAACACGCCAGCAGTATTTATGGACCTGATGAATCGGGTCTACAGACTGAAGCTCGATCGCTCGGTCATCGTGCTCATAGACGATATCTTGGTGTACTCCAAGACCCGAGAGCAGCATGAGGAGCATCTACCGGAGTTATTGGGAGTCTTAAGGCGAGAACGACTTTATGCCAAGTTCTCGAAGTGCGAGTTTTGGTTATGAGAGGTTCAGTTCCTTGGGCATCTCGTTAGGGGATTTTGGTCGATCCGGCCAAAATCGAGGTGGTTATGTAGTGGGAGGTTCCGAAATCTCCCTCGGATATCAGGAGCTTCTTGTGATTGGTAGGGTACTACCGGAGATTCATACTGGATATTTCTCCAATATTGTAGTACCCTCACTCGTATGACGAGGAAGGGGGTGGATTTGCGGTGGGGCCCCGAGTAGCAGAGGGCGTTTGAAATCCTCAAACAATGACTATGCGAGGCTCCAGTCTTGACTCTCCCGAAAGGAGTTGAGGATTTTGTGGTATTCTATGGTGCATCCGTCATAGGACTGGGAGCGGTCCTCATGTAGAGAGGACGAGTGATAGCCTACGCATCGCGGTAGTTGAAGCCGCATGAGACGAGATACGCTACTCATGATCTAGAGTTGGGAGCGGTGGTATTCACTGTCAAGATTGCGAGACATTACCTCTATGGGGTCCGCTGTACCATTTACACAGACCACAAGAGGCTGAGGCACATCATGGATCAGCCGAACCTGAACATGAGGCAGCGCAGGTGGCTTGACGTGATCAAGTATTATGATTGCGAGATCCTTTACCATCCTAGTAAAGTGAACGTGGTTACGGACGCTCTGAGCCACAAGTCAGCTGGATCTTCTGCTCCAGTGACGTGTATGAGGATATCAGTGGACTCTCCACCGGTGAGTTTAATCAGGGAAGCTCGGGCTGAGGGTATGCGACAGGAGAATTGGAAGCTTGAGAGGATTATGGGTGAGAACACCCGGTTTGTGCAGGATAGCCAGGGATTATTGACCCGTTGCGGTCGGGTCTAGGTTCCGATGTCTGGTGGGGTCAGACATACTATATTGGAGGAGGCTCATAAGTCTTGTTTCTCTATTCACCCGGGGGCCACCAAGATGTACCAGGATTTACAATTGAGTTACTGGTGGCCGTGCATGAAGCGAGAAATCGCTTGGTTCGTGGAGAGGTGCTTGACTTGTAGGATGGTCAACGCCGAGCACCAGAGGCCGCATGGCAAGCTGCAGCCTCTAGAGATTCCCATGTGGAAATAGGAACAGATCACGATGGATTTCATCACCAAATTGCCGAGAACGGCAAAGGGGTTCGATGCTATATGGGTCATCATGGACCGATTGACCAAGAGTGCTCATTTTCTACCCATTCGGGAGAGCTCATCGGCCGAGAAGCTGGCCGATGTGTATATACGCGAGATTGTCGCTTGCCATGGGGTTTCGGTCTCTATCATTTCAGACTGTGATGTTTGGTTTACCTCCCGTTTTTGGCAGAAGTTCCACGAGGAGCTGGGCATGCGGCTGCACTTCAGTACAACTTATCATCCGCAGACAGACGGCTAGAGTGAGCGGACCATACAAACTCTCAAGGATATGTTGAGATCATGCGTTATTGATTTCGGTGGGAGCTGGAACTCCTACCTACCCCTTGTAGAGTTCTCCTATAAACACAGCTTTCATTCCAGTACTGGTGCTCCACCTTATGAGATGTTGTATGGATGGAGATGCCGCACCCTAGTCTATTGGGGCGAGCTTGGTCACAGGGTGATGGGTCGGACCGAGGTAGTTCTGCAGACTACTGAGATGATTCAGTAGATCAGACAGCGGTTGCAGACCGCACAGAGTCGGCAGAAGATTTGCGCCGACGGACGCCGATCTGAGTTGGAGTTTTAGGTTGGTGACATGGTACTTCTGATGGTCTCACCCTGGAAGGGTGTGATTCGCTTCAGGAATAAGGGAAAGTTGGGTCCCCGATACATTGGGCCATTCAGGATCACTGCCAGAGTTGGCAAGGTAGCGTATAGACTAGATCTGCCCGAGGAGCTTAGTCATATCCACAACACTTTCCATGTTTCACAGTTGCGGAAGTGTATTCAGGATGAGGAGGCAGTAGTTGATGGGTTTTAAGCACTATAACACTCCTATGGTGCACATGAAACCCTAGATGCTTTGGATCTAAGTTTTCTCTAATTATACATGTAATTTCATTTTTCCAAAGCATACATCCTAACTAGCATATGATGGAGGATATACAACATAAAACAGATTCGATGAATACCTCTTGATATAGTTCGTAGTTCTTGGCCTTCAAAAGCTTTAGCACCTCAAATGTGATGCCTCTAATGTGTCACAAACACCAAATGCAAGAGGAGGCTTATGAGAAGTGGCTAGATAGCTCAAAATTGGTTGTCACTCTTCTTAGAATGCATGGGGGCCGATTTAGGGGTTAAGGGGTTTCTTTTATAGCGTGGCAAAGACTAGGGTTTCATCCATGCAAACCCTAATGCACCATGACCCTTCCTATTTCTTAGGCTCCATGGGTTAAACCTCCATGGACTATCATATAGGTTTAGCCCATCCTAATCAACCATGGATCATTAGCCCAAACTATAAGTTTTACTGATTTACTTAATTAGTCCTCGTAAATTTAATTAGTCTCTTTTGATCACTAAATTAATTCCAAACTAGTTCTTGATCAATACTAATTAAATAATATGATTTCCCAATTAATATATTATACTTATAATATATTAATAAATCACAAATAACTTCTTTCTCAAAAGTCCATCCTATCAAATTGCTCTGGTGAAGGCAACCCAAAAGGACCATGCTACTATCGGGTCAAGTACATACCATTTATAGTTATGGGCTTTGACACCTAATCCAATAGTCTCCCACTTGGATAAGTGTAATAACTATATCTGCCAATGCAACTTCAAAATCCAATTACCAATCGTAGCTCTCAAAAGTCGATGTCGAACTCTAACCTAGTCAGTAATGCGTCCTTTAGATAAGGGATTATATCATCCTCTGTTCTACAAGATATCGTGTGGACAAAGACATGGAATAAAGTCATACTCATTTGTCCAACAGTTTGTTTCTGGATTTCTGATTTGTCTGGCATAGAACATAATTGAACACATCAATTTAGTCCTGACTGGGCCCGACACATAAGCCAAAACAAAATCATCGAGGGGCCCAAGATATCGATTTTAATCCTCTTAGGATAAAAGGAACAGATAAACTTCGACTTATATGCTTGTACTAACTACTGCGTTTTATAACATCAAGTTACTAATGCGTTTTCATACCATCAATTCATAACTAACTCGTACTCAACAACTCATATATCTTGGTTTGAAGACTATATGATATTATCGTCTCATAATCACTCGTGATAAATTCCATGAAGTGATTCATGTGAGCGTGGGTTTAATCTTATACTCAAATCCTATTTCAAGAGCACTCATGAACGTTGTAGTAAACTTTTGCTATGTCTAACACCTTAGACAATCGACAAGTTAATTCATGACAGTCTGTGACAACCCGAAACTTTTTCCGTTTCTGTTATACGATTTCCGTTAATAAAATTTGAATTTTATTAATTTTCCGTCAAACTTCTCGATTTAGAAAATCATCTAGTTTTATATATAATTAAATTTATATATGCAAGTCGGAACCAAATCACACGAAAAACCGAAGTCCTTGAAAAACAAATCCGTTTTTGGGCCTGACTGAGTTTACGGCCGTAAAGCCGTGTACGGCCGTACACTCGTTTACGGCCAGCGTTAGGTGGACCCCCACCACCGACCACGAAAACCCCTATAAATACGTGTCCCTACCCTCATTTTAACCTTCTTGGCCGAAAAATCTCTTCTTCTCTCTCTAAACTCTTGACCGTAAACACCAAAAACACCCTCATTCTTCCGAAAATCATCGAGAAACACCATTTGGAGTCATTTCGGAGCATCTAGAGCACGTTTCACGTCGAAATCAACATCTGTGTTCTTGATTTTACGGCCGTACACACTTCATATCTTCAAATCTTTAAAGGCCGTAAACCCTGTTCTTGAGTTTACGACCGTACACTCATCGGATCTTCAAAGGCCGTAAACCCTGTTCACGGCCATAAACCCTGTTCACGGTCGTAAACCCTATAAATACGTGTCTCTACCCTCATTTTAACCTTCTTGGCCGAAAACTCTCTTCTTCTCTTTCAAAACTCTTGACCGTAAACACCAAAAACAACCTCATCCTTCCGGAAATCATCGAGAAACACCATTTGGAGTCATTTCGGAGAATCTAGAGCACGTTTCACGTCGAAATCAACATCTGTGTTCTTGATTTTACGGCCGTACACACTTCATATCTTCAAATCTTTAAAGGCCGTAAACCCTGTTCTTGAGTTTACGACCGTACACTCATCGGATCTTCAAAGGCCGTAAACCCTGTTCACGGCCGTAAACCCCATTCACGGTCGTACACACTTTTTAAGTGGTGCATTTGACTGAAAACCCACTTTCCTCGATTCGATCAAGTCCCAATAACATTCCTTAACCGAAAGCAAGTGTTTTCCTAACACTTTATCTAACGAAATCGCTAATTTAGATACATTATGTATTTAATTGTTATTAGGATTCCGTTAACCGCCACACGCTACAACTCGAGGGTCTTCATTTCAGTTCGTTGATTCGACGTCTGCACACTACTAACAGTGAGTTCATACCCCTACGCTTTTATGGTTTTTAAACATTTTCAGGGGGAATACAAGCCAAACACAAATGATTTTGTGAACTAAAACAAAAGGATTTCGACAAGTATAAAACTTATGCAATTGATAGTGACAAACGATTTCCACATTTTTTATAAAATATTTAAGATATTTTATCCCTTTTGTACTATGTTGAGCATAAGGGATGTTTTCAACGTACAACCATAATTGCATATTTTTCAAATCAAGATACGAACTGGTTACACAATATACATGTAAACTATAATAGGAAGAGTTTGGGGATTTCAGTACACCATTTTTAAGAATTCAGAGTTATACACTGTTAAACATATAAACTATGACAGATTTAGTTTATGATATGCATTACTACAAGAGTACACGATTAATAATTATTTAAGTATAATTATTACCTTATACAGTATTCAACGGATTCAAATACAAGAGACCAATACAGAATTACATATAAACTAGATTATACAGAATTGTGAGACTCTACTTCAAAACTGTACCCTTGGGTGCACTGAATTAAATCCTATCATAGTATAACCAGAGTCTCCTGGAGGGAGAGCATGAGATTTGTGAATAGATCTATTTGGGACTGACAATCCCACACCTGAACTGCTAGCTACAGTTAGGCAGGCATGCCTGGGGTGATAAATGTCATAACATCCGACGCCTGAAGAACGTCGAAAAGGTCACTAGGTCATATCAAGCATGGTTATACGACTCACAATAAGTATAAACTAACCTTTGTTTACTGGATTTCATTCTTCATTAGTTTTATTTTAATTAATAAAACTATTATGCATTACTTTGGAGGATTCCAGAGATACAATACACAGTTTTATTTAAATGATAAGACTACTATACATACTGGTGGTAGCCAGGGTTTTCAAACAGAACATACTATACATACAGGTGGTAGCCAGGGTTTTCAAACAGAACAGGATACAGTAATAAACATTCACAGAAGGAACTGGTAATATCATGCTTTTACTAAAGAAAATATTGGATTTTCTTGGAAACATACGAACATTTTACAAGATTCATTAACAAGTTTCACTACAAAACATCGCTTATGAACTCACCAGCTTTATGCTGATACTCTTTCAAAACTGCTTGTATTCTCAGGAAATCAGTAGACAGGTACCTCCTGGAGTTTTGAGAAGACGGAGCGTATAGAGTCACGTCTTTATATTTTGCTTATACTTTTGATGTATTCAAACAAGAATTAAACAGATGTAAACCTTTTTCATGTATTCAATGTAATGGTTGTGTTTACTATGATTGCTATGCTACAATTGTTGTGATACTACATATGACGTCCTCCACCCCCGAACATTTCCGTCGTTCCGGTTTGGGGGTGTGACACATTCTAACCTCATAACCTACTTCCAAAGTATGATCTACTATGGATAGTTTGAATAATCTTATTATTCCGGAAGTCAAAACATGCAAAAGTGAAACAATAGTAAACAATTGACACAAGATAGTAACTTTACTTATAAATAAAACTCCTTTTATTCAGTCATCAAATGTCAATTACATTTTAGCTATTACAAGTTTCTAAATATTTATCTAATCACTAAAACTAATTGTTGGATTAGGTGTCTAAGCCCATAACTATAATTGGTATGTACTTGACCCGATAATAGCATGGTCCATTTGGGTTGTAACACTATGGAACAATTTGATAGGATGGATACTTGAGGAAGAGGTTATTGTGATTTATTAATATATTATAAGTATAATTTATTAATAGAGAAATCACATTATTTAATTAGTATTGATCAAGAATTAATTTGATATTTATTTAGTGATCAAAAGAAACTAATTAAAGATACAGGGACTGATTAAGTAAATCAGTAATACTTCTAGTTGGACTCATGACTCGTGTTGATTAGAGTTGGACTAAACCTATGTGAAAGCCAAGAAGGTTTAGCCCAAATGACTAAGAAATATCAAGAGTCATTAGGGTTTGCATGGTTGTAATCCTAAGCTATAAAATAAGTCCCTAATACCTAAAATCGGCACCCATGCAAGCTAAAGTAGTGGCTAGCCGATTTTGAGCTACCAAACTTCTCTCTCAAGTCCATTCTCCCGTTCTTGGTTTGTTATAAGACATTTGAGGCATCACACTTGAGGTGTTAGGCTCCTAAATTTCAAAGACAAGCAAGCTACTACACAAGGTAGTCTTCTAACTGCTTTTATGAGTCAAATATTGCCTTGCATGCTAGTTTAGGCTTTATGCTTTGGAAAAACAATGTTGCATGTATAGTTAGATAAAACTAAGATCCAAAGCATTAGGGTTGTATGTGCACCATAGGAATGTTAGAGTACATAAAACCCATCAGTGGTATCAGAGCTTAGCGTGTTTTCTATTATATTGATGCAAATGTGTGATTATCAAAGTTGGAAAAATGACTTTTCTGGCCACTGTCTGATGAACTCGATGAGTCCATGTATGGACTCGATGAGTTGGATGAGTTTTTCCTGGAACTCGACGAGTCCAAAGCCTGGCTCGACGAGTTGGTTCATCAGATGGCAGAATTTTCGAGTTTTTGGCCTGTTTTGGATTAGGATCCTTACCACAAACTGTTTTGGTTAATAAAATTTAATTTTACTTATATGGTAACGTTTATCCCTATCCAAAACCATGAAGGTTGTCAAATTTTAAGATAATTACCTGATTTTGTGAAAAACTAATTATTTGTAAAATTTGAAGCTATCTTGAATATGAACTAGGTCAAATTGGTAAATGATGAATTATATGATAATTGGATTAGTTTAATTTGATCTATGTGTTTCTTGAAAAGTTCCATAACTTTTCCTCAAGTTATGGAATATGAAAAGACTTTATTTATGAAACCATTAACTATTGTAAGTTATAGAATTGACTAAATTGCACAACTGGTCCCTATGGTTAGCTCAAAATTGCCACTTTGGTCCAAAAAAGTTTGGACTTGCACCACAGGTCCAAACTTTTCATATTGTTGCAAGTTTGGTCCAATTTGCTTTAAACGTTTTTCAAATGACCATTTTGCCCTTATTTTTTTATTTTTCAGTTTTTTATTAATTTCTTTTTCCATTTTTTTATATGACAACAACTAAGAAAAAATTATTGAGTGTTTATCCGCAACCCCATTACTTCTCTCTCTCTACATTACATATGAGGAACACTGAAACTCTAAACCTGCACATCACCGAACCTCCGATACCGACAAAGGTTGAACCGTCGGACCATCGCCCTTCTCGCCGGACCTCCCTCTTCTCACCGGAATGCGACATGAACCACCAACACCAGCCGGAAACCTCCACCACAACCGCCATTCTCTCTCCACACCGTCTCTCTTTCTCTCCACCGTCTCTCTCCTTCTCCGGCGTGGCCTAACAGACGTTGAAACATCTCTTTCTGATTTCGTTGGAGTTTTGCTGTGAAAACCCTTCTTGCCGATCTTGTTTGAAGATATTTTTGTCATAGATCTGGAACACCGACAATCTGCAACACAACCATCTACTTCTGAGCTCCAACTCCCTACCATCTTCGGAGACGAACGGATATGATTCGAGGTAGCAACAGAACCTGAGGCCAGCGATCGAGGAGGAATCCAAAGTGGTTTCCGGTGAAGTCGAGTTACAGAAGGCGACGACACTGCCCCCCTCCCAAACGACGAAGACGATGGCGATGTCAAGGACGAATGAGGGGGAGAGAGAGAGAGAGAGAGACAGACAGAGAGAGAGAGAGAGAGAGAAGGTGAGCCCTTCATCTTCTCTGTTTCCCAAATCTATAAATAGAACCATCACCACCAGCCATTTAAAGTTTTCTGACGGTAGATTTGAAACCCTCGCTCTTTCCAACGAGCATTTTGACTGCTCTGACGGTTATATAGAGAAGGTGATCGAAGCAGCAGAAAAAAGAGAAAGAGGGTGGCACCGGGAGTGGTGGTTGTGGTGATGGTTTCCACCAGGTGGCGGCGATTTATGGTGGGTGGCGTTTTTTTTTTCCGGCAGGTGGTGGTGTTTTCCGTCTGGCGGCGATGGTTTCCGGCGACATAGTGGAGTGAGAGAGATAGGTAGTATGTATGTTAAAGAGATAGTGGGTGGGTGTGCTAGTATGGGTGGGTTTTTTTTTTCTTAGTTTTTTTTTTTAAATCTGAAAATTAGATAAATAAATAAGAAAATGGAAAAAGAAATTAATAAAAATAATAAAAAACTGAAAAATAAAAAAATAGGGGCAAAATCGTGTCATTTGAAAAAAGTTTAAATCAAATTGGACCAAACTCGCAAAAAAATGAAAAGTCTGGACCTGTGGTGCTAGTCCAAACCTTTTTGGACCAAAGTGGCAATTTTGAGATAACCACGGGACCCTTTTGTGCAGTTCAGTCTATAGAATTCAAGAGATCTTGAAAAGTTTCATAACTTGTCCTCAAGTTTGGAATTTGAAAGGTCTCATTCATGGAACTTTAAAATCCATAAGTTATGGAAATCAAAAGGTTTGACAAGTTACAAAACTTGCCCTCAAGTTTTGGAACTTAAAGAGTCTCATTTATGAAACTTTAATTCCAAACACTAGAATTTTAGAAGTTTAAAATTTAACCCTTATACTATTATAATATTAAGAGTTTAATACCTATATATATATATATATATATATATATATATATATATATATATATATACATATATATATATATATATATATATATATATATATATATATATATATATATATATATATATATATATATATATATAAGACAAGTCAATCTTACCATTAGTAGACCTCATTCATGAAGCCGGTCTATAAGGGGGTATAAGGTTACTGCCTATAAAATTGTGGTTTAATGGGTGTCCACTCTCACCCACCGCTTCCTTGACTAGTGGAGGGTCGTTATCTGAATGGGTAGGATAGGACATTAATCTTCATTAATAAGTATAATGATAATTATTAAAGTAACTAAACTTTTATAAATTCTCAATCTTAGTTAATTTAGGAAAAATGTGAAAATGGTTCTATTCCATGAAATTGCACTTTGCACCTTGTTAAGTCGTTAGTGGAGCGTGTGTGGTTAACCGGCACACTAATTTGGGACTGGCAATGTGTGGCAAAGGGTAGCTTGATGTTAATCAGGGATCAATGGAGCGTGTGTAGTTAACCGGCACATTGATTAGGTAATTTGTAACATTAAGTGTACCAAGCTAATTTGCATGGTTATTCACACCTTGTTTGTGATCCTCGGCATCCCAGTCACAAACTTGAAGGGCATAATCGAGATTTAAACATGCCATTGAAAAGTTCAATGAATCTCAAAAGAATCTAGGAATTTCAATTCATTTAAAACTTAATAATCAATTTCGTTTTTCATGGTGGAAATTGGTAAATCATCATTTACCTACCTTCAAATATTTTACAATTGGATTACGGCATCCTTTTTCCGAATTGTAAAATATTGTGTAGGTTCCTAGCCTTAATATCTCATTTTGGGTGTTATATTAAGGATCCTTATCTAATCTAAACTTTGTGTTTCTTTTCAGATGTCTTCCAAAACTGCTTCAAACTCAACTGCTTCTGGCTCTTTCTCCTTCATGAACCTATGTGGGAGGATTATTTTTCGATGGATCGAACTTCAATGATTGGATTCGAAACATCCAAATGGCTATTCGCTACGATGACAAAGAATATATTCTCGACAAAGAGCATAAGGAGATTGATGAATCTACCGCTACTCCCGAACAGATTGTTGAGTTTAAGACCCATGAGAGGGACACGACAAAGGTGTCGTGTATTATGATTGCTACCATGACGGTTGAGCTTCAGAAGTCCTATGAGGACTTTTGGCCTTATGAAATGCACCAAGACTTAAGGGAAAGGTACCATAGGCAGGAAATGTATGAAATCATAGCCTCCATGATTACTACCAAAATGAAGGATAGAGAGTTTATCACGGCCAACTTGCAAAAGATGAAAAGGTTTGTGGACCGCTTGCTGAAGCTGAATGTCAACACCGATGAAGAGTTGTCCATCGATATTATTCTACATTCTATACCTCCTTGTTATGATCAGTTTCGTATGACTTATCATATGAACAAGGAGGAGGTGACTCTAAGGAAGCTTCAAGGTCTTCTAAGGACTGCTGAAAGTAGTCTTAAAGGAAAATATGTTGTTTCTAGTCCTACTACTGCTGCCTCTGTCTTGGCAATTGAACATGTGAAGGGAAAGAAGAGGCAAGCTTCCTCAAAGAGCCACAAGGGAAAGTCCCATGTTGGATCCTCTTCTAGTGGGTCCAAAGGTGGTCCTGCTACACCCTCCTCAAACCCAAAGGAAGCAGAGTGTTTCCATTGTCATTAAAAAGGGCACTGGAAGCGAAGTTGCCCCAAATACTTGGATGTCATAAAGAATGGGGAGATCAAACCCTCCTTCGCAGGTATTTATACTATTCTGTCTAATTACTATCATATGCTAATTCTTGGGTCCTGGATACAGGATGTGGTTTTCACATTTGTTCTGATTTACAGGGACTAAAAAGAAGTAGGGATGTGGAGCACGGGAAGATGAACTTGATCATGGGGAATATGGAAAAGTCACCTGTCACCAAGATTGAGTTTATACTTTATTACTTAGTAGTGGTTTAAATTTAGAACTGAGTAATTGTCGTTACTCGTCTGATATGGCGAGAAATAGTATTTCCTTTCATAGTTTGTATAAACAAGGTTTTACCTTTTCTTTTAATAATGAAATTGGTAGTATTAATGCTTATTATAATGGTAAATTTTATTTTGAAGCATTGCCTTGTAATGGTATATATGAAACTGTGATGGTTGTAGATAACTTAGGAAATAATGTATTGCATATCGATTCTTCCAACGGTTTGGATAAAGTATGCTTATGGCATTGTCGTCTTGGACATGTTAACAAGAAATGCATAGCCCAAATCCAAAAGTATGGAGTGTTGGAGTCATTTGACTTATAGTCGGATGACATTTATGAATCTTGTTTGCTTGGAAAGATGACCAAGTCACCCTTCACTGGTACTTGTGAAAGGGGTGCAGGTTTGTTGGATCTCATACACACCGATGTGTGTGGACCCTTCAGAACCGCCACAAGGGATGCTAACCGCTTCTATGTTGTAACATCTGGATTCGCAGGTATTTGAGTGTTAACATGGAAGGAACTCGCCGAGTCCATTAGTGTACTCGACGAGTCGAGTCGGGGTTGCCCCGCGATTCGTGACAGGTGTAACCCGTCGAGTGAAGGGATGACTCGACATGCCAAGTGAGGCTAGAAGGATTCGGAGGACCTGCATGGACTCGCCGAGTCGCCCATGTGCACTCGACGAGTCGAGTCAAAGTTTGACCGTTGACTTCAGTTGACCTTAGGGTTTTGGTCAAGATGATTCAGGAGAATTCAGGGAGGGGTAGAATGGCCTTCTACCCAATCTTTAGAGATGAGTCTAAGAGAGGGTATTGATCAGGAATGTTATTATGTTAATAGGAGGAGGCTAGGTCGGGTTATCAAGCACGAGAGGTTATCCGACATCGTACGAGGTGAGTCTTCTCACTATACTATACCTAGAGTGGTACCTATGTGTGACCGAAAGGTCTTATATGCTATGAGATGTATGTGATGTATACTGTTATATGATATTGATGTCTCATGTATGTTGTGAATGCTAAGGACCGGAAGGTCATTATGTTATGGACCGGAAGGTCAAGATGATATGGACCGTAAGGTCATTACGGGTAGGACCGGAAGGTCTACCAGGGTTGTGGGACGGAAGTCCTCTGAGACACAGTGACCGGAAGGTCTTATAGCTTTGAGTGGCGTATGTGCGTATGTGGTATTTTGGGGAACTCACTAAGCATTTATGCTTACAGTTATTGTGTTATGTGTTTCAGGTATTAGCGAGGATCGCGGGAAGGCGTCGGCATGATCCGTACACACTCATGGAGTTTATGTTTTAAGATTCTGGGATATGTTTTGATATGATAACATTGGATACATTATGTTTTGATATTATCTTATGAATAAAAGTATGTTTTGGAAATGAAAATTTGTTTTGGAAAATTTACGTCGTTACAAGTTGGTATCAGAGCCTTGGTTTGAGGGATTCGGATGCACCTTCGAGTGTATTTGAACTCAAATTGAGGATTTGAGGAAGGTTTTCATAAAATAAACAATTTTTCAAAAAGTAAAAGGATTTGAGAAAAGCAAAAGGAAGCAGTGTGTACGATCAGCCAGCGCCCGAACGGTGATTTCCCAAAATACCCTTACATTATGTATTATGAGATATGATATGTTATGATATGCATACTAGAGTAGGCTAGGTATTCATATTAGAACTAGAGTGGCCTGATTTGTGATGCCTTAGCCTAGGAAGATTTATGCTGCTATGTGATGCTTGAGAGTGAGTAGGTAGCAGTGAGGAGCTTTTGAGAGGTCGACCGAAGGGTAGCCTATGCCAGCGAGATGTAGAGTACTTGTGATCTGGGATCCTAGGAGGAGGACTTGGGGTGAATATTGATGCAGTGTGGACGGTAGTATAGGGCACGTACTACTGAAGACACTGGATCAGTGCACAGTCCAAGTAAGAATCCTTAGGGTACTAGGGAACGAGTAGGGTTGAGTTATCGAGTACGAGTATGCTCGAGCGAGTCTCTGATATTTTATGTTGTACTTCACAGACATCATGGTTGGGACACGCCACAGACCAGGGACCAGAGGCGTGAGTGACGAGGAGCTTCGTCAGATGATCCACGATGAGGTGGCTGCGGCTATCCGCGTAGAGATACCGGAGATGTTTGGGTCTATCAAGACCACCCTGATTGAGACCTTTGACGAGAGATACACAGCAGTTACTGAGGCTGCGGCTGCTGCAGCTACTGCTGTTGTGGCTGCTGCTAGACCTCAGGGGGGTGACTCATTGATGTACCAGGAGCTCAGCAACACAAAGCCACCAGAGTTTGATGGGACGCAGGATTCGATTGCTGCGATGAGATGGATTTCTGATATCGAGGGATGCTTCTACACTTGTTCGTGTCCGGAGCATCTGAGGGTTCGGTTTGCACTGAACCAGCTTCGCTTGGGGGCGAAGGATTGGTGGAAGTTCGTGACGGCGAACTTCACTCTTGCAGAGATTTCAGAGGTGACCTGGGAGAGGTTCACCACCATGTTCAGAGACGAGTATGTTCCCTCGGTGGAGAGGGAACGGTTGGCACAGGAGTTTTTGTCCCTCAAGCAGGGGACGGAGTCAGTGACTGTGATCACACGGGTGTTCCATGAGAGGGCGTTGTTTTGCCCTGAGCACGTGTCGTCTGAGCAGGCACGCATGAGTCGGTACTTGAGCATTTTGAGGAGAGATATCAGGGAGTTCGTGGCGAACTCGTTATACCGGACATTTGCTGAGCTCCAGGCAAATGCCCGGAAGAGGGAGATTGAGCTGGAGACTCAGGCCCGGGAGGAGGCCGAGTCTCAGGGGAGGGATCGGCGGCCGGCACAGTCTCAGCCGGCAGCCAAGCGGGCAAAGCCCGCCGATTCGAGATCTGGAGGCCAGAAGGGCCGCACTTGTGGGAAGTGCGGCAAGGGACATGATGGGGTTTGTCGATCAGGTGCTTGCTACAAATGTAGCAAGGAGGGGCACAAAGCCAAGGATTGCCCCAAGGGGTTCATGGTTTGCTTTCATTGCAACTAAACCGGACACCGGAAGGCCGAGTGCCCGCAGCTGCGGGGGACAGCACAGGGAGCACCGCAGGGATCTGCCCCTGCTGCCGTACGAGCTACTGAGGTTCGGCCGATGAAGGCCGAGGCACTGAAGGCTCGCGGGAGAGCCTACCAGTTGACAGCGGAGGAGGTCCGCTCAGCGCCCGATGTCGCGGCTGGTATGTATTCTTTCATTTACTTATGCTGAGTTTGAGATTTTGTGCTTATATTATGATATGCGTAGGTACTTTTCTTGTGAGTTCTGTACCTGCTTTGGTGTTATTTGACTCGGGTGCGAGTCGGTCATTTGTGTCTTTAGCGTTTAGTCAGCACATCAGTATCCAGCGGGAGGCGTTGAGTCGACCTCTACGAGTTTCCATAGCTGACGAGCGAGCGGTGTATGCTACGGATGTGATTCGAGGATGTGTACTCGAGATCTTCGGGGTTGAGTTCCCGATAGATCTAGTCCCGATTGCGATGGGGGACGTGTGTGTCATAGTGGGCATGGATTGGTTAAGCCGATTTGGGGCTGTTATAGACTGCGAGCGACAGTTGGTGGCGATACGAGACCCTAGTGGGGGAGTACTTACGGTGTACGGCGAGGGTACCCGATCTGGGTCAGCGTTCTGTTCGGCAGCTAGAGTGAGCCAGAGTCTACAGCAGGGCTGCAGCAGGTTTGTAGCTTATGTGATGGATACACGAGTGCCCTCGGGAAGGCCGAGTTCGGTTGATGATGTTCCGATAGTGCGTGAGTTCCCGGATGTTTTCCCCGAGGAGTTGTCGGGTGTGCCTCCCGAGAGGTAAGTGGAGTTTCGCATCGATTTGGTTCCGGGAGCGACGCCTATCGCCAAGGCGCCCTATCGCCTTGCGCCACCAGAGATACAGGGGTTATCCTCACAGCTTCAGGAGCTGTTGGGGAAAGGATTTATCAGGCTGAGTAGCTCACCTTGGGGAGCGCCGATCCTTTTTGTCAAGAAAAAGGATGGTTCACACCGGATGTACATTGATTACCGGGAGTTGAAAAAGTTAACGGTCAAGAACCGTTACCCACTACCGAGGATTGATGATCTGTTCGATCAGTTGCAGGGAGCATCTTGGTTCTCCAAGATAGATTTGAGATCTGGATATCACCAGATGAGGGTGCGAGATGAGGATATCCAGAAGACGGCGTTCAGGACTCGTTATGGGCATTACGAGTTCGTGGTGATGCCTTTTGGGCTCACCAATGCACCGGCAGCGTTCATGGATCTCATGAACAGGGTATGCAGACCGATGTTGGATCATTCGGTGATCGTGTTCATCGACGATATACTGGTGTATTCGAGATCCAGAGAGCAGCGTGAGGAGCATTTGAGAGAGATCCTCGTAGTATTGAGGTCGGAGAGGCTTTACGCCAAATTCTCCAAGTGCGATTTCTGGTTATGAGAGGTCCAGTTCTTGGGACATCTCGTTAACCAGAATGGGATATTGAAGAACAGAGGATTATATGATCCCTTATCTAAATGGCGCGTAAGGATTCGACATTGGCTTTTAGAGAGCTACGATTGCTACTCGGATTTTGAAGCTACATTGGCAAATATAGTTATTAGACTTATCCAAGTGGGAGACTATTGCATTAGGTGTCTAAGCCCATAACTATGATTGGTATGTACTGGACCCGATAATAGCATGGTCCATTTGGGTTGTAACACTCTGGAACAGTTTGATAGGATGGATACTTGAGGAGGAGGTTATTGTGATTTATTAATATATTATAAGTATAATATATTAATTGAGAAATCACATTATTTAATTAGTATTGATCAAGAATTAATTTGATATTAATTTAGTGATCAAAAGAAACTAATTAAAGATACAGGGACTGATTCATGACTCATGTTGATTAGAGTTGGACTAAACCTATGTGAAAGTCCATGAAGGTTTAGCCCAAAAGACTAAGAAATATGAAGAGTCATTAGGGTTTGTATGGCTGTAATCTTAAGCTATAAAAGAAGTCCCTAACACCTAAAATCGTCACCCATGCATGCTAAAGTGGTGGC
Source organism: Lactuca virosa (assembly GCF_052849685.1). NCBI lineage: Eukaryota > Viridiplantae > Streptophyta > Magnoliopsida > Asterales > Asteraceae > Lactuca > Lactuca virosa. The sequence goes on along the minus strand of NC_136429.1, from coordinate 364,229,465 downwards.
TAGTCGATTTTGATCTCCCAAGCTTCTATCTCAAGTCCATTCTCTTGTTCTTGGTTTGATATAACACATTTGAGGCATCACACTTGAGCTGCTAGGCTCCTAAAGGTCAAAGACAAGCAAGCTACTACACAAGGTAATCTTTTAACTGTTTTTATGATTCAAATGTTGCCTTGCATGCTAGTTTAGGCTTTATGCTTTGGAAAAACAATGTTACATGTATAACTAGAGAAAACTTAGATCCAAAGCATTAGGGTTGTATGTGCATCATAGGAATGTTAGAGTACATAAAACCCATCACTAATATTGGCCTTCAGCCCGATACTCTTAGCATACTACAAGTACTTAACCCTACTCAGTCCCTTCGTAAAGGGATCTGCTGGGTTATCCTCTGATGATACCCTCCTAACTACTAGGAGTCCTTCGTTTACTCAATGTCTTATGAAGTGTTACTTTCTGTCGACTTTTCTGGATCTTCCATGATCTCTCGGTTCCTTAGTTAAGGCGACCGCCCCTTCATTATCCCAGAAAATCTCCACCGTCTCCTTTATGGATGGTACAACTCCAAGGTCTCCGATGAAGTTTTTCAACCATATCGCCTATTTCAATGTTTCGCTCGCTACTATGTACTCTGATTCACACGTTGAATTAGTTACAGTCTCCTGCTTGGAACTTTTCCATGCTACTGCTCCTCCATTTAGCGTAAACAGCCAGCCCGACTGAGAACGCAAATTATCTCTGTCGGTCTGAAAACCGGCATCACAATACCCTGTCACTCTCAAGTCATCACTCCCACCGAGGATAAGGACCCAATCCTTAGTCCTCCGCAGGTACATAAGAATGTTCTTTACTGCAGTCTAGTGAGCTTTACTAGGATTCCCATGATATCTGCTGACCATGAAGAATATGGTACTCGACTCATCTCTGCTATCTCAGCCTCTATACTCACACTCTGAGTCTTACTCAGTTTGGTATTGCTTTGGATAGGTAAGTCACCTTTCTTGGAATTCTCCATGTTGAAATGTTTCAACACCTTATCCAAGTAGGTACTTTGACTAAGTCCTATTAGTCTTTTACTCCTGTTTCTCAATATCCTTATCCCTATAATGTAAGCAGCTTCCCCAAGGTCCTTCATAGCAAAACACTTCCTAAGCCAGGACTTAACCTCCCACAAGGTTGGGATGTCATTTCCTATGAGCAGTATGTCATCTACATACAATAACAGAAAGCTAACTATACTCCCACTAGCTTTGACATATACGCATGACTCATCTTCGCTTTTCAAAAATCCAAACTCCTTGACTTTCTCATCAAAACAAAGATTCCATCTGCGAGATGCTTGTTTCAATCCATAGATGGATTTCTCAAGCTTACACACTCTATTAGGGTACTTTGCATTGACAAAACCCTTTGGCTGACACATGTAAACATCTTCAGCCAACTTTCCATTAAGGAAAGCGGTTTTGACATCCATTTGCCATATTTAATAATCATGAAATGCAGCTATGGCTAACATAACCCTTATAGATTTAATCTTCGCTGTCCGTTTTCGTCTGTCTTTTTACCGTTGTACTACTATTGACGAGACCTTCGATTCTCGTTTAGGTTGTATCGGCAAAAAATCACTCAATATAAAATTCGAGTTTTTAGCTGTCTACTGCTAAGCTGAAACTTAGAAAAATCATAACTTCCTCATACGAAGTCAGATTTGGACGTTCTTTTTATACATACTCTCGGTTTAACGAACACTACGAATTTTTTTTGGATCACTAAGGCTAAAAAGTAGTTTATCAAAAACTCACTTTTTACGTCATTCGGCACCGTGCCGGTTTTGTCTCGAAACTTCGACAGGTCATAACTTCTTCGTTATAACTCAGATTTCGGCATTTTTTATATATCCGTAATCCTTGTCACCACCACTACAACTTTCTTAATAGATATCGGCTTTATCTAATATTTATTTTTGACGCTCATTTTTATTCTTAGTTAATTAAACCCTAATAATTAAGCATAAAACACATAATTTTCACATAATATTCACATAATTCCTTTTCATTTCTTCTAAATGAGTTTCAAAGGTTAACCTAGACTATTATGTCAATATTAATGCCTAGCCTAGAAACACGGGCGTTACAATTCTCTCCCCCTTAGAATGATTCCGTCCCCGGAATCACACATCAGCAAACAAATACGGGTAGCGACTCATCATGTCACTCTCCGTTTCCCAGGTGAGATTTGGCCCATTCGTATGTTTCCAACGCACAAGCACTAAATCGACCATCTTGTGTCGCAACTTCTTAGTCCTACGGTCAACGATTCCCTCAGGTTCTTCAATCAACCTCTTGTTTTCATCCAACCTTAATTCAGAAATGGGAATTATATCAGGCACATCTCCCGTGAACTTTCTTAAATAACACACATGAAAGGTATTATGAATACCCTCCAGTTCTTCCGGTAATTCTAGCTTGTAAGCTTGATTACCGATCCTCTGAAGAACTTTAAACGGTCCAATAAACATTGGACTCAATTTTCCCCTCTTACCAAACCTTAAAAGTCCCTTCCACGGTGAGACTTTAGGTAAAACCAAATCTCCAACTTCGAATGATATCGGTTGTCTTTTCTTGTCAGCATAGCTCTTTTGACGATCTTGAGCTGCTAACATCCTTTCTCTAATCACTTTCAACTTTTCAGTAGTCTGATGGACTATTGCAGGTCCCATAAACTGCTTTTCCCCAGCTTCCAGCCAGCATGACGACGTTCTACACTTTTCTCCATACAAAGCATGATAAGGTGCCATCTTGATGTTCGAGTGGAAACTATCATTATAGGAAAATTCTACTAGAGGTAAGTGTTCACCCCAGTTACCTTGGAATTCCAGGGTACTAGCTCTCAGCATATCCTCCAATGTTTGAATTGTTCGTTCACTCTGACCATCGGTTTGCAGATGGTAAGATGTATTCAAACACAACTTGGTACCCAATTCCTCTTGTAGACTCCTCCAAAACCTTGAGGTAAACGGCTGTCACGATCTGATACAATCGTTAACGGAACACCATGAAGCCTCACAATTTCCTTCACGTAAGAATTCGTAATTTTATCCATAGACCATTTCTCGTTGGCTGCTATGAAATGCGTACTCTTAGTGAAGCGATCAACGACCACCCAAATCATGTCGTGATCGTTCCTTGTTTTGGGTAGTTTAGTCACAAAATCCATGGTGATGTCTTCCCATTTACCCATGGGTACAGGTAAAGGTTGTAAACTCCCATACACTTTCTGATGTTGTACCTTAACCCTAGCACATGTTACACACTCGGCCACATACTTAGCAACATCGAGCTTCATCGTCGGCCACCAGTAATAGGGTTTTAGATCCCTATACATTTTTGTACTGCCGGGATGAATCGAGTACATGGTCTTATGAGCTTCTTCCATCAGAAGATCTTTTACTCCTCTCGTCTTAGGTACCCAAATCCTATCTTTGAATACCTTCAGTCCTTGACCGTTTGTATCAAACACCAACGTTTTACCCAAACTTTCTTCCTTTCGGTCATTTTTCTCTAGAGCTTCTTCTTGAGCTTTCTTTATACTTTCCACAATTGTCGAGACAACTTCAATTCTCAACGCTCTTGGCCTTTTCTTTTCAAGATTTACCTTCCGACTGAGAACATCAGCAACAACATTTTCTTTACCAGGGTGGTAAAGTATCTCATAGTCGTAGTCCTTGAGTAACTCTAGCCAGCGCCGTTGCCTCATGTTCAATTCCTTCTGATTAAAGAGATATTGAAGACTCTTATGATCAATGAAAAGTTTGCATTTAATGCCATAAAGATAGTGCCTCCATATCTTTAAGGTGAATACTATCGCTGCCAACTCCAGATCATGAGTGGGGTAGTTCTTTTCATGCTCTTTCAATTGGCTCGATGCATACACTATCACTTTATCCCTTTGGGTTAGAACACAACCTAACCCAACTTCTTTAACAACGACTGCGATACTTCTATTGATCGCTTTGATCATCCTTTACTTCAATTTGTCTTAAGTCAAATACTACATCGAACTTGGTTATCTGAACCACGTAATAACCTCATTGTAGTCGGACTCGATTCGATATGACCTCTAGGGTCGGAATAACAATCATCTTCTTAGTCATTACCGAAACGATGGTAACGACAGACTAGAATAAGACAGAATCAATTACTAGTTCCTTGGTAACCTTGTGACTTTCCCTGATCCAAGTGTGAGTCCTTTGCTTCCAGTAGTATAGATCTCTACTACTATTCACACCTACTCATACTCGTCCCAAGTACTGTCTCGTAGTCCCCAAGTCCTAAAATCACAAAACAATTTAACACATACGAATGTGTCCAATTAATCATAAAATTTTCCTAGACTCTACTAGGACTTCTTCCATGCATATCTTCATTCATCAATTCTACTTCAACTTGGTTGGTGATGGAAATTCCAGACGATGGGTCAACTTCAAGAATTACACCAATCATTCCATCATCCTGCCAATCGAAGGTGTACTTCAGACGTACCGTACCCCTCTAAACGTTTCATTATTTTATTAGACATATTCTAAAGGCAAGATACCACTCTTACGATATCTTCTGATAGGTATCATTCACTATCATAAGCTTTTCATTTCCTCCATCTACTCAATTCTCTACGAGTCTTCACCATAATGTTTTTTTGTACACCCAAACAGACGTTCGGTGTACCGGGCGAGAATTTAAGATAGGAAAGCTTTATTTACGATAGACGTATAAATCTCCTTGTCAATCTGAAATGTTTACATGCTAGTTCTAATATCGTAGTCATACGCTTAGAATCCTAAACACATAAAGTTTCCAGATCCGGTCGGCAACAGACCATAGATCCGAACAAATAATAGCATATAAGGCATCTTTATAGCTATAACATAATATATTTAACACATAAAACATTTTAGGCATCTTTCCTAAAATAAACTTGTGCTCGTGTCTAAAATATAGCAGACACTCATCTCACAATCATCGCTTAGCATTCTAAGTTTAAGTCTAGAAATCCTACAAATTCCTAGTTCGCTTAAACTAATGCTCTGATACCAACTATGACATCCCCAAATTCACGGCCAGAAAAGACCGGTTTAATTTATGCTTTTAAAATAATTTCAGAGTAATCATTTGATTAAAAGTGTTGCGGAATTTGTTCCTAGAAAAACATGATAAATATGTTATCAAATCATTTCCGAAGAAATGTATTTTATTCATTTAAACCATTGGGATGTCATCGTCAATACAAAAACATAAGCATAAACAAAACTTACATTCATTTACACTAGTGATCTACTTCTCTTTTAATCTTTCAGTGTAAAGCAACTTCGTATCGATACCTATGATACAAATAAACTGAGTGGGTCAGGCTTGGGAGCCTGGTGAGCATATAGGGTTTTCAACCCACAATAAATAAATTTATTATGCTTAAACATCAACAATCGACCCAATTACCCAATCCTCATTATCTTATTTATTTCTTAACGATTTACCCTAAGAATCAACTATCACTCGTTCCTAAGGATTCATCCTAAGGAATAGGCACGAAGTCCATCGTTGCCCAATGTTTATACTACAAGCACTAACAAACGTCGATCCCCACATACTGATCCTATACAGTGATCTTACTAGATCTAGCCTAAAGGATCGATATGAACAACCAACTAACGAAACTGCTTCGGAAATTCCCTAGCAGCAAACGAGGATCGAAAAAGACATCAAATGAGATGAATGGAATAAGTTTCACCACGAACCTTTGTTCGTAAAAGAAAGAACCACAAGACAATTAAGTCAGGGGTAGTTATCAATGCCAAGTCGTGGTCCGAATATCGTGAGGTAATTTACCCCCAGACTCACCCTATCCAACATCGAACTTTGCCTAGGTTGTGGTCTGAATATCGTGAGGTATGTAACCCCCAGACGCACCCTATCCAGCATCGAACTTTGCCTAGGCTGTGGTCTGAATATCGTGAGGTATGTAACCCCCAGACTCACCCTATCCGGCATCGAGAATGGAAACGCTGACTCATGAAGCTCGTCCGATCACTTCATAAAAGAAACGAAGACTCCAAAGCTCTTCAAAATAAAAAGTATAGGGAAAATACTAATAAAGTACTCCCGTACGCTCCCGTACCCCGACACGTAATAGTGTCAAAAAGGACAACTATCGGGTTAACACATGGTTCAAAAACACCTAATGAACATATAGTTCGAGAACACCTTATGAACATATAGTTCAAACATACCTACCGATTACGAGTCTGCTAACGTTCCACTGGACTATCTAGAGTAGTCTGTGGCCGTTGTCTATACTCTGCTAGACGACTAGATCATCTTAAACATCGATACCTCTCATCAATTTTTATTTCATCACACATCATCTAATTCATCTACCCATGTTTTACCCAACATATTTGTAGATAAAAATACATATACAGTTTTAAAAACCTGTATAAATCATTCCTTCAATATCCATCTCAAATAAACAAACAATATATATTCACATAGCACGTATTTTATATAAAATACTTCATATCTATGTGTAAGATGAAAGTAGCTATACACTCACTTGATTTAACAATAATCGGGCAGCACTTCGTTTCCTAAAACGATCGTTTCTAATAAAACCGGGAGTTTTATTGAGAAACCGGGCTCTGCGAGGGTCGGGCTTCGAAACCGAAAAGATAAATTTCTCGGGCTTCTCGGGCACTCCGGGACGTGTTCCGAGCGTTGGAATTAATCCCGGGGCTTTGGGGGAAGTGGAAATAGAGAAAATATTGAAAAATGGGTGAAAAGGGACAATTTTCCAAAATTACTCGGGAAGGCTCGCTAGCCTTCTATTTATAGGGCCGAGGTTCGGAGGTCGGTCGAGAAGGTGAGTCAGCAGCGAGGCCACGAGGCAGCAGGAGGCGAGGGCACGTGGCTCGGACAGGTGGCAGCAGCGAAGCTCGGACACGTCTCGCATGCGAGGCCACGCGTCAGGCTTCGGACGAGCCTCATCACCGGGTGACTAAGCTGCTTCGGACACGGGGGTGCACACGCGTCGGATGTGCGAGGGCTGAGACTTCGGTCGAATCCGAAAGTGACACGCGGCTACTGTTCATGCGAGGTGACGTGGCTTTTCCGGTGAAGCTTATCCATGCGAAATTTCTCGAATTTTGTGCCAAAATCTTCTAAAATTCATAACTTTCGCATACGAGCTCCGTTTTTGACGTTCTTTATATGCACGCGTAGGTAACATTACTCTCTACAACTTTTGTTTAGACTTCGTCGGCTAATTTTGAATTTAATTTTTATATTATTATTTTTAACAGACCGGGACAGGAAATCCGTTAAAAAATCATAACTTCTTCATCCGACGTCCGTTTTCGTCTGTCTTTTTACCGTTGTACTACTATTGACGAGACCTTTGATTATCGTTTAGGTTGTGTCGGCTAAAAATCACTCGATCTAAAATTCGAGTTTTTAGCTGTCTACTGCTAACCTGAAACTTAGAAAAATCATAACTTCCTCATACGAAATCAGATTTGGACGTTCTTTTTATACATACTCTCGGTTTAACGAACACTACGACTTTGGTTTAGATCACTAAGGCTAAAAAGTAGTTTATCAAAAACTCACTTTTTACGTCATTCGGCACCGTACCGGTTTTGTCGCGAAACTTCGACAGGTCATAACTTCTTCGTTATAACTCGGATTTTGGCATTCTTTATATATCCGTAATCCTTGCCACGACCACTCCAACTTTCTTAATAGATATTGACTTTATCTAATATTTATTTTTGACGCTCATTTTTATTCTTAATTAATTAAACCCTAATAATTAAGCATAAAACACATAATATTCACATAATTCCTTTTCATTTCTTCTAAATGAGTTTCAAAGGTTAACCTAGACTATTATGTCAATATCAATGCCTAGCCTAGAAACACGGGCGTTACATTAATAAATCACAAAAAACCTCTTTCTCAAAAGTCCATCCTATCAAATTGCTCTAGTGAAGGCAACCCAAAAGGACCATGCTACTATCAGGTCAAGTACATACCAGTTATAGTTATGGGCTTAGACACCTAATCCAACAGTAGTATCATTAGATGATATTTAGGTCGATGAGCGCCTAAATTATGTGGAGAGGCCAGTGGCTGTTCTTGAGATGAAGGTGAAAGTTCTACGGAACAAGGAAGTACCTTTGGTAAAGGTACATTGGCAGCACCAGAGGGGATCCGAGTGGACTTGGGAGCCGGAGGCAGAGATGCGGGAACATTACCCCGAGTTATTCACCGCAACAGACTTCGAGGACGAAGTCTAGTTCAAGTGGGGTATAATTGTAACACCCCCACTCCCAGGTATAATTTTCGATAGCCTTATATTCATTTTACTAAGGGGACTCGACGAGTTGGAGGCCCCAACTCATCGTGTCGAACCTAGTTGGCCCGCGTGGTTTATGATTCCTACTCGACGAGTTGGAGGACCCCGACTCGAGGAGTAGAGTCTGTGCATGGAAACCCTAATTTTTAGGGTTTGCACCCTATTTAAAGGACCTTAGGTCCTTTCCTCCATCCCCTTACCACCTCTTGACGGCCAGTAGAAACGCTAATCAGTCTAGATCTTGATCTTGAGTGTTTGTGATGACTTAAGAGTACTTTTGGTGCATTTTGTGAAGATGGCTTGAAGTTTAAGGAGCTTCGAGCATAGGGAAGCTTGTGGATCTGACTCTACTTCTTCTTGTCATCATTTTGAAGGTAACAAGTCGTTACCTTGGCTTATCTTTAGCTAGATCTATTCATGCATAGGTTTACGGCCATTCTTAGCATATTTGTGAGTCAATTCGGGTTTTGGGCATGATCTGAAGTTGTAACTTCAAATCTGGACTCCTCTTGCTCCCTTTAACCATAAATTAATCAAATTTAGCAAGCATTGGCCCTTCTCTTTGGGTTGAACCTTTCCCTTAACTTGGTTTTGGCATTTAGGACCATGCATGTACATAAAGTAACAAGCATTGGCCCTTCTCTTTGGGTTGAACCTTTCCCTTAACTTGGTTTTGGCATTTAGGACCATGCATGTATGTAAAGTTTGCAACTTTACGTGGAAACCATGTCCTAGTAGGTTAGATCTGCAATATGGAGCTTTGGGGTAACTTAAAAATGTCTAGATGAGAAATGGACTGAAGGGACTCGATGAGTCGCATAGCCAACTCGGCGAGTCGGATGAAGATTTACCTGTATTGGTCCGACATGAACTCGGCGAGCCAGTAAGAAGACTCGACAAGTCAGTTAGGATTTTCCCGAAATTTGGACACGCGTTGACTCGATGAGTTGGTTGGAAACTCGGCGAGTCAATTAGGGTTTTGATGATTCTTGAGTTCTTAAGGAACTTGACGAGTTGCTAGATGCACTCGACGAGTCGGGTCAACATGGACTGTTGACTTTGACCGTTGACTTTGACTTTGGCCAAGGGTTATCCAGTTAGACTTTTGAGGGTATTTTGGTAATTTTGGATTCTGATGGACTTGGTCCTATGGTGGTTATAGGTGGTTGAGTTCGTGACAGTGATTCGGGAGTTTGATCTTATCACTACAGTTCGACATCATGAGGTGAGTTCTTCTCACTATATCAACAGGGTCTACGACACTAAGGCCGACCCTGTATGATTTGTATTCTGGTTATAGGTGTTGGAAAAGGTGTCTAAGCCCATAACTATAATTCGTATGTACTTGACCCGATAGCAGCATGGTTTATTTGGGTTGCATTCATCAAAGCAATATGTTAGGAAGGATATTTGGGTAAGAGGTTAATTATGATTTATTAATATATTATAAATATAATATATTAATTGATGAATCATATTAGTTAATTAGTATTAATCAAGAAGTAATTTAGGAATTAATTTAGTGATCAAAAGAGACTAATTAGAATGATACATATGAGTTGGGCTAAAGATCGATGGTTTGATTTGTGATGGGCTTATGGGTTAATCCATCAAGTGGTTATCCAAATCAAATGGATGGGTCATGGGCTAATGTGTATGGATTAGGGATACACATGACCCTTGATATTCTACACATTATATATATGTATCTATAAGCTTGAAATCGGTTACACCTTGCACTCCAAGAAGTAGAATCCGATTTTAGAGTCTTCATAACATCTCTATATTCCTCCTAAATTTTTCTTGGTGTTTTATGATTCCATTTGAGGCATCACACTATTGGTTTTAAGCTTTCTTGAGGCCAAGTTATTCAAGGTACTACACAAGGTAATATTCTAACTAGTTTTTTCTAATTCAAATATCACCTTGCATGCTAGTTTAGGCTTCATGCTTTGGAAAAATGTTTATTGCATGTATAATAGATAAAACTTAGATCCAAAGCATTAGGGTTGTATGTGAACCATAGAGATGTTAGAGTACATAAAACCCAACAATGGTATCAGAGCCTAGGATGTTTTCTATTGTATTGATGCAACTGTGTAATTTTCAAAACTGAAAAAACTGCATTTCAAGATACTGCCAGGGCCAACTCGTCGAGTCCATCACTGAACTCGACGAGTTGGATGATGTTTACCTTAAAATCGATGAGTCCTTTATGGCACTCGACGAGTTGATGCATCTGTTGGCAGAGTTTTCGATTTTTTGGCCTGTTTTGCATTACGAACATTACCACAAACTGTTTTGGTTTATAAAATTCGATTTAATGATATGGTAATGTTAATCCCCATCCAATAACATGATGTTTGTCAAATTCTGAGATAACTAATTGATTTTTATGAAATACTAGTTATTTGTAAAATTTGAAACTATCATAAATATGAATAAAATTAGGTCAAATTGGTAAATGTTCTTCATATCATAATTGGACTAGTTAATTTAATCCATATGTGTTCTTGAAAAGAACCATAACTTGTAATCAAGTTATGGAATATGAAAAGTCCTTATTTATGAAACCATTAACTAATGTAAGTTATAGAATTCTAAGAGTCTTGGAAGGTTTCATAACTTATACACAAGTTTGGAATTGGAAAGGTCTCATTAATGGAACATAAAGTTCATAAGTTATGAATTTCAAAAGGTCTTGACAAGTTACAAAACTTGCCCTCAAATTTTGGAACTTGAAAAGATACATTAATGAAACTTTAATTCCAATCCCTAGAGTATTAAAAGTTTAAAATTCAACCCTTATACTATTATAATATTAAAGTTTAATATTTATATATATGTATAAGACAAGTCAGTCTTACCGTTAATAGGCCTCATTCATGAAGTCGGTCTATAAGGGGGTATAAAGTTACTGCCTATAAAATGGTGGTTTAATGGGTGTCCACTCTCACCCACCACTTTTCCTTGACTGGTGGAGGGTCATTAGCCGAACTTGCAGGATAAGACACTAATTCTCATTAATAAGTATAATGAAAATTATTAAAGTAACTAAATTTTTTATAAATTCCCAATCTTAGTTACTTTAGGAAAAATGTGAAAATGGTGTTATTCCATGAAATTGCACTTTGCACCTTGTTAAGTCGTTAGTGGAGCGTGTATGGTTAACCGGCACACTAATTTGGGACTGAAAATGTGTGGCAAAGGGTAGCTTGGTGTGTTAATCATGGATCAATGGAGTGTGTGTGGCTAACCGGCACATTGATTAGGTGATTTGTAACATCGATAGTACCAAGCTAATTTGCATGGTTATTCACACCTTGTTTGTGATCCTCGGTATCCCAGTCATAAACTTGAAGGGCATAATCGAGATTTAAACATGCCATTGAAAAGTTCAATGAATCACAAAAGAATCTAGGAATTTTAATTTATTTAAAACCTAATCTTCAATTTCGTTTTTCATGGTGGAAATTGGTAAATCGTCATTTACCTACCTTCAAATATTTTGCAATTGGATTACGGCATCCCTCTTCCGAATTGTAAAATATTGTGTTGGGTCCTAGCCTTAATATCTCATTTTAGGTGTTATATTAAGGATCATTATCTAATCTAGACTTTGTCTTCTTTTCAGATGTCTACTTCAAACAATGCTTCCAACCCAATCCCTTTCGACTCTTTCTCCCTCATGAACTTATGTAGGAGGGTCATCTTTGATGGATCGAATTTCAATGATTGGATTCGAAACATCAGAATGGCTATTCGTTATGAGGAAAAAGAATATGTCCTTGATAGAGAGCTTAAAGAGATTGATGAAACTACTGCTACTCCCGAACAGATTGTTGAGTACAAAACTCACGAGAGCGACGCGACCAAAGTGTCGTGTATAATGATCGCTACCATGACTACTGAGCTCCAAAAGTCATATGAGGACTTTTGGCCTTATGAAATGCACGAGGACTTGACGGAAAGGTACCATCAAAGTGCTCGGTAGGAGAGGTATGAGATCATTGCCTCCACGATCACGACCAAAATGAAGGATGGAAAGTCTATCACGACCCACTTGCAAAAGATGCAGACCTTTGTGGACCGCTTGCTGAAATTAAATGTTAACTCTGATGAAGAGTTGGCCATAGATATCATTCTACACTCTTTACCTCCTTGTTATGATCAGTTCCGTATGACCTATCATATGAACAAGGAGGAGGTCACTCTAAGCAAGCTTCAAGGTCTCTTGAGAACTGCTGAAAGCAGTTTGAAAGGCAAATCTGTTGTACCTACTCCTACTACAACTGCCCCTGTCTTGGCAATTGGACATGGAAAGGGAAAGAAGAGGAAGACTCCTTCCAAGAGTCATAAGGGAAAGTCCCATGCTGGATCCTCTTCCAGTGGAGCCAAAGTTGGTTCTGTCACACCCTCTTCCAACCCTAAGGAATCCGAGTGTTTCCATTACTATGAAAAAGGGAACTGGAGACGAAGCTACCCGAAATACTTGCAGGACATAAAGGATGGGAAGATCAAACCCTCCTTTGCAGGTATTTATACTATTCTATATAATAACTCATCACGTGCTAATTCTTGGGTCCTTGATACAGGATGTGGCTTACACATTTGTTCTGATTTGCAGGGACTAAAAAGAAGTAGGATGTGGAGCACGGGAAGATGAACTTAATCATGGGGAATAGGGGAAAGTCGCCTGTCACCAAGATTGGAGTTTATTCTTTATTACTTAGTGTTGCTACACGTCTGATATGGCGATGAATATTATTTATTTTCACAGTTTTTTATGAACAAGGCTTTACCTTTTCTTTTAAGAATGAAATTGGTAGTATTAATGCTTGTTACAATGGTGTATTTTATTTTGAAGCATTACCTTGCAATGTCATATATGAAACTGAGATGGTTGTAGATAACTTAGGAAATAATGTGTTGCATATCGATTCATCCAATGATTTGGATAAAGCATGCTTATGGAATTGTCGCCTTGGACATGTTAACAAGAAGTGCATAGGTCAACTCCAAAAGGATGGAGTGTTGGAGTCATTTGACTTAAAGTCAGATGACACTTGTGAATCTTGTTTACTTGGAAAGATGACAAAGTCGCCCTTCACTGGCACTTGTGGAAGGGGTGAGGTTCTGTTTGATCTCATACACACAGATGTGTGTGGACCCTTCAGAACCGCCACAAGGGATGCTGACCGCTTGTATATGACTTTTACTGATGATTACAACAGATATGGATATATCTACTTAGTCAAGCATAAGTCAGAAACCTTTGAAAAGTTCAAAGAGTTTAAGCAAGAAGTGGAAAATCAATTGGGCAGGAAGATAAAGATGCTTTGATCTGATCGAGGAGGAGAGTATCTTAGTATCGAGTTCCATGACTATCTTAAGGAATATGGAATTGTTTCACAATTGATGCCTCCTAGGACACCACAGCTTAATGGTGTAGCTGAGAGGCGCAATCAAACCTTGCTGGACATGGTTCGTTCTATGATGAGTCGAGCTTCGTTACCTATCTCATTCTAGGGGTATGCCTTAAAACTGCCACCCATATCCTTAATCTAGTCCCAACTAAAAAGGTTTCAAAAACACCTCACGAGATGTGGATAGGGAAGGTTCCCTCGTTAGCACACATCAAAGTTTAGGGTTGTGAGGCTTTTGTGAGAAAAGAAACTCACGACAAGCTCGAACCTCGAAGTGAGCGATGTATTTTCATCGGCTACCCACAGAAATCCTTTGGATATCTTTTATATAGACTGAGTGACAATGTTGTCTTCGTTGCAAGGAGAGGAGTCTTTCGCGAGAGAGAACTCATATGCCAAGGGAACAGTGGTAGGCAATTTGACCTTGAAGAGCTTCAAGAGTTAAGCGATGAAGGAACCTCAAACACTAGTGCTCAACCTGAGGAGGAAACTCCAGTTGAATCGATTGACGAGTCTTTACCTATGAGGCGTTCTAGTAGAGTTAGATAGACACCTGAGTTTAATGGTTTCCATATTACTTTTGAGGGTGATACATTTATCAGTGATAGTACAGTGGTAAATTTGGATGAACCTAACAACCACAACGAAGCCATGGTAGGCCCTGAGTCTACAAAATGGAAAGAGGCAATGGACAGCGAGATTCAGTCCATGTATGACAATCAAGTTTGGAACTTGGTTGACAATGTACCAGGCCGTAAGACAGTCGGGTGCAAGTGGATCTTCAAGAAGAAGACCGACATGGATGGGAAAGTACACACTTATAAGGCGCGATTGCTTGCGAAGGGCTTTACTCAAACTCCTGGAGTTGACTATGATGAGACCTTTTCCCCAGTGGCCAAAATTAAATCTATAAGGGTTATTCTAGCCATAGCTGAATTTCATGATTATGAAATATGGCAAATGGATGTCAAAACCGCTTTCCTTAATGGGAAGTTGGCTGAGGATGTTTACATAAATCAGCCAGAGGGTTTTGTCAATGCAAAGTACCATGATAGAGTGTGTAAGCTTGAAAAATCCATTTATGGATTAAAACAAGCATCTTGCAGATGGTATCTTTGTTTCGATGAGAAAGTCAAAGAGTTTGATTTTTCGAGAAGTGAGGATGAGTCCTGCGTATATGTCAAAGCTAGTGGGAGTATAGTTAGCTTTATCTTGTTGTATGTGGATGACATACTGCTCATAGGAAACGACATTCCAACCTTGCAGGAGGTTAATTCCTGGCTTGGGAAGTGTTTTGCTATGAAGGATCTCGGAGAAGCTGCTTACATTCTAGGGATAAGGATATCTAGAAACAGGTGTAAAAGACTAATAGGACTTTGTCAAAGTACCTATTTGGACAAGGTGTTGAAACGTTTCAACATGCAAGATTCCAAGAGAGGAGAATTACCTATCCAAAGCAATGTCAGACTGAGTAAGACTTAAAGTCCGAGTACCGATGCTGAAATAGCATAAATGAGTTGAATACCAAATGCTTATGCCGTTGGCTCGGTCATATATGATATGACCTGTAGTCGCCCTGATGTAGCCTTTGCATTGAGCATGGTTAGCAGATATTAAGGGAATCCTGGTAAAGCTCGCTGGACTGCGGTAAAGAACATTCTTAAGTACCTGCGAAGGACTAAGGACTGGATCCTTACTCTTGGTGGGAGTGATGACTTAAGAGTGGTAGGTTGTAGTGATGCCAACTTTCAGACCGACAGAGATAATTTCCGCTCTCAGTCGGGCTGGATATTTACCCTAAATGGAGGAGCAATAACTTGGAAAAGTTCCAAACAGGAGACTATAGTTGATTCAACATGCAAATCATAGTATATAGCAGCGAGTGAAGCGTCGAAGGAGGAGATATAGCTGAAGAACTTCATCGGAGACCTTGGAGTTGTACCAACTATAAAGGAGCCCATGGAGATTTTTGTCACACCCCTGAAACCAAACGGCGGAAACGTCCGAGGGCTCGCGTGACTTAAATTGAATATCATCACAATGAATATACATGAATCACAACATAAACATCACCATGCATCAATACATTACAATTGATATTGTTCACATCCAGTACATTGTTTTAAATATTACACATTCATAACATAAATTGTTTGAGAGTTTTCAAAACATCACATCCTAACCTACTTGATATTACCCTTCAGCTTACCTGTTACCTGAGAATACAAGTTATTTTGAAAACGGTCAACATATGAAATGTTGGTGAGTTCATAAGCAGGGTTGTGATAAAAATGATTTGTGTAGTTTATAAAACCCAGAAAATCTGATATTTTCTGAAAAGACAATTGTTTACCAAAGTGTGAAGATCCATAAGTTGATGCATGAATGATTTCAAAACGTGTATAAAAGGGAGTTTTGTATTATAGTTATAGAAAAATACGAGCAAGTGGTGTTGATTTCCTCGAAAAACCCGATGTTTTCCGATAACATAAAATATAATTGTTTTTCAAATTGCTATACCGCCACAACGAATGATTTTGATTACTCTTCCTTGATTACTCGGATGGTATTGGATTAATTAATTATGTGAGTCGTTATAACCATGCATAATAATGACTATTTCGTCTGTCTTGGCAACCTAATGTACGCCGGGATTGATCTTAAAATTTTGTCACCCTAGACTGGCCGAGTCTAACTGTAGCGAACAGCTGAGGTGTGGGGGAGTCACCCCCGTATAGATCTATACACAAACTCTCGCTCTCCTTCCAGGAGACTTTGATTATAACTACAAACTACGAACGACACTTAGAGGTGTCGCCCGATATTACTCACTTAATCCAAACAAGATTGATTACTATTGATTAACGACCTGAATTTGTTTACTTTGATTACACATAAGCCTAACAAACGAGGAGAAGAGGAATACAAAGTCCTGCTACTTTCGTGAGTTATTTTAGGCTGTTGGGTATACGAAGGACACGTTGGCCCATTTCGCATTTGATTTACTTGGACCTTACTAGCAATGCTAATGGGCCACTAAGGCCCAATGGCACTTAAAAGCCATTGAGGGTCCCTTAAATATGAAATTGGGTCATAGCAGGCCCAATAACATTTATTATTATTATCCCTTGGGCCCAAAAATCATGTTAATGGGTCACAAAGGCCCAACAGGCATGATTGGAACTTTCAAGCCCAAAGTTTTGAATGTTTACTTGTTTTAGGTATCGTATAATTGTTGGAAGGTTTGATTGGACGATTGTTATTTTTGTATCGACACGAGACCGGTCGATTTGTTTATAACGATATTTGGATTTATACGTATATTCATCTCTCTATTTTCACGAGTTGTAGTTTTTGGTATTTTTGATTCAATTATCTTAAAAATAAAATAATTGGTTCAAAATGTTGGTTTGACCCTTTTCAGCCCTTCTTTAATTAAAATAACAATTTTTGTCCTTTATATATACAAAAGACATTTTAAGCCCTTAAACCATTTTCTTGACACCTTTGACCCATAGACTAGTTCAAGTGATATTTTTAACTCAAAACTTATTCTTTGGCAGTTTCAGCCCTTCCAGAAAAGTGTTTTTTGGTTAAAGCCCAAACTTTTTGCAACTTTTACAATTTTGGCCCAAAATCCAAAAACTTTACATTTTTGATCCTTTTTGGGAAAGAAAAGCATTTTAACCCTTGAAATAGTTTTGTTTAACTTTTTATCCACTGTTTTGAGGAATTTATCATTTCAGACCCTTGAAAATCATGTTTTTCGCAATTTTGGGCTTAGTGGGCCGAAAAGCCCAAAAAATTGGCCCATTAAGCTACAATTTACATTTCAAGTTCTTTAAAGAGCATAATATTCATAAAAATACTTATTTTAACTGTTTTGACTCTTTTGACCCTTATGAAAACCGTAAATGGTAATTTTTACCCAAACTTTTGTTTATTTGACAAGTTAAGCCCAAAAATGGGTTTTAGGTTACAATATGTTTATCATAATCTTGGAGGGTAATTTTCGTGACTTGTTTAGTGTAATACATCTTAGATCATGTTTGTTTTCCTTCTTGGGCCATAGATTTCGAGATTTCTTTCCTTTTTGCTTACATATTCAACACATAAGCACATAAAATCACACATACATACATGAAATCATACATAGCATACACATACACATAGATCTACACATTTTACTTGCATTCTCCCCCATAAAAACTTGTGAAAATCGAAAAGAGAGGGGTATGAACTCACTTGAGTTTGTGGGTTCGGTTTTGAAGAAGAATGGAAGAAGTTTGATGCTATTCTCGGCCTAGCAAGCTTCTTGGAGGATCTTTGGCTTAGATGAGTTCTAAGAGGCTAGATCACGAATTTTGTATGAGTTAAGGAGAGATTTTCGATAAAACAAAGAGTCTAGATTATGGATCCAAGCATCAACTTACCTAAGATGATGTCTCTTATGGAAAATCCTTCTTGAAAGCTCTTAAATCTCGAAATTTTTGATGAAGAAGAAAGAGTGTTCTTTGAGAGTGTTTGGAGAGAATTTGTGAGGTGTGTCTTTCCCTATGTGTTCTCGGCCGAAGAAGAAAACGAGAGGAAAAGAGAGAGAGTTGCATGGATGTATGGGATTGAGTATTATTTAGTGGTTAGTTTGCATGGATATCCCATGTATAATTGTGAGGTGGCATGTAGGAAAGTCAACTCTTCCTCCCCATGTTTTGTGGTTTGGGCCAAGAGAAGGGGAAGAAAGAAAAGAAATTTGGCCTTTTTGTGCTTAAGCCCATATTATGGTCCAATTAGATGATTTTTGGCCCAATTGGTCTTTGGAGAGGGTTCACGGTCCAAATAAATCAAGGAATGATTTTTATGGCCCATTAGGGCTATTTAGATTTGTGATGGCCCAATAAGGCCCATTGAATATAACCTAGTTCATTTTAGGCTTATAAGGCCCAAAATATTAAGTTTCATGCATATGGGTCCAATTAGGGCCGATTTAAGAGTTCTAAGTCCAAAATAGTCAAATTCGAAGCTTATTGGTCTATTAGGCCCAATAAGAAAATCCTAATCCAAAAATAAACTTAAATCGGGATTTTTAGGGTTTCCAACCTTTGTTGATTATTTGAATGCTTGTATAGGAATTTTGTTGTCATTGATTTAACACAATACATGTTCTCAAGTTTAACTACAATGTCACTCTTTGTTAAGTGTTTACAGCGTATCAGAATTCTTAGTTGTGACATCATCCCCCCGTTAGAGGGAATTTCGACCCGAAATTCTCTTGAAAACTAGATTTGAGAATGCGAGAATAGGTGAGGGTACTTCTGCTTCATTTGGTCTTCACGTTCCCATATGAACTCTGGTCCGCGTCTCGCGTTCCATCGAACTTTCACAATCGGAATGCGACTTTGCTTTGTACGCTTCACCTCCCTGTCCATGATTTCGACTGGTTCCTCTATGAACAGGAGATTCTCGTTGATTTCGATTTCTTCTAATGGAATGACGAGAGTCTCGTCGGATAAGCACTTCTTTAAATTGGAAACATGGAACACGGGGTGTACACTGCTGAGCTCAGCGGGTAGCTGCAGTCTATAAGCTACTGGACCGATTTGGGCAAGAATCTCGAAGGGTCCAATGTATCGAGGGTTTAGTTTTCCCTGTTTCCCAAAACGAATCACCCCCTTCCAGGGAGAGACCTTTAATAACACCCTATCCCCGACTCTAAATTCCAAGGGCTTTCGCCGCTTATCGGCGTAGCTCTTTTGTCTGTCTCGTGATGATTGCAGTCGGGCCCTGATCTGAATTATCTTCTCGGTCGACTCGCGTATGATTTCTGGTCCCGTTAGTGCATTGTCTGATGTTTTTCCTTTTGCTAACTGAGTGTCCCCTACATTTATGCCTGTACAATGCCTCGAAGGAGCAACTTTGAAACTTGAGTGGTAACTGTTGTTGTACGAGAATTCGATCAAAGGCAAGTGGATATCCCACGACTTTCCAAAGTCTATCACGCATGCGCGAAGCATGTCTTCTAGTGTTTGAATGGTTCGCTCGCTTTTCCCGTCCGTTTGTGGGTGGTAGGCGGTGCTCATGTCGAGTTGCGTTCCCATAGCTTTCTGAAGCGATTGCCAAAAGCGTGACGTAAACCTACTATCTCTATCTGAGTTGATAGATATTGGCACTCCATGGAGTCTCACGATTTCCTTGATATAGATCCTTGTCAGACGCTCCATCTTGTATGATTCTCTTATTGGCAGGAAATGGGCGGATTTTGTTAATCTGTCAACTACTACCCATATGGTATCCAAACCATCAGTCGACTTGGGTAGTTTGGTCACAAAGTCCATAGTAATCCTTTCCCATTTCCACTCGGGAATTACTGGTTGCTGTAATAATCCCGAGGGCTTCTGATATTCCACCTTTACTTTAGCACATGTGAGGCATTTGCTAACGTAAGTGGCAATCTCTGCCTTCATGTTAGGCCACCAATAATGTTACTTGATATCCAAGTACATTTTATCTGAACCCGGATGGACGGAGTATCGTGTTTTGTGGGCTTCATTCATGACTACTTCTCTGAATCCCCCAAGTTTAGGGACCCAAATGCGGTTCATGAAGTAATATGCTCCGTCCTCCTTCACTTTGAAATTCTTTTCCATTCCACGTAACGCTTCGCTCGTTCTGTTTTCTGCCTTCATGGCATCCGACTGGGCTGCTCTGATTTGCGAGGTCAGATGGGATTGGATGGTTATGGAGAGAGTCTTCAAACGACGATTTGAGTAATCCTTCCGACTCAAGGCATCAGCTACTATGTTAGCTTTACCTGGGTGGTACTTGATTTCGCACTCGTAATCGTTCAGCAACTCAACCCATCTTCGTTGCCTCATGTTTAACTCCTTTTGATTTAAGATGTGCTGGAGACTCTTATGGTCGGTGAAAATGGTGCACTTGGTACCATAAAGGTAGTGCCTCCAAATCTTCAAGGCGAAGACCACAACTCCTAATTCCGGATCATGGGTGGTATAATTCACCTCATGTGTCTTTAGTTGCCGGGACGCATAAGCTATCACCTTTCCACGCTGCATGAGTACACAGCCTAAACCCTGATTCGACGCATCACAGTAAACTACAAAGTCTTCTGTTCCTTCCGGTAGTGATAGTACCGGCGCACTGCAGAGTGCTTGCTTCAGAGTTCGGAATGCAGCTTCTTGCTTATCTGTCCATTCGAAGGGTACGCCCTTTTGTGTAAGCAAGGTAAGTGGCTTGGCTGTTATGGAGAAGTTCTGAATGAACCTCCTGTAGTAGCCTGCGAGACCTAAGAATTGACGAATTTCGGTGGGTGTTGTTGGGATCGCCCATCCTTCGATGGCTTTGACTTTAGAAGGATCCACATGTATCCCTTCTTGACTAACAACATGACCTAAAAAGTTCACACTACGGAGCCAAAACTCACACTTAGAGAGTTTTGGGTACAACCTTTCGGTTCGTAGGGTTTCCAGGATTTGTCAGAGATGTCGGCCGTGTTCTTCTTCGCTTCGAGAATAGACGAGGATATCGTCAATGAAAACGATGACAAAGTTATCGAGGAATGGTCGGCAGATTCGATTTATTAGGTCCATGAATGCGGCAGGGGCATTCGTTAGACCGAAGGGCATTACGACAAATTCATAATGTCCATAACGAGTTCGAAAGGCGGTTTTGGGGATATCCTCCTCCCGAACTTTGAGTTGGTGGTATCCAGATCGCAGATCTATCTTAGAGAAGTGACTTGCTCCTTGGAGTTGGTCAAATAGATCGTCGATTCTTGGAAGTGGATAGCGGTTTTTGATAGTGAGCTTATTAAGTTCCCTGTAGTCGATACACATCCTAAAGGTACCGTCTTTCTTCTTAACAAAGAGAACCGGAGCTCCCCAAGGTGAGAAACTGGGTCGGATGAATCCTTTGTCCAAAAGTTCGCTGAGTTGACTGGACAACTCTTGCATCTCCGCAGGAGCCAATCTGTAGGGTGATTTGGCGATGGGAGTAGCTCCTGGCACGAGGTCAATTCGGAACTCGACTTGTCTTTCTGGGGGTATCCCCGGAAGGTCTTCAGGAAATACATCCGGGAAATCGCAAGCCACATGGATGTTTCGAATACTGATCTCTTCTTTGGACTTATCCACTATATGAGCTAGAAACGTCAAGTCCTTCTTTCGTAGGTACTTTTGTGCCTTAATGCACGAGATAAGACGAAGGTTCGTGCTGGGTTTGTCTCCGTATATAATTAGGGTTTCGTGATTTGGGAGGTAAAGGCGAACGGCCTTCTCATGACACATAATTTCAGCATGGTGGGGGCTTAACCAGTCCATGCCGATAATCACATCAAAACTCCTAATGGAAACAGGCATTAAGTTTATTTGAAAGACGTGATGATTTAAGGCCAGGGTACATCCGATGTAGATTTCCCCAGTGGATTCTGTTTTCCCATTAGCCATTTCCACCGTAAAGGTTTCATTAAGCTTCTGAGGTGGTTGTTTTAACAAGTGTTTAAATTTATTACTCATAAAACTTCGTTCTGCCCCAGTATCAAATAGGATGAATGCATAAGTGTGGTTTAGGAGAAACGTACCGGTGACAACAGCGGGATCCTGAACCGCTTCTCCCTGACCCATGGTTAGCACTCTTCCTGTTCCTCCATTCCCAGGGTTGTTGTTGTTGGGGCAGTTTCGACAGAAATGCCCAGTCTTTCCACACCCATAGCAGGTAGGGCTTGATCCTGCATTATTGCCGATGTTGTTGGTATTGTTGTTGTTGCGGTTGTTGTTGTTTCCTTGTTGCTGGTTTTATGGAGGATAGGTCCTGCAATATTTTGCCGTGTGACCCTTCCGATTGCAACTGGTACAATGCATCTCTCTGCATTCACCATTATGATGAAGATTGCACTTGTTGCACTTTGGGAGATTCCCGGAATACTGCCTAGGGGCACTTGGATTAGCTGAGACTGGAGCATGTGGTGTGGAGGGAACTTGGGTGGTTGCAGCATTGATTGTCAATGTTTGTTGTTTCTTTGACGACTCTGAGCCTTGTCGCCCTTTTCTCTTTTTGTTCTTTCCCTTCTTATTGTCACTCTCCTTCTTGCCTTCAGTTTCCACTGGCTTCTCGCCCTTCTTGTTGTTGTGGTCGTACAGTTTCTTAGCCAACCTCTTGGCACTGTCGAAGGTTTCAGGATTTGCAGCTATCACATTTCCTTGAATTGGGGACGTTAATCCCCAGATGAATCGTTCGATCTTCTTTCCCTCTGAAGTGATCATGCCAGGGCACAATAGTGACAGCTCGCTAAACCTTGATATATATGCATCTATATCAGAGTTTCGGACGGTGAGATTCCACAGCTCTTTCTCTATTTTCTGAATTTCGCCTCGTGGGCAGTACTCGGCCATCAACATTTCTTTCAACTCTGCCCACGGCATAGCGTTGGCTACGGGGAGAGTCATGGCCTCTACATGTCCATTCCACCAGGTGAGAGCCTGGTCAACAAATGTGCATGCGGCAAACTTCACTTTCACCTCCTCGGGGCATTCACATATTTCAAATATTGATTCCACCTTTTCCATCCATCTCTTTAGGGTTATCATTCCACCTGTGCTAGTAAAGGTCTGTGGCTTGGCGTTGGTGAAATCCTTGTAGGAGCATGTCTTGGTAGGTCCTTGATTTATTCCGTTGTTCGGACTTCCAGCTCCTTGTCCATTGACTCCACCATTGTTCCCTTGGTGGATTTGCGCCATGGCCGCAGTAACCGCAGCAGATACAGCTGCTTGGAATGCAGCTGAGTTGACTTCGGGTGTGGTTGGTCCAGGGTTTCCACGGGTTGGTCGTTGGGGCATCTTTTTGTCATTGAACGGAAAGATGTTGAGCGACTATGATTTTTTGTGAGATTGTGGTCCTGTAAACTAGGTGTATGGTGTATACTTAAGTGGTTCCGCATGTTAACATACAATCATGGATACATAACACATAACAGATAACAACATCACAATATAACACATAAAAATTTTCCATTAATATTATCTGCATTTTTGTTACATGAAAATTTGCTCGAAGGAGCATACATAAGTGGTGCAAGTTCGGCAACCTAACGACTCTATGAGTATTGTAATCACTTAAACGTAGAGTTGATGGTACATAGCATAGCATAATACTAAGGATAGATATGACTAGTCCTAACACTCTAAGGAGCGCTCGACGGCGGTAGTAAGGTCATATAACGAAGTGTTGTACCAACAATTGGGCCATCTCAGTCATTTCTCCAATGACTTCATCTCTTTCCTGTCCAGCTTGCACCGCTCGTGCTTCCATGGCGAATAGCTGTTGCCGCAGAGCAGCAATCTTAGCTTCCGGAGAGCGATTTTCCCCCAGGCTCATCCTCGATCATCCTGTGGGCAACTAAGACCTGATGAAACTGAATGCCTTGGTGTTCTCCTTCCATTGCGACTGAGAGGAGGTATATGAATAAACTATTATTACTCCTAAGATGTCTTAGTTATTATGTAATTTGAGTTGATGTTCTTTTCTTGGTAACAAGGGGTATGTTTTTAGGTTTACCGTCCATCGAGGTTTTTACCGAGGCATGTGATAGTTGTACTTCGGAGAAAATGTAGTTGATCAGGCTACATTCACCCCTTACTACAACCATGAACAGTCCCGACTTAACCGAGATGTCAGCATTATCTTATTTGATTTGGTATTATGTTCTTTTTCCAATATCGCACAAGTAAAGGTGTTTTTATCATTGTGTTTTATTTTGTTTTGTTCAGAGTTGTTTTAGTCCCTCTTTGGTTTATAGTTGCATATCAATGTGTGGTTAGATATGCCAGTTCACTATAAACAGAGCTCTGATACCAACCTGTCACACCCCCGAAACCAGACGGCGGAAACGTCTGAGGGCTCGCGTGACTTAAATTGAATATCACCACAATGAATATACATGAATCATAACATAAACATCACCATGCATCAATACATTACAATTGATATTGTTCACATCCAGTACATTGTTTTAAATATTACACATTCATAACATAAATTGTTTGAGAGTTTTCAAAACATAACATCCTAACCTACTTGATATTACCCTTCAGCTTACCTGTTACCTGAGAATACAAGTTATTTTGAAAACAGTCAACATATGAAATGTTGGTGAGTTCATAAGCAGGGTTGTGATAAAAATGATTTGTGTAGTTTATAAAACCCAGAAAATCCGATATTTTCTGAAAAGACAATTGTTTACCAAAGTGTGAAGATCCATAAGTTGATGCATGAATGATTTCAAAACGTGTATAAAAGGGAGTTTTGTATTATAGTTATAGAAAAATACGAGCGAGTGGTGTTGATTTCCTCGAAAAACCCGATGTTTTCCGATAACATAAAATATAATTGTTTTTCAAATTGCTATACCGCCACAACGAATGATTTTGATTACTCGGATGGTACTGGATTAATTAATTATGTGAGTCGTTATAACCATGCATAATAATGACTATTTCGTCTGTCTTGGCAACCTAACGTACGCCGGGATTGATCTTATGATTTTGTCACCCTAGACTGGCCGAGTCTAACTGTAGCGAACAGCTGAGGTGTGGGGGAGTCACCCCCGTATAGATCTATACACAAACTCTCGCTCTCCTTCCAGGAGACTTTGATTATAACTACAGACTACGAACGACACTTAGAGGTGTCGCCCGATATTACTCACTTAATCCAAACAACATTGATTACTATTGATTAACGACCTGAATTTGTTTACTTTGATTACACATAAGCCTAACAAACGAGGAGAAGAGGAATACAAAGTCCTGCTACTTTCGTGAGTTATTTTAGGCTGTTGGGTATACGAAGGACACGTTGACCCATTTCGCATTTGATTTGGACCTAACTAGCAATGTTAATCGGCCACTAAGGCCCAATGGCACTTAAAAGCCATTGAGGGTCCCTTAAATATGAAATTGGGTCATAGCAGGCCCAATAACATTTATTATTATTATCCCTTGGGCCCAAAAATCATGTTAATGGGTCACAAAGGCCCAACAAGCATGATTGGAACTTTCAAGCCCAAAGTTTTGAATGTTTACTTGTTTTAGGTATTGTATAATTGTTGGAAGGTTTTATTGGACGATTGTTATTTTTGTATCGACACGAGACCGGTCGATTTGTTTATAACGATATTGGGATTTATACGTATATTCATCTCTCTATTTTCACGAGTTGTAGTTTTTGGTATTTTTGATTCAATTATCTTAAAAATAAAATAATTGGTTCAAAATGTTTGTTTGACCCTTTTCAGCCCTTCTTTAATAAAAATAACAATTTTAGTCCTTTATATATACAAAAGACATTTTAAGCCCTTAAACCATTTTCCTGACACCTTTGACCCATAGACTTGTTCAAGTGATATTTTTAACTCAAAACTTATTCTTTGGCAGTTTTAGCCCTTCCAGAAAAGTGTTTTTTGGTTAAACCCCAAACTTTTTGCAACTTTTACAATTTTGGCCCAAAATCCAAAAACTTTACATTTTTGATCCTTTTTGGGAAAGAAAAGCATTTTAACCCTTGAAATAGTTTTGTTTAACTTTTTATCCACTGTTTTGAGGAATTTATCATTTCAGACCCTTGAAAATCATGTTTTTCGCAATTTTGGGCTTAGTGGGCCGAAAAGCCCAAAAATTGGCCCATTAAGCTACAATTTACATTTCAAGTTCTTTAAAGAGCATAATATTCATAAAAATACTTATTTTAACTGTTTTGACTCTTTTGACCCTTAAGAAAACTGTAAATGGCAATTTTTACCCCAACTTTTGTTTATTTGACAAGTTAAGCCCAAAAATGGGTTTTATGTTACAATATGTTTATCATAATCTTGGAGGGTAATTTTCTTGACTTGTTCAGTGTAATACATCTTAGATCATGTTTGTTTTCCTTCTTGGGCCATGGATTTCGAGATTTCTTTCCTTTTTGTTTACATATTCAACACATAAGCACATAAAATCACACATACATACATGAAATCATACATAGCATACACATACACATAGATCTACACATTTTACTTGCATTCTCCCCCATAAAAACTTGTGAAAATCGAAAAGAGAGGGGTATGAACTCACTTGAGTTTGTGGGTTCGGTTTTGAAGAAGAATGGAAGAAGTTTGATGTTATTCTCGGCCTAGCAAGCTTCTTGGAGGATCTTTGGATTAGATGAGTTCTAAGAGGCTAGATCACGAATTTTGTATGAGTTAAGGAGAGATTTTCGATAAAACAAAGAGTCTAGATTATGGATCCAAGCATCAACTTACCTAAGATGATGTCTCTTATGGAAAATCCTTCTTGAAAGCTCTTAAATCTCGAAATTTTTGATGAAGAAGCAAGAGTGTTCTTTGAGGGTGTTTGGAGAGAATTTGTGAGGTGTGTCTTTCCCTTTGTGTTCTCGGCCGAAGAAGAAAAAGAGAGGAGAAGAGAGAGAGTTGCATGGATGTATGGGATTGAGTATTCTTTAGTGGTTAGTTTGCATGGATATCCCATGTATAATTGTGAGGTGGCATGTAGGAAAGTCAACTCTTCCTCCCCATGTTTTGTGGTTTGGGCCGAGAGAAGGGGAAAAGGAAAAGAAATTTGGCCTTTTTGTGCTTAAGCCCATATTATGGTCCAATTAGACGATTTTTGGCCCAATTGGTCTTTGGAGAGGGTTCACGGCCCAAAATAAATCAAGGAATGATTTTTATGGCCCATTCGGGCTATTTAGATTTGTGATGGCCCAATAAGGCCCATTGAATATAACCTAGTTTATTTTAGGCTTATAAGGCCCAAAATATTAAGTTTCATGCATATGGGTCCAATTAGGGCCCATTTAAGAGTTCTAAGTCCAAAATAGTCAAATTGGAAGCTTATTGGTCCATTAGGCCCAATAAGAAAATCTTAATCCAAAAATAAACTTAAATCAGGATTTTTAGGGTTTCCAACCTTTGTTGACTATTTGAATGCTTGTATAGGAATTTTGTTGTCATTGATTTAACACAATACATGTTCTCAAGTTTAACTACAATGTCACTCTTTGTTAAGTGTTTACAGCGTATAAGAATTCCTAGTTGTGACAATTTTCTATGATAGCAACAGTGTGGTTACCTTATCCAAAGAACCAAGAGATCATCGCAGATCAAGACACATCAACAGAAAATATCACTTCAAAAGACATCAAGTAGAAGAGGGACTCATCGTGGTTAAGAGGGTATCGTCAGAAGAGAATCCATTTGGAAAAGGTGTATAAGCCCATAACTATAATTGGTATGTACTTGACCCGATAGTAGCATGGTCCATTTGGGTTGCATTCATCAAAGCAATATGTTAGGAAGGATATTTGGGTAAGAGGTTAATTATGATTTATTAATATATTATAAGTATAATATATTAATTGAGGAATCATATTATTTAATTAATATTGATCAAGAATTAATTTAAGAATTAATTTAGTGATCAAAAGAGACTAATTAGAATGATACATATGAGTTGGGCTAAAGATCCATGGTAGTATTTGTGATGGGCTTATGGGTTAATCCATCAAGTGGTTATCCAAATCAAATGGATGGGTCATGGGCTAATGTGTATGGATTAGGGTTACACATGACCCTTGAGATTCTACACATTATATATATATATATATATATATATATATATATATATATATATATATATATATATATATATATATATATATGTATGTATTTATAAGCTTGAAGTCGGTTATACCTTGCAGTCCAAGAAGAAGAATCTGATTTTATAGTCTCCATAACCTCTCTATATTCCTCCTAAATTTTTCTTGGTGTTTTGTGATTCCATTTGAGGCATCACACTATTGGTGCTAAGCTTTCTTGACGCCAAGTTATTCAAGCTACTACACAAGGTAATATTCTAACTAGTTTTTTATGATTCAAATATCAACTTGCATACTAGTTTAGGCTTCATGCTTTAGAAAAATGTTTATTGCATGTATAATAGAGAAAACTTAGATCCAAAGCATTAGGGTTGTATGTGCACCACAGGGATGTTAGAGTACATAAAACCTAACAATAGGATGGTTGTTATGTTAGTGATCTGTTAGATCAGTATCCTGGTTATAGGATTATGCTATGTTAGTGGTCCGTTAGATCAGTATCCTGGTTATAGGATGGTTTCTATGTTAGTGATCGGTTAGATCGGTATCCTGGTTATTGGATGGTTGCCATGATTAGTGATGTGTTAGATCTGTATGACTATCTGTAATTGCTAGCTAACGTATGATATTATGTGCACATGTTTGTTGGTTTGGGGGATTGGGTTGAGGCAGGTCCTGATTTGTGTTGTAGGCCAAGATACCCAGGGCAGACTGGATAGACTGCAGACTCGGCTAGCGCATACTAATCAGGCCGAAGTCCCGACGAGTGGTCCGAATAGGCTGAAGGCCTTGAGAGGGGGTCCAGACGTGTCGATGGCTCGAAGAGCAGTCCGGATAGACTGATGGCTCATTATACATGTTGTGTTTGTTTATATGATATGGTTATATCTGTATGGCGTTGGTATTTTGGGGGAACTCACTAAGCTTCGGGCTTACAGTTGTTGATTATGTTTCAGATACTTCTGATGATCGCGGGAAGGCGAAGGTGTGATCGTGCACCTCCTTATATTTTCATGATTTGATTTTGGGGATACTCTGATGTTTAAACTCTTTTGAAAACAAATTGTAATAATTTAATGGTTTTAAATGTTTAAAAAAGTTTTAAAATTTTGTGAATTTTTATGGATGTTACATCGAATTTTTCCTTGGTTTGATCCATAATTCGATTTTCTCTCTCTAGAATACTTGTTTGTGTCACTTTCTCTCTCTAGAAAACCCATTCAAAAACACTTTCTCTCTCTAGAAAATTCTCTAGTTTTGTGATCATAGTGTATTTGGATCATGATTCTTGGGTTGTGATCATTAAAGATGTAAAATAAAAAGTCATTGAAAATCAATTCTATAGATTATTGTTGAAAGGCGGGTTGATTTCATGGAATACTTTGGTTTCTTATGGAGGTTTGAAGGATGATCATGGAAGATTGATATTTCAACCACTTTCAAAGATTGAATGCTTGCTTGGACCTTCCATGCTCATGTTATGTTCTAGTAAAAATCGAAAGGAAGGAGAAGAAAGAGATTTGTTTAATAAGAGATACATTGCTCTTATTGATAAACCAAGTGATCTTCATGCTCTTAAGTTTGTTGAAGTTCAAGACTATGAAATTCAATGTGATGTTCTTGATGTTCATGATAAGAAGATTCAAGTTGATTCTCATGAAGATAAAAAAGGTTTTTTCTCAATTAGAGTTCAAACCGATGATATTTTGTGTTCTTGTGATTCGTTTGAAGGCATGATTCCTTATCGAAAGTCGTTAATCCAAGAAATTCACAAGTATCAAACTCCAAAAGATTTGATTCAAACTTGAAAAGTTGAAGTTGTCAAGAATGAAGTGGTTCTTGAAATCAATCTTCAAGATGCAAAAAGATGAGAAAGAAAAATAAGATAAGATTAAACGGAAGAACAAGCGGGTTTACTCACAAAAATCGACAAATGTTATTGTGAAGCCAAAATCCGTGAAGAAAATTTGGGTTCCAAAGCAACAATCTCCAAGTGTTGCATTGAATTTGAAGCCAAGAGCCAAAGGTGTTGATGGTTCTTATGAAGATATCCTTGGATCGTTGAAGAACACGAAGAACACGAAGAACGAGTTGTACACCATGCATCGTGGGTGGTATAATGTTCAAATTGGAGATTTTTTCGTTCTGACAAAAGAACCAAGATCTTCTAATTTTGATTCGTTCGTTGCTAATGGAACTCATATAATCAAAAAGGTATCTCAAATTCTCAAATGGATTGCAAAATATCCATGATTTCGATTAATGCTTTGCGTTTTTCATTTTTGATCGTCTTGACTCATTGGATCTAATCCGTTTCAATCCCATTGATTGATCCAATATTTTTTTAAACATCAAGCTCAAAACAACCATTTAATTTTGTTTGATTGTTTCAATCCCATTGGATCTAATCCGTTTCAATCCCATCGATTTAATTGTAAAGTCAAACTGAAAGTCAAAATTTGTGTTCATTGAAATTTTGAGTTTGATTGAAGACCCAAAATTGTTTTGAGTAGATATCGAGTTTGATTAGATTGAATCGACACTACCTTAATTTTAGTTTGATGTTCGATTTTGATTTGTATTCTCGGTCTCATATGCTCGATGGTAAATGGATGAAGAACTTCATATGAGTTTTTCATTTGATTTAGAAAATTGATTTTGAAGAAAAAGAATCAGTTGATTTCGAAAGTTTGAGTATCGATTGATGCGTGGGTATGTTGACAAAGAAGGCTATAATGTTGTTCTTGTTCGTATCTTGGAAACGTACTTAGAGTCGAACTCAAGTTTGATAAGTGTTCGTTAACAAGATTGAGTCAAAATTGAAACTGGTTGAGATGCTGATTTAATTTTTGAACCTTAGGAATCGAATCAATTTACTGAAATCAAATGGTATTGGGTGTTCAGTCGAAATTTGGAATCGACTTGGTTTGAGTTGATTTTGATTTCGAAGATTTGCAGTCAATTTTTGATAGTTGGGAACGAACTGAGACTCGCTATCGATAGTCAAAGGTCGATTGATGACGAACAGTTGGGTTACGTAACAGAAAACGAAGCCTATGTTGGATTTTGGAATCAATCGACGTTCATTATCATGATTTCAAAGGTTTGGAGTTAAAATTTTGGATCAACTATTTCGCTGATTGGGTATCAAGGACGAGAGTTGACTGGAACAAGAGGAGTTGGATTCGATGGTTAATAGCTTGAAATCAGGTTCGATGGTAGATGGTTTGGGGACGAACAAGAATCGACTTGGAAAATGAACAGATTCAACTGGGAATTGGAAAGACTGTGGTCGATGGTCGAATGGTTATATATAATCAACAATCGGTACTTGATGATCTTAAAGGATTCCTTAGCAACGGGCTGAAGAGTAGATGGTCGACTTGATATTGTGTAGTTGAATGAAAAGCGAATGAATGGTTTTGTGTAGTTGGATACAAGCTTGATAACGAAGGCTGTATTTTGGGAATTCAATTTTAGGGTCACTGTAATGAAAAGCGATGAACGAAGCTGAATGATCAAGATATGTAAATGTTCACTATTCAATGTTCAAATGGCTTCGTTTTCGACTTTCCTCTAACTAATTAAGAAGGCGCTCCGTTGTTGAGGAACATACCCATTTCGTTGACGAATTCTTGAAACTAAAAGCAAAGCGTGTAGAATTCGTTACCTGTAAGAACGAAGTGAAGAGGAACATGAAACTTTCGAATTGGGTCCCTAATCTTTACACGATATGGCACAAATTGTCCAATTTCGACACGATGAAAATATTTTGTGAAGAAAGCTGAAGTTTCTCATTTAGCCCCTACAATTTCGAAATGTTGGCAAAAATTACCCAACTTCGAAATTGGGCTAACAATTCTGAGAAATGGAGAATTTTACGAGTTCAGTCCCTACAGTTAATGCGAAGTTACACTTTATGCCCAGTTTCGCAATTGGGGGAGTGTTTCGCATCTTAAGCTGTTTTTGGCACAACGGGTCCCTACAGAATTCTGAAAGTGACAGTTTTTACCTGGATTTTGGAAATTCTTGCAACTCTCACCCAAAAGTCGAAAATTTTCACAAAAATTGGAAATTTTTCGAGACTTTTTTGTGATTGTTTTTCCATTCAAATTTTTCGATGTTTCATTTTTGGCACACATCAAGGGGGATTTATGTGAAGATTATTCATCGGGTGCTTCTCAACCTTAATGAGTTTTATAATCATTTTTTTATTATAAAAAGGGAGAGAATGAAGAGTGGGCATTCTAAGCTTCGGGTATTCATTTGCGGATTTGAAGACCGATATCACTTCGAGGGGGAGTTTGGTCTTGATCGCGCAAGCTCGTTGGATATTGAAGCCGGAAAATCCAATCCTAACTTTGAGGGGGAGAATTTTAGGGTGCAAAGTCAAGCTTGGATGTGTGTGCTTACCCTCTTGTATTGTGTAATGAGTTGTATTTCCTATAAACAGGAAGTAAGTGACACTCATATTAAAGTAATGAACACTTTGAGAGCATTAGTTTAGAGCGAGAATTATTGCAACCCATTTGTACTCTTTCTAATCAATATAAAGAGAGCTAAACCCAGATTTATTTACTCCATGTGTTCATGATATGTATGATGATTCACTAGATCTTTCATATTCCGCATTTTTCATCATAATCAATACCACTACAACATGCCCCGGGATAGACATTTTTCTGGAAATGGTTCTCAGTACTTATTGGTGCGAGCCGCTTGTTTAGTTTTTTTTGCCTTAGGCAAGTATTTTTCTTTTCCTGGCTGTACTTTCTCTATTGGCATCCGCTTAATCTTAGCATCGGCCCTCTTTTTTTATATAGGTTTACCTGGGAAAGGCGTGCAAGGCATTTTTCCAACAGGGAGTGTCCCTACAGTGTCTGTGCGTTGGAACCCCGGGTGTTCCCTAGGTGTGCTTCCTCGTGGTCGACCGTGTTTCTGTGCATGATGAAGCTTGATGTTTCTGGGCGAATAGCTTTTCTAAAGACGATTCTCAAATTTCTTCGCGCTTAAGTTATATCCGCCCAGCTCCACTCCAAGGGCGAGTGTTTTTCTCTTCCTTCCTACACTCACCTTACCACAACTCTCAGGCATCCACGTGTTCCCTGTGCACCGTCACTTGGGGATTTGGCTGGGAGCATCCCATATGGGTGGTCATTCGAACACAGTCTAAACCTGTCGAAGGTTTTCATGAATTTATCGCTTTTTTGGATTGGCCTCTTTGTCGGACAATGTTGTGTCAACCTTGATGGTTTCTTCTTGAGGTGCCCGTTCGACCTTGGGATATCTGCGTGTGTCTGTCACTCTCTGATCTGTTTCCCCATGATTCTGACAAGTGGGACCTTGGTTGAGGGTTGTAGATCTTCTTTCCAGGAGGTTGGGAGTTGGCGGAAGCAGTGTTCATAAAGAATGGCAGTGTTGCGGCCATTATCGATTAACACTCGATGAATTTGCTTGAGATGCACGTAGGCCGTTATATTGAGTGGGTCCCTGGGATTCTAGTTGGGCATGCATGGGTCTTTCAATGAGAAGCTAATATTGAGGATGTTTTTAGGGAGTACCTCAATATGGTTGTCTGTCTCTTCGTGCTCGCTTCGCTCAAGACGTCTCGTGATGGTAAGAATTTCCTCCTTAACGTGGCACTTGCCCCCATCTTTTTGATCTCGCGTATTCCTCTGGTCAGGGTCAGACTTGGACCTCGAGTCCATGGAAATTGCTATGAGGTCGCCCGTTAGGTGTTTTTCCCATTTCCTTCCTCAGGACCGTGCACTCGCCGGTGTCGTGATTACTCTTGTGGTAGTTACATTACTTCCCATTTTCTTTGTCCACCTTTGGAGGTGTTTTCTCAACCGCATGCACCTCAACCGATGACTCCGGGGCTCATCCTTGCTAAAGGGGAGAAATATGCAAGGTAGGTATCTTGAGTGTCGGCTGTGCTTGTCGTGGCTTCTGTCATGTTGGTCTCGGTGATTGGGGTATGCATGGGAGTTTTCTTCCTCTTGCTTGATATACGCGTTTACGATGACTTTCAGGTTGGCTTCCTTCCGTTCCCCGCCTTCAATTTGTCGGAGGTATTTTTCGACTTTGTATTTTTGAGTTTGTCTCTCGACTGAGGTACCGTCCAATAGACCTTGGGCGAAGGCACCAGTTGCAAGGAACTCTTTGTGACTCGGAACGTTGAGTGTCGCCAGTGTGAATCTATCATAATACGCTTGTATCGACTCTCCCTCTTTTTGCTTGCATGACATTATGGAGTTTGCATCTCCCTTCCCCTTTAGTAGTTGCATGAAATTGCTTAGTAAAAGGTATCTCAACTGTTAGAAGCCCGCGATGCTACCTAGTCACAATGCCTTAAACCATTTTGCGGCGTTACCGGATAACGTAACAGGGAAATATGTACACATGAAACATTTGCCATCCTTTGTGAAGTCATCGTCCACTCATAGGTGTTGATGTGCTCGTCGGTGCCAATTGCTCCATCGTACTTGGGGATATTTGGTATCATTGCCGAATGCGGGATCTCATACTGCAAGAGTTCCTGGAAAAAGGCAGCACTGGTGCTCCTTGTCGGGATTTCCATGTGAGGATATGGAAAACCGTCGTACATCGTAAATTACTGGGCGTAATACGGGTTTCCATATGTTTGATTGTACATTGCTGCTTGCAATATGTATGGTTGTTGCTGGCAGCACGATTGCATGGTTTGCTGCAGTTGTGAGTTGTGCTCTGCCTGCTGGTGCATGCTCGAAATTGACCCCTGGTGCTGTTGGACGAGAGTGCTCATCTTGTGTGCCAATGGAAGGTGAGGGTTAGGCTCTCCTTCCAGTGGTGTTTGATGGTTCGATCTGTACGACTGCTAGAAATAGGGGTTGAACATTATAGGTTATTGAGCGAAAAGCAAGATATGTGACCTTCCTGTTACTGGAGAGAATTGGTAGCTTGATGTTGAGTAGTGTGTGGAGGACGAGATGGTTCCTGGGGACCAGGTGTTCGTCCCTGCCTGTTTTGGTTGTGTTTGCGGTTGAGAAACCGCCGGTTGCGACTGCTGAGTCGACAGTAAGGACTGATGGGTTAGCGGTTGCGACTGTTGAGTCGCTGTCAACTGAGGGGCTGTGATCGCGGTTGCAACCGGTTGCTCTGTTGTAACGAGTAATGGCCGCCATAGGGTGGTGATTGTTGCCGCTATGGTTACCATTATTGGACCTGACGTCTGTGTCTCTGGCGTGTGGGTAGGGGCTTGTCCATCTGAGGCAGATGGTTGTGTGCAATCGAGCGACGACATTGACCTAACCGGGCTCATTTCTCCCCTGCCGGACGCCGCAGGTGTCTTTCCCGTCATTGCCTCCGTCTAGGGTTGTTCTAAGGTTGTGTAACTCTAAGTACATGCACGGATGGCGCAAAATGTTGTGATATGTCTTCGAGCTTAATGATGTTGGTGGATCGCGTCGTATGGTTAAGCCTAAGAATCACAGCAAAGAAAGATCCGATGTTAGTCGTCGTCCGGGAGGGGCTCCCGGAACAAGAGTCCAACGGTCTAGTCAGTAAGTGTATGGGAGAATTAGGATTCAGTATTAGATGGAGAGAGGCGATCCCTTCTTCCGAAGAACAAGGGTACTTTTATACATGTTGACCGGCAAGCATGTCCCCAACATCACCTTCTGCCTTGTTTGGATTGTTAGGACGTAGAGGCGTCCTAATGGTGAATCGTGCACCACTAGTGGTTATCCGCTATTGGTGCAGAGTTACTGAGAAGCGGCGCTCTGAGCACTGCACTTGTCGTTATGGGGAGCAATCTGGTACTATTTTGGCCTATTATGGGCCTTGGAGTTAGGACGTCGGGACTGAAGCACGAGACCGCAAGGGCGAGGGCCTGGACCTAGCACATACGTCGGGTAACGACCGTTATCTAGGTCGTCCAATGGATAATCATCCCGTTATCTTTGGCGTATTCTCAGAAGGATACGCTAACAGTAAATAATATACTATTACATATAATGAAATATTTAATATTAAACTTATTATTTTTTATGAAATGTTCTAATTGGTTTCAAATTTTTGTTGTTATATTAATATATTATTACAGATTACCAAACTTTTTATGTTAAGATTAACATGTACTATTATCGTTTTTTTGTTGGTGAACATTTGAAACATGCAATTTTATATGAAATAATTTACAAATTGATATGGTTGACATTTATATATTGTTACAATAATTACCTACCAAAATTTGTATTTAACATTTGTTACACCTATGGAATGTCTAACAAAATATGAAAATGTCTAAATTGAAACATAATTTGAAAAAATAAAAATAAATAAATAAATTTATATATATATATATATATATATATATATATATATATATATATATATAATTACTTTATGCATATATGAATATATAAAATTAATATTAGGAATATCCACCGTTGATAATGGAATCATCAATTCTAAAAACAATGGTTGAATTTTAAACCAAAAGCATACCAAAATTTGAATAAATTTATGTATCATCCCAATTCCTTTGTTTCACTCTTTAATCACTCAAAATTCATATTTCTTTTATATCTCTGAAAAAACCCTAATCTTACGTGAATCGTTCTTCCTTACTAATTTTTCAAATGGAAAAATCATCAAAGATTGATACTTCATCATAAACAGATTACAAATTTGGCTCTTATAATTATGCTGTTGATCTTGATATCTCTCACTACAACGAGAAACTACGCATTATAATAGAGATCATCAAAAATTCCAATCTCCATGGGCCCTTCACAAAATACACTAAAAACTACTCGATCCATTTTCTGAAACGGGCATATTCATCAGCATAAGTTGATAGAAAAATGACAAGTGATTTTTGAGACGATAGACAAAGAAAAAGTGCTACTTCCAAGGAAGAAATTTCTCAAAGGCATAGGGTTTACTCTTCAAAAACCCAAACCTAATTATATAGTACCTTCTTCAGAACAACTGAAACGATGATGAAACATATGGGATATGACGATGAATATCCAATTCTAACCAACTGCAAAAAAGCTAAGTTCCCTACTGTTTGGCATTTTCTTATTCATTTATGAATCATTGTTTGACTGGCAAAATTGGAGGAACGAATTCTCCCAATTCATTATGGTTGAATGTAATTTGGGGACTTTTCTATGACAAACTTGTGGATGTTGGAACAATTATGTGGATCGATTTCAAGCAATATATCAAACCAATGAAAACAACAACAATTCAAAGTGCTAGATTCTGGTCTCTCTGCATCAGAAGTTTATGTGGAACTACAAAATCAAATGAAAATGAAGAAGTATTTGAACCAACATTCCTAAAACACTACACTCCTATTGACAAGTCTCCCAAAGAATCATTCTCTCTTCCATCATAAATGTTAAATCTTATCGATAGCAACTCATCATTGTTAAGAAAATACATCAAACAATCAAAAATCTCAAGGAAAGAACTACAGTTCCAATCATTGAGAAATAAGTCCTTGAAGAAGAAAATAATAACTCTACGGATGATGAAGATAAAATTCCACTAAAATGCAAGGCTATGAAAGGTCCTTCACCTGCTCCCAAGAAAAAGAAGACTACTGATATTAATCATCCTACTGAAGAAGACCATTCCTCCACAGATAATGAAAACATAGCACAAAGTATGCTTTCTGATAACAATTTTGTTGGATTAGGTGTATAAGCCCATAACTATAATTTGTATGTACTTGACCCGATGATAGCATGGTCCATTTGGGTTGTAACACTCTGAAACAATTTCATAGGATGGATACTTGAGAAAGAGGTTTTTGAGATTTATTAATATATTATAAGTATAATATATTAATTGTGGAATCACATTATTTAATTAGTATTTATCAAAAATTAATTTGGTATTAATTTAGTGATAAAAAGAAACTAATTAAAGTTACAGGGACTGATTAAGTAAATCAGTAATACTTCTTATTGGGCTCATGACTCATGTTCATTAGAGTTGGACTAAACCTATGCGAAAGTCCATAAAGGTTTATCCCAAAAGACTAAGAAATATGAAGAGTCATTAGGGTTTGCATGGTTGTAATCTTAAGCTATAAAAGACGTCCCTAACACCTAAAATTGGCACTCATGCATGCTAAAGTAGTGGCTAGCTGATTTTGAACTCCCAAGCCTCTCTCTCAAGTCCATTCTCTTGTTCTTGGTTTGTTATAAAACATTTGAGGCATCACACTTGAGGTGTTAGGCTCCTAAAGGTCAAAGACAAGCAAGCTGCTACACAAGGTACTCTTCTAACTGTTTTTATGTTTTAAATGTTACCTTGCATGCTAGTTTAGGCTTTATGCTTTGGAAAACATTGTTGCATGTATAATTAGAGAAAACTAAGATCCAAAGCATTAGGGTTGGTTGTGGACCATAGGAATGTTAGAGTACATAAATCCCATCAGTGGTATCACAGCTTAAGGTGTTTTCTATTATATTGATGCAAATGTGTGATTTTCAAAGTTGGAAAAATGACTTTTCTGGCCATTGTCTGATGAAATCAACGAGTCCATATATGGACTCGATGAGTTGGATGAGTTTTACCATGAACTCAATGAGTCCAAAGCCTAGCTCGACGAGTTGGCTCATCTGGTGGCAGATTTTTCGAGTTTTTGACCTATTTTGGATTAGGATCATTACCACAAACTTTTTTGGTTCATAAAATTTGATTTTACTAGTATGGTAATGTTTATCCCTCATCCAAAACCACGAATTTTATCAAAAATTTAAAACAATTAATTAATTTTATGAAAAACTAATTATTGGTAAAATTTGAAACTATCTTGAATATGAACTACGTCAAATTGGTAAATGAGGAATTATATGATAATTGGATTAGTTTAATTAGATCTATATTTTCTTGAAAAGTTCCATAACTTGTCCTCAAGTTGTGGAATATGAAAAGTCTTTATTTATGAAACCATTAACTATTGTAAATTAGAGAATTCAAAAGATCTTGAAAGGTTTCATAACTTGTCCTCAAGTTTGGAATTTGAAAGGTCTCATTCATGAAACATTAAAATTCATAAGTTATGGAAATCAAAAGTCTTGACAAGTTACAAAAATTTCCCTCAAGTTTTGGAACTTGAAGAGTCTCATTTATGAAACTTTAATTCCAAACCCTAGAATTTTAAAAGTTTAAAATTCAACCCTTATACTATTATAATATTAAAGTTTAATACTTATATATATATATATATATATATATATATATATATATATATATATATATATATATGTGTGTGTGTGTGTGTGTGTGTGCGTGTGTGTGTATAAGACAAGTCAGTCTTACCGTTAGTAGGCCTCATTCACGAAGTCGGTCTATAAGGGGGGTATAAGGCTACTGCCTATAATATGGTGGTTTAATGCATGTCCACTCTCACCCACCGCTTCCTTGACTGGTGGAGGGTCGTTAGTCGAATAGGTAGGATACGACACTAATTCTGATTAATAAGTTTAATGATAATTATTGAAGTAACTAAACTTTTATAAATCCCAATCTTAGTTACTTTAGGAAAAATGTGAAAATGGTGCTATTCCATGAAATTGCAATTTGCACCTTGTTAAGTCGTTAGTGGAACGTGTGTGATTAACCGGGACACTAATATGGGACTGACAATGTGTGGAAAAGGGTAGGTTGATGTTAATCATGGATCAATGGAGCGTGTATGCTTAACCGGCACATTGATTGGATGATCTGTAACATTAAGTGTACGAAGCTAATTTGGATGGTTATTCACATCTTGTTTGTGATCCTTGGCATCCCAGTCACAAACTTGAAGGGCATAATCGGGATTTAAACATGCCGTTGAAAAGTTCAATGAATCTCAAAAGAGTCTAGGAATTTCAATTCATTTAAAACTTAATAAGCAATTTCGTTTTTCATGGTGGAAATTGGTAAATCGTCATTTACCTACCTTCAAATATTTTGCAATTGGATTACAACATCCCTCTTCTGAATTGTAAAATATTGTGTTGGGTCCTAGCCTTAATATTTTATTTGGGTGATATATTAAGGATAATTATCTAATCCAAACTTTGTCTTTCTTTTTAGATGTCTTCCAACACTGCTTCAAACCCAAACCCTTCAGGCTCTTTCTCCCTCATGAACTTATGTGGTAGGGTCATATTTGATAGTTCGAACTTTAATGATTGGATTCGAAACATCCGAATGGCCTTTCTCTTTGAGGACAAAGAATATGTCCTAGATAAAGAGCTGAAGGAGATTGATGAATCTATCGTTACTCCCAAACAGATTGCTGAATACAAGGCCCATGAGAGGGACGCGACCAAAGTGTCATGTATTATGATTGCTACCATGACTGCTGAGCTTCAGAAGTCCTATAAGGACTTTTGGCCTTATGAAATGCACCAAGATTTGATGGAAAGGTACCATCAAAGTGCGAGGCAGGAAAGGTATGAATGAAGGGTTTTGAGCATTCTAATACTCCTAAGGTGTACATGCAACACTAAATACCTTGGATCTATGTTTTCTCTATTATACATGCAAACTTTCATTTTCCAAGGTATTACCCTAACTAGCATACAAAACATTGATACTTGGGTAATAAAACAAGTTAGATAACATACCTGTTGTTGTAGCTTGTTCCCCTTGATGTATTTGGCCTTTAAGAACTTAGCACCAATAGTATGACTGCCTCAAATGGTTCACAACACATCTAGGAGAAAAGATGACATTTTAAGAGAGAATCTTGAACCTAAAATCGTCCATGATCTCCAAGAACTAGTAGTCTTCAATTTTGGCTATGGTGTCACATATTTATATGTGGGATTCCAAGGGTCATGGGTTAACCCTAATCCATAACCATGGGTTTATGATCCATGGTTCATGTAGCCCAACTCTTTATGTATCCATACATAAACTTATTCCAACATGGGTCATAAGCCCAACATATAAATATAACTAATTTTCACAATTAGTCCCCATTTATTTAATTAGTCTCTTTTGATCCCTAAATTAATTCCAAACTAATTCTTGATCAATACTAATTAAATCATATGATTTCATATTAATATATTAGAACTTATAATATATTAATAAACCATAAATAACCTCTTCTCAAAAGTCCATCCTAACAAATTATCCTGATGATATGCAACCCAAATGGACCATGCTACTCTCGGGTCAAATACATACCAATTATAGTTATGGGCTTAGACACCTAATCCAACAGTCTCCCACTTGGATAAGTCTAATAACTATTATTGAAAGTACGACTCCAAAATCCCGACTAGCAATCGTAGCTCTTAAAAGTCGTTGTCGAACTCTGACATAGTTAATGACGCGTCCATTAGATAAGGGATCATATAATCCTCCATTCTACAAGATATCATATGGACTGAGACATCCCGACTTCTGATTTATGACGACCGACTAATTAAACAAATAGAATCAGTCCAGGCCCAACCGAGCACTTAGGGTTGTCATCACTAAATCATTGAGGGGCCCACAGATATAACTTTTATCCCTCCAAGGGTAAAAGGAATGGATAAACTTTGACTCAAATGATTGCTTGTACTTACTCATCAAATCACACACAACGTTATGTTATATAACACCAAGTTACTGGTGCGTTTACATATGTCAATGTGCAACCGACTTGTAAATTACAACTCACATGTCTTGGTTTCAAGAATATAAGATATTATCGTCTCACTAATCACTCGTGATATAATCCATGAAGTGATGCAGATGAGCGTGGGTTGAATCCAATACTCGAATCTTATTCCAGGAGTACTCATGAACACTACAGCTATGTCTAACACACCTAGACAAAACTACAAACCCATTCATGACAGTCTTGCCTCAATAACCTAGTTATTCGGGAAATCAAAACACGCAAAGTGAAACACAATAATAAAACTAATCCTATATGGCCCAAAAACTTTAGAGTCATATTGATTACTTATTATTTATTGTATAATGTTTCGAATAATCAACTGAACACTTGAATTAAAACAATAATTATGCCATGCTCCTAGCATTTACACCATGTTTGTCTAAATAATAGTTATGCCATGCTCCAAGCATACACACTATGTTTGTCTATGGTCTTTACTTTGTGAAATAGATCAATTGAACACATCTTCAACAAAACTCATTTCACAATTCCAAATCTTTATCACCAGTGTAAGAATTCCAAATTCTTGTCACTGCCAGAATGTGTTAGATTCTAAACTATCATGCAATGATTCCTTTGTAATGTCTAGGTACCAAAAGTCACAGAGACTTGACCAACGATACTACAAAGTATTCCTTTGGAGATTGTTGCAAGACAATTCCATGGAAGCGAAGTCTCAAATTGAAAGTACATTCCTTTGAACATCCTTCTTGCATTAAGTTTTCTAATCTTTCACATATTTAAAGAATAACTTCCACTTATGGAAATATTTCCGTATTCCCCTTTTGACTATCACTTCAGAACAAGAGTTACCTCTTCTCAGAGTATGTCAATATGGTCCTTTCCAAAATTTTAAAATATACTTCCAACTGTCCATGAGTAACCAATCTTTGGTAAACCTCATATTGTCCTCGACAATTCCTTAACCATTTTAGTCATATCCGGTTCTAGACCTTTTTCCCTCTTAATTCCATAGGCATTTGGAAAATTTAGAACGGATGAATATTATAGCACATGTAATCGATCATATACCCGAAGCATATAGGACATGATTCATGATATCTTACATAAAGACATGATACTTGACCAGTATTTTGCTATAATAATTCTATTTGCCATGTTCTCATCATTCGAATTATGAAAAGGGATGTCGTAATCATGGTCGAATTTTGAGAACGCAAATAACACATCCATAGAATTTCCTTATGTTGAACCATTCCAACATAACATTCATATATATATATATATATATATATATATATATATATATATATATATATATATATATATATATATATATATAACTAAATCTGATTAAAATCTCAATCTAAGCTTTTAGATTTGAAATGAAGTATGAATTCCTCTCCCTTAATTATAGCAAAACAAGTTTTCAAACCCTACAACTTGCAAATTGAAACTTTTGTTTTCTATAATTAACATTGCTAACTTGCAACATTCATCATAATTGATTATGCTCCCACTAGCAACATAATCATTACTTTTACTAGCATAACTTTTATGCTCCCACTAGCTATGACATGTACCCAGAAATCAGCGGGACTTCTAGAAATCAATACTTATTGACTTTTATTACCTAAGTTCAGATTTTTGATATGAGATGCTTTGATAAGACTTTATCTAGGCTTCTCAAACTCATACACCTTTCCATAGATAACTCACATGTGTGTCGAAACAATTTTAAGAACTTACAGCAATAAGTCTCAAATGTTTAGACTTTTTGTCATTCCTCACAATTCGAATTATGAAAAGGTATGTTGTAATCATAATCAAATTTGAGAATGCAAATATCACAACTGCTATTTCCTTAAAATCTACTTAGTGAAAGCGTTTCCTCACCATCATTTTCATGAATCGGAGAGAAACCTTATGACACTTAGATTTTATGGTGTTTGTGCTCCTGTCCATGTGAATTTGTCAAACCATAATCAAAAGACAAGGTTAGTGACAAATCCAAACTCATATGGATTGAACTAGTTCAATCTTAATTTCTTGCCACTTGGCAGCACAAGGGCCTACCATTGCTTCCAAGTTGTCATGCAAACAATTGAGTACTCATAAAACTCACATACATAGTCAACATTAACTGGAATGGGCACAGAAATAAGAATATGTCAACACGATAGGTTACAAACCTCAAGTCGTGTGCTAGTTGATGGGAATATTGAGTTATAGATCGATAGATTCTAAACAGATAAACAAGAATGAAGTAATCAAAGAACACAAGAATGGATCAAATGGTGTCGAATGATTAATAACTCACACCTCAGAAGAGCTCGATGAAGAACTTCGAC
This sequence comes from Lactuca virosa, assembly GCF_052849685.1. Lineage (NCBI taxonomy): Eukaryota > Viridiplantae > Streptophyta > Magnoliopsida > Asterales > Asteraceae > Lactuca > Lactuca virosa. The sequence continues at coordinate 364,184,985 of NC_136429.1, read as the reverse complement.
TGTAGAGGTGTGTTTAGGGTTACAATGCAAAAGTAATTAATACGAACGATAACCTGAAAGCTATACATGTATGCATAATATATATGCTAACCCTAATGATAAACCACGGTTGGACAGGCCCAAACCGGGTAAACAAAATATCGACACTAAGCCCATATGACGCAACACTCTAGACCCAACAATCTCCCCCTTTGCGTCAATAGAGGCGAAATACTAGTTCGGTTGAGTAAGTGTAGAATTCTTCACTGTCTTGAATACATTCGGTATGATGGCCAAAAGAGTGTGAAGAAATGCTATATACCACCGAAGCACGTCAGAGAAGTTCTTCTTATCCGAATCACTGTTCTGTTTACACCTGTGAGTTATATCAAGTACGTGCTCCAAGCAAGTTGTGGAGAACAGGTGCTTGTCAACAAGAGTGAAAAGGAAGTTTTCACCTTCGCCTCTAGTGAACATTACAGTGTGATGAATCGGATCTATCTTGCCCATTTTCATCTTATTTAGATCACTTGGCTTCCCGATAGGCTTCACAATAGGCTTCTTTCTCATAACATGTGCAATATCCTGATCCAACTTAGCAACTTCATGGATGTAAGAAGCCAACATTCTTTTGAGGTGAGCAAGGATCGGCTCATACTGATGTTGATTGGTAAGCAGAATGTTGAACAGCAAAATCCAATCGTGTGGGTTCAGGTTTGGAAGATCAGCTAACGAAATCATATGAACCGAGTTATCCACACCTCGGGTCACCCTGAACTTCACATTGATAAACTTTCCAGCAACAGTTGGTTTCAATACCTTGACAAAGGTTATTTTCTGAGCACTCCATGTCAAGTATTGGGGTTGGGAAAATTCATGATAATAGTCGATTAGATCTTGATCAACCTGTGGATGAGGTGAAGGGACTTCAACCGTGGAATCAAAACAATGGAACACGAACGCCCTACAGGTGATGGGCAAGTCAAATTGAGAATCCCTCGAGTTTTCACAGTCAAACGAGGCAACAAGTTCCAACCACTGAGTACTTGGAGACTCAATCGCTTCTTTGATTAACCTTTCCCGAGTCCAAGGGGGAAAGAGAGCCTGCTTGCAAACCAGAGCATCTTGAGCTTCTTTCTGCTTTCGATCTTTTTCTTCTTCCTCTCTGGCTATCCTAAGATTTTCATTGAGCTCTTTATCCCTTTTCTTCCTCTTTAAAGCCTCAGCAATTGTTTCTTCTTCTTCGTCATCACTATCTTCCACAACACCCTTCAATTTTTCCTGACCACCAGAACCTGAAGCTGCATTAACCTTCGGTTCGGTTTCAATAATGACTTTAGGTGGATTTGGAGGATTTTGAGCAGCTTCTCCCCCTTGTTGTGGAGTGACCACAGACTCTGTAACACCCTGCATCTGAATCAATATCTGAATAGCAGGAAGAAGTCTAGCATTAACCAGATTACTGAGAATCGAGAGAACATCCCCAGCACAACTTTTAAGAACTGCCCGCTCAGACTTAAGTGATGCAATTTCAGTCTGGGCTTGAGAAAGATGAGCTGACTGGACTTCAAGTTGTGTAGTCTTTTGAGCAAGTTCGTCCATAAGCTTCTTTTCCGTGGCAAGGTCAACCTGAAACTTATCAAGGCGAGAGTTGACCGAAGTGAGAAGAAAAGTGTGATCAGCTTGGAACTCAGTGCGAACAGTATCGAATTTTGCTTTTTCTTCTTGAAGGGAGTTGGAGAGAGAATCAACAGAAGCATTGACCTTTGTAGCATTGGAATCGGCATGGGATTTGAGTGATTCCAAAAAGATCTTTGACTCACGAACGAGATCTATGACTTCTGTTGTTGCGTTCTTGCAGGTAGATGTGAAAGCTTCCACACCCTTTGTAGATTTCTCAATGGAGTCTGTATATTGCTGAAGAGCAGTATCAAGAAAAGCTTTTAAAACAACATCGGAATAAGTTGTTGAAGTACCAATCAATTTGTCAAGCTTATCATGAATATCTTGTAAATGTAGCTTCGTCACTGGAGCATCATCAGCATCTTCACTTGGAATTCGATAAGGACTATACTAAGTGGAATCAAAATCAAATTCTTCACCTCCCAGAATAGGCTCAGAATCTGTTGAAGGTGATGGTGAGAGAGGTTTAGTGGTAACAGGGGTGGTAATGCCAGCGGTATGTGCCCTCGTATCAGATACGTTGACACTCACCGAAGGGCCAGTGGTTGTGGTAGTTGTAGCTTGAGAAACGATTGGTGGTGGTAGTGGAGCAGTAGTAGAAACATGAACCTGTACGTCAGGAGTTGGAGATCGGGGAGGAGTATTTCCCCTTGGTGAATGTTCGCGTTGAACTTCCTCTTCTTCATTGTCTTGTTGCTCCTCTTCATTGGAAACAGAAGGCGTTTGTGCCTTTGGACGCTTTGCCATCTGCTTGACCTTTTTCTTTTTGGGAGCCGAAGGTGCTGCCTTATCAGCCTTACGCTTTTTAGGAGATGAAGCACCTTCGGTCTCTGCTTTCTTAGTCTCTGGTTTCTTCCCCCTCTTGGCAGGTTTGTCAGCTATCTCCATAGCACTCTGCATCTCAGGAGTGAGTTGTCGTGGATCCGAAGGAATCAATTTTCTGTACTCAGCCATGACTCTACTTTCCTTAGAGACACATCGGCTCATTCATTCAGGAATAGACCCGATCTAGTGAAACTTAGTAGGGTCAGCAAAAATAAATTTAACCGTGTGAAAAGTACCAATATAAGACAACAGAGCATCCGCCATGACTGGAATGTTAAAAGTCTCAATAGCTCTGCGAGTGACTAAAGTCCAGAAACGAGCACATGAAATCTCAGAATCTCTAGATGAGCAGTTGAGGCTTTGTACCAGTTGAGACCAGATGAGAGAACCATAATCCAAATTGATGCCATTGTAGAGACCATAAAGGATGGTCATGAAACATTTACTCGCACCATCGGACCCTGCAACCCTTTCTGCTAAACCCTTGTAAAGAAGTGTAAGCAGACCATTCCATTGCGGTGGTAAACAGGACTTCTTAAATTTCGTCACCGTAGTTAGAACTTCAGTGTATCCCATGTCATAGAACATCGAAAACAACTGAGTTGTTGTTATGAAATCCGGTGAGATAATAGAAGCATCTGCAGCAAGCTGTAGTAGTGAACAAAAGCGGGCTTTTGATACAGATGTCCGTTGATCAAAGATATCGAAGTAGATCCGTTCCTTGCGTTTGTCGTAGGAAGCAGTGAAATAGACCTGAGATAGAAGGGACATGGGAACTGATTCGACTTGTGTAAGAGCAATCACCAATGGAGAATACTTGAGACACTCGACAACGTGAAGCATGTACGAATCATAAAGAAAAGGGTCCAGTTGAATGATGAGATTCTGATTGGGTTTTATCGTTAGCAATGTTGATGAAGCAGTTTGATCTTGATGAGAGGATGCTTCCGCCATTGTTGTAGTGAAGAAGAAGATGAACAGTCGAATATCGCCGGTTGGTTGCAAGAGAGAGGTTGAAGAAGGTAAGGAGGTACATTAGGTGTGAGAACCCCCTTTTATACCGTAGCCAGGAGAGAGAAAATATCCGCTGTGATGATGATACGATCTATGAAACGTCGCCTGAAAAAGCACGATTTGACCGCTTGGTTTCCCTAGATATACGTCAGCAGGCGTGGATATAGGAACCGTTTCAAATTCACGCGCCCAATTCAAATGCTTATCCACTTACCGTCTCTTCAGTTTTTAAAATACAAGCAACCACAAACAAGACTCATTTGTTCGGTTCATTTTAAGCAACTGTCGCTCCTTCTTAAGAAAGGGAACCATCATCTATGTTAGAACCGAAAGCACAAAGCTGAAAAATGCCATTAGTACCACAAACAAGAGTTTGGAAAATCATAAAGATCTTCGTGCAAGCGTGTGCCAAAGAAAAAGAAATAAAGCAAAACATTTGTGGGATTTAAGTGATGTCTAATTAGACACGAAAGTGTGGATCCCGGGCACGAATCTCTTCCTTCAAATTCAAGAGAGACTGAGAAGTGTCTGTGTGGTTTCCCGTGAATTATGATCAAATGTTTGTAAAGAAACATTCAAAGGCATCTTTTCAATTACAGACTTTATTAGGTAGTTTACCTTCAACCGAACATCGATACTTAAAATAAGACTGAAAGTTGGATGAAGTACTTGTGAGACCGATGTGGCCTATTGAATAAGTAGGTTTGATAAAATATTCAGTAACTGGATGGAGTTTAGAAATCTCAAAAAAAATAAAATTGGATCTTATGGGAAGAAACGTCCTGGTGTTAGACAGTTTCATAAAAATCACGCAAAAATAAAAAGAGATTTCGTGAGGTAACAAGTAATTGCTTGAACATTATAGCGTCCACTGTCAATGCATTCAAGGTGTTGGATTTTGGGTTTCACTTAGCACGTGGTAAATGAAACTAAGATCATCAACACAGAGATTGTGTAACCATAAACCTCAGTGGTAATTGCTGAGAGTATCAAGGGTTACTTTTATGAAGCGAAACTTAATGGAGAAATGTGAGAAGATGGAGAAGGAACCGAAAGTACCTCTGCTATATAAGAATGACAAAGCAGAAAACTCTTAACTCACTATGAGAAGAGTAATGTAACTCGTGACTTGAGTGATTTTAGCAGCCTGATTGGGAAGAAACGATTGGTGTTTATCGAATCATTAAGGCTTCACTCAGAGTCATGGAGACTTCAGTCTACATCCAACAACATGCTACTAGGGACACTTAACTAGTACATAGATAAGAATGTTATACCTGCCCCATCGTCATTATGTTTCACATCTGTGAGCTTGAATTACGAATTGAGAGATAAAACTTAAAAAACACACAGAAATATTTTTGTAGTTTTTGGATAATAAGAACAGAAGAGAAAAAAAATATTTTTAGATTTTTGGTATTTCTGAAAAATAATAAAAACGGAAGAAAAGAAAAATATTTTTGGACTTTTAGAATTTCTGAAAAATAATAAAAACAGAAGTAAAAAAAATATTTTTGGATTTTTGGAATTTCTGAAAAAAAAATAAAAACAAAAAAAAATAATACTATCGACAAACACACGAACGAATAAATAAAGGTTTTACAAAGATATACAACCGAAACCATACCTTATAAAAGATGAAGCGAAATGGGCCGAGCGTTCGGTTCATTTCGGTTCCTGAAGAATTCTAGAGCCGAAATAGACCGAGCGTTCGGTTCATTTCGGTTCCCGAAAAATTTCTAGAGCCAAAATAGACCGAGCGTTCGCTCTATTTCGCTTGTACATTTTTAGTGAGACGAAAGGGGTTTCGGTACTGACTCAGCTTCCATCATTCCCAAGCCTTGGAGTATTTTGTTAAAGCTTGCTTCTGGTAAGGACTTAGTGAAGATGTCAGCTAGTTGATCTGAGGACCGAACGAAGTGAACTTCAACATTTCCATCTTCAACGTGGTCCTTGATGAAGTGGTATCTCAGTGCAATATGCTTAGTCTTGGAATGTTGCACTGGATTGTGACAAATTCGAATCGCACTTTCAGAGTCACAGTAAGAGGTATCTTCTTCATACTTAAGCCATAATCTCTAAGTTGGCTTTGTATCCATGTAACCTGTGATGTACAGGATGCTGCAGCGATGTACTCAGCTTCGGCTGTGGAAAGAGACACACAAGTTTGTTTCTTTGACTGACAGCTGACAAGTTTGCCATCAAGGAACTGGCATCCACCGGTTGTGCTCTTTCGGTCCAATCCACATCCACCAAGATCAGCGTCAGAGAAAGCTTGAACAAAGAAGCCGGATTTAGCAGGATACCAAAGACCGAGAGACGAGGTTCGCTTCAAATACCGGAAGATATTTTTCACTGCATTCAAATGAGGTTCTCTTGGATTTGCTTGAAACCTGGCACAATAACAGACAGAAAACATTATGTCCGGTCTACAAGCTGTTAGATACATAAGTGACCCTATCATTTGACGATAGAGAGTCACATCAACAGCCGGTTTCTCAGGAGATGGAGTCAGCTTCGTGCCAAATGCCATTGGAACCTTTAATTTGGAATCTCCCGTCATGCCAAACTTTGCCAACAGAGTCTTTGTGTATGCTTCCTGATTAATGAAGATGCCTTCTGGTCCCTGTCTTATATTCAGTCCAAGGAAAAAGTTAATCGGACCCATTGCGCTCATTTCAAACTTAGTCTCCATCAACTTCCTGAATTCAGCTGTTAAGCTAGGATTCGTGGAGCCGAAGATGATGTCATCGACATAAATTTGAACTATCATTAAGTGTTAGCCTTCTTTCTTGCGAAAGAAGGTTGGGTCGACCGAACCTTGTTTGAATTTAGACATTTTGAGAAATCGTGTTAGAGTTTCATACCAGGCTCTCGGGGCTTGCTTCAATCCATAGACTGCTTTATCCAGTATGTAGCAGTGATCATGATGCTTCTCGTTCACAAATCCGAGTGGTTGCTCGACGTATACCGTTTCTTCGAGTTCTCCATTCAAGAAAGCGCATTTTACATCCATTTGGAAAACTTCGAAGTTTTTATGTGCAGCATATGCCAAAAAGATTCTCACTGATTCCAACCTTGCTAGTGGAGCGAAGGTCTCTTCATAGTCTATTCCTTCTTCCTGGCAATATCATTTTACCACCAGCCTCGCTTTGTTTCGAATTACGTTACCCTCTTTATCCAACTTATTTCTGAAAACCCATTTTAAACCGACTACGGATACATCCTTTGGTGTGGGAATCAACCTCCAAACTTGATTTCGTTCAAACTCATGGAGTTCGTCTTGCATTGCTTGCACCCAATCAGAGTGATCAAGAGCAGCATTTACCGTCTTCGGTTTGACTTTAGAGACAAACGAATTAAACATGCAAAATTCTACTTGAAAGAATAGAGCAGTTTGCTTCGCTTTCATTTGAGAGCGTGTGAGAACACCCTCATATGATTCACCAATGATCTGAGTTTTAGGATGATCCTTTGTCCATTTAACGAGAGGAGGGTAATTGAGATCATAGGCAGGATCCAGCTCAGCATTGACTTCTTCATCCAGTTCTGACAGATTGCCTTCGTCATTTGCATTTTCGTTCTCCCCCTCAAATGGCGAACCGAATCATGTGTCAGATTCAGTACTCTCCCCCTCAGATGGATCTTCATGGGTTGCGGTTTTTGATGGATTCTCCCCCTGGAAAGGCATGTTGGTAGTTTTTGTGGTAGACGAACCCTCCCCCTGGATTGTAGTGCTTTCTTTTGGAGGGTCATTAGTAGTTGGATGATCACTTGCTACAGTAGGTTCGCTTTGTGTCTGCTTCTCGGTTGGTTGTTGAGGTTCGCTTTCCATGTCTTTGGCAACTTCATCTATGATTTTCTTCAAGGTATCTGTGACAACCGTCAAAATTCGAGTTAGTTATAGATTTGATAAACTTAGTTGCACATATAGGCACAACACATATTAAACTTAGTAATTAGAAGCTAAGTTATAACCTACTAGAAACTTGGAAACAGATAGAAACAATGGATGGTGTACTTAGATTTCACCTTGATATGTGAATTCTACATCTACTAAGCTGTAGTGACTATCCATATTTGGATCACTCTTTGACTCGAACAACATTTCATGAATCATATACACACATCATGCACTTGACCTAGAAGTAGAAATTAGGTCAAAGTCTCATAGAAACTTAAGTCAAAGTTGAAGACTAGGACTAGTATACTTGATTCCTCAATTTCGCTTGAATCTCGGAATCACTACATAGAATGCCAATAAACCGATAAAAATAAATTACAAACATTATTTATAACTATAAAAGAGTTATAATACCATAAGATAATTTAAAGTCTCAAATATTCTATTTATTTTGATATTCAAAGTTTATTAAACTCCAAAACCCTAAAAGCCCTAAAAACTCATATTTATAAACTTTAACCTTAAAAATCCTATAAAAACAATTATGAACCTTATAATATTATCTTATCATAATAATTATTATGAAATAAAATTCAATGAAAAATAAAGATTTAGTTATTAACATTTACCCTTGATTTATAAGTCAAAAATCAAGAGTTTTATGCATAAAAACTAGGTTAAGGTGCACATTTTATAAAAAGTTGGATATTTTTATAAAAGATTTGAATTTTTATAAAAGAAACAAGAGAGAGAGAGCCTCTCCTCCCCTAAAATCGGATCACTCTCTCCCCATATCTCTCTCACACTCTCATTCTCCAACACACACACATATCTCTTCTTTCTCTCTCTAGAAAACTCTCTCTACCTTCTCTCTACTTTTTCTCTCCAAACACCACTCCATTCTCTCTTCCTCCCTCTAAGAACCAAGAAATTTTCCAGAAAACAAACCCAAGAACACTCCTCAAACTCGAAATCTTCATCATCTTGAGGTATTGTTGAAGGTAAAATCGATTTCTACTTCACTTTTCCTTCAAGTTTTGCTCTTTTTCTTACACTTTCTCCTTCTTCATCTTCTTAAAACTTGTTTTATTTTTTTGGTAAAATGGTTTTTACAACATGATGGATGTGTTTTAACACCATGCATGTATGATAAACAAGGTTGCATGTTCATGATCTTAGTGCAAAAATCGATTTTAAGGATTAAAACATCAAACTCAAGTTAAGAGTTTTTGAGAAACAAAATTTTGTTCATAAATGCATGTATACATTTTGATAAGTTTTAATCTTTTGATCTCTGGAAACATGACTAAAGTATGAGTTTATCATGATATATTTAAAATACTTGAAAAGATTTACTCAAGGAAATGATGAAAACCCACTTTTCTAACCAATCATCATGCATGCAATCTGCCAGATTTCTTTACCTGACTTTAAACTGTCATATCTCACTCATTTCTTAGCCAAAATTCGTGATTCTTTTTCTGAAATATAATATTTTGAGTTAGCTTTCAAACCCATCTGACCTCACTGAAAAATTCCAATATTATGATTTTTACCAATTTTTACAAAACTGTTGCTCAAACAGCACTTTCCTTATGAACATTTGTTTTGTGTTGCATGTTCAAAGGACTTATTCATCACTAAAAATCATTCAAAAATTATTTTAAACTCTTAATATCATGTATTAATAGGAACAAAAAGATCTTGATTCAAAAGTCTTTGTAACATGTTGCAAAAATTGTCAAAGTGACATCAATAATCTTTACATAAATCACAAGAACCAAGTTTTCTCTATATATTTTATTGAGCCTTTAGGCATGGTTTTCAACATCAAAAATAAGAAAACAATTTTTCATTGTTATTAAATTGTATGAAGATGCATTCTGGAAATTTTCAGCTCAATATATATTTTCTTTACTTTTATATGAAAATAATAAGAAAATAGAGTGTTAAATCATATAAAATACTTACACTAGTAAATAAGTTCTGGAAAAATTCTTGGATGATCCTTTAAGTTAATAAACATTCCCCATGAAGTTTCAATGACTTTTGTTACTGTTTAGTATGGTTTTTACTTTTCTTTTTATTTAGCTCTAATAAATCATAAAACCACTTTAGGGAATGTGAAAATATTATTTCTTATTTTTCGCAGCTTGTACCCTGCATTTAAGACTCAGAAAAATATTTTGGGAATATTTCAAAATGTATATCTATTTTTCCATGATTTTTGTGTTTATAATGGATTAAAAACAGGAAAAATAGTTTTACTCGTCCAAAATTAATAAAAATTTACCAGAAACTCTTATAATACGTTAGGATGATAAATAAATTTTTTTATGATTTTTATCTTCTGTATGCTATTTTTCTTCTATTTTCCCAAGATTTAATACACTTAAATGTACAAAAATCATAAAAATTCTGTTAAACTTTTTGAAAACACATATTAATAATTTTCCCAGATTAGGTACACTGTAAAACAGTTACACAAAAATTAGAAGAATTTTTCATGATAATTTACTATTTTTCCATGATTTTATGATTATTCAAGGAATTAAATGGTGAAAAATAGTTAGACAAATCAAAAATTCAAGAAAATTTATCTTAAGGTCTTTGACTTCAATTAAAACTGAAATACAAAGTTTGGAAAATTTAGAACTAAATTGATTTAGTTTTTGAATATTTAATCATTAGAACACTTCTTAAAATGTTAAATATTAACATTTCAATAATGAGAATTTTCCACTTAAATTGTTATATAACAATTGATCGATTGAAATTTAATTTTCACAGAAAAATGTTTGTAACTTATCAATATTAAATTTTGACACAATATTGGCATAATTCTATTGTAGTAGTAAGTATACTAGTATTAGATTTCGATTAGAGACTCACTAGCGAATACCATTATTGTAGGAATCGGTAGTGGTACTCGTGGAACGTAGTTCAAGGCACCATTTGCATCATCTCAATGTATTGTGAGTATTCACCACTCCCCTATTTTCGGTTTTTAAATGTTTTGGGGTGGAAAAGCATGTCCTAAACTATTTATGTTCGTTGTATTTAATTGACTCGTATAAACTTGGTTGCTATATTTTGCATATTGTGAGTATTCACGCACTCCCCTATTTTCAGTTTTTATGTTTTGGGGTGGAAAAGCATGTCCCGAAAAACTATTATTTGAATGTTGTATTTAAATTGATTTGTATCAAACATGATTGCTATTTTATTGCTATGTCTCTCTATGTATGTCTATGCAACACGGAACATGAGAACTTATCGTACTAAGGCCCTTCCCTTATCTCTAACCATTAACTCTTTGAGCCAATGGTCATTATGGATAGCGCTATTAGGAATTGACAACTCCTCACTCGCCCTATTGCTGGAGTGCATGATACCATATTCATCTATGGAACGATAAGCATAGATCTTGATAGGGCTTCAGTCATAGGTTTGTTTGAGACTCATTGTTTGCTCAAACACATACAAACTCGTTTCTCGTTATAGCAATAAACTTGTTTATTAATTATAGCAATGAACTTTGTTTCTCATTACAACAACGAACTTTTATTACTAAAAACTTATATACATGTTTTAGCAATGAAATTGTTTGCTCCTTGTAGCAACGAAATTGATTGCTCATTTTAGCAATGAAACTTGTTTACTCGTTTGAGTAACAAACTTTATCTTCCATGAGAATATGAATGTTGCATCTTATTTGGGCAACATACCTTATCTCTCATGATGACAAAGAACTTTGTTTTTACAAACTTATTTACTCATTTTAACAATATACTTTTATTATTGGAAACTTTTATCAAAACTTTGATTTCAATTCATGGAATCAATATTATTTTCTTTATCTGTGAGTACTCACCAACTATTTTTATAGTTGACGCTCGTTTTACATGCTTTTTCAGGAATCATCGAGTAAGTGGCACTTAGGGACACTTCACTTTTAGGAGCATTCGCATGTGTTGTATTTCAATTTACATTGTAATTTCTTTTAAAAGTTGTTCAAACCCATTGTGAATTTGTAATGATTTTTAATACTATGGTTGGTGTTGTCTTTTAACTTTTGCGATGAAACCCTTTGTACTGCCACGCCCTGTGTTTCCGCTTTAGCGGGGTGTGACAGGAAATGGTATCAGAGCCGAAGGTTATAGAGAATACCGGTTTTCCTTTGGAAAACCACAACTATAGCCAAAAAATTTCTAAACGTTTTTAAAATATAGAACATACTACTGGTATAACTGATTCGAGTACGCATTATTGGACTTTAATTAAGTATAGCCTGGCCAACTATGCTTAATTAAGGAAACTTAATGCGAGGCTTGAAACGGTTATAGTAGAATTATGTTCAAAACAATTTTCAACTTAAACTTTTGAAAAACAAAATTTTTGGTGTGCCTACGGGCATTGCATATTATAGGCATTCATCTAGATACACTTAGAAACTAAGTTCACTGTTATATCAATGCCCTTATTTAGAAATATTCTTATCCTTTATCAAGTGCTAGGTTAACCACTTAGGTTATATCACTAGCCACTCTAAGAGCAATGCACATAGTACTAATAATGGGTATTCCTCGGTAGCTATTGACTTTAGATATAAGGTTAGTAGTTAGATATACACTAGTAATAATCTTAAGTCGAAACCAATACCAATTATCCCTCAATACCTCTTCATCGTCTTCGTACTAGAGTTACAACTAGGAAAAAGCGTTTCGATACCGACACAAATGATAATTGGAGCATCGCGTAAGGATGTAGATGAGTCACCACTAAGTAATCACTTGGATACCATTGGCGGGCATTCCAGATTCGACTCACAAGGAGACACAAAGGTTTAACCTATTGCTACTAATACGTGAGACCTTATTACTACGCTACGATTTAGCTTTAGGTTTTTTCCACCTTCAGGTTAAAACTTAACATAGGATATCCCTTTGACCTCTATAAAAGGCCACGAAACTGCATTGACACCATAAAACGTTTTTCAAACAATTTTTCTTGCCCTTTATCTTAGGGAAAAAGACATCGGTACTCGTCTTATACTCGCCTTGTACTCGCCTTAGTATTTAGGTACGATGAGCTACACTAATATACTTATTCCTTACTTCTTAATCTTCCATCGAAAAATTATTTCGTTTCATCGGTTTTATTTATCATCGATAAAATACTTTATAACCACTTCATACAACTTACTAGACATTTCCTAACAATGTAAGCCATATTTTCGCTAAAAATCTTTTGACAACTTGCTTTAACTTAACACTTTTCTTCAAAACTCAATTTAACCAATATTGGTTTTAACCTTGCTATTTCAATTTCATTTCAAATTCATTTCAATGGATTGATGTGCTTTTAAGGGAATATAAACCATTTTAAACATTGCTTACCATTTTGACACGTCTTCGAAAAACTAGAAACATTTTCTTTTATAATCGTGTTTAAACTCTTTACTATAAAACTTAAACATATGACGTTAAAGTTCATATTATGTGTAAAAGCTTCATCGGATCTTCAAACCACTTTTGTTTTAAGACTTTTGACTACTTCCCCATTTAAGCATCGTACTTTACTTAAATGTGTTTTCTTGAAACCCAACATGGTATTTTTACAACTTTCTAATCCAAATGTGTTTACAAGACATCACTGATGCCTACATTTCAAAACACACCTTATTTGTTTATTTTATTTCAAATTAGTTTTATAATCTGTGTTTATAAAACTTACAACATTGCAAAACTTAGTGTTCACTTTTAAATTTTCAGTGACACCTTCAACAATGTATAATTACTCTTCTAAATCTATTGAGTCTTTACCTTATATGTTTTAACTATTATTGAACTCCATTCTAAAAAGTCAAATTGTCAGATTTTCAACTACCGTTTGTAGTGCTTCTTCTTTTTCACAAATGGAGTTTAACTTAATAAGGTAACTCGTGATTATTAGCAAACATTCTAAGACTCTCACATGTCTATTTAATCATCAATATACATCAAATATTAAAGTTTGAAATATATCTCAACCTGGTTTTAATCTACCTATAGGTATTGTTCTTATAATTTTAATAATAACAATCATTGCCGCCGCTACCTTCCTTTTTCTTTCCCCCGCACTTGATTTATTGCTCTCCTTATGACTTTAGATCTCGCACACCCATAATAGTAACATAATACATTGTCTAACTTTGTTTCTGTCTATTTTGCTTCTCCTGGTATCATGTTTGTACACATACATACTAGAAGTCTATCCTTTCGTTTTGAGCGATTAATACATGTATAGCCGTGAGGAATAATTTTTATTTAGTCAACTTTGATATATTCAATTACGCCTTTTTATCATATACATCTTGTTTTTATTTTGAAATCTCTATAAACAAGTGATCCTTATTTACATTTGCTCTTTCGTTCTAAATTCAGAAACTTGATATAAAATGCAATTTTCATTGTATTTTTCCTTATGATTAATACACAAGATGAATACTCTTATGCTTATAATTTTTCTATATCCGGAAAATATATGTGAAGGATATGTATCCTTATGTTTCTTCTTTTCTTTAAATACATCAAGAATTTTGAATTTTACGATTATCTATTCTCTAAATGATTGTTTTTGTAGAAACACTAAACTATGAATGTCCTATTTTGAAGATTGACATTTTTACACCTTTCTTAAAATAGTAATTTACTTTGCAATTTTCAGTGAGTTCCTAAACTCTCAAGCTTGTTTTCATAAGTATTTTGACTCCTCGTAAACTTAGATTTGTCCTGACTTAGACAATTAGTCAATTTTTCAAATAGCGTAATATCAATAATTTCAATAAAAAAAAATTCCCTTAATGATGACTTAAACCTTTAACTTTAATTAATCTTTATATTATTTTACTACTTTGTTGGATCGCCACACATGTATCTTCATTATCTTGGAATTATTACACATTTTGATAATAGTGAGATTAATTATCATTTCTAAACAGACATTTTGATAACAATGAGATTTTTAATCACTTCTAAACACTTAAAATGCTATATACACAATGTGATTTAATTTATCATAAATTTTCATCGCCTCCATTTGCACCAATGACTCTCTAAATATATTTATTCTTCGAATAAGGTTTTATTATTGTAAGAGTAACCGTAGTAGTAATTATAGCCTCGGAGATGCTCAATCATTCGTAATTTATTTTGTCGACGACACTTAATTAGCCTTTACATTTGAGATGTACCAAAACTTCGTTGCCTACCCTTAGTACGTATTTTTAGGAACTTACCCTCAAATGCTTCTCTTTCATTCGTGCTACCCCTTCTTATTTCAAAATATATCCTTTCCAGATGTAGTAGCCAACCCGGAAGTGAACAAATTGTTCCTAATCTCTTCTTTATTAGGCGGCGAATTTACACTTAGTGCTAATTTAGAACGCGACTTAAGGATCAATGCGGATTTAACGCTCAGTGCAGTTAGTGCTTCAGCAAAACTTATAGCTCTCTTAATTCAGATAATATCTAACTAGATGATCTTTTCGACTAGGTCTCCATGTTTGGATCATGATTTCCATGATCCTAATTTCTCGCAATCTAAATTGTAGAACTGAAATTAAGGAAACATTAATTTGATTATAGCTAAAGAGTTGGGCTGTTCCCTTGAGGAATTAACCCAAAATAATCAAAGAGCTCTTAAAGTCATCATATCTCCAATTATACAATTGTATTCGGCTGAGTTCTAATAGAATGTGTCACGAATTGAATTTCAAGACGAAATTCTTTCAACCGGGGGAGACTGTGACAACCGTCAAAATTCGAGTTAGTTATAGATTTTATAAACTTAGTTGCACATATAGGCACAACACATATTAAACTTAGTAATTAGAAGCTAAGTTATAACCTACTAGAAACTTGGAAACGGATAGAAACAATGGATGGTGTACTTAGATTTCACCTTGATATGTGAATTCTACATCTACTAAGCTGTAGTGACTATCCATATTTGGATCACTCTTTGACTCGAACAACATTTCATGAATCATATACACACATCATGCACTTGACCTAGAAGTAGAAATTAGGTCAAAGTCTCATAGAAACTTAAGTCAAAGTTGAAGACTAGGACTAGTATACTTGATTCCTCAATTTCGCTTGAATCTCGGAATCACTACATAGAATGCCAATAAACCGATAAAAATAAATTACAAACATTATTTATAACTATAAAAGAGTTATAATACCATAAGATAATTTAAAGTCTCAAATATTCTATTTATTTTGATATTCAAAGTTTATTAAACTCCAAAACCCTAAAAGCCCTAAAAACTCATATTTATAAACTTTAACCTTAAAAATCCTATAAAAACAATTATGAACCTGATAATATTATCTTATCATAATAATTATTATGAAATAAAATTCAATTAAAACTAAAGATTTAGTTATTAACATTTACCCTTGATTTATAAGTCAAAAATCAAGAGTTTTATGCATAAAAACTAGGTTAAGGTGCACATTTTATAAAAAGTTGGATATTTTTATAAAAGATTTGAATTTTTATAAAAGAAACAAGAGAGAGAGAGCCTCTCCTCCCCTAAAATCGGATCACTCTCTCCCCATATCTCTCTCACACTCTCATTCTCCAACACACACACATCTCTCTTCTTTCTCTCTCTAGAAAACTCTCTCTACCTTCTCTCTACTTTTTCTCTCCAAACACCACTCCATTCTCTCTTCCTCCCTCTAAGAACCAAGAAATTTTCCAGAAAACAAACCCAAGAACACTCCTCAAACTCGAAATCTTCATCATCTTGTGGTATTGTTGAAGGTAAAATCGATTTCTACTTCACTTTTCCTTCAAGTTTTGCTCTTTTTCTTACACTTTCTCCTTCTTCATCTTCTTAAAACTTGTTTTCTTTTTTTGTTAAAATGGTTTTTACAACATGATGGATGTGTTTTAACACCATGCATGTATGATAAACAAGGTTGCATGTTCATGATCTTAGTGCAAAAATCGATTTTAAGGATTAAAACATCAAACTCAAGTTAAGAGTTTTTGAGAAACAAAATTTTGTTCATAAATGCATGTATACATTTTGATAAGTTTTAATCTTTTGATCTCTGGAAACATGACTAAAGTATGAGTTTATCATGATATATTTAAAATACTTGAAAAGATTTACTCAAGGAAATGATGAAAACCCACTTTTCTAACCAATCATCATGCATGCAATCTGCCAGATTTCTTTACCTGACTTTAAACTGTCATATCTCACTCATTTCTTAGCCAAAATTCGTGATTCTTTTTCTGAAATATAATATTTTGAGTTAGCTTTCAAACCCATCTGACCTCACTGAAAAATTCCAATATTTCGATTTTTACCAATTTTTACAAAACTGTTGCTCAAACAGCACTTTCCTTATGAACATTTGTTTTGTGTTGCATGTTCAAAGGACTTATTCATCACTAAAAATCATTCAAAAATTATTTTAAACTCTTAATATCATGTATTAATAGGAACAAAAAGATCTTGATTCAAAATCTTTGTAACATGTTGCAAAAATTGTCAAAGTAACATCAATAATCTTTACATAAATCACAAGAACCAAGTTTTCTCTATACATTTTATTGAGCCTTTAGGCATGGTTTTCAACATCAAAAATAAGAAAACAATTTTTCATTGTTATTAAATTGTATGAAGATGCATTCTGGAAATTTTCAGCTCAATATATATTTTCTTTACTTTTATATGAAAATAATAAGAAAATAGAGTGTTAAATCATATAAAATACTTACACTAGTAAATAAGTTCTGGAAAAATTCTTGGATGATCCTTTAAGTTAATAAACATTCCCCATGAAGTTTCAATGACTTTTGTTACTGTTTAGTATGGTTTTTACTTTTCTTTTTATTTAGCTTTAATAAATCATAAAACCACTTTAGGGAATGTGAAAATATTATTTCTTATTTTTCGCAGCTTGTACCCTGCATTTAAGACTCAGAAAAATATTTTGGGAATTTTTCAAAATGTATATCTATTTTTCCATGATTTTTGTGTTTATAATGGATTAAAAATAGGAAAAATAGTTTTACTCGTCCAAAATTAATAAAAATTTACCAGAAACTCTTATAATATGTTAGGATGATAAATAAAATTTTTTATGATTTTTATCTTCTGTATGCTATTTTTCTTCTATTTTCCCAAGATTTAATACACTTAAATGTACAAAAATCATAAAAATTATGTTAAACTTTTTGAAAACACATATTAATAATTTTCCCAGATTATGTACACTGTAAAACAGTTACACAAAAATTATAAGAATTTTTCATGATAATTTACTATTTTTCCATGATTTTATGATTATTCAAGGAATTAAATGGTGAAAAATAGTTAGACAAATCAAAAATTCAAGAAAATTTATCTTAAGGTCTTTGACTTCAATTAAAACTGAAATACAAAGTTTGGGAAATTTAGAACTAAATTGATTTAGTTTTTGAATATTTAATCATTAGAACACTTCTTAAAATGTTAAATATTAACATTTCAATAATGAGAATTTTCCACTTAAATTGTTATATAACAATTGATCCATTGAAATTTAATTTTCACAGAAAAATGTTTGTAACTTATCAATATTAAATTTTGACACAATATTGGCATAATTCTATTGTAGTAGTAAATATACTAGTATTAGATTTCGATTAGAGACTCACTAGCGAATACCATTATTGTAGGAATCGGTAGTGGTACTCGTGGAACGTAGTTCAAGGCACCATTTGCATCATCTCAATGTATTGTGAGTATTCACCACTCCCCTATTTTCGGTTTTTAAATGTTTTGGGGTGGAAAAGCATGTCCTAAACTATTTATGTTCGTTGTATTTAATTGACTCGTATAAACTTGGTTGCTATATTTTGCATATTGTGAGTATTCACGCACTCCCCTATTTTCAGTTTTTATGTTTTGGGGTGGAAAAGCATGTCCCGAAAAACTATTATTTGAATGTTGTATTTAAATTGATTTGTATCAAACATGATTGCTATTTTATTGCTATGTCTCTCTATGTATGTCTATGCAACACGGAACATGAGAACTTATCGTACTAAGGCCCTTCCCTTATCTCTAACCATTAACTCTTTGAGCCAATGGTCATTATGGATAGCGCTATTAGGAATTGACAACTCCTCACTCGCCCTATTGCTGGAGTGCATGATACCATATTCATCTATGGAACGATAAGCATAGATCTTGATAGGGCTTCAGTCATAGGGTTGGTTGAGACTCATTGTTTGCTCATACACATACAAACTCGTTTCTCGTTATAGCAATAAACTTGTTTATTAATTATAGCAATGAACTTTGTTTCTCATTACAACAACGAACTTTTATTACTAAAAACTTATATACATGTTTTAGCAATGAAATTGTTTGCTCCTTGTAGCAACGAAATTGATTGCTCATTTTAGCAATGAAACTTGTTTACTCGTTTGAGTAACGAACTTTATCTTCCATGAGAATATGAATGTTGCATCTTATTTGGGCAACATACCTTATCTCTCATGATGACAAAGAACTTTGTTTTTACAAACTTATTTACTCATTTTAACAATATACTTTTATTATTGGAAACTTTTATCAAAACTTTGATTTCAATTCATGGAACCAATATTATTTTGTTTATCTGTGAGTACTCACCAACTATTTTTATAGTTGACGCTCGTTTTACATGCTTTTTCAGGAATCATCGAGTAAGTGGCACTTAGGGACACTTCACTTTTAGGAGCATTCGCATGTGTTGTATTTCAATTTACATTGTAATTTCTTTTAAAAGTTGTTCAAACCCATTGTGAATTTGTAATGATTTTTAATACTATGGTTGGTGTTGTCTTTTAACTTTTGCGATGAAACCCTTTGTACTACCACGCCCTGTGTTTCCGCTTTAGCGGGGTGTGACAGTATCGATTTTGTTATCTGCTGCTTTCGCTTCTGAGTGGATCACCTTCTCTGGTTCATCAAAGAGCAGCATGTACTCTTCAAACAGATTGGAAATGGGAATATAGACTTTACCTGATTCCGGAAAGATTTCTTCTGTTGACCCTTCGTTTGCTTGAATCTTCTTCATATAATTATCATCAAAAGTTACATAGTAGGTTTTTTTAATTTTCCTTGAGCGTTTATTGAGAATCCTATATGCTTTTGAAGTAAGTGAATATCCAAGAAAGATCCCTTCGTCTGCCTTAACATCAAATTCGTTTCGGTTCTCTTTGGAGTTGAATATGAAGCATCTTGAACCAAACATGTGGAAAAACTTTACATTTGGCTTGCGATTGTTCAAAATCTCGTATGGAGTGATGGAAAATCGCTTGTTAAGGAAGGATCGATTCTGTGTGTAACATGCAGCAGCTATAACATCTGCCCAGAAGTATAATGGAAGGGAAGCGAAACTCAGCATGGTTCGGGCGGCTTCACACAGTGAACGGTTTCGCCTTTTAACGATCCCATTCTGTTGTGGAGTATAAGGAGCAGAGAAATTATGAGTTACTCCCTTTTCAGCCAGAAACTCTTCAAAGTATTTATTTTTGAACTCCAGACCGTTATCGCTTCTAATGTTTCTTACCACCTTTCCCATCTGTAATTCCACCTGCTTGATAAAAACCTTCAGCTTGGGAGTCGCCTTAGATTTCTGTTTAAGAAAGAAAACCCAGGTGAAGCGTGAAAAATCATCTACAATTACAAGTATAAACTTACTACCACCGATGCTTTCGATAGCCGAAGGACCACATAGGTCGATGTGCAGTAGTTTAAGAGGCTCGATGATCTTTGTATTGATTCAAGAAGGGTGACTCTTTCTGCTTTGCTTGCCCATTTCGCATGCTGCGCACAAGTGTTCTTTGTCAAACTTGAGAACAGGAAGTCCACGCACGTGATCACCAAGTACCAGTTTATTAATATCTTTGAAGTTCAAATGGGATAGTCTTCGGTGCCATAACCAACTTTCATCTGAGTTCGCCTTTGACAGTAAGCATATTGTTGGCTTTCCTTTTATTGGGTTGAGATTTAGAGGATACATCTCCCCTTTGCGCTCAGATTTCAACAAAACTTTCTTTGTTCGCTTTTCAACTATTTCTGATCCCTCATCATCGAACGAGACTTTCAAACCGATTTCCACGACTAGTTGAGAAACACTGATGAGTTTGTGTTGCAATCCTTGCACGTAGGCTACTTTTCGTATTGAGAACTCTCCGTTGGTGATCATCCCATACCATTTGATCGTGCCGTATGAGTTGTTTCCATATTTAACACATCCACCATCCTTAAGGGACCGAAACTCCCTAAGCTCTTCCCTCCTTCCTGTCATGTGACGAGAGCAGCCGCTGTCAATATACCATTCGTCATCAAACTGCTCGTCACTGATAACCTGCAAAATTTAATCAGATTTAGGAACCCAAAGTCTCTTGGGCCCTGGTGAGTCTTTTACAGAATAGGGAATTGCAACCGAAAGATCAACCATATATGTTCTTTTTATTAAAGTGGTTTCATCTTTTCGTTTGATGGTGTAAACTTTAATTTTATTTTTATCTTGTTTTAACTGGGGTGTGTTATTGTTATATGGTTTCTCATCTGTGGTTTTCTTTGGTGTCTTAGGTTTAGCTGACTTTTTGGTATTTTGGACTTCAGAATCTGAGTACAGCTTTCCCTTTTCTTTGATATCCTTCACAGAGTTGGACTTTAGTTGAGAGTGAGGTGGATGAGATTTAGGACCGAAACATGACTTTCGGTTCTGAGCACTTGTGTTGGGACCGAAACTAGACTTTCGGTTCTGAGCTCTTGTGTTAGGACCGAAACTAGACTTTCGGTTCTGAGCTCTTGTGTTGGGACCGAAACTGGACTTTCGGTTCTTGGCATAGTAAGAGTTGGGACCGAAACAGGTCGTTCGGTTCACTTGACTGCATGACTGGTAGTGATTGACCTATGCTTCCTTTTTCATCTTTAGATTAGAAGCTTTTTCAGAGTGAACATAATTGTGATTTTGGGATTGCCAAAACTGTTTTCTTTCATTGAGGTTCTTCATGTATCTTTTGTTCCTCTGGCGTTTCTGTTCAGCAAGTTGCTCTTGAGTTAAGTGAATGTTGGCCTTAGTTTTCGTTTTCTTCTCATGAGCTTCGGTTGTTGATGATGATTCGCTGGAGACTTTCAGTGGTTCGCTTGGTATATCTTTTGTACCACTTGTACTAGGTTTATCAAAGCTTAAGGGTTTGTTGAGGGGTACAGGAATGTATCGTCCCTTGACTCTCCATGAGGTTTGCTCTGACAAACCAACTGTTTCGTCTGCGTGGTCGATAGGAGCTGACCAGAAGTGGTTATCGCAACCTTCAGCATTATCCTTGTAAACCATGGACGTTAACTCCACTGTCTATTTCTTAGTTACTCCAATGACTGCGTATACTTGGTTTGGTGTAGTTTGCATCTTCTGATAAACAACAGCCTTTTCTTTGAGTTTTTTGGATTTGTCCTTTGACACCCGAGCGTATTCAACCGAATTTTCAGCTATGAGTGGTTTGGCTGCATCGAGTTCGCTTTTAAGAAATTATGAACAATCGACCTCGTCTTCTACGGAGATTTCGCTCATCTCACGGTCCTCATCGAATTCAGAAGTGGTTTCTAAATTTATTTTATTTTCTGAACTTAATTTGGCGTTGGATGAGTCAAACTTCTGTATATTCTCGGTCTTGATTTTTAATTTATCGTTTTCGCCAGTAAATTCTTAAGCATGCATTTATGTTCTTTGGACTCAATGAAAGATTCTATTTTGTCCACTCCATATTTGTAGGTTACTGAAATCTCATATGAGGACATTATTGATTCACATTCAGCAATGACTTCGTCTTCCTTAAATTCAAGGAGGACAAAATCATTTTATGAATCTTTTTACCTATCTCACAATCTAGATGTAACTGGGTGATGTTAGTATATAAGCGTTTAGCAATTAAACAGAAAACATTTCTTTGTTTTAAAAACTTCAAATTGTCTCGTTGCACATAAATAAGTTCATCCCTAGCCCTAACTAACTCTAACTTCTTCTGCTGAATCCACATCCTTCTCTCCTCACTCTTGGAAGCTTCCCTGCTGAGTTGGTCAGTTAGGTTAGAATTTACTAAGCGAGTTTTCATAAGACTGCCACTTAAGTTAGAAAACTTGAATTTTAATTCATTTAGTTCTTTTTCATAGTTTGTTACTGGTATTTTGAGTGATTCTAGGATAGATTGTACCTTCTTGATCAACTGATCATAATCGTTGATCTTTTCACTCACAGGCTTGGCAGCGAAACATTTGTCTTCCTTCGCTTCCTCATGCTTACTTTCGGTTGTTACCATTAAGCATCTCCCAGCCGACTCAGCAACTCCTTCTTTCGCCACATAAGCTCTTCCATGCGAGGGTCTGCGAACCTCTTCATCTTCAGAGTCTGTAGACCAGACTTCTACTCCACCAAACTCATCATCAATAACATGTTCCTGCACAATTAAAGCATTCATAGAAACGTTAGTTGCTTTCTTCTTCATTATCTCCTCCAGCTTTCTCATGTAGTAAGCTTCGTCATCTTCACCATCCTTCTTCTCAGCCATCTTCCTTAGCATGCAATCCTTGGCAAAGTGGTTCTTGCTATGACAGTAGTTGCAATCGTACCTAGAGTCTCCCACAATTTTACTCTCCTTCTTTTCATCTTCCTTTTGAGAGGTGTTTTTGGTTTCTTCTTTCACCTTATTCTCAGAAGAGCTGTAGCTTCCCTGCCAGTTTCGGTTCTTGTTGACCGTGAACTTTCTGTGAGAAAACTTCTTTGGGTTTGTAACCATCACTGCATATTCTTCATTAGACAGGTCACACTCTGACATATCAGATTCCTCCTCTTCGTCTGCTAGATTCTTGCTCTTAGAAACGAGGGCCAGTGAACCCACACCCAAAATTACCTTCGCTTCCTTTGTCACCACGCTTGCATGAGATTTGAGTATACCCATCAGTTTCGCTAGTGAGTAACAGAAAAAACCATAAAGCTCAAATACCATTAACTACATTTGAAATTTTCTTCAATTACATTCATATGCACCTGAAAAAAAAAGAATCAAATATGTGTATAAAATTTAAAAATTATTCAAATAAATGAAAAAAGTATAAATTAATGTTCACGTATTTCAATTTGTAATGAGAATCATGGAATTTAAAATCCTTTACATTTTGATTATGCTCAAGTTTTGAGAACTATTTAAAAAACATACTTCAATTTTCACCATATTGACCCAAGGATTGCGATCTAAAACTACATAAACATCATGCCCTTCAACGATAGAAACTGTACCAGGTGAGCATAAGTAGATATACTCATATAAATCATTTTGAACTATAGAAAAAATCTTTTTCGTATAAAACTTTGATGCTTGATGTTCTAAATTCTAATGGAAGAGATGTCTCAAGAACAGGAGCTTTCTTCATGCAATCAAAATCATTGGAAATTTGTGTATTACCTTGTGAGTCCATTGCAGCATCAAACTTCATCATAAAAGAAGACAAGTTGGCTATTTTTGACATAAAATTCCATAAAAAAAATAATTTTCAATCTCAGATCTAGAAGTAGTCCTCATAAGACCATATAATGAAATGTCCTTTAAAAAAGCAGGAATTCATCGCTCACGAATTAAAACATATGCTTCAACCAAATGTTATCTTCTAACTGAAACTCACTAATAAGAGATTTCCAATCATTTTCAAAAACCTCAGGAAAATGCACTGATTACAAATTAAACATTGATACATTTTCCGGAAATCAGTTTCAGTCAATATTTTCTTAAAAACCTGTATGAAAAAAAAACTTCTATTAAACTTATAATATAATAACTACACAATTAACATGATATATATATATATATATATATATATATATATATATATATATATATATATATATATAAATAAAACAAAATTCATATACATAAATTACCTTATCGTCCAACTTCTTCCCAATGTGTCGCATACACAACTGATGGGTTGACTGTGTAAAAACAGTTTCCACTGCTTTTGCCACTGCAACATCTTGATCTGTGACCGTTATAGAAGGTTGTTTCCCAAAAGAAGAAACAAAACATTTAAGTAGCCATGAGTAATAATCCATGTTTCTCTTGCAAGAATACCAACACCAAATGTAACACACCTTTTATGGTTGTTAATACCAGTAAAAGGAACAAATACCAAATTATACCTGAAAAATTATATATATATATATATATATATATATATATATATATATATATATATATATATATATGTTGTGATATGTTGGAGAGGGTTGAGTTCGGATAGCAGATGAGATCTGTCCCGGTTTCTTCTCCTTATATCACAGTACAAAAGAGAGAGACAATCGTCTGTCGACGTCCGGGCGGAATTCCCGGGACAAAGCTCCGACGATCAAGTTAGTATGAGGTCTGAGAGAGATGAGAATAGATTACAGGAAAAAGAGTTTCGTCCCCTTCTGCTTGAGGAAGAAGGATCCTTTTATATCTGTTTGAGAGGCTTGTTCCCCTCAACCGATTCTGTTGAGCTTTCCCTCGTGAGGTTCGACGTGGCGGACCCATAGTGGAGGATCCTCCGTCACGTCTTTGTGCCTCATCCCCCTATTGGCTAGAGGGGAATCTTTTAATTATTTAGAGGATCGTAGCTATCGTTTGATGGACAAGTGGGACTCTCTGATTGGTCCCACGTTTGTCGGGGTGTAATTCCTTGGAGAAGATGTTAAGGCACGGTTCTGCACCTTAACCGCCATGCCAGTGATCTTCGCATTGGCGAGGGCCAGGTCTTGGCCTCGGATTGGGTCCGACTGGGTTCTGACCAGGCCAAGCCCAGTGTTAGTTTGACTTCTCCTTTTTTGACGTTCTCCCTGAGAGATACATTAACAAGTCCCTTAGGCTTGTAGGTGTATGTGTCGTCTGGACAACATCACCGTTCGAGCCAACATTTCAACACTTGTATGTCTGGGATTATTTCTAGCATTTAACAGGCCTTAGACAGCGTCGTCAATGTGTGCCAGACCCATCGTGATATGGTTCGTGACGCTAGTTTTTTCTTTAAAATCTCCCCTTTTCTCAAGACCATTCGTCCTCACTTCCTTTCTTTGCTTTCGTTGTATCAACACAAGCATCTTACGAATTTTTCTTTTCTATCGTTCATCCGTCTTTGAAAATGGACCGTTACGGTAGAGTCCCTGCTGCAGAGGAGTTCCAATTTCTGCAAGATCGTTTCGGTTTCTTGCCGGAGCACGGTGTGATGATTCCGAAAAAGGGGGCATCGATTTACAACTGTCCTCCAGGGAAAGTGGGGGTTTCGATCCCTCCGTTTGAAGTGGGGTTGCGCCTACCAACCTTTGATTATTTTGACATGATTGTGAATCGTTACGGCTTCTCCGTTGACGTGTTAACCCCTAGCGCTGTCAATAAGATCGTCGGTTTTGAACTAATTTGTCGATCTATGGGTTATGTACCCACTTTCTGGGTTTTTAGTTACTTTTTCTGTTCGACTACGAATTATGGAGTCCGCACTCTAGCGAAGAGAAGGGGCATTTGTCAGTTGATTTCTGAACAAGATTCTCCAAAGAAAAATTGGCAACGATAATGGCTTTAGGTTAATCAAAACCTTGTGCGGCGTGGGTTTTGTAGATCCCGAGACTTTCCCGACCGTCTTCCCAAGTTGTTTAGGAGTAACTTGACTCTTGGCAAACGATTAGGAAATGTCACTATCGCCTGGAGAGCTCGCGGGAAGATGGCGCAGATGTTCGTTGTGAGATGCGGTATTAACTAATCTCCTTCTCCCCCTTTTTTTAAAAAAAATAATGAGAATGGGGTATCTTATTGGTTTGTGAGATCTTATTTTTGGTCTTCGTTTTCACAGGTCCTGAAGCCGAGATTTCTTTGGATATGGCCCTCCGTGGTCACTATCAGGGTAAGCTTTCCACCGGGAGATCGATCTTGTAGAGGCTCTTCCTCCTCCTGAGAACATAATCACAGAAGAATTGTTAGAGGATGACCTTGCGTTCTTTCCCTGGGAGATATGTTTTATGGAAAAGCTTTTAAACGTGCTGGTTAGACTTCGGACTGCGTCTAGGTATTTTTGCATCCTTGTGTCTTTAACCCCATACATTCCATTTATCTGGTTTGTGATAAGTAGTGAATCACTGAGGGCTACCAGTTGTTTTGCACCAACCTCCTTGGCCAGCCTCAGTCCTGCCAGGAGGGCTTCGTACTCTACCTCGTTGTTGGATACTTGGAAGTCGAATCGCAGTACATTTGTGATCTCTTCGCCTTTGGGGCTTTCAAGGATCAGGACTGTGCCTGAGCCTTCCTTACTTGTCGCGCCATCGGTGTACAACTTCCAAAGTTCCTTACCGGCTTCCGGCTCTAATGGATCGACAGAGATTGTAGTCGACACTCCCTTAATGGTAACTGGGATTTCAACCAGAAAGTCTGCGAGGGCCTGGGCCTTGATGCTAGTCCGGGGATGATAATGGATATCATGTTCACCTAATTTAATGGACCACTTGGCCAGGCGTCCGGACTTTTCTAGCCTTAGCAGAACTTGCTTTATTGTGTAACTAGTGAGAACATCCACCTTGTGGGCTTGAAAATATTTTCGTAGCTATCTGGCAGTATACACCAGAGCTAGGACCAGCTTCTCTAAGGCTGGGTAATTGACCTCTGGTCCTTGTAGGGGCCTACTGACAAAATGGATGGGTACCTACTTGCCTTCCCTCTCCACTGCCAACACCGAGTAGATAGCTTCTTTGGAAGTTGCTAAGTACATCTGTAGCGTCTCCCCTGGTAGTGGGCAGGCGAGGGTCGGTAGTTGGTGTAAGGCATCTTTCAGTTGTTGCAATGTCGCATCTGCTTTTTCTGTCCATTTGAACTGCTTTTTGTCTAGGCATCCTTTTAGTGTTTGGTATAGAGGAAGCACCTTTTCTGCAGATTTGGCGATGAATCTTCCCAATGTCGTCAGTCTACCGTTGATCTCCTGCACACCCTTGAGGTTGTGGGGAGTTTTCAATTCAAGGAACTCCTGTATTTTGATGGGATTGGGTAGAATCCCTTCCTTGGATATCTGATACCCAGGGAATTGCCCCTCTTCTACTCCAAAAGTGCACTTAGTTGTGTTGAGCTTCACCCTTGGATATCTGATACCCAAGGTTACCCAAGGAATTGCCCATATTTTGGTGGGATTGGGTGGAATCCCTTCCTTGAAGGTTTCCTCCACATCGTGGAGCAATGTTTCTTCATCGCGGCTCTTAATTACCATGTCGTCGACATAGACTTCGATATTCCTACCAATTTGGTCGGCGAATATCTTATCCATTAGCCTCTTGTATGTAGCGCCCACATTTTTTAGTCCGAAAGGCATTTTCTGGTAGCAGAAAGTACCCTTCTCGGTGTGGAAGGCGGTTTTCGCATCATCCTCTCGCTTCATCTGTACCTGATGATAACCCTTGTACGCGTCGAGGAAGCATTTAAGTTGAAAACCTTCAAGCGATTGGACTTTCTGATCGATCTCCGGGGGAGGGTAGCAATCCTCTAGACAGACATTATTAAGATCTGAGTAATCAATGCACATCCGCCACGATCCGTTGGCTTTCTTTACCATGATAGGATTTTCTATCCACGATGGGAACATTACTTCCCTGAGTATGCCGACATTTACCAGGTCGGCCACTTCAGTGTTTATAGCCCTGTTCCGGTCTGCCGCCTGGCCCCTCTTCTTTTGCTTTATAGGGTTAGTTCCAGGCACGATATTAAGGTTGTGCTCTATAACCTGTCGATCCACGCCTGTCAGGTTTGTTGGTTTCCAAGAGAAAACAGTGGAATATTGCTTCAGAAGTGCTAGCAGTCGTGCCCTGGTCTCATCTAATAGGTGAGCGCCAATTCGCACGACTTGTTATGGATATTCCATGTTTATTTGATGTTGTTCAGTTGAACCTCCCTCCTTCGACTTCTTTGGGGCTCGCACCAATTCGGGAGCGGCTATGATCTGGTGGCAATGTTGTGCCCTGGTGTTTTTGGCGAGGATCATCGTTGATCCTTGGCACGTGCTGAATTTAACTATGCCATGGATCGTCGATGGCACGAGGTGTAGTAAGGAGATTATCGACCGTCCTAGCAGAATATTGTGTTCTGCTGGAAACCGGATCATAGAGAATTCAACTGTTCTTGTGATTCAGTCTCTCTTGTCGTGACTGACCAATGTTAAGGGCAGCCGAATAGTATCTAATGGCCACAGACTGTGACCGGTGAACCCCAATAATGGTCCTCCGATTGGGGGCTGTAGCCCCTCCTTCCACTCATCTGGTAGTTGCCTAAAACAATGCTTATAGAGTATATCAGAGCAACTACAACTGTCGATGTATATTCTATGGATTTTCGTGTTATGAATGAGTCCAGATATGAGGAGTGGTTCTTGCAGATTCCAGTTCAATGGTCTGGGATCTCTACTAGAAAAATTGATATTGAGTAGATTTCTCGAGAGTACCTCTATCTCGTCCTCTGCTTGATGAGTTGTGTCTCTGTTACGAGAAATAGAGATAGTAAGTACTTCCATGCCATCATGTGGAGGTCCCTACAGCAGATCGGGATGCGATATCGCCGTCTGAGGCGATGAACCATCCGATGAAAATTACCGGAAACTGCTTTGGAGTACTGGCTCCGTAACCGGTGAGATCTGTGCCATGAGCACCTGGATTGGGTATGTGTCCTATACTCATGGTGGTGTCCTCTGGTTATCACCACCGGTATTTGAAACAGATTTTCTACTGCAGACGTAGCTGTTGTTTTGATTAGATCGTCGTTTTGCGAAGAACCAGTGTCGTTAATTGGTTGTATCACTCTGAGGATACGTCCGGATGGCGACAAATGTTGTGACATGCTCTACAGGGGTTTGGATGCTTGATGATGAATCTGTCTTGGGAGCTTTCCTGAGAACACAATCACAGGAGAATCGTTAGAGGATGATCGGGTGCTCTCCCGGGACGTCACTCCGACGATCAAGTTAGTTTTCTGAGAAAGAGAATTAGGGTAAATTCATTGAGAGAGAAGATGGATCCCTTCCTTGAGGCGGAAGAGATCCTTTTATACCTGTTACTAACGGATCGTGGGGACCTCGTCCAATGAGTGTGATACGTGGCTCCCTCTAACTGGGAGAATTATGCCCACGTTAACTAACTGTCTGGTGATGTCAGTTTTGGGCGTCACTTAAGCTTATTGTCACGTCCTTATTGGTCGTGAGTGAATGAGAAGATCACAGGGCACTACTAGAAAAACAACCTTTTATGACGTGCAATGCGTGTCGTAAAACGCTCAGACGACGCGCAAATGCGTGTCAAGGAAGTGTTGGATAAGGTGTCTAATTCCATAACTATATTTGGTATGTACTTGTCCCGAGAGTAGCATGGTCCATTTGGGTTGCACTTCACCGGGACAATTTGAAGGATGGACTTTTGAGAAAAGGATAATCATGATTTATTAATATATTCTAAGTTCTAATATATTAATATGAAATCATATTATTTAATTAGTATTGATCAAGAATTAATTTGGAATTAATTTTATGATCAAAAGAGATTAATTAAATATAAGGGGTTGATTTGGTAAATCATTCATTCTTATAAAGTGGGCTTATGATCCATAGTTCTTTATGTTGGGCTAAACCCATGTGGTGACCCATGGATACTCCATGGATGTTTTAACCCATGGAGCATGAGGGATATGGAAGGTCATTAGGGTTTACATGTGTAACCCTAATTTTCCACACTATATAAGAGACCCTAAGGCTACCAAAATTGGCACCTAAGTGTACACACAAGAGTACTAGCCGATTTTGAGTGCAAGGAATACTCTCTCAAGTTCTTCCATTTGTTGGTGGTGATTTGTGATTCCACTTGAGGCATTCACACTATTGGTGCTAGGATCTTAAAGCTTCAAGGTTTTAACTACACTAAAAGGTATGTCATCTAACTAGAATTTTGTAGTATAGTTACTCCATCGTATGCTAGTTAGGATGATACCTTGGTAAATTCAAAGCTTGCATGTATATTAGAGGAAAAATCGATCCAATGTATTTAGGGTTGCATGTACACCATAGGAGTGTTAGAATTCTCAAAACCCATCAGTGGTCTCAGAGTCGAGGCTTGTTTTCAATTATACTTGATGCTACTTGCTTTCAGTTGCTTGAAAAATCGAATTTATGCTCACTGTTCATTGGACTCGCCGAGTCCACTAGGGGACTCGCCGAGTCCCTTCACAAAATAGCCCAACTCGCCTAGTTTTTTCATACACTCGACGATTCGGAGCCCCTGAGTGCAGATTTTCGAGTTTTAAGCCAGGAATTGGACTAGGATCATTACCCTAAACTGTTTTTGAACTTATAAACCTATTTTTGATGTGGTAATGATCATGCTTATCCAATTCAAAAGATAATTGTCAAAATTTCATGTTTTGTATTAGTTTATATGATTAGTCTAATTACATGGAATTTGTTTGATTTGAATTATCTTGTTCATATGAGTTTAATCAAGAACTTGAACATGCTTGTTAGCTTAATTGATGATCTTGATGATTTTAATGGACTCCATAACTTGTCCTCAAGTTATGGAATTCCAAAAGTTTTTCATTTAAATGAATCATTAAAAGTCATAGGTTATAGAAAAATGAAGAGTCTCATTTTAAAAGACCATTAAACTCATAAGTTATGAAGATGAAAAGTTTTGAAGAGTTTCAAAACTTTCCCTCAAGTTTTGGAATTTGTAAAGTCACACATTAATACTTTAATTCCAAACCCTAGAATTTTAAAAGTTTATAATTCAACTCTTATACTATTATAATATTATAAGTTTGATAATATATATATATATATATATATATATATATATATATATATATATATATATATATAAGAAAAGGTCAGTCTTACCGTTAGTAGGCCTCATTCACGAAGCCAGTCTATAAGGGGGTATAATGTTACTGCCTATAAAATGGTGGTTTAATGGGTGTCCACTCTCACCCACCGCTTCCTTCATTGGTGGAGGGTCGTTAGCCGAACGGGTAGGACAAAGACTATAAATTCTCATTAAGAGTATAATGATAAATATAAAGTAACTAAACCTTTTTATAAATTCCCAATCTTAGTTACTCTAGGAAAATATGAAATTGATGCTAATCCATGAAATTACACTTTTCACCTTACCAAATCGTTGATGGAGTGTGTGTGGTTAACCGGCACACTAACTTAGACTAGTAAGGGTGGCAAAGGGTAGCTTAATGTTTGTCATAGATCGATGGAGCGTGTGTGGTTAACCGGCACATCGATTAGGTGATAAATGCCATTAAGAGTACCGAGTATATTTGCATGATTATTACCACCTTCTTTGTGATCCTCGGTATCCCAGTCACAAACCTAAAGGGCATAATCGAGATTTAAACATGCTATTGAAAAGTTCAATGAGTCTCAAAAGAATCTAGGAACTTCAATTCATCTAAAACCTAATAAATCAATTTCGTTTTTCATGGTGGAAATTGGTAAATCATCATTTACCTACCTTCAAATATTTTGCAAGATGGATTACAGCATCCCTCTTCCAAATTGTAAAATATTGTGTTGGGTCCTAGCCTTAATATTTCATTTTGGGTGTTATATTAAGGATTCTTCATTTCTAATCTAAACTTTGTCTTTCTTTCTTTTCAGATGTCTTCCAACACTGCTTCGCCCTACCGGCTCCTTCTCTCTCATGAACCTTTGTGGGAGAGTCATCTTTGATGGGACTAATTTCAATGATTGGATTAGGAACATCAAGATGGTCACTCGCTATGAGGACAAGGAATATGTCCTTGACAAGGAGCTTAAGTAAATCGATGAGTCTGCTGCTACTCCTCAAGAGATTACTGATTTTCAGGGCACATGAGAAAGATTCCACCAAGGTAGCTTGTATCATGCTTGCCACCATGTCTCCTGAACTCCAAAAGTACTATGAGGACTTCTACCCTTTTGAGATGCACCAGGACCTGATTGAAAGATACCATCAGAGTGCTCGTCAAGAGCGGTATGAAATCATCTGCTCCATGATTACAACAAAGATGAAGGATGGTGAACTCATCACGGGCCACTTGCAGAAAATGCAAAGGTTTGTGAACCGTCTGCTCAAATTGAATGTGAAATTTGATGAGGAGCTGGGTATAGACATTATTCTACACTCCTTACCTCCATGTTATGATCAATTCCGCATGACATATCATATGAACAAGGAGGAAGTCACTCTGAGCAAACTTCAAGGCCTTTTGAGGACTGTCGAAAGTGGTCTCAAAGGTAAATCTGTTGTAACCACTCCTACTGCTAATGCCCATGTCCTGGCAATTGGGCAAGGTAAGGGGAAGAAGAGGAAGGCTCCTTCCAAGAGCTGCAAGGGAAAGTCTCTTGATGGATCCGCTTCAAGTGGAACCAAAGGAGGTTCTGCTATTCCCTCCTCCAACCCAAAAGAAGCAGAGTGCTTCTATTGTCATGATAAGGGGCACTGGAAGCGAAGCTGCCCCAAGTACTTGCAGGATGTTAAGGATGGGAAGGTTAAACCCACCCATGCAGGTATTTATACTATTCCATCTAAAAACTCATCACATTCTCACTCTTGGGTTCTTGACACAGGTTGTGGAGTTCACATTTGTTCTGATGTGCAGGGCCTAAAAATAGGTAAGGATCTGGAGCATGGGAAGATAAACTTGATCATGGGGAATAGGAAGGTTTCACCTGTCACCAAGATTGGAGTTTACTCTTTATTGCTTAGTAGTGAGTTAGAAATAGATTTGAATAATTGCTTCTACTCGTCTGAAATGGCGAGAAATGTTATTTCTTTTCATGGTTTGTACAAACAACGTTTCACATTTTCGTTTGATAATGAAATTGGTGCAATAAATGCTTATTATAATGGTGTTTTTTTTATTATAAAGCATTACCTTGTAATGGTGTATATGAAACTGTGATGGCTGTAGACAACTTATGAAATAATTTGTTGCATATCGATTCTTCTAATGATTTAGATAAGGCATCCTTGTGGCATTGTCGTCTTGGACATGTCAACAAGAAGCGCATAGGCCAACTCCAGAAGGCTGTAGTTTTGGAGTCATTCGACTTAAGGTCGGAAGATACTTACGAGTCTTGTTTGCTTGGAAGAATGACTAAGTCACCCTTCACTGGCTCTTGTGAAAGGGGTGAGGGTTTGTTGGATCTCATACACACCGATGTGTGTGGGCCCTTCAGAACCGCCACAAGGGATGCTAACCGCTTCTATGTGACTTTTACTGATGATTACAGCAGATATGGCTATATTTACTTAATCAAGCATAAGTCAGAAACCTTTGAAAAATTCAAAGAGTTTAAGCAAGAAGTGGAGAATCAGCTGGGCAGGAAGATAAAGATGCTCTGATCCGATCGAGGTGGTGAGTATCTTAGTATCTAATTCCTGGACTATCTTAAGGAGTGTGAAATTGTTTCACAGTTGACGCCACCTAGGACACCACAGCTTAATGGTGTGGTTGAGAGGCGCAACCGAACCTTGTTAGACATGGTTCGTTCCATGATGAGTCGAGCTTCGTTACCAATCTCATTCTGGGCGTATGCCTTGGTGCCTCCCGCCTATATCCTTAATCGAGTCCCAACTAAAAAGGTTGCCAAAACACCTCACGAGATGTGGACATGGAAGGTTCCCTCGTTAGCGCACATCAAGGTTTGGGGTTGCGAGGCTTTCGTGAGGGGCGAGACTCATGACAAGCTCGAACATCGAAGTGAGTGGTGTGTTTTCATCAGCTACCCGCAAAAGTCCTTTGGTTATCTCTTCTACAGACCGAGTGACAATGTTGTCTTCGTTGCGAGGAGAGGAGTTTTCCGAGAGAGGGAACTTATATTCCAAGGGGACAGTGGGAGGCAAATTGACCTTGAAGAACTTCAAGAGTCAAGTGGTGAAGGAACCTCAAACACTAGCGATCAACCTAAGGAGGAAACTCCTGTTGAGCCGATTGACGAGTCCTTACCTCTGAGGCATTCCAGTAGAGTTAGAAATACACCTGAGTTTTATGGTTTCCATATTACTACTGAAGGTGATACATTTATCAGTTATAGCACACTAGTAAATTTGGATGAACCTAACAACTACAAGGAAGCCATGGCAGGCCCCAAGTCTGGTAAATGAAAAGAGGCGATGGACAGCGAGATTCAGTCCATGTATGACAATCAAGTTTGGAACTTGGTTGACAATGTATCGGGTCGTAAGACAGTCGGGTGCAAATGGATCTTCAAGAAGAAGACCGACGTGGATGGGAAGGTACACACTTATAAGGCACGACTGGTTGCGAAGGGCTTTACTCAAACTCTGGGAGTTGACTATGATGAGACCTTCTCACCAGTAGCGAATATTAAGTATATTAGGGTAATGCTAGCCATTGTTGCATTTCATAACTATGAAATGTGGCAAATGGATGTCAAAACCGTTTTCCTTAATGGGAAGTTGGCTGAAGATGTTTACATGAGTCAGCTAGAGGGTTTTGTCAATGCTAAGAACCCTAATAGAGTGTGTAAGCTTGAGAAATCCATTTATGGATTGAAACAAGCATCTCGTAGATGGAATCTTTGTTTCGATGAAAAAGTCAAAGAGTTTGGCTTTTCATGGAGTGAGAATGAGTCTTGTGTATATGTCAGAGCTAGTGGGTATATAGTTAGCTTTTTGGTACTGTATGTGGATGACATACTACTCATAGGAAATGACATCCCAACCTTGCAGGATGTGAAATCCTCGCTTGGGAAGTGTTTTGCTATGAAGGACCTTGGAAAAGCTGCCTATATCGTAGGGATAAGGATATTGAGAGACATGAGTAAGAGTCTAATTAGACTTAGTTAAAGTACCTACTTGGACAAAGTGTTGAAGAGGTTCAACATGCATAATTCCAAGAAAAGTGACTTACCGATCCAGAGAAATGCCAAACTGATCAAGGCTCAGAGTCCGAGTATAGAGGCTGAGATAGATGAGGTGAGTCGATTACCATATGCTTCCGTTTTTGGCTCGATCATGCATGCTATGACTTGTACTCGCCCTGATGTAGCCTTTGCTTTAAGCATGGTCAGCAGATATCAAGGGAATCCGGGCAAGGCTCACTGGACTGCGGTAGAGAACATTCTCAAGTACCTACGAAGGACTAAGGACTGGGTCCTTACACTTGATGGGAGTGATGACTTGAGAGTGGTGGGGTACAGTGACACCAGCTTTCAGACCGACAGGGATAATTTCCGCTCTCAATCGGGCTGGGTCTTTACCCTAAATGGAGGAGCACTCACTTGGAAAAGTTCCAAGCAGGAGACAGTAGTTGATTCAACATGCGAATCAGAGTACATAGCAGCAAGTGAAGCGACGAAGGAGTCGATATGGCTGAAAAACTTCATCAGAGACCTTGGAGTTGTACCAGCTATAAAGGAGCCGGTGGAGATTTTTTGTGACAGCGATAGTGCGGTTGCCTTAGAAAAAGAACCAAGGGATCATGGCAGGTCCAGACACATCGACAGGAAATATCACTTCATAAGAAACAAGATAGAAGAAGAACTCCTCGTGGCAAAGAGGGTATCATCAGATGAGAACCCGGAAGATCCCCTCATGAAGGGACTGAGTAGGGTTAAGCATTTACAGCATGCGAGGCGCATTGGGATGAGGGATGATATTAGTTTTAATGATTATATAGCTATTTCGAAACTTGTAATAGATAAACTGTAGTTGACATTTGATGCTTAAATAAAAGGTGTTTTTTATTTACTAGTATGGTACTGTCTCATGTCAATTGTTTATTATTGTTTCATTTTGCATGTTTTGACTTTCAGAATGATTGGATTATTCAAACCATCCAAAGTCAATCATACTTTGGAAGTACGTATTGAATTAAGACTGTCGTGAATTTGGCTTGTAGATTGTCGGAAATGGTTAGACATTGCTATGACATTCATGAGTGCTCATAAGGTCTGAGTATTGGATTCAACCCATGCTCACTTGCATCACTTCATGGAATTTATCTCGAGTGATCGTGAGACGATAATATCATATAACCTTTCAAACCTAGATATATGAGTTGTTGACTATGAGTTGGTCGTACATTGATAGTACGAAAACGCATCGGTAACTCGATGTTATAAAACGTGCTATTATGTATGGTTCAGTGAATAGTTAGTACAAGCACATACTGTCAAAGTTTATATGTTCCTTTTAGTCCTTGGAGGATTAAAAGTGATATCTTGTTCCCCTCGATGATTTTGTTTTGACCTATGTGTCGGGCCCGGTCAGAACTAAATTTATGTGTTCGATGAAGTTCTATGTCAAACAAATCCGAAATTGGGAAACAAACTGCTGGACAGTAAGGTTGACCGTGTTCCATGTGTTTGTCCGGCTGACATCTTGAGAACAGAGGATTCTATGATCACTTGTCTCAAATGGTACGTCTAAGTTCGACAAAGGCATTTAAGAGCCACGATTGCTAGTCGGGTCCTTAGGTCATACTTGCAACTATAGTTACTAGACTTATCCAAGTGGGAGACTGTTGGATAAGGTGTCTAAGTCCATAACTATATTTGGTATGTACTTGACTCGAGAGTAGCATGGTCCATTTGGGTTGCACTTCACCGGGACAATTTGAAGGATGGACTTTTGAGAAAAGGATAATCATGATTTATTAATATATTCTAAGTTATAATATATTAATATGAAATCATATTATTTAATTAGTATTGATCAAGAATTAATTTGGAATGAATTTTATGATCAAAAGAGATTAATTAATATAAGGGGTTGATTTGGTAAATCATTCATTCTTATAAACTGGGATTATGATCCGTAGTTCTTTATGTTGGGCTAAACCCATGTGGTGACCCATGGATACTCCATGGATGTTTTAACCCATGGAGCATGAGGGATATGGAAGGTCATTAGGGTTTACATGTGTAACCATAGTTTTCCACACTATATAAGAGACCCTAAGGCTATCAAAATTGGCACCTAAGTGTACACACAAGAGTGCTAGCCGATTTTGAGTGCAAGGAATACTCTCTCAAGTTCTTCCATTTGTTGGTGGTGATTTTTGATTTCACTTGAGGCATTCACACTATTGGTGCTAGGCTCTTAAAGCTTCAAGGTTGTAGTGTAGTTTTAACTACACTAAAAGGTATGTCATCTAACTAGAATTTTGTAGTATAGTTACTCCATTGTATGCTAGTTAGGATGATACCTTGGAAAAATCAAAGCTTGCATGTATATTAGAGAAAACATAGATCCAAGGTATTTAGGGTTGCATGTACACCATAGGAGTGTTAGAATACTCAAAATCCATCAGGAAGGCCCAATCATAACGAGAGACGACACGCTTTTGCGCGTCGTCTATTTACGACGCGCATTTATGACACGCATTTACGACGCGTAGTTATGATACGTAATGCGTATCAAGGAAGGCCTTGTCATAAAGGAAGACAACACGCATTTGCGTGTCGTTACCTTACGACGCGTGTGTTTATGACACACAATGCATATCAAGGAAGCCCCTGTCATAAAGGAAGACGACACGCCATTGTGTGTTCTAACATTACAGCGCACCTTTACGACTCGCAATGCGTATCATTAAATCTACTGTGATAAACGAAGATGACACGCATTTGCATGTCATAAATTCCAGCTGCCAGTGACTATACACCTTTACAACGTGCATTTTCGATACGCATTTACAATGTGAATACACATAATAAAAAAAACAAATATATATACCAAAACTTTCAATTCATCTAAAAAATATATATACCAAAACATTCAATTCGTCTACACGCCAAACAAGTTACCTAACATTACACCATACCTAGCATTTCAAGTTACCTAAGTAACATTACACAAAGTTAACAAAACCATGTACACCACATGTCAAAAGACCATACACTGTGACAACCCGTAAATCCTTGCCTTGTAAAGCTCAGCCAGTCAACTCAACTGAGTGTCAGACTCATTCCTGCTATCATTTAGCCTCGTTTAGAGTCCGTTTAAAGGTCCAAAGGTCAATACATTCAAGCATTGAGCTTAGGAATGGATCGCGTACACTTCTAGCATCAAAACCGGGCCTTACACTCCAACACAAGGAGTGTACGGCCGCACACCCCTCTCCTGGAAGCACACTCACGTGTATAAGTTTAGAACTCAGCCTCCTTTCATCCCTTTTCACCCTCCCAAGCCTAGAACACGATTTCTCTCTCAACTATCAGCTGATTTGCAGCCGAGATCTACGAGTTTGTAAGTATTCTTCCTTAGATTTGTTGTTAATCTTCATAAGCTAGTAACATCCTTTGATTTCATCCATTTGAAATCATGTTTTGGCTAGATCTTCAAATCTCACCAAGAACACCAAGAACATACACTTGTTCTTGGTGATTTTGAGCCTTCTCAAGCGTCCGGATCGTAAGTACTCTTTCCCAATGCTTGAATCTTGTTTAGAACACTTGATTTAGTCTTTGAAATTGCCCAGAACTCAAGAACATATGGTGTGTGCAGCCGTACACACAGGTGTGGACGTACACCCCTCAAACACCCTCAACACACCCCTAAAGGCTTCCATATTGTGAGTACCATTCCCTAAGCTGATTACTTACTAGATATGAGCCTTAGAAAACGTCCAAACCATGTTCATCAAGGAGTGTGCGGCCGCACACACTCCATGTGTCCGTACACCTCTTTTGTTTAGTGCTTAAGGGCCTCCAAAGTGTCGTTCTAGCGTCAACACTTAATGAGCATTAGTCCTACAAGCTTCCCTATCATTAGAATAGACTTTTATGCACTCATTACCATGAGTGTGCGCCCGCACACTCCCTGGCCGCACACTCCTCAAAGTGGCCGTACACTCCCTTTAGATGAATCACATCTGATTCCAACACTTGGTCAAAGTGTTTCCTAGTCCCGTAAGGTGTTTCCTTGCATTTGGTTGCTTCTAAACACTATATTTATGTCAATATATGCCATTATATGTGATTTAGGACTCGTTAAGTCTCGGGACTTCATTCGTGAAACTTCTCATCCTTACACGCATATTCGTTTGAATCACCCACATAAGGTGAGTTCATACCCCGTAATCAATCTTTTAAATTGTTTTAAATGCTTTTAAGGGGGGGGGGGGGAATCAAAGTTGAACACAATGATAATTGTGTAATTTTTTGTTATAAACATTTTCAAAGGATTGCTTATGTCATTTATAAGTAGTCAAAACATTTCAAAAACTCTTTTAAAGTTATGTTACTTTATAGTTTAACAAAACTCCGTTTTTGAAGTACAATCATAACTTAGTAGAAAAATGAGTCTTTTCAACAACAGTTCGAGTAAATTACTAGTAAACTATAACGGGTATATTTTAGGGGTTCAGTTCATACTATAACTAGAAGATACTAAGATGCTAGATACTAGAGAATACTAAGATACTATAACAAGAGAAGATACTAAGATACTATAACGAGAACATACTAAGATACTATAATAGAATGAACTTAATAAGGTGTTGCAGCATGGGAAAACTACAGGATCCAATAATACCAATGAATCACTAAATCAATGTTCTAGGAAATTAGTGATAGTTATATTGGGTATACCGGATCAAATAACTTTAATGTGAATTTACACGGCCTAGCAACTGGTTTGCGGAAGTCGTGTTTGGTTCCCAGAATCTCTTGCAGGGAGAGCGTATAGTATGGGTACTAGCTTTCTTATTATGACCTTAATAAAACAAACATGTTTTAAGGTAATCAGTACGTCAGGATGTCAATTCAAAAGACAACTGTGTACTTGTATTTTTCCAAATACTATCATTTTGTGACAGTTCCACTTGAAAGTTAATACAAACTATTTTCGAGTCAAAATAGTTATAAACTAGGGAAAAACTTACATTTTACAACTGACACACAGAACAGTCGAGTCAAGTACATTCAGTAGAAGGGGGCCTATAATGCTAACTTTATGACTCCTTAGTGTATGCATTCAGGGATATATATTAATCGGATCTGATAAGTAGTAGAATGTGTGCTTTCCGCTTCATTTCTTGTTCCTTGTTTGGTTGTGCGCTTAGAGCAGATACACCCAGCCTACTATCTATCCGATCTTAGATATATATATGTTTCCGTATACACCAAGTAATCATAAGGGGTACCAGGTAAGGGCCACGTCATAGGACACTAATTCAATGCACCGGTTTCTAGTACAAATCATACTTTTCAAGTAAAGAACTTTGATATACAAAACTAGAAACTTACCAGTAAAGGGTTTAATCCATTTTATTAAACCAGTATAACTTAAAGGACCTTAGGTGGCTAATTCTATAATACCTTAGTTTATACACCAGGGTTATATATAATTAATATCCGATAGGTGGTTGGATGTGTGATTTCCGCCTCATTCCCTGTTCCTTGTTTGTTTGTGGGCTTAGGGCAGATTCACACAATTAACTATCTGTTCGATATTAGATTATATATAGCTAGTATAAACTAAGTGATTATATAAGGAACTACTGTGGTTACCATTTTATTATAAGAAATAAGGGTTTTCTTAAGGAATCTTTTCATCAAACTAAAGGAACTATTACAGTTAACTCCGTGAGTACCAAGTGAATACGCCAGGGTTATATACAACAATGATCTAACAAATAATGGGATGTGTGCCTTCCGCCTCATAGAATGGACTGTTGAGTCATTTTTACTTATCTTTCACTAAAGCAGGAAATATAGGATTTTCTGGAGGAACAGACAAACTTTTCTAAACAGAACTTACTACAACTTACTATAACTTTCTACAACTTTCATACTACTCACTTATATCATCTAAATCTTATGAACTCACCAGCTTAAATGTTGATCTACGCTTTCAAAATAACTTGTATTCTCAGGAGACCAGTAGATAGGTACGCGCACTAGGATTCAGAAGGTGGAGAAGTATAGCTTCATGTCTTTTCATTATTCGCTATGTATTCTATATTATGTGAATCACATACTTTGTAAACACTTTCTTTATAATGAAATGGTTGTTTATTACTTGCTTACTATGATGCATGTCTTGTGATACTAAACATGACGTCCTCCGCCCCAGAACGTTTCCGCCGTTCCGGTTTTGGGGTGTGACAGATTGGTATCAGAGCATTGTTTATAGTGAACTAAGTATCTCAACCGATAAAAGATATATAACTATAAATACAATGGGGCCGAAGTGCTCTGGATAATAATATATTTTAAATATATTATGATACCTTATAAAAGTATACATACTTGCTTATACATATATATATATATATATATATATATATATATATATATATATATATATATATATATATATATATATATATATATATACTAGAACAAGTATCACAACAAGAACAGAACAGAAGAAGTTAAAGGTTGAACACTATGGTCAAACCTGGACAGTTATGTAATCATAACTAGGATCAATATAGCCTGATCAACTATATTCATTCGAGATGTGACCGACATTGTTTGGGAGTGATGTGGTGTTGCAACGGTCTTAAAACTTACCTAATACTAGTCAAGAGAATACTAGATCAAGTACATAGAGTTAGAATACTATAGGAGTATTCTATGATACTATAACACGATAACAAGTTTAAAACATACCAAGTACATTACGATAAAATACTATAGGAGTATTTTAGGCACTATACAAATAACTTATGTGATAACTTAAAAGACCCTTACGGATAGGTCTATAATCTTGCAATGCATACTCCCAAGGTTATATATAATTAAGATTTTATAGACTTAGAATTTGTGATCTACGCTTCACTACCTGTTCCTTGTTTGGTTGTGGTTTTGGAGTAGGATCACTTATTCGAAGGTCTATCTCATCTTAAAGTATATACAACTTGTATACAGTGTAAAATTATAGGAGGACTCTGTAAGGATCACCCCATAATGTTTCACTTAAATCTCATAGATTCTTTACTCACTTCCATTCTCGCACGACAAACCCAAATAGATGTAACCACTTCCTCATAGCAGCCAACATATGAGTCAAGGAGGAACAAGAGCAAGTTCATGAGAAGCTTTCAAAGAAGGATCAGTCGAAGTAACCAAAACGTCTTGTGCATCACACTAATAAATAATAATCTTGTTTAACTTAATGAGTTAGGGGAAACACTGCTCACATTATGTGTTAGGATTATTTTCTTACATGCAACTGGTAACAGTTATTCAGGTCACAGATATTCATTCGAGGATAGGCATTTCTAATTCATAAAGTTTATTTGGTATAGACTTTTTATGAATTGTTTCCAGAACCCTATGGAAGTCAGGACCCGATACACCCAGAACTAGGATAACCTTGTCTTTTCAGCTTTCGGCTTATATCCACTGCTGTAGACTTATTCTGTCACGTCTTTGTATTCTTTTAGCAAAGATGCCTCCTCGCAGACCAAACAGACGCACTACTCCAATAACTCCAACTCCAACGCCACAATTCGATCCTGCTGCTCTTCAAGCAGCGATATCCTCCGCAGTGGCAACTGCTCTAGCTCACTTCGGTGAAAGTGGTACCCTCGGATCTGGTAGCGGTACTCACTTAACCAACCCCGGAGATTCTCACGAACACCCAAGGGAGTGAACGTATAAAGACTTTATGAGATGTAAACCCAATTCCTTCGATGGAAATGGTGGAGTCATCGCTCTGATGCGATGGTTCGAGAAAACATATTCGGTCTTCGAAATCTGTTCGTGCCCAGAAGGGAGCAAAGTGAAGTTTGCTGCCTGCACTTTCTCTGACAGAGCGCTAACATGGTGGAACAGCCATGTTAAGTCACTGACCCTATCAGTAGCTAACTCAATAGGTTGGGAGAACCTAAAAGAGTTAATGATGGAAGAATACTGCCCCTTGGGCGAAGTTCAGAAGCTAGAACAAGAAATATGGGAGCTCAAGATGGTCGGCTCAGACATAATGGCCTACACTGACCGGTTCAGCGACCTAGCAGCTCTATGCCCCGGGATGGTTACCCCGGAGAGCAAGAAGATAGAAAAATACATATGGGGTCTAACTGCCCCGATCCAAGGAGATGTATTGTCTTCTAACCCAGCCACATTCGATAGTGCTAAGCGCCTGGCTTAGCGACTCATCGACCATGGAGTACGCCATGGTGTGAAAGTCCCCGTTCCCGAGCCATCGAGGGAAGAGGACAATAGCCAGAAGTCGGGG
Source organism: Lactuca virosa (assembly GCF_052849685.1). NCBI lineage: Eukaryota > Viridiplantae > Streptophyta > Magnoliopsida > Asterales > Asteraceae > Lactuca > Lactuca virosa. Next base: position 364,141,284 of record NC_136429.1, on the reverse strand, counting down.
AACAAGAGGAAAAAGAAGCGAACAACACAGGAACCCCCGCAGGAGGAACAAACGAATACTATGTACGCCGCCACAACACCTGCTACTCCAGCACCTGCCAGTCGATATGCTGGAACCCTCCCGAAGTGTGGAAAATGCAACTACCACCACACCGGAGTATGCCGGGAAATGCAGTGTCTGAACTGCCACAGAAAGGGACACACAGTCCGTTTCTGCAGGGCACCGGCTCAACCGATCTCCCAAGTCCCCGGAGTTGAAGAAATCCAAGCCTGCTATGGCTGTGGTGAGACAGGACACTACCAAAGGGACTGCCCGATAACAAAGAACTCAGGAGCGGATGGACGGATTCTGATGATCACCGCAGGAGAATCAACCCCAGAGTCGTCAACGAGCAGCGGTACGCTTTCGAAATAGTAATTACTTTAAAACTTTAATTTATATTTATATAAGATTAAAACTTGGGGAACAACACTTAAAACTAATTATAATAACTCACATATTGAAATAGGTCACAATATTCAAGAGAACTAAGAGATCCGTTCTGAGAAGCTATGATGACAAAGTATGTACATTAAGGGTTGTGCATAGCTAAGATTTTACAGACTTAGAGTGAGTAATTCCGCCTTAATTCCTTTTTCCTTGTTTGGTTGTGGATTTGAGGCAGAGTTACTCAGTCGACCGTCCAATTCATCTTAATTATTCATAAATTGTATATTCCAGGCGATCGTAGTGGTACCAAGGAGGATCGTAGTTAAAGTATCCATACTAGTTATCAAAGCACTTTCGCGGTATGTACGCGCACATCGCGGTACGATACGTATAAGTGTTATCAACAAGAGGAAAATAGAAAACACTAGAACATTTACAAAGGGTACATTTCGAACACACTAGGAGTACCTCATCGTATAAACGTTTCTTTCAAATCGGCGAAAACTTTGTTCACTAAAGAGTCTGTTGCTATCGTTTGTCTTGAGTTGGCGTGGTCTACACCATACTAAGTTCATATGTTTTTATCGCCTCGACCGTCTAGTTCACGAAACCTTCGTCTGACAGTCCGACCTCAACCTCAGTTTTGTCTTCGTATTCTAAACCCCGAAGTACTCATGCGAAGAGCACTTTGTCTTCCGAAACCTTGCCGTCGTATGTTCCACAAACATTTCCGAAATATCACTCGTCCAGCAGACCAAGGTCGAGCACAGAGGATAAGGAGGAATACAGCCCACCTATCACTATTTAGCGTATACGCGAGGGTGGTATATGATTATGATTACGAATATCTAGTATGTGTGTTTCCGCCCTATCTCTTGTTCCTTGTTTGGTTGTGGACCTGGGGCAGAGTCGCACATCCGATCGTCTTACTAATCCTAATTATATACGACTTGTATACATGAGGTAATGATAGATGGAACGAGTATGAATCCTATCATGAACAGTAGGGCAAAGTTGCCAGGTCTACGAGTGGGTATTCTACCAACAAGAGGAGCGCAACCCCAGTAGTACTTCTAAGAAAGCTACTTTCGGGATGAAATTCCATCTAACAGGGGGATGATGTGACAACCCGTAAATCCTTGCCTTGTAAAGCTCAGCCAGTCAACTCAACTGAGTGTCAGACTCATTCCTGCTATCATTTAGCCTCGTTTAGAGTCAGTTTAAAGGCCCAATGGTTAGTACATTCAAGCATTGAGCATAGGAATGGATCGCGTACACTTCTAGCATCAAAACCGGGCCTTACACTCCAACACAAGGAGTGTACGGCCGCACACCCCTCACCTGGCAGCACACTCACATGTTAAGTTTAGAACTCAGCCTCCTTTCATCCATTTTCACCTTCCCAAGCCTAGAACACGATTTCTCTCTCAACTATCATCTGATTTGCAGCCGAGATCTATGAGTTTGTAAGTATTCTTCCTTATATTTGTTGTTAATCTTCATAAGCTAGTAACATCCTTTGATTTCATCCATTTGAAATCATGTTTTGGCTAGATCTTCAAATCTCACCAAGAACATACACTTGTTCTTGGTGATTTTGAGCCTTCTCAAGCGTCCGGATCGTAAGTACTCTTTCCCAATGCTTGAATCTTGTTTAGAACACTTGATTTAGTCTTTGAAATTGCCCAGAACTCAAGAACATATGGTGTGTGCATCCGTACACACAGGTGTGGACGTACACCCCTCAAACACCCTCAACACACCCCTAAAGGCTTCCATATTGTGAGTACCATTCCCTAAACTGATTACTTACTAGATATGAGCCTTAGAAAACGTCCAAACCATGTTCATCAAGGAGTGTGCGGCCGCACACACTCCATGTGTCCGTACACCTCTTTTGTTTAGTGCTTAAGGGCCTCCAAAGTGCCGTTCTAGCGTCAACACTTGATGAGCATTAGTCCTACAAGCTTCCCTATCATTAGAATAGACTTTTATGCACTCATTACCATGAGTGTGCGCCCACACACTCCCTGGCCGCACACCCATGGCCGCACACTCCTCAAAGTGGCCGTACACTCCCTTTAGATGAATCACATCTGATTCCAACACTTGGTTAAAGTGTTTCCTAGTCCCGTAAGGTGTTTCCTTGCATTTGGTTGCTTCTAAACACTATATTTATGTCAATATATGCCATTATATGTGATTTAGGACTCGTTAAGTCTCGGGACTTCATTCGTGAAACTTCTCATCCTTACACGCATATTCGTTTGAATCACCCACATAAGGTGAGTTCATACCCCGTAATCAATCTTTTAAATTGTTTTAAATGCTTTTAAGGGGGGGGAATACAAGTTGAACACAACGATAATTGTGTAATTGTTTGTTATAAACATTTTCAAAGGATTGCTTATGTCATTTATAAGTAGTCAAAACATTTCAAAAACTCTTTTAAAGTTATGTTACTTTATAGTTTAACAAAACTCCGTTTTTGAAGTACAATCATAACTTAGTAGAAAAATGACTCTTTTCAACAACAGTTCGAGTAAATTACTAGTAAAATATAACGGGTATAGTTTAGGGGTTCAGTTCATACTATAACTAGAAGATACTAAGATGCTAGATACTAGAGAATACTAAGATACTATAACAAGAGAAGATACTAAGATACTATAACGAGAACATACTAAGATACTATAACAGAATGAACTTAATAAGGTGTTGCAGCATGGGAAAACTACAGGATCCAATAATACCAATGAATCACTAAATCAATGTTCTAGGAAATTAGTGATAGTTATATTGGGTATACCAGATCAAATAACTTTAATGTGAATTTACACGGCCTAGCAACTGGTTTGCGGAAGTCGTGTTTGGTTCCCAGAATCTCTTACAGGGAGAGCGTATAGTATGGGTACTAGCTTTCTCATTATGACCTTAATAAAACAAACATGTTTTAAGGTAATCAGTACGTCAGGATGTCAATTTAAAAGACAACTGTGTACTTGTATTTTTCCAAATACTATCATTTTGTGACAGTTCCACTTGAAAGTTAATACAAACTATTTTCGAGTCAAAATAGTTATAAACTAGGGAAAAACTTACATTTTACAACTGACACACAGAACAGTCGAGTCAAGTACATTCAGTAGAAGGGGGCCTATAATGCTAACTTTATGACTCCTTAGTGTATGCATTCAGTGATATATATTAATCGGATCTGATAGGTAGTAGAATATGTGCTTTCCGCTTCATTTCTTGTTCCTTGTTTGGTTGTGCGCTTAGAGGAGATACACCCAGCCTACTATCTATCCGATCTTAGATATATATATGTTTCCGTATACACCAAGTAATCATAAGGGGTACCAGGTAAGGGCCACGTCATAGGACACTAATTCAATGCACCGGTTTCTAGTACAAATTATACTTTTCAAGTAAAGAACTTTGATATAAAAAACTAGAAACTTACCAGTAAAGGGTTTAATCCATTTTATTAAACCAGTATAACTTAAAGGACCTTAGGTGGCTAATTCTATAATACCTTAGTTTATACACCAGGGTTATATATAATTAATATCCGATAGGTGGTTAGATGTGTGCTTTCCGCCTCATTCCCTGTTCCTTGTTTGGTTGTGGGCTTAGGGTAGATTCACACAATTAACTATATGTTCGATATTAGATTATCTATAGCTAGTATAAACTAAGTGATTATAGAAGGAACTACTATGGTTACCATTTTATTATAAGAAATAAGGGTTTTCTTAAAGAATCTTTTCATCAAACTAAAGGAACTATTACAGTTAACTCCGTGAGTACCAAGTGAATACGCCAGGGTTATATACAACAATGATCTAACAAATAATGGGATGTGTGCCTTCCGCCTCATTTCATGTTCCTTGTTTGGTTGTGGGCTTAGGGCAGATACACACAACCGATTGTTTGTTTACTCTGAGTTTTATATAATTTGTATCCATTTAATACTCATAGAAAGGACTGTTGAGTCATTTTTACTTATCTTTCACTAAAGCAGGAAATATAGGATTTTCTGGAGGAACATGCAAACTTTTCTAAATAGAACTTACTACAACTTACTATAACTTTCTACAACTTTCTTACTACTCACTTACATCACCTAAATCTTATGAACTCACCAACTTAAATGCTGATCTACGCTTTCAAAATAACTTGTATTCTCAGGAGACCAGTAGACAGGTACGCACACTGGGATTCAGAAGGTGGAGCAGTATAGCTTCATGTCTTTTTGTTATTCTCTATGTATTCTATATTATGTGAATCGCATACTTTGTAAACACTTTCTTTCTAATGAAATGGTTGTTTATTACTTGTTTACTATGATGCATGTCTTGTGATACTAAACATGACGCCCTCCGCCGTGCAGGTCTACAAGCACATACAACAGGCATGTAAGGCATCTTCCAAGATCCTTCGCCCTAATCTAGCATGCAGTTCTCATAATCATATCATATCATAACATCACATGTATGGGTATCTTGGGGAAAACTTACTTCAGCTCGGCTGATTACACGCATCACACACCTTGTTCTTTTCAAAGTTCATTTCTCTTTTCAAATTCTTTTCAAAATTCTTATTACAAAATGATTTTTCTTTTGAAAATTTTCATACCAAGTCCTTAGTTTGAGTCCAGACACACCCGAGAGTGCGCCCTAATCCATCAAACCAAGGCTCTAATACCAACTTGTAACATCCTAAAATTCAAGACCAAAAATTTCATTTTTTATTTAAGTTATTATAAAACCAATTAGTATAGAAACATCCATAATAACATCCCATGTCAAAACCAAAGTGTCAATAATCAAAACATGTTAACATAAAACAATATCATAGTGTAATCCCAAAGATCTCATATGCGGAAAACATAGTGTGATGTGCTGCGATCGAGCTGGCTCGTTTCCTTTGAAAACGAAGTACCTGAAACCAAAACTGAAAACTGTAAGCATGAAGCTTAGTGAGTTCCCCCATCACACATACCATACAAATAACATACTGCCAGGCAATTCTGGGGTGCCTGACCTACCAATGTCAAGTAATTCTGGGGTGCTCGAGCTACCCTTCCAGGCAATTCTGGGGTGCTCGACCTACCCTGCCATGCAATTCTGGGGTGCCCGACCTACCCATGTCAAGCAATTCTGGGGTGCTCGACCTACCCTCCGGTTTATCTTAACCGGCTATGGGGACTATTTCACCCCTGACACTACCACATAATAACATAACATAAACATATTGCTAGGCATCCATGGGTATTGACTACCCTTTCGGTATCTTTCAACCGGTATCCGAGGACTATTTCACCCCTACTACTACTAACACATATAACAGAGCATCCTAGCACATAAAGCATATCAGATAGTGGCAAACCAGACAATTATCACAAAGACAATCATCTCATACATAATCACCTACTGGTGGGACGGCATTGGTTCCTTAGACCCACCTCTACTGGAAGGTAACTCACCCCACACTGCTGAAGTCCCGCAGACAAAACCCTAGCTACTGGATGACAGATTCCCGAACTGTCAACATCAAAATAACACCCAATCAGTAATTGTGTTCCAACATATATCCATAAGTCCATGTTTGGGGTAAAAGGCTACTTTACCCCCATCTTAGCTTGATTCAAAACTCAAGGCCCAATCCAAAGGCCCAAAAGTCAAACTATGAATCAAGGCCCAACATATGGCCCAATTTTCCAAATTAGGCCCAAACCTTTACATGGTCTTACCCTAAGGCCCAACCATTTATTCTAGTCCGTACATTTGGCATTTCCAATGGTCCAACCTCTCATGATCCTTAAGGCCCAGTTATGGCCTATCTATGGCCCAAGTTTCCAAATTGGGCCCAAACCCTCACATGGGCCTTACCCTAAAGCCCATCCATATATTCTTAGTCCATATGATTAATTTTGGATGGTCCATTAATATTCCAATCACCAAAGCCCGATAGAAAGGCCCAACTCAAAGCCCAAGTGAAATTAGGGTTTTCACATAAAATGACGATTAGGGTTAAGTGTTTCTCACTTAACCCATTAAGGACTTAATCCATTAAGTCCATCAATCTACTAGGTCAATCATATAGTGTGGCCGGGCTTAATACATAATTCCAATCCGGTCATCGAAAATGCGGGTCCCGACAATCCATAACCCATATATCCAAAATTAGGGTTTTCTGAACCCTAATTAGGGTTTCTAACCCAATCACAACCCAATAGGCCCAAAAGTTAAGTCTTTAGATTCATTAGGGTTTCATTAGGCCCACTAGGGTTTCATTAGTCAGGCACCGCCCACTACCACCTCGGGTAGTGGTGGTCAACGGCGGCTCACAGCAGCGGCCACCACCTCACGGTGCTGGTTATGGTTCTAGTCCATTTTTGTCTAAGTATCTAAAAGCAACTAATCACAAGCAAAAGCACACCGCCACCCAACACGGCGGCTGGTGGTGGCAGGAGGCGGTAGCCACCACCTCACAGTGGTGGTTATGATTTTTATTTGATTATTCCATCACCGATTACAATTTTACAACGCAATACCTCAAAATAAACACACACACAAATAGATAAACACACACACAGCAAGGTAAACTCTCTCACACACACAACCACCCTTGTGGTGGCCGGCGGTGGTGCATGGCGGCAGCCACCACCTCACGGTGGTGGTGGACTTCTTCGATTTTCCGACCAAACAGAACACACATTCTCGACATACACGACCGGAAACAGCAGCATTCAAGCCTACATATGCTAATATAAGCGGGACCACCCACCTGGTGGCGTGGAACGGTCGGAGAGCGTCTGACACGACCAGACAATTGAATGGCGGCGATAGTAGCGCTAGGGGCGGCAGTCGACGCAATAGTGAAAGTAAACGAAGAGGGTGGGGTGCTTCAACTGGTGAGTAGAACGGTGGCCATGACGGTCCACCACTCGACGTCAGCCAATGAGTTCCAACGTCGTTGGCAGTGGAGCGGTAGCGGCACAAAATAGCGGCGGCAGTGGCGCTATCGGCCGGAGATGGCGGCGGCATAGGCCGCTACGATCTGCTTCCCTTCATTACCGACTGAACGACGACATCCCACGATGGTTTTGTCTTCAGCAACCTCGGACTAGCAGCAATAGTGACCCTTGACTGGTGGGTTTCCGGCTCCAACAGTGGTGGCGGCGACCGAAGGTGAAGGAGGCATAAGGTGGAGGCTAAGGGAGCTCCTAGGGTTAGGGTTTGTAATACATATATATGGAGGCTGCATAAGAGGGGGACGGGTTTAAGCCGTATCCCACATAACTTCATGAGAATTTGACACTTCCAGCCCCTCCCATCCATAATCTTTTCGAAATGAATCCTTAAGTTACCATTCAGCCCTTGACATTCCATAATTCCTTCAATTTAAGTCAAACATTTTACCAAACACCCCTTAGCTTTCAAGATTCTTTGCAAAGCCAATCCAAAAATTATCCTTTTAACCCCCCAAAACCTCAATCATGACATATTCAGCCCTTCCTTCTCTTTTTCTTTCAATTTAAATCCAAATTTACCCAAATAGTCCCTCCTCTACAAAATATTTTCAATATAAGTCCATAAACTACAAAAGGAGCCCAATTGGTTATCTTTTAGCCATATGTTCAAATATTCTTTCCAGTATGAATCCCGAAAGCATTCTTTAGACCTCTAAAAAAATTATAATGCCAATTACACACTGTTTCACTAAACTCTTTATTTAAATATATTCATATATCGGAATAAAATAATACTTAAAACGTATCTTCAGATTTTAGGGTTAGTCTTGGAAACGGGGTGTTATAGCCATAAAATGATCCTTTTTTAATTCATTTCCTATTAAATTATAGTAATGAAAATAGAATGCTATATCCTTACATTTTCTTTGACCAACACTTCAATTCCTTCCTCAACTATCTCCTTCATGAACCTTAACATGTAGTAGCCACATTCGGTAGATCCGGGATGAACTAGACACTAAACAATTACATATAATACGATCATTGCAATTGATCAAAAAAATAAAGTTAAAACTACATTTTCAATAAGGTGTTGACTGTAGCATTGACCCAATTTAGTTTAACCCTTTTATTGGATCCACTTTGTGTAGCCTACAAAACCATTGCCCTATAAAAAACATTAACAAATAGGTTAAATAACAAGTATTCACATCAAATGTTTTGATAATTTATAATACTTACGAATCAGCAATTTGCTACAACTACATGTTGAAATTTCCAGAACTCAAGGAATCAAGATAATAACAAGTATCCGATTTCATGTCTAGTACACCCAATACCCAATGTCTTCTACAAAAACCACAAACAAAATTAAGTCAAATAACATAATTGCAGTCATTTTCAAAATAAAATGTCAAAAACAAACCCAGGATTATAGGGCATAAAGATGATGTCATTTCCCTTTCTAGTAGACAACCGATCTGCTACACCTCTACTTGCATCATCAATATTCTTAGATCTCCCTTTACGCCTACTTGGCGAGATTACAATCGGGTTCACAAAGCAAATGCCATGATCTCTTTCTGGCGGGCCATACTTCATTTTGTTAAACAACACCCCGTTATCATACAATCACTAAATTCATTAAACAAATTTTATTTTAAGAACATTTATTTAAATTAAATTTGTTGCACTAACATCATATAAGACACAATGACTGCACCGGTCAGCTCATCCAGTGTAAGAACTGCTTCAAAATCATCCCAATTTAAGTACGTGTAACTATCGTACCCAAAAAGATCGTTCTCACACTGCACTTTTATAGAATCAACCTTTCTAACTTGTCCATCAGCCATCATTGCAGTCATTTTCAAAATACTACTCTTATCAGTCCTTATCCTTGTCTTCATATGTGCTCTGGTTCACCTTCTTTGCAAGGTCACATTTTGTTTCTCCATTTCTTTTTCCTTCTTTTTACCCTTCTTTTCTCTTCCATTCCCTTCTTCCATATCACATGGTCCTTTTTGTTCATCAACCATTTTTCCTGTCCCCTTTTCTTTCTTATTACTTCCTATTTCTTTTTTTAAAGGTGTTGCATCTTTCTTCTCTGGTGTTGCATGTTTTTTCACTGGTGTTGCAAGTTTTTTCACACGTTTCGCCACCACTTTTCCCTACAAAAGTTATAAAAAATACAGAATGAAACAATAATCATTTACTGAAGCTGAAAAAGAACTCACTCAAATATCAAAAAATTTAAGAAAACCAAGGGTAAATTTGTGAAAACTTTGTCTGTTTTAAATCTGTGAAATAGCATTAAATCTGTGAAAATAGTATTACCAGGTCAGCGCATCGAATAACTAAGTGTCTTGGCCAACTTAGTATGTGTCCAAGTGTATCTTTGACCTTCACAACAAACTCATCTTCAAGTAGAATGGGTATTAAAGCTTCTCCTTGTAAAATTGTGTCACACCCCAAAACCGGAACAGCGGAAACGTTCTGGGGTGGAGGACGTCATGTTTAGTATCACAAGACATGCATCATAGTAAGCAAAGTAATAAACAACCATTTCATTAAAAAGAAAGTGTTTACAAAGTATGTGTTCACATAATATAGACTACAAAGTAAATAACAAAACAAGACTTGAGCTATACTGCCCCATCTTCTGAATTCCCAGAGCGCGTACTTGTCTACTGGTCTCCTGAGAATACAAGTTATTTTGAAAGCGTAGATCAGCATTTAAGCTGGTGAGTTCATAAGATTTAGGTGATGTAAGTGAGTAGTAAGAAAGTTGTAGAAAGTTATAGTAAGTTGTAGTAAGTTCTGTTTAGAAAAATTTGTTTGTTCCTCCAGAAAATCCTATATTTCCTTCTTTGATGAAAGATAAGTAAAAATGACTCAACAGTCTTTTCTATGAGTATTAAATGGATACAAGTTATATAAAACTCAGAGTAAACAAACAATCGGTTGTGTGTATCTGCCCTAAGCCCACAACCAAACAAGGAACAGGAAATGAGGCGGAAGGCACACATCCCATTGTTTGTTAGATCATTGTTGTATATAACCCTGGCGTATTCACTTGGTACTCACAGAATTAACTGTAATAGTTCCTTTATATTTGACGAAAAGATTCTTTAAGAAAACCTTTATTTCTTTTAGTAAAATGGTAACCACAGTAGTTCCTTCTATAATCACTTAGTTTATACTAGCTATATATAATCTAATATTCAACAGATAGTTAACTGTGTGAATCTGCCCTAAGCCCACAACCAAACAAGGAACAGGGAATGAAGCGGAAAGCACACATCCAACTACCTGTCGGATATTAATTATATATAACTCTGATGTATAAACTAAGGTATTATAGAATTAACCACTTAAGGTCCTTTAAGTTATACTGGTTTAATAAAATGGATTAAACCCTTTACTGGTAAGTTTCTAGTTTTGTATATCAAAAGTTCTTTACTTGAAAAGTATGATTTGTACTAGAAAACGGTGCCTTAAATTAGTGTCCTATGACCTGGCCCATACCTGGTACCCCTTATGATTACTTAGTGTATACGGAAATATATATATCTAAGATCGGATAGATAGTAGGCTGGGTGTATCTGCTCTAAGCCCAAAACCAAACAAGGAATAGGAAATGAAGCGGAAAACACACATCCTACTACCTGTCGGATCCGATTAATATATATCCCTGAATGCATACACTAAGAAATCATAAAGTTAGCATTATAGGCCCCCTTCTACTGAATGTACTAGACTCGACTGTTCTATGTGTCGGTTGTAAAATGTAAGTTTTCCTTAGTTTATAACTATCTTGACTCGAAAATAGTTTATATTAACTTTCAAGTGGTACTGTCACAATATGAAAGTATTTGGAAAATATAAGTACTCAGTTGTCTTATGAACTGACATCCTGACGTACTGATTACCTTAAAATATGTTTGTTTTATTAAGGTCATAACGTGATGAATAGAACCCATACTATACGCTCTCATTGTAAAAGATTCTGGGAACCAAACGCGACTTCAGCAAACCAGTTGCTAGGCCGTGTAAATTCACATTAAAGTTATTTGATCCTGTATACCTAATATAACTATCACTAATTGCCTAGAACAATGAGTTAGTGATTCATTGGTATTATTAGATCATGTAGTTGTCCCATGCTATAGCACCTTATTATGTTCGTTTTGTTATAGTATCTTAGTATCTTCTCGTTATAGTATCTTAGTAACCTCTAGTATTTAGCATCTTAGTATCTTCTAGTTATAGTATGAACTGAACCCCTAAACTATACCCCTTATAGTTTACTAGTAATTTACGTGAACTGTTGTTGAAAAGACTCATTTTTTCTACTAAGTTATGCTTGTACTTTAAAAATGGAGTTTTGTTAAACTATAAAGTAACATAACTTTAAAAGAGTTTTTGAAACGTTTTAACTACTTATAAATGACTTAAGCAATCCTTTAAAATGTTTATAACAAACAATTACACAATTATCATTGTGTTCAACTTGTTTCCCCCCCCCCCCCTTAAAAGCATTTAAAACAGTTTAATAGATTGATTACAGGGGTATGAACTCACCTTATGTGGGTTATTCAAACGAATATGCGCGTAAGGATGAGAAGTTCCACGAATGAAGTCCCGAGACTTAACGAGTCCTAAATGACATATAATGGCATATATTGACATAAATATAGTGTTTAGAAGCAACCAAATGCAAGGAAACACCTTACGGGACTAGGAAACACTTTGACCAAGTGTTGGAATCACATGTGATTCACTAAAAGGGAGTGTACGGCCACTTTGAGGAGTATGCAGCCATGGGTGTGCGGCCAGGGAGTGTGCGGCCGCACACTCATGGTAAAGAGTGCACAAGAACGTTTTCCAAAGGTAGGGAGGCTTGTAGGACTAATGCTCATCAAGTGTTGAAGCTAGAAAGTTACTTTGGAGGCCCTTAAGCACTAAACAAAGGGGTGTACGGCGACATGGAGTGTGTGCGGCCGCACACTCCTTGATGATCATGGTTTGGATGTTTTCTAAGGATCATATCTAGTAAGTAACAAGCTTAGGGGATGGTACTTACAATATGGAAGCCTTTAAAGGTGTTTTTGAGGGTGTTTTGAGGGGTGTACGGCCACACCTGGGTGTGCAGCCGCACACACCATATGATCATGAGTTATGGGCATTTTGAAGGACTTAAACTAGTGTTCTAAACAAGATTCAAGCATTGGGAAAGACTACTTACGATCTGGAGGCTCGAGAAGGCTCAAAATCACCAAGAACAAGTGTGTGTTCTTGGTGAGATTTGAAGATCTAGTCAAAAGATGATTTCCAATGGATGAAATCAAAGGGTGTTACTAGTTTAAAAAGGATTAACAACAAATCAAAGAAGAACACTTACATTCACGAGGATCTAGGCTGAAAATCGGATGATAGTTAAGAGAGAAATCGAGTTCTACGCTTAGGAGTGTGAAAAGGGATGAATGGAGGCTAAGTACCAACCTTATACACGAGAGTGTGCTGCCAGGAGAGGGGTGTGCGGCCGCACACCCAGTATGCAGTCGTACACTCCTGATGTTGGAGTGTAGGGCTCGATTTTGGTGCTAGAAGTTTACGTGATCCTTTCCTATGCTCAATGCTTGAATGTACGGAGTTTTGAACCTTTAAACGGACTCTAAACAAGGCTAAACGATAGCAGAAATGAGTCTGACACTCAGCGGAGTTGACTAGCTGAGCTTTACAAGGCAAAAATTTAAAAATTTTCGGGTTGTCACAAATTATTTCCATCATAACTTGAATGTTTTCATCTATTACATAAACATAAAAAATAATTAAGATCCAATCTTCTAAAAAATGAAAATATATAAATAGTAATAATGCAAATATTTTTCAAAATACCCGATGCACTATATTTCACTATGGTTCCTTTAGCGACTACATTTGCAGCAAAGTCAACCGCAAGAAGACATGAATTATCCTACCAAAATATAGTATGTTAGTTTGTAGAAAAAGAAAATACTTTAAATATATTTTTCATAATTGTCTTCAAGGACTTACAAGTGATTCATCCGGTGGTTCTTTTTCAACATCTTCAATGATGCCACCTACTTGGGAACTTGCGGCTTCAGAAACATTAAGTATACCTCTTTTTAGTTTCTCCAAGTCATCTTCAAGTTTGTTGATTCGTTTATCCACCCTCTCGTTCTCAATCTCCAAGTAATACTTAACATTCTTGGGTAAATAAAAGTATTATTGTGGCGTTATAAATTTACCCATCCCTCGTACACGCCCACGTTGTTCCTCACTACCCAAGGCCTCTGTAACCACATCATGTGTTCCACATGTAACCACTCCAAAACTTCCCAATTTCTGCAGCTCATCCTATAAAAAAAAATTGGGACAAATGCTAGAAAAAAAATGGGACAGATTGTGTGTGAATCTATGGACAAATTCATGTTATTTTTCTTATATATTTGACATTCAATGAAACTTAAAATTTTATCAACAATCATCTTGACATCTTATTCGTATCCTCCTGTCTTCAATTCTGCTTTTTTTCCACAACAGTGTCCTATCAATCTCCTCTTCCGTCTTGCCGGTTTCTTGCATCTAAATTATCAAGAATAACAAAGTAAATTAACATAAATATATACAAGTAAAATAATCAATACTTAGTGGGATTCATACAATGTCATTAATGAGTCCGACATATCCTTTTCTGCTCAAACGATGATTGTATTTATGATGTGCACGGGTATTTTTAGCTTTCAAACTTTTGTCCTGCATTAGAAACATTAAAATTGTAACTCTATGGGATACAAAAACTTTCCACTTTTTTGTAACTCTATGGGATACAAATGCATATAAGAAAAGTTTAACAAACCTCCCACTTTTTTATAACTCAATGGGATACAAAAACTTTCCAGTCTTCTTTCTTTATAAACGGATAATCTTTCGGAGGTTTGAATAGATTTTCCTTGGGATCTTTACTTTGGTTCTTAATGAACTTGGCATATAGATAATGTTTGAAGTTTCTCCACTTCTTCCCGATCGATTGGAGAGTTTGCTTCCGACTCTTTGGGTCAACTACAAACTTTTCCTGAAACATAAAATAAGGGTTGTCCATTATCAACCATTTATAAATGTGTTCTGTAAAATTAGTGTATTTAAGTGTTTACACATATTGTTTGGAATTAATGACATTGTGAGTCCTGTATTTTATTCAAATAAAATATGAAGGGCAATATGGTAATTTCCTTAAGAAATTCAAACAAAAGAGGGACAAAAACAGATATGAACAGGGGAGAGGTTACTTTTAGTGTAATCAAAAGTTTTGTAATAGGGAAAAAAACAGATCTGAACAAAGGTATTAACAGGAAGAAACAGAGACTGCTTTCACCTTACACTTTGTGCACCACAGAAAAAACAGAAGAACAAATAACAGGGGAATAAAAAATAAATTGGAAACAGTGGATAATATAACTTGGAAAACTTAGTTCTAGAATGAATTACAATGATACCTACATCCCATATTTACACCAACAAAAGGCATTTGACTCAAACTCTAAAACTAGAAGAAAGACATTGTGATTCCTGTATTTTATTCAAATAAAATATGAAGGGCAATATGGTAATTTTCTTAAACACTTCTAGTGTCTGGACTAATGACATTTTGAGTCCTATATTTTATTTTATGTTCTAATCCTACACCGAAAATGGCATAAACCAACTAAATGCTATAAGAATTAAGTTGCAGGTTCAACTTGTGCACCACAGAAAAAATAGAAGAACAAGTAACAGGGGAATTAAGATCAGATGTTAGACTTACCAAAACATATTGCGATAACTCTTCCCTTGCTTCGTCACTAACTTCCAACCAAGTCTCATAAGTTATGGGAACCATTGTTCTTGCAACCAAACCCTCAAAAGTAGATAGTTTTGTGGCTTCCTTTCCAACCGGGACACCTTTTTTTATTGTAAGTTACTATAAGTTTCACTTTATTAGCTTTTGCTTTTGTTGTCGGACCTCTTTGTTTGGAGTCCTCATCATGATCAGAAGTTGAATCTGATTCCATGTCACAAAAACCAACCTGTTTCAACAAGATTCAAATAAAATTAAGTACATTGTTATTTGTTGCAGTTGGAAAAAAATTAATCACATTAAACATCTGAAATAAAAACATACCAAAAACTTTATTATAGTAGTTGAATACAAAGGTTGATCTACATTTTGATGTTATTTTGTCATTTAGTTGATTAAGGAACCATTTATGTATAAGATTGGTAGCCAACAAGGTTGTGGTTATATTCAGCAAGAGCTCTTGCTGTATATGCCACAGCATCAGGAGACTGATATGCATAGTTGTTTATTTTGGCCAAATAAGTAGAGTAACTCAATTTTTTACTTAAAAAGTCCTCAAATTGAGTATCTGGTCTATGACTGCCATTGTTATTTCATCATGTGCTTTTTTGTTGTTCTTGGGTCCCAATGGATTGATTCTTGATCTCATACTTAATGACGCTTCTCTTTTATGAGCTTTTATAAAAAAACAATTCCCAATTAAGCAAGACTTAATAAAAACTTCTTTTTCTCTCTGTGCATTCTAGCCTAAGACAGATAGAGAAGCAGGAGGAAACAAGGGCGTCTCTAAAAAGCAAATCCATTTAAAGATCTTTTCACCTAATGTTCTTCAAATCACCCTAGTGGATGGACATGTAGATAAGGTAAAAATGATGAAGAAAAAGCAGACCAAATGTTCGCAAGAGGAAAGAAGGGGATAAAAATACTACATACAACTTGAGAAGCTTGAGATTTTACCTTGTGTTCAACTTGAGAAGCTTCGGTAGGTGAGAAACCCTTGAATGTGTTCAACTTAGCATTAGATTCATGGCTACCAGGCGCGTCTTCCCCTTGTGTAGACTTTCTTCTGCTCTTTCTCTTCTGTTACTTGGTTCTTTGGCCAACCGAGGAAGTTCACTTTGCCTGAATCGTTTCAACAGGAACACCTTAATCGGACCTAGGGCACGTAAATTTGAGCAGTCTCCAACGATGTCAGGTGACTCAAGGTCGTCGGTGAGGCGAAATCAGCCGGAGAAGAAGTAACCTAACATCGGAGGAGACGTTGTCTGCAAGGTGAGGTGAGGCGAGGTCCCAGATCAATTGTAGAGAGTGAAGTGACTGATGATTAGTGATTGTTAGGATATTTTAGCAATACCTCGATTTTTGTATCAAGAGATGCACGCCTTTCATTAAAATTATAAGGCGACGTTTATTGAGGACACACATTTTACATAAAGTGCCCTCCGTGTTTTTAATTTCTTTACATGAGACAATAATTTAAGGGCACACAATAATGTGTGGCCTAAATCCTTAAATTTTTTGAAGAGATGACACTTTTTTAATGTCACTCTCTTTTGTGTAACATTAATCAATGAGTGTCGTGGTTTGCGCATCGTAAAATGGTATTTTTCTTGTAGTAGGGAATATCCGTCCCTCGTGGAGGGAAACAAAATGTCAACCCAGTGCTAGACTACTTGGGCCAAGGTCGGGCCTTGGCCAAGGTTCTAACGAGATAATGTATCGTTTATACTTCTGTTACATTTAACGTGGCCGTTCATGGTAACGTTAACAATATATATATATATATATATATATATATATATATATATATATATATATATATATATATATATATATATATATATATATACTTGGGCCAAGGTCGGGCCTTGGCCAAGGTTCTAACGAGATAATGTATCGTTTATACTTCTGTTACATTTAACGTGGCCGTTCATGGTAACGTTAACAATATATATATATATATATATATATATATATATATATATATATATATAAAATAAAATAAGCTACATTTAATTATAAATATAAACTAATAACTTACTTGTTTGTTTTTTAAGTGGCATCAAAAGAAACAACATCCGACAATTGACTGTAATTACGCTTTGAAATTCCATCAACCCAAAATGCACCCCTAAGCTAATTATCTTCTACCATGTAACCAAATGAGAAATTAGGACTGTTTTTTTTTTTCGAAGCTCCATAAACTTAACAAACAAACTAGCATCGCTTTCTCCAACATAACAATTCAAGTCCCTTATAAAATTTTTATAGTATGAAGTCTTTCGACCTAAAGAACGATGTCGTCCATTTAAAGCAGAAACCACAATGTGTGCTTTAGTGGCACCAAGGTTTGAAGAGTTCAAATTGTAAATAACACTTTTATCAAAATAGTATGTCTGTCTATTAGAACGTGACATGTGAACAGTGTGATCTTTATATAATTCATGATTATGCTCCGCAACAAATGTCAAAACAAAAAAATCTAGTAGTACCTTGAATCACCTTAAAACCAATCTTGGTTGGACACTAAACCATCTGGCTAGATCGCTTTTTTTATGTTTCCCTTTAACACCTTTCAATATGTCAACATTGTGTTTCTTTGCAAGACCAGGTCTACTATAATATACATAATTATAATTTAAAACTCCTTCCTCAACTTTCTCACCTTGTAGTCTACAATCAAACCCTGCTTTTTCAACATATTTGGTATACATATCAACTCCCAAATCCAAAGAATCAAATTCAAAAAGTAGAACAAGCTCAAAAAAATTATCAACTTTGGGAATCCAAAAACTGTATTTGTGTCACCAGGAGATCTCACTTCAATGCAAGAAAGATGATCTAAGAAAATAAATAACAAATATATTAATATAAAAGTATAAAAAATTTAATTAATATTGGTATAATTTTTTAATGACCTTCCAATTCAGTGGTTGCTGCAATATTCTGATTAGAATCCAAAGGTTGAATAAAAAAACGATCACCAACATCAATTTTTTCTATAGAATGACTTAAATTGTTTGCTAAACTATGATCATCTTGTCCTATATCTTGAACAAATATAGAATCACCAACATTAACTTCATTTGATGAATTAACAAAGTTATTTGTTGTGTTATTCTCATCCTCTTCGTTGACATAAGAAAAGAAACCATTGCCAGTTGAAGAATGAACTATAACATTAAAATAAGAAAAAATATTACTAATATGCATAAAATATGCATATCTGAGCATATATGAAAATAACAAAAACAAAAACTTTATGTATGCAAAAATGAAATTACACATCAACTACTGAAAGTTCAATCAACAGTTCAAATCAGCAGTGATCAGATATTATACATCAACAAAAATTATACAAAAACAAAAACTTCATCTATGCAAAAATTATACATCAACTACTAGAAGTTCAAATCAGCAGTGATCAAATATTACAATAGATTATCATTTCTTTCTATATGACGTTTGTATACTTATTTAATATTTTAAATACTAACACAATACATCCACAATCAGTTAAAATTTCAGACTCTATCCAACTTCCAGTTAAAACTTTTGACTTTATCCAACTTTATGAAATCATTTTAAAATGCACAATTGCTGATTATTATTTAATTATAAGTAGTACTCTATACTGTGCAAAATAGTATTGATTACAGCTTATTGATTAAGATCAATCAGCAGTTATCAATATTATTAAATATCATCATTTATTTCTGCATTTTGTATAATTATTTAATTTTTTCAAGTCTAAAACCTTCCATCCGCAATAAATTTAAAATTCTGACTTTGTCGACCCTTCTGAAAACATTTTACAATGGAAAACTGCTAATTATCATTGAAAGGAATACCATCTATAATCAATTTTTGTAACAAAACACATAGTAAATCAAACAAACAATAACATATATAAAAAAATTTATAGATGCAATAATACCTTAAGTATTAGGATTTCCAGAAACAGAAAAGTTGGATTCCATTGATGAGTTGTTGAAAAATTCAGAAACAATTCAAATCAATGAAAAAATCAACAATAAACCCTAAAAAAAATAAAAAGACAATACAATACTGGAAGAACAATACAATAATAAATAATTTACTTAAACAAAAAACAAATGATTCGAAAACAGTAACACTAAATACGATCGACGGAACCCTAAGCCATAAATCCTAAAAAAAACCCGAACCTAGAACAAGATTGCAGTAATGAATCGAAAAATCAATAACCTCAATGTTAAGTATCAATGTACATAATTCGAAAAGGAAAAGAAAAAATTATAAGAAGAGAATCCATTTAACAAATGGACCGATTAATAAAAAAAACACTAACCTAGAACACAATCGCGGAACTGGACCGCAAAATCAATAACGACAATCTCAAATAAGAAATCAAAAAATAACGATTCAAGAACAATGTAGATAATTCAAAAAAGAAAAGAAGAAGATTTTAAGAAGAAAATCGATACAACGAATGGATAGATGAATCGTTGAATGAATTGTGGAAAGTATGATGAATATAGACAAAAAAAATAATATAACCTAAATCTTTCAGAATGGACAAACCAAATAAAAATAAACAATTTTTTTTAAATAAAAATGATAAAAAGTAAATTCTAACCTTAACTAAGAAAAATTAAAGAGAAACTAATCTAACGACCGTAATTTAGTTCTTAAATTCTCGATATTTTTTTTTGTTCTCAAAAAAAGTTGGATATATATATATATATATATATATATATATATATATATATATATATATATATATATATATATATATAACCATTATTAATCAAGGAACAAAGGAATCAATTCAAATCGTCGAAATTTAAATCGATCAACGGCAAAAGGAAGGGTTGTAGACTTTTACAATGGACGCACATGCATCGGATTATAACAAAACTCACTTCCTTTTTTTCGTTTAAATTTTTTTTAGGCCATGACTTTTATCGAAAAAAAATCGAATACACCGTTGTTCACGATTTTTCGTGCTCTTTCCACAGAGATCAATGATGATATATAAAAAATGAAAATTTTTTTTTCAAAAAAAACCCACTTCATTTCTTTTGTTGAAAAGTTAAGGTCTATATTATTTTTATAGAAAAAAATTAATAAATATATTAAAATTCATACTTTTTTGTACTTTTTAAATATAGATTCATATTCATGTTAAAAAAACCATATTTCAGTTCAGATTCACATTGTGAACCTGTTCAGATTCATATTATAAACATGTTCAGATTCACATTGTGAACCTTCTCAGATTCATAGTTGCATAATAGTAAGTCAGATTCACAATGTGAATCTGAAATGATCGAGCTTTTTCACATTGTGAATGTTAAAAATTGAAATATTTACAATTTAGATTCACAGTGTGAATCTACACTGATTGAGGTTTTTTTTATCTTGAACATTCTCAAATTCATAGTGTGCATAATAGCAAGTCAGGTTCACAATGTGAATATGAACTGATCGACCTTTTCACATTGTGAATGTTAAAAATTGAAATATTTATAGTTTAGTTTCACTGTGTGAATCGACACTGATCGAAGTTTTTTTTTGTCGATGTTGATGTTTATTAATAGAGAACAAAAAATTAATATTTTTGGTATAATTAGTTTTTTTTTTATATAAAAATATATACTTAAATATTGAAAAAATTAACAAAATGAACTGGTTTTTTTCGAAAAAAAAAGTTCGTTTTTTATATATCAACATAGATCTTTATGGAAAGAGGACGAAAAATCGAGAACAACGGCATATTCGGGTTTTTTTTTTGATAAAAAATGTGGCCTAAAAAAAATTTTAAACGAAAAAAATAAGTGACTTTTTTGCTAAAGAGGTGGATTTTTTGATATAATCCAGTGTGTGTGCGTCCAATGTAATAGTGTACATGTAATTCATTGGCCGTTGATCATTATGATTTCCGACGCTCACGATTGGTTCATTGGTTCCTTGTTAATTATGGTTCTCAATTGAACTTTACCATATATATATATATATATATATATATATATATATATATATATATATATATATATATATATATATATATATATATATATATATATAGGGTGAGGTTCAATAGAGAACCATAATTAACAAGGAACCAAGGAAACAATCGTGAGCGTCGGAAATCATAATGATCAACGGCCAAGGTGATTGATGTACACTTTTAAATTTGACGCACACACCGGATTATACCAAAAAATCCATCTCCTTACCAAAAACCCACAATTTTTTTTCGTTTAAAATTATTTTAGGTCACATTTTTTATAAAAAAAAACCGAATATACCGTTGTTCTTTCCATAGAGATACGTGTTAATATATAAAAAACAATTTTTTTTTCGAAAAAAACCCACTTCATTTTGTTAGTTTTTCAATATTTAAGTTTATCTTTATAAAAAAATCTATTTATACCAAAAATATTAATTTTTTGTTCTCTATTAATAAACATCAACACCGACTAAAAAAACTCGATCAATATCGATTCACACTGTGAATCTAAACTGTAAATATTTTAATTTTTAACATTCAGAATGTGAAAAAGCTCGATCAGTTCAGATTCACAGACTTGCTATTACGCACACGATAAATCTGAGAATGTTCACAAAAAAAAAAAAAAAACCCGATCAGTGTAGATTCACACTGTGAATTTAAATTGTAAATATTTTAATTTTTAACATTCACAATGTGAAAAAGTTCGATCAGTTCAGATTCACATTGTGAATCTAACTTACTATTATGCACACTATGAATCTGAGAAGGTTCACAATGTGAATCTGAATAGGTTTACAATATCAATCTGAACAGGTTCACAATGTGAATCTGAACTTAAATATGTTTTCTTAACATGAATATGAATCTATGTTTAAAAAGTACAAAAAAGTATGAATTTTGATATATTTATTAATTTTTTTCCAAAAAAGAAATAGACCTTAACTTTTCAACAAAAAAAATGAAGTGAGTTTTTTTTGAAAAAAAATTTTCGTTTTTTATATATTCTCATTGATCTCTATGGAAAGAGCACGAAAAATGGTGAACATTGGTATATTCGTTTTTTTTTTTCGATAAAAAACATGGCCTAAAAAAAATTTAAACGAAAAAAAAGGAAATGAGTTTGTTATAATCCGGTGCATATGCGTCCATTGTAAAAGTCTACAACCCTTCCTTTTGCCGTTAATCCCTTTAAATTTTGACGTTTTGGATTGGTTCCTTGGTTCCTTAATTAATAATGGTTCTCTATTGAACTTTTCCATATATATATATATATATATATATATATATATATATATATATATATATATATATATATATATATATATATATATATATATATATGGTTGAGATCGGTTGAGAACTCAAAGTTTCCCGAGAACTAAAAGTGGAGCGTTGGATCAAAAGTAATTCGTTAACGACATGATCGTCATCTTACCAATCCCATTTAATGTTTAATTTTTTTGGGTTATTTAATATATTAATATAAATGTCTAAAAATTAACAAAATAACTCAAAATTTCGGATTTTTTTTTAAATAATTTTTGATTTTTTTAAAAAATTGAGATTTTTTAATTTTTTTCAAAAAACATGAATTTTTTTTAAAAAAAATGAAAAAAAAATATTTTTTAAAAAACTGCATCTTTTTTTCAAAAAAAAACTGCATTTTTGTTTTCAAATAAAACTGCATTTTTTTTCAAAAAAAACTGCATTTTAAAAAAAAAACTGCATTTTTTCTAGAAAAAAAAAACTGTATTTTTTTTTCCAAAAAAACTGCATTTTTATTCAGAAAAACTGCATTTAAAAAAAAAAAAAAAAAAAAAAAAAAAAAA
The DNA here is from genome assembly GCF_052849685.1 of Lactuca virosa. Taxonomy (NCBI): domain Eukaryota; kingdom Viridiplantae; phylum Streptophyta; class Magnoliopsida; order Asterales; family Asteraceae; genus Lactuca; species Lactuca virosa. The sequence goes on along the minus strand of NC_136429.1, from coordinate 364,118,182 downwards.
AAAAAAACTGCGATTTTTATAAAAAACTGCATTTTTTTAACAAAAAAATCAACGTTTTAGGTGCATATATGCATCTTTTTTCAAATGCATATATGCATATTTCTTATACTATAATATTCGTAAATAAATTATAAAAAATCTTATTTTTATTAATCAATCTATAAACATAATACAAATATTTTATTCGATACAAAATAAAATATAAAAAAATACAAAGATTCACAGTGTTATCATTTCTTCATATCAAGATTTCCATATTTTCTTCAATTTATCACTTTTCACCTCTTCAATATTTTCCAAAAATTCTTCAAAATCTACAGGAAAATAAAAAAAATTGATTAATGCAAGAACACGCACATGTATATATCATGTAAGATTCACATGTTATTATATAATGTGATATTCACATGTGATTGTATCTTTTAAGATTTAAATGTGAAATTCATAAGAAAATTTTAAAAAATAATTAACGAAGAACACTTACACAAAATGCATGTGTGCATATAGACGTAATTCATATGTGATTCACTTGTGATTTACATGTGAATCACATGTAATTCACTTGTGATTTACATGTAAATCACTTGTGATTTACATGTGAATTACATTTGATTAATATGTGAATTACATATGATTTACATGTGAATCACATATAACAGATATGTGATTTACATGTGAATCACATGTAATTCATATGTGATTTACATGTGAATCACATGTAATTCATATGAATTACATGTGAATCAAATCTAATTCATATATGAATTACATGTGATTCATATGTGAATAACATGTGAATCACATGTAATTTATATGTGAATAACATGTGAATCACATCTAACTCATATATGATTTACATGTGATTCATATGTGAATAACATGTGATTTACATGTGAATAACATGTGATTTATATGTGAATAACATGTGAATCACATGTAATTCATATGTGCTTCACTTGTGATTTACATGTGAATTACATGTGATTCATATGTGAATTACATGTGATTTACATGTGAATCACATATAATTCATATAATTCATATGTGATTCACTTGTGATTTACATGTGAATCACATGTAATTCACTTGTGATTTACATGTGAATTACATGTGATTCACATGTGAATCACATGTAATTCATATGTGATTCACTTGTGGTTTACATGTTAATCACATGTAATTCAAATGCTCAAAAGTCGTTATGTTGTGTGAATAAAAAGAATTCAAGTACTTATTTTATTATTTTTGACTTTTTTTGTTACTTTGACCATTTTCACCCATTTTCGTACGGTAAGATATTTAGTATGGTATAAATTCTTATAGCAATTTTATATTTAAACTTTCAATGACATTATTATATTCTAAAAAACACTTTAAAACTTGCTTGAATGTTGTGTTCCAATTAACAATAATTTTCTTGAAAAGAGAATATATATCACGACAAATACAGACCATTAACTTTCTGAGTAAAACATATTTTTTTTCTATAATGCTTATGTTTATAGCATGACAAGTACAAACCATAATTTTTTTTTAAAAAATTTAAAATCATATATAAAACTTATAAGTTGTTTATAATTGTGATGACACAAACCTACCTATATCATTTACCCATATATTAAATGAATATCATTTATTAAATGGATATAAACAGGAAAACAAAAGGACTTTATTAGTGAAAGGTGTTGTTAGTATTACCTTGCGCCATTATCACCAAGGCCATGCAACCAAACAATGGTTGCCAAGTGTTTGCCTTTAGGTTTTACCACATATGTCTGTCCAAACTCAAATGCCCTTCTAGCAGTTCTACAACCTTTCATTGAAATATCCCATTTTGACATTACATAACATATATATATATATATATATATATATATATATATATATATATATATATATATATAAGGAATTAACATAGAGAAAAAGAACAAAAAGAAACTAACCAGGGCCACCAAGATTCATATTAATCACAGAGATGCAAACGACAACAGCATCCAAAGAGAACAAAATCTGCAACAAAATACATAAACAGTTCTGCATATTTCTAAACTATACATGAAGATACTAGAAGGTAATTTACGAGAAAAAAATAAAGACTAGATGTGCAAAAATTAACAATCGATTCCAGATTTAGATGAATAACACTTATTTTGATAGATTGATGAACAACGATGATGGAACTAAAGTCGATAACCTTGTGTATTTCATTAATCTGGTTGAATCACCTTACCAACGATCACCCTTCATTTGTTCTGCATCACCAAAAACTCTACCTCTCATCAAACTCCAAAGTTTTCATGGATGCTCCCACAAATAACTAAGAAGAGAAGATATGTTTAATCAAAATCCATTAAGTCCGTTCAAATGAATGAAAATGAAATAGATAAGAGTTAATAGTGTTGGTAATGAATTACCTTATGTAATAGGGAAATTGGTCGAAGGTGACTTTATTGTCTTTGTCGTCAGCGATCATACTAAGCATCATCACCGCCAGTACACCCTCCCACCGTCTTCTGCATTCCAATTCCAATTCTGACTCCTAATCCAATTACGACGCTTAAATCAAACATGAACAATTTCTTGTTTTCCGTTTCTTCGATTTCAAATTAGGACCACAAATCTTTTCACACCAAATGACAAACAGAGAATGAAAGTCTCTAGAATCCGATAAACGATACCTGATTTGTAAATAACGATGGAAATGAAGACGATGATTTAGAATTAGTGTTTTGTGACTTGGAAGAAGATGATCTGAATTTCTAGGGTTTTCTGAATCCCTTGCTTCTATCTGAATTGCAGGAGCTGATCAATGATGACAAATTGATGCTTACAAAAACTTGACAGATCATTGTTGATCGATCTCGATGAATCGATGATCATGAATCGGGCGATTTAGGGCTTCAAATATCGTAATCGAAGGTGAACACGAACATTGTCGATCTATAGGTTTGTAAATTCTTCACCGATGATCTGGATATGAAAGATTGTTGAGTGGTAGCTGACGTTCATTGTCGACGGACATAGAGGTGGACCGATTGAGGGAGGATGGAGACGAGGGGAAGAGATACGGTGGAGAGAGAGAGAGAGAGAGGGAGATCTGATAAGGAACGGTGATCAGGAGACGTATGTGTATGAGTCAATTTCTAAAACCCCAAAATGCCCCTAATTTCATTTAATTCTGATGCCCCCGTAGCTTTATTTTTCCACTTATTTACAAAAATGCCACAACGCATCTTGACCATCCCTTTTTTTGATCCAACGCTCCATTTTTAGTTCTCGGGTTCTCGAGAAACTATGAGTTCTCAAATAATCATTCCTCTATATATATCTTACTACTTTATAATGTGTACATAATAGAATTTCAAAAGTTTTGAAGACCAAAGTCTTAAAAACAAGGAGAAGACATATGAACCCTTAGATTTAATTGAATGGTATGGATTATTATATAAGCTGTGATCCATGTCAATAGGTTTAAGCCAATAAAAAACAACCATTAACACTATAAAATACAAGAATTGATCGAAGTCTTATTCTAAAACAGTACATATCTGTCTCTGAACTCTTTCATATCTCTCTCTTTCAGCATATTGTTCCCATAAACTCTCTCAACATCTTTCTCTCTACCCAAACCCTAAAAAGCTCTAACCCTAAGAACGCCACAACGACGTAGCACATCCCGCACCATCGTGATAATATACTGACGCACCACAGTAGCCTCCTTCTCTTACTTTGTGGGTTTAATGTATCTGTCGTGAGAGAGAGAGAGAGAGAGAGAGAGAGAGAGAGACAGAGGAGTTTCCGAATCTGTCGTGAAATGGATTCTCATGAAAAAATGTTTTAAACTATGTTCCTTCTTTTTTGTTTGTGATATAAAGTTAATTTTCTTTCTTACTTTGTGGGTTTAATGTATTTCCTTCGTTTTTGTTTGTGATATACAGTTAATTTTCTTTCTTACTATGTGGGTTTAATGTATTTTTTTCATGATATTCACGTGTATTTGTATGCATATGTATGATAGATATGTATAGTTCTCAAACTTATCTCTAATATAATTTACATTTTATTTCATAGGATTTTTTTTTCGATTTGCTAAAATAACTCTGTAGTTCATCGTTTTTTTCAATAAAAGACATGTGACCTTTGTAGTTGTTTCAAAATATTTTACATGGTGGGTTGAGTTTTGTAAATTTTGTTGGGTTTCTAATAAGTTTTTTGTTTAATTATTGTTATTCTTTTCGAAGAAACCTGTTACAATGGAAAAATAAAATATATTAAGAAATTTTCAAAACTCAAAAGTTTTCCATTATGACTAACATATAATTGTCAGTTTAAAAATATCAATGATTTGTAGTAACGTTGTGTAACCGTGTTAGATAAATGATGGAAAGGGGCAAAAAAGACAAGCAAATTACATTTTGATTGCTAGACTATGTAAATTACATACAACACAATATCTTTAGTTTTAAAAAAAAAAAACTAAATAGGTATGCAGAAGAAAAAGTTTTGCTATTAATCTAACTAGGTTTGCAGCAAAAAAAGTCCCACTAATATATAGGAAGAGACATACTAGGTATCACTTTTCCTTAGATATTCTGTCATCTACTCTCTCTCCATCATTTCACTATTCCTATCAAAATCTAATAAAACTAATAACTCTTAATTATTTAATTTTATTTTTTGATAAACAATTTAATATATCTGTTATGTTTTCTATCTTTAATATAAAAATCTATATTAATTAATTAAATATATTTAAAGATCAATTTATAGAATATAAATATAAAAATAATAAGATGGTATGTCTTCCATTTTAATACAGTTACAGCAAATTACATATAATGGACTACATGATGTAGATTTTATAAGTTATTTTGTTTATCTATCAATAATATTCGTCATGGCTTAATTTTACCTTAAATGTAACAAGTTTATTAACTTTTGTAAGTTTAGCTTATGTCTATTACATCAAATGCTAATTTTATGTATAAAATATAAACATATTGAATTAATTCTTTGATATGTAACAAATATATTAATAACTTTGATTATATTAATATAAAAAAGCACGAGACGCGGACATAATGGTTTTCTCTAATATATGGATTTAATATAAAATTTATTGTGTTTATCCGTTAGCAGAAAATGATAATAATAGACATTTTAGTTATCATCATACAACAAATGAGAAAGAAAACGGGCAACAAGTTTTGCCGCTAAGCCCTTTTGTATGGTAACGACAATTCTTTTGAAGACTACATCCATAGATCTAGGGGATAGAACATTGCTATGCATGATCCGAAGTAGTCTACTAATAAGCTCCACCGCATCCGGCGCAAGGAAGCCAACCGTATCAAATGCAAATGGTATGAACGCGTGTTGATTTTCCATACACGGTTTCTCATGTTTGGTGACCTTGCATGTAGCAGCTTTTAATGCAGCTTGTCCCGCCGTGAAACCCCCGACCCTCAAACTTACGAGAGGGGATACCCCAGTAAGGTCCACACATGCGTGTTTCCCTCCAACGCATCCAAAAATCAAAACGTCGGTCGGTCTAAGGGTTGACCTTCCTTCTGTCGGGTCAGTCAGGAAATTCACAGGAGCCTCTTTCTTGGCGGAAACCCCGACACGCTTACATATGTCGACCAAAACATACCTAACCATATCGTGTCTGTATCCGTTATTTTATACTTATATTTTACTAAATATGATTATCATTTATCTAATATGGAAAATAAATGATAAGTTTAAATAAGAAGCAATTCTTATATTAAAGCATACTACACAACAGTAAAAATGCAAAAAATAAAATAAAAAATAATAATATTAGTTGTAGCGATGAAAACGGAGAATCGGAGATTTTGACAAATTGTACAAAGACCAAGTGCAATTAACTTCAAATTTATGAAAGTTTTTTTATTAGAAATAAAATTTTACCTGATAAATCGATGATTTTGATAAATTGTATAATGAGCAAGTGTCCGACCAAGTGTGTTGGATACATTTAACCTAACTTTGGCAAGTTTGGTCATTTGCTTATAAATCTTTAAAACTCTGATATTTTTTGACAGTTTTATCCTATAGACCAAAACATTTCACACATTGGTCCCTATCTTCAAATAATTTTTCACGTTGGTCGACGTCTTAAAATATTTTTTGTATTTGAGTCATAATCTAATCGATGTCTGGAAGATAATTATATGTCGTTAGTGCATTGCACGTGTAAAACTAATCACACAACTAACATCGATGCAATAATATAATGATGGTCGCACCACCTTTATAACTATGATCTTTCGGAAAGTAACAAATGAAAAGAAACAAATCGTCCAGTCCGCTTTCAACGTCCGCTGCATCGCGCGGGTATCCTACTAGTATATATATATATATATATATATATATATATATATATATATATATATATATATATATATATATATATATATGCCTAAATAAATAAGATGTGTATCAAAATAAACAAGATATTAATAGAATTACATGTAAAGATTTTATATAAAATGAAAGTGATTTTTAATATCAATTTTTTTACATGATATATCAGGATAATATGTGCTTTAACTTGATATATACATCATTTAATTAAATTTAGTAAGTTTACCAATATATAAAAATTAAACATAATAAAACCAAATAAAATCTAGATAATATTATAATAGAAAGCACAAGTTCTTCTTTTTATAAAATAATATTATAAGTTAATTATCAAAGCGTCATTGGTCTAGTGGTATCAAAATGTTTGAAAATTTATCTCTCTCCTTAGGGGTTGACAGTAGCAAGTCTAGAACATAAAAACACATGGTTCACTTATTAAATGAAACCGATAAAAAAAATAGTTGCGGGTTTGTATAGGGTCGGGTTGTATAAGAAAAAAAATAGTTGCGGGTTTGTATAGGGTCGGGTTGTATAAGAAAAAAAAATTTAATTCTTACAATTATACCAGACGAGTTCATTTATCTTGATATAAGATTTTGTTACAAGATTTCTTATTTCATTAGTTATTGGATTTCTTATTTCACAATTCGTAATTCACAAACAACAATCAAATAATCAAACAAATGAACAACATCAAATAATCAGGTCACACTGAAACAATAAGAAAACCTAATATAAAACAATGGAACAATGAAAATTTATGTTGTGGAATCATTGAACAATTCACAAATCATAATTCAATATTGACTATTAGAAAAAAAAATGAAAAAAAAAACCCTACTATGCAATCGATATTAATAATTCATTATTAACAAACACTAATATTAATAATCTCAAAATAAAGGAACAATGAAGCAATAAGTTAAAAAAGAAAGCTTACATTTAATGAAATTGTTATTTGTGAATCATCAATTCTATCTTTGATGACTACTGAATTGGTGAAATTGGAGTCTTGTGATTGGAGTTACTGAATGAGTCGTTGCCCCTGACACCCTTGTAACGCCTGGTTCCTGGTATGTATTTAAAATCATAATTTATTCATTTTTGTAGAGAAACTCGACGAGTTGGGAGCCCCAGACTCGTCAAATAGAGATGATTTGGGATGCGGGTTAAGAAACCTACTCGACGAGTTGGGAGGCCTCAACTCGACGAGTAGGCTGGCAGAAATGAAACCCTAATCCCAGGGTTTTGCACCCTATTTAAACACCTTAACCCCAAGGTGTTGGCCTCATCTCCATCCTCCACTGTCCAAAACCCTAATCTTGAAACCCAAAACCATTTTTGGTGATTGTAAGCTAATCTTGTGCATTCTTGGTGAGTTTGAAGAAGAGGAAGCTTGAAGGAGGAACAAGAACGTGTGGAAGGAGAGTAGATCCAGAAGTTGGGCTTCATTTCTGATTCATATGAGGTATAAAGCTTCAACCTTGTCCATGGCATTCTTAGATCTAGTTTTAGGATGCTTTATTTCATGTTTTGGTTCAAGTATATTGGTTGTTGGATTTGGATGTCCCAAGTGAAGAACACTTCAGATCTAAGGTCTTGAGGGGTTCTCATGGCATAAAGGTGCCAACTTTATGACAATGGAAGCCCCATGCAACCTTTAGACAATCATTTTGGTCTTTTGAAGCTCTAATGGCCAACCGTGAGGATAAAGTTTAAGACGTTACTGTTGGATAAGGTGTCTAAGTCCATAATTATATTTAGTATGTACTTGACCCGGCTTGGCATGGTCCATTTGGGTTGCATCTTCATCACAACTGTTGGATATACAAATGAGAAAAAGGACACTTACGATTTGTTAATATATTATAAGTTCTAATATATTAATATGAAATCATATTATTTAATTAGTATTGATCAAGAATTAATTTGGAATTAATTTTGTGATCAAAAATAGACTAATTAAATATATGGGGATTGATTTGTAAATCATTCATTCTTATATAGTGGGCTTATGGTTTATGATTCACTAGATTGGGATAGGACCCATTGGGTGCTCCATGGATGCTCCATGGAGGTTAAAACCCATGGATCATGGGGGAAATGAAAAGCCATGCACATTAGGGTTTACATGGTATAACCCTACATGTGGCGCACTATATAAGTAACCTCATAAGGAGCAAATCGGCCACTAAGACAAGAATAAGAGGGCTAGCCGATTTTGAGTGAAAGTGTTCTTCTCTTAAGTTATTCCAAGAGTTGTAGGTGTTGTGTGAAACATTTGAGGCATCATATTTGGGGTACCTGGATCACAAGGTCTTAAAGAATCCAAGCTACAAGAAAGGTATGTCATTCTACTAGTTTTTTATATTACAAGTACCATGTCATGCTAGTTAGGATGTAAACCTTGGAAAATTCTTATTTGCATGAATATTAGAGAAAACATAGATCCAAGGTTTATAGGGCTGCATGTACACCATAGGAGTGTTAGAATGCTCAAAACCCATCAGTGGTATCAGAGCCTAGGCTTGTTTTCTTGATATTTGATGCAAAATGCTTGAAAAAGTCGAGAATTCTGCAATCTAAACAGTGAACTCGTCGAGTCCATGGGGGGACTCAACGAGTCCATGACAAAATGCATCCTACTCGTCGAGTAGGTTCTTGCACTCGACCAGTAGGAGCCCCTGTGTGCAGAATTTCGAGTTTGGCTGCTGGAAATGGACTAGAATCATTACCCTAAACTGTTTTGGACTTATAAAACCTGTTTTTGATGTGGTAATGATTATGCTAATCCATTTTCAATGGTTATTATCAAATTTTCAAGTTTTATGTATGTTTATATGATTCTTGAAATAGTTGATATGGATGTTCATGCTTATGAGTTTTAGTAAGATCATAGGAATTATTTGCAAATTGTTTGTTAGTTAATTCTTGATCTAAATGTTTTTTAATGGAGTCCATAATTTGTCCTCAAGTTATGGATTACCAAAAGTCATTTCTTTTAAAGATCCATTAAAGAGTCATAGGTTACATAATTGAAGAGTCTTTCTCATAAATAGTTTTATGGACTCCATAACTTGTCCTCAACTTATGGATGTTCAAGAGTCTCTTCATTAAAGCTTTTAAAAACCATAATTAAACTCATAAGTTATGAAAATCCAAAAGTTTTTTGAATTGTTCAAAACTTACCATCAAGTTTTGGAATTTGTAAAGTCGCATACACACTTTAATTCCAAACCCTAGAGTTTTAAAAGTTAAAATTCAACCATTATACTTTATAGAATTATAAGTTAATAATGTATATATGTATAAGAGCAAGTCAGTCTTACTGTTAGTAGGCCTCATTCACGAAGCCGGTTTATAAGGGGGGTATAAGGTTACTGCCTATAAAATGACAGTTCAATGGGTGTCCACTCTCACCCACCACTTCCTTGACTGGTGGAGGGTCGTTAGCCGAACGGGTAAGACAAGGACTATAATTCCCCCTTCATTAAAAGTATAATGATAAATACTAAATAACTAAACACTTATAAATTCTCAGGTCGCTGGTGGAGCGTGTGTGGGTAACCGGCACACTAACATGGACTAGTAATAGTGGCAAAGGGTGACTTAATGTTTATCATAGATCGGTGGAGCGCGTGTGGGTAACCGACACAACAATTAGGTGATAAAATTAAGGGTACCAAGTAAATTTGCATGGTTATTCACACCTTGTTTGTGATCCTCGGCGTCCCAGTCATAAACTTGAGAGGGAACAAGCGATATTTAAACATGCCACTGAAAAGTTCAATGAATCTCAAAAGATCTAGGCCTTTCAATCCAATTAAAAACCTAATTCCTATTTCGTTTTTTATGGTGGAAACTGGTGAATCGTCATTCGCCTACCTTCAAATATTTTATAGCTTGGATTACGGCATCCCTCTTTCAAGTTATAAAATATTGTGTTGGGTCCTAACCTTAATATTTTATATTGGGTGTTGTATTAAGGACTTAAATCAACTAACTTGAATTTCTCCCATTGTAGATGTCTAGATCAGACAACTATGATCTTCTCAAATCTCTTGGAACAAGCTTTCCTAATGAAGATGATGTCCCGCGATTGGACCATGGAAATCATACTTCTCTTCCTCCACCTCCTCCAATTATTCTCCCTGATCCACAAGCTCAAATACTTGAAAAGTTCAAGGTCACTCAAGCCCTACTTGCAATGAAACATGAAGATGGAAGGCCTGTGTGTTCTCACGTCTTAGAGATGAAGTCACATATCGACAGGCTGAGAGTGTTGGGTGTCGAAGTCTCAAGGACGTTGGCTGATGACTGGGTTCTTCAATCACTTCCTGAATCGTATAGTGAGTTCATTAAGAACTACTATGTAACAGACCACGACATGACCCTTATTGATCTTACTTATTTGCTTGTTGCTGCTGAATCAGAAATGTTTTGGCGCACTGGAAAAGTAAATTTGGGTGGAAGATCTACTTCTCAAACTTCCATGGACATTGATAATGGTAACATTGGAAGTCCGGAAAAGCTTTCTCTTCCCAATGGAAAGGGATTAACCTTAGTCAACCCGGTTGACCAAAAGGTAAAGGGAAAGGCTAAGTCTGTGATAGTCCCGTGTACCATTCCCAAAGAGTCCGTATGTTTTTATTGTAAAGAGAAGGGGCATTGATTGCAAAGTTGCCCTGACTACCTGAAAGATCTGAGAGAAGGAAGAATCAAAAAAGTTTGACTCTGCTTCAGGTAAGTACATTATCTAACTCTGTTAAGTTTCTAAGTGTTGATTCTTAATACATGATGTGACTAGGTTGCATTTTGATGTTTGGCAGGATCAAGCAAAGGGAAGGAAACTTAAAGGAAGAGTATGTTGAATCTGATCGCGAAAATGGATTTCAATCGCATGGTTCGAAGATCGGATTTTTGAGCTGCTGCTTAGGAGTTATGATAGATTGCTAGGAAATATGTAATAGCATAGTTTTCATTTAAAGTTGCATTGTAAGGAAAAAGTTTTTTCCGCATTTTATAAATAAATAAAATTTTATTTTATTATATCTCCTTGCAATGGAATTTATGAAAAATTGATGTTTTTATGTTTCTAGAAACATTGAAAATATGAATTTGATTCTTTCTTTTGTGGTAGTGTCTAAATTTACCAAATAAGGAAAGATTCTCGTCACCCAAGTTTCAATTGGACAGAAACTTGGAATTATGCATGTTGTATTGTATGATGCATGAGAATTTTTCATCTTTGGAAAATCAAGACTAATTCCTTGTTCACATGTATATGTGAGTCAAGTGAAGGACTAAGGGATCGAGTACACATTCTTATGCACTGGTCAACTCCACCACAAAGATCGATAAGACTATTTGTCATGATTTACTAAAGTTTAGTAAATATGGTTATACTTACAAGTTTAAGTATAATTCTGAAACATTGGAAAAGTTTCAATTTATGGCAGAACGAATGAGAAGAATCAAATTAGGCAGAAAGATAAAAGTTTCTCAAATCTGAAAAATGGGAGAGTGCTTTAGTATCATGTTTCATGATCATCTTAATGATTATGAAACTGTAGCACCTAGTTCCTGGTATGTATTTTATTTAAGTACTTTTGCATTTTTGGCCTTGGACTCGACGAGTTCAAGGACCAACTCGCCGAGTAGAAGCGGGATGGGACGCGGGATTTAAGTGATGGACTCGTCGAGTCGGGTCCCGGACTCGATGAGTAGGCTTTGTATGGACAAAACCCTAATCTGAGGGTTGCACCCTATTTAAACAACCTTATACAGCCTCCATCGCCCCTTTATGCTCCCAAAAACCCTCTATAGAAAACCCTAGCCGTTGTTGAAGCAATCTAAGCCATTTTGGTGGATTTTGGTGTTGATAGTCTTAAGAAGGAAGGAGAAAGGCTTGAGGAAACAAGAGGAGACCAGAAGGATTCGAGTTTGTGCTTCATCTTCAGCCATCAGAAGGTATAAAGTTGCTAACTTGCTCGTTCATTTTCTAGATCCCATTTTGTGGAGATTTAGGGCTTTTTTTAATGCCATTTTAGGTAGCCAACCATGAATGCAAGTGTGGTTGGGGACAAGGCTTCGGATCTAGGTCCTTAAAGGGGTCACAAGGCAGAAAGTGGGTGCTTTTACACCCAAGAAAGACTCCATGCGACCCAAGAGCTTGTTGTAGAACCTTTTGGACTCAAAGTCCCATGCATGCACGTAAAGTTTGTCACTTTACGTGCTAGAACGATTGTAGGAGCCCAGATCTACCTTTTGGTCAAGTGTTGTACCTCAGAAATCGAGGATTTAGTGTGTGGATGTCATCGACTCGGCGAGTCCGTTCTTGGGACTCGACGAGTCCAAGGCTTTGAGTCCCATATCTGTTGAGGGTCAAAAGGACTCAGTTGGGTGTTAGAAGGGTTGTAACAAGACAGAAAGAGTGACCCAACGCATTGGACTTAATTTTAGACCTGGAGTTCATGGGACTCGACGAGTGCTAGAACACACTCGGCGAGTCCAAGGCAATCTTCTTAAGGTTGAAGATGAACTCGACGAGTTGTTCATACAACTCGGTGAGTCAAGGTCAGGACTTGTTCATCAGTTGAAGGTGAACTCGACGAGTGTTCATCCGACTCGGCGAGTCGGATGAAGGTTCATTGATGTTCGTAAGGAAGGGGAACTCGTCGAGTGGTTGCCAAACTCGACGAGTCGAGTCGTCGATAAGGACAAGTAAAGGGAAGGGACTCGACGAGTTGACGGCCCAACTCGACGAGTCGGGTCAACTGGAAGTTGACTTTGACTTGGACTTGGTTGGGGGTAAAATGGTCATTTTACCCTAAGAGTAGATATCAGTTTCTAACTGAGTGTTTGTGGGGATTGTAGCCGGAGGATTTCCGGAGCAGCAGCGGATGGAGGTTTCCCACACAGATTATCAGCAGCTTCTTGTACGAGGTGAGTTACCTTCCAATAGGGGTGCGTCTAAGGCCACGATGCCGGCCCACCAAAGAGGAGTATTCGAAAGATGATTGTCTTTGTGATAATTATCTTGGTTTGGTTATGTGCTTTGGTCACGAGTATTATCTGCATGATATGTTACGTGTATTGTAGGGATTAGCTTCCCTGACAGCGGCCCTTAGGGCCGTAGGGTAGTTCAGTACCCGGATATGCCTGACTGCGTGTTTGTACCTTGCTGTTGTATGCTAGTGGTAGGGGGTGGAATAGTCCCCAGTTATCGGTTGAAAGATACCGACGATGGTTACCGGTTGAAAGATACCGATGATGATTACCGGTTGAAAGATACCGATGACGGTTACCGGTTGAAAGATACCGATGATGGTTACCGGTTGAAAGATACCGATGATGATTACCGGTTGAAAGATACCAACGAGGGTTACCGGTTGAAAGATACTGATGATGATTACCGGTTGAAAGATACCGATGATATTGCTTGGTATGTGGTATGATGAGGGAACTCACTAAGCTTTGTGCTTACGGTTTCGGTTTTGGTTTCAGGTACCTCTTCGTCTAAGGGGAAGGAGCCGGCGGCGTAGCATCGCATCACACACACACATGATTTCCGCATGGAGTTTTCTGGGATTGTACTCTGATATGTTAATACTTTATGACTTGGGTTTTCAGACATGATTCCTTATTTATGAGATGATGTGTTTTCACAGTATTTTCTTATGATTGTTTTTATAAGTCGGTTAATTAAAAATAAATTTTTGGACTTGAAAATTGGGATGTTACAAGTTGGTATCAGAGCCCTGGTTTGAGGGATTCGGACACACCCTCGGGGGTGTCTGGACTCAAACTGAGGGGCTAAAAGGTTTTTACAAGGAAAATAGTTTTTTAAAATCTAAATGAGAGGATTTTAAGAAAGTCGAAGTGTGTGATGCATGCGACCGGCCGGGCTTAAGTAAGTTTTCCCCAAGATACCCATACTTGATATGTTATGCTATATGGTTTTGATTCAGAAAACTGCATGCTAGAATAGGACTAAGGATCTAGGAGGATGCCTTGTGTGCCTGATATATGATTCTGAGAATTGCATGCTAGTTAGGGCTAAGGATCTAGGAGGATGCCTTATATGCCTGTTGTATGAGCTGTATGCTAGGACTGTTTAGTCAGCAGTAGGATGGCCTGTGTAGGTTATGCCTGATTAGTTACCCAATGCACGAATGCTGCTTGCTTTGTGCTATGGGGTTTTGGCCATTTTCAACTAGCTAATGAACGGATGTGTAACAGTATCCGCAAGTTAGTTAGGGGGAAGTGGTGGGGACTCCTAGTGCAGCTGATGGCGGAGGGTAGGTCGGAGAGTGCCCTAGGGAAGCCTAGGATGAGGTCAGTGGAAAGGGTATAGGTAAAAGGGACTTGGTGAAGTCGAAGCAATCCTTGGGGAAAGTACGGGTAGATGTGGAAGGTAGTATGGGCCCGTACTACCGAAAGCAGAGGATCCGTACTCGAATCAAGGAGGGCCTAGATGGAACCGGGAACCTTGGAGAGTGTGTTAGGCCTCTTGGAAGTATGTATGATCCTGACATTTATGCGTGTATTTTCAGCATGGTGACCACACGACATAGAGCAGGAGGTTCCGGATCAGGATCAGGATCGGGCTCGGGTGCAGGATCCGAGCAGGTTGATGATGGGTGACGCGAGTTCATCGCGTCCGAGATCACGAGGGGTATCCTTGATGCGACGCCGGTTATCTTCGGTTGGATCAAGGAAGGGATTGTTGACTTGATGGAGGATCGACTCCGAGCATTCAGGAGTGATATGGCGTCTAGACAGACGAGTACGCGCACACTGTCCTTTAAGCGCCGGATTTCCATGGGGTGAAAGACCCCATTGCTGCTAGGAGATGGATCGCAGACATCGAGTCTGTGCAGCTGACCAGCTTCTGCCCCGAGGGGTCGAAGGTGAGATATGCAGCAGGGTGTTTGAGGGACAGAGCTAGAGATTGGTGGGAGTCTGTTGGTGACTCATTGGGAGCCTCGGCTGTTGAGGCTATGACCTGGTCAGACTTTGTGACCAGATTCAGGGAGGAGTTTGCGCCATTTGTGGAGCTTCAGCAGCTGGCCAGGGATTTCTTGGACATGAGACAGACTACGGAGACTGTGGCGGAGATCACCGCCAAGTTCCGGGAGAGGGCATTGTTGGTGCCCCAGTATGCGGGTGATGAGGACATGAGGAGGACCCGCTACCATGATATGTTACGAGCTGACATCCGGGAGCATGTCAGTTTCTCAGCTTGCCCTACCCTGGATTCCATGATTTCTAGGGCTAGGGAGAGGGAGATTGATCTGGAGCACATCCGGAAAAGGAAGGCAGCGGTGGGGCTGATGACGAGGGCTTCGGGGAAGAAGCCCAAGGGATCTGATGGTAGGCCGAAGGGCCAGTCTGGGCGGGACCGCTGTGGGAAATACGGTCGGTCACACGAGTGAGCTTGCCGCACTGGGCCGGGTTCTGGCTGCTATAAGTGCGGCAAGGTTGGGCATTTTGGCAGAGATTGCACCGCCCCTACTCCTGCGGTACAGATGACAGACCTGATTTGCTTCCATTGCAATCAGAGGGGCCATAAAAAGGCCAACTACCCGAGATTGTCAGCAGCGTCAGCAGCAGCGCCAGTAGTGGCGCCGGTCTCAGTGACAACGCGGGTTGCAGATGGCCGGAAGGCCAAGACAGAGGCTCCAGTGGTGCAGAGCCGAGCATTTCAGTTGACAGCCGAGGAGGCACGCGCTGCACCTGATGTAGTGATGGGTATGGTTCCTTTCTTATGCTTTTATGTTATGGCGTTGTGATCTTAATATGTTATGTATGTGCACTGTTTAGGATCGTTCCATGTAAACGGTATCCCAGTTCAGGTATTGTTTGATTCGGGTGCCACCCGATCATTTGTCTCTCTTGCGCTCAGCAAGAAGTTTCCCGAGTCTTCGGGCATGCTGGATTGCCCTCTGGAGGTGGAGATTGCGGACGACCGGTCAGTACGAGCGTCGGAGGTTTACCGAGATTGCGTCCTACGACTGTTTGAGGAGCGTTATCTGGTAGATCCGGTTCCCATACCTTTGCAGGGGAACAAGGTTATTATCGGTATGGATTGGCTGAGCCCCAATGGGGCAGTGATTGACTGTGCGCAACAGTTGGTGCGGATCAGGACCCCAAGTGGGGGAGAGTTGGTGATTCAGGGCGAGAGGCCACATCGAGGACCAGCTTTATGTTCAGCAACGAGAGCTAGGCGTTACCTCCAGCAGGGTTGCGCAGGTTATGTCGCCTATGTTATGGATACCCGGGAGGCGGGTAGGGCGACGGTGGGTGATGTGCCCGTGGTGCGAGAGTTCACGGACGTATTCCCCGAGGAGCTGCCTGGGATACCTCCGGAGCGACAGGTGGAGTTCAGGATCGACCTAGTCCCTGGTGCGGCTCCGATAGCCAAGGCACCGTATCGGTTGGCTCCTCCCGAGATGCAGGAGTTGTCTACACAGCTGCAGGAGCTGTTAGACAAGGGATTCATTAGACCGAGTAGTTCTCCCTGGGGAGCCCCGATTCTGTTCGTGAAGAAAAAGGACGGGTCGCATCGGATGTGTATAGACTATAGGGAGCTGAATAAGGTAACGGTGAGGAACCGTTACCCACTCCCGAGGATTGATGACCTCTTTGACCAGCTACAGGGAGCATCTTGGTTCTCGAAGATTGATTTGCGTTCAGGGTATCATCAGATGAGGGTCGGAGAGGATGATGTATAGAAGACGGCGTTTCGGACGCGTTATGGCCACTATGAGTTCGTGGTGATGCCTTTCGGGCTCACCAACGCTCCTGCCGCGTTCATGGACCTCATGAACCGCGTGTGTAGACCGATGTTAGACCGGTCTGTGATAGTGTTTATCGATGATATCTTGGTTTACTCCAAGACGCGAGAGCAGCATGAGGATCATCTGCGAGAGGTTCTGGAGACTTTGAGGAGGGAGAGCTTGTATGCTAAGTTCTCCAAGTGTGAGTTCTGGTTGCACGAGGTGCAGTTTCTTGGGCACCTTGTCAACCAGAACGGGATTTCGGTAGATCCGGCCAAAGTGGAGGTCGTGATGAGATGGGAGGTTCCGAGGTCTTCATCTGAGATTCGGAGTTTCCTAGGATTAGCCGGCTACTACTGGAGATTCATCCAGGATTTCTCCAAGATAGCCTTACCCCTGACCAAGCTAACGAGGAAGGTCGTGGTCTTTCGTTGGGGGCCTGAGCAGCAGGCTGCATTCGAGACACTGAGACAGAGATTGTGCGAGGCGCCAATCTTAGCCCTGCCAGAGGGCATGGAGGATCTCGTCGTGTACTGTGATGCGTCCATCTCGGGCTTGGGCGCCGTATTGATGCAGAGAGGGCATGTTATTGCTTACGCTTCGAGGCAGCTGAAGCCTCACGAGGCGAACTACCCGACGCATGATTTGGAGCTGGGGGCTGTTGTGTTCGCCCTCAAGATTTGGCGTCATTACCTTTATGGGGTTCGTTGTACGATTTACACGGACCACAAGAGCTTGAGGTATCTCATGGACCAGCCAAATCTGAATATGAGGCAGCGTCGGTGGCTTAATGTGGTAAAGGATTATGATTGTGAGATCCTCTACCACCCGGGAAAGGCCAATGTGGTGGCCGACGCGCTTAGCCGCAAGGCAGCGCTTATCAGGGATATCTGTCTAAGGATGACGGTGGTGACTCCGCTGTTGGAGCAGATTCGGGAGGCCCAACAGGAGGCCATGAAGGAGGAACATCGGAAGAGCGAGCGGATTATGGGGCAGGTTTCCTCCTTCGACTATGATAGCCGAGGGTTATTGACTCTTCACCATAGGGTGTGGGTGCCTTATCATCGAGGCGTGCGCCAGATCCTGATGGAGGAGGCACACAAATCCAAATTTTCTATCTATCCCGGAGCGACGAAGATGTATAGAGATCTTCGTCCTGATTATTGGTGGCTCTGCATGAAGCGGGACGTAGCATGGTACGTGGAGCGGTGCTTGACCTGCAGGAAGGTCAAGGCCGAGCACCAGAGGCCACACGGCAAGATGCAGCCGTTGGATATCCCGCTGTGGAAATGGGAGGATATTATGATGGATTTTATCACAAAGCTTCCCAGGACCGCGCGAGGGGTGGATTCGATTTGGGTCATCGTCGATCGATTGACCAAGAGTGCTCATTTTATTCCGATTCAGGAGAGCATCTCGGCCGAGAAGCTGGCCGACATTTATATCAGAGAGGTGGTGGCGCGGCACGGGGTGCCAGTGTCGGTGATTTCAGACAGAGATGTTCGGTTTACTTCCAGGTTTTGGAAGAAGTTTCATTACGAGCTGGGTACTCGTCTGCATTTTAGCACCGCCTTTCACCCGCAGACGGATGGTTAGAGCGAGAGGACCATCCAGACGCTAGAGGATATGCTGCGGGCATGTGTTTTAGACTTCGGAGGTAGCTGGGATACCTACCTTCCGTTGGCGGAGTTCTCGTATAATAATAGCTATCATGCAAGTATCGATCGACCTCCCTTCGAGATGTTGTACGGGAGGAAGTGCAGGACCCCGATATGCTGGGGCGAGGTTGGCCAGAGGGTCATGGGGAGCACCGATGTAGTGCTCAAGACGACCGAACAGATTCAACAGGTCAGGAGCAGACTTCAGACTGCGCAGAGTCGGCAGAAAAGCTATGCTGACAAGCGCCGATCGGACCTGGAGTTTCAGGTCGGGGATATGGTTCTCCTGAAGGTGTCGCCATGGAAGGGCGTCATCCGATTCAAGAAACGGGGCAAGTTGGGTCCCAAGTATATTGGACCCTTCAGGGTTATAGCCCGTGTAGGCAAGGTGGCCTATAGGTTGGAACTCCCAGCCGAACTTAGTCAGATTCATAGCACTTTTCACGTCTCCCAGTTACGGAAATGTTTGGTGGACGACTCGGCTGTGGTACCACTAGAGGATATTCAGGTCGATGACAGCCTGAATTACATTGAGCGGCCTGTAGCGATTCTCGACCGGAAGTCGAAGGATCTGAGGAACAAAAAGGTGGAGCTCGTGAAGGTGCAATGGCAGCACCGGAAGGGCTCAGAATGGACCTGGGAGCCGGTGGATGAGATGATGGAGCATTACCCAGAGCTATTCCAGGATCGAGCAGCAGACTTCGAGGACGAAGTCTAAGATAAGTGGGGGAGATTTGTAGCACCTAGTTCCTGGTATGTATTTTATTTAAGTACTTTTGCATTTTTGGCCTTGGACTCGGCGAGTTGAAGGACCAACTCGCCGAGTAGAAGCAGGATGGGACGCGGGATTTAAGTGATGGACTCGTCGAGTCGGGTCCTGGACTCGATGAGTAGGCTCTGTATGGACAAAACCCTAATCTGAGGGTTGCACCCTATTTAAACAACCTTATACAGCCTCCATCGCCCCTTTATGCTCCCAAAAACCCTCTATAGAAAACCCTAGCCGTTGTTCAAGCAATCTAAGCCATTTTGGTGGATTTTGGTGTTGATAGTCTTAAGAAGGAAGGATAAAGGCTTGAGGAAACAAGAGGAGACCAGAAGGATTCGAGTTTGTGCTTCATCTTCAGCCATCAGAAGGTATAAAGTTGCTAACTTGCTCGTTCATTTTCTAGATCCCATTTTGTGGAGATTTAGGGCTTTTTTTAAAGCCATTTTAGGTACCTAACCATGAATCCAAGCGTGGTTGGGGACAAGGCTTCAGATCTAGGTCCTTAAAGGGGTCACAAGGCAGAAAGTGGGTGCTTTTACGCCCAAGAAAGACTCCATGCAACCCAAGAGCTTGTTGTAGGACCTTTTGGACTCAAAGTCCCATGCATGCACGTAAAGTTTGTAACTTTACGTGCTAGAACGATTGTAGGAGCCCAGATCTACCTTTTGGTCAAGTGTTGTACCTCAGAAATCGAGGATTTAGTGTGTGGATGTCATCGACTCGGCGAGTCCGTTCTTGGGACTCGACGAGTCCAAGGCTTTGAGTCCCATATCTGTTGAGGGTCAAAAGGACTTAGTTGGGTGTTAGAAGGGTTGTAACAAGACAGAAAGAGTGACCCAACGCATTGGACTTAATTTTAGACCTGGAGTTCATGGGACTCGACGAGTGCTAGAACAGACTCGGCGAGTCCAAGGCAATCTTCTTAAGGTTGAAGATGAACTCGACGAGTTGTTCATACAACTCGGTGAGTCAAGGTCAGGACTTGTTCATCAGTTGAAGGTGAACTCGACGAGTGTTCATCCGACTCGGCGAGTGGGATGAAGGTTCATTGATGTTCGTAAGGAAGGGGAACTCGTCGAGTGGTTGCCAAACTCGACGAGTCGAGTCGTCGATAAGGACAAGTAAAGGGAAGGGACTCGACGAGTTGACGGCCCAACTCGACGAGTCGGGTCAACTGGAAGTTGACTTTGACTTGGACTTGGTTGGGGGTAAAATGGTCATTTTACCCTAAGAGTAGATATCAGTTTCTAACTGAGTGTTTGTGGGGATTGTAGCCGGAGGATTTCCGGAGCAGCAGCGGACAGAGGTTTCCCACACAGATTATCAGCAGCTTCTTGTACGAGGTGAGTTACCTTCCAATAGGGGTGCGTCTAAGGCCACGATGCCGGCCCACCAAAGAGGAGTATTCGAAAGATGATTGTCTTTGTGATAATTATCTTGGTTTGGTTATGTGCTTTGGTCACGAGTATTATCTGCATGATATGTTACGTGTATTGTAGGGATTAGCTTCCCTGACAGCGGCCCTTAGGGCCGTAGGGTAGGTCAGTACCCGGATATGCCTGACTGCGTGTTTGTACCTTGCTGTTGTATGCTAGTGGTAGGGGGTGGAATAGTCCCCAGTTACCGGTTGAAAGATACCGACGATGGTTACCGGTTGAAAGATACCGATGATGATTACCGGTTGAAAGATACCGATGACGGTTACCGGTTGAAAGATACCGATGATGGTTACCGGTTGAAAGATACCGATGATGATTACCGGTTGAAAGATACCGACGAGGGTTACCGGTTGAAAGATACCGATGATGATTACCGGTTGTAAGATACCGATGATATTTCTTGGTATGTGGTATGATGGGGGAACTCACTAAACTTTTTTCTTACAGTTTCGGTTTTGGTTTCAGGTACCTCTTCGTCTAAGGGGAAGGAGCCGGCGGCGTAGCATCGCATCACACACACACATGATTTCCGCATGGAGTTTTCTGGGATTGTACTCTGATATGTTATTACTTTATGACTTGGGTTTTCAGACATGATTCATTATTTATGAGATGATGTGTTTTCACAGTATTTTCTTATGAATGTTTTTATAAGTCGGTTAATTAAAAAGAAATTTTTGGACTTGAAAATCGGGATGTTACAGAAACCATATCACAATTGATCCTCTAAGGACATCTTAGGGCATTCTTATGGCTAAGAAGAGGAGTCATAAATTGTTGAAGTGGTTAAATCAAGAAGATGAGTCATACTTCGTTCCAAAACAATTCTTAGAGTCATACTACAAGATTGTAACTTGAGTGACATATCTTAAAGAAGGTTGATAACACTTGTCAAATGTAGAGTAAAATGTTTTCTACTCTTGTACATTTGAAATTGGTAAGTTGTGATGTTTTGGATAAAATAGAGACCAACTAAGGCCAATTATGTGAAGTGTTTGTCTTGATAAGAATCCACACTATCTCTTGAATATTTGTTTGTTAAGGAATGGTTCTTGGAAAGAGAGTCTTATATGTGAAGAGGACAGTGTGAGTCTTAAAGATATTGAAAAGGTTCAAGAACTAATCAAGAATAAAAAATCTGTAGTTTATCACTAGCACACGACTTGAGGTTTATAGCCTATCGTGTTGACATATTCTAGTTTTTGTGCCCATTCCAATTAAAGTTGGCTTTGCATATGAGTTCTGAGAGTTCTCAATTGGTTGCATAACAACCTAGAAGCAATCGTAGGCCCTTGTGCTACCAGGTGGCAAGAAATTAAGAATGAACAAGTTCAGTCCATATGAGTTTAAATTTGTCACTAACCTTGTCTTGTGATTATGGTTTTGACAAATTCGCATGGATAGGAACACATACACCATAAAATCTAAGTGTCATTAGGTTTCTCTCCAATTCTTGAAAATGATGGTGAGGAAACGCTTTCACTAAGTAGATTTTAAGTAGATAGCAATTGTGATATTTGCATTCTCAAAGTCGTTAGTGGAGCGTGTGTGGTTAACCAACACACTAACATGGACTTGTGAGAAATGGCAAAGGTCTAAACAATTGAGACTATGATTACGGCATCCCTTTTCATAGTTCTAAAAATTGTTTAGACACACATGTGAGCTATTTAAGGAAAGGTGTATGATTTTGATAAAGTCTTATCTGTGACAACCCGAAAATTTTAATCTTATATAGTAATCAATTCAATCAAGGTTAGACCCATTTTTGCAATCTTTTAGCACTATTTGGAGTCTATTAGAGTGTTCTAAACCTAGCACATCAAAGGAATCAGTGTTTAGATGAATCAGTTGAAGTTCCAAACCACCTAACCGACCATAAACCTCCTCAAAAGGAGTTTTCGATCAAGACCTTAGAGTTTTAGGTCAAGGTGACCGAAAATCCCATCCTACATATATACTTCATGATCATTTGGATCATTTTTTTCCTTTTCAAAGCTAGAAACATCCATTCTCTCTCAAGTATCATCGAGTTCTTCACTTTGATCTTCAAAATTGTAAGAATTCTTTCCATTTGATTTGTTGTTACAAAGCTTTATCTAGTACAACCCTTTGATTTCATCCATGAAATCATCTCTTTCGGGTTAGATCTTCAAGAACACCACGAACACATACTAGTGTTTTGGGCCGAAAACACCCTTCTTTGCTTCCATATTGTAAGTATCTATCTCCTATACTTGTTATCTAGTAAGGATACTTGATTTAAGGCCTTGAAAACATCCATTTCTCAAGAACAATAGGTGTTTTCGGTCAAGTGCATCTCCCTTGACCGAAAACCCTAAAGAAAGCTGCTTTTAAGACCTTAAACTCACATAAGGCATTGGATGAAACTTAGAACCCCTATACATACTTGAAAGCCCTTGAAAATCACCTTATGCACCAAATATCATGAGTTTTCGGTCTTAACCTCATGGACCGAAAACCCTAAAAACCGAGAACCATTTGGACCGAGAACCATTTGGACCGAAAATACCATTAGGACCGAAAGCTCCTAGGAACATACGACTTAGACCAAAAGCTCCATTTGGTAACCATACACTCATTTTATGTAATCATTTATGATAGTAACACTTCTATAAGAGTGTTTTCTAGTCTATGAGAGTGTTACCCTTCTTAATTAGTTGTATAAGCACTAATTGCATGCATATATGTGTCTTTATATGCTAAATAGGATCCGTGTGAGCTCAAGTATTCACTTGACACTTAGCATCTTTTTTTCCGATCTTACATTCGCATCACTCATTTCAGGTGAGTTCATACCCCTTAATCAACCTTTGAAATGATTTTAAATGCATTTATGGGCGGGGATACAAGTTGAAACATTCTAGATATTGATTTAATCACATGTGATTAATGTCTAGAACAAACAGAAGGATTTTCTATTACTTTCAAATTACTATCAAACTTATGGATTTCAAGCACTTCAAAACCCTTTATCAAACTATTTTAGATGCTAAAACTGTTTTCAAACCTTCTTAAACTTACATTATTTTCAAACTCATATCTACACTAATATATTTATATAAGTAAGACTTGAAGGACTTAGGACTGATAGCTCACCTTATTTCATGTTCCTTGTTTGGTTCTGGACTTAGGGTACCCTGTTATTTGTCTGAATGTCATTGAACTCTTAGTTATATATCATATATATATGTGTTGGATATAAAAGCTTTCACTTCAGTTCAGTACCTTCGTGTAACGAAGGCATACAAACAACATTACTATTTAACTATAATAGGTATAGGTAAGGGATTACTACTCACTATTACTACTACAACGATACATATAAGAGTCAGTACATTTACGAGTCACTACATAAGTACTACATTGAGAAACAATACATACTATACACTATACAAGAGAACATACTATACACTATACAAGAGAACATACTATACACTATACAAGAGGATATACTATACACTAGTACAAAGAAAACATTATTATACTATGACCTACTATACAAAACTTTTGAATACTATAAACAGAATGTGACATACTACTTCTCGAGGTAAAACATTTGAAATCATCTCGCATAAGTGAGGTCTTAAACTATATTTTCATAAGGATAGTTTCACTGGGGAAAACTCTTACATTTACAAAAGAACAAACGTACAAACAGTAGGCTCTTGGTAGAAGACTACATTTCAGTAGAAAATATAGGATTTTCTAGGGAGTATAACTATTTACAAACATTTGAAATCAGTTACTAACATTTGCACTACGTTGTTACATATATTTTCATACAAGCAAGGACACTAAATACTTATGAACTCATCAGCGTTATGCTGATAAACTCTTTAAAAATAACTTGTATTCTCAGGTCATCAGTAGACAGTTACCGATGAAGCGTTTGAGAAGATGGAGCACATGCAAGACTCATATTTTATTTTGATCATTCTTTTGGTGTCTTACAAACTATACAGAACACGCTTGTATTAAAAGTATTATATTAATGCAATGGATATTGTTGCTTGTCTTTACTATTATGCATTGTTATGATACTGTACATGACGTCCTCCACCCCAGAACGTTTCCGCCGTTCCGGTTTTAGGGTGTGACATTATCAAAGAATCTCGTATCAGAAATCTGAACTTTGGAAAGAAAGTTAATAAAGTATTAATTTCTTGAAGTGCAGCTGATTTTTGGATACATGTCAAAGCTAGTGGGAGCATAAGTGTTATGCTAATAGTAATTATTATGCAAGTGGGAGCATAATCAATTATGATAAGTGTTGCAAGTTAGCAATGTTAATTATAGAAAACAAAAGGTTTCAATTGGGAAAAGTTTTTTGCTATAATTAAGGGAGAGGAAATTATACTTCATTTCAATTCTAAAAGCTTAGATTGAGATTTTAATCATCTTTAGTCAGGGATATATATATGAATTTTATGTTGTAATGGTTCAACATAAGGAAATTTTATGTTGGAATGGTTCAACATAAGCAAATTCTATATATATATTGCGTTCTCAAAATTCGTTTATGATTACGGCATCCATCTTCATAGTCAAATTATGAAAATATGGCAAATAAAAAAAATATTGTAGCAAAAGGCTGGTCTAGGATCATGTCTTTATGTGAGACATCATGAATCGTGTCCCATATGCTTCGGACATAGGATCGATTATATGTGCTATAATATTTATCCTTTCTAAATTTTCCAAATTCCTAGGGCGTTAAGAGGGAAAAGTACTAGAATTTGGATAGGACTAAAATGATTAAGCAATTATTGAGGACAATCTGAGGTTTACCGAAGATTGGTCGCTCATGGACAGTTGGAAGTATGGTGTTAAATTTTGGAGAGGAACCATATTGACATATTCTGAAAGGAGGCGACTCTTGTGATAGTCAAAATGGGAATATGGAAATGTTTTTCCATATTGGGAGTTGGATATTAAGAATCTATGAGAAAGTTAGAAACTTTTATGCAAGAAGGATGTTCGAAGGAATGTACTTTGAACTTTAGACTTCGTTTCCATGGAATTGATCTCCATTGGAATACTCTGTAATGTATGTTGACAAGTCTTTGTGACTTTGTGCATAGTCATTACAAGAGGATCAATGCATATAAGTTTAGAATCTAACAGATTTTGGTAAATGGTAGGAATTTGGAATTCTTACATTTACGATAAGGATTTGGATTGTGAAATGAACATCATTGAAATCATGTTCAAGTGGTCTATTTCACAATGTAAGGATCATAGACAAACATAGTGTGCATACTTGGAGTATGGCATAACTATTGTTTGGACAAACATAGTGTGAATACTTGGAGTATGGTAGAACTATTGTTTAGACAAACATAATGTGCATGCTTGGAGCATGGCATGACTATTGTTTTAATTCAAGTATTAGGTTGATAAATCGAAACATTATACAATGAATAATGTGTAATCAATATGGTGTTTAAATAAAAGGATGTTTTATTTACTCTCAAAGGTGCTTGGGGCCATATAGGATTAGTATTATTCTTGTGTTTCACTTTGCATGTTTTGACTTCCCGAATAACTAGATTATTCAAACTCTCCACAGTCAGTCATATGTTGGAAGTAGATATGAATCAAGACTGTCATGAATTGGGTTTGTAGATGTCTAAGGTGTTAGACATAGCAAATGGTTGCTACAACATTCATGAGTGCTCATAAGTTCTAAGCATTGGATCCAACCCACGTTCACTTGTATCACTTCATGGAATTTATCTCGAGTGATAGTGAGACGGTAATATCATATAAGTCTTCAAACCTAGAGATGTGAGTTGTTGACTATGAGTTGGTTATACATTGATTGTACGAAAACGCATTGGTAACTCGATGTTATAAAACGTACCTTTGTGTATAATTCAACAAGTAGTAGAACACGCATATGAGTCGAAATTTATCTGTTCCTTTTAGTCCTTGGAGGATTAGAAGCGATATCTGGGCCCCTCAATGATTTTGTTTTGACCTATGTACCGGGCCCGGTCAGAACCAAATTGATGTGTTCAGTTTAGTTCTATGTCAAACAAATCGGAAATCGGGAAACAAATTGCTAGACAATAAGTACGACATTGTTCCATGTATATGTCCGGCTGATATCTAAAAAGAGGATTATATGATCATTTATCTTAAATGGTGCAACATCATCATAGTTCTGCGAGACTTTGAAAGAGCTACGATTGGTGGTCGGTTCTTGAAGTCATACATATAGTTATTAGACTTATCTAAGTGGGAGACTGTTGGATAAGGTGTCTAAGTCCATAACTATATTTAGTATGTACTTTACCCGACTTGGCATGGTCCATTTGCGTTGCATCTTCATCACAACTGTTGGATAGACAAAATGAGAAAAAGGACACTTACGATTTGTTAATATATTATAAGTTCTAATATATTAATATGAAATCATATTATTTAATTAGTATTGATCAAGAATTAATTTGGAATTAAATTTGTGATAAAACAGAGACTAATTAAATATATGAGGATTGATTTGTAAATCATTCATTCTTATATAGTGGGCTTATGGTTCATGATTCACTAGATTGGGCTAGGACCCATTGGGTGCTCCATGGATGCTCCATGGAGGTTAAAACCCATGGATCATGGGGGAAATGAAAAGCCATGTACATGAGGGTTTACATGGTATAACCCTACATGTGACACACTATATAAGTAACCTCATAAGGAGCAAATCGGCCACTAAGACAAGAATAAGAGGGCTAGCCGATTTTGAGTGAATGTGTTCTTCTCTCAAGTTATTCCAAGAGTTGTAGGTGTTGTGTGAAACATTTGAGGCATCACATTTGGGGTGCTAGGCTCACAAGGTCTTAAAGAATCCAAGCTACAAGAAAGGTATGTCATTCTACTAGTTTTTTATATTACAAGTACCCCATGCCATGCTAGTTAGGATGTAAACCTTGGAAAAATCTTATTTGCATGAATATTAGAGAAAACATAGATCCAAGGTTTATAGGGTTGCATGTACACCATAGGAGTGTTAGAATGCTCAAAACCCATAATTTACGTGATCATTTAGTCCCTTTAGTCCAGATCTATGACCTCATGGTGTATCTTGTAGTTTTAGTTGGATTTGGATCAAGACGTTGGCCTTTTTGGGACAGGGTTAGAGCTTATGTCTTCTAGAGTGGGTTTTGATGGGTAAAGTTGGAAACTTTACCCTCCTAGATGTATTTTTGACCCAGATCTGGAATATGGGACTTGGATTTGAAGAATAATGGCTGAATGGATTAAGAAGGGTTAGCAGACTGAAGAACTCGACGAGTTCATAGAGGAACTCGACGAGTTGAATTGAAGTGTACCGATCTTGTTAATAGGGAAGAACTCGGCGAGTTCATGGTAGAACTCGTCGAGTTGGATAGCAATTTCAAGATTATGTGATTCATGGGAACTCGGCGAGTAGAAGGGTAAACTCGATGAGTTGAGTCAACTCGGAGTGTTGACTTTGACTTTAACTATTACTAGGACCATAGTTGACCCTAAGGGGGTTATGAGTATGAATTGCAATCTAAGAGGTTGTTCTGTTTAGGGTTTGAGTAGAGCTGATTCCGGAGCGGAGACGTTTCAGCTAGCACCCGATATTGAGGTGAGTTTTCCTATTGTATGAACGGGTCGAAGGTACCAATGTCGGCCCGTATATGTATGTTAGTATGTTGCGGACTAAGGTCCGATGTCGGGCGGTGCCCGATGTAGGTTTATATATTTCCATATTTCGATTCGATGGCGGGCGACACCCGAAGAATTTTTCTATGCTTGATGTCTTCGTGATTCTTGCATGTGTCTGTATTTATATGTTTCCAGATTACGGTCCGATGTCGGGCAATGCCCGAGGAATGTTAGTATGCTTCCGGATTTCGGTGAAGTGTTTTGATAACTATGGTTTTATTTAATGATTTAAAACGAATTTTTTTCAAGTTGGTATCAAAGCCTTGGTTTGCGGGATTCGGGCACACTCTCGGGTGTGTCTGAACTCAAACTGAGGACTTGGTATAAAACGTTTAAAGGAAAACCATTTTTATAAAAAGGGATTTTGAAAAGAGAAAAGGGTGTGCTGCATGCAATTAGTCGAGCTCAAGTAAGTTCTCCCAAATTACCCATACGTGTTTGTTATGATAAGATATGATTATGACAACTGCATGCTAGATTAAGGCTAAGGATCTAGGAAGGATGCCTTGTATGCCTCCTATATGTGTATGAGAACTACATGCTAGATTAGGACTAAGGATCTAGGAAGGATGCCTTGTATGCCAGCTGTATGAGCTTGTTGAACTGCATGCTAGTACTGATTAGTCAGTAATATGATGGCCTGATTAGGATATGCTTGGTTTTGGTTACTTAATGCTCGAATGCTGCTTGCTTTGTGCTTTTAGGAGTTCTAGTTATATTTAATTAACTAGTAAACGAATACATTAAGTTACATATTACGAGGACTAAATAATTTCAGAAGGTTAGGTCTAGCCCAATTTCGAAGCTCTTGTCTGAGTCCAACCATTTTAGGTTAGGACCTCTCATTCGAAGAATTATCTGGTCTTAGTGATATGTAATGGTATCCGCGAGCTAGTTAGGGAGAGATAGCAGGGACTTCTTATGTAGCTAATGGCGGAGAGTGGGTCGGAGATTACCCTAGGGCAAGCCTAGGATGAGAATAGCACGGAAAGCAGTAGTAGTGAAAGGGACATGGTGGAGTTAAGGCAATTCTTGAGGAAAGTACGGATAGATGTGGAAGGTAGT
The DNA here is from genome assembly GCF_052849685.1 of Lactuca virosa. Classification (NCBI taxonomy): domain Eukaryota; kingdom Viridiplantae; phylum Streptophyta; class Magnoliopsida; order Asterales; family Asteraceae; genus Lactuca; species Lactuca virosa. The sequence continues at coordinate 364,088,358 of NC_136429.1, read as the reverse complement.
ATGGGCCCATAGTATTGAAAGCAGAGGATCCGTACTCGAGTCAAGGAGAGCTGAGATGAATCCAAGGAACTTGTAGTATGTGTGATCCCTCGAATTATGATGACTATTCTGATGATTCCTACGGTATATTTTCGAGTATGGTGACGATGCGTGGTTGAACAGATGGTAGTTCTAGTGTCGGCGAGGGATCAGGCTCGGGCTCTAGAGCTGGGCAGCTCGATGACCAGATGAGAGAGTTTATTTCATCTGATATTACGTGCAGTATTATGGACCAGACTCTTGTGATCTTCGGTACGGTCAAGGAGGGCATTTTGGAGATTCTAGACGAGAGGTTGGCTGCATTCCGCACCGACATGGTGGCCATGATGTGGGCGCACATGTTGACATTCAGGGAGTTCAGAGCTTGTGGAGCTCCAGACTATCATGGGGCACGGGACCCAATTGCTAGCAGCAGGTGATTGGCAGATGTCGCCAACGCCATTCGCACCAGCCGTTGTCCCGAGGGGGACAAGGTCCGACTTGCTTCCTGCCTTCTGAAGGACAGGGCGTGTGATTAGTGGGAGGAGGTTGGACATGCTATTGGAGATGATGTCACTCTTGATGTAATGACCTGGAGTGATTTCTCGGCCAGGTTCAGGGTTGAGTTTGCACCTGTGATCGAGGTGCAACAGCTTGCGAGGAAGTTCCAGGATCTCCAGAAGACTACTAAGACGGTGACTGAGATCACCGCCATGTTCAGGGAGAGGGTCCTTCTTGTTCCGTAGTACGTGGCGGACGAGGAGATGAAAAAGGCCCGGTACCATGAGATGATGCAGAGTGATATCCGCCAGTTTGTGAGCCGATCTAGTTGCAAGACGCTGGAGGATATGATAAAGAGGGCTCGGGAAAGGGAGCTGAATTTAGAGATGGAGGGGACAGGGAGTTCGGGCAAAAAGCCCAAGGTATCGGATCACAGATCGAGGAGCCAGCAGGGCCGCAGCCGCTGTGGCAAGTGCGGCAAGATGCATGAGGGGGCGTGTAGGGCGGGTAGTTTGGGTTACTTTAAGTGCGGCCGAATTGGTCATGTCAGCAGGGACTGTACTGCTACCACCACCACCACAACAGTATCTGATTTGATTTGATTTCAGTACAATCAGAGGGGCCACAAGAGGTCCCAGTGTCTGAGTTTAGCAGCAGCGGGACAGGTGGCGGCACCCGCTCCTGCTATATTGAGGATTACTGATGGTCGTCAGGGCCAGACAGAGGTGCCTGTGGCGAAGAACAGAGCCTTTCAGCTGACAGCAGAGGAGGCACGTGCAGCTCCCGATGTTGTGACGGGATCGTTCCTTGTGAACGGTATATCTGCTCTGGTATTATTTGATTCGGGGGCTACCCGATCTTTTGTATCGCTCGCGCTCAACAAGCGATTTGTTGGAGCTCCAGGAGAGCAGGACTGTCCACTTGATGTAGAGATAGCGGATGATAGGACCGTTGGGGTGCAAGGGATCATCGGGAATGTACACTGTAGTTGTCGATGAGCAGTTTTCCGTGGATTTAGTCTCTATTCTCCTATGAGGGAATAAGGTCATCGTGGGTATGGAATGCTTGAGCCCCAATGGGACAGTGATTGACTGCGAGCAGCAGCTAGTGCGAGTTCGGACCCCAAGTGGGGGAGGGTTGGTAATTCAGGGCGAGAGGCCACAGCATGGGCCGACTTTGTGTTCAGCAGCAAGAGTTAGGCGCTACCTTCAGCAGGGTTGCGCAGTTTATGTCGTCTATGCTATGGATACCCAGGATGAGGGTAAGGCGACAGTGGATGATGTACCGGTCGTACGGGAGTACCCGGACGTGTTCCCAGAGGATTTGCTTGGGGTACCTCCGGAGAGGCAGGTAGAGTTCAGGATTGACCTAGTTCCTGGTGCGGCTCCGATAGCCAAGGCACCGTATTGGTTGGCTCCTCCCGAGATGCAAGAGTTGTCTACACAGCTACAGGAGCTGTTGGACAAGGGATTTATCAGGCCGAGCAGTTCTCCATGGGGAGTCCCGATCTTTTTTGTGAAGAAGAAGGACGGATCACATCGGATGTGTATAGATTACCGGGAGTTGAATACGGTAACGGTGAAGAACCGTTATCCTCTCTCGATGATTGATGACCTATTTGACCAGCTTCAGGGAGCATCTTCGTTTTCCAAGATTGATCTGCGATCAGGCTACCACCAGATGCGAGTCAGGGACGACGATGTGCAGAAGACAGCCTTTCGGGCTCGCTATGGTCACTATGACTTCGTGGTGATGCCGTTTGGGCTCACCAATGCTCCTGTCGCGTTCATAGATCTCATGAACCGCGTTTGCAGACCGATGATGGACCGGTCTGTGATAGTTTTCATCGATGATATCTTTGTTTACTCCAATACTCAAGAGCAGCACGAGGAGCACCTGAGAGAGGTGCTGGAGACACTGAGGAGGGAGAGACTTTTCGCAAAGTTCTCCAAGTGCGAGTTTTGGTTGCGCAAAGTGTAGTTTCTGGGGAACCTCGTCAACCAGGACGGTATATTGGTCGATCCGGCCAAGGTAGAGGCCATGATGAGATGGGAGGTTTATAGGTCTCCATCCGAGATTCATAGTTTTCTTGGTCTGGCGGTTTATTATCGAAGATTCATCCATGATTTCTACAAGATTGTTGTTCCACTGACCCGACTGACCAAGAAGTCGGTGACATTCCGTTAGGGGCTTGAGCAGCAGGCAGCTTTCGAGACTCTCAGACAACGGTTGTGCGAGGCACCGATTCTGACATTGCCAGAGGGGGTCGATGATTTCGTAGTTTACTGTGATGCTTCAATCACACGTATGGGTGCAGTGTTAATGCAGCGGGGTCACGTGATTGCGTATGCTTCGAGGCAGCTGAAGCCTCATGAGGTGAATTATCCGACTCACGATTTGAAGTTGGGGGCTGTATTTTTCGCTCTCAAGACTTGGTGGCACTATCTCTATGGGGTTCGTTATACCATTTACACGAACTACAAGAGCCTGAGGTATTTGATGGACCAACCAAATCTGAACATGAGACAGCGTCGTTGGTTGGATGTGGTGAAGGACTACGACTGTGAGATTCTTTATCACCCAGGGAAGGCCAATGTGGTGGCCGATGCTCTCATCCGTAAGGCGTTTGCAGCTTCGATATGTGATATATGCTTGAGGATGACAGTGATTACTCCATTGCTGGAGCAGATCCGAGAGGCACAGGTAGAGGCTATGAAGGAAGAGTGCCAGAAGTATGAGCGGATCATAGGCCAGGTGGCCTCATTCAATTACGACAGTCGTGTGTTGTTGACCCTGCATCGGAGGGTATGGGTTCCTTACTGGGGTGGGGTGCGCCAGGTTCTGATGGATGAGGCTCACAAGTCGAGATTCTCCATCCATCCCGAGGCGACGAAGATGTATCAGGATCTTCGCCCTGATTATTGGTGGCCCTGCATGAAGCGAGACATAGCATGGTATGTGGAGCGGTGCTTGACTTGCAGGAAAGTGAAGGTCGAGCACCAGTGACCTCACGGAAAGATGCACCTGTTAGAGATTCCTGTGTGGAAATGGGAAGACGTCACTATAGATTTCATCACAAAGCTTCACAGGACCGCACGTGGAGTGGATTCGATTTGGGTCATCGTGGATCGGTTGACCAAGAGTGCTCATTTCATCCCGATCCAGTAGAGTATATTGCCTAAGAAGCTACCCGAGATCTACGTACGCGAGGCAGTGGCACGTCATGGAGTGTCGGTTTCAGTTGTGTCAGACCAAGATGTTCGTTTTGCTTCCAGATTTTGGAAGAGGTTCCATGATGAGATGGGTACTCGTCTTCACTTCAGTACATATTTTCACCCTCATACGGATGGGCAGAGTGAGAGGACGATTCAGAATCTGGAGGATATGCTACATGCATGCGTGTTGGATTTTGGTGGGAGTTGGGATACGTATCTTCCATTAGCGGAATTTTCGTATAACAACAGTTATCACGCTAGCATAGATCGACCTCCCTTCGAGATGCTCTACGGGAGGAAGTGTAGGACCCCGATTTGTTGGGGTGAGGTCGGTCAGAGAGTCATGGGGAGTACCGAAATGGTACTCAAGACTACTGAGATGATCCAACAAGTTTGGAGCAGGCTCCAGATAGCACAAAGTCGGCAGAAGAGCTATGTCGACAAGAGCCGATCGGATTTAGAGTTCCAGGTGGGAGATATGGTTCTCCTAAAGGTGTGACTTTGGAAACGTGCCATCCGGTTCAGGAAGCGGGGCAAGCTGGGTCCCAGGTACATCGGCCCATTCAGGGTTGTGGCTCGGGTGGGTCGGATTGCATATCGACTGGATCTGCCAGCCGAGCTTAGTCAGATCCACAACACCTTTCATGTCTCTCAGCTGCGGAAGTGCTTAGTGGATGACTCTGCAGTTGTGCCTTTAGAGGATATTCAGGTGAATGACCGCCTGAACTACATTGAGAGACCAGTGGCGATCTTAGACCGGAAGACGAAAACCTTGAGGAACAAGGTTGTGCTGTTAGTAAAGGTGTAGTGGTTGCACCGCAAAGGGTCAGAGTGAACATGGGAGCCCGAGGAGGAGATGAAAGAGCATTATCCAAAATTATTCGAAACAGAAAACTTCGAGGACGAAGTCTGAGACAAGTGGGGGAGAATTGTAACGCCTGGTTCCTGTTATGTATTTAAAATCATAATTTATTCACTTTTGTAGAGAAACTCGACGAGTTGGGAGCCTAGACTCGTCGAGTAGAGATGATTTGGGACGCGGGTTAAGAAACCTACTTGATGAGTTGGGAGGCCTCAACTCGACGAGTAGGCTGGCAGAATTGAAACCCTAATCCCGGGGTTTTGCACCCTATTTAAACACCTTAACCCCAAGGTGTTGGCCTCATCTCCAGCATCCACTGTCCAAAACCCTAATCTTGAAACTGTAAGCCATTTTTTGTGATTGTAAGCTAATCTTGTGCATTCTTGGTGAGTTTGAAGAAGAGGAAGCTTGAAGGTGGAACAAGAACGTGTGGAAGGAGAGTAGATCCAAAAGTTGGGCTTCATTTCAAATTCATCTGAGGTATAAAGCTTCAACCTTGTCCATGGCATGTTTAGATCTAGTTTTAGGATGCTTTCTTTCATGGTTTGGTTCAAGTATATTGGTTGTTGGCATTTGGACGTCCGAAGTGAAGAACACTTCAGATCTAAGGCCTTGAGGAGTTCTCATGGAATAAAGGTGCCAACTTTATGACCATGGAAACCCCATGAAACCTTTAGACCATCATTTTGGTCTTTTGAAGCTCTAATGGCCATGCATGAGGATAAAGTTTAAGACTTTACGTGATCATTTAGTCCCTTGAGTCCAAATCTATGACCTCATGGTCTATCTTGTAGTTTTAGTTATCTTTGGATCAAGACCTTGGCCTTTTTGGGATAGGGTTAGAGCTTATGTCTTCTAGAGTGGGTTTTGATGGGTAAAGTTGAAAACTTTACCCTCCTAGATGTATTTTCGACCCATATCTGGAATATGGGACTTGGATTTGAAGAATAATGGTTGAATGGATTAAGAAGGGTTAGCAGACTGAAGAACTCGATGAGTTCATAGAGGAACTCGACGAGTTGAATTGAAGTGTCCCGATCCTGTTAATAGGGAAGAACTCGACGAGTTAGATCGTGATTTCACGATTATGTGATTCATGGGAACTAGGCGAGTTGAAGGGTAAACTCGACGAGTTGAGTTAACTCGGAGCGTTGACTTTGACTAGGACCATAGTTGACCCTAAGGGGGTTATGAGTATGAATTGCTATCTAAGAGGTTGTTATGTTTAGGGGTTTGAGTAGAGCTGATTCCGGAGCGGAGACGTTTCAGCTAGCATCCGACATTGAGGTGAGTTTTCCTCTGGTATGAACGGGTCGAAGGCACCAATGTCGGCCCGTATATGTATGTTAGTATGTTCTGGACTAAGGTCCGATGTCGGGCGGTGCCTGTTGTAGGTTTATATGTTTCTGGATTTCGATCCAATGACGGGCGACGTCTGAGGAATGTCTGTATGCTTGATGTCTTCATGATTCTTGCATGTGTTTGTATTTATATGTTTCCGGATTACGGTCTGATGTCGGGCAATGCCTGAGGAATGTTAGTATGCTTTCGGATTTTGGTCCGATGTCGGGCGGGGCCCGAGGAATGTTTATATGTTTATGTTTATGTTATGTGAATACTTTATGTGTATTGTTGATATGTTATTATGTATACCGAGCTTTGACCGATGCCGGGTGGGGCCCGATGTCGGACTATGTCGGGCGGGGCCCGATGAAGGGGCGAGACCCACTATATGTTTATATGTGATTATGTGCTTATGTGTATGGTATGTGGTAGTTTGGGGAGACTCACTAAGCTTCGTGCTTACAGTTTTCAATTTTGGTTTCAGGTACTTCTGGTAGCAAAGGGAAGAGCTCGGGATGACTGCAGTGCACACACCATTATGTTTAGCATGGGATGATTACTCTGGTCTTTTGATTGGAAACTTTGATAATAATGTTTTTGAGATAGTTTGACTTATGTTTTCGATGAAGTGTTTTGATAACTATGGTTTTATTTAATGATTTAAAACAAAATTTTGGGTCACGATTTTTAGGATGTTTCAACCTTATTCCTGAGTTCAACTTAACGAGAGAAAGGAAAGGAAATGGATGGAAATGAGAAGAAAATAAAAGAAATTGATGTTCCCAAGTTTCATTAAAGGAAGGAAGTGTAAGGAAGTTGGGAGAAATGAAAGGATCACTTTCCCTCCTAACTTCCCTTCCGATTTGGGAGGATTTGGAAAGAAAGAACAAAATGATTAATTTTCCTTTTACTTCTCTCCAACCAGGGAACATAAAAGAAAATTTTGTTTTCCTTTCATTTCTCTTCTTTTCTCTCATGACTTTCTTTTCTCTTCTTTTCTTTTCTTTTGTTAAACTCGGGAACTGGGCGTAAGGAATCACATTTTTTTTAATTTAACTTTGTATTTGGCTATGCATATTGGATTATACCTAAAAATCTTGGACAATTAAAATATAGAATATTGGTTTTAAAAATGTGATATATATATATATATATATATATATATATATATATATATATATTACCAAAAGTGGTTCACTTAAAATGTTTTAGGTAGGTCACATATTTTTAATTCTATATAAGCTATTATAAAAACTATATATATAAAAACAAGATGGGTCAAATTACCTACCTTCAACATATGTAACTTCGTCATTGGGGTTGAGATTCAAGGCTAGTGGCGGAGAAAATGAAATAGTTTACAAGTAAGATTTAGAAGATATGTGTATTATTCGTTCTAAAAATACTATAATTATATTAAAATAACATATAGTAAAAATTCATTTCAAGTTGATCATATTAAGAATGAATGGGGTCAAGCGAGGAAGAACGCGACTTGGGTGTTTCCGACGTGGCACTCGACACAGATGGACCACCACCCTGACTAGCGTGGTACCGGTAAAGTGGGTTTGAAGGATATTTATGAAACCAATAACATAAAGAAAGAAATGAGACACACGGCTTGGGAGGGAGGCGGGTTAAGCATGTTCGTTGGGAATATCATCATTCTATCCACTTTGGGAACGACAAGTTGATCGGGTTGGAGGGTACGACACCAATGATTACCTCAACCCTGATGAAAAGAACCATTCATAATTTTTATAAATATTATCATCTCCGGTCGTTATTTTATTTCTAATTAGGTGCAAGAGTTACGACAAAAAGAAAATACAAAAAGAGTAAAATAAGCAGCATCATAAAAATGAAAAGGACTGTATATATGCATAAATAAATAAGATTTGTATTGACATAAGTAATATCTAAATTATTTGTGAAGATTATATATAGAATGAAAGTGATTGTTAATATTTCTTTATATTATATGTCTATATAATAATGTGTGACTTCAATTTAGTATAAATTTTTTAATTAAATTTAATAAGTTTACCAATATTAAAAAATTAAAAATAATATAAACCAATACATTCTAAATAATATTATTATAAAAAATACATGTTCTAGTTTTTTATAAAATAATATTATAATTTAATTACAAAACGGTTTTAGGCCTAGAGGTATAAAGATGATTGATAATGTTGGTCTCTTTTAAGGGGTTGATGGCTCAAGTCTCATGGTGGAACATCTTATGGTAAAAAAAAAGGTCAATGCAAGTAGATCATCTTAAGACTGAAAATGAGCCGAGTGAAGGAGGATGGCGGCTTGGGTGTCTTCGACGTGGCACTCGACACAGATGGAACACCATCCCAACTAGCATGGTACGGGAAAAGAGGGTGTGACGCATATTTATGAAACCGATAATGCAAATAAAGAAAGGAGACACGCAACTTGAAAAGGAGGCGGGTGTAGAGGGTTCGTTAGGAACATCATCATTCCATCAACCTTGGTAACGACAACTTAACGGGTTGAAAGGTTTGGCACTAACAATTCCCTTTACTTGAATGTAAACAACCATTCATGATTTGTATAAATAGTATCATCTTTGGTTTTTATTTTATTTCTAATTAGTTGTAAGAATTACGACAAGAAGAAAGGCAAAAGAGTAAAATAAAAGATAATACAAATAGGCAAAATGCGTATATATGCATAAATAAATAAGATGTATATTGAAATAAGAAAGATAATAAATGAATTACATGTAAAGACTGTAGAATGAAAGTGATTTTTAATATCAATTTCTTTTGCATTATATATCTAGATAATGTGTATACATCATTTAATTAAACTTAATAAGTTTACCAATATTAAAAAATTAAACATAATAAAACTCGATAAAATCTAGATAACATTCTAATAAAAAATACGTGTTCTACTATTTATAAAATAATATTATAAGTTAATTACCAAAGCATCTTTGGCCTAACCATATCAAGATATTTGAAAATGTGTCTCTCTCTTAACGGGTTGACAATGACGAGTCTAGAACATGAAAACGCATGGTTCACTTATTAAATGAAACCGACAGAAAAAAAAAGTTACCGTTTGGATCGGGTCGAATCGTATAAGGAAAAAAGAGATGTAAAGTTCTTACAATTGTACTTGACGAGTTCATATATCTTGATATAAGATTTTTTTATCAGATTTCTTATTGCATTAGTTATTAGATTTCTTATTTCACAATTCGTAATTCACAAACAACATTTGAATAATCAAACAAATAAACAACATCAAATAATCAATTTACATTGAAACAAAAAAAAATCTAGTATAAAATCATGTAACAATAAAAATTTATGTTTTAGAATCATTGAACAATTCACAAATGATAATTCAATATACACTATTAGCAAAAAAATAATAATAATAAATAAATAATAAATAATAATAAACAACATCAAATAATCAATTACATTGAAACAATAAAAAAATCTAGTATAAAATCATGTAACAATAAAAATTTATGTTTTAGAATCATTGAATAATTCACAAATGATAATTCAATATACACTATTAGCAACAAAAAAAAAATCTTGCTATATTATTGATTTTATTAGTTCATTATTAACAAACACTTAATATTAATAATCTCGGAATAAAGGAACGATGAAGCAATAATGTCACAACTGGAAATTTCCAAATCTAGAACCCAGGCCAAAAGAGTCCCGTACATATAATAGTGGTATCTATGCTATTATTATAACTTGGTAATGTAATGTTTTTGAGGATTATGCTACCCTAAAACTCCCATGAGCCATGCAAATTAAGGTAATATTGAACTTACGTCAAATATGATCACATAAACAAGCATATTAAGGATGCTACACACCTAGAACATGAACTCTTCCCTAGAAACACACTTTGGCCGTGAACATCTAAAGAGAAGGAATCTAGGCCGTGAACAACTTCCAAGGAAGCATTATGGCCGTAAACACCCTTAAGAAGTCAAGCTTTGGCCGCAAACTACATTTAGTGAACTACCTTTGGCCGTGAACACCATCCAAGGAAGAATCTAGGGCGTAAATTCCTTTGGTGGACCACCTAGTGGGCGTAAACTCAATCCTAGAAGGCAATATGACCGTGAACTCAAACCTAGGATGCTTTTGGACCATAAACTCCTCTCAACTCAAATGCATTTACGGTGCTTATTAGCTATAAGTGGCTATTTGCAATACAAATCTCAGTAATTCATGCAATACCCAACAGTAAACCAAGCAAACATCTCATGAAATTCTTATCCCCATATGTTAGAGCGTAAACCCCTTCTTTTCCTTTCACAAACTCATTTTTACATTCTGTGAACTCATAAAATGCTCTCAACATATTCAAGCTTTAATTCTTCAAAACAATTCCTAAATCCTTGTAAGTGTTTCGAGTTTTGGTAGTAATTCTCCATATTATCTTGTTTAATTCCTCATATTTACACATAATGTATGTGTTAATATTCTTAAGAAGTTCCAAGGCTCAAGAGTTATCAAACTCTTCAAGTGTTAGGACTTGGACACTTCTCACCACATCTCTTCACCTACACTATCTTCTACCCAAGGTGAGCTTCATACCCTTATCTTTTGAGTTATCATTGTTTCTGGGGGAGAATACAAGTCAAGGGTCTTGTGAAATCTTAGTATAAGTGGTTGTTTATGCATATATGTTATGATTTATGTGCTTAAAGTTATGAACTCCATATAATGGTTCAAGAACTCGAGATTTTTAGCAAGTCTCAAGGTTTTGAACTATATATCACAAATTATATGCTAGTAACACAAAAACTAACATGTTTATGAAAATTAGATCATAAATTGTTTGTCAAGAACCATAAGGATGTTGCTCAAAGAAATCACTCAAATAAGTTTTTGGACATAATAACTTGAAAAGGGGTTAATTTATGAAAAGTCTATTATTTTGGACATATTCGGCCACATAGGTATATAAAAGGACCATTTTGGAGAAATGGAATAAAATTGAAGAATTATTGAACATCTCAATTTTAAAGGACCAAAAACGAAATTTTTGGATAAACAAGGGCCTTTTTGAATACTTTCATAAATATAAGTCTAAAATAAACATTTTAGAAGAAATGGGCCATTTTCAACAATTCACCTAGTTTTGAACCACATATGACACCTTTTGACAAATATGGGTCTTATTTGATAATTGATAAAAAGAAGGGCCATTTTTGCCAATATCGATAATATTGGATCATTTTTGATAAATATAATTCAATTAGCACAATTATTGTTTCCATTAAATAACGGATCTCATCGATTTGCTCAAAAACCTGTTGAAATTTTTGTCAGACGAATTTCAAAAGTACCTATATATATATATATATATATATATATATATATATATATATATATATATATATATATATATATATATATATATATTAGTGTACGTCTAAAGTCCTGTAAAGAGTTATAACCACAGTCTCTTGGAGGGAGAGCGAGAATTTGTGTATAGATCTATACGGGGTTGACATTCCGCACCTTCGCTGTTCACTATAGCTAGACCGGCCAGTCTAGGGTAACAAATGTCTTTAATCGATTTGGGCGCCTGAGAAACGCCAAGACAGGCCTTCGTCATATTAGTATGGTTATAACGACTCACTAGAATATGATAATGTACTTAGAAATTTATGTAAGGAAAACCTCATAAATAAATTGGCACATTGTGTTAACTGCCCCTATGCATGGTAGTGATGGTCCGCATTCGTTGTGTTGACCGTCCATTTACATTGCGGGGAATGTCCACAATCGCCTGTTGATTTCTCACACCTCTCAAGTATTAGGGTTTTAATACTACTATTTTACACATCAGAAAATATAGGATATTCTGGGGAAAACGATTGTATACGATTTCGAAAAACGATAAACTAACACACACATATGCAAGTATACTCAATTTGAAACAGAACTTACGATTATTTTATGCAAGAAAATATAGGATTTTCTGGGGAAAACGATTGTATACGATTTCGAAAAACGATAAACTAACACACACATATGCAAGTATACCCAATTGGAAACAGAACTTACGATTATTGTATACAAGAAAATAAAGGATTTTCTGGAGAAAACGATCTCACACTTTCGAAAGATGATAAACTAGAACGCACACACATATGCAACTATACTAGACAGAAAACAAGACTTACAACTGTTTTGACAAGAAAACACTGGAATTTTCTCGATTTTTAAACTATCACAAAGTTTTATATGAAAATGCTTATGAACTCACCAACATATTATATGTTGACGTTTTTTAAAACGACTTGTATTCTCAGGGATCTAGTAAGCAGGTAATCATCACGATCGAGGACTAGCGTCGCTACACTATGTTATTTCTACCTTTGTTATTTCGTGTTTAACTTTTGAACATAACAAGTATTGTAAAAAATGTAAGTTTCATATTAATGTATGATGTTTGGATTTGCTATGTTTCATTTATATTCAGTTGTTATGATACTACACAATGAAGTCACCCGCCTCCGGACGTTTCCGCCGTCTGGTTCGGGGGTGTGACAGATTGGTATCAGAGCATTGTTTATAGTGAACTAGTATATCTAGCCATACAAGATATACAACTATAAATACAATGAGACTAAAACACTCTGACTAAAAGTATACTTTAAAAATATAAGTAACTAAAAATATAATCTATAAAAATATACATACTTACTAGCACAGTATCGTAACGAGAAGAAAACAAAAGTAACTAAAGGTTGAACACTACAGTCAAACCTAGGCAGTTATGTAATCATGTATGGGATAAATATAGCCTGATCAACAATATTTATTTGAGATATGACTAATATGTGCTTGGGAGTGATGGTGGTGTTGCAACAAACCTAAAACCTACCAACTATACATGCAAGAGAACATTAGAATCGAACATCAAGTTTAAAATGCTATAGGAGTATTTTAGGATACCATAACCCCCCCCCCTCCCCCACACCCAAATCTTCCTCGTATATCTCATACCCCTATTCTCACACAAGCAACATGGTTGGAATTCCTCACCAAGACCTCTACTACCCTGTCGCGGTGACTTGCGGATAGGGCAAGGAGGGACCAAAAGAGGTTCATAGGGAAAACCCAGAGGTGGATCCTAAGGAATACCAAGAAATAAATTATGAAATGGGGGATTCCGACTAGGAGCCAAGCAAGGATGAAAGCGTCGAAGAAACCCTTAGCGAGCTTTACCCTATTGAGAATAGGCAAGAGACTCTTCACCCCTCTCTTCCCTGATACGTAAACACCCAGTATAAGTGCCCCTGGAATAGACGTACCTAGTAACAAAACAATACCAACGCAAAGACAAGCTTAGGGATTGACACCTACCAGGTTCAGGATGCAATCCCATCCACAATCGATGTGCACCGTGCTCCGATCCCCAACACCCTCGCAATTCAAGCACCACCCCCATTTGGGCCACAAGTGACTCGTCTAGACCCTCAGTTTACGACTCTCTCTCGTGGGCCAAAGGATACTGTCACAACTAGCATTTTGGCTTGGAAATTCTAGTCTTATGTAAACATTCTCTACTGTGATAGTTGTAACCCTAATTTTACAGTGTAACCTATGCTCATTCAATGACAACAAACTTAATCAACATTCTTCAGTAAAGCTCAAAATCTTATACAATACATCTCTTATAGTCAATTATGTGTTGAAAATCCTAAAAATTCCGGTTCAAGTTTATTATGAACTAGGATTCTCTTATTGGGCCTAATGGACCAATAAACCTTCAACTTGACTATCTTGGGCCTAGGAACCCTAACCGGGCTCTAATTGGACCCACATTCATGAAACTTTAGCATTTTGGACCATGTGAACCTAGAATAATACATCTTATCTCTAATGGGCCTTGTTGGGCCATAAATGATTTCATTTGCCCTAATGGGCCGTAACCTCTTTAATTGGGCTTCCTTGGTCTGAGAACCTTAATAAGGAGCCCAATGGGCCGAAAAATATTATTGGGCTTCATAAAATTCGAGCAAAGCCAAGGTTGGGCCCAAATCATTTCATTCTCATCCCTCTAGCCCAAATTCTCAGCCCATTATCCATTATGCATTAAACAAAAAAAAAGAGAAAAAGAGGATTATTTTGCAAGTGACACCTCATGTTTGCATGGTGAGTATCCATGCAAACATCACCTCAATCTCTCTTCCCCCGCTCTTCTTATTACCCTCGGCTGAAACCCCCACCACACCACCTCCATTTTTCTTTTCAAACACCTTCAAAACTCTCTCAAAAACTCCTCCTTCCTCCTCTAAATTTTCGAGATTTGTGGGTATTCTCAAGAGATTTTTCATCAAGATCATCATTCTTGGTAAGTTCTTCCTTGAATCTATGGTTTAACTTCTAAGATTTCATCAAAATATCTTCTTAACCCATATTATTTCATGATCTAACTCCCTAGAACCATCTAAGTTCAAAAATCATCTCAAGGAGCTTGCTAGGGCCGAGAATCACATCATCTCTTCCCATCTCTTCATCAAACCAAGAACTTCAAAGCAAAGTGAGTTCATACCCCTTGTTTTCGGTTTTAACATGTTTTAGGGGAGAATACAAGTTGTTATGTGTTAGATCTATGTATTTATGCATGTTATATGTGTTTTTCTTGGTTTAAGTTGTGATTATGTGATGAAACACTATAGATCTCGAAAATTACAACCAAAAGATGTGATATTTGTAAACTAAAACACTTCATACAACTTACTATAAAGATAAATGTGTTAAACATGTGAAGATTCAAAAGAAACTAAACAAAATCTTGAAAAAGGGCCATTTTTGACAAATAAACAAAAAGATGAGACTTTCTTGACATTTACAGTTTTTACAAGGGTCAAAAGAGTCATTTTATTTTAAAAAGTAGGTCTTTATGATATTCATGACATTTAAGGGACCAAAAGTGTAATTTTCACATAATGGGCCATTTTATGCGCCTTTACGGTTATTAGGCCCAAAATGTAAAAATTATGATTTTTGTGGACCAAAAATGTCATTCTATATAAATTGGAGCCAAAAATGAAAATATATGGTTTTATGGGCTGAAAATGACACTTTATTCAAATTTGGGCCTAAAATGTCAATTTATATATATTTGGGCCGAAAATGTTATTTTCCCAAAACTTGGGTAGAAAATGTCATTTTAATTTAAAAGGGGATGAAAATGTCATTTTAATTTAAAAGGGGACGAAAATGTCATTTTAATTAAAAAAGAGCTGAAAAATGTAAATTTTATATTAATGGGTCGAATATATCAATTTATGGTTATTTGGGGCAAAAATGTCAACTTACATACAAATGGACTAAAGGTGAAAATTTTCATTTTTATTGGGCCTAATACCTGCAATCCATTTTATTGGGCCTTAGTGGCCCATGAACATGAATATTGGGCCTGGATTATACATTACATGTTGATTGGGCCTTAGTGGCCCAATTACATGCTTATTGGGCCTAGACTATACATCACATGCTTATTGGGCCTTAGTGGTCCTCCTACATGTCTGTTGGGACTCGTACATTCATATACATACTCGTTGGACTATTCAAACTGTTGGGTTTTCTATGCATCAAATACACTCTAAAACTAGGCAGCGGAAAATTCGAAACAACGATATACCTAAGTGTACATGCATCCTATGGATCTATGGCTTCATCCTAATTACATCAACCCTAGAAAACTAAAACATAAGTAAGAAAACATACCTCTTATGTAGCCCTTGATCTCCATGCTTGAGATCTTGAACCTCCATGAAGTTGCTTGGATGAAAGGACCCAAACGAGAATCCCTCTAATGGTATCACACCCAATGACACCAAAGAGTAGAATAAAATAACTATGAGAAGGGTCAATTTCACAAACCCAAAGGGGTTAGAAATCGTCCCTAAGAGGGGGAGGAAGAAGGGTTGGCGAATACTTCAAGCCAAGGTGCAAGGAGGAATGAAATCCCTAAGGCCCTATTTATAGCCTTGGATGCCTCCTAGGGTTTAGTACTCCTTCCCATGTGGGATCGAGGCCTAACCACGAAATTTCACTCCTTTCCCATGTGGGATGGAGTGATTTTCATCCAACCCTAATTCCATAAGGGTTCTGGAACATTCCTGATTAACCAACTATCGATTAATGAACATTCAACTCTTTAATTAATTAAACTGTTAATTAATTCCCAAAATATATTTCCAATTAGTTTCTAATTAATTATTAACCATAATAATTAATAACCCAATTTCTCCTTTATTTATTCTACTCAATTTGGGTCTTGAGGGCAACCCAAAAGGACCCTGCTATTATTAGAAATATTACCAATAGTTAATGACCTTGGACACTATTCCAACAGTCTCCCACTTGGACAAGTCATCAACTATATGAGGACCAATATTTCTCCAATAATCAACAGAGAGTTAGCCATCCAATGCAACTACCGAACTCTTGATCTAATCAAGATTCATCCCTTAGATAAGTGATCACCTATCCCTTCGTTCTATGCTATCTGTATGAATTCGAGACATGGATAATGGTCAATCTCAAGAATTCAAGATTATGTTTCCCGATATAGATTTGTGACGACTGCATCTGACTACTAAATTGAATACATCAATTCCAGTCAGGGCTCGGCCAAGCACTTTAGATGTCAACACCATATCATCGAGCGGCCCATAGACATCGCTTCTCCTATTAAGGCGGAAGTAACGAATAAACTTTGACTACATAGTTTCTGTCTATTTCATCATGTCACACATGGACATACCCTTTATAACTACCAGTTACGGTTAGCGTTGGAGTAGACCAATGCATAACAGAATCATAGAGCAAAATCCCACATGTATCTAGGTTTGAAGAATATAAGATATTATCGTCTTAGAATTACTCGTGATTAAATCCATGAAGTAATCTCTAAGCGTGGGTTGGTCCAATACTTAAATCTCTATTAAGCACTCGTGAATGTTAGCGCAATCTCTTTGCTATGTCCAATCAATATGGACAATCCACTAATACTCATGACAGTCTTGAATCACTACTTACTTCCAAGAGTATGACCGACTGTGGACGTTTGAGTAAATTAATACTCGGGAAGTGGGTTCCAAACATGCAAAAGTGAGAACGCAGTGATAGGCTAATTGAAATGACCGAACTCCATCATATATTAAGATCACCGCTTAATAATCGCCAAATCAAATTAAAACTTATACGGCTTAAATTTCTCGGGTTTTAAAACAAACCAAACTAAAAGTTTTTAAGCCAATTCACTTGCAAATCTAATGCCACTCGACTTTGTTTGACTATCAGACTTGGTCAATGACATTGGCTTAGGAATGGATCGACAAGATTATCTTTCGATATAACATATTGACTATGATGTCTTTGCATTTGACTCACTATCAAATGCGTTGGTACTTACTAAGTATGTGTAATGTGAGCTTGTGTGACTTGGGATCCATACTCGAGGTAAGTTCACCCAAAGTCACAAGAAACTTCATACGAACCATCAATGATTGAATTTCAACAAAGATGTCACTAATGAATCTCTTTTAGTCACATTGTCTTCTTTGCAAGTTAACTAACTGCAACATACTCTAAGTATGTTAAATCCACTATGGTGTATTATCTGGTACTCTTCCAAGATTATATCACCATTTAGCAAAAGCACGAATTCCGACTGCGAACGAAATTGCCTTTATCAGTATGGAACTTAGAATCAATGTAACTCTTACAATGATCTCTTCTATACTATCAAGATCTTCTCTTATGTCCTCCAAGGACACTTAAGAATGTTCTTGATCTTGATAATTGATTCTTGCCAAATTGATCTAATCAAACTTGTCATGCTCAAGGCATACTAGTCATTAGATCTAGTACATGTCATGGAATTTATGATCGATCCCATAGCAGAAGCATGTGGGACACGACTCATTTGCTTTAGCTCAATAGTAGAACTAGGACATTAGCATTGCTCAATTAGATGCCAGCCTAAACTCCTTTTTGAGTTCTGCATGTCGAGTTTCCTCAACATTCAATATACTTTGGCTTAATCCAATGAATCACTTTGATATATGTTCTGTATCTCCCATGTATATCATAGCAAACCAATTCTCATACCAGGCCAAGCTTTTACACTTGCTAAGTTAGAATATAATTTCCTATGAATCGTATGTTATCTATGTACAATACAAGGATGATTACAGTGCTCCCACTAGTACTGACATATATATGGCTTATCTATGTTTCTCGAAATTCAAACTCCTTGAACATTCTCATTGAAACAAAGAATCCAATCACTCCCACTAGCTTTGACTTATATATGGCTTATCTTTATTTCTCAAAATTCAAACTCTTTGAACTTTCTCATTGAAATAATGATCCCACTCGCGAGATGCTTATTTTGGTCCATAAATGAACTTATTAAGCTTACACATCTTTCACAACCTTTCTTGGTTTGATTATGTGTTTGTTCCTATCCATACTTGTCTCTTCTTGAAGATCCACTTATACCTAATGGTTAAGGTCAAGTGCTATCTACCAAGTTTCAACATAGATGGACTGAATCTCGCTTTCCATGTATTCCTTCCATGTTGTAGCCTTTAGGGCCTACCATAGCTTCCGGTAGCTGGTATACTCTGATTGTAATCTACCAGTGACTCATATACCTTAGTAATATAAACTCTTATATAACAAGGTGTATGACGTCCTCTATCAGATCTATAAGGAAAAAATGGAAATATGTCAGTTTCCTTAATAGCTCTTTTAGTTCCAAATTGAATGCTATCTCTAACTTTAGGCTCTTCGATGGTTGGATCTCGAATCTTATCAAGATCAATGTGGCTCCCACTAGCCCTTTTGGAAATAAGTTCCCTCTCTCGGAAGACTGCCCTTCGAGCAACATACACTTTGTTCTCATAAGGATTGTTAAACAATTATCCAAAATGTTTGATGGGTTCACCAACGAGATAACACATCTCTTATTCAAAGTCCTAGATTGTCGAGCGCTTCATGACGAGCGTAAGCCTCATAATCGTAGACTTCCATATATGGCAGTGAGGATAGAATCCCACTTCACATATCATAGAGTGTTTCAAGAACCTACTTAGTTGGCACAAGACCAAAGGACTTCTTGTAACACTATTCATGGTACAATCCACGAATTGTTAGTGTGCATAATGCGACTCATCTAGTACAAAATCAATGAACGATTTGTTTCTCTATCCAACTAACACTTCCTAGTGGTAGTGTTCTGGGCGGAGATACATCACTTAGATGATCGATAAATTTTGGACTGAGATTCTCACTATGAGTGTCTCATCCTATTGCCCAATTGATTCTTAACTTCGCTATATAAGAGCTCTGAACACCTGAGAGGTTCCAGACTCACATTCATACGAAGTTGGTCTTACTATGTATCTCGGTTAATCTGAACGGTCCATTAGTGTGAACTAATTCCAACAGATACTCACATCACCCAGTGACGCATTCATCATCTATCTTGATAAACAATATTTGCATTTATCATGAGACTCGAGGTCAAATGATATCCAAAATCCGATCCAACTGGATACTTGGTAATACATTTCTCATTTATGTATCCAAGACTATGATTCCACAAATACATTTCACCCAAACATTTGGATGTATTTGAATAAGTACTTATTATGGTCAATCTGAACGATCCATTATTTGAACTAACATCAACAGATATTCACAATAATACACCTTATTCAAATGTTCGAATCAATTTTGAACTATTGCTACTATACTAGCTTCATAGATTTCATGACTTTCTTTTAACATGTTAGAATGCTCCACATTTAAATAACTCAGAACTATCTCATGAATCATAGTATAAACAATTTCAATTATAATACCATAGACTAAACATTTTGAAAAGAGTTGTCTTTTGATCCTATGAATGTAGCAAGGGCTTGGCATTGATGATAAAATTATCTTCTCCATGTTTTAGTCTTCTTACTTCATTTTAGTAACTGCACATTCTTGCAAATGTCAGCACTAATCCTTAGCAAAACACTCAAGGTTTAGAAGTAATGTTTTGATGGCATTATAAATCCATATATTTGATTGAATAACAAACATGGAAGAACTAGTTATCTTTTGATCCAATGGAAAGTAGCACGGGATCGTGATTCATGATCAAATGTAACTTCTTCATGTTCCAGTCCTTTCACCTCAAATATACGTTTGGGCAAGTTTGATTTCTTAGTCCTTTTCTTGTTATGGAAACAAGCAGCTATCAGAACATGTCTTAGAATAAGCCTTCCTTTGTCCTAGTTATTAGGGCCTAGATTAGGTATACCCACACTAATCGCCTTTTAAACTGTGGGCAATTGACTTTCTTCTTCTTGACACTTCTATTCATGATAGTAAAATATGGGAGTGTTTCGAAGTATGAGTTTCTATGATTGGCCATGCTAGTTCCAAAAGGAAACCTCAACATGCTACACAACTCCTTAATGGACAATCCAAGTTGTTCATATCAAAATAAAAATGAACTGATCATATGTACATGTTAGCTAGTCGAATAACCATAGTCAACTCCTAACTCAAGGAAATTCCATTTTACTTCAATATGTCAATTTACAACGTACATTTGATAATTACTCTTTCTAACAATTTAGAATGCAATGTTTGAAGTAACTTAGGAAGAGCTTTAACAAAGGCATGATCTATCCTTTCGTTTACGAGAACTATTCCCAAACCACGAAATTGACAAGATTGATCATCCTCATAGCTAATCCTTTCACAGGTTTTATAGCAGTAGATTTTAGTGGATAAGGTTTTCGACATCATTCAATAAAATTCCATTATAGTTTGTTTTACTTATCCTTAGAAAATAATCACCCTAAATTATTTTAGAAGGCTAGGATCCATATTTGGCTCCATGATGTGTAAAGGGATGCCGTAAACACACCATAAAGTTATTTAGGTAGGCAAAGCCCTTTGCCAATTTCGATCACCACGAAATTCCTAGATCTTTGATATTCATTGACTATCAATGGCATGTTAATCTCGGATTATGTTCACCTCTAATTCAATGACGGGGTCGCCGCGGATCACTGAACAGATGGTGAATCGACCATACAAAATCGCATGGTCCCCGGCTCAAATTACGCGTGAGATTCGCGAGTTCCACATCATTCTCTACCTATACTCTCAAATTGACGTGCCGGTTAACCACGCGAGCTCCATCAACAAGTTATAAAGAGAATGTGCAGCTTTTATGGATAACATAAGATTCACATTAAATAGATTGAGAATTAACCATACAAAATCGCATGGTCCCCGGCTCAAGTTACGCTTGAGATTCGCGAGTTCCATATCATTCTCAACTATACCCTAGATTGATGTGTCGGTTAACCACACGAGCTCCACCAACAAAATATAAAGAGAATGTGAAATTTTCATGGATAATATAAACTCACATTCTATTAATAAAACGGGATTTTGTTTTATACTTGTATTTAGAATACTTTTAGATTGACCATTATCACTATCAAACCCTTTCGGTAACTCCATTCTCAAAATGCAATTGGGCGGTGAGGGTGGTAAGCGCGAAACATATTAAAAACCGACCTAATTAGGAATCAAAGAGACCTCCTTAAACCCCTACATTAGAACGGGTGAGCCTAGTCGAGGTAAGACTGACAATGTCAACATTTAAACACGCGATGGCGCATGTTGTAACTTTCTTATACATATAATAAACACAATTATAATATATATAAACACAAGGGGTAAATTTAAAACTCTTTAAATTTAGTTATCTATTATTAATTCTAATTAATTGTGAGGACGCAATGTAACAATTAATAATCTTAAATATTAAATTCACTATTTAAATAATAGATAAATATCCAAATTCAAATAAACATATTTAAATAATATTTATCAATTACCAAATAAATATTCAAATTTAAATAAACACATTTAAATAATATTTATTAATTTTCCAAATTCAAAAACAATTTAAATTAGGTATTTATCCATGTTTATCAAAGCTTCATATTTGAAAATTAAAGGAAAATTCGAAAATCCCGAATCTGCTAAGTTCACGTCGTGAAATCTTAGTTCACGTCGTGAGCTACGACTAGGGTTTTAACACATTACGAATTTTTTAATTAATCTTCTTCCATACATTTTCAAATAAGTTTTTACAGAAAATATGGACCTAGGGTGAAAGTAACCATGAACCAATGGCTCTGATACCACTGTTGACTTTTCTATGCTTCAAATACACTCTAAAACTAGGCAGCGGAAAAATCGAAACAACGATATACCTAAGTGTACATGCATCCTATGGATCTATGGCTTCATGCTAATTACATCAACCCTAGAAAACTAAAACATAAGTAAGAAAACATACCTCTTATGTAGCCCTTGATCTCCATGCTTGAGATCTTGAACCTCCATGAAGTTGCTTGGATGAAAGGACCCAAACCAGAATCCCTCTAATGGTATCACACCCAATGACACCAAAGAGTAGAATAAAATAACTATGAGAAGGGTCAATTTCACAAACCCAAAGGGGTTAGAAATTGTCCCTAAGAGGGGGAGGAAGAAGGGTTGGCGAATACTTCAAGCCAAGGTGCAAGGAGGAATGAAATCCCTAAGGCCCTATTTATAGCCTTGGATGCCTCCTAGGGTTTAGTACTCCTTCCCATGTGGGATGGAGGCCTAACCATGAAATTTCACTCCTTTCCCATGTGGGATGGAGTGATTTTCATCCAACCCTAATTCCATAAGGGTTCTGAAACATTCCTGATTAACCAACTATCGATTAATGAACATTCAACTCTTTAATTAATTAAACTGTTAATTAATTCCCAAAATATATTTCCAATTAGTTTCTAATTAATTATTAACCATAATAATTAATAAACCAATTTCTCCTTTATTTATTCTACTCAATTTGGGTCTTGAGGGCAACCCAAAAGGACCCTGCTATTATTAGAAATATTACCAATAGTTAATGACCTTGAACACTATTCCAACACAAACATAGAACGTACTCGGAAACATTATACATATAACATAATACAATATTCGCGTAAACTCGGTCAAGGATGCTAGTGAGACATGTCGGTTGACACCTCTAAAGTGTACGATCGTAGCCTGTAGTTATAACCAGAGTCTCCTGGAGGGAGAGCGAGAGTTTGTGTATAGATCTATACGGGGTGACACCCCACACCTGAGCTGTTCGCTACAGTTAGACTAGGCCAGTCTAGGGTGACAAACCTTACCGTAAATCAATTCGGCGCCTCAGAACGCCACGACAGGCAAACTCGTCAAAAATCAAGTATGGTTAAAACGGCTCACTTAGAGATCCTCTCCAACATAATTTTACGGAACATCCTGTAAAATCTTGTTGAAACAATAACATACATACACTGATATTCGGTCTTAGGGTTGAGACCACAACACCTTTATAAACAGAAAATATAGGATTTTCTAGGGTAATACACAGTTAAACAATACCTTTTACTTGCTACAGAAAATACAGAGTTTTATCTGGATTACATTCTACATACAGAAAACACACGTGCATTAATACTTGATTTTGATACATCACGTTCAAACCATTTTCAGAAAATATCGGATTTTCTGGTGTTTACAAACAATTCAAAACTTTTCATTCAAATATGCTTATGAACTCACCAACATTATATATGTTGACGTTTTTCAAAATAACTTGTATTCTCAGGGAATCGTTAAGCAGAAAGGTCAGCAGGAAATGGTGGAATTTGTTATATTTTGTTATCATCATACATTAAATATTTTGAACATGTAATATTGTACTTGATGTAAACAATGTTGGTTGTATCTTGATATGTATGATGATGGTGTTGTCTTGTTTCAATTATATACAATTGTGATGATATTACAAGATGAAGTCACGCGCAAGCCCCCGGACGTTTTCCGTCATCTGGTTCGGGGGTGTGACAGATACCGAAGGCGAAGTTTGGTATACGGCAATGTAAATCCGACTTCCCCACGAATAACAAGAACACCATCCCAAAGCCTTATGGAACCAACAAGTAGAACTAGAGAACCATACGAACCGATTACACTCCATAAAGGAAGAAGTGACCACCCTGAGACGACACCCGATTACAACTGAGACTAGGACAGTCTTAGCAGAACAAGGAGCGGAAGGGGCCGCTCAGGGAATGAGTAAAGTGGTCGAGCACTTTGTGCGCCATTTCGGCATAGGAGAATCCCCACACTATTCACCTGAGCCTTATAATGTTTTAAACCGCAACCAGTAATAGTAACCCAAGAGAGGTACGCCCTCCAAGAACCCATGTGATATAAATCCAATCGTTGTATAGGTGGCCATACCATATCCCGATAAAACATAACATTCATGCGATGCTTAATTCTACTCTCAATCGTAAATACATCGTAGGGATGTAGGTCGAAAACAACGAGAAACGTATAACAAAACATGTGATTTACATGCATAAGTTCATATCTATAATCATAGATAAGATATGACTAGAAATAACCATAGTTACTCATAAACTTGCAGCAGAATCATGTCCACTCATGAGGACAACCAACACCCCGGTGAAGCACCGGTCCTACGAATAGACTCCGCCACTTTTCAAACCACTGTAACGGCTGCTGTGGCAGCTGTCATGGCATACCTCAATGCCAACAACACAAACGAAAATGGAAGCGGTGTCGATGATTACAACCGCAATAACAACCTAGGAAACCAACGAAGGACAACTTACAAAGACACCCCAAACTCCAAACCTAAGGTCATGAAGCGAAAGTTTGGGAACGAAGAAGGAGGCAGTTCGACTCAGAGACTTACCAAAAGGCAACAAGTGGGAGCAGTCCCTACCCCTATTAACCCTACTCCTCCCACATTTAGAAAACCATATCTTGGAAACTCTCCACACTACAACAAGTGAAAATACCATCATCGGGGAGCCTGCCGGGAATTTCGTTGCAGAAGGTGCAACAAGATGGGGCACATCTCCCGCTACTGTAGGGCCCCGGCCCCATGCATCACTCCGACCCTCAACTCAGAAGTAAGTCCAGTATGTCACAAATGCGGTGCAGCAGGACATTTCAAGAGAGATTGTCCAACAGAGATGAATTACAGAGGAGTTGACAACTAGACAGGAAGAGGCAACAAGGAACCGTACCGACGTTTTTGGTACGTTCCCACAATAAACTTTATGCATCGAATTTTCAAAAAAAGTTTTTGGTCAATTAAAACATAATCAGAAACTATTTCCTCATTCGAGCAAATCGAGTAAATCACGGGGAAACTAGAGATCCTTGTGAATGGACCATGATGGTTCCATATAAACGTTAGTATCGTATATAGTTAGGAGTCTACATACTAAGAGTGTGTGATCCCGCCTTATTTTCCTGTCCCTGGTCTGATTTTTTATTAGGGAAGAGCCACGCAGTCAATTATTTTTTTTAAATCCCAAGTATGTACGGTTAGGTCACACCCACCTATAATAGAAAAATCTAACAAAATTCAGATTATGAATTCCATTGCTTTATGTCAGCGCCCTCGTGTTACTAAAACACCCAGCAAGCAGGAACAAAATAGACGCAATAGTAACAACAAAAACTAAACTAGTAGTGATAAGAACACGAACATAGAACCCCCTGTCATTCCTAACAACCATTACTTCCCAATCGACGTAACACATGTTATAATAAGGAGTCCAATGTCACAAATTGGCACGGACTGGCTTGATTCTCACCTTACAAACTCCGAGCACTGCAAAGAGACTTCCGTATTACACAACCGAATAACAAAACTCTTCCAACCTGTAACGACAAATCCCTAGCATCCAGACCCATGAGCCCCTATGTAATAAATGCCACGCTCTTTCCTAGCCCCAATAAAGATTAAAAATCAAGAAACAAAAGACATCAAGGGAATCCGAAAGGATTCCAACCTTCCCCCAGAGATTCCCAGAATCCATTTGGAAACCTCAACCATGTGGTAAGCGGAGTTAGAATCACCTCGACTCTTGGAACCACCCCAATAACCAAACCCCCGATACCACTTAGCACGGTCACAAAAACAGATAGTGTCTGATCATAAGAATGATATAATAGATAAAGGAAACATCAAACCAAGTACCTTATCGCAGGAAGCACCTATCTGACTCATAAGGAGGAAAGACGAATTTCCCATAACACCACTGACTACTAATAAGTCAAACGAACCCATCCTCAAGGATCGATACTCCCTACCTCGAATCAGAGACTTGTTCAACCAACAGCAAGGAACTGGCAGAGGCCGACCCACATATAGCTCGGAACACCATAGGAAGAAAACTTCCAAGGTAACCTAAGACTCATAAGACCAGCTACCCCACACGGAACCTCAACCTTGGCGACAATAGTGCCAACTCTTAAGGCCCAGAAACTCTACTCCTAGGACACCAGGAGCACGATCCCTAGTAGGCCATTCGAAAATCCTCGCCAGGATAGGTCGGGTAACCTACGGCCTTTGGTTACCATAAGATCTTAGTCTCGTACATTTCACACTATACGTATTCAACACTCATAAGTGACTGACCACCGAATCTCTAAGAATCCCCCTTGACAAGATCAAGGTAAACAAGAACCCACACCCCAAAGAGAAGCATGTGTAATAGACATTGGCAAAGCTTGGGATACCAACCTGCTTCTAATCGAGTACTCATATAACAACAGCTACCACTCGAGCATAGGAGTTGCACCCTTTGAAACCCTGCGTGGCCGGAGGTGCAGATCATCCTCTATTGGGCTGAGGTGGAAGACACCCAGCTGGCAAGAGGACAAACGTCCAATAGCACACTCACTGGACCCGAGATTTTTCAAGGAACAACGGAAAAGATAGTCCAAATTTGGGCACGATTCCAAACATCGCAAGACCGACAAAAGAGCTATGCAGATAGCAGGCTAAAGCCTTTGGAGGTCCAAATAGGAAATCAGAGTACTAATAAAAAGTCTTTCCTTGGAAAGGGATGATACGATGTGGAAGGAAGGTAAACTAAATCCCCGATACATCGGACCATTCGAGATCCTTGCTCAGATCGGTCCGGTAGCCTACAAGCTCCAACTACCCGCATAACTCAGTAATGTATACCCTGTATTCCATATATCAAGCCTAAAGAGGTGTCTATCCAACAAAACCCTCACAGTTCCGCTAGAAAAGATTGAAGTGAACGAGAACCTCCGATTCGTTAAACAGCTTATCGAAATTATGGATAGAAGAGTTAAGCGTACGAAACGAAACCGCATCCCCATCGTGAAGGTTAGATGGAATGTCGAGCGCAGACCTGAAAATCACATGGGAACGCGAGAATCAAATGATGCAAAAGTGCCCTCACCTTTTCGCTACTTCATAAAGATAACTCCTAAAGAATTTCGGGACGAAATTCCCTCTAACGGGGGATGATGTCACAACTGGAAATTTCCAAATCTAGAACCCAGGCCAAAAGAGTCTCGTACATGTAATAGTGGTATCTATGCTATTATTATAACTTGGTAATGTAATGTTTTTGAGGATTATGCTACCCTAAAACTCCCATGAGCCATGCAAATTAAGGTAATATTGAACTTACGTCAAATATGATCACATAAACAAGCATATTAAGGATCCTACACACCTAGACCATGAACTCTTCCCTAGAAACACACTTTGGCCGTGAACATCTAAAGAGAAGGAATCTAGGCCGTGAACAACTTCCAAGGAAGCATTATGGCCGTAAACACCCTTAAGAAGTCAAGCTTTGGCCGTAAACTACATTTAGTGAACTACCTCTGGCCGTGAACTCCATCCAAGGAAGAATCTAGGGCGTAAACTCCTTTGGTGGACCACTTAGTGGCCGTAAACTCAATCCTAGAAGGCAATATGTCGCACACCCAAACCAAGGATGGCGGAAACGTTCAGGGGTGGAGGACTTCATGTATAGTATCACAACAATGAGTATAATAGTGCGCCTAGTAAATACAACCATCATAAATATAATTGAAAAAGTTACACAATAGTATGAGATTACATGTTTCAAAATCAATTACATTATGATGACAAAAATGTTTAATTTGACGACTGGCGTCCCATCCTCAAAAGCAGTTGATTACCTGTTTCACGGGTTTCCTGAGAATACAAGTAGTTTTGAAAGAGTGTCAACAATTAAGTTGGTGAGTTCATAAGCTTTTGGGTGAAGTGTTGGAAAAACCTTTATTTGTAAAATGGAATGTGCACACAAGAAAAATCCAATATTTTCCTTATCAAATATTATGTAGTCTTAACTCCCAAGACCAAATGCATGAGCGTGTGTTCGTAATTTAAACGAAGAATACAGTTTTAAATAGATAACACTCCTTTCTGTTTTCCTTTTTAACATAGTATCTCCTGTAAACTTTAAGAGTTGTTAACTCCCTATGTGAGTCGCTATAACCATACTACAACCGGATGACCTGTTACAACGTTTTTCAGATGTTAAAATTAGTTATGACTTTTGTCACCCGTAGACCTGCAGGTCCCGCTGTAGCTAGCAGCAAGGTGTGGGGTGTCAATCCCAATATAGATCTATACACAATTATCACGCTCTCCCTACGAGAGATTCTGGTTATAACTTGCAGGAATTTGAATCCGTACTCTAAGAGTACATTTGGAGAATTTTCTCACAACTTACGTTAACGAGTTTACGTGTAGCATGCTTAGAATGCAATTCCTAAATCCTTGTAAGTGTTTCAAGTTTTGGTAGTAATTCTCCATATTATCTTGTTTAATTCCTCATATTTACACATAAAGCGATGTGTTAATATTCTGAGGAAGTTTCAAGGCTCAAAGAGTTATCAAACTCTTCAAGTGTTAGGACTTGGGCACTTCTCACCACATCTCTTCACCTACACTATCTTCTACCCAAGGTGAGCTTCATACCCCTATCTTTTGAGTTTTCATTGTTTTTGGGGGAGAATACAAGTCAAGGGTCTTGTGAAATCTTAGTATAAGTGCTTGTTTATGCATGTATGTTATGATTTATGTGCTTAAAGTTATGAAATCCATATAATGGTTCAAGAACTCGAGATTTTTAGCAAGTCTCAAGGTTTTGAACTATATATCACAAATTATATGCTAGTAACACAAAACTAACATGTTTATGAAAATTAGATCATAAATTGTTTGTCAAGAACCATAAGGATGTTGCTCAAAGAAATCACTCAAATAAGTTTTTGGACATAATAACTTGAAAAGGGGTTAAATTATGAAAAATGTATTATTTTGGACATATTCTGCCACATAGGTATATAAAAGGACCATTTTGGAGAAATGGAATAAAATTGAAGAATTATTGAACATCTCAATTTTAAAGGACCAAAAATGAAATTTTTGGATAAACAAGGGCCTTTTTGAATACTTTCATAAATATAAGTCTAAAATGAACATTTTAGAAGAAATTGACCATTTTCAACAATTCACATAGTTTTGAACCACATATGACATCTTTTGACAAATATGGGTCTTATTTGATAATTGATAAAAAGAAGGGCCATTTTTGCCAATATCGATAATATTGGATCATTTTTGATAAATATGATTCAATTAGCACAATTATTGTTATTTATTAAATAACGGATCTCATCGATTTGCTCAAAAACCTGTTGGTATTCTACTCAGACGAATCTCAAAAGTACCTATATATATATATATATATATATATATATATATATATATATATATATATATATATATATATATATATATATATTAGTGTACGTCTAAAGTCCTGTAAAGAGTTATAACCAGAGTCTCCTGGAGGGAGAGCGGAAATTTGTGTATAGATCTATACGGGATTGACACCCCGCACCTTCGTTGTTAGCTACAGCTAGACCGGCCAGTCTAGAGTGGCAAAAGTCTTTAATCGATTTGGACGCCTGAGAAACGCCAAGATAGGCCTACGTCATATTAGTATGGTTATAACGACTCACTAGAATATGATAATGTACTTAGAAATTTATGTAAGGAAAACCTCATAAATAAATTGGCACATGGTGTTGACTGCCCCTATACATGGTAGTGATGGTCCCCATTCGTTGTGTTGACGGTCCATTTACATTGCGCGGAATGTCCACAATTGCCTGTTGATTTCTCACACCTCTCAAGTATTAGGGTTTTAATACTACTATTTTACACATAAGAAAATATAGGATTTTCTGGGGAAAACGATTGTATACGATTTCGAAAAACGATAAACTACCACACACATATGCAAGTATACTTAATTGGAAACAGAACTTACGGTTATTTTATACAAGAAAATATAGGATTTTCTGGGGAAAATGAGTGTATACGATTTAGAAAAACGATAAACTAACACACATATATGCAAGTATACCCAATTGGAAACAGAACTTATGATTATTTTATACAAGAAAATATAGGATTTTCTGGAGAAAACGATCTCACACTTTCGAAAGCTGATAAACTATAACACACACACACATGCAACTATACTAGACAGAAAACAAGACTTACATCTGTTTTGACAAGAAAACACTGGAATTTTCTGGATTTCTAAACTATCACAAAGTTTTATACGAAAATTCTTATGAACTCACCAACATATTATATGTTGACGCTTTTTAAAACGACTTGTATTCTCAGGGATCTAATAAGCAGGTAATCATCACGATTGAGGACTGGCGTCGCTACACTATGTTATTTCTACCTTTGTTATTTCGTGTTTAACTTTTTAACAGAACAAGTATTGTAAACAATGTAAGTTTAATATTAATGTATGATGTTTGGATTTGCTATGTTTCATTTATATTCAGTTGTTATGATACTGCACAATAAAGTCACCCGCCTCCGGCCGTTTCCACCGTCTGGTCCGGGAGTGTGAAAAATAAGTTAAAAAAGAAAGCTTACATTATATGAAGTTGTGATTTGTGAATCATAAATTCTAGATCTTTCATGAATACTTGAATTGATGGAATTAGAGTCTTTCCATCGGAGTTACTGCTGAGCCATTACCACTAAGGAATCACATTTATTTATTTATGTATTTTTTAATTTAATTTTGTATTTGGCTTTGCATATTAAATTATACCTAGGCTTATTAAAATATAGAATATTAGTTTTAAAAATGTGATATATATATATATATATATATATATATATATATATATATATATATATATATATATATAAAAGGTGGGTCAAGTGACCTTCAACATATATAACTTCGTCGGTGAGGTTGAGGCTCAAGTCTCGCTATGGAGAAATAGTTTACGAGTAAGAGTTAGAAGATATGTGTATTAGTCAATCTAAAAATATTATTATTAAATTAAAATAACATATATTAAAAAATCATTTTAAGTTGATCATATTAAGAGTGAAAGGAGTCGAGCGGGGAAGAAGGCGGCTTAGGTGTGACCAACATAGCACTCGGCACAGACGGAACACAGCCCCCACTAAATATTGTACCCGTAAAGAGGGTTCAAAGGATATTTATGAACCCGATAACACAATGAAAGAAATAAGACACACGACTTGGGAGGGAGGCGAGTTGAGTGGATTCATTGGGAACATTATCATTCCCTCCACTTTGGGAACGATAGCTTGAACGGGTTGGAGGGTTCGACAACAACGATTCACTTCACCCGGATGAAAATAACCGTTCATTACTTTTATAAGTAGTATCATCTTCGGTTGTTATTTTTTTCTAACTAGTTGCAAGAGTTACGCTGGGAAGAAAAGGTAAAAAGAGTAAAATAAGTGACAATATAAAAAAGGAAAATGCAATATATATACGCATAAACAAATAAGATGTATATTGAAATAAGCAAGATAATAATTGAATTATTTTTCACGATCATATATAGAATGAAAGTGATTGTTAATATCAATTGCTTTTATATTATATATCTGTAAAATGTGTCCCTTAAATCTGACATATATATTTTTTTAATTAAATTTAATAAGTTACCGATATTAAAAAATTAAACATAATGAAAACTAATAAATTCTAGATAATATTATAATAAAAAATACATATTTTAATTTTTATAAAATAATATTATAAGTTAATTACCAAATGGTAAAAATACATGTTTTAATTTTTTATAAAATAATATTATAAGTTAATTAGCAAATGGTATTTGAACTAGCGGTATCAAGATGTTTAATAATGTTAATCTCATTTTAAGGGATTGAAGGTTCAAGTCTTAAAAAATATTACAATTATGATCCTAATTAAACAAAGAAATTAAATTAAATTAAAACAACTTATGGTAAACAAAAAAAGATCAATGTAAGTTGATCATTTTAAGAGTGAAAAGAGTCGAACGGGGGAGGAAGGCGACTTGGGTGTCTCTGACGTGGCACTCGATACAGACGGAACATCATGCCCACTAAAGTGGTACCAGAAAAGAGGGTTTGATTCACATTTATGATCCTAATTAAACAACGAAAGAAATTAGACACATAGCTTGGGAGGAAGGCGGATTGAGTGAGTTTGTTGGGAACACCATCATTCCGTCCACTTC
Source organism: Lactuca virosa (assembly GCF_052849685.1). NCBI lineage: Eukaryota > Viridiplantae > Streptophyta > Magnoliopsida > Asterales > Asteraceae > Lactuca > Lactuca virosa. Next base: position 364,055,824 of record NC_136429.1, on the reverse strand, counting down.
GGGAACGACAACTTGAGCGGGTTGGAGGGTATGACAACAACAATTCCCTCCACCCTGATGTAAAGAACCATTTATGATTTTTATAAATAATATCATCTTCGGTCTTGTTTGTATTTCTAATTAGTTGCATGAATTACGATGGGAGAAAACCAAAAGAGTGAAATAAACGACAATATAAAAAGGAAAAAGACAGTATATATGCATAAATAAATAACATATATATTGAAATAAACAATATAATAATTGAATTGCATGCTATGTGTGTTAGACGTCCTAAAAAATATTACAATTAAATTAAAACAACTTATGGTAAACAAAAAAAGATCAATGTAAGTTGATCATTTTAAGAGTGAAAAGAGTCGAACGGGGGAGGGAGGCGACTTGCGTGTCTCCGACGTGGCACTCGATACAGACGGAACACCATGCCCACTAAAGTGGTACCAGAAAAGAGGGTTTGATTCACATTTATGATCCTAATTAAACAAAGAAAGAAATTAGACACATAGCTTGGGAGGAAGGCGGATTGAGTGAGTTTGTTGGGAACACCATCATTCCGTCCACTTCGGGAACGACAACTTGAGCGGGTTGGAGGGTATGACAACAACAATTCCCTCCACCCTGATGTAAAGAACCATTTATGATTTTTATAAATAATATCATCTTCGGTCTTGTTTGTATTTCTAATTAGTTGCATGAATTACGATGGGAGAAAACCAAAAGAGTGAAATAAACGACAATATAAAAAGGAAAAAGACAGTATATATGCATAAATAAATAACATATATATTGAAATAAACAATATAATAATTGAATTGCATGCTATGAAAGTTATTTTTCGTATCAATTTATTTTATATTATATATCTATATAATATATGCTTTAAATTTGATATATACATCATTTAATTAAATTTAATAAGTTTTCCAATATAAAAAAATTAATCATAATAAAAACGAAAAAAATCTAGATAACATTATAATAAAAAATACATGTTCTAGTTTTTTATAAAATAATATTATAATTTAATTACCTAAGCGTCCTTGGTCTAGCAGTATCAAAACGTTTAAAAATTTATCTCTCACTTAGGGGGTTGACGGTTCAAGTTTCGTGATGAAAGCGAAACACCATAATGAGAGGTGGCTTGGGCGTCTCCGACATGATGCTCTATAAACACGGGACATCATCCCCACTAGTGTGGGACTAGAAAAGATGGTTTGATGCATATTCAAAAGATAACACAAAGAAAGAAATGAGAGATGCACCTTGGGAGGGAGATGGGTTGAGTGGGTTCGTTGGGAACATCACTTCCTCCATTTTCGGAACGGGGACTTGAACAGGTTAGAGGGTTAGGTAACAACAATTCCCTACACCCTAATGAAAAGAACCATTAATTGTTTTTATAAACAGTATCATCTTTTTTAATTTTTTTGTAATTAGTTGTAAGAGTTATGAAGATTTTTGTCCCAATTAATGATGAGTAGGTCATTTTAATAACTTTGTTCCCTTAATGATGTGATGTGATACCTAAAAAATATAAAGACATCAAATGTACTTGGCCCTTTGATTAGATAAAAAAAATATAGTTTACAACTTTAAAAACATCTGGTCCGTTTTCTAATTAGTTTATATAAAATAATAAAAGCTCTAATAAGTGTTCAAAAAGTTAAAAAGCATAAAATGTGATTTTTGTATTCGTTTGTTAAGAAATGAAAATAAATACATTTACTGTATTTTCAAATGTATTTTCTTGTTAAAAGTAATAAAACGAAAAAAAAATTATTATATGTACTTGACGTTTTGATTAAGATAAACTCATAAAAGAAATGGTCTTTATGACTTTAAAAATATCAATCCTATTTTCTAATTAGTTTATATATAAAAAAAAAAAAAAAAAAAAAAACTCTAAGTGTTCAAAAAGTAAAAACAAATGCAATATGATTTTTGTATGGATACATTTATCTATACCCGTTCACCATCTATTTATACTCCTTAATCATTATCTCTTACTTTTCTTTAAATAACTATAATAATTACCTAATAATTTTAATTTTTTGTATATAATTAATAAGTAATGATGAAATATTTTTAAATATATTTAATATATTTTTTATATTTTTAAATATAAAATATAAATATGTTTAAACTAGTTTTATTTATTTATTTTATTATCTTTAAATTTATTATGGATATTTTTTTTAATTTATTTAAATACATTATCTAATGTCGTAATATATTATTTTATTTTATTTTTTTATATCTGGTTTAATGATTTTAGATTTTTTTTTATGTTTTGTTCGAATAAATTGTTTTTTGCTAGAAAATATATAACAGTTTAATATTATTCGTTTACAGATTCCAAATTAACATATAATTGTTTCAGATTAGTTTATGTATAATGCAAAAACGTTAAAAAAAAATTAAATTTAAATAACCGCTTCAGATTAGCCTATGTATAACTCGAACATGTTTATAACTGTTTTGAGTTAGCTTATGCATAAAGCAGGGCCAACTCTACATTATGAAAAACTAAACAAGGGCTTAGGGCCCCAAATTCTAAAGGACCCCAATTTCAAAGTTTATTCTGTTATATATATATATATATATATATATATATATATATATATATATATATATATATATATATATATATATATATACACGTATTTTTGGAGGATATAAAGATAAGTTGAAGCTTGACTTGGTTGTAAAAGAATTGGTTTATAAAACTAAATGTCTAAGTTCAAAACCTTTTGCTTATTTAAAGGGCCCTAATTTTTTGGTTTGCTTAGAGCCTCTAAATTAGTTGAGCCGCCCCTGACATAAAGATAAATAAAACGTCAAAAAATAAAATTGTATTCGAACAAAATGTCAAAAACAAAATTAATAAAGAACAACGCAAAACATCCAAAGAAAATTTATCAATTTTTTATTGTTTTGTTCGAATATAATTTTTTTAATGTCGTCCGAATATATTTAAACAAAGTATTAAAAAAATAAAACTAATGTTTTATTGTTAACATATAATAATATTAACCTTAAATATGTCTTTTTGTTTACGTATCCTCGTTTGGAACTTTTTACCATTATCATTTTTTGTTAAAATGTATAAGTATATTTGTTTACATGTTTTTCAACTTTCTTTGTGTTAATTTTTAATTTGAATTTTTATTATGTTTGAGATTAATATTACCGATAAATAATTTATGTTTCTAGAAAAACCAAATATGCTTATTAACAACTTAACAGTAACAATATTTTACTTTTGCTCATAAAAAATTAATAATATTAATAATATAGGAAATATAAAACAATTAAAGAATAATAAATAAAATATTAAATTAATTAAACAGACAAAAAAAACTAAAATTAAATATGGATATTAAAAAAAAATTGTTTGATTAGACATAATTTACTAGGTTTGATCGGAAATCAATGTCAGCTTTAACTATTTCTATCTAAAATGTAATAAAAAGAGAATACATTTATTGTATTTTTCTTGTTAAAGTAAAAACCCAAGGAAATAACTTTCCTTTTGTATTTCGTCAAATTGGAAAAAATAGTAAAATTTAGGGGGGGTTGTTTATTTAATTATATTTGGTTCATCAAAAAAAATGTGACGAAACAAAAGAAAAGGGTTTAAATGTTTGTGGAACGATTAATAAATTAAATTTAAAAACACATTCGATATTTTTTCCGGCTCCAATCCCAAAATATTGAATACCCCTAAATCAATTATCTTATTCTTCGGAGGTTTAATAAGACTTCTTTAAGAAAATTAATTTAAAGGCATTTTTGTAAACCATAGGGGCTAATCTTGCAGTATTTTAATTATTCAAGAACTTTTTGAAAATTAAATCTTTGATAATGATATGCTACAGGTAGCTGCGGTTCCTATATTTTACACATTGTAACGGGAGTTTGCAGCCTTACTGCACGTAGTGGCTTTTCTAACACGTGGAATTAGTCGAATCCTGATCTTGCATTGTTATTCGAAAATGTATTAAGTTGTGCATTTATTTTTTCTGTATTGTTCTGTTAGTGCTGTTGTGCATGAAACTGAAATTGTGATGCTATTTTTGTGATTTTGGTAGTGAAGTAAACAATGTGGAAACTGAAGATCGCAGAGGGAGGGAGTCCATGGCTGCGTACGACAAACGATCACGTAGGCCGACAATTTTGGGAGTTTGATCCTACGCTGGGGTCCCCCGAGGAACTGGCCGATATCGAGAAAGCTCGACAGATATTTCATGAAAATCGGTTCAAGAAAAAACACAGCTCAGATCTGCTTATGCGCATTCAGGTACACTTTTAATTAATTTACACCACGCATGTTTACAGGAGCCGGATAAACGGTTACAACTTACAACATTTAATTTGTTGTTATAAACAAAATACTTTCTGGTAGAACTGCATGCAATTTTACTGTGTTTGTTGGAAATTTCAAATTCATATAGAAAATAAAAGTGCTTTCTGTTTTATGTAGATAAAACATATCTGCAAGTCAAGTTGGTACTTCTTTCTTTTTTTATGTATATTATAATATAAAAAATGTCTCAAACCAAAGTAACAAAACCAATTTTTGGGAGAAAAATCGACCTGTTCCTTAAGTCTTGTATTACCAATTAAGTATTTGGGTAATCGAGTTAATGTCAAAATTATTGGCAGCGTTGTTTCTTTAATCTCTTGATTTGAAAGTAAAGAAGTGGATCTGAGTTAAAAAGTTGGGAGAAGATGGAAATTTTGTAGAAGCAGCAATGCCAGCGGATTAGTAGCAATGTTTTAAGAAACAGTTTTTTAATTGAACCGGTCTACTCGACCGTCTCTTCAATCAAGAATTTTTTTATGGCTGGTGGTGGTGTGTGTCGGCCTTCGAAATTGCGTACACTCCGAAAATATTCCAGTTGCTTTAATGCTTTGGGAATGAGCAGTTTTTTTTAACAGATTAACTGAAATCCAACTATACAAGTCCAATAAACCGGTTTAACGGTTTTACCGGTTGTATCACACCGGTTCAACCCGGTTTTTGAAGTAACCGCCCAGTTCGATCTAGTTTAAAAATTGACATAAAACCAACCGTTATTCAACCGCTCTTGTCCACAGTTTCTGGTTTGGCTGGCCAGTTCAAACAAGTTTTTAAAATATCGGAAATTACCATTAATAGACATTTTTTTGGGAAAAATTTCAAAAAAATTACACAAAAAATCAAATTTTCAGGTATAGACATTGATTCCGTAGATATGAGCTCCGAGGGCTCCACAGAATCAACTTAATATCGGAGGAATCGATGTGGCAAAAAAAAAAAAATTCTGAAAATCCATTCCACGGAGCTACCTCCGAGGAATGAACTCATTCTGCGGAGGTAGCTTCGAGGAATGGATCTTCAGAATTTTTTTTCCACCTCCCATTGTTCTTTTATGCAAAGATCTCCGATTAAAAGACAAATTTTGTTTTCCACCTCACATTCATTCCAAACATTGTCAAGAAAATTTTATACCATCATAATATTTCCTTGAAAATAATTAGTTGGGGAATGAGTATAAGCCCCGAAGAATCGATGTGAAAAAAAAAATCTGAAGATCCATTCCTCGGAGCTACCTCTGCGGAATGAGTTCATTCCTCGGAGGTAGCTCCGCGGAATGGATCTTCAATTTTTTTTTCCACATCGATTCCTCGGAGATTAAGTTGATTCCACGGAGCCCTTGGAGCTCGTCTCCACAAAATCCATGTCTATACCTGAAAATTTAATTTTTTGTGTCTATTTTTTGAAATTCCCCCAAAATAATCTCTATTAGTGGCAATTTCCTTTAAAATATTGGTCACTTGTCACTTATTCATGTTTAAATATATAAGCTATGCTATGCATGCAAATGTATAAGTCATATGGATAGCTGAATCACAAGTCATATGAATGGCTGAATTGAATAACCAATTAACAAAGAGTTTTTAGTTATACACTATGCTCTATATTAAAACTACATGTCGTTCTATTTAATTTGATTTCACTAATTTTTATTGGTTATCTTTTAAATATAAATATATTGTTTTCGCTACAAACTATACTTTTTTACATCTTTATTTGTTTCTTTTTGTACCTTTCTAATAATTACATAATCATTACTTAACACTTTTAAATAATAATTCATTGTATTTTTTTATTAAATTATTTTAAAATATATTTAGTATTATATATGTTTTTTATTTTAAATGTAGTTAAATAAGTGATTTTTTAAAAATATATTTGTAAATTTTTCAAGAACCCTATTTGCATCAATTTATCCGATTCTACTGATAAACATGTAATGAGTTGAATATTTTATTAAAAAAAATATAGAAACAATATAAATTAACCGTCCTTTTGATAACCCTTTCAACATAATTTATCTATTAGAATAAAATTCTAAGTAAACATTAAAATTTAAAATTATAACAATAAAAAGTCTATTGAAAGTAAACATCAATTTGTTTTTTGAATCTCAAATTATAAAAAACAATATAACAAACAATAAAAATAAGGCATATATCTTAAAGAAGAAAAAAACAGAAAAATAAAAAAGAAGAAGAAGAATAGAAGGCGTCAAACGTGGATTTGCAACAAAAAAAAAAGCCTTGTATTTCTTGTTTTTATACCAGTAAAAAGTAATAGAACCTAAATTATAAAATGAGATGTATTTGAAAAATAGATGGGGAAATAAATACCTGAAGTCTTTCTCTGTAGTGTTGAATGTTCTATTGTATCCTTTGTCATCTAATAGACTAATACTATTTACTATTTTGTTTTTGTTGTTAACTTCATAGTTTGGAAAAGAGAACTCACCACCCTCTGTATTCCCACCAAAAGTCAACATAAAAAAATGATGAAGATTTTTTTTTTTTTGTTTTTGTAATTAAATTCATTGTTTTAAGCCTTTTATTACTAAGTATTTGGGCAATCGAGTTTTGAGTGTCAAAATTATTGGCAGTCATGATTCTTTAATCCCGTGATTTGAAAAGCAAAGAAGTGGAATTGAGTTAAAAAGTTAAGAGAAGTTGGAAATGTTGTATAAGCTATGCTATGCATGCAAATGTACAAGTCATAGCTAGTCTGATGGCAGAACTACCGATCTTGAAATGCCTTTATCAAATCAAATGGCGACATTACCAGGATTCCTAGCTTTCGTTTTCTGTCATTCGAATGTATCCTTTGTCATCTAATACTATTTACTATTTTGTTTTTGTTTTTAAATTCATAGTTTGCAAAGGAGAACTCAAATTCATCTGTATTCCCACCAAAAGTCGACATAAAAAATGATGAAGATATTACGGAGGATAAAGTAACAAATGTATTAAGAAGAGCTATTGGTTTCCATTCAACCCTCCAGGCAGATGATGGACATTGGCCAGGAGACATAGGGAGCCCTATGTTTTTATTGCCTGGTTTGGTGAGTCTTATCTTTCCCCCGCACAAGTTTTAGCATTTCTTCTATGGTTTCTTGAGTTTTCCATCCCTCTACCAGAAATTTCTTTTATTTTAGCTTTCTAGAAAATGCAGCTGGATCTCAGAATGGGACCCTTGAGTTTTATCTGTATATATAGATTACCTTATTCAAGAGATGAACAACCCATGTAAATGCTGACAGCAAGTTAATCTATGTATCAGGTCATTACCCTAACAATTACAGGGGAATTGAATGCAGTCTTATCCAAAGAGCATAAACAGGAGATGTGCCGCTACATTTACAATCATCAGGCATGTATAACATAGTTCTTTTCTATATATTTCAATAACGTACAACTGTAGTTCCTTCTTATATGCTGTAAACCTAGCTACCCTTAGGGATTATTTATCTTGTATGTTTTCAAGAGTCATTGAGAATCTAACAGAATATCATAAATGTAGAATAGAGATGGTGGATGGGGTCTACACATCGAGGGTCATAGCACTATGTTTGGCAGTGCCTTAAACTATGTTACCTTGAGATTGTTGGGTGAAGGATGTAATGATGGAGAAGGGGCAATGGAGAAGGGACGCAAGTGGATTTTGGACCATGGTGGTGCCACTTCAATAACATCTTGGGGAAAGTTTTGGCTTTCAGTATAGCAACTTGCCCTTGATCTTGTTCATTTTTCTTTGTTACCTATATGTATTCGTCTTATATGTTGCTAATAATATATAGGTACTTGGGGTATTTGAGTGGTCAGGAAATAATCCGTTACCTCCTGAGATGTGGGTCCTTCCATATTTCTTTCCAGTGCATCCAGGTGAGTGTCTCATATTTATTATGATGATGCAAATGCATGCGTTACAGTTTTTAGCCAAAACCATTAGCCGAGATTATATATCATCACAGCAAGATTATAATTCCTAGTATTCCGGGATATTAGTCAGTGAAGATTTTGTACATATCCCATATCGAAAATAGTGTATCACAACCTGTATATATATTTGTATTATCAATGAAACACGCACATATTCATTATAATTATTAGCATGGTATCAAAGCCCATAATCCTCTGAAACCCTTCTCAACCGCCGATCTTCTCCTCTTTCTTTCTTCTATCCTGCCATCACTGTACAAACATCAGAAACTTCATTCCATGGGCGGACACAGGATTTCACAGTAGGGGTGTCACGGGAAAGTTAGGGGTTGCACGATAGTAGAAAAAATAAAATTTTCGAAAATTTTTCCCCTGCGTCCGGAAAAGTCAGGGGTTGCCGGTGCCACTAGTGACCCACCCTAAAACCGCCCCTGATTCCATTCACTATCGAAATGCAAAAACGGTCGATACACTCACAGGCTGAGTTATTCAAAATTCACTGTTGTGCCTTCCAAGTTAGAAATCACATCGACCCCCAAGTTAAACCACCGCCATCCGCCCCCTCTTCCTCAACAGCTACCGAGGCAGAGAAGACCAAAGTAACTTCTGAATCTGAAATCTGGTCTCGTCTAGATGCCATTGTTCTTCAATGGATATACAGTACCATCTTCAATGATTTTCTTCACACTATCCTAAAAACTAACACTACCGCCTTACAGGCTTGACAAGCTCTCGAAAACATCTTTCAAGATAATCAAAATTCAAGGGTTGTCTATCTTGACAGCAAGTTCGTCTCCACCCGTCTTGATCATCATCCCAACATCTCTTCCTACTACCAAGCTATGAAGATGTTGGCGAATCAACTTGCCAACGTGGGAAACCCTGTGTCAAATCAAAGACTCGTTTTACAATTGATTGTTGGTCTCAATGAAAGTTACGAAGGCATCGCCATGCTCATACAGCAAACCACTCATCTTCCCGAGTTCAATGAAGTCCGATCCAAACTAATCATGGAAGAATCTCGTAAAGCTCATCAAGATGCCACCGCCACAACATCACCTAACATCGGCCCCAACGCCACCGGTTTAACAGCCTCTACGACACCTACGAAACCCAAAACATCAACAACAACAGCTGATTCAAGCAGCAACAATATGATTTTACCACTTCTCGTGGACGGGGTTGTGACAGAGGAGCTCGTGGTCGGGGTAGATCGAACAACAACATGTGACGACGCTTCAACAACAGTTCACATCAACCTCAATACACTCTCTATCAACCATGGACTACACCACCTCCTTAGACATTTCAAAACTACTCACCGTGGGCCTATCCACCGTGTCTTTATCCTATACAACAACTTTGCAATCCTAGACCTCCATCTAATGGACCTGGTATTCTTGGAAGCCGAACCAGTAGGGATATGCTACCTCTGACTCCAGCTACACGCCAACTGATTTGGAGTAGGCTTTCGACACGATGTCGCTCCACCCATCTGATACAAATCGGTATGTCGACACCGGAGCAACTTCCCACATGACGAATAAATTGAGATAACTTCATGTCTTATCAAAATAATCGTGCTTTCAGAATGTGATTGTCAGTAATGGTTCTACTATTCCAATCCAAGGTACCAGACATCAAACTCTGCCTTACCTTTTCCCCCCCTTTAGTTCTCAAAAATGTTATTCATACTCCTCATGTTATCAAAAATCTTTTACCTGTTCGTCGGTTTACCACTGATAATAATCTTTCTGTGGAATTTGAACCTTTCAGTTTTGATGTGAAGGATTTTCAGACGCAGACACAAATTTTTCGATGCAATAGTTCTAACGACCTTTATCCTTTCACACTTCAATCATCATCCTAAGTTACAACACCCTCAACTTTTTCTGCAATAACCAAGGATTTATGGCACCATCGGCTTGGACATCTGGGATCAGATATTTTATCTTCTTTAAAGTCTACTTTGACTTTTAGCTCTAGTTCTAAAATATCATCTATTGTTTGTTCCTCTTGTGTGTTTGGAAAACAATCTAAATTTCCTTTTTATGCTTCAAACTCTATCACACATTTAACTTTTGATATAATTCACACTGATTTATGGACATCACCTGTGCTAAGTTCTAGTGGTCATCGATATTATCTTATTTTTAGATGACAAAACTAATTTCTTATGGACATACCCACTTGCACACAAATCTCAAGTCTATTCCACTTTCGTTCAATTTTTCACAGTCATCAAAACCCAATTTCATTTTACAATAAAAACAATACAGTGTGATAATGGCCGCGAGTATAACAATCATAAATTTCATAATTTTTGTTCTCAAAATGGCATCCTGTTTCGATTCTTTTGTCCACAAACCTCTCTGCAAAATGGAAAAGCGGAAAGAAAAATTTATTCAATCAATAATGTGTTGCGTATTCTTCTTGCTCACTCCACGGTGCCATTACGTTTTTGGCCCCACGCCCATCAACATGCCACTTATCTCGTAAACATTCTTCCAAGTAATCTCTTGCATAAACTCATACATATTCACCTTCTATATAATCTTCAACCCATATATTCTCATTTACGCACTTTCGGATGTCTTTGCTATCCCCTGACCTCTTCTACTACTATACACAAATTAAATAAACGGTCATCACCTTGTGTTTTCTTGGGTCACCCATCCAACCATCGAGGTTATAAATTCTATGACATCCAAATTTGTATCATCATCCTTTACCGCCACGTAATTTTTGCTGAAACAATATTCCCATCCTCAAAATTGCCATCTTCGCCATCAACCCCTTCCACTCAAACCAATACCGAATCAGACCCTCACCCTTCCTTGTGGTCTACTTCTGACCCATCACCAACCACTACTCACATGCCATCTCCAAAACCCTCCATCCAGTTCACTAATCCTCGTCGTTCCAACTAGGCTCCACCTCCACCTCCTGTAACGCATCAACCAACGCCTCCTCCCCCATGTCGCAACCTACCTCAAATCGAACCATACATACCAGGAGTATATTCGGCATCTCTAAACCAAAACAATCTTTCCTTTTTAATACATCATCGTCTATCTCACCTTTACCTAAAACTCCTTTTGAGGCTCTCAAAAATCCGAATTGGAATACAACCATGAATGATGAATTCCAGGCTCTTATTGACAATAACACATGGAAGTTAGTCCTAAAAACTCCGAATATGAATGTGGTACGAAGTATGTGGATTTATCGCCACAAAACTAAGTCTGACGGTTCTCTAGAGCGATACAAATCTTTTTTGGTTTGTGATGGCAGGTCTCAAAAGGAAGGAGTCGACTGTGGAGAAACATTTAGTCCCGTGGTGAAGCCAATAGCAATCAGCACCGTTCTTTCCATCGCTCTTTCAAATTCATGGAAAATTCACCAACTTGACGTGAAAAACACATTTTTACATAGGCACCTACACAAAACTGTGCACATGCATCAACCCCAGGGATTTCGAGATCCCTCTTATCCGGACCATGTTTGCTTACTCAAGAAATATTTATATGGCCTTAAACAAGCTCCCTGGGCTTGGTACCAACGGTTCGTTGATTACGTGTTCACCTTGGGATTCAAACACAACAAATGTGATAATTCTTTGTTCGTCTACAAGAACGGGACACATACGGCCTTCATACTTCTATACGTAGATGACATCTTGCTGGTGACGTCATCACCTCACTTATGCCAACAATTCATGCAACTATTAGCCAAGGAATTTGCAATAAAAGATCTTGGTCCTCTAAGCTACTTCCTTGGTATTTCAGTCACACGAAGCAACAATCCATTCATCTCTCACAACAAAAATATGTCATCGAAATCTTACGAAGAGCCCGCATGAGTTCCCGTCATCCATCATCCACACTAGTCGACATGAAATCCAAGTTGAGTAACAATGATGGCACTCTTCTCTTCAATGGAGGCACTCACTATCGCCAGCTAGCCGGTGTGCTCCAATACCTTACGTTCACCCGCCCGGATATATGTTATGTTGTTCAGCAAATTTGTATGCACATGCATGCTCCTCGAACAACCCACTTCAACGCTATTAAAAGGATCTTGCGCTACATAAAGGGCACAATTCATCATGAACTGCACCTCACAGATCACCCACACACTTCATTATCGCATACACAAATGCTGATTGGTCAGGGTGTGTGGACACAAGACGATCGACGTCAGGATATAATGTCTACATTGGAAACAATATCGTCTCTTGGTCATCAAAGCGACAACCAACTCTTTCCCGATCAAGTGCCGAGGCGGTGTACCGATGCGTTGCTAATGTATATCTGAAACATGTTGGATAAGGAATCTACTATTAGAACTTCATTTGCCTCAAAATAAAGCAACATTCGTCTACTATGACAACATTAGTGCAACATACCTATCCTACAATCCTTTTCAACATCAAAGAACAAAACACATCGAGCTTGATATCCACTTTATTCGAGAAAAACTTGATCATGGTCAAATCCATGTTTTTCACATTCCCTCACGCTATCAGGTCGCAAATATCTTCACTAAAGGTCTATTTCTCGTGCTATTTGATGACTTTAAAAACAGTCTTAACGTCCACGCTCCTCCCGATTCGAGTGTGGGGGCATATTAATCGAGATTATCTTATCATCACAACAAGATTATCTTTCCTAGTATTATGGGATATTAGTTACTGAAGATTTTGTATATATCCCATACTGAAAATAGTGATCACAACATGTATATATACTTGTATTATCAATGAAATACACATGGATTCATTATAATTATTAGCAATAACTACTAATTTCTTTACTACAAGATGAAAATTAATTGCTATGCGGCTAAAACCTACCTCGATCTTTCAGGTAGGATGTGGTCTCATTGCCGGATGGTGTACCTGCCTATGTCATACTTATATGGGAAGAGGTTTGTTGGACCAATCACATCTACCATTCTATCCTTGAGAGAGGAGCTATTTATTGTCCCCTATCACAATATAGATTGGAATGATTCACGCAACCTTTGTGCCAAGGTTTGTATGCACTTTCCTTTCATATGTTATGCTTACATTTCATGTAGATACTCAGGTTTTATGAACACTTTGATATTTGGTTTATATTACCACATACCAATTTTTTCTATTTTTCTAATACTATAATACAAATATAAAGAGTGACATGTATTCTACTCAACACAAGAATTCTAGAATTCTAGAATCTTATCATCATTTTCTTTTATTTGTTTTAATGGTAATGAAACATATTTATCTTGTCCCTTTTATTTGTTTTGTCTTTCCAATGAAAATTCAACTGATGAAAACATGTTTTAATGATGCTTTTAAGTTTGAGAAACAAGAATATGAGTTGTTCCTTCTATTAGTCTAGCTGGTTGTTTTTGAAAGAACTGGCCGATGAGTAGTTGAAATAAAAACTGGCTATTTCTTTATCCAAACAATTGAATAAGTTGATTGTTTGGCAATATCGACTGGTTGTTTTTCTTTGATAATCTTAACATCAAGCTTCTCATGAACCATATTTAGATCGAAGTATATCTCATCAAATAATAGAAACATTGCATGTTCTCCTATATGTATGAATGTCTTGATAAAACAAGAAAATAGTCTATTTTTTGTATTAAACAAAAGCTGAAAAACTAACATTGTTGTTTTATGTACCAATTTTTCACACGACCACCTTCTTGATAACCGCTCACGACCACTTTCATGATATCTATCAATGACCACTTTTAGGACACATGTTCTCGACCATTTCACAATTTTAGTTCACGACCACATTTATGAACCTCAGCACATCGGTTGTAGGCTCATGGTTGGAGTCGTTCCTTGATCATCACATACAAACATATATATATATATATATATATATATATATATATATATATATATATACACACACACACATCATATAGCTACCAATCAAGCAAACAAGACTCAACTATTCTAACCGATCATAGAATAATAACATAGCATTAGACAAGCATCCTATATATAGCAGATCCAAATAATGACACATTTTATATAGTAAGAAAACTTACTTGAATCTAGAATAATGGTCCAACCCAGTCTAGGAATAAAAACGGCTCGCATGAACCACCTAATACCCAAACAGAGGCCAAACCTTTATCTAATACTCAAATCCATAAATGTATCATCATAAGTTAAACTAATCAAAAAGTTAACGGTCGACGGGTAAAAGTCAACGTTCATCGGACATACGTGCTGGGAAGAACACTTGAACGCGTCGAGTCCACAACACGTGAAAATAGTCGGCTCTCAACCATTTTGTGAAGCACCAATCTTTTCAGTCAGTGTCTAAAACTTTCTAGAAACCTTCTACGGAGTTTCTTAATGGATAAAGTTTCAAAATGTGTCCACATGAAATCCTCTAACTTACCAAACATCAACCCTAGATCTGAATCAATTCTAAAAATGTAGAAAACTTCTTACATGGATCAAAAAGAATTAAACTAGCATTCTGTTTAACACAATGAGCCCAAAAACCTACCATAACATCACAACAACTTGAAATTTTCGAAACTCCAAGTGAAACTTACCAAAGGGATCAAATGATGCTTAAAACCTAGATCTAGAAGCATTTAACCATAAAACTTGAGACTTGATCACTTGTAGAGGATTTGAAGATGATAAGGAGGTAGGATACCACTTAATATGGCTTCCTCTTACACCAAACAAACACTTCTTCTTCCAGATTGCATACGAAAATGCAAAAAAATATCAACAAGGATAAAAGGAGGCTAGTCTAGGGTTTTCTTGAGAGGATGGAGGACGATAAGAATGAAACCCTAAAAATTATAGCCCTTAAATAGTTTCCAAGTCCAAAGACCTAGGTTTAAGCTATTTACAGCGGCATGTGTCGTATACTTCATTTAAACACGCATAGTGTCCACGTGGCACTCACACACCCACATCCACGTGGAACTCACGCACCCGCGTGCAACACATGAATACGCCATGTTACACACTACTTCTTTTTCTTTTATCCATAAAATACATAAATTTCCAATTGATACTCATCCAGAAAACATGCATTAGATCTTGTGTAAGATCCCAAAAATCCATGGAAAAATTTTTAATTTTTAAAACATTAATTCATATAACATTCTATTCCCAAAATCATTCAATGTGAAAAATCGTATTTAAACATCAGAGTAAAAATCACAACTAATCAATACAGAATAAACTCTGGGGGATGTTGTGAAATCATGTCGGACCATTCCCTTTCGAACTGGAAGTATCTGAAACCATAAACATGAAACCATTAGCACAAATCTTAGTAAGTTCCCTAAAATACCACATACCAAACATACAACTAGGCCAAGCCCTGAGGTATATTCCAATCCAATATACAATCATGGGCCTAGCCCTGGGGTTTCTTTCAACCCATGCATACAATAATTGGCCCAACCCTAGGGTCTCTTTCAACCAATTCATACCATAATGAGCCCATCCCTGGGGCTGGGGTTTATTTCAACCCAATCAAACAAACATGTAAGAGTCACAAAGACAACTAACATCCTACATACACAATTTAGTGGGCCAGCATTGGTGCCTTCGACTCACAAGCATAGTGAGAAGACTAACCTCTATCCAAAATAACTAAAACACACACACGGTGTTGCTACAGGGCTCCTCACACTGAACATATCCAAAATCATCCCTAATCAATAATTAGGGTAATAACCCAAAATCAAAGGTCCAACTCTTATTATATCATATCAAAAGGGTAAAAGACCATTTTACCCTTCTAATATCTGACCCAACAATCCATGGCCTAAAACCCAAATGACCTAAGCCTTAAAAATGGCCCATAACAACTTTCCGGTGAGTACGCCCCATGTACCTCCCTAGTACGTGCGACGTACTACGAGTTGAAGCCCAAACCACAATCTGAGGTCTTAATGCCTTAAGAAAAAACATCTAACTCCCAAATCTGATTCTAAGACACGTCTTAAGTCATAAAGTTCATGACTTTATAGGTTTGCATGGATTAATGGTGCCCAACCAAAGCCCTAGATTCACAACTCCACCAAAAGACCACAAACTTATGCATGGAAGAATTATACTCATCAAGATCCGATTTTTATGCTACATGAACCATAGATCTAATAAGAAATGAAACCCTTAATCTCTGGAGTAGCTTTTACTCACAAGAGTCAAAACCATGGGACCTAAACATGAAAATTATAACCCAAACTAGATCTACATAAAAGAATCATCAAGATTGAAGCTTTATACTTTCCAGAAGAAAGATCAAGGTGGACAAGGTCCTAATCTACAAGCTCCAAGGCAACCAACACTTCTCTAATGAGCTCCCCCTTCTCCAAGATGCACAAAGAATACTCCAAATCACTCAAGAACTCAAGGATCTCACAAATGGGGCTATGGTTTTGAATTTAGGGTTAGAGAGGATGGAGGCTGAAGGTAAGAAGGGATTGAAATGAGGTAAGGTCTTTAAATAGGGTCCAAGACCCAAATATTAGGGTTTGCTTCTGTAATGCCTGTGTTTCTAGGCTAGGCATTAATATTGACATAATGGTCTAGGTTAACCTTTGTAACTCATTTAGAAGAAATGAAAAGGAATTATGTGAATATTATGTGAATTATGTGTTTTATGCTTAATTATTAGGGTTTAATTAATTAAGAATAAAAATGAGCGTCAAAAATTAAATTTTAGATAAAGCCGATATCTATTAAGAAACTTGTGGTGGACGTGACAAGGATTACGGATATATAAAGAATGCCGAAATCCGAGTTATAACGAAGAAGTTATGACCTGTCGAAGTTTCGCGATAAACCGGCACGGTGCCGAATGTCGTAAAAAGTGAGTTTTAGATAAAATACTTTTTGGCCTTAGTGATCTAAAAGAAACTTGTAGTGTTTGCTAAACCGAGAGTAGGTATAAAAAGAACGCCCAAATCTGACTTCGTATGAGGAAGTTATGATTTTTCGAAGTTTCAGCTTAACAGTAGACAGCTAAAAACTCGAATTTTAGATCGAGTGATTTTTAGCCGACACGACCTAACTGAGAATCGAAGGTCTCGTCATTAGTAGCACAACGGTAAAAAGTCTGACGAAAACGGACGTCGGATGAAGAAGTTATGAATTTTTAACGGATTTCCTGTCCCGGTCTGTTAAAAATAATAATATAAAAATTAAAGTCAAAATTAGCCGACGAAGTCTAAACGAAAGTTGTAGAGCGTAATTTTATCTACGCGTGCATATAAAGAACGTCAAAAACGGAGCTCGTATGTGAAAGTTATGGATTTTAGAAGTTTTGACGCGAAAATCGAGAAAATTCGCATAGTCACGTTTTTGCCACGTCACCTTCGCTGAAAGAGTGCCACGTGTCCGAAATTGGTGAGTCATGTGAAGCCACGTGTCGCCTTCCCTCGCATGAACAGTAGCTGCGTGTCGGATTCTGATTCGACCGAAGGGAGGCCCAATCCGAAGCTCGCAGCTGGACCGAGCCTCGCACCGCCTTAGCCTCCGAGCCTCGCAGATGGACCACTTGACCTCGGTCCAATCAGCAGCTGCCACCGAGGCCTTCGCACGTGCAGCCACCTGCGGACCCTCGCCTGCGGACCCCACCACCAAGCCGACTTCGGACCCCTATAAATACAAGGGGTATGCGAGCCTTCCCGGTTAGATTTGGAATTTTGCCATATTTAGCCCCTTTCTTTATATTTTCTTCATCTTAGCATCCCCCAAAGCCCCGGTATTGATTCTAACACCCGGAATACGCCACGAAGTGCCCGAGAAGCCCGGAAAATTTATCTTTTCGGTTTCGAAGCCCGACCCTTCGCAGAGCCCGGTTTCTCAATAAAACTCTCGGTTTTATTAGAATCGATCGTTTTAGGAAACAAATTGCTGCCCGATTTTCATTAAATCAGGTGAGTGTGTAGTTACTTTCACCTTACACATAGATATGAAGTATTTTACATAAAATACGTGCTGTGTGAATATTTATTGTTTGTTTATTTGAGTTGGATGTTGAAGGTGTGATTTATACATGTTTTTAAATAATTTAAATTGTATATGTATTTTTATCTACAAGAATGTTGGGTAAAACATGGGTAGATGAAATAATGGGTGTGTGATGATAGGTGAGTTGGATAAAGGAGATGATCAGTAATATTGATCATGAGTTGAGGGTGAGTGGTGAAATTTGAGAGAATCACTTACCCAAAATGTTGGCCCCCGTCATTCAGCAGAGTAGGGATGACAACCATGGACTTTTCTAGATGGTCTGTGGAACACTAGCAGGCCCGCAACCTATAGGTGTAATGAACTATATGTTCATTTGGAGTACTCTAAAAACCCATTGACATGTATGATAGGGGTGAATACTGTCAATAATACTGTCAATAAATAAGAGCTATGAATTTAGCCCCTGTTGTATAAACCCTGGTGATGGTGTGACCTTGTGTCTATTCCTTAGGATGAATCCTTAGGAAGGAGTGATAGTTGATTCTTAGGGTAAACCCTTAAGAAATAAATAAGATAATGGGGTTGGGGTAATTTGGTTGATTGATTGATGTTTAAGTACAATAAATTTATTTATTGTGGGTTGAAAACCCTATATGCTCACCAGGCTTCCAAGCCTGACCCACTCAGTTTTTTTATATTACAGGTAGTGGACCCCGAGCATAGTCGGATGATGATGATGAGTGATTTATGGATTATAGGCCAGTAGTTATGAATAACTGTTGTAAGGCTTATAATGTCCTGTTTATGCTTTTGATATGTATCGGAACATGACATCCCGAGGTTTTGATATAAAAGGAAATTATATATTTCTTAAAGAAAGGTTTTGACAAACTTTTATCACGTTTTGTTTTTTTGGGGACCAATTCCGCAACATCTTTTAAAAAGATTCTCTGATTTTATTTTAAAAAGCATAAATTAAATCGGTCTTTTCTGGCCGAGAAATTAGGGGATGTCACAGTTGGTATCAGAGCATTAGTTTAAGCGAACTAGGAAATTTGTAGGATTTCTAGACTTAAACTTAGAATGCTAAGCGATGATTGTGAGTTGAGTGTGTCTATTATATTTTAGGTAGTACACCTAAATTGACACGAGCACTAGTTTATTTTAGGAAGGATGCCTAAAACGCTTTTATGTGCTAAATGTTTTGTGTTATAGCTATAATGATGCTATTATTTGTTCGGATCTATGGTCTGTTGCCGACCGGATCTGGAAACCTTATGTGTGTTGGATTCTAAGCGTATAATTACGAGATTAGAACTAACATGTAAACGTTTCGGTGTAATAACGAAGATTTAACGCCTATCGAAAATAAAGATCTAAATTCACCTACGATTGGTGTATAGATCGAAATGGCGGGTACTCAAAGTGGGTTCGGAAGCGATAATCCACAGCCTGAGCCAATCACGATGGCTGGGGTGCAGGCAATGGTGCGTACGATGTTGGATCAACAGATGGAAGAAACAAAACGTTTACTTCAACAAAGTAAGGATGAACTTACTATGCCAGTACGGCAGGCATCTGTTCTTGAGGCAACTATTAGGGTTGCTAAGTCTATTGAAGAAATGATCAATGACAGGACCGCCAAAAAGGTTGAAGTTGACAAGAAGAGGAAATTTGAGGGGTCTTCAAGGCCCATCAAGAGCAACATATCCTCAAGGTCTAGCAAAAGAAGAGGTAAAGGAAGATGGTGCGGAAAGTGCAAAAATAAACACTCTGGGAATTGTGACGGGAAGGTGAAGTGCTTTAGGTGTGGAGAAATAGGGCATTACGCCAATCACTGTATGATTCCCAAGAGGGTGTGTTATGTATGTAAGGAAGAAGGCCATATTTCTAAGGACTGTCCGAAGAAAAATGAAATAACAAGGCCGAGTGCACCGCCAACGCCAAGGGAAATTCAGAATATCCTTGACGAAGCAATTAATAATGCTAGGAAGTAGAAGTAAAGACTTGATACCCGAAGATCAAGTTACGAAGTAATAATGTGAATAGTAACAAGTGGTTTAGCCTATTAGAGGCATAGTATAGGGTAAACTTGAACCTTTGTGTAATCGTTTCAAGGAAATAATATAAACCCTGGTTTTGTCATCTGATGAATGGAATGGTTGGTGTAATTCTTGAAGTTGTCCCAATCGTCTGGAATTTCCATCACCAACCAAGTTGAAGCAGAATTGATGATTGAAGATACGTATGGAAGAAGTCCTAGTAGAGTCTAGGAAAATTTTATGATTAATTGGACACATTTGTATGTGTTAAATTGTTTTGTGATTTTAGGACTTGGGGACTGCGAGACCGTACTTGGGACGAGTATGAGTAGGTGTGAATAGTAGTAAAGATCTATACTACTGGAAGCACATGACTCACACTTGGATCAGGGAAAGTCACAAGGTTACCAAGGAGCTATTATTTGATTCCGTCTTGTTCTAGTTTGTCATTACCATCGTTTCGGTAATGACTAAGAAGATGATTGTTATTCCGACCTTAGAGGTCATATCGAATCGAGTCCGACTAAGATGAGTTTATTATGTGGTTCAGAGAACCAAGTTCGATGAAGTATTTGACTTAAGCCAGAAGATTGAAGTGAGAAATGATCAAAGCGATCAATAGAAGTATCGCACTCATTGTTAAAGAAGTTGGTAGTTAGAAATGATACATGTTGAAATGTGATTGTATCACATTAGAACATGAAGGAAGGTATAGTTTGTTCCGAAATTTGTCCCTAGGAGATCTGAGTCTAAGTAGTGCAGTATACAATGAGAGATCATTAGAACATGACCCATCGGTCTGTTACAATAAACGAAGGAAAATACTTATTCTAAGAAGAAGAAGGAGTCCTCAATAAGGATTTATTTTGTAACTCGAAGGTTACGATTGAAAGTCCTATGGAGATCTGAAGCTTTTTAGGATTAGCTGGATATTATCGCTGATTTATCCAAGGCTTTTCTTCGATCGCGACTCCATTGACAGCTTTGACCCACAAAGGAGCTGTCTATACTTGGAATAAGAAGCATAGGAAGCTTTGAGAAGTCAAAGAAGAATTTGTGTGAAGCACCGATTCTTTCGTTACCTGAAGGAGTTAATGACTTCACATTTTATAGTAATGCCTCTGGAGTTGGGTTAGGTTGTGTTCTGACCCAAAGGGATAAAGTGATCACGTATGCATCGAGGCAATTGAAAGAGCATGAAAAGAACTACCCCACTCATGGTCTGGAGTTGGCAGTGGTAGTATTCGCCTTAAAGGTATGGAGAAGGAATTGAACATGAGGCAACGACGCTGGCTAAAGTTACTCAAGGACTACGACTGTGAGATACTTTACCACCCTGGTAAAGCAAATGTTGTTGCTAATGCTCTCAGTCGGAAGGTAAATCTTGAAAAGAAAAGGCCAAGAGCGTTGAGAATTGAAGTTGTCTCGACAGTTGTGGAAAGTATAAAGAAAGCTCAAGAGGAAGCTTTAGAGAGAAATGACCGAAAGGAGGAACGTTTGGGCAAAACGTTGGTGTTTGATACAAACGGTCAAGGACTGAAGGTATTCAAAGATAGGATTTGGGTACCTAAGGCGGGAGGAGTAATATATCTTCTGATGGAAGGAGCTCACAAAACCATGTACTCGATTCATCCCGGCAGTACGAAAATGTATAGGGATCTAAAACCCTATTACTAGTGGCCGACGATGAAGCTCGATGTTGCTAAGTATGTGGCCGAGTGTGTAACTTGTGCTAGGGCTAAGGCACAACATCAGAAACCGTATGGGAGTTTAGAACCTTTACCTGTACCCATGGGTAAATAGGAAGATATCACTATGGATTTTGTGACTAAACTGCCCAGAACAAGGAACGGTCACGACATGATTTAGGTGGTCATTGATCGCTTCACTAAGAGTGCGCATTTCATAGCAGCCAACGAGAAAAGGTCTATGGATAAACTTGCGAATTCTTATGTGAAGGAAATTGTGAGGTTTCATGGTGTTCCGTTAACGATTGTATCCGATCGTGACAGCTGTTTTACATCAAGGTGTTGGAGAAGTCTGTAAGAGGAATTAGGTACCAAGTTGTGTTTGAATACGGCTTACCATCCGCAAACCGATGGTCAGAGTGAATAAACGATTCAAACGTTGAAGGATATGCTGAGAACCTGTACCCTGGAATTCGAAGGTAACTGGGATGAACATTTGCCTTTAGTAGAATTTTTCTAGGGTAATAGTTTCCACTCAAGCATCAAGATGGCACCTTATCACGCTTTGTATGGGGAAAAGTGTTGAATGCCGTCATGGTGACTGGAAGCTGGGGAAAAGCAGCTTATGGGACTTGAAATAGTCCATCAGACTGCTGGAAAGTTGAAAGTCATTAGGGAAAGGATGTTAGCTGCTCAAAAGAGCTATGCTGACAAGAAAAGACAACCGATATCATTCGAAGTTGGAGATTCGGTTTTACTTAAAGTCTCATAGTGGAAGGGACTTATAAGGTTTGGTAGAAGGGGAAAGTTGAGTCCAAGGTTTATTGGACCATTTAAACTGGAGGGTATTCATAACACATTTCATGTGTGTTATTTGAGGAAGTTCACGGGAGGTGTGCCCGATATAATTCCCATTTCTGAATTAAGGTTGGATGAGAGCAAGAGGTTAATTGGAGAACCTAAGGCAATCGTTGACCGTAAGACTAAGAAGTTGTAACGTAAGATAGTCGATTTAGTGCTTGTGCGTTGGAAACATATAAATGAGCCAAATCCCACCTGGGAAACGGAGAGTGACATGATGAGTCGCTACCCGTAGTTGTTTGTCGTTGTGTGATTCCGGGGACGGAATCATCCTAAGGGGGAGAGAGTTGTAACGCCCGTGTTTCTAGGCTAGGCATTAATATTGACATAATGGTCTAGGTTAACCTTTGTAACTCATTTAGAAGAAATCAAAAGGAATTATGTGAATATTATGTGAATTATGTGTTTTATGCTTAATTATTAGGGTTTAATTAATTAAGAATAAAAATGAGCGTCAAAAATTAAATTTTAGATAAAGCCGATATCTATTAAGAAACTTGTGGTGGGCGTGACAAGGATTACAGATATATAAAGAATGCCGAAATCCAAGTTATAACGAAGAAGTTATGACCTGTCGAAGTTTCGCGATAAACCGGCACGGTGCCGAATGTCGTAAAAAGTGAGTTTTCGATAAACTACTTTTTGGCCTTAGTGATTTAAAAGAAACTTGTAGTGTTTGCTAAACCGAGAGTAGGTATAAAAATAACGCCCAAATCTGACTTCGTATGAGGAAGTTATGATTTTTCGAAGTTTCAGCTTAGCAGTAGACAGCTAAAATCTCGAATTTTAGATCGAGTGATTTTTAGCCGACACGACCTAAACGAGAATCGAAGGTCTCGTCATTAGTAGCACAACGGTAAAACGTCTGACGAAAACGGACGTCGGATGAAGAAGTTATGAATTTTTAACGGATTTCCTGTCCCGGTCTGTTAAAAATAATAATATAAAAATTAAAATCAAAATTAGCTGACGAAGTCTAAACAAAAGTTGTAGAGCGTAATTTTACCTACGCGTGCATATAAAGAACGTAAAAAACGGAGCTCGTATGCAAAAGTTATGGATTTTAGAAGTTTTGGCGCGAAAATCGAGAAAAATCGCATAGTTATGTTTTTGCCACGTCACCTTCGCTGAAAGAGTGCCACGTGTCCGAAATTGGTGACTCATGCGAAGCCACGTGTCGCCTTCCCTCGCATGAACAGTAGCTGCGTGTCGGATTCTGATTCGACCGAAGGGAGGCCCAATCCGAAGCTCGCAGCTGGACCGAGCCTCGCACCGCCTTAGCCTCCGAGCCTCGCAGATGGACCACTAGACCTCGGTCCAATCAGCAGCTGCCACCCAGGCCTTCGCACGTGCAGCCACCTGCGGACCCTCGCCTGCGGACCCCACCACCAAGCCGACTTCGGACCCCTATAAATACAAGGGGTATGTGAGCCTTCCCGGTTAGATTTGGAATTTTGCCATATTTAGCCCCTTTCTTTATATTTTCTTCATCTTAGCATCCCCCAAAGCCCCGGTATTGATTCTAACACCCGGAATACGCCACGAAGTGCCCGAGAAGCCCGGAAAATTTATCTTTTCGGTTTCGAAGCCCGACCCTTCGCAGAGCCCGGTTTCTCAATAAAACTCTCGGTTTTATTAGAATCGATCGTTTTAGGAAACGAATTGCTGCCCGATTTTCATTAAATCAGGTGAGTGTGTAGTTACTTTCACCTTACACATAGATATGAAGTATTTTACATAAAATACGTGTTGTGTGAATATTTATTGTTTGTTTATTTGAGTTGGATGTTGAAGGTGTGATTTATACATGTTTTTAAATAATTTAAACTGTATATGTATTTTTATCTACAAAAATGTTGGGTAAAACATGGGTAGATGAAATAATGGGTGTGTGATGATAGGTGAGTTGGATAAAGGAGATGATCAGTAATATTGATCATGAGTTGAGGGTGAGTGGTGAAATTTGAGAGAATCACTTACCCAAAATGTTGGCCCCCGTCATTCAGCAGAGTAGGGATGACAACCATGGACTATTCTAGATGGTCTGTGGAACACTAGCAGGCCCGCAACCTGTAGGTGTAATGAACTATATGTTCATTTGGAGTACTCTAAAAACCCATTGACATGTATGACAGGGGTGAATACTGTCAATAATACTGTCAATAAATAAGAGCTATGAATTTAGCCCCTGTTGTATAAACCCTGGTGATTGTGTAACCTTGTGTCTATTCCTTAGGATGAATCCTTAGGAAGGAGTGATAGTTGATTCTTAGGGTAAACCCTTAAGAAATAAATAAGATAATGGGGTTGGGGTAATTTGGTTGATTGATTGATGTTTAAGTACAATAAATTTATTTATTGTTGGTTGAAAACCCTATATGCTCACCAGGCTTCCAAGCCTGACCCACTCAGTTTTTTTTATATTACAGGTAGTGGACCCCGAGCATAGTCGGGTGATGATGATGAATGATTTATGGATTATAGGCCAGTTGTTATGAATAACTGTTGTAACGCTTATAATGTCCTGTTTATGCTTTTGATCTGTATCGGAACATGACATCCCGAGGTTTTGATATAAAAGGAAATTATATATTTCTTAAAGAAAGGTTTTGACAAACTTTTATCACGTTTTGTTTTTTTGGGGACCAATTCCGCAACATCTTTTAAAAAGATTCTCTGATTTTATTTTAAAAAGCATAAATTAAATCGATCTTTTCTGGCCGAGAAATTAGGGGATGTCACAGCTTCTGCTTCGCGTACGCGCAACGTACTCGTGGTACGCCCAACGTACCAGGGTGAACCTCCGCGATCAACTAGGCCATGTACGCCCATCGTACTAGCCAACCCCTTTCCCATATAAACTTTCAAACGCCATAACTTCTGCGCCCAATTCCGATTTCGGCGTTATTTATGTGGTCGAAAAGGTAATGAGAAAACCTACAATCCCCTCTAAACTCTATCGACACAA
Organism: Lactuca virosa; assembly: GCF_052849685.1. NCBI lineage: Eukaryota > Viridiplantae > Streptophyta > Magnoliopsida > Asterales > Asteraceae > Lactuca > Lactuca virosa. Next base: position 364,030,000 of record NC_136429.1, on the reverse strand, counting down.
AACCTTCTAAACTTGAATCCTTAATTCATTAAAGGCCTGGAGCATCACTTTTACCATTATACCCTTGGGATCCAAAGTACAAACCGAAAGCTTGGCTCGCATAACCAATATATAATCCATTCCCAAATAGGCCTAAAACCCAAACCATTTGAAGTCCAGAACCCTAACTTAGTCCATTAATGCCCATAATTCTTGAAATTGCAAGCTTCTCGAAACCAGATGTTACATCTTGGCCGGCGGACGGTAAGCAACATTGATAAGGGTTAGTTGCTAAAGTAGTTCAACTATGTTGATATCCAAAGTTGAAGCGAACCTGTTAAAGAGGGTCTGCTAATATGTATAGATATAAATATCTTCAGTCTGAAGTTGTTGGTCCAAGAATCCTTGATATGTCGATAACTGATCTAAGGTTGGTCTGTTGACCTTGATTAGGTGGACACCATAAATGAGTGGAATAAAATAAACATTATTGTTATCATTAATGAGTAGATGTATTTAGAAGCATAAGATTTGAAGCATTTAAAATTCAAAATTAAATGTATCTTCTATTTGTTCTTCGAATATAATCTTTGAATATTCACTTACATGAAGAAAATTCATGGATATGATAATACGCTCTTCATGAAGTTAGAGATAAAAAGGTTTGGGTTCGATTAGGCTATGTTAGATTCAGAATGGTAGAAAGGTAAAGGTGTGAGTGAAGTGAAGTCAAATGTAGGCTTGAATTCTTGGGGTAGTGAGTTAAGGGTGAAGGTTGGTTTAATGAGAAGCGAGTAGTAGGGAGTTAACAAGGAGGTGGTTGGTGGAAGAAGTGTAGGGTGTAGGATTATCTGAAGAAAAGGGGAGGAGGTGAGTGCTTCACATTAGTTGGAAGGATAAGGGGTGGTAAGATAGAAGGTATGATAAGAGATGGTGGGTCCAAATAAAAAAGGTATTTCGTTTTATTTTATCAAGAAAAAAAGGATAAGGCCGAAGTGGGTGACGTAGGTAAGTCTTGTAAGAAAACGGGTATAAAATTGGATTGTGGGGTCGTTCATATGTGATGAGGGTAAGGGGTAGGTTAAATAAATTTAGGGATTCAATTGGTGAGTGTTGTTGGCTATGGTACCCAAAGCGAATGAAATGAGCAAAATTGGATCTTGGGGGTTAAAGGGTGAAAACTTGCATGGGGTAGGTCCGGTTGCAAGTGTGTGTCAAGTAGAAAGCATGTACGTGGACTTATACAAGGGATAATGCAATTACATTTAAACTTAATCTTTCATACTTTTAGATCAAACCCAATGAGGTGTCGACTCCTCATTGGCCCGAAAAAATCATGTCTTTCACTCTCATAAATTAATAGCTTTAAGCAAAAGCTATTGATAGACATTTGACAATCCATACTTGTTCATTTAAGATATTTTTTACAAAAACCAACCATATCTTAGAAACATTGTCATAAGAATTTGAGTTGAGAATTTAAGAAATGTTTATCTAAAACTAAAAAAACATGAAGATTGTTAGCTAATCGAAATCTTTCCTCATATAAAATGAGTATAGCTATATATCAATAAGAGGAACCCATTTTGGTTGGCTAGGTATGGAATAATAAATATCAAGAAGATAATATGGTACATAAACCGATAAACAATAATGTGTCGAATGACAGTTTCATAGAAATAAGAAAATATTACATGAAAAATAATTGTTAGGTAATGGAATTTGTAGCCACACTCTCTCTAATCTAAAAACCATATTTTTGGAGTTCTCTAAAGATAATAATGCTTTACCATACATGACTAGCTTTCATCTCTATTTAAAGGAGGGGAGAAAATTTTACTTTACACTAAGGAAATATCATAACCTAGTTGTCACTCATCATTGTAAAGCATTTCCTATTGTAATAAGGCCTATATCTAGAAGCATGCGTCTGGTCTTCTGCTCCTAAATTTTAATATGTTTTATTAAATTTTCTACACCAATTTATGATTTTTATTACGTAATCTTACTTTTGTATTAACAAAATCAACAAATTCTATTAGTTGATAGTTTCATTGTGCTTTAATCCTCGTTGGCTTTTCCAACTTAGTGTCACAAAGTCATATATGTTTGGTAAATGGACGCAAATCTCTTAATGTGAGCAATGAGCCAAATTTTCGTTCTGCAAACTCATTTTATTTTGTAGCTTCCCTTTTTAATTTGAAGTAATGATGCCACATTGAATACTTAGATTGCCATTGTTTATTATTCGAAAATCTCCATTTGACTTGTTCAATGTGCTTGGAATATGTTCTATCACATTCTTGTGTAATGATCAAGGTTGATGCCAAGGAAAAAATCTTGCATGAATGTGCAAGTGGTTGATTTTTGTTAGATATTATTAATATTAATATTATTATTATTATTATTATTATTATTATTATTATTATTATTAGCGTATCCCTTTTATTGATCGGCCCTTTATCTTAAGAGGCCTTATACATTGTATTTGTATATATATGTTTGATTTAATGAAAGTATATTCATGGGAAAATATCATGTTCAAATGGTATCAGACTAGGTTCCTTAACCGTGGCCGTATCCCTTTTCCTCTGCTCTATCTTTTTAGTTTCTCCTTTGTTCCCTCTGCTCTCGTTTCTGTCTTTTCCCTATTCTCTTCAATCATGACTGGAGAAACCCCTCTTAATACTGAAAAGCCATCCACTACCATCAATATCAAACATGTTGTGCCTCTTGTTTAGGATCTTGATCGAATGAATTATAACATATGGAGGGAATTTCTCGAAACTCATTGCATTGGTTTCGGTGTTGATGATCATCTCCGACCTCCAAACGAGAAGGTTGCCACCTCTACTGAATGGAATCGCCATGACTTCATTGTCAAGTCATGGATTAACATCACTCTTTCTCAATCTCTCTTAACAATGGCCCTCAATAAAAAGTGTGTTGCATATGTTCTTTGGAACACTCTTGAGAATCTCTTTCGTGATAACAAAGAGAACAAAGCTCTTTATCTTGAAACTCAACTCAGAAACATCACGATTGGCGATTCTTCGGTAACTAATTATTGCACACGGATCAAATCCATTGCTGATCTACTTCAAAATCTTGATGCCCCTGTACTTGAAAGAAACTTGATTGCTTACACTCTCAATGGCTTGTCCCCCAAGTTTCAATATGTCGCCACCACCATCAGGTATCAAAAACTAAAACCTTCTTTTATGGAGGTTTGATCTATGCTTGTTATGGAAGAAGAAGAAGAGATGCTTCGTGAACCACAGAAACAAGGTTCCCTTCCTCATTCTGATCATTCTTCTTCCCCACAAGTTCTTGCTACCAAGAAAAAATCATTAACATTCCAATCACGGGAGAGGTTCCTCTCGTAGTGGCAGGGGTCGTCGGAATAATCGTGGTGGTCGTGGGGTCGTGACAGTGGAGGCCAAATTTTTTTGGTGGCCATTTGTAACAACGAAAACAGGTACACCCACCTGCGGGTTAGGTCTATGGACTGTATCAACCAACAGCTACAATAGTGCATTCCATTCGTGGGCTGTTTCATGCTCCTGTAGATCCATTCCAACAATCTTCCAGCGGCCCAACAACTCAGCCCAACAAAAAATATTTTTTCTTTGGCCCACTAGCTTCCTCCACTCCTCAACAAGCTTTTATCTCTCAAAATTAGGCCCAACAGCACCCTCAATTCACTTATTAGCAGCCCACAACACTTCCTCAAATGTTCAACGCAATGATAGTTTAACATTCGGGAAATACGGAATGGTATATTGACACCGGGGCCACCTCTCACCTTTATGCAGGTATAATTCTAAATGTTTCTAATAATCATAATTTTCCTTCTACTATTTTAGTTGGAAATAGATCTTCAATTCCTGTAAATAAAGTTGGTCATTTCTATTCTTTCCAAACCCAATCCATATCGCACTCTTACTCTAAAAAATATTCTTATCACGCCTCAATTCATTAAAAACCTTATTTCCGTTCGTTCTTTCACATGTGATAATATGTGCTCTATTGAATTTGACCCACTTGGTTTTTCTGTGAAGGATTTACAAACCAAACGAACTCTCATGTAAAGTGACATCACCAGGGATCTCTATCCGGTCACCTCTCCTACTTTTCAAGATCTTGTTTCTGTTGCTCCATTTGTTCGGCATCAACGTCTTGGTCACCCCGATCCTCAAGTCTTAAAGCAACTTATTGACAATCATTTTATTATGTGTTCTAATAATAAGTTTCATAGTTTATTTGGATCATGTCCACTTGGAAAACATGTCAAGTTATCTTTTAGCTTATCAAATTCTGTTTCTAATTCTCCGTTTGATATTATTCATTCTGATGTGTGGACTTCTCCTATTACTAGTGTTAGTGGAATCAAATATTATGTCATATTTTTATATGATTTCTCTCATTATTTGTGGGTATATCCTTTCCGTGTGAAATCTGATGTTTACTCTAAATTTGTCCATTTCCGTGTGTTTGTGCAAAATCATTTTCAAACGGACATCAAAATCATTCAATGTGACAATGGTGGTGAGTACAAAAAACTCAAATTCCAACAATTATGTCATGACAATGACATTCACATGCGTTTTTCATGTCCACACACATCTCAACAGAACGGAAAATCTGAACGCATGTTACACTCTATTAATAATGTCGTTCGGACTCTTCTTTTTCACGCCTGTCTTCCTCCAGAATATTGGGTAGAAGCTCTTCACATGTATGAACATCTCTTAAATATTCTACCATCCACCACCATTCAAAATGATACTCCATTTCGCAAATTATTTCAAAAAAATCCCACCTATGATCACCTTCGCGTGTTTGGTTGTCTTTGTTTTCCAAACATTGTCGCTCCTCACAAACTCTCTCCTAGATCCACCCCTTATGTTTTTCTTGGCTACCCATCCAATCAAAAAGGTTATTGATGTCTAGACCTTCAGACAAAGCAAATTATCATCTCTCGGCACATTGTCTTTGATGAAACTGTCTTTCCCTTCGGGTCTATGACTCCGATGATACTCCTTCTTATTCCTTTTTAGATCATGTGAGCCCTCCTATTATTGAATCTCGTTCCTCGACCTCTCCCATTACCAAGGACCCTATAATCAGCGATCTCCCTCTGCTTTCCTCATTATGCAAACTCATACCGTCTTGTCTTCCGCTCCCACTCTCGAGGAGGTGTCTCCTCTCGAGCCCTCCTCTCCTACTGCTATGTCGGTTTCTGACCCTTCCATCATGGTTGTCCCGACTACTCATATGTCTGCCACATCTCACACTCCTCACCCCATGGTCAGCCATCTCAAACGTGGAATTAAAAAAACACCTCATAAGAAACTAAATCTTCATGTTGATTCCACTTCTCCTATTCCTCGCATTTATTTATTGGCATTTAAAGATCCTAACTGGTTAAAGTCAATGAAAGAGAAACATTGTGCTCTTATTAAAAACAAAACGTGGGTTCTCATACTGCGACAATATGGTGCTAATATTATTAATTGCATTTGGTTATTTAAAAAAGAAACTTAATATGGATGGTACGTTGTCTCGATACAAAGCTCTTCTTGTTGCAAATGGTCGTAGCCAGAGACCTACCATTGATTGTGCTGAGACTTTTAGTCCTATGGTAAAACCTGCTTCTATTCACATTGTTCTGAGCATTGTTGTCACACTCATTGGCCTATCCGACAGCTTGATGTGAATAATGCTTTTCTTCACGGTCACCTTGATGAGACGATTTATATGCAGCAACCACCAGGGTTTCGTGATCCAAACAAACTTGATCATGTTTTTCTTCTTCAAAGATCTTTATATGGGCTCAAATAGGAACCTCGGGCATGGTTTCATCACTTTTCTATGTTTATTACTCGCCTTGGTTTTACTAACAACAAGTGTGATCCTTCCTTGTTTATTTACAAACAGGGCGCTCATATAGCTTACTTGCTATTGTATGTGGATGATATTATTCTTATGACATCATCACCTGAGCTTCTCACCAATATCATTCAATTCTCGGATCTGAATTTGACATGACAGACCTTGGAGATCTTTATTATTTTCTTGGTATTTCTGTCACGCGTGCGCACTGCTAACAGGTTGTTTTTGTCTCAACAAAAATGTGCCGATGGCATTCTTGACCATGCCTCCATGGCTAACTGCAAACCGGCTTCTACTCTTGCTGACTTATCTGCTAAGTTTGATGGGTCTGGGTCTATCGTTCATGATCCGACTTTATATCGTTGTCTAGCTGGTGCTCTTCAATATCTCACATTTACTCATCTGGACATCACTTATGTTGTTCAACAGGTATGCCTCTATATGCATGATCCCTGAGAACCTCATTCCACTGCTTTGAAACACATTTTACGGTACATTCGTGGCACCACTTCTCATGGACTTCAGATATACTACTCTCCCTCTCGTGATATTATTGCATACTCAGATGCTGACTGGGTTGGATGTCCCGTCACGAGGTGCTCCACATCCAATTATTATGTGTTTCTTGGTCATAACCTTCTATCCTGGTCATCCAAAATGCTAGAGTATCTACAGCTCCAGTGTCGTGACTGAGAATCGTGGGGTTGCCAATGCTCTTGCTGAAACCTGATGGCTTCGTAACTTACTTCTTGAGCTACACTATTCTCCATATCGTGCTACTCTTGTATATTGTGATAATGTTAGTGCAGTATACATGTCTTCCAACCCGGTTCAACATCAACAGACTAAACATATTAAGATAGACCTCCATTTTGTTTGCGATAAAGTTGGTACTAGTCATGTTCGAGTACTTCATGTTCCATCCAAATCTCAATATGCAGACATCTTCACCAAGAGTCTTCCTTCGGCGCTATTTCTTGATTTCCGGTCCGGTTTGAACGTTTGTGATCCTTTCCCCGTTCCAAATGCGTGGGTGGGGGCTAGGGGACTTAGATCTTATTATTATTATTATTATTATTATTATTATTATTATGTTGTATTTTTAGTGTAGCCCTTTTATTGATCGGCGCTTTATCTTAAGAGCCACTGTCTCGAACCATGGTACCCAACCATGCTATCTTCCCTGACCAGTCCTTAGAATCTCCGAAATTCTACATTGTATCTGTATATAAATATTTGATTTAATGAAAGTATCTTCATGGGAAAATATCACGTTCACAATTTTTGTATATATACATTGTATTTGTATTATGTTTTATTTTTAGTTACATAGGAGGCTTACCAACAAAATAATCCCTTTTCTTGTTTTCAATCCAATCCTTCACAGACACTAACAGAGGACAAACCTTTTTTTTTATTTTTATGAAGAGCTTTATAACTGGAATCAATTATATTGCTTTGATGTTAGATTACTAAATTTCTCTTTTGGTTGTTTCCTATTTAAGGGTCTAGAATTATGTATCCTCCTAACATATGCTTGAACTTAAAACATGCAATCTATCTATTTATTGCTTTTGCTAGACATTTGTCGAGTCTCAACCATCTCGTAGGACATACAAGTAGTGAAGTGGCAATAGGAAAGGATCATCATTTTGAAAATATTATATTTAAAGATTTATCAATGAGTGTAACAAACACTCAAGTAGAGTTATACGTCATAGAGTTATGTGAGAAGCTCATTGTAGTCTACTGCTCCCATTACCTCAAGTTGAAGAAAAATTCTTTTATTTTTTGGATCACGAGGCTTTAAGGTACACTATTTCTAACATAAACTCAGTCTAATTCATGACAATTGGGTAGAGTTTCTTTAAATGAACTTCTTTGTGTCTATGCACAAATCTTGTTCCTCATATATGGTGATCGATGCTCTATGTAAGCATTATAAGACTTTGATCCTATTCTACATTCTTTAGAAAGTGCATCTAATGGTTCAAGATGAGATTCTCTTAATAATACCTAATTATACATCTTAATAGGCTTGATCTGATACTTTTTTATAAGAGAAGCTCATGGAAGATTTTCTAGTTACTTTCGCAATACAAAAACTTGGGAGATCTTGAACGAGCATTCCATTTCCTATGCATGGTAAAAGATTTTTATATTCCTATTGCTTGTTTTCCACCTACATCAAGTTAAGTCTACTTCATAAAGGTTTATATAATCCTCTTCATATCCCAAATCAGCCTTAGCAAGATCCGAGTATGGATTTCATTGTGACATTATGCAAACTTGGAGGGGGAGAGGATGCTAAATTGGTGGTTGCAAGTCGTTTCCTTTCAAATATACCATTTTCCAGACCAACCCGATTCACACTATTTTTCAAGACTCATGAGGGATTCATTGTTGCAACTTATTTATAGTGTAGATAATACCCCTTGGTAGGATCCCAAGAGCATCTAATTTGAGAGGGTCTACATTGGAAGACTTTATGAAGCTATTGGACATTAGAACCCTATTTAGCACTTCTCAGTATCTACAAACCAATAGGCATAAAAAGTGAGTAATAATACAAAGGGACATTCATTCCATTCCTTTGGCAAGTACTTGGTGCGTGTAAATTGAGTTCATGAAAAAGTAGATGATGTACTCCTATTGTCTCAGAAGGTGTTTTGAGGTAAATCTTAGTTTTTCATTACCTATGAAGATGTTGCTCTCTATATTGCATCAAATGTATGAAAAATTGTGTAAAAGGCCAAGTACTATCTATGTACTTATTTATCTATGTGCTCCATGTGCGCAACAACTTGATGTGTTCTAGATGAAGAAAGGTTGGATTTTGTATTTTGTTGTCAATGAGATACGGTCATCATTAATTGCAACATTGTTAACATCTCTTCTTATTTCCTTTAAGACTCTGATAAAGATGATGTATTCCACAACGAATCTTACCATTAAGGTATTTTAAAATAATGCATCTTACATTTTTACAGGAAGATCTTTACTACCCTCACCCAGTCGTCCAGGACATATTGTGGGCAGCTCTTGACAAGTTTGTGGAGCCTATACTCATGAGATGGCCTGGGAAAAAGTTGCGAGAGAAGGCTCTTCGCACTGCAATGGAACACATCCATTATGAGGATGATAGTACTCGCTATATATGCATAGGGCCTGTAAACAAGGTAAACAATACCATTATAATCTAATCCTTATATTTGGAAATAAGTTGTGCGTGGGTTCATGATTTTGATTTGATATATGGAAAGCCTTCCCTTTCTAATGATCTAATCTAAAACCTTTTCTTCAGGTGTTAAATATGCTCTGCTGCTGGGCAGAAGATCCAAACTCAGAGGCTTTCAAGCTACACCTCCCAAGGATACATGATTATCTTTGGCTTGCTGAAGATGGCATGAAAATGCAGGTTTAACCATCTTAATTACTTTGATTAAATTTGATTTGTTCTGTCTGCACGTATTAGTATCAGAGTGTAAATGAATTTCCATCATCTAACCCACCCAGGGTTACAATGGTAGTCAACTTTGGGATACCGCATTCACCATTCAAGCAATTATTTCTACAAACCTCATCGAAGAGTTTGGTCCAACACTGAAAAAAGGACACATGTTCATAAAGAAGTCACAGGTACTGAAAGATACATACGACGTTCAACTTTTGAACCATGTGACATTGGTTATCCTTGTTTCTTCTTAACTGCTTCAATTCCTTTTGTTTCAATCATCACAGGTGTTGGATAACTGGCCTGGCGATCTTGATTATTGGTATCGTCATATTTCAAAAGGTGGATGGCCTTTCTCAACAGCAGATCAAGGATGGCTCATTTCAGATTGTACTGCAGAAGGGCTCAAGGCAACTAACTATTTATCATATACAAGTTGACCATCCATTCTATTGCTTCTGTTTTGTTCACCATTAACACACCTTATTTTCTTGTTATTAGGCTGCACTCTTGCTTTCAAAATTGCCATCAGATATTGTTGACGAGCCATTGGATGCAAAGAGATTTTATGATGCTGTCAATGTTATTTTATCTTTACAGGTAATGATTCGTATTGTGAAAACCTTGTGCCCCACTGGTGTTCGCTTGTATTTGTGTTTTGTGTGGTGAATATTACACTACTATTAGCATCTTTATTGTTGTCTGTTGAATTATTTTGAGCATAACATGGATCTAAATCCTTCTGAATGTCTGAGAAGTTAATTTCATTATATCGATGCAGAATTCAGATGGTAGTTTTGCAACATATGAACTGACAAGATCCTACAGCTGGTTGGAGGTACCCATGCGCTTCTTAATTAAAATGATTGACTGTAACCACCGACTATTATCACACTCCCTATTAATAATTATTTAGTTTATTAGATTGCTATTGGTGCTTTCGGCATCCTTGAAAAACTGCTATGACCACTCCAAATGACACGAATACTCTTATGGATACCAAACCATTCTAAACGAAACAGTTGATTTTAGACTAACCTTCCCGTATGCACATTTATACACACCTCATTTCCCAATAAAAATGTGATGTAGTTACAATAATTTAATTTTTATCACCAGAAATCATTTAATCTGACATTTATATATGTTTTTATAACCCCACTTTCAGTTGATCAATCCTGCTGAAACTTTTGGTGACATTGTCATTGACTACCCGTAAGATATCATCCGTACCTCTTTTCTGAATCTTTTTGTTAAGTTGGGAATCTATAAGGCTTGTTTACCAATTTGATATGATCTCTCAGATATGTAGAGTGTACTTCATCTGCAATTGATGCTCTGGTGGCATTTAAGATATTGTACCCTGGGCATAGGCAAGAAGAAGTACAACGTTGTATTGATAAAGCTGCCGCCTTTATCGAAAAAATACAAGAACCAGATGGTTCATGGTTTGTTTTTCACCTTATTGTTATAGTTATAGAATCCTATGTGCATTCTTTTATATATATGCCATGCTCTCGGGTACTTCATTGGTAATGCACAGTTTATGCTAAAGAAAAATTTATGCACATGCAACTTTGCCAATCTAGAATTTGATTAAAACGTTTTACAAAATGTTGACTAGGTACGGTTCCTGGGGAGTTTGCTTCATATATGGCACATGGTTTGGAGTGAGAGGATTGAAGGAACTTCTCTAACTGCTTGAGCATTCGCAAGGCCTGTAACTTTTTATTGTCTAAGCAACTTGCTTCAGGGGGATGGGGAGAGAGCTATCTCTCTTGTCAAAACAAGGTAAAACTGAAATTCAGTTAATAAGTGAATACAAATGTTAAAACTGAATTATTTCTATTAGTCCACGCTTTCATCAATATGTTAATGTTTTCTATGTAGGTGTATACCAATCTTGAGGGGAATCGATCTCACGTTGTAAATACGGGATGGGCTATGCTAGCTCTCATTGATACTGAACCAGGTATAAACCCAAATTCACTGCCGATCTTTATCATTTTATTTTATCTTTCTGATGTTTTTTCAAGTTGAATTAAAATGAAGAAAGCAAAAGAAAATGTTCTCAATCATGCAGAGAAAAAAGTGTATGTTAAATCTAAATATTCCAATAAATTTAGAAAATGACCATGGCATCGAAGAATAAAAATTACCAAATAAGATCCAAGGTTTATGGAATGCCCTAATAGAACGAAAACTCGGTTGTATAGGCCTAATTATAAGGTATCTCATAAAATAGCTTATTAAATACTTGTTTCCTATAGTAGCTTCTAACATCATGTGTTCCTAAACTTCCCTACAAGCTAGTGAATATATGTTTTCATTCCTAGCTTCGACACAAACTTCTTAAAGTCAGAGTTACTTAGTACCTTTGTAATAATATAAGCAACATAAACATGGTAGAATAGCAATCATACCATTTCGTTGTCAAATCATCAAGGATGATTTGTGGCTCAAGTAGCTTCTTCCTTAGCCATCTACCAGAATTCGGTCCCTAGCTTCTGAAATATCGACACTTCATTATGCTCATTGATCCCTTGGATGCTATACCAAGAAACCGCATTTTGTTTCATTTTCTCAATATAATAAGGTTTCCGTTGATAAAAGGTGTGTTATCACGAAGTTGATCTTCCATCAATCATTGATTGTAAGTCAAAGTATTAGACCTATGGTTCTTTGATATATAGCATTGGACTCTATAAGCTCCTAGTAAATAGAGTGTGCGTAATGGCATATAAAACTACATAGGAGCTGCCTACATGTTCTCCACGTATTTAGTGATTTTAAAATTGTCATAGGCGGAAGTTATGTTAGAGATGATGTGTACTTCAAATCTAGAGTACTTGTCATTTTCAGGTACCGCTAGTACTCTACTTACTTCCTTCCAGTGTTTCATACATGGATTGACAATATACCGTCTCAGCTAGCTTATACAATGAATGTAATGATAGGTCGGCTGTTTGAGCAAGGTTCACGTTCAGTTTCACACTTGAATAAAAATGAGTTTTAATCTCCTTAATGTTCAAATTCTAAAACTTTGTCATAAGTTTCTCTAGCTAGTGGGATTGACTTCAAGATATATCATACTATATGTCATTTTCACCTTCATACCAAGAATGATATCTACTCCTAACTGTTTAATCTTCAAGTTCAAAGATATGTATTTCATTTACTTAGAAATACCATATAGCTCAGTTCTAATGATCAACGTATCATTGACATAAAGTAATGATTGTGTATTCGGTCATGCATTTGGTATAAAACTATAAATATACATGTATAATGATTTAATAAGTCTACATACTTTGTTCATGTTTGGGTATCACAAACCATTTTGGTTCCTCTAAATAAGTCTCCTCATTTAGATATCAAATTAGAAAGCACGTCTTCACATCCGTTTGATGAATCTACAATCCTTTCACGTATAAGATTGTTATACTATTTCCAATAAAACTAATTCTAGCAACCATAGAATAGGTATCGAAGTAGTCGATACCTTCTCTTTGCACGTATCCTTTATCAATTTATTTTTCTCTATAGGAAGATATGGATCCATCTAGATGACACTTTCTTTTGAAAATCCATTTGGATTCTATTATGTTCTTTACCTTGGACATAACAAATAACTCCTAAGTTCCATTACCCATAATTGAATCTATTTCATCATTGATAGCTTCCTCCTAAAAAGGATCATCCTTAGAAGACACGTTTGCAATAAAGGTCTTCGGATCCTAATCCCAGATAATGGAGAAATGACTAATATCTTTACTTTCTTTTGAGACCCTTAAACTAATTAAGAGATATTTTTCCTCCTGGATTCTCCTATTTCCTAACCCTTGTCCTTCTCATTGGTTCTTTTATAAAAGATTGGATGATAAGTACTTAGAGTTGTTATGGAGTTTAAATTTTCATCATCTTTTGAAAACTTGTCGTCGAAGAATTTCACATGTTTGGGCTCTACAACAACACTTGATTTAGTATCAAACAATTGTTGGACTTTGATGTTATGATCATATCCAATGATTCTCTTAATAGCTCGAGCTCCCAATTTCGATCATTTTGGATCAAGTTTACAATAGTAGGCAACATACCCCCACACTCTCATATAGTCCATGTTTGGTTTTCATCCTTTTCGACTAGGGTCTGGTTATTTCATCCAAACCATTATGTTAGAGAATAAAAAGTGAAGTGTATTCATGTTTGAAACCATTATATCTTTAGATTGTGTCAAACTATCGATTGAAATATCCTCTGTATTTGTCTGAGCGAAGGATTTTTACGTGTTCCTCATGCCTGATTTTTCTACCTCGACCTTATAGAGTTTATATGCATGAAAAGTTTCATCTTTAGATCGCAACAAATAAATGTAAATAACAGCCTGAGTCTTCAAAATTGTAAAGACATACCACTTTCATTCTTGAGTAAGTAATGCATTTGGTTAACATATAACCAAATGGATCAACTCTAGCAAACTAGTAACACGTTTTACCCATGGAAATTGTTTATTTGTAAACTTCTATCTATTTTACACAAGTTTTAAATTTATCAAATTCTTTATCATTCAATTTAATCATAATATTAGTTTGCATTTTTTTTTCATATTTGTAATATTTATCTGTGCTAAAAGGTTGTGACTAAAGAAATATAAAAGGATATAGAATAAGAAAAACATAATTTCATTAAAATAAAAAACGGTGTCAGCATTTCCTTTAAAATAAGAAACATCGGTACTCTCATTATATCTAGAAATACCCTTGTTATCATTAATATCAGTATCGTCAATAGAAAAATCATGCCCATATCCTCCATGACCTTAAGCTCTTTCATCTAAAGCAAGCTGATATATTACATATGTGATTCTTTCTTAAACAACAAATGGGTTGTTTTTAGTGAACTTTTCATAAACATTCTCGATCACAAGCTTGTACCCATTCTTGTCAAAGTTATCTACCGACACCCATCCCTTTAAAATCCCAAAAACATTATGCAACATATATTATAGGATGAGTATGCGACTATACATGAAGTTTTGTTGTGGCATGCCAATGCTAAACCCTTATTTCATGGCCATTCGCAAATATCACCAATGTCCCTTCTTAAATGGTATCATAAGTCTAGAATTCTGGCTCGCTTCCTTAGACATGCATAGTAGCACTTGAAGATATGGATAAACCTACGGCTTCCACCGCCCGCATACAATAGGAGATCATGTCGACTCTTCCAATACCCATGTTCTCCATTAAGTGGGCGATCTCTCAACTTCTTTTGTGGAGCTATGTGTAAGACAATATTTTTACATGGGAACTATCGTGCATAACATTAGTAGAAAAACTTGTGCACAGAAGTGTTTGGAGAGTTAGAAGTGTCCACTACCTTCAAGAAGTGGAAAGTTTTTGTGAAGAATGAAACATATCTCCTAGTGAAGTACCAAAAGTCATAGAATGGGAGTAAGTATAGTAGTAGAGAGTTTGTTGATTACTTCACAGAGTAGGTTATTTGCATGTTGATGACGGTTCCTGAGACTCTGTAACATAATGGTATTGCAAAGAGGATGAAAAAACTCTAACTAAAAGGGAAAAAAGCATGAGATTACAAGCATGGCTCTCAAAGATGTTTTCAGAAAATGCACTCAATATCACATCATATCAAATAGACAAAGAACCCTCTGCCCCCCATTGGGTTTAAAATCCTAGAAGACAAATGGAAGGATTGAGAAGTTACTCTCACACACTTAATAGTTTTCGAATGTGTTTCATTGACAAAATAAAAGACATCAAAAGAAACAAGTTAAAAGCAAATGCGAAGAAGTGATTCTTTATTGGCTACAGGTTGGATGACATAGGATAATGTTTTTATGATAACAACAGTAACAAGATTATCTGCAGTTGGGAAGTGACATTCAATGAGCAAGCATTATATAAAGATGGTCTAGTTGTTTCTTCATGTTAAAGAAGGAAATCCGAAGTAGGAACCAAGTGTTGTTTGCAGAGACTTTAGATGAAGACATTGTTAAGCCTCCGAATAAGGCAAAAATAGGAAGATGATATAGAAGAAGTGGGATCTTATAAAAGGAGGAGGAATATAAATTGAGTGGGAGAGGTGAAGAATAGATAGTTGCATATAGTGAATCCATAGTCTTAGAGTCAATAGCTACAAAATATGTAGCCTTTAGAGGATTCTATAGATCAACTCGTATAAGCATACCTCTAGTGAGATATCCCTCATCAACAAACTTGTTATTAGTAACAGAAAATAGGAAGCCAGAGACTTACTCATAATCCTTGAGGATGAAGAGTTCCATATAGTGGAAGAATGATATTGAAGATTAGTTGCATTTGTTTGAGAAGAACAAGACTTGGTCTCTTCTCAAGTTACCACCAAAGAATAAGGCACTATAGAATAAGTGAGTATTCAGGGTGAAGGACGAAGCAGATTGAAGCAAGATATACAAGACCGAATTGATGGTCAAGGGATTCCAATAAAAGGAGGGGGTTGATTACACCATATATTATCTCCATTTGTAAAAATTAACACAACCAATATGGTCCTTTGTATCGTGGCTTCACAAGATTTACATCTTGAGAAATTAGATGTGAAGAATACTTTTGCTTCATGGTGACCTTGATGAAGATATCTACATAGCATAGCCATAACATTTTCAAACTGCTAAGAAGGAAAACCTAGTGTGTAAACTAAACAAAATCCTATATATGATAGAGAAAAGCTCCAAGGCATTATTGGTACTTGAAGTTTGATGACTTCATTAGAAGGAATAGGTATAGAATAAGTGATAGCGGTCACTATTGCTACTATCATCCTCTTGCTTTATATTAATGATATGTTGGTTGTGAGGTTCGACATAAAGAAAATAAATAAGTTAAAGCGACATATGTCTAGAGAGTTCAACATAAAGGACCTAGGGGTTGGAAAGCAAATACCAGGCATGAACATAATCAAAGACAACATTGCTGGTACTTTGAAACTATCACTAGAAAAAGTATATCTAAAACGTTTTGGAAAATTTCAACGTATCAAATGTGAAGTCCATAAGAAAACCTCTTCGGAGTCACTTAAAGCTCTCAAGGACTCAATACCTAAATATCATAGAGGATAAAGCTAAAATTGTGAAGGTTCCTTATGCATTTATAGTATGTAGCTTAATATACATAATGGTGTGCACCAGAACATATATTTATCATGCAGTGGGAGTATCTGATTTATGTCCAATCTAGGGATGGAGCATTAAGAAGGAGTCAAATGGTTGCATCAATATTTGAAGTGTAACGTCCCAAATTTCAAACCAGATTTTCATTTTAAATTTAAAAAATTATTCCAATTTCATTCTCAAAGATATATAAATAATAATTTGTTATTAGTTAACAAGCCATAACCAAACCACAACAACAAAATATAGTAAATCAAGAATGTAGGAATATCTAAAACATATATCCATGGATGCAATCCAATCTAGTCGTTCCCTTCCCCTTGCTACCGGAACAACCTGAAACATTTAAACTTAAACCAGATACCCATGTGAATGCTATCATACCATCATAGTCTGACACTCACTTTCATTTTTGTAGTACCACTGCAGCCTTTCTTACTATGATCCCACAATAGTCTTTCATACAATTGTTATGGTACCACCATAGTCTTTCATATAAGTGTTATGGTACCACTATAGTCTTTCATACAAGTGTTATCGTACCACCATGGTCTTTCAAACAAGTTTTTTGTGTACCACAATAGTCTTTCAAACAAGTGGTATGGTACCATCATAGTCTTTCACGCAAAAGTCATAAAGACAATCTAGCATACCATGACACCTGGTGTTCTACATAGTATAGTGAAAAGACTTACCTAAATCAAATAGTTGAATCCTAACTACTCGAACTCTCAAAGAACCAGCTACACAAAACTCCTAAACCAAACAGTGGTTAACAGACTACAACTTCCTATTAGACAAAAACTCAAACTGGTTAAAAGGCAACAGCCGATAGGGATGGTGTTTCGTCTTTATCGAGTGACATGTCAGAGATGCCCAAGCTGCCTCTCATTATGGTGTTTTGTCTTCACCACGAGACTTGAACCCTCAACTCCTTAAGCGAGAGACAAATTTTCAAACGTTTTGATACTGCTAGACCAAAGACACTTAGGTAATTAAATTATAATATTATCTTATAAAAAACTAGAACATGTACTTTTTAGTATAATGTTATCTACATTTTCTTAGTTTTTATTATGATTAAATTTTTTATATTGGTAAACTTATTAAGTTTAATTAAATCATGTATATATCAAATTTAAAGAACATATTATATAGATATATAATATAAAATACATTGATATTAAAAATCACTTTCATTCATTCTGATCTTGATATTGACATGTAATTCAATTATTATCTTGCTTATTTTAATATATATCTTATTTATTTATGCATATATATTGTCTTTTGCCTTTTTATACTGTCTCTTATTTCACTCTTTTGCTTTTCTTCCCGTCGTAATTCATGCAACTAGTTAGAAATAAAATCAAGACCGAAAATGATACTATTTATAAAAATCATAAATGGTTCTTTTCATCAGGGTGGAGGGAATCGTTGTTGTCGTGCCCTCCAACCCGCTAAAGTTTTTGTTCTCGAAGTGGAGGGAATGATGATGTTCCTAACGAACAATCTAAAACATTTAAACTTAAAACAGTAAGCACAAAGCTTAGTCGGTTCTCCAAAATACCAGATACCCATGTAAATGCTATGATACCATCATAGTGTGACATTCACTTTCGTTGTTGCAGTACCGTTGCAGTCTTTCTTACTATGACCCCACAATAATCTTTCATACAACTGTTATGGTACCACCATAGTCTTTCATAGAAGTGTTATGGTACCACTATAGTATTTCATGCAAGTGATATTGTACCACCATAGTCTTACAAACAAATGTTATTGTACCACAATATTCCTTCAGACAAGTGTTATGGTACCATCATAGTCTTTCATGCAAAAGTCACAAAGACAAACTAGCATACTATGACACCTGGTGTCCTACACATTATAGTGAGAAGAATTACCTGAATCAAAGATCTGAATCCCAACTACTCGAACTCTCAAAGAACCAGCTACATGAAACTCCTAAACCAGCAGAGGTTAAACCTCAAACTACAACTTTAAACCTCCCATTAGACAAAAACTCAAACCGGTAAAAAGTCAACATCAATGGTCAAGTCAACAGTCAACTAGTCCTCACATTGCAACCAGCTCCCTTGGTCGCGTCGCGACCACTAAACACCAAAACAGTCATGATTTCTCATCAAGACTCACAGCTCTGTATACACAATCACTACATCGCGACATAAGTCCAAAAAACTTGATCCATTAAGCTCTTAATCCTTCAAATACAAAGCTTAAAATCTCAGAACTGATGCTTCTAGTTATTTCCATGGATAAAATTTCTAACTTTATCTATTTCCCATGTCCAATCAATCTAGATCTAAAATCTTAACTCTCTAAAGGACCAAAATGACATGCATGGCTTGGAATGACTACAAGCACTCAACTTTCTCATACTTAAGGGTCCAGAAAACAAGCATAACTTGTTCTAGGATTCTGGAGTCACTCCCACTCCAAGAATCATAACTTTAAATGACCACAACCTCAAGAGAATTCTAGATATACACAAAAGAAACATAATGGTGGAAGCTTTATACTCATAAAATGTTCAGAAGAAGATTAACTTGCTGGAACTCAAAGGAATCACACACCAAACACCACTTCTAGCTTTGTTCTCCTTTGATCTTCAGAAAAAGGACACCAAAATCACAAAAATTATCAATGGGGGCTAGGGTTTAGATGAGGGTACATTTTTAAAGTAGGATGTTGCTCAAAATGGTAAACCCTAGGTATTAGAACCTTTAAATACGACCCAAAACTCAAAGATTAGGGTTTTCACTTTTCAACGGTGCCATGTCGCGAGCAAGATGCATGACCGCGTCATTACTATCGACGTATCTCGCATTGCGATAAGTTACCACCATGCCACAATCCGATGAAATCTCCAAATCCAAAACTTAAGATAAAGTAACTCAATCTACAAACATACTTGGAAAACAAGTGTTACATGAAGGGAACTATGTATGTTATGTTATGTTATGTTAGGTTATGTTAGGTTATGCTATGTTATATTGTGTTGTGTTGTGTTGTGTTGTGTTGTGTTGTGTTGTGGTGTGGTGTGGTGTGGTGTGTTGTGTTGTGTTGTGTTGTGTTGTGCTGTGTTGTGTTGTGTTGTGTTGTGCTGTGATGTGATGTGATGTGATGTGTTGTGTTGTGATGTGCTGTGTTGTGTTGTGTGTTGTGATGTGTTGCTATGTTATGTTATGTTATAAGAGGTATAAGAACATTCTTGAAGGTTTCCCTGATGTTGACCTGCGGGTTTTATGGATTCAATAAAGAGTAGTACGTGTTAGGTATTCATAGTTGGCACTGCAACCATTTGGATGTCAATACTACATAAAAGTGTTTCTCTTTCAATTTTCAATTACTGAAGAAGAATAGCAGAAGCCAATAAGAGTTAATTTGGTTGAAGAACTTCCTATCAGAGTTAGCTTGAATAAATAAAATTGTACATTACATTGTGATAATCAGAGCGTAGTGCATCTTGCAAAATTCATGATATTCCATTCAAGAACGAAGCATATCAAGCGGATATATAATTGTATCAGATAACTGATCTGCAAAGGTGTACTCAACCTGATGAAAACCTTGGTGCAAAGAATCCCATGGATATGTTCACCAACGTTCTTACTTTGGAGAAGTTGAATCTTTGTATGGATTCATGTCTACTTATATATTTCAAAATTCAAGACTTATAAATGAGTGTCATAACTAGAGATAAATATTAGGGTTATATCTTGAATGGCAGCAAGATTCGTGCTCAGCCTCTAAGTGGGAGATTATGTGTTGTAAATTTTGATTCTAATATGGAGTGCTAAGTGAATCTACATTGAGCAGTGTGGCTAATTGCATTTAGATGTATCTCTCAGTGCAAATAGTCATTAGCATAATGTAGTGGAAACACAATTAGCAGTGTTTTAGCGGGTAGCGTCAACAGTCTGAAGCTGGATGCATAAGTTGTAACAGCCCAAAACCGGATAAAATTTTTCATTGTTTAAATAGGATATTATAGTGATAAATTGCTTCCAAATCCATTACAGAATAAACATGTTTAATTATCAGAGTAACAATATCACTAAGTACGGAAAATAGTGGGGAGTGAATGCTGCACCATCAAGGCGGGCCCTTCCCTTTAGCACCGGAAGTACTTGAAACCACAATACAAACTGTAAGCAAAAGATTAGTGAGTTTCCCAAATACCACATAATATACAATCGCAACATACCACACAACATACATATGATTGCCATGGGCTACCCACATGGTCTTTTCCCTGGAATACCATGGGCTACCCCTATGGTCTGACATCTACATGCCATGGGCTACCCCCATGGTCTTCCATGCCATGGGCTACCCCTATGGCCTTCCATACAAGTGCCACGGGCTACCCCCGAGGTCTTTCAGTCAAACAAACACATAGACAACTATCATTCTGCATGTCAAGTAATGGGTCGGCATTAGTGACTTCGACCCATTGATATAGTGAGAAGACCTACCTCGGTCTGCTGGTAAATACTGACTGCTCGGCCACCAATACGACAATCTCACACTAAATATACATAAATTACCCTAATTAGAATTAGGTCACAGACTCAAGACATGGGCCAAAACCATAATTCCAACTCCTAGAATATGCCCAATTTCACCCATCCATAATAGGCCTAACCATATTCGGCCCATCCATAATAACGGGCTCCATGGTTCAAAAGGTCCAAACCATTTCACGCAAGGCCCACAATAGAAAACTAGGCACATCTATCCTAAACATGCCAAGGTCCATAACTAGTTAAGGCCCAAAAAGTCCCAAAAGTCCAATACTTATCCAACAGCCTACTGGGCGTACGTGTAGCGTGATCATCAGTACGCTTAGCGTACTCGATCATCAGGCAGTACACGCAGTGTATGTCTTAGTAAGCCCAACGTACTAAGTTGTTAAGCATATTTAGCCATTAAGTTCTTAATCCATGCAATCACTTTGCCAACTTCCAGATCTTGGTCATTTAAGGGGTCCTAGGGCATAAAGTTGGCAACTTTATACCTTTGCATGCCTTATGGGAGCCTAACATCCCATTTTGTCCATTAAGACTTACTTTACATACCTATACTCATGCATGGTTCCATAACAACCTTCAAGATAGCATTTTTATGCCTCTAACACACCAAAGGGACTAAGATCTAGCATTACAAGCTTCTGGAGTTGCTCAAACTCACAAAAGAGAATCCATGGACCAAAAATGAGCTTATGAACAAACCTTAACTCTAAGTATCACAAGGATGAACAAGGTTGGAGCTTTTTACCTCCAAAAGCCTCCTAAGATGATGTAGATGCAGGATCTTGAAGCTCAACCACGTCCAAGGCTTGCACACCAAGTTCTTCTTCTTGTAAACACGCCAAGATGGGCCACAAGGTCACTTTCAAGCTCAAAGATCACACTCCAAAGCAAACTAGGGTTTTAGGAACGTTTAGAGGTGTGGAGGCTGATAATGGAGAAGGTCCAAAGGTCATAAATGAGCTTAAATAGGGCTTATGCCCGAAAAATTAGGATTTTGCTTTTTGGCCACGTATGCCCCTCGTACATCTTCGTACGCCCCGCGTACATGGTTCAAGTACGCGATCCCTCCGCTCATGTTCGCTAAGCGTACGTATATGTACTCCCAATGTACGGAGGACCACCTTTTCAAAATAAACTATGATCCCAGGACTAAAGATAACATACCTGAATCCAAGTGTTACAACTCTCCCCCACTTGAATTAGACTTCGTCCTCGAAGTCTTCTGCCACAAGCTCATCAGGAAGATCCATTCGGTATGCAACCCTGCTAACACGAGCAGAAATCCTTAATGGACCAATAAATTGGGGACCCAGCTTGCCCCTCTTCCGAAATCGGATGAGACCTTTCCAAGGTGACACCTTCAGCAACACAAAGTCTCCCACCTGAAACTCGAGATCCGAACGGCGTTAGTCAGCATAACTTTTCTGAAGGCTCTACGCGACCCACAATCCGTCGCGTACCTGTTGAATCAACTCAGTGGTCTTAAGCAATACCTCAGTGCTTCCCATGACCCGATATCCGACCTCTCCCCAACAAACAGGGGTCCTACACCTTCTTCCATACAACATCTCTAATGGTGGTCGATCAATACTAGCATGATAACTGTTGTTGTTGGAGAACTCTTCCAGTGGAAGGTAAGTATCCCAACTCCCTCCAAAATCCAACACGCAAGCCCTAAGCATATCCTCGAGCGTCTGGATCGTCTGCTCGCTCTAACCATCGGTCTGGGGGTGGTACGCTGTACTGAAATGCAATTGAGTGCCTAACTCGTCATGGAACTTCCTCCAAAATCTAGAGGTGAAACGACCATCGCAGTTCGAGACCACATATACCCACACCCCGTTCCTGACTACCACCTCCCGAACATAGATATCAACTAACTTTTCTGTGGATATACTCTCATAAATTAGAATAAAATGTGGACTCTTGGTCAACCTGTCCACAATGACCCAAATAGAATCAACACCTCGTGCCATCCTAGGTAATTTGGTGATGAAGTCCATAGTAATCTCTTCCCATTTCCACATAGGGATGGGTAACGACTTCACCTTACCATGGGGTCTCTGGTGTTCGGTATTGACCTTCCTACAGGTCAAACACCGCTCAACAAACCAGGTGTCACACCCTGCTAAAGCGGAAACGCAAGATATGACAGCGATAAAGGTTTCATTGCAAAAGATAAAGATACATCACCATAGTAATAGTTAAAAGTTTACAACCCATAATTTAAACAAAACAAAATACAAGTTTCCCAAAATAACATTGTTCAAAAGTTAACTTCACAAAATAACTTCCACACGATGCAGCATGCTCTGTGATGATGAATCTTTATATCCACTTACAAATTATTTCCTGAAAAAGCATGTAAAACGAGCATCAACTATGAAAATAGTTGGTGATTTCACATGTTTACTAAATCAAGGTTTGGTATAGAAGTTTCCATAAATAAAATTATATTGCTAAAATGAGTTTTCAAGAATCGAAATAATATTCGTTGTTACAAGGAGCAAACAATTTCATTGCTAAGACAAGTATATAAGTTTTCAGTAATAAAAGTTTGTTGTTATAATGAGAAACAAAGTTCGTTGCAATAATAAGCATAAAAGTTTTGTTGCTAAAATAAGTATACAAGTTTCATTGCTAAAATAAGTATACAAGTGTCGCTGCTAACATGAGAATACAAGTTTCATATGTGCATAAAGATTCGTATGTGCATCAAGTTTCCATTCATGAGTTCACAACCCAAGCCTAATGACCGAATCGTGCCCTATTGACTACTATGTGTATCGCAAACATAGTGTATAAAATGGTAAAATGCACTCAAGCGAATCGTGCGAGTGAGGAGTTGTCTACCTCCTGATAATGTTATCCATAATAACCATAGGCTCAAAAGAGTTAATGAGTTGTGTCTACAGATTCCAGGGACTTAACCGCGATACAGTCCTCATGAATTAAAGTAACATACACATACATGAAAAATATAGCAACCAAGTTTATACGAGTCAAAATAAATACAACGAACATAAACAGTTTTTGGACATGCTTTTCCACCCAAAACATAAAAACCGAAAATAGGGGGAGTCGTGAATACTCACAATGTTTCAAGTAGGTACAAGTGGTTCCTCGGAATAAACCAACGCCTTACTACCGGGATCCTACTACATCAAACACACGCTAGTGAGTTTCTATGTCGAAATCTAATGCTAATATACTAAACTCTACATATAGAGAAATGCCAAAAAAATTGTTCTATTATTGGTTTTATATGAATTGGTTACAATTTTTCTGAAATGGTGAAATTTTATAACTCAAGTGACTAAGACAATTTTGGATACTAATTTTCCAGATTTTTGTAATATTAAGTGAGGGTATTTCAACACATTTAAAGGTGTTTTAAGCTCTTAAAAATCTAAAATATTATCAAACAGTTTCCAAAAATTGTCAAACCTTGTATTTTCATTCTAAATACAGTAGAGGTCTTCTATAAATTTTCCTTTGAATTTTTGATGTGATTAACTATTTTTCCAAATTTTTAAGCCTTCATAACAATATAAATTCATGAAAAATAGCATCCAAAGGATAAAAATTCCCAAACTTTTTATAATACTGCCATTAGACATACTTAAGCTGGGAAAAATTATAAAAATAGATTTCTAAACTGTTTAACCCAATTTTATGATTTTTGTGCATTTATTCTAATAAAAATGAAATAAATAGAAAACAGTTTCCAAAATTACCTAAACTTTTTCTATTACTGTTATTAAACATTATTAAGCTGGGGAAAATATAAAAATGGATTTCTAAACTGTTTAACCCAATTTTATGATTTTTGTGCATTTATTCTAATAAAAAATGAAATAAATAGAAAACAGTTTCGAACATTATCCAAGCTTTTTCTATTACTGTTATTAAACTTTATTAATCTGGGAAAAATATAAAAATGGATTTATAAACTGTTTAACCCAATTTTATGATTTTTGTGCATTTATTCTAATAAAAAATGAAATAAATAGAAAATAGTTTCCAAAATTACCCAAACTTTTTCTATTACTGTTGTTAAACATTATTAAGCTGGGAAAAATATAAAAATGGATTTCCAAACTGTTTAACCTAATTTTATGATTTTTGTGTATTTATTCTAATAAGAAATGTGTTTAAGTGTATATAATCTTGGGAAAACAGAAGAAAAATAGCATACCGGATAGAAAAATCATAAAAAAAAATTATTTAGCATCCTAATGTATTATAAGGTGTTCTGGTAAATTTTCATGAATTTTGGATGAGCAGAACTATTTTTTTTTGTTTTTAGTCCATTATAAATACAAAAATCGGGAAAAAATAGGAATGCATTATGAAAAATTCTGAAAATATTGTTCCGAGTCTTTCACCTCCGGTAGAAGCTGCGAAAAATTGTTAGATACCATTTTCACATTCTCTAAAGTGGTTTTATGATTTATTGGGACTAAACAAAAAGAAAATCGAAAGTCATACTAAACAGCAACAAAATTCGATGAAACTTAATGAGAGGTCATTATTCACCATAGGGGTCATCCACGAATTTATCTAGGATTTATAGACCTCAGAAAGTATTTTACATGATTGATGCCCTTGTTTTATTTTTAACAATTTTAATAAATGAAAGAAATGATAAAAACTCTTGGGATTTCTCAAATCCTCATACTATCTTCCTGGGATTCTGAGGAAATTTTATTTCGAACGGAAAAGGATTTTTAGATTTTTTATAAATAAAATCATTTACATGCACTATTAACAATGTACTTTGATCATCAAGCTCTTTAGCTTGGTGTTCATCACATGCATCACGGTTTGAAGACCATGCATGGACATATGTTGGTCATAGTGATGTTTTTAAAGGAAATAATTGAATGCATAAGGTATATGAACCTTTAAAACTTGTAAAAATCCGTATTTTAGGGTTTGACATAGGTTTTGGTCCTTGGATTTCACCATTAAACAACATGTATGTTGTTCTTGGGTGAAACCCTACCACCATCATCATCAAACTCGACATTCATGGATATGTTCATGAATGTTCATAAAGAATGGTGTAGAAGAATGAGTAGTACAAGAAAAACCTTTAAAACAAGAAAGAAAGTGAAGGAAAATGAAGGATTTTTGTGATTACCTTGAAGAACAACCTTGGAAGATGAAGATTTGAAGGTTGAGAGGTGTTCTTGGCTGGAGAATTTCGTGGGTTTGTAGAGTGGAAGAGAGAGTTTGAGTGTTGTAAAGAGTGGAGTGTGAGAGAGAGAAAGTGAAGAGAGATACGAAGTAAAAGAGAGATATGAAGTGAAGAAAGGAATTAATGACTGGAAGTTTTTGGGGAAAAGAGAGCATGGGGGAGAGGGTGGCGGATTTTATGAGTGTAAGAGAGGCCCTCTCTCTCCTAATTCAAACTAAATAAATTTTCCTTCAATTTTTATAAAACCCAAATTTTTATAAAAATGTCTCTTTATGTAATTCTTGATTTATTTAAGAATCTTTGTTTTTAGCTCATAAAATATGATTTTTGTTTGATAATTAAATTTTTATATCTTTAATTATATCCTATAATTTAATTATTTAAATTTGATATTAGGAGGTTCAAAACAAATCTTATAGAGTTTTTAGTTTTTAAAGTTTATAAATTTTGATTTTTGGGCTCTTTAGCGCTTTTGGAACTTTGTTAGATATTCACCATCATATTGAAATGAAATTAAAAGATTTTAATTTATTTTTAGGGTTTTATACCCTTTTTCAATTGTAACAATGTTTGAAGTTTATTCTAATTCGGGTATTGGCATTTCCTACAGTAGCTAGACAACTTACTAGAATTGTAAGGGTCAAGTATATTAGTCCTAGATTTTAGTTGGATCCTAGTTTATGCAAGATTATGACCTAATTTATACTACTAGACCATAGCATGATGTGCATATATGGTTTATAAAAAGATGCATGAGTCCGAGAATGTCCTGAATTTGACACTTGTCACAGTATCCCCCACTGAAAAAGAATTTCGTCCCGAAATTCATTATATGCCATCGTTTGTCATCGCATGGGAAAAGATGTGGATACTTTTCCTTCATGAAGCCTTCATGCTCCCAAGTGTACTTCAGCCCGCGTTTTGAGTTCCATCGAACTTTCACAATCGGAATCTTACTCCGCTTGAGTTGTTTCACCTCTCTATCAAGGATTTCTATCGGCTCCTCAATGAAATTCAACTTATCATTGATCTTGATTTCCTCCAGAGGTACTATCAATGCTTCGTCTGCTAAACATTTCTTAAGATTGGAGACATGGAATGTGTCGTGAATGGCGCTTAACTCTTGGGGTAATTGGAGTTTTCCCACTTCTTGATTGCCTCAATCTTAGCTGGATCTACATGAATTCCTTTTTCAGGTACTTGTGAATCTTCATGCTTGACACAATGTTTAAACTTCTTCCTGGATTTTCACCGTGCATGATAAGGGTTTCGTCATTGGGGAGAGGTACCCTAATGACCTTCTCATAACAACCAATATCCGCTCTATTCTTGGATAACCAATCCATTCCTACTATTACATCAAAACTACCTAGCTCTATGGGAATTAGGTCAATGCTAAAGAGTTTATCAGCTAAGTTCAAAGTACAACCTAAAATTATTTCATTAGCCCTAATTTCATACCCATCGGCAAGTTCATTATCATAAGTATTCCTCATCTTTCTCGATTTCAAGTCAACTAATGGTTTAAATGCTAAAGAAACGAAACTCATATCTGCTCCCGCATCGAATATTACAAATGCAAAGTGATTGTTTAAGAGGAACGTACTTGTAATCACTTCAGGGTTTTGACGAGCTTCTTCTGCACCAATCACAAAGGCTACACCTCTTAGTCGCCCACCTTGATTTCCTTGGAAATTTTGCCTAGCTTGGCCTTGTCCATTGTTACCAGGCCCCTGTTTAGTTTGGGACAAGCATTGCGGAGGTGATAAGTACTCCCGCACTCATAACATGCCCTTTTTTCATCCTTATTCAGCCTGCAATACTTGGCTATATATCCCGTTCGATTATATTTTCGACACATTATACATGCTCCTTCATGATGGAACCTACACTTATCGCATTTTGCATGCGGCCCAATGTATTGCCTTCATTCCTGAGTCCTCACTGGCTCTTGTTCCTGTGTTCTCACCATGAAATTCTTTGTGGTTTTCTGCTTCCTCCCTGAACCACCATCATTTTTCTTTTCTCCTTGATTTTCTATCTTTCTCTTTTCACCAGAGCTTCCCTTTACTGAATTCTTAGTCCGAATCATGTCGTTAGTCAATCAATTTGCCAAAGTCACTGCACTCTGAATGGTATTTGGGTTTGCTGAAGTAACCATTCCCCGAATCTCTGGTGCCAGACCACAGATGTAGCGATCTATCCGTTTCTCCTCAGGAGTGACCATGTGAGGCACCAACTTTGCAAGTTCATGGAATCGGACTGTGTACTTCTCTATCTGCGTTCCAACCATGGTATGATTCCAGAATTCAGATTCAAGCTTCTGAATTTCATCCTTGGGACAATACTCCTCTATCAGCATCTTCTTCAAGTCTTCCCAAGTTAGTTGATATGCCGTTGTACGACCTCGGGTTTGCACTAGGGTATTCCACCAGGTCAATGCCCTATCCTGGAGTAGACAAGTTGCATACTCCACTTTGTTGCGTTCGAGACATTTGCTAATGTGAAGGACTGACTCCATGCTGTCAATCCATTTCAGCAACCTGACCGCACCTTCTTTTCCATGGAATTCCTTAGGTTTACAGGCCATAAAGGACTTGTAGTTGCATTCTCTTTCATTGCTTCCCTGATTTCCTCCTCTACTTCCTTGGGTTGCATTAAGACCCACAGTTACTTGAGTAACAATGTTTGGGATCGCTGCCATGAGTTGTTGTGCTACAATTTGAGCAACATCGGGTGTTTCGTTTTGTGGGCGCCCGCGATTAGGCCTTCCTGACATGGTTCTAAGACAGAAGAGAAGGAAATACGTATAAATATATAAAATAATGTATAATATTTAGTTAACTACTATTTTTAAAACCATAAGTGTTGTCAAATTAATGGTTTGCATTATTACTATGCATATAGATTTGAGAAAGGAAAGAAAAAGAAAAATCTTTTTATTCAACCATTGACTAAATAAATTCTAGGATTTAATCTCATAGTAAAAGTTTTCAAATATAAAAATAAACTTTTTCATTACCATTTGAAATAGTTTTAAAACCAAAACAATACATCAATCCCAAAATAAAGTTTTAATGTTTTTCCCAAAAGACACCCTACATAGGTTTTCATTACATGATACAATAAAATACTAAAATCAGAACCAAATACGAATCGCTATCCCAACAAGAAACATCCACACCACAATCAGTAACAGCCCTCCAAACACATAACATGCGGTCATCGCACGACCTGCCACTCGTGTAGCAGCACTAGCAGTATCAGCAGCCTCCATCGAATGCTGAAACAGGATGTCCATCCCTGTCATCACTTCATCCAAAACCTCCTGATGCCCAACTATCACGGCAAGACTCTGTCGTAGGTCCGGTGCTATCCACTGCATTCTTCGGGACTCCTCCGGGGTCATACCTGCCTGCCTAACAGGTATCCCTATGACTCGCTGTGGTAGGGGTGGTCTCGGTCCTGCCATGTTGGGTCTCACCCTACTGGGTCCTGCTCCATCGAATGACATCCCCACGGGCCTAGAGACGTTCTTCCTAGCAGTGTGTCGGATACGAGGCCCAGAGGGTGGCGGCTGTGGTAACACCGATACAGGCGATGCCTCGCGTTGCCGACTCGGGGCGATGACGCTGCTGATCTCCACTGAGTCTCCCGTGTCTTCCATGTCTTCCGAGGGGTCTTCTTCCACCGAGGTGGGGGGATCACGTCGAGGGATAACAGTGACATAGCCGGACACATCAGCCGAGGGGGTAGCGCGAGAGGATGACGATGTCGACATAGTGGACTGAGACATAGTTTTAATGAGCTATGAAATAAATGACAATGCATGCCTATAATATGCAATGCTTACACACACAAAATTCACCTTTTTGAATTTTTGAAATAAAGTTTTCTCAAAATTTGGTTGAACATATTCCCATTATAATTAGCTCAAGCTTTGTATAAATCTTTCCTTAATTAAACATAGGTGATCAGGCTATGTTTAATTAAGGTCCAATAATACAACTCTCGACCTAATTACATTAGTAGTATGTTCGATGTAAAAGAAAATTTATAAATTTTGGTTATAGGTTGTGTTTTCTTAAAAGAAAGCTGATGTTCTCTATAACTTTAGCTCTGATACCATTTCTGTCACACCCCGCTAAAGCGGAAATGCAAGATATGACAGATATAAAGGTTTCATTGCAAAAGATAAAGATACATCACCATAGTAATAGTTAAAAGTTTACAACCCATAATTTAAACAACACAAAATACAAGTTTCCCAAAATAACATTGTTCAAAAGTTAACTTCACAAAATAACTTCCACACGATGCAGCATGCTCTATGATGATGAATCTTTATATCCACTTACAAATTATTTCCTGAAAAAGCATGTAAAACGAGCGTCAACTATGAAAATAGTTGGTGATTTCACATGTTTACTAAATCAAGGTTTGGTATAGAAGTTTCCATAAATAAAAGTATATTGCTAAAATGAGTTTTCAAGAATCGAAATAATATTCGTTGTTACAAGGAGCAAACAATTTCATTGCTAAGACAAGTATATAAGTTTTCAGTAATAAAAGTTCGTTGTTATAATGAGAAACAAAGTTCGTTGCTATAATAAGCATAAAAGTTTCATTGCTAAAATAAGTATACAAGTTTCATTGCTAAAATAAGTATACAAGTGTCGTTGCTAACATGAGAATACAAGTTTCATATGTGCATAAAGATTCGTATGTGCATCAAGTTTCCATTCATGAGTTCACAACCCAAGCCTAATGATTGAATCGTGCCCTATTGACTACTATGTGTATCGCAAACATAGTGTATAAAATGGTAAAATGCACTCAAGCGAATCGTGCGAGTGAGGAGTTTCCTACCTCCTGATAGCGCTATCCATAATAACCATAGGCTCAAAAGAGTTAATGAGTTGTGTCTACAGATTCCAGGGACTTAACCGCGATACAGTCCTCATGAATTAAAGTAACATACACATACATGAAAAATATAGCAACCAAGTTTATACGAGTCAAAATAAATACAACGAACATAAACAGTTTTTGGACATGCTTTTCCACCCCAAAACATAAAAACCGAAAATAGGGGGAGTCGTGAATACTCACAATGTTTCAAGTAGGTAAAAGTGGTTCCTCGGAATACACCAACGCCTTACTACTGGGATCCTACTACATCAAACACACGCTAGTGAGTTTCTATGTCGAAAGCTAATGCTAATATACTAAACTCTACATATAGAGAAATGCCAAAAAAAATTGTTCTATTATTGGTTTTATATTAATTGGTTACAATTTTTCTGAAATGGTGAAATTTTATAACTCAAGTGACTAAGACAATTTTGGATATTAATTTTCCAGATTTTTGTAATATTAATTCAGGGTATTTCAACACATTTAAATGTGTTTTAAGCTCCTAAAAATCTAAAATATTATCAAACAGTTTCCAAAAATTGTCAAACCTTGTATTTTCATTCTACATACAGTAGAGCTCTTCCAGAAATTTTCCCTTGAATTTTTGATGTGATTAACTATTTTTCCAAATTTTTAAGCCTTCATAACAATATAAATTCATGAAAAATAGCATCCAAAGGAAAAAAATTCTCAAACTTTTTATAGTACTGCCACTAGACATACTTAAGCTGGGAAAAATTATAAAAATGGATTTCTAAACTGTTTAACCCAATTTTACGATTTTTGTGCATTTATTCTAATAAAAATGAAATAAATAGAAAAAAGTTTCCAAAAATACCCAAACTTTTTCTATTACTGTTATTAAACATTATTAATCTGGGAAAAATATAAAAATGGATTTATAAACTGTTTAACCCAATTTTATGATTTTTGTGCATTTATTCTAATAAAAAATGAAATAAATAGAAAACAGTTTCCAAAATTACCCAAACTTTTTCTATTATTGTTGTTAAACATTATTAAGCTGGCAAAAATATAAAAATGGATTTCTAACCTGTTTAACCTAATTTTATGATTTTTGTGCATTTATTCTAATAAGAAATGGGTTTAAGTGTATTTCATCTTGGGAAAATAGAAGCAAAATAGCATACAGGATAGAAAAATCATAAAAAAAAATTATTTAGCTATCCTATTGTATTATAAGGTGTTCTGGTAAATTTTCATGAATTTTGGATGAGCAGAACTATTTTTTTTTGTTTTTAGTCCATTATAAATACAAAAATCGGGGGAAAATAGGAATGCATTATGAAAAATTCTTAAAATATTGTTCCGAGTCTTTCACCTGTGGTAGGAGCTGCAAAAATTGTTAGATACCATTTTCACATTCTCTAAAGTGGTTTATGATTTATTGGGACTAAACAAAAAGAAAATCAAAAGTCATACTAAACAGTAACAAAATTCGATGAAACATAATGAGAGGTCATTATTCACCATAGGGGTCATCCATGAATTTATCTAGGATTTATAAACCTCAGAAAGTATTTTACATGATTTATGCCCTTGTTTTCTTGTAACAATTTTATTAAATCAAAGAAATGATAAAAACTCTTGGGATTTCTCAAATCCTCATACTATCTTACTGGGATTCTGAGGAAATTTTATTTCGAACGGAAAAAGATTTTTAGATTTTTTTTATAAATAAAATCATTTACATGCACTATTAACAACGTACTTTGATCATCAAGCTCTTTAGCTTGGTGTTCATCACATGCATCACGGTTTGAAGACCATGCATGGACATATGTTGATCATAGTGATGTTTTCAAAGGAAATAATTGAATGCATAAGGTATATGAACCTTTAAAACTTGTAAAAATCCGTATTTTAGGGTTTGACATAGGTTTTGGTCCTTGAATTTCACCATTAAACAACATGCATGTTGTTCTTGGGTGAAACCCTACAACCATCATCATCAAACTCGACATTCATGGATATGTTCATGAATGTTCATAAAGAATGGTGTAGAAGAATGAGTAGTACAAGAAAAACCTTTAAAACAAGAAAGAAAGTGAAGGAAAATGAAGGATTTTTGTGATTACCTTGAATAACAACCTTAGAAGATGAAGATTTGAAGGTTGAGAGGTGTTCTTGGCTGGAGAATTTCGTGGGTTTGGAGAGTGGAAGAGAGAGTTTGAGTGTTGTAAAGAGTAGAGTGTGAGAGAGAGAAAGTGAAGAGAGATATGAAGTGAAGAAAGGAATTAATGATTGGAAGTTTTTGGGGAAAAGAGAGCATGGGGGAGAGGGTGGCGGATATTATGAGTGTAAGAGAGGCCCTCTCTCTCCTAATTCAAACTAAATAAATTTTCCTTCAATTTTTATAAAACCCAAATTTTTATAAAAATGTCTCTTTATGTAATTCTTGATTTATTTAAGAATCTTTGTTTTTAGCTCATAAAATATGATTTATGTTTGATAATTAAATTTTTATATCTTTGATTATATCCTATAATTTAATTATTTAAATTTGATATTAGGAGGTTCAAAACAAATCTTATAGAGTTTTTAGGTTTTAAAGTTTATAAATTTTGATTTTTGGGCTCTTTAGCGCTTTTGGAACTTTGTTAGATATTCACCATCATATTGAAATGAAATTAAAATATTTTAATTTATTTTTAGGGTTTTATACCATTTTTCAATTGTAACAATGTTTGAAGTTTATTCGAATTCGGGTATTGGCATTTCCTACAGTAGCTAGACAACTTACTAGAATCGTAAGGGTCAAGTATATTAGTCCTAGATTTTAGTTGGATCCTAGTTTATGCAAGATTATGACCTAATTTATACTACTAGGCCATAGCATGATGTGCATATATGGTTTATAAAAAGATGCATGAGTCCGAGAATGTCCTGAATTTGACAGTTGTCACACCAGGCAAGGTCCCTCTTCATACAGGGTCACCAGTGACTCAACCTCAAATCTCGATACATCTTCGTGGCCCCCGGGTGGATAGAAATCTTTGATTTGTGCACTTCCTCCAAAATTGTCTGTCTTACCCCACCTGATGCAAAAACCCAGACCCTGCCACATTGGGTCAATAACCCCCGTCTGTCTCTGACAAACAAAGGAATCTGCCCTCTAATCCGCTTAGTCTTCCAATTTTGCTTTTTCAATCCTTCAACCTGAGCCTCCTTGATTAAACCCATCAAGGGTGAAGTAACAGTCATCCCCAAAGAAATATCTCTGATCGATGATCACACCGCCTTACGGCTCAAAGCATCGGCCACCACATTGGCCTTCCCGGGGTGATACAAAATCTCGCAGTCGTAGTCTTTTACCACATGTAACCACCTCCGCTGCCACATATTAAAGTTCGGCTGATCCATCAAATACTTCAAACTCTTATGATCAGTGTAGATAGTGCATCGGACCCCGTACAAGTAGTGCCTCCAGATTTTGAAGACAAACACCACTGCCCCCAATTCCAAATCATGCGTGCGGTAATTCACCTCATGATGCTTCATCTGCCTTGAGGCGTAAGCAATCACATGTCTTCTCTGCACAAGGACAACTCCCAATCCCGAAATAGAAGCGTCGCAATACACCAAAAAATCATCCAATCCCTCAGGTAACGCAAGAATCAGGACCTCGCACAATCTCTGCCTCAGATACTCGAAGGCCAACTGTTGATATGGACCCCACCGAAAGGTCACATTCTTCTTGGTTAGACAGGTCAAAGGCACTCCAATCTTGGAGAGTCCTGAATAAATCTCCGATAATACCCCGCAGACGCAAGAAACTCTAAATCTCAAATGCGTTCTTTGGAACTTCCCAACGCATCACATCCTCAATCTTGGCCGGGTCCACCATGGTTGATGATGTGCCCCAAAAACTGCACCTCACGCATCCAAACCTCATATTTGGATAATTTAGCTTAAATCCTCTCCCTCCTCAAGGTCTCCAACATCTCTCACAGATGCTGCTCATTCCGCACCTTGGTCTTAGAGTAGACCAGAATATCATCAATGAAAACAATCATAGACTGATCCAACATCGTCCTGCAAACTCGGGTTCCTGAGATCCATGAACGCTCCTGGTGCATTGGTGAGCCCGAAAGGCATCACTACGAACTCATAATGACTATAACGAGTTCTAAAGGTCGTCGTTTGTACATCCTCATCCCGGATCCTCGTCTGATGGTATCCTGACGAAGATCAATCTTGGAGAACCAAGATGCACCCTGAAGTTGATCAAATAAGTCGTCGATCCTCGGAAGTGGGTAACGGTTCTTCAAAGTTAGGTTGTTCAATTCCGGATAATCGATACACATCTTGTATGACCCGTCCTTATTTTTCACGAATATGATCGGTGCTCCCAACGGGGAACTACTCGGACGGATAAAAACCTTGTTTAGAAGCTCCTGCAGTTGCGTAGACAACTCTTGCATCTCAGGTGGTGCTAGGCGATATGGCTCCTTGGCTATTGGATCTGAACCATGAATCAATTCAATCTGAAACTCAGCCTGCCTCTCAGGAGGCACTCCCGGTAACTCCTCGGGAAAAACGTTGGGAAAATCCCGTACAATGGGTACCTTGCTCAACTCCGACGTGGTGTCAGCCCGCGAATCTCAGACATAAGCCAGAAACCCAGAACAACCCTGCTGAAGAAGCCTCCTATCCCTCGCGGCTGAATAGAGTTGGCCCATGCGAAGATCTCTCACCAGTAGTGACTAGTTCTCCCCCACTTGGGTTTCGAACTCTCACCAGCTGCCGCTCACAATCAATCATGGCCCAATTGGGCCCCAACCAATCCATCCCGATGATCACTTTCAATCCCCTCAAGGGAATCGGTACCAAATCGATAGGAAACCTCTCACTGAACATGTTCAGAACACATCCTCGGAATACCCTTGCATCGCTCATAGTATGATCATCCGTAATCTCCACCTCCTGAGGGGAATCCAAAGTCCCTGGAGCGTCTCGAAACTTCTTGCTGAGCTCAAGAGATACAAAGGATCGGGTAGCCCCCAAATCAAATAAAACATGAGCTTACAACCCATTGACCAAAAAGGTCCCTATACAAGATCATAACAAACATAAGTATAACAAGAACACAGTAAAAGATAGAGATAAGTCACATACCAGTAACTACATCTAGCGCTGCTCGGGCTCACCGGTGGTCAAATGAAATGCTCTGCTCTTCACCGCAAGAACCTCCGCCATGCCCTGGCGGCCATCAGTAATCCTCAAGGTAGGCTGGCGCAGGCGCCACCACCGCTCTACTAGACAACCTCAGACAATCGGCTTTTTTATGGTCGGTCTGGTTGCAGTGAAAGCAAATCAAGCCCTTCTTGGGGCACTCCCTGCTCATGTGGCTCGCCTGACCAGGGCTGTAACATACCGAGTCTGCTACCCCACAGGCCCCGTTGTGTGGCTTGTCATACTTGGCACAACGGTCCCGAACCTACTTTCCTCTACTAGAAGTATCAGAGGTATTGGGCTTCTTGGCCTGACCCACCGCTTTCTGCACCTGCTCCGGCTTCCGCTTCGTCCGGAGCTCCAACTCGATTTCCCGCTCACGGGCCTTCTCAGTCATATCATTCAGGGTCTTGCAACCTGAAAAACTCACGAACTCCCTGATATCATCCCTCAACATAGCATGATATCTCGTCTTCTTCGTCTCCTCATCCGCAGCGTACTGCTGAACTAGCAATGCCCTCTCTCTGAATTTGGTGGTGATCTCCGTCATAATCTCCGTAGTATGGTGAAGGTCCTGGAACTCCCCTCATCAGCTGTTGTACCTCAATAGCCGATGCAAACTCCCGATCAAACCTCTGCACAAACTCCTCCCATGTCATCACTGTTACGCCCGTCGTCCCTACCTCACGGGTAACCTCCTCCCACCAGTCCCATGCTCGGTCCCTCAGCATGCAGGACACGAATCCCACCTTGGCCGCCTCGGGGAAAAATCTCGTGCGCTGAGCATTCTCCATGTCAGCGATCCAGCGTCGGCTAGAGATGGGGTCCTTAGCCCCAAAGAACTCAGGCGCTCCGCACACCTTGAACTCCCGAAACGAGGGAGTTCGAGTCCCAATCTGACCCGCGACAATCTCGGCTCGAAATTATCTTAGCCGCTCCTCCATGATCTCCATAATCCCCTCCTTGACGGTACCGAAAATCACCATGGTAGCATCAAGGATGCCACGAGTAACCTCGGCTGCGTTGAGCTCGTGCAACCTCTCATCAATCGATTCCTTACCAGAACCTGAGCCCAAACTAGATCTCGATCCCGAACCTGAACCTCCTCGAGTAACCATCACCATCCTCAACTGAAAGTACAACATAGAAATAATCGATAAAGAAGTTCGAAGGGATTCCTCCTCACTGCACTCCTTAGAGTTTCCAGATCTGCTCTTGTCTCGGGTACATGTCCTGTGCTTTTAGTAGTACGGGCCCAATACTACATTCTACACCTACCTGTACCTTCCTCAAGGTCATACCTGATACCTCTAATTCACCCAACTTTACTCAGAACATAACTCATACAACACAGCACACACACATATCCTAGACTCTTCTAGGATTTCTCAATCCTCATAGAACCAGAAATCTCAATCAACACCGCAAGTTGCCTTATGCATGAAAGTTATACATAAATAGAATCACATAGACTGACAAATAAAGTTTCTACCCTAAGTCCACAACCAAACTAGCAACAGGAAATGAGGTAGAGTCCTTCATTCTAGGGCTATGTAATCCTAAGCATATATAACTTTGAAAGTATACACTTAGCAAATAATAGAGTCAACATTGATTCTAAGAAATATATGGCATCGAATTTTCCTAGGCTATAAGGCATCACACAAATAAGGCAATTTTATCACATAATCCCTGAAGGTATCCTTAGCCCT
Organism: Lactuca virosa; assembly: GCF_052849685.1. Taxonomy (NCBI): domain Eukaryota; kingdom Viridiplantae; phylum Streptophyta; class Magnoliopsida; order Asterales; family Asteraceae; genus Lactuca; species Lactuca virosa. The sequence continues at coordinate 363,991,914 of NC_136429.1, read as the reverse complement.
GCTCTAGCATGTACTTCACCTATCAACATACTAGATGCAATACATAAGCATGGTTAATTTGGGAAACACTTATTTGAGCTCGGTCGATCGCACGCATTGCACTCTCCCTTTTACTTAAGAAAACCCTTTTTAGAAAAATTCGATTCTTTTTCTTTTGAAAAGATTATCATTTCCTTAGTTTGAGTTCTGACACACCTGGGGGTGTGCCCGAATCCCTCAAACCAAGGCTCTGGTACCAACTTGTAACAGCCCAAAAACCGGATAAAATTTTTCATTTTCAAATAGGAGATTACAGTAAGTGTGGAAAATAGTGGGGAGTGAATGTTGCTCCATCAAGTCGGGCCCTTCCCTTTAGTACCGGAAGTACCTGAAACCACAATACAAACTGTAATCAAAAGCTTAGTGAGTTTCCTAAATACCACATAACTTACAATTGCAAAATACCACACAACATGCATATGATTGCCATGGGCTACCCCCATGGTATTTTCCCTGGAATGCCATGGGCTACCCCCATGGTCTGACATCCAAGTGTCATGGGCTACCCCCATGGACTTCCATGCCATGGGCTACCCCCATGGTCTTCAATACAAGTGCCACGGGCTACCCCCAGGGTCTTTCAGTCAAAAAAACACATAGACAACTATCATTCTGCATGTCAATTAATGGGTCGACATTGGTGCCTTCGACCCATTGATATACTGAGAAGACTCACCTCAGCCTGCTGGTAAATACTGACTGCTCGGCTACCGATCCGACAATCTCACACTGAATATACATAAATTACCTAATTAGAATTAGGTCATAGACTCAAGACATGTGTAACGACCCAAATTCTCAAAGAAATTTTCATTTTTAATTAATAAAACACATTTACATAACCCATGAAATCCCAACATAATTGTTTTCAAATCAGTATTCATTACAACTTATTTAAAACATCAGAGTGTCCCCGAAACATGTCCGCGAAAGAGAGATAGAGTGCACGTCACGCCATCAAGCCTTGCCCTTGCCCTTGGCCTCAGATGTACCTGAAACAATTCTAAAAACTGTAAGCGGATGCTTAGTGAGTTCCCCAGAGCATACCACACATACAATTCAAATACCACACATCATACTAGCCCTAAGGCTACATACATCACATAAGTCATGCATACAACATATATGGATGCCCTGGAAACCCTCCAAGGTCTTACTACGGGTGCCTCGGGAACCCCCGAGGTCTTAGCCCATGTGCCTCAGGAACCCCCCGAGGTCTTTACCGAAGATGCCTCAGAAACCCTCCAAGGTCTTATATCCCGGTGCCTCGGGAACCCCTCGAGGTCTTTCACGCAAATGTCACAAAAAAACAAGCGTAACACATCACATAACAATTAATGGGCCGGCCTTGGTGCCTTAGACCCATTGGCATGGTGAGGAGACTCACCTCTGTCTGCTGAATACAAAAGTTGTTCTCTTAACAGTCCGTAACCTCCCGTGCTGAATAATAATAATAAACAATGTTAGGACTTTAATTTATCGAAGGAAACCCAAAACTCCAAACCCCTCCATGAGGCCCAATTATCCATTCCTTGTTAATGGGCCCAAAGTTCAAGTCCAAAATCCTTAATGGGCCTCTTGGCCCAATAAGGCCCAATCAATATGGCCATGGTCCCTAACAAATGATATGACTCATAATTCCCAGAATATCATCATGCCCAACAATCAAATGAGGCCAAAAAGCTCAAAGGCCCAAAACAGATTCGGCCCAACTGTGATGAGTACGCTTGGCGTACCATCCTGGTACACGTAGCGTACTTGGGTCTTGGGTACTACGCGCGGCGTACACTGGGTTACACCCAACGTACAACCAGGTTAAGCACTTTCTCCATTAAGTGCTTAATACGCAATTTCTTTACGTCAAAAAGTCAGATCTAAGCTTGATAAGACGTCCTAAGGCATAAAGTTGGCAACTTTATGCCTTTGCATGCCATAAATGCACCCAACACCCCCATTAAGACCTTTCCAAGGCTCTTAACCCATGCATGAGGTCCAAAACCCCACCAAGACTCCATTTTTATGACATTAAGGGACCAAGGGACCTCAGATCTGCCATTCCCATCTTCTGTAGTTGCTAAAGTCACAAATGGAGGTCCAAAATCCACAAAAGGAACAAATCTAGAAAACCCTAGCTAGATCTAGAGACTGAAGAGGAAAGGTGCAAGCTTTTTACCTCCAGAAGCTTTGCAAGGTGACCAATATGCAGATTCTTAAAGCACCAACTTGAACCAAGCATGTTTGACCACCTCTTCTTCTTGGAATGAACACTAAAAGGCCACAAATGCACTCTTTAAAGCTCTAAAATGGTCTCACAAGTTTCTATGGAGTGTAGGGACGTTCTAAGGCTTTGGAGGCTCTCTAGGGTTAAGTCCAAGAGACTTAAGGTCGCTTAAATAGGCCTCATGTCCGAAAATTAGGGTTTTGGACCCCTGACACGTACGCCCAGCATACTGCTGGTACGCCCAGCGTACGTCCAACTCCTCCGCGACCAACCATGCATAGTACGCTAAGCGTACACTTAAGTACGCCCAACGTACGTAAAGGACCAATTATGCTGAAATGTAAATTCTTGAGGGTTTCAAGTCATACCAGATTTAGGGTGTTACAACTCTCCCCCACTTGAACTAGACTTCGTCCTCGAAGTCCGTAGCTGTAAACAGTTCAGGGTAATGCTCCCGCATCTCCTCTTCCGGCTCCCAAGTCCATTCGGAGCCCTTCCGGTGCTGCCATTGTACCTTTACCAACTTCACTTCTTTGTTCTGAAGACCCTTCGTCTTCCCATCTAAGATGGCGACCGGCTTCTCGACATAATTCAGGCTCCCATCCACCTGAATGTCATCCAAGGAAACAACTGCGGACTCGTCAGCAACACACTTCCGAAGCTGAGACACGTGGAAGGTACTGTGAATCTGACTAAGCTCCTCAGGGAGCTCTAAGTGATATGCCACCTTGCCCACCCGGGCCGTGATCCTGAACGGGCCTATGAACCGAGGCCCCAACTTGCCCCTCTTTCGAAACCTGGTAATCCCTTTCCAGGGCGACACCTTCAGTAATACAAAATCCCCCACCTGAAACTCGAGATCTGAACGCCGTCGGTCAGCATAACTTTTCTGACGGCTTTGCGCGACTCACAACCAGTCACGCACCTGTTGAATCAGTTCAGTAGTCTCAAGCACTACCTCAGTGCTCCCCATGACCCGGTGTCCAACCTCGTCCCAACACACTGGGGTCCTGCACCTCCGACCATATAACATCTCGAATGGAGCTTGGTCAATATTGGCATGATAACTATTATTGTACGAGAACTCTGCCAGTGGGAGGTATGTATCCCAACTCCCTCCAAAATCCAGCACGCATGCTCGAAGCATGTCCTCCGGCGTCTGGATCGTCCTCTCACTCTGAACGTCAGTCTGAGGATGATACGCTATACTGAAATGTAGCTGAGTGCCCAGTTCCTCGTGGAACTTCTTCTAAAACCTGGAAGTAAATCGGACATCCCTGTCGGAGGCCACAGACACGGGCACCTCGTGTCTAGCCACCACCTCACGTACATAAATATCTGCCAACTTCTCCGCGCATATACTCTCGGAAATCGGAATAAAGTGGGCACTCTTTGTCAGTCTGTCTATGATCACCCATATAGCGTCCACTCCCCTCGCCGTCCTAGGCAACTTCGTGATAAAGTCCATAGTGATCTCTTCCCACTTCCACATGGGAATGGGTAGTGGTTGAACCTTGCCGTGAGGCCGCTGATGCTCGGCCTTGACCTTCCTGCAGGTCAAGTACTGCTCCACAAACCAGGCGATCTCCCACTTCATGCAGGGACACCAATAACCTAGCCTCAAGTCCTTATACATTTTCGTAGCTCCTGGGTGTATAGAGAACTTGGACTTATGCACCACCTCCAATAGCCTCTGTCTCACTCCCCCTGTCACTGGTACCCATACTCGACAACATTGCGTCAAAAGACCGCGACTATCCTTCACAAACAAAGGATATTGTCCCCGAATCCGCTCGATCTTCCAATTCTCCTTCTTCACCCCCTCGACCTGAGCTTCTTTGATCATGTCCAACAAAGGAGAAGTCACCGTCATCCTCATACAAATGTCCCTAATCGGAGGCCCTGCCGTATTGCGGTTCAATGCATCAGCCAGCACGTTGGCTTTCCCTGGGTGGTATAGAATCTAGCAATCATAATCCTTCAGCATATCCAGCCACCTCCTCTGTCGCATGTTGAGGTTCTGCCGATCCATCAAATACTTCAGACTCTTGTGATCGGTATAGATAGTAAACCATACTCCATATAAATAGTGCCTCTAAATCTTGAGGGCAAACACCACTGCCCCCAATTCCAGGTCATGAGTGGGGTAATTCCCCTCATGAGGCTTCAACTGCCTCGAGGCGTAAGCTATCACATACCCCCTCTGCATCAGTACCGCACCTAACCCTGAAATTGACGCGTCGCAGTACACCACCAAATCATCTAACCCCTCAGGTAGTACTAGAATCGGAGCCTTGCATAACCTTTGTCTCATGGTCTCAAAAGCCATCTGATGATCCGTACCCCACCAAAAAGTCACATTTTTCTTGGTCAAGCGGATCAATGGCACATCAATCTTGGAGAAATCCTGAATAAATCTCCGATAGTAGCCCGCTAAACCCAGGAAGCTACGAATTTCCGATGCATTCCTCGGTACTTCCCACCGCACCACAGCCTCCACCTTGGCTGGATCAACCAAAATACCCTCCTGATTGATGACATGCCCCAAAAACTGTACTTCCCGCAACCAGAAATCACACTTGGAGAACTTCGCATAAAGCTTCTCCACCCTCAGGGTCTCTAATACCTCCCTCAGATGTTGCTCATGCTGCTCCCTGGTCTTAGAATAGACCAGGATATCATCAATAAAAACGATCACCGACTGATCCAGCATCAGTCTGCACACCCTGTTCATAAGATCCATGAACGCTGATGGGGCATTGGTGAGCCCAAACGGCATCACCACAAACTCATAATGCCCATACCGAGTCCTGAAACCCGTCTTCGGTATATCCTCATCCCGAATCCTCATCTGATGGTATCCCGACCGAAGGTCAATCTTGGAAAACCATGATGCACCTTGCAGCTGATCGAACAAATCATCGATCCTTGGCAACGGATAACGGTTCTTTACCGTTAGTTTGTTCATTTCCCGATAATCGATGCACATCCTGTGTGATCCATCCTTCTTTTTCACGAAAAGAATCGGTGCTCCCCACGGGGAACTGCTCGGACGAATGAACCCTCGGTCTAGCAGCTCCTGAAGCTGCGTAGATAGCTCCTGCATCTCCGGTAGTGCCAACCGGTAGGGTGCCTTTGCTATCGGAGCGGCACCCGGCACCAAGTCAATGCGAAACTCCACCTGCCTCTCCGGAGGCACTCCGGGTAACTCTTCGGGGAAAATGTCCTGAAAATCCTGTACCACCGGCACACTGCCCAAATCCGTCACGGTCTCTACTCTCGTATTCGAGACATAAGCCATAAATCTCGTGCAACCCTGCTGTAAGAACCTCCTAGCCCTCGCTTCCGAACAGAGGGTCGGTCCCTGCGAGGCCCTCTCACCATGAATCACTAGTTCTCCCCCACTTGGGGTTCGAACCCTGACAAACTGGCGCTCGCAATCAATCATGGCCCCGTTGGCCCCCAAGCAATCCATCCCGACAATCACTTTCAACCCTCGCAATGGTATCGGAACTAGATCAACACGGAACCTCTCGCCCAACACATTCAGTACACAGTCCCGATATACCCTCGCAGCACTAACGGTACGATCGTCCGCAATCTCCACCTCGAGTGGGGAATCCAAGGTCCCCGGCGTGTCTCCGAACTTCTTGCTAAGCGCAAGTGACACAAATGATCGGGTAGCACCCGAATCAAACAGGACATGAGCAGACATACCATTGACCAGAAAGGTCCTTATACAAGCATATAGTACACATAAGTCATACAAATAATAAGAACATAGATAATAGATACGTACCAGCCACGACGTCCGGAGCTGCCCGAGCCTCCTCGGTAGTCAGCTGAAAAGCACGGCTCTTCACCATCGGGGATCCGCCTTAGCAGGGAGGTCATCGGTGATCCTCAGAGTGGCGGGTGTAGGCACCGTCACTGCTCCTCCCCCTCCCTGCAACTTCAGACAGTCGGCCTTTTTATGGCCTGTCTGGTTGTAGTGAAAACATATCAAGCCTTTCCTGGGGCAATCTCTGCTCACATGGACTTGCTGATTAATGTATAACATGTCAGACACGTCCCCCGGCAAGCTCCTCCATGAGATCTCCCACACTTGGTACACCGGCCACGGCCCTGCTGGCCCCTACTCGATGAATTCGAGGTCTTAGGCTTCTTAGACTGACCCACTGTTGTCTGAATCTACTCCGGCTTCCGCTTGCTGCGGAAGTCCAACTCCATTTCCCGCTCACGGGCCTTCTCCACCATCTCATTCAGGGTTTTGCACCCTGTAAAACTCACAAACTCCCGGATGTCATCCCTCAGCATGGAATAATATTTCGTCCTCCTCATGTCCTCGTCAGTAGCATACTGCAGAATCAACAAGGCTCGCTCCCGAAACTTGGCGGTGATCTCCGCGGTGGTCTGTTACAAATCATGAAACTCTCGCACTAGTCGTTGCACCTCAATGGGTGGTGCAAACTCCAAATCAAATCGCCGGACAAACTCGGCCCAAGTCATCTCAGCCACACCGGCTGCTCCCACCTGGTTGGTAACCTCGCCCCACCAATCCCGGGCTCTGTCTCTCAGCATGCAAGAAGCAAACCCAACCTTTGCCACATCCGGGCAAAAACTCGTGCGCTGGGCGTTTTCGATATCTGCCACCCAGCATCGGCTGACAATGGGGTCTCTGACCCCGAAAAACTCTGGCACCCCACACGCCTTGAACTACCAGAACGAGGGAGTCCGGGCCCCAATCTGGACCATAGCAATCTCAGCCTTGAATGATCTGAGCCTCTCCTCCATGATCTCCATAGTGCCCTCCTTGACCGTCCCAAAAATGACTGGGGTAGCGTCAAGGATACCCTTCGTAACCTCGGTTGCAATGATATCGCGCAGTCTCTCATCAATAGGCTCGGTACTGCTGCCCGATCCAGACCCAGACCCCCATCCAGACCCTGATCCTGATCCCCCTGCCCAAATCGTGTCACCACCATGCTGAACTGAAAAGTCATAAACCATAATAATCAGGGCACATTATATATAGGGGATCTTCCCACACCGGTCCTCCTTAGAGTGATCAGATCTAGCATTGGTTCGGGTGCAGATCCTGTGCTTTTAGTAGTACGGACCCAATACTACCTTCCACACCTACCTGTACCTTTCCCCAAAGCTCCACCCGATAACTCTAATTTGTCCCAAAATAAATCATAACCCACAAACCACTGCATAACCCAAATCCCAGGCTGCCCTAAGATTTGCTCTACCCATAACTATTAGACTAATCATAACAGGTTGCCTTTATGCATGCAAATTATACACAGAAAAGGATCAAATAGACTTTCGAATAAAAGATTCTACCCTAGGACCACAACCAAACAAGGAACAAGAAATAAGGCCAAATCAATCATTCTGAGGCTATAAGTTCCTAACCGTATACAATTTTAAAAGCATACACATAGCAAGTCTCATACGATCATCAAGCTCAAATATCAGTGTAACATGGCTAACACATTGGGAACTACTTACTTGGATCGGCTGCTCACGCGCGTTGCAATCTCTTCCTTTCATTTCTTAAAAAGTTTTTAACTTTTATTTTGAAATGAATTTATCATTTCCTTAGTTTGAGTTCTGACACACCCGGGAGTGTGCCCGAATCTCTCAAACCAAGGATCTGATACCAACTTGTAATGACCCAAATTTTTAAAGAAATTTTCATTTTTAATTAATAAAACACATTTGCATAACCCATGAAATCCCAACATAATTGTTTTCAAATCAGTATTCATTATAACTTATTTAAAACATCAGAGTGTCCCCGAAACATGTCCGTAAAAGAGAGATAGAGTGCACGCCACGCCATCAAGCCTTGCCCATGCCCTTGGGCTCATATGTACCTGAAACAATTCCACAAACTGTAAGCGAATGCTTAGTGAGTTCCCCAGAGCATACCACACATACAATTCAAATACCACACATCATACTAGCCCTAAGGCTACATACATCACATAAGCCATGCATACAACATATATGGATGCCCTGGAAACCCTCCAAGGTCTTACTCCGGGTGCCTCGGGAACCCCCCGAGGTCTTAGCCCATATGCCTCGGGGAACCCCCCGAGGTCTTTACCGAAGATGCCTCGGAAACCCTCCAAGGTCTTATACCCCGGTGCCTCGACAACCCCCCGAGGTCTTTCATGCAAATGTCACAAATAAACAAGCATAACACATCACATAACAATTAATGGGCCGACCTCGGTGCCTTAGACCCATTGGCATGGTGAGGAGACTCACCTCTGTCTGCTGAATACAAAAGTTGTTCTCTTAACAGTCTGTAACCTCCCGTGCTGAATAATAATAATAAACAATGTTAGGACTTTAATTTATCGAAGGAAACCCAAAACTCCAAACCCATCCATGAGGCCCAATTATCCATTCCTTGTTAATGGGCCCAAAGTCCAAGTCCAAAATCCTTAATAGGCCTCTCGGCCCAATAAGGCCCAATCAATATGGCCATGGTCCCTAACAGATGATATGACTCATAATTCCCAGAATATCAACATGCCCAATAATCAAATGAGGCCCAAAAGCTCAAAGTCCCAAAATAGATTCGGAGCAACTATGATGAGTACGCGTGGCGTACCGTCCTGGTACACACAGCGTACTGGGGTCTTGGGGACTACGCGCGGCGTACACTGGGTTACGCCCAGCGTACAACCAGGTTAAACACTTTCTCCATTAATTGCTTAATACACAATTTCTTTACGTCCAAAAGTCAAATCTAAGCTTGATAAGACGTCCTAAGGCATAAAGTTGGCAACTTTATGCCTTTGCATCCCATAAATGCACCCAACACCCCCATTAAGACCTTTCCAAGGCTCTTAACCCATGCATGAGGTCCAAAACCCCACCAAGACTCCATTTTTATGACATTAAGGGACCAAGGGACCTCAGATCTGCCATTCCCATCTTCTGGAGTTGCTAAACTCACAAATGGAGGTCCAAAAACCACAAAAGGAACAAATCTAGAAAACCCTAGCTAGATCTTGAGACTTAAGAGGAAAGGTGCAAGCTTTTTACCTACAGGAGCTTTGCAAGGTGACCAATATGCAGATTCTTGAAGCACCAACTTGAACCAAGCTTGTTTGACCACCTCTTCTTCTTGGAATGAACACTAAAAGGCCAAAAATGCACTCTTTAAAGCTCTAAAATGGTCTAACAAGTTTCTCTGGAGTGTAGGGACGTTCTAAGGCTATGGAGGCTCTCTAGGATTAAGTCCAAGAGACTTAAGGTCGCTTAAATAGGCCTCATGTCCGAAAATTAGGGTTTTGGACCCCTGGCACGTACGCCCAGCGTACGTCCATATCCTCTGCGACCAACCATGCATAGTATGCTAAGCGTACACTTAAGTACGCCCATCGTACTTAAAGGACCAATTATGCTGAAATGTAAATTCTTGAGGGTTTCAAGTCATACCAGATTTAGGGTGTTACAACATAGGCCAAAACCATAAGTCCAACTCCTAGAATATGCCCCATTCCGCCCATCCATAATGGGCCTACCTATATTCGGTTCATCCTAAATAATGGTCTCCATGGCACAAAAGGACCAATCCATGTCACGTAAGGCCCAAACCATGTCACGCAAGGCCCATAATAGAAAACTGGGCCTACCTATCCTAAATATGCCAAGGCCCATAACTAGTTAAGGCCCAAAAGTCCCAAAAGTCCAATACTTGTCCAACAACCCACTGGGCGTACGCTCAGCATGATCATCAGTATGCTTAGCGTACTCGGTCTTCAGGCAGTATGCGCAGCATACGTCTTAGTACGCCCAATGTACTAAGCTATTAAGCATATTTAGCCATTAAGTACTTAATCCATGCAGTCACTTCGTCAACTTCCAAATCTTGGTCATTTAAGGGGTCCTAGGGCATAAAGTTGGCAACTTTATGCCTTTGCATTCCTTATGGGAGCCCAACATCCTATTTTGTCCATTAAGACTTACTTTAAAGACCTATACTCATGCATGGTGCCATAACAACCTTCAAGATAGGATTTTTATGCCTTTAACACACCAAAGGGACTAAGATCTAGCATTACAAGCTTCTGGAGTTGCTCAAACTCACAAAAGAGAATCCATGGACCAAAAATGAGCTTATGAACAATCCTTAACTCTAAGTATCACAAGGATGAACAAGGCTTTTTACCTCCAAAAGCCTCCTAAGATGATGTAGATGCAGGATCTTGAAGCTCAACCATGTCCAAGGCTTGCACACCAAGTTCTTCTTTTTGCAAACACACCAAAAAAGGGCCACAATGTCACTTTCAAGCTCAAAGATCATACTCCAAAGCAAACTAGGGTTTTAGGAACGTTTAGAGGTGTGGAGCTGATAATGGAGAATGTCCAAAAGTTATAAATGAGCTTAATAGGGCTCATGCCCGAAAAATTAGGGTTTTGCTTTTTGGTCACGTACGCCTCGCTTACATCTTCGTACGCCCCGCATACGTGGTTCAAGTCCGCGATCCCTCCACTCATGTACGCTAAGCATACAGAGGACCTCTTTTGCAAAATAAACTATGATCCAAGGACTAAAGATAACATAACTGAATCCAAGTGTTACATAAGTGTTAGTAGAATCTGCAAAGATGTGATATCCACAGGCTTGACAGGTCCACCTCTGGTGGCGTGTATTAACTTTCATGCCTTTTTGGAGACAACATGTCTTATACTATATTTATGGTTCTTTATCTAACAATACCCATCATGTTTATCCATGTTGTTTTGGATGTGATTCTAAGGTCAAGCACACTCTATAATTTCATCAACTGTAACCCTAAAAGATATACCAAATACTAAAAACTGTACATAATTATTTATCGGAAAAATCACTATAGTTTTCCATGTAACTTGATCCACAAATCAGGCGAACCACTTAAATTATAGTGACTTTTTTCTTTGTTCTTTTTGTTTAATCTTCAACATGCAAGTAATGTTGTATTCATATATGCTTGAAGCATCCTTAATCCCAACAGAAAGTGTGGTCAAGTTGTTGACTAAGACCTAGAACTCATGCACGTGCTCCAAGATGGGTCCTTCGTCGACCATTTGGAAGTATAAATACTTTTTCACAAGGTACTTGTTAGTTCCTTCCTTGTGTGCCTTATACTTGGGATCTAACGTATTCTAGAGCTCTTTAGGATCCATGATCAGTGTACATAGACCATAAAGGAGACACAAAGAGAATTTGGTCGAGATATAAGTTATTTGTCCTAGATTGGAAATTGATTTCTAGATATTCCCCTTCCCACTTTGGGGATAGGATCCGTTGGAATAGGGGGCAATTTGGGGCCTAGGATATAACCTAACTTTAGAACAACAAGCATAACTTCGACCTTGTTGGCCCAATGAATGTAGTTCTAACCATCAAAATAGTCTACTTTGAAAAACTCCTGATTCATGAGTTGGAAATCTGTGACATCCCCATTTTCACGGCCAGAAAAGACCGATTTTGTTTATGCTTTATAGAAATCAGAGTACTTCTTTTAATAAAAATGTTGCGGAATTTGTTCCCAGAAAAACATGATAAATACGTTATCAAATCATTTCCTAAGAAATGTATTTTATTCATTTTAAAACATTTGGGATGTCATCGTCAATACAGAAACATAAGCATAAACAGAACTTACATTTATTTACACTAGTGATCTACATCCCTTTAATCTCTCAGTGTAAAGTAGCTTCAAATCGACACCTGTGATACAAATAAGCTTGAGTGGGTCAGGTTGGGAAACCTGGTGAGTACATAGGGTTTTCAACCCACAATAATATAGTTAATTTGTTTCTTCACATAATACATGTCAAACAATTAACCCGATTGCCCATCCCCATTTTCTTCATTTAATATTCCCTAAAGAATTATCTTAAGGGTCATCTCCTATATCATATTTACCTCTCATCTCTTTACATCACATTTCCTTATATGTTCGTTCCTAAGGACTTTTCCTTAGGATCATTGCCTACATCACATAATCAGTAATGATTCAGGTATTACCCCCTCAATACGCGCCTAGTAAGGGTTGGAGTATCATCGCATGAATACGTAGTTACAACATCGCCTGAACTCATAATTCATAGTAAGGGTTAGAGTATCATCACATGAATACGTAGTTACAACATCGCCTGAACTCGTAATTCATCACCTACAGGTTATGAGCCTGCTGGTGTTTCCATGGGGTTGTCTAGAATAGTCCGTGGTCGCCTCATCGAGGATCATGTGGAATGCCCTTGGCTTTGGCGGTGCATTTGGTCTTGCTACTTCGTTTTTCTTTGGACAGTTCTTCGAAATATGCCCATCATTTCCACATTCGTAGCACTTCTTGTTGTCGAATGTACAATCTCTGGAATAGTGACCGGTCCTACCACACTTATAACACGTCACTTCTCCATCGCATCTTCCGAAGTGCTTCTTCTTGCACTTCTCACACCACTTTGTTCCACCTCCACCGGTCTTTAGTTGTCTGACTGCAAAGACCGTCTTTTGCTTATTACTACATTCACAGCTCTCAAATAGCATCTCCATATCAGAGATCCAGTCCATAATCTCCACTGGTTATGGGCTTCCAGCAAGACTTGGTGGCTTGGCACCCAAGAAATTCTTATACTTCCGCCCATCTTTGTCGTTTCCCCTCTCCGGGCCATTCATCCTTGCCCCTTGGGTTCCAGCTTGAATCATAGTGCGGGTGTAGTTTCCTTCCTCTGATTGCTCAGGAACCAGTTCAGGTTGCACGATCGGTATTGTAGCTTCCTCTCGGTTCTGTTGAAGTAAACGCCTTGTTTCCTCCATTTGACGATCCAACATCATCTGGATCATCGCTTGTACTCCGGCCATCGTGATTGGCTCAGGAGCGGCTACGACAACAGGTATTTGCTCAATCACTGGTGGTTGATTCCTGTTTCCATTCGCGTTCCCGAGTCCACTTCGGGTTCTTGCCATTTCGATCTATACACCAAATCAGACGTCCGGTGTGTAATGACGAGAATTAAGATAGGAAAGATTTCATTTACGATCGACGTGTAAATCTCCTTTTCACTTTAAAAAGTTACATGCCAGTTCTAATACCGCAATTAAACGTTTAGAAATCTGAACACATAAAGTTTCCAGATCCGGTCGGCAACAGACCATAGATCCGATCAAACGATAGCATAAAGCATCACAAATCATTTAGCACATAAAAGCATGTTAGGCATTTTCCCTAAATAAGCTAGTGCTTGCGTCTATTTAGGTGTACTACCTAAAATATATTAGACACACTCCTCACAATCATCGCTTAGCATTCTAAGTTTAAGTCTAGAAATAAATCCATATTCCGAGTTCGCTTAAACTAATGCTCTGATACCAACTGTGACATCCCCATTTTCACGGCCAGAAAAGACCGATTTTGTTTATGCTTTATAGAAATCAGAGTACTTTTAATAAAAATGTTGCGGAATTTGTTCACAGAAAAACATGATAAATACATTATCAAAGCATTTCCTAAGAAATGTATTTTATTCATTTTAAAACATTTGGGATGTCATCGTCAATACAGAAACATAAGCATAAACAGAACTTACATTTATTTACACTAGTGATCTACATCTCTCTCAGTGTAAAGTAGCTTCATATCGACACCTGTGATACAAATAAGCTTGAGTGGGTCAGGTTGGGAAACCTGGTGAGTACATAGAGTTTTCAACCCACAATAAGATAGTTAATTTGTTTCTTCACATAATACATGTCAAACAATTAACCCAATTGCCCATCCCCATTTTCTTCATTTAATATTCCCTAAAGAATTATCTTAAAGGTCATCTCCTATATAGTATTTACCTCTCATCTCTTTACATCACATTTCCTTATATGTTTGTTCCTAAGGACTTTTCCTGAGGATCATTGCCTACATCACATAATCAGTAATGATTCGGGGATTACCCCCTCAATACGCGCCTAGTAAGGGTTGGAGTATCATCACATGAATACGTAGTTACAACATCGCCTGAACTCATAATTCATAGTAAGGGTTAGAGTATCATCACATGAATACATAGTTACAACATCGCCTGAACTCGTAATTCATCACCTACAGGTTATGAGCCTGCTGGTGTTTCCACGGGGTTGTCTAGAATAGTCCGTGGTCGCCATCTATACTCTGGTAGATGACTACATCTCCACATTGCCGGACAAGGTTATGGTATCTTTCATCCTACATCCCCAATTCATCATCACCTATCTATCCTCACCTAATTATCATCACCTATCTCTCATCATTTTATTTCATTACACACCAACTATTTCATCTACCCATGTCATACCCAACATATTTATAGATATAAAATACATATACAGTTTAAATCATTTTAAAACATGTATAAAATCATTCATCCAGCATAGACAGCAAGTATTCAGATAGTATGCACACATAGCACGTAATTTATATAAAATACTTCATATCTATGTGTAAGATAAAAGTAACTATGCACTCACTTGATAAGGTGGTGACTCGGTACTCGGACAGCGCTTCGTTTACTTTAAAATAATTTTCTTCGACGAAACCTAATATTATAACCACTAGATTTTAGTCTAATATTTACCGTGACAAATTATTAGTCTTATTATTATTATTATTATTATTATTATTATTATTATTATTATTATTATTATAAAAGCGCTTAAACAATACTTTTCAACCACTATGTACAGACAGGGGCCAGACATAAAACACCGGAGGGCAGGACCATTTTGGCATATAGCACTTCTAAAACCCAACAACCCTATGCGGCCCTTTAAACCAGATTCCCCGTACCGCGAGTAGTTAAAAAGATATTATAACGACACTTATATAAGTCATAATAATAGCTCAAATATTTATTATAAGTTCATAATAACAATACTAATTTTAAATATAAGCTATATTAAAATAGGTAAGCATAACTTACTTACAAGGGGGTTTTAGCTAGGAGTCGGGCTCTGCAGGGGCAGAACTTCGTCGCTGAATCTTTCTAAGAAAGATTTGTGCAGCGCTTCAGCGCTCACCTTACTATACTAAAACTACAGAAAGAGAAGTCGAATCACGAGGGACTGAAATGCTCGGGGGATAAGAAGAGAAAGACTCTTGAATCAAGAGAATGGTGCAAGAAATATGAGATCCCAAGCCTCTTATTTATAGTAATTGAATTTACAAAAACTACCATCCATAATTACATAATGACCTTATAGTTATATAAACGACTAAACACCCATTCATAATACTATTTTAAATAGATTTAACGATATTTGTACTAAACTAATGTCGAAAGTACTCAACACTAGTCTTATAATAACCGCATCATCGATACCTTTCTAATGATATATACATTTGTATATATATATGTGTACGTATATATGATTTATACTTTATTTTAATACGTAAATATGCTATTATAATTTGTAACTCGTTCATACGAACTCCATTTTTGACGTTCTTTATATCCACGCGTTGGTATTTACGAGTACTACAACTTTCATTTAGACGCCGTCAGCTAATTCTCATTCTATCTCAGATTTACAAAACCGTATCGAATTTATCGCGCTCGAAGAGTAGGGACCAAGTTTCGTCCATATCTTTAATATACGAGTTCTACTCTTGACATTCTTTATATCCACGCGTAGGTAAAAACAAGATCTAAAACTTTCATTTAGACTCCGTCGGCTAATTCTCGACCGATCTTAAATTTAACAGTAGGAGGAGATTATACTGTTAAATGTCCGCGTAAAATTCATAACTTCTACATACGGACTCCATTTTCGTCTGTCTTTTTACCGTTGAGTTCCTATTAATGAGATCTTCAACTCTCATTTAGGTCGCGTAGGCCAAAAACCGCTCGAACTAAAATTCGAGTTTCGGGCGGTGCACTGCTATGCGAAATCTTAGAAAATTCATAACTTCCTCATACGAAGTCAGATTTGGGCGTTCTTTTTTTGTATGTTCTCGGTTTAATGTATACTACAAATTTTGTTTAGATCACTAAGGCTAAAAAGTCTTCTACCATAAATTCACTATTTACGTCTCCCGGTGCCGTGCCGTTTTTGCTGTAAAACTTCGACGGGCCATAACTTCTTCGTTATAACTCAGATTTCGGTGTTCTTTATATGTACGGAACCCTTGTAACATATACTAAAAATTGGTTAAGATTAATCCTTCTAAATAATCTTCAATCAAAAACTCATTTTTGATGCTCATCGTCTCTAAATTAACTAGCCTAAATCTGCGGGCGTTACAAAATCTACAAAAGAGATTTGGGTTTCGTCTATTTGCTTGAAAATTAATCATATAAAGACATTTAATATTGTTGTACTTCAAACGTGACTATAAAACAATCTCACGGTTAATATTATGAGCTAATTTTGAATTGTTAGTAATATCTAAACCAAACAAGTAGGTATTTCATATTAATGATTAAGTATCTACCCTTTTTGTTTTTAAATTCCTAACAATTGGAGATTAGTTCACAATACTAATCGTCGTATTGTTTGATTTTCAAGTTTGAAATACAATAGTATTATAGATTTTTACAACAATCTTTAGTTGTAAGCTTCAACGTAAAACCCAAAAATTTAATTTATTATCGTTCCTTCCAACAACTATAAAAGAATCGCTAAATGAAAAACAAATACTAGGAAACGCACAGAACATAGACTCTAAAATACATTGTTGAATTTACATAGAGAGAAGAGATCTTAAATTTGGTATGCAGAATATGGCTCTAGGGAGCATATATGTAGACTATCGGAAACCTAGGACGCTGCTAAACGAATTACATGGACATGACGTTGAAAACCCTATCACAATTTACCACAAGTTACACATTTGACTAGGTAAAAACATGGAAACCCTAGGAAGCTGCTAAATAAAATACATGCAGATGACGTGCAACGTGTGAATTTTAAAGTGAGCCTAAATTATGTTATTTCATGAACTTCGCATCCATGACCAAACTAGCTAGGTTTGCTTGGCACACCCTTTAACCCCAATGAAAGCCTTTGATGGATGAGGGAAAGAAAATATTTATAAACTCATCAAATGTTCTTCCCTTCCACATATGTAGGACAAGGAAGCTAGTCAACTTGATGTTTCTTTTATAATTTCCAACAAACAAGGCTTAGATAATCTTAAAAGAGCGATGTGCAAGATGACAATGCTTAGCATTTTCCTCGACACCTTGTACCAAAGCTAGGCGTGAGGATAATCTCGGAACATGAAGATCACTTCCTAATATTATTCTTTGGTTTCCTTTCTATGAGAAAACATGCATTGATGCTACGCAATATTATTTGATATAAAGAAGCATTTACAAAATACATTATAGGTTCACCTGGCATTATTCTAAATGGTGGGAGTAAATTACAAAAAAAACCCTTCAAAATATTTAGGCATGTTTGTGCTTTATATTTGTTATTGATTGGAATATACAACACTAGGTTGTTTTGGTATTTAAAAAAAAAAAAGCTTTCCGTATTTTTGAAGTGGGGATGTTGCCCACATATTACAATTTTATAACAAGCTACAAGTGTGATTAATTAAGAAAATGATAAACTGTATTTTTGTTAACATATCATGGAACCTAATCAAGTTCCAAAATATAATTGAAGTCATCTTATACTAATAAGCTTAACACGTAATATAATTTTTATAGTCTTAAATAATACTACTGTACATATATCAATATATAGATAGAACATGTTATCGTATACATATCTCATAAGTTATTTAAGTTTTAAATTTTATAGGCCAAGAGAGACCAAACGCCATTGCACAACGCAGCAAGACTATTGATTAACTCTCACATGGAAAATGGAGATTTTCCACAACAGGTAATATCACCTGTCAATTTCATCGTCTTTGAGTAAGAAATTATATATATATATATATATATATATATATATATATATATATATATATATATATATATATATATGGTGAGAACTAAAAAAACATGTGAACTTGCGAAGTAATAATCAGCTCATTATATGTTAAAACCATAAACATCATTCTTCTCCAAATGGTGCGTCTAAGCCATATCTAGGCTCAAAAAATGACCTGACAAGTTTTTTTTATTCATTTTGGAAATTTGCATGTATGCACAATCAACAATTATATGGACTGCTGATGAGGACAATAAACAGTCATATAGACTGTTGATGAGCGCAATCAACAGTTATGATTGCTGATTATGCTCATCAACAGTCCATATGATTTCTGATTGTACTCATCAGCAGTAATATGACTGTTGATTGTACTTATCAGCAGTCCATATGATTGCTGATTGTGCATAAATCCACATTTTCAGAAAAAAAAATCATCAAATCTTTTTTTTAAGCCTAGATATGGCTTACACGCAACATTTGGAGAAGATTAGTGTTTTGGTTTTGAAAAATAATGAGCTAATTGTGATTTCGTAAGTTCTTACAAATCTTTTGGTTCTCAAAAGAACTTGGTTCTATGTCATATCTAGTCTAAAAAAATTTAATTATGAATTCGCAAGTTCTCACAAATCTTTTGGTTCTCAAAAGAACTTGAGAACTATTAATCTAAACATCATTTTTCAAAATCAAAACCACAAATATTAACGAAATCTAACGTCTAAGAAATATCTTGTCTAAAAAAAAGATTTAACGGTTTTCTTTTGCTGTTGATTCTTTTTTTTTTTACTGCTGATTCATATATATATATATATATATATATATATATATATATATATATATATATATATATATATATATATATATTAACAGGCATATAGATTGCGGACGCAGATATGACCGTTGATTCATATATATATATATATATATATATATATATATATATATATATATATATATATATATATATATATATATATATATATATATATATATACTAAGAAATCGGTAGGAACCACTAAGACAAATATTAGTCGCTTATCATAGAAAGTGAAAGTCTGAGATTTAATCCTAAAATTTGACTAGTTCTGAAAAAACGAGGGACTGGTTGTGAAGTTATTAGAAAATAGCTTGGAAGCTGATAATTAGACCTGGCAAACGTAACGTGTCGTGTCGTGTCGGGTTCGTGTCGTGTCAAGACATTAAACGGGTTGAGAGTGTTTGACCCTAACCCGACCCGTTTAATTATCGTGTCGTGTCGTGTCAACCCGTTTATTTTCATGTCGATTTCGTGTCGGGTTTCGGGTTAAGGTTTAAACCTTATAAATATGTTGTGTCATGTCGGGTTGAAACATTTTAAAAGTTGAAAAGTAAGACTCATGGAGGAAAAAAACTGAGAAACTGAAATGCTGGAGTTGGGAGGTGGAACGGAAAAAAAATATACTCCCTCCGTCTCATATTTATTGTCCATTTTTTACTCTTGAAGTTTTTTTTTTCTACTTTGACCTTAAATAGTTTTATTTGTGTTATAAATTACTTGATAAACTTATAAAAATGAAAAGACATTTAAAACACAATCCATTCATATATTTTGCATTAAGTGTTATACATCAAAAACAAAAATATTTAAGGTCAAATTTGAAGAAGAAAGACTTCAACAGTCAAAATTGGACAATAAACATGGGACGGAGGTAGTGGTAAGTTTAGAAAGAAAAATGGAAAGAGTTAAGAGTTAGGATGCAAATGAGATAGGTAGTGAGGAGAAGTGAAATTAAGTACTTTGAATGTTTGAATTTTGCTTTTAATTCTTGAATTTGGGCCACTACAAATGTATAATATTGAAAATATTTATAAAAATATGATATATATATATATATATATATATATATATATATATATATATATATATATATAAATTAAACGGGTCATCTTTGAGTCATCTTCGAATTGAAAGTCTTGACCCTAACCCTACTCGTTTAATTATCGTGTCGTGTCGTGTCAACTCGTGTACATAAACGGGTCAAAATCTCTGACCCTAACCCGCTAACTTCGTGTCGGGTTGTCGTGTCGTGTCAGATTTTGCCAGGTCTACTGATAATACTTGAGGGTATTATAGTAACATGAATGAAGCATTTAATGCTCCTGGACTCGCACCACGCTCCCAACGTGCCAGCTTCCCTCTCTCCGCCATGTGTCGTTGTCTTACTGGTTGAAACATTTATTTTACTTAACCCGTTTTATTTTTTAGTCATAGCTTTTTCTTTTCATTGAAAAAAAAATTGTAACAAACCAAAGTTTTTAAATTTTAATTCTCTACAAGATGAGCATAATCATAAAAGTTTGAAAAAAATATATTTTTTTAATTTTTAATATTTATAAAAAAAACCCAAAAAAAAAAATTTATCCAAAAATTTTAAAAATATAAGGAATAATTCTACCAACAATACTACTGACTTTGTAAAAAGAATTTATAAAAAATAATGTGTTTTAGATACCAAACTTGATTTTAAAAGATTGAAAGTTTTTAAAAAAAATATTGAACAAAATATGATCCAAATTGAGATGATTCAAAATATTTATGATTCAACATGTTTATGTTCATTAACATGTTATGATTAAAAAAATATTTTGATTCAAATATTTTTGGATCCTTAATTATTATATCTTTTATGATTCAAAATTAAAGGATTCAAAAAATATAATGATCCTTATATTGAACAAAAACTTTATTTACTTCAATATATTATGATCCAAAGTTATATGATTCATAAATGATACGATACAAATTACTATGATTCAAAATGATATGATCCAAAATTTTATGATTCAAAATGATATGATCAAAATTTTATGATCCAAACTAATATGATCCAAAATATATGATAATAATATCGTTATGATTCGAAAATCTTATAATGGTTAAACATCACAAACTTGAACTGAATAAAAAGAAAAAAAATATATAAAAAAGAAAAAAAAAAGAAACAAAAAAACAAAAAAAAATTGAAAAACTGAAAAACCAAGTATATATTAATCAAAAAAAAGTTTTTTTTCTTAAAAAACACTTTAAAAAAAACAAGAATTTTTTTTTAATAAAACTAAAAAAATAAATTAAAAACGAAAAAATGTTAAAAACAATAGACTAAAAAACCGAATATACTATTACCTAAAAAAGTTTTTTTATATAAAAAAATAAAAAAAGAAAAAAGAAAAAAAAAGAAAAGAAAAACCCATTTAAAGGACGTTCAATGGACGTTCGTCGCACATGATTATTCCATTGAGTCTGTATTACGTTCAATGGACGTGTGTGAGAACGCGTCACAACCAACTAATGAGTTTGACGTTTATGCATTGAAGAAATGAGTGATGGAGAACAATCCTCTTGGTTCATAACAATTTTTGGGTTCCTACCGGATCCGGACCCTATATATATAGGTTCTATGGAAAACAAAAAATACCCTAAAAATACCCTAGAAACCCTAAAAATTCATAAAAAAAAAACTTTGAGATCACAAATCTTTTTTTTTTTTTACTTTACATAGCTTAAAATCATAGTTTTTTTTTAGTAAATTTGCCGAAAAAAATAAAAAAAAATGATTTTTTTTGATATTTTTACAAAAAAAACCTTTCAGCGATTTTACTCAAAAAGCTGTGATTTTAAGCTATGTAAAGTTAAAAAAAAATATTTGTGATCTCAAAGTATTTTTTATGCATTTTTAATATTTCTAGGGTTTTTTATTTTTTTCATATAACCATTCCCTATATATATATATATATATATATATATATATATATATATATATATATATATATATATATATATATATATATATATATATATATATATATATATATGGAGTGGTTCAAATGATAACCACAAAAGATTAAGAACCGTAAGAATCTCATTTTATAAGTAAATATGTATAAAATACTTATTAAACATGTTAAAATCATGATTTTTTTCTCTGTCTTTTTGGTACGAAAAGGGCAAAACTGTAATTTTTACGGTCTAATATTTTCATTTATACGTCGATTCATATCTTAACAAAAAAATTATATCAAATACAAAATTTAATACAGTCAATTCATAGTTTAGTACAAAAAATTCACAATTTAATACAATCATAATATCAAAAATTCACAAATTTCGGGGAGTCAAACTCAAACTCTACCACCACTACCAACTACCACACGCCAGGACCAACCATCTATGTCAACGTCGCAACTATCATTACTTTCAAACCAAATTTGTATATAAAATCATGCATTGTCACCTTAAATACTATATTCACAGTTTAATAAACCTATTAATTCACTAATTTAGAGTTTTATGCAACAATTGCAAAACTAATACATTCTTACATATTTACTCCACAAAAAAATTAATCACAAGAAAATTAATATAAATATTCATTTTTTAACATAAAATTCATAAAAAAATCACAACTTAATACAATCAATTCACAATTTAATACAATCAATTCACAATTTAATACACAAAATTAATAGCTTAGTATATTAAATTCACGGTTTAATACACAAAAACTATACATTCACATCCATATTATATACTTAAAACTTACATTTATACATTCACATATTTGGGCTATTGTTTCTTTCAAATTTTAATTTACATAAGATTCACAATTTAAATTTTACATATTTTATTCAAAATTAGAGAAAATAAAATCTATGTATAATGCTTCTTTCATATCATATTTTAGAAGAAAACATAAAATTCATAAAAAAAATTAACTTAATATACTCAATTCATAGATTAATACATTTAATTCACAATTTAATACACAAATTCACAGTTTAATAAAATATATTTACAGGTTAAAACGTACATCTAATTATGTTTGGAGCCTTGGAGGTTGTTTTAGATAGCAATTCACACACTCATCACAATTCACAACTTAAAAAACCTAAATTCATATTATTTGAAGAAACACTAATATAATAAAAACACGTTTAAATTCACATTAAAACATATAAAAATTCATACATTTACAGCTTAAAACTTATAAAAAAATTCATTTAATCACAACTAAAACTTATAAAAAAATCATACATTCACAACTTAATACTTACAAGAAATCTTGCATTCACAACTTAATACTTACAAGAAATCTTGCATTCACAACTTAATACTTATAAAAAACCATGCATTCACATGTTAAAACTTTTTCTAATTGAAACAATCAGATATGTATAAAATTCGTGCATTAATAACTTCATAATTATAAAAAAAACACTTATTCACTGCTTAATAAACTAGTCTAGACATCATTCACAACTTAATAAGCTAGTTCGGAAACTTATTCATATTATTCAAAGTTTAAAACACTTATTCATCAAACACCTTTAGTGCATCTTATGTCCAGATCTAAGATTTTTCCCTTGCATCAGATCCATGAGCACTGATGCTAGGCAGCAATAACGGTGGTGCGACGTCGCTTGTGGTAGAGGTGAAGTCACATCGACGTTGGTAGCATTAGATCTGGATGTCAGAGCTGTCAGGGATGATTTTTGTCAGATCTATTGTTCCAGCGAAGCAAATCAGAGAAGTTTTCTTGTATACCATCAGATCTAGACGTCCAAGGTCTGGAGACGAACTTGATTTGGACTTCGGAGTAGAGTGTGACGTTTTTTGGTGTTCCGATGAAGCACAATAGTTAATGTTAGGCGGTGGTCGGTGGTTATAATGTCGACTATCAGATCTTACCAAATCGCATCAGATCTGATATGTTTTGCGTTTTAGAGAGAGAAAGTGAAGCTGAAACAACTTCTTGACTCCAGATCTAAGACCAGGTGGCGATCGACGGTAGATATGGAGGTATTTTCATCAGATATTGTCATTTCTGTGTTTCTGTTGGTGTTAGGGTGACGAAAAGGAAGAGGAATTCGTGGTGGCAGTAATGGAGGAATGTGGTGGTTATCATCGCTCGCCGAAGCTCATAATTTGGAGGAGAAATTTGAAGATCTAAATTCGAAAATAGTAGATCTGAAAAGGAAACTCGTAGATCTGAAGAGGAAAATTGTAGATACGAAGTTGAAGTTGTAGATCTGAAGCTGAAATTATACATCTGGAGCCAACCGGAGCTTGTGGATCTGATGGTGGTGGTAAGAGGCGTCGGCAGTTTGCCGACAGTAGGAGGCGGCGCCAGTCAAGGTTGGTCTCTGGTAGCTAACTAGTGGTAATGTTTATGTGTTCTTCAATTTGAGATGAGAGAGAAGATAACCATGTAAGATTGTATGTATTGTATACATCTGATATAACAAAAGTTGAAAGTGGGTTCTTGTGTTATACTTTAATAAAAATGGATTTTAAGTGGTTCTTAACCTTTAGTGGTTCTCATTTGGTATATATATATATATATATATATATATATATATATATATATATATATATATATATATATATATATATATATATATATATATAAAGAGAGAGAGAGAGAGAAAGAAAGAGAGAGAGAGAGAGAGAGAGAGAGAGAGAGAGAGCCAGGTTCTTTTGAGAACCAAAAGATTTGTGAGAACTTGAGAACTCATAATCAACCCATCATTTTTCAACACCAAAAACACCAGTCGTCTCCAAATGGTGCATCTAAACCATATCTAGGCTCCAAAAAAAGATTTGACGATTTTTTTTGTTTTTTTGTATGGTTGCTGATGAACACTACGGACCGCTGATGAGCACAATCAGCATTCATATGGACTGCTGATGAGCATAATCAGCAGCCATATGGACTGTTGATTGCTCATCAACAGTCCATATGGCTGCTGATTGTGCACATCTACAGTCAATATGATTGCTAATTGTGCTCATCAACAATGCTGATTGTGCATACACGCAAATTTCGAAAATAAATAGAAAAAATTGTCAAATCTTTTTTAGCCTACATATGGCTTAGACGCACAATTTGGAGAAGATTGATGTTTTTAGTGTTGAAAAATGATGAGTTGATTATGAGTTCGAAAGTTCACACGTTTTTTTTAGTTTCTCACAATAACGCAGCTCTCTCTCCCTCTATATATATATATATATATATATATATATATATATATATATATATATATATATATATATATATATATATATATATATAGGGTTAGGTTCATGTGAGACGGCCTAATTTTGTGAGACCGTGAGACGCAATCCTAACCACTTATTTAGTAGATAAAAAAAACATTTTACAAAGGCAAAATAATTGAAAATTTTCGAAAAACAATTTTTCAAATATTATTTTCGGAATTTATATTTTCCAAAAAAAAATACCAAAAAAAAACATTTTTTTTACATATTCTAGTAGAATATTAGAATATTCTACATATCTGGAAAATTCTAATATTATATTCTAACATTCTAAAAATCACATTAGAATATTTACAGTGTAATATTCTATTAAAATATTTCACGTATTTTTCAAAAAAAACCGTAATTATTTATTTATTTATTTATTTTATTTTTTTAGGTAATTAAAGTTCCGAAAATAATAATTAAAAAAAGAATTTTTGGATTTTTCCTTTTATTTTGCATTTTAAAACTATTTTTAGATTTGGTCTTACGGACTCACAAAATTAGCATGGTCTCAAATGAGAACCAAAAAAGGTTAAGAACTCTAAGAACCTTCATTTAATAGTTATTAAACATGTGAATACTTATTAAATATGTAAAAATCTTGATTTTTTTTTACTTTTGTTAAAAAATGGGTAAAATCGTAATTTTTATAGTCTAATATTTTCATTGATATTTTAACACAATATGTATATAATACACAATTTAATACAGTTCATTTGCAGTTAATATATAAAATTCACACCTTAATACAATACATTCTACAGTAATTCAAAGATTTAGAAAAGACAATATCAAACTCTACCACCACCACGAACTACCACACGCCGCCAACAACCACTTGTGCCACTGTTGCCATAATCTTTCCTTCCAAATTAGATCTGTATATAAAATCATACATTGACAACTTAAATACTACATTCACAGTTTAATAAACTTATTAATTCACTCATTTAAAGCTTAATGGAACACAAATATTAAAACTGCTATATTCTTATATATTTATACAACATAAAGAATAAATATATTCACAAGAAAATTAATACAAGCATTTATATATAAATAATTCATATTTTAACACAAAATTTATAATTATTCATATCTTAATACAGTCAATTCACAGTTTAATGCACAAAATTCACAATTTAATATAATAAATTCACAGCTTAATACAAAAATTATACATTTACAGCCATATTGTCAATGTAAAAATTACATTTATACCTTAATATCTGGAAGATAGTGCTTCTTTCAAAATTTCAATTATACAATATTCACAATTTAAATTATACATATTTTATTCAAAATTAGAGAAAATCAAATATACAATATTCACAATTTAAATTTTACATATTTTATTCAAAATTAGAGAAAATCGAATATGTGTACAATGTTTATTTATTTTCATATTTTAGAAGCAAACACAAAATTCATAAAAAGTTCACAGCTTAATACAGGCAATTGATAGCTTAATACAGTCACTTCATAATTTAATATACAAAATTCAAAGCTTAATACAATAAGTTCACAGTTTAATAAACAAAAATTATATATTATCAACTTAAAACTTACATTTATACGTATATATTCAAATTCATTTTGTGTATTAAATTGTGAATTTATTATACTAAGATGTGAATAAAATTTATAGCTTAATACACAAAATTCACAGTTTAATACAATACATTCACAACTCATTTATAAGTATAATCTCATATTTCTTTGTATTAAACAACTCATTCACAGTTTAATACACACATAATTATGGCATATTTTAGAAGCAAACTTTAAAAAAACATATATATGAATCATAAAAGATGATAACTTATCTGAAATTAATGAAGAAGATGAGAGAAATAGTCTATACCCTTACTCTACCATCACCACCAACATCAACACCGCTAAATACCATATTTTGCCAACATCCTTCGTTCAGAAATCATATCTAGATAAAAAAATCAGAATTCACAGCTTAATTCAACATTTCAGATACTAGTTCATAGCTTAGTGAATAAAAAACGCATTCATAGCTTAATAATTTACATATTCACAAATTAACACATAAAAATACATATTCACAGCTTAATAACTTACTGAATTTCGTTGAGACATTTCATCAAACACTTTATGTGCATCACATACATCGGATCCATAATCAGGATAAAACATCATATCTGGACAGAACAATAAGAGCCTCATCATCTTTGACGTCAAGTGATGTTGTTTGGCTCTCCGGTGAGGTTTGAGAGTGGAGGTCTGATGGTTCACCGGAGCAAAACAGAGAAAAAAATGGATTCAGTCGTAGATTTGGAGAAAGAAATGGTTTACCATATCTTGAGATGAAAAACAACAAACATTTTTAAGAGATCTGAGATAAACAACACAAAATCAGATGTATAACCTGAAGAACACGAAACCAGATATCGTTGGAACTCTTTCAATCTCGTTAGAAGTGGTTGTTAGCCAAATCTAACATGAAATTGCACAAACACATCAGATCTGGTGAGATCTGATGCAAATCTGGGGAGATCTAATGCAGATTTGGTGGTTCATCTGAGTAAAAGAGAGAAACACATGGATACGATCGTAGATTTGGTGAAGTAGAGTCAGAGGATGACGAAGGTGAAGTCGTCAAAGAATGTAACACCGGAGTTGATGCGGTTGTAGATCGGAGCAAGGAAGGTTAACATTAATGCGGGATGGAGGGGAGAGCAATGCCAGATCTAACCTCAAAATACACAACACATCAGATCTGGTGAAATCTGATGCAGATCTGATGGTTTACCGGAGCAAAACAAATAAAAAAATGGATAGATCGTAGATTTGAAGAAGTGGAGGCGGATGATGAAATAGACAGGTCGATCTAGTGGTGGAGGTGTTCCGCCTTCTGCTGTGGTGTCAGCGTTGGTGCTGTTGCCGACGATAGTTGGTGGTGGTGGCGCCGTCGGCGGTAGTTGGTGGTGGTGGAGATATTTAGGTTTGTGTTCTTCAAAAAATGGTGGGAGTGTTTTTGAAAGAGTTTGAAATGTTATAAGTTAGATCTGATCGTAACAATGAAAGATATGTATGTTTTATAGCATTAAGTTAAATTTACAAAAATACCCTTAATGAAATGGTTCTTAACTTTTTATGGTTCTCATTTGAACCTTTATATATATATATATATATATATATATATATATATATATATATATATATATATATATATATATATATATCGCCGAAATCGGAACTCAATTCCATATTCGTCATGGTTTTTCCACATTCCATCGTGAAACACATAGAATTTAGTTCCAAATCATTGTTAAAATACTTCAATGCTTTTTTATTTTCTAAAAAGGTAATGTAAATCTTAATTCCTTTCTACCTAAAAATAGCTTTATAGTTTTTTTTTTAAAAAAAAAAATAGCATTTCCATTCTAATATGTATAACTTATTTTTAGCTAAATATAGTTGATCTTGTTTTCGTGAATAAAAAACTAATAAACCGTAGTTTATTAGTATGTTTTTCAATATTGAAAAAGTTGTTTTACCAAAGGGCATCTAGCCCAGCGGTATCAGGTTTTGTCTTTTTTTCTTGAGGTTGAGAGTTCAATTCTCGTCTGAGGTATATGGTAGATTTAGGAGTCATTTAGGATTATACTCTATTGCCGTTCAAAATAAATAAATGAATTCTTTGATGCAAATTCAATAAAAGAAATTTTATATTACTTGTTATTTACCTTCTGAATCATTTTGGCATATTTACAAAACCCGAACATAAATATAAAAAGTAACTGGAACTAAATTTCATTCTTTTTCCTTCCAAAAAAACGTATGAAAAAAAAATTATTCCTTGAAATTCCTAATTCGTTTGACATGTTCAAAATCCCAGCAAAGCGTTCTTTGAACAAAATGCATTGGATTGTTATTTTTTCAAAATTTATGATAAGAAAAAAGTAAAGCGGTCCATGGCTGAAAAACTGTTTTAAATTGTGCAGGAGATTATCGGGGTTTTTAACAGGAACTGCATGCTTACATATGCTGCATTTAGAAACATCTTCCCAATTTGGGCCTTGGGAGAATACAAATGTCGGGTGCTTCAGGTGCCAAGCTAAATTTACTTCAATGGTATTTATCTTCCATTCATTTGTATCGCCTTTTGAACTTGAAAAGAGTCTTGAAATGGTCTCTTTTGAAGAAACTTACGAACTGGAACGTGTTGAGAAACAAAATGGGGTATTCGTCAAAATGAGATCTCTCTTTTTTTTTTTTTTTAGTCTCCATGATTTATATATTCAAGTGCTATGCTATAAGGGTGCTCTTAGGCCATCTAAAAAGAAAGGGAACAAACTTTTGTACATTTATTAAGGGATATCTGTAGAAAAATCTTAATATTTTGGGCAAAGTTTTAATAATGTCCTAAATTTTATTTTTTGAATAAAAAAATCCTGACTTTTTCACCTTTTAAATAGAAAAGTTCAATAAACCGGCTAATTTATTCACTTTAGTCCTTTTTGACTTGTTCAGCAGGTCATGAGACCAAATTGTTAAATTTTCGAAAATAATGGGACTTTTTTACAGATTTCGTCAAAATTTGTATATAATGTATAAACATATTTTTTACATATCTACATCTATTTTTACGTATTTGTGTATTTTTATGTTTTTATATTTATATATTTACGTATTTTTATGTATTTTAAATGTATAAACGTATTTTTTTTTACTTATTTATATGTATTTTTAACCAATTTACATATTTTTTTATGTATTTTTATGTGTTATTTTTTATGTATTATGGTATTTATATGTATTTCTATGTATTTTTTTTACGTATTTATGTATTTTTTTAAAAGCTTTTTATATAGATGTTTATGTATTTTAAATGTATAGACATATTTTTTACGTATTTATATATATATTTAAGTATTTTACATATTTTTTATGTATTACGTATTTATGTATTTTTTTAAGTGTTTTATATCGATGTTTTTGTATATTTATGTATTTTAAATGTATACACGTATTATTTTACGTATTTATATGTATTTTTTAAGTATTTTAAATATTTTTTTGTGTTTTTTTATGTATTATGTATTTATATGTATTTTTACATATTTATGTATTTTCTTAGTTTTCTTATATAGATGTTTATATATTTTTATGTATATTAAATGTTTAATTGTATTATTTTTACGTGTTTATATATTTTTTACGTAAAAATAATACAATTTAACATTTAATATACATAAAAATACATAAACATATATATAAGAAAACTAAAAAAATACATAAATACGCAAAAATATATATAAATACATAAAACATAAAAAAACACATAAAAACACAAAAAAATATGTAAAATACTTAAAAAATACATATAAATATGTAAAACAATACGTTTATATATTTAAAATACATAAATATACAAAAACATCTATATAGTTTTTTTTTTTAAAATACATAAATACGTAATAAATAAAAAATATGTAAAATACTTAAAAATAGTCATAAATACGTAAAAATACGTTTATACACTTAAAATACATAAACATCTATATAAAAAGCTTAAAAAATACATAAATACGTAAAATATATAAAAATACATATAAATACATAATACATAAAAATACATAAAAAATATGTAAAATGGTTAAAAATACATATAAATAAGTAAAAATATACGTTTATACATTTAAAATACATAATAATACGTAAATATATACATATAAAAACATAAAAAATACACAAATACGTAAAAATAGATATAGAATGTAAAAAATATGTTTATACATTATATAAAAATTTTGACGAAATTTGCAAAAAATTCCTATTATTTTCGAAAAATTAACAATTTGGTCCCATGACCTGTTGAAGATGTCAAAAAGGGCTAAAGTGAATAAATTAACCGATTTTTTGGGCTTTTCTATTCAAAAGGTGAAAAAATCAGGATTTTTTTATTTAAAAAATAAAATTTAGGACTTTATTAAAAATTTGCCCAAAATATTGAGACTTTTCTGGAGATATCTTCTTCATGTAATCTTTTTTATTAGAAATTTGGAAACACCAAGATGATACGGGAAGTAGAATGCTCCAATTATCTTTAAATGAGCAACATATTTTTGAGCTCTTTGTGAATTTATGATCAAATCACAAAAATCTTAATTTGAGCCAAACTATATATATATATATATATATATATATATATATATATATATATATATATATATATATACACACACACACACAGAGAGAGAGAGAGAGAGAGGTCACACATAGTTTCGATGGTTGAAGGCGGAGATAATGGTGGTACGCTTAGTTATCAACGACAACAATAAATGTGAGGTAGTGCTTAATTTCTAGGATCGATGAGTGAGATTAAAAGGTTTTTTATTTCGAAACCAACAAAAACATCATATCATCAAAAGGTTGTTCTAAGGGCTTTTTATAGCCTTACAAGCTATCACAAAAATAAGGCAACTCTAAAATAAAAGGAAACTTCAAAATAAAAAGAAACTGCCTTGCAAAGGCTTATTCACGCTAAAAATAAACCAAACACGCCTCGATAACCTTCCAACTAAACCGACATATGAAACCATGAAAACTCCATGCACACGTGACTCTTCGCATTCTGAACTTTTGCATCCGAAAGCCAAGAATAGCCGTTCGCAGTCACCTTCCCAAGCTTCGCATTCACAATGAATCTTCCGGGTTTCGCATCCACTACTCTGCACTTGCGATGGGTTGCGATCGTTCGCATCCATCGCATCTGGTCTCATCCAACAAGTGACTTAGACAACGAAAAGTTGTGATTCACACTTGCTTCATCCCCTGCCCCTTTCAAAGGAATTGTCCTCAATTTAGCTAGTCCATCATCATCAAGATAAGGTGAAAGGTCTCCTACATTGAATGTGGCATGAACTTCATAGTCACCTTGAAGTTCAACCTTGTAGGCATTATCATTAACTCGTCCCACCACTTTGTAAGGACCTGAAGCTCTTGGCATCAACTTGTTTTTTCTTTTACTTGGGAAACGTTCCTTCCTTAAGTGCACCCACACTAAGTCTCCATCAGCAAATATGTGAGGCTTCTTGTTCTTATTCAACTTCTGTTTATAGTTCTCATTCACAGCTTCAAAGCAATTACGAATTTTCTCATGCAACTTCATCATCGAATTCAACTTTTCTCCAGCATCCTTATGAACTAATTCTTATTTTGGCAACGGAATTAGATCGAAGGGAAGATATGCGTTAATATCGTAGACAACCTCAAATGGCGAATGACCAGTTGCGAACGTAGGAGATTGTAACAACGTAAATTTTCAAACAAATTTTTCATTTTGATTTCACATAATTCTCATAACACATTTCACAAAAATCCCATTTATTTAATTTACAAAACACAACTCCATATTTATTTAATTAATAATCCAGGATCCTCAAAACATAACTCTTTCTCTGGTGTGTACAATCAAGTCGGCGCCTTCCCGCGATCCTGAAAGAACCTGAAACACATATCACATAACACGGTAAGCACAAAGCAGTGAGTTACCTAAAATACCACACATATCTCATTAGCCTCTCATGGGTATACTCAGATAAAACCTTCCGGTCAATGTGTCTCAGTGGAACCCTCCGGTCCCACAACTCGGATGGACCCTCCGGTCCTAACTCAGCAAGTTCAGAATAATACACAGCATAAATCACAAAGACATAATGCAAGATATCAGAATACTCAATATAAGCACATAAGACCCTCCGGTCACACAAAAGTTACCACTCTAGGTAAAGTATAGTGAGAAGACTCACCTCGGATGATGAATAGCTCCTATAGATGCTGTTGTTGCACCGGTCTTTAACACTGGACCAAAATCCACAATTACTCCATTAAGATCTAAGTCCAAATCCTCACTCTTTAGGTCTAAAGGTAGTCCACTAACTAGCCCATCAATAACCTAAAACTAATTGGGCCCACCAAGGCTCGATAATGATTGGGCTCTCCCCAGGCCCAACTCTCAAGTCCAAGTGACAAGCCCAACACAAGGGCCCAAGGCATAATATAATATTTCTCTGCTCAAAGTCTCTAATACACAAGCCCAAAGATCCAGGCCCAACCCTCAAGGCCCATCATAAAATTCAGCCCAAAAAGCTCACAGTGAGGTTACGTGGGGCGTACCTCCCTTGGTACGCTCAGCGTACTCTAGCATGCAATAATCTGATCGGGGACACCAACCCAGTACGCGGGGCATACTAGAATTACGATGGGCGTACACACAGTTTTGCTTAGTCCATTCTCTTGGTCTTAACCCGTTAAGACCTTAGCTCATTTCTCAGATCTGGACTCCCTAATAGCTCTTACTCCATAAAGTCAGTGACTTTAAGCCTTTGCATGGCTGATATGGTCATAAACACAGAAAACACACACTTTGTCATCTCAAAAAGCTCATTTCTATTGCATGACTTGATTCCAATGACCAAGGCTTGATTTTTATGACACTTCACTACTAATTGCACTCAAAAGGGTTGATCATAGTCTCTGGAGCTCAATATCTCATAAAGTCTCAAACTTTTGGGACAAAAACCCTAAAATACTCTACTATAATGCACAAATCAAAAGAGTGAGAAAGCTTGATGCTTTATACCTCAATATAAAGCTCCCAACACAGATATGCTCAGATCCAAGGGCCTGGACTCTCACTCCTTCTTCTCCAAAGCTTCTTCTTCACTCCAAGAACACACAAAGTCACTCAAAGGCTCTCAAATGCACTCACAAGCTCTATGAACGAATGTTTAGGGTTTTGGAGGGTATGTTGACTGAGAATGGTGGCCAAGAATGAGGCCACCTCATTCTTTATATAGGGGCACCTCCCCTTATTTAGGGTTTCCTTCTGTGCCTAGTACGCCTAGCGTACCCTCTGGCACGCCCAGCGCACTAGGTGGCTCCGCTTAAAAGTCACGCACATGAGTACGCTAAGCGTACACACACGTACGCCCAGCGTACTCCGCTGCCACCTTTTTCAATTAAAGGACTTATCTTGCCCAATCTTCAAACTGTCATAGCTCCCTTATTATGAGTCCGTTTCCCATGAACCTCATATCCACGGAAAGGTGACGAGAAGCCCTACTCTTCAACTCGTCGCAGCCCCGAGACTTCCTCATGCCCGGTTTGCAGCCCACGAATCCCTACACCACGGACGATCCAGAACAGGATGTTACAAAGATCGATTATAAGCGAACTATGATGGGTTTTGAGCATTCTAACACTCCTATGGTGTGCATGCAACCCTATGTGCCTTTGATCTATGTTTTCACTATTATACATGCAAATATACAAAATTCCAAAGCATCATCCTAACTAGCATATTATGGAGCAACTATACTACAAAAGTCTAGTTAGATGACATACCTTTTGATGGAGCTTGAAGTCTTGAACCTTTAAGAGCATAGCCCCAATAGTGTGGAAGCCTCAAATGGAATCACACAACACCACCAACAAATGGAATAACTTGAGAAGATGGTTACTTTGGTTCTCCCTATGAAATCGGCCCTTGTCCTCACTATGTGTATCCACTAGTTGTTGGAAAATAACCCATTAGTGTGGCCTCAGGACTATTTTGTAACGCTAATTACATGTTAGGTATAATTATATTTTGTACCATAATGTTTGCCATAGTGACATATCAGGTCCCTAGACATTAAACTGTGTAGTATGATGAATATGACATTGTTCTATAATTTGAGGGACTAATCTTGTGTGGTTTCAACTTCTTTCCCCTAAGGTGTAACTGATGAATCTTATTTGTGATTTTGGCATTTCATTGCATTCATGACGCAGTTAGTTTATTATAATTGTTACGCACCTTAAAAGACTATTATGTGTTGCAATTAGAGAATGACATGTCATTTCTAACACAGATGCAACATGGGTTTATATATTTCACATAATAGTCTTGAATTCAATGTTTCCACTATTCCTAATACAATCAATACATTTGCAAGGTTTATAAGTTTTGAGTAAATCATGTGAAGGTTTTGAAAACCAACCGAGGATGGATGAAATCAAATCCAAGAAAAAAAAGTACTAAACAAGTATGCAATGGATAATAATTGATGCCTTTAAGGTCAATATATTCCTCAATTGTTTAATAAAATGATTTATATAATCAAAAGTTTTTTTTAAGATTATGGTTTATAGAAAAGTGTAGTGAATAATTTAATAACCAAAATTAAGAATTAATATCTACAAGATTTAAGTTTGCAAACATGAAGAGCTTGAGTTGTGTATTTTCTTGGTTTGCTATTTTGGCTATAATGAAAGTGAAATATATATTATTTTATTAAAATGTTCACTATTGCGATCTGGAAAATTAGAATTCCAAATATTTTATTTTTGTGCATTATTTACATATAAAATGCATAATAAATAGTTTAGTACTTATAATCTTCCACATTCTGGGGATGTTTCACGAGGAAATGTGTGATGATTTTATTGTTTTATTTAAATTCTAGTTTATCACTCTAGTGGCCTATGATTTTCTAATCTGATAAATATTAATATTTAGTTGGCCATTAACTACGTTTTATTTTATCTAATTGGCCAATGATTTATATACTTATAATTCAAATATAAGTGGTAATTTTGATGTTATGCTTAAGTAACTGGACCAAAGAAAGGTTGCTTAAGTTTTGATATTGAAGTTTATTAAGCACCACATTAAGCAATTGTTTGAATTATTGTTCAATAAGCCCAAAGGCTAATTGGATAGTGATTCGTACAATGAATTTTCAGCATAATATACATAAATATTGTATTTATGCCCAAATGTGATTGCAATATTTGTGTAGCGTGGTATAATTTTAGGACACCATTATATTCAATTATTGGTCTAGCCAAAGCAAAACTGATAATTGAGTAAGGTGTCCATATGACCTATTATTTTGGTGTTATTAATAGGTACACTAATATACTTTATTTTGTTATCCCATGAAATCACTTCCATATCACTTAAAAGGTAAGCTTAAGTAAGTTATGAGGGTTGATCTATTAAGGTCCAAAATACAGATACAAGTATAAGAGGAGCAAGTAAGCCTCAAGGAAATCCCTTTAAAAAGTTTTGCAAAATAATAATAATAATAATAATAATAAAATAATGGCATACACAACAAGCCAAAATAACATGCAAAGTAATGTAATTTAATATTATTTATGAGTCGATTAATCTTAACTCCCCTATACATGGTGGATTGATTTCCACCTGATATTACATGTCTCTTTTATTACAGGGATTCCATAAAAGTTACAAGACGAA
The DNA here is from genome assembly GCF_052849685.1 of Lactuca virosa. Taxonomy (NCBI): domain Eukaryota; kingdom Viridiplantae; phylum Streptophyta; class Magnoliopsida; order Asterales; family Asteraceae; genus Lactuca; species Lactuca virosa. Next base: position 363,955,355 of record NC_136429.1, on the reverse strand, counting down.
TTGAGATAAAAGTACAATTAAAGTTGGGAATGGTGAAGACTAAACATATAATGTTTTTCTCACTTCCATAATTTTGTTTGAAAGTGGTTATTGTTTAAGTCTTAATAATGCTCTTTACATATTGAGTGTAACTTGAAACTTACTAACTGTATCCAAGTTAGCAAATGATAGCTATACTTTAATGTTTGGATACAATGTTGTAATTATTACTTTTGATTCCCATATTGTTTGAAACGGTGGTTTGGAGGGATACCTCTATTAATTATAATACAAAATCACTTTTGGAATCTTTATTATCTTGTAATGGTAATTTGGATGAACAAAATTATTAAATGAAGACTTCATCTATGTTGTGGCTTTAAAGCTTAAGCCACACATGACGTTATAAGATGATACATCTCATGAAATATGAAGTTCCACTATAACTTCACTTCTCAAGATTCAAATTTCAATGAGTTAAGTGTTTAAAAGGGAATAAGGAAAGATCCACAAGAAGTCTGGGATTATTAAAGTTGATTTATGCAGACATCTTTGAACCTTTTCCAACGAAAGTACATTGTCATAAATCATTAGTAAATTTTATTGATGATTATTCTTTTTTACATGCATCCATACTTGATGCATGAAAAAGATGCATACCAATCTTAAGATATTTAAAGGTGTAAGGTTGTTCAGCCGAAGCAATACTCTACAATTCTAAAAATTTGACATGAAAACCATAAGTTGCTTCTTTATCGGGTGTCCTAAAAGGATTAAAGGTTATCATTTTTCTTGTTTCGTCACGTAGTACCTGAATTCCAGAAATGAAGAATGTCAGATTTCTTGAGAATGTCAAAATCGGTGGGAGTGGTTTTATTGAGGGATTTTGACCTCCAAGAATCTTCCACTATAATTTAAATGCCCGTTCTGGTTAGTATTTCATTAGGAGATTCAAGTTTTGCTATATGAAAAAGACCCTTCAGATGTAAAGGCAAATGAATCACCACAAAATAAACACATTCAATCAATTGACATTGAAATCCATGAAATTCAATCTGTAAGACATTTTATATGATGTAGGCAACCCATACATTTTGAAAATTACATGATGTTGATCTTGAAATATGGAAAGCAATGACTGTGTCATTAATAGTGATGTCGTAACTTGTGATCAATTAACTAATTGGAATAAAGTTGTGATTCAATGTAAAAGAATGGTGTTTGGGAACTTGCACAATTATCAAAGTATTTCAACCGGTAGGATGCAAGTAGGTCTTTAAGACCAAACTGGACCCCAATGATTAACATCAAACAACATAAAGCTCGATTGGTCGTTAAAGGATATTCACAAAATGAGGGTATTTACTACCAAGAAACATTCTTACCCATTTCTTGAAAAGACTTCCTTAAGATCATAATGACCTTTGTAGCTTGTTTTGTTTTTAGAGCTACATCAAATAGATGTCGAACATTTTTTTTGTAACTGGGATATAAATATATAGGCTAATCAGGCTTCATATCAAAGGTACCTAAGGTTCGACGAAGCGATGAGTAATTAGAACCAAGTAGATCAACGTATATACGTCGAAATCAGTGGGCGGAACTTTATCATACTCGTATAATGTATAGATGACATTCTCTTGGCGAGTAATCACATTGATATGTTGCTTGAATCAAAACACTTGCTATCACATCACCTTGATATGACATATCTCGTTGAAGCCTTGTATGTTATAGGCATATAAATACATCGAGATTAAAAAATAGAGTACTTTAGGATTATCCTAAAAAGGATATATTGAGTGTATAGTAAGTTGATATAACATGCAACAATGCCCCCCCTCAAATTGCTCCAGTAGTTAAAGGAAAATGTTTTAGATCATTTCAAGGCCTGAAAATAGAGGTAGAGAGAGATCAAATAAATTTTATCATATATGTTTCGGTACTAGGAGGCATAAATTTTATCATATATGTTTCGGTACTAGCAATAATTATAGTGGAATGAGGACTAACCTCGATACAAAATCCTTTTTCTCTTACGAAAAAGTGGGGGAAATAATATTTGTATCGAACACATTAATGCTTATAATATGCTAGCGGATCCAAAAACGAAAGGTCTACTACCCAATTATTTGAATATGCCGTCAATATGGGTTTAAGAGTATGCCTAATATTATGTAATTCTAGCATAGTGCTTTAATGGAACTTCTAATTTTAATTATTCAAGTACTTGATTATTATTCCTCCATAATATTCAATTTGTCTATATTAATAACTCATGCACACTTATTTTCTATATAGACAAATGTATTGCATTACCACTTAAATCTTATGTCATTTGGCTTAAATTAATCGTAAGTTTCATACGAAGCATTAAAGCATGATGGGTGGGGGTCCCATGTCTAAAATGACATGTTAGGCTGTACTTTTCTGCTTTTTGTGTTAATATGAAACAAGATGAAAGTTACTTGGCCAAGACAATAAAACATGCATACAAATAGTTACTCGGCCAAGTGGGAGAATGTTGGAAAATAACCCATTAGTGTGGCCTTAGGACTATTTTGTAACGCTAATTACATGTTGGGTACAATTATATTTTGTACCATAATGTTTGCCATAGTGACATATAAGGTCCCTAGACATTAAACTGTGTAGTATGATGGATATGACATTGTTCTATAACTTGAGGGACTAATCTTGTGTGGTTTCAACTTCTTTCCCCTAAGGTGTAACTGATGAATTAATACCTTATGAACGAACGATCAGATGGAGACTTAACACATTCTTCCTTATGTTCAAACACTCTCTATAAACACCATTATCGTGAGTGCAAAAGGTAGTCGATCTATCCATCAAAAAATCAGAATGACACCATTAAGGGAAGAAAGGGAATCGAACTATGGCATCATGTTCAACACCAATTGAAGTTATCACTCCTTCCAAGTAAGTATTCTATAATTGATTTAGGGTTATTCATTTTTATGCATAAAATTGAACTCGGGTTATGCCTTTAATTCAACACTAGTGCCATTTCACGAACCATGGGATCCTTTATATAGTGTGGCTCATTAGGGTTACACCATGTAAACCCTAATGTGCATGACTTTCCATTTCCTTCATGATCCATGGGTTTTAACATCCATGGAGTATCCATGGGTTACCACATGGGTTAAGACCAACATGAAGGACAATGGATCACAAGCCCACATATATAAGAATGAATGATTTACATAATCAATCCCCATATATTTAATTAGTCTCTTTTGATCACAAAACTAATTCCAAATTAATTCTTGATCAATATTAATTAAATAATATGATTTCATATTAATATATTAGAACTTATAATATATTAATATAAATCATAAATAACCTTTTCTCACTTGTCTATCCAATTGTTCCGATGCCATGCAACACAAATGGACCATGCTACTCTCGGGTCGAGTACATACCAATAATAGTTATGGGCTTACACATCTAATCCAACAGTCTCCCACTTGGATAAGTATAAAACTATTATTCAAGTATGTCTCCAAGATCCCGACTAGCAATCGTAGCTCTTAAGGCCGTTGTCGAACTCTGACCTAGTCAAATGACGTGTCCATTAGATAAGGGATCATATATTCCTCCATTCTAGATATCATATGGACTGAGACATGGATTATAATCATTCTCTCAGTCCATTTGTTGTTTCCCGATTTCCGATTTATGACGACTGACTAATTGAACAAATCAAATCAGTCCAGGCTTGGCCAAGCACTTAGGGGTGTCATCACTAAATTATCAAGGGGCCCACATATATCGCTTTTATCCCTCCAAGGGTAAAAGGAATGGATAAACTTCGACCCAAATGCTTGCTTGTACTTACACATCAAATCACACACAACGATTTTTTTTATAACAACCAAGTTACTGGTTGCATTTACATATGCCAATATGCAACCAACTCGCAACTACAACTCACATGTCTCCGTTTGAAGAATATAAGATATTATCGTCTCATGATCACTCGTGATAAAATCCATGAAGTGATTCAAATGAGCATGGGTTGAATCCAATACTCGAATCTCATTCCAGGAGCACTCATGAACACTGCAGCCACTTTGTCCCAGACAAACTACAGACCCATTCACGACAGACTTGCCTCAATACCTACTTCCAAAGTATGATCGACCATGGATGGTTTGAACAACTTAGTTATTCGGGAAGTCAAAACATGCAAAGTGAAACACAAGAATAATCGAATCCAATATGGTCTCAGAACTTATGAATATAAATAAAACACCTTTTATTTAATCACCATATTGATTACACATTATTCATTGCATAATGTTTCAAATAATCAACTTAATACTTGAATTAAAACAATAGTTGTCTCATGCTCCAAGCATGCACACTATGTTTTCTAAACAATAGTTATGCCATACTCCAAGTATGCACACTATGTTTGTCTATGATCCTTACTTTGTGAAATAGAGCAATTGAACATGATTCCAATGATGCTCATTTCAAAATCCCAAATCCTTACCGTAAATGTAAGAATATCAAATTCTTGTCATTTACTGTAATCTATTAGATTTTAAACTCATATGCATTGGTCCTCTTGTAATGACTATGCAAAAAAGTCACAAAGACTTGACAACAGACATTACAAAGTATTCCACTGGAGATCAATTCCATGGAAACGAAGTCTCACATTCAAAGTACATTACTTTGAACATCCTTCTTGCATTAAGTTTTTCTAATCTTACATAGATTTGAAGAATAACTTCCTCCTATGGAACCATTTCCATATTCCCATTTCGACTCTTACTTCTGAATAAGAGTTGCCTCTTTTCAGAATATGTCAATATGGTCCCTCTCCAAAAAAATTTACACCACACTTCCAACTGTCCATGAGAACCAATCTTAGGTAAACCTCGGATTGTCCTCGACAATTTCTTAATCATTTCAGTTATATCCGATTCTATTCCTTTTTCGCTCTTAATGCCCTAGGCATTTGGAAAATTTAGAACGGATAAGTATTATAGCACATGCAATCGATCCTATATCCGAAGCATACAAGACACGATTCATGATGTCTCACATAAAGACATGATACTTGACCAGTCTTTTGCTACAATATTTCTTATAATTTGCCATGTTCTCATAATTCGAATTATGAAAAGGGATGCCGTAATCATAATCGAATTTTAGAACGCAAATAATGTAATCATGACTAAATTTGATTAAAATCTCACAATCTAAGCTTTTAGATTTAAAATGAAGTATAATTTCATCTCCCTTAATTATAGCAAAACAACTTTTTCAACCCCTGCAACTTCACGAATTGAAACTTTTGTTTTCTATAATTAACATTGCTAACTTGCAATATTTACCATTTAATTATGCTCCCACTAGCATAATAATTATTATCTTACCAGCATAACACTTATGCTCCCACTAGCTCTGAAACGTACTTAGAAATCAGCTGGATTTCTGGAAGGGTCTAGTTTATGGTTTGGGCTAGGCTATCTGATGTATAGGTCTTAATGGGTCTTTTGTCATGTAATAGAGTTGTTTGGAAGTGTTTACGGCCAAAAGTCTGTTTACGACCGTGAACAGGTTTACGGTCGTAAACCTGTTTACGGCCAGCCTTTCCCCTTTATATAGGGCTTATCAGAGTCTGTCAGCAGTGGTTGTCGAGTCATAGAGTTTACGGTCTATGTGTGTGTGTGTCCAAGTTGTACCTGATGTTTCTTTGATATAAACGTGTGCAAAGCTTGGTTTAATCTTCTTCTAATCCATTCTAATCTTGTTTAATTGTTATTTGTTTGATCACTGGTTCGGATCCTATATTTCAGGGCCTTACAATTGGTATAAGAGCGAATCCGGTGTCAAATCGTCTTACAATCAAGTTCACGGTCAAAGGAGCTTAGTTTCGTCATTGTTCGAGGCCTGATTTTGTGTATTCGTAGCAAAAGGGGATCAGATCTGCTAAAAATTCGTGTTTTCGTCAAAATCTGGGCATTTACGGTCAAGAGTTCACGGCCGTAAACTCCTATTCACGGCCGTAAACTAGCAATCTTCAATAACCGTATAATGTGTATCTTCAGAACCCGTAGAAAGGCAATCTTCAAAGACTGTAAACTACCAACCGTAAACTCCTCAACCGTAATCAGCCAACCGTAAACTTGTTTACGGTCGTAATCTTGTGCCCGTAAACTAGATTTTTGGTGTATCAGTTTATTTTTTAAGTCATTTTTAATTTTAAAAAAAATTAAAAAAAACAACAACAACAACAACAAAAACAAAAACAAAAATGGATTCTCAAAGCCCAGCAATTCATCATGAATTGGATTCAATCATGGGAACAACCACTCGCATTCCACGCTTGTTATCTGCAGAAGGGTTCCCGGAATGGAAATACCGGATCGAGAAATAAATCAAGATGAAAGACTTTAAGGTTTGGCGAAGCATTCTCAGAGGACCAGTCAGAATCACTACTACTCTTGCGAATGGACAAATAATTGACAAAGTGTATGCTGATTACACTAATGAAGACTTCAAAAAGGTTGAAGAACAGGAAAGGGCGTTGGCTACTTTAACTATGGCTTTATCTCCTGATATTGCTCAAGGATTTAGAGAGTATGATTCAACCAAGGCATTGTGGGAAGCTTTAATTGAGGTCTATGAGGGTAATGAAGACATGAAACAGAGTCACCAAGACATGTTAAGACAGAAATTCAATATGTTTAATTATGTTCTTGGAAAAACTCTAGAAGCCCAGTTGCAGCATTTTACCACACTCACCACTGAAATGAGTTCAGCTGGGATTTATGTGACTAAGTCTGAGATAAACAAAAAGCTGCTGAATTCACTTCTGAAGGCATGGGATATGAACGTGGCTGTCATCAAGAAGACGAAAGATCTCAATCGTCTCAGTCTTGCTGAAACTATGGCAATCATCAAAGCCTGTGATCTTGATGATAAGCAAAGAGAGATCAATCATGTGAATTTCTACTCGACTGCAAATCTTGGGATTTCTTCAATAATGTCTTTTCATCTTTTACCTCCTCTCCAAGTCAAGCTTTTGTCGTTCAACAACCAAAGAATCAAACCTTTGTTGCTCCATCTGATGGGTTTTGAGCATTCTAACACTCTTAAGTGTACATGCAACCCTAAATACCTTGGATCTATGTTTTCTCTATTATACATGCAAATATGAACTTTCCAAGGTATTCATCCTAACTAGCATAATAACATTGATTCATATGAATATATCAAGTTAGAATTACATACCTCTTTGATGTAGAATGTCTTCATGAAGCTTGAGTGCCAAGTGCCCCAAGTGTGACACCTCAAATGGTTTACACAACACCAAATACACTTGTAATAGATTAGAGAGAAATCCACACTTCATAAAAATCGGCTAGCCCTTTCACACATAAACTCTAGTGCCGATTTTGTCAACAATAAGATGCTTATATAGTTAGTGAAAATTAGGGTGAACCCTAATTGTCATGGCTTTCCATTTCCTTGGATCCATGGGTTCAAATACAACATGGAGCATCCATGGAGCATCCTATGGGTTTTAGCCCAACTTGATAATCCATGGAGTCTTAGCCCACTATACAAGTATGGATGATTTACACAATCAACCCATATATTTAATTAGTCTTCTTTTGATCACTTAATTAATTTTAGATTAATTCTTGATCAATACTAATTAAATAATCTTATTAATATATTAGAACTTATAATATATTAATAAACCTTAAGTGTTATTTCTCTCATTTTAGTCTATCCAAATGTATGATGCCATGCAACCCAAATGGACCATGCCGGGTCGGGTCAAGTCTTACCAATTATAGTTATGGACTTAGACATTAATCCAACAGTCTCCCACTTGGATAAGTCTAAAACTATTATTGCAAGTATGACTTCAAGAACCGACTGACAATCGTAGCTCTCAAAAGCTTCTGTCGAACTCTGACCTTGCCGATGATCTCTGACCTTTGTCAATGACTTGTCCATTAGATAAGGGATCATATATTCCTCCATTCTAGATATCATATGGATTGAGACATGGATTATAAATCATTCTCTCTGTCCATTTGTTGTTTCTCGATTTCCGATTTATGACGACTGACTAATTGAACAGATCAAATCAGTCCAGGCCCGACCGAGAACTTACATTTGTCATCACCAAATCATCGAGGGGCCCACAGATATCGCTTTTATCCCGAAGGTAAAAGGAATGGATAAACTTCGACTCATATGGCTTGTTCTACTACTTGTTGAATCATACACAAAGGCACGTTTTATAACATCGAGTTACCAATGCGTTTTCGTGCAATCAATGTATAACCAACTCATAGTAACAACTCATATCTCTAGGTTTGAAGAATATAAGATATTATCGTCTCATGATCACTCGTGATAAAATCCATGAAGTGATTCCAATGAGCGCGGGTTGAATTCAATACTGAGCACTCATGAGTGTTGTAGCACCACCTTGTCCCACATCTTAGACCTCTACAAGCCCAACCCATGACAGTCTTGATTCATATCTACTTCCAACATATGACCGACTGTGGATGGTTTGAATAACTTAATCATTCAGGAAGAATGACCTAGTTATTCTGGAAGTCAAAACATGCAAAGTGAAACACAATAATAATCGAATCCAATATGGTCTTAGAACTTATGAATATAAATAAAACACCTTTTATTTATCACCATATGATTACACATTATTCATTGTATACTGTTTCAAACTATCAACTTTATACTTGAATTAAAACAATAGTTGTCCCATGCTCCAAGCATGTACACTATGTTTTCTAAACACTAGTCATGCCATACACCAAGTATGCATACTATGTTTGTCTATGATCTTTACTTTGTGAAATAGATCAATTGAACATAACTTCAATGATTCTCTTTTCATAGTCCCAAATCCTTACTGCAAATGCAAGAATTCCAAATTCATGCCATTTACTGAAATCTGTTAGATTCTAAACTTATATGCATTGATCCTCTTGTAATGATTATGCACAAAGTCACAAGGACTTGACAACAAACATTACAGAGCATTCCAAGGAGATCAACTCCTTGGAAACATCATTCTTGCATTAAGTTTCCTAATCTTACAGAGATTGAATAATTTCTAACTTTGAAACATTTCCATATTCCATTTTGACTATCACTTCTGAACAAGAGTTGCCTCCTCACAGATTATGTCAATATGGTCCTTCCAGAATTAACACTATACTTCCAACTGTCCTTGAGCAACCAATCTTTGGTAAACCTTAGATTGTCCTCGACAATTGCTTAATCCTTTTAGTCATATCCAGTTCTAGACCTTTTCCCTTCTTAATGCCCCGGACATTTGGAAAATTTTAGAAAGGATGAATATAGCACATGTAATCGATCCTATATCCGAAGCATATGGGACACGATTCATGATGTCTCACATAAAGACTAAACCAGTCTTTTGCTATAATATTTCCATTTCAATTTGCCAAGTTCTCATAATTCAGATTATGAAAAGGGATGCCGTAATCATAATCGAATTTTAGAACGCAAATAATGGACCCATATATAGAATTTCCTTATGTTGAGCCATTCCAACATGAAATTCATATATATCTCCTTGACTAAATACGATTTAAAACCTCAATCTAAACTTTTAGATTTGAGATGAAGTATAATTTCCTCTCCCTTAATTATAGCGAAACAACTTTTTCCCAATTGAAACCTTTTGTTTTCTATAATTAACATTGCTAACTTGCAACCTTTATCATAATTATCATGCTCCCACTAACACGATGATTATTAGCATAACACTTATGCTCCTACTAGCTTTGACATGTACTCAGAAATCAGCTGAACTTCTAGAAAAACAATACTTTATTGACTTTCTTACCAAAGTTCAGATTTCTGATACTAGATTGCTTTGATAAAACTTTATCAAAATCATACACCTTGCCTTAGATAGCACACTTGTGTGTCTAAACAATTTTAAGAACTATGAAAAGGGATGCCGTAATCATAGTCTCAATTGTTTAGACCTTTGCCACTTCTCACAAGTCCATGTTAGTGTGCCGGTTAACCACAATGCTCCACTAACGACTTTGAGAATGCAAATATCACAATTGCTATCTAGCTAAAATCTACTTAGTGAAAGTGTTTCCTCACCATCATTTTCATGAATCGGAGAGAAACCTTATGACACTTAGATTTAATGGTGTATGTGTTCTTATCCATGTGAATTGTCAAAACCATAGTCACAAGACAAGGATAATGACAAATTCAAACTCATATGGACTGAACTCAATCTTAATTTCTTGCCATGTGGCAGCTCAAGGGTCTGCCATTGCTTCCAAGTTGTTGTGCAACCAATTGAGAACTCTAAGAACTCATATGCAAAGCCAACTATAAATGGAATGGACACAAAAATAGTCAACACGATAGGTTATAAACCTCAAGTCGTGTGCTAGTGAAGAACTTTAGGTTTTACTCTTGATTAGTTCTTGAGACTTTCAAGACCTTTTAAGACTCCCACTGTCCTCTTGACATATAAGACTCTCTTGTCAAATATTCAAGAGATAGTGTGGATTCTAATCAAGACAAACACTTCACACAATTGGCCTTAGTTGGTCTTTGTTTTATCCAAAACATCACAACTTACCAATTTCAAATGTACAAGAGTAGAAACCTTTTACTCTTACATTTGACAAGTATTTTTAAACCTTATTTAAGACATGTCACTCAAGTTACAATCTTGGAGTATGACTCTAAGAATTGTTTTGGAATGAAATATGACTCATCTTCTTGATTTAACCACTTCAACAATTCATAACTCCTCTTCTTAATTACCAAAACGCACTTAGAGGATGAATTGTGATAAGGTCTCTTAATCATTAAGATGATTATATAACATGATACTAAAGTACTCTCCCATCTTTTCAGATTTGAGAAACTTTTATCCTTCTGCCTAATTTGATTCTTCTCATTCGTTCCGCCATACACTGAAATTTTTTTTCAATGCTTCAGAATTATACTTAAGCCTGTAAGTATAACCATATTTACTAAACTTTAGTAAATCATGACGAATAGTCTTATCGATCTTTTGTGGTGGACTTAACCAATGCACAAGAATGTGTACTCGATACCTTAGTCCTTTACTTGACTCACACATCCATGAGAACCAGTAGTTAGTCTTAATTTTTCCAATGCTTGAAAGTTCTCATTCATCATGCTATACAAGTTGCATGATTCCAAGTTTCTATCCAACTGAAACTTGGGTGATGAGAATCTTTCCTTATTTGGTAAATTTAGACATTACCACAAATGAAAGAATCAAATTCACTTTCCAATTTTGCTAGCAATGGAATCATACAAACAACAATTTTTCACAAATGCCATTGTAAGGATACTTAAAATAAATAAAATAAAAAATTTCCTTTTATTTTAAAACTTTGCGGAAAAACTTATCCTTACAATCGATATGAAAACCTTGTTGTTATCTATTCCTAAGCAATGTGTCATAACTCCTAAGTAACAGCTTCAAAATTCTGATGCGATCGAAATCCATCTTCGCGATCAGAAGCAGCATATACTTCCTTTAAGCTTTCTCTTTTTTCTTTGATTCTTATAACATCACCATGTGACCCAGTCACATTATGTAATATAATCTCCAAATAGGATCTTAACAGAGTTAGATAATGGACTTTACCTGAAGTAGAGTCAAACTTATTGACTTTAACATCCTTAGGTAAATTTGGCAGCTTCACAACCAATGCCCCTTCCTTTGGCAATAGATACCTATGGACCCTTGATAATAGGACTATCTCAGACTTAGCCTCTCTCTTTACCATTTGGTCAACCGAGTTGACTATGGCCGATCCCTTTCCATTGGGAAGAGAGAGCTTTACTGGATATCCAATGTCATCATTGTCAATGTCCATAAAGTTTTAGGAAGTTGATCTTAGCAAATAGATAAGATCATTAAGGGTCTTGTCATAGTCTGTTTCATAGGAGTCCCAAAGGAACTCACTATGTGACTTAGAAAGTGATTGATCATCAGCTTCCTCTAGACTTTGACACCCAACTCTCCCGGCTTGTCAATATGTGACTACATCTCCAAGATGTGATCACACATAGACCTTTGCTTGCCAATAGGGCTTGAGTGACCTTAAACTTTTCAGGAACTTGTGGGTTAGGGAGAATAATTGGAGGAGGTGAAAGAAGTATGATTTCCATGGGACATCATCTTCATTTTAGGAAAACTTGTTTCAAGAGATTTGGGAAGATCATATTTTTGGGAGATATTCAAGATAGTTGATTTAAAGTCCTTAATATAACACCCAATATGAAATATTAAGGCTAGGACCCAACACAATACTTTTATAACTTGGAAGAGGGATGCTGTAATCCAAGCTATAAAATATTTGAAGGTAGGTGAATGACGACTCACCAATTTCCACCAAGATAAACGAAATGTATTATTAGGTTTTAATAGGTTTTGAAACTCCTACATTCTTTTGAGATTCATTGAACTGTTCAATGGCATGTTTCAATCTCGAGTGTGCCCTTCAGGTTTTGTGACTGGGATGCCGAGGATCACAAAACAAGGTGTGAATAACCATGAAAATGAACTTGGTACCCTTAAGTGTTTACCCCTCAATCGATGTGCCGGTTAACCACATACGCTCCATCGATACTATGATAAACGTTAAGTTACCCTTTGCATACCTTGTTAAATACGAGTTAGTGTGCCAGTTAACCACACACGCTCCACTAACCGACTTAAACAAAGTGCAAAGTGTAATTTCATGGGTTAGCACCAAATTCACATTTTCCTAAGTAACTAAGATTGGGAATTTATAAATGTTTAGTTACTTAGTATTTATCATTAATACTTTTAATGAAGGGAGAATTATAGTCCTTGTCCTACCCGTTCGGCTAACGACCCTCCACCAGTCAAGGAAGCGGTGGGTGAGAGTGGATACCCATTAAACTGCCATTTTATAGGCAGTAACCTTATACCCCCTTATAGACTGGCTTCGTGAATGAGGCCTACTAACGGTAAGACTGACTTTACTCTTATACATATATATATATATATATATATATATATAAATATTATTAACTTATAATATTATAAAGTATAAGGGTTGAATTTTAGATTTTAAAATTCTAAGGGCTAACTTGGAATTAAAGTATTCATAAGTGAAAACTTTTCAAATTCCAAAACTTGAGGGCAAGTTTTTGAAATTCTTCAGAACTAATTAATTCCATAACTTATGTGTTTAAAGTAGTTTTAATTAAAAGACTCTTCAAGTTCCATAACTTGAGGACAAGTTATGGAAGACTTTAAACTAATAAAAGAATGTAACTTTTCTTTATTTTGTAATTTATGGAATTAATTAAGGTTACACATTTTATTACTTAATGAAGTGACTCTTGAACCTCCATAACTTGAGGACAAGACTCTTCATTTTTGTAACCATTGCCAACTTTTATGAGTTTTGTGAAACTTAAATGTGACCTTTCATGTAACTTGAGGACAAGTTACACAAACACATTTTAGAATCATCTCTTAGATTAAAATAGATTGAAAACACATAATCAATTAACTTTTCTCTTAATCTAAGCAACTCATAAGAACAAGATAATTCAAATCAAACTTTTTCATGTAATTAGTCTAAACCTTAAACTAATACAAAACATGAATCTATTGACAATTATCTCTTTGAAATTGGATTAGCATGAACATTACCACATCAAAAACAAGTTTATAGGATCAAAAACAGCTTATGGTAATGTTCCTAGTCCATTTCTAGCCAAAAAACTCGAAGATATGCTGTCAGGGGCTCCTACTCGTCGAGTGTATGAACCTACTCGACGAGTAGGATGATTTTCTGCATGGACTCGGCGAGTTCATCAGTGGACTCGGCGAGTCCAGTGCCCAGAATGCCCGAAATTCAACTTTTTCAGCATTTTTCAGCAATTTGCATCAAGTATAATTGAAAACAAGCCTAGGCTCTGATACCACTGATGGGTTTTGAGCATTCTAACACTCCTAAGTGTACATGCAACCCTAAATACCTTGGATCTATGTTTTCTCTATTATACACGAAAATATGAACTTTCCAAGGTATTCATCCTAACTAGCATAATAACATTGATTCATATGAATATATCAAGTTAGAATTACATACCTCTTTGATGTAGAATGTCTTCATGAAGCTTGAGTGCCAAGTGCCCCAAGTGTGACACCTCAAATGGTTCACACAACACCAAATACACTTGTAATAGATTAGAGAGAAATCCACACTTCATAAAAATCGGCTAGCCCTTTCACACATAAACTCTAGTGTCGATTTTGTCAACAATAAGATGCTTATATAGTTAGTGACAATTAGGGTGAACCCTAATTGTCATGGCTTTCCATTTCCTTGGATCCATGGGTTCAAATACACCATGGAGCATCCATGGAGCATCCTATGGGTTTTAGCCCAACTTGATAATCCATGGAGTCTTAGCCCACTATACAAGTATGGATGATTTACACAATCAACCCATATATTTAATTAGTCTTCTTTTGATCACTTAATTAATTTTAGATTAATTCTTGATCAATACTAATTAAATAATCTTATTAATATATTAGAACTTATAATATATTAATAAACCTTAAGTGTTATTTCTCTCATTTTAGTCTATCCAAAAGTATGATGCCATGCAACCCAAATGGACCATGCGGGGTCGGGTCAAGTCTTACCAATTATAGTTATGGACTTAGACATTAATCCAACACCATCAGCTGCACCATTTGTTGCTTCATCATCTATGTCTCATCCACAAAGTCAGTCTTTTGTTGTTCTACAAGCTGTTTCCTCCTCCAAAGCACCAGTTATGGTTCCTACTCCCAATCCCAAAGAAAGCGATGAAAACTTAGCTCTTGCCACTGGACTTGTCAATTACTATAATGCTTTTGTAGCTGGAGAGCTTCCACCTCAACTCTCATTTGCTGATCTGGATCAAATTCATCCAGAAGATGTGGAAGAAATGGATATTACTTGGCAGATAGCAATGGCAGTGTTCAGGGCAAAGCAATTTGCAAAGAATATGGGAAAGAACAACTGGGGGATGAATGCTGACAAAAAGGTTGGGTTTAACAAGGGCAAGCTTTGATGTTACAATTGCCACGAGCCAGGTCATTTTGCTCGTGAGTGTCCGAAGCCAGACAGAAGGGTAAGCAATGATAGAACAATGGTTCCAGTGGGAAATAGTCGTGGAAGTGCTGCTATCAACAGTGAGACTGCTAATCTGGCAGTGGTTGCTCAGCCCTTTGACTGGGAGGAACAGATTCAGGCACTGAATATTTCAGGACCTGAGAGTGCTTACTTTGCTCAAATCGATGATGCTCCAGAAGAGAAAGCTGAGGTTGATCCTGAAGAAGAGATGATGGAGTTGCAGTTTGCCTTTATGGTATCTTCTACTCCAGAACCTGAGAAGAAAGAGGTAAGCCGGTCTTCCTGTTCTCAAACATGCATTGATAATGTCAAAAATTTACTTGAGCATATAGAATTATTGCGTAGAGAGAACGAGGACCTAAAATATGAAGGGTATCAACTTAGGAAAGGACAGAAACCTCTAAAAGCTCAATTAGAAGCAAAAACAAATGATTTTAGAAAACTTCAGGAAGAGTATAGCAATAAGTGTGCCAATTATAGATTTGTGACTAAACAACTTGCTGAGTTAACTGCTGAGCTTGACACATTGAAAAACAAATTTGAAAATGCAGATTTTAATTTTAGAAAATTTGATGTGTCAAGTGAAGTAGTTGCGTCCATGATAGAACATAATTTGCAATTCAAAAATAACCAACAAAAGGGTTTAGGATATGATAAAGTGTCTCCTCCTTTTAATCATAATTATCAATTTAAGCCATTGACTGAAGAAGAGATGGACAGAGAGCCATTTCTTAAATATGGATTTGTGTCAGGAGGTAGTATTAATGTTGAAAATACTAATGTTTCTACTTCCCATGCAGATCAATCTTTAAGTCAATCAAAGCAAGAAGCTGAAGGATGTGTTTCTGAAAATAAAAATGTTTCTGAACCTGCTGTTTCTATTTCAATGATAACACTTTTGTTTCTGATGTTAAAATAAATGATGTATCTTGTAATGATTCTACATCACAGAAGTCGAAGAAGTTGTTTACAGACCGCCGATAGTGCCTTCTGCAATTCCTTCGGTGGAGTCATCTGTTCCAATTACTTGTCCAGAATCTCCAAGTCAACAACACGCTCTAGATGCTGATGCCACACCTCTTACTCCTGTTGAAAGAGAGTTCATGTCCAGAGATGCTTCCGCTGCTACTCAAACTTTTATGGAACTTCTCTTTCCTGAGCAAATTGCTAATGAGTTTGTGGCAAATCCTTCCAACGAGACAGGTTCGTCTGAAGTGGATCATTCGACAAATGATGGAATTATCAACATTCACAATCTTCCCGTTTCAATCAATGACATCAGCCAGGAGATACCTTCTCGTCTTCAACGCGATCATCCGATCGAAAATGTCATTGGCCAGCTGGGTGATGGTGTTAGAACAAGAAGTCAGAGTGGAGATGTTAATACATGTCTCTATTCTTGCTTTATCTCTCAAATTGAGCCAAAGAATGTTGAAATGGCTTTGAATGAGCCCAGCTGGGTAGATGCTATGCACAAAGAGTTAAATCAATTTGAAAAGCTTGGGGTTTGGACGATGGTTGAACTACCTAAGGGCAAAAAGTCTCTTGACACACGCTGGGTATATCGCAATAAGCAGGATGATTCCGGAGTCATAGTGCGCAATAAGGCGAGATTGGTGGTTCGTGGGTTTAGACAGATCGGGGGTCTTGACTACACCGAGGTTTATGCTCTGGTGGCTCGCTTGGAGGCTATCCGTATCTTCCTTGCATACGCTTCCTCATGAACTTCACGGTTTACCAGATGGATGTCAAGACAGCCTTCTTGTATAGCGCGGTGAAGGAAGAAATCTACGTTGATCAACCCCCTGGGTTTGTTAACTCGAAGTTTCCCAATCATGTCTACAAGTTGGACAAGGCGTTGTATGGGTTACATCAAGCTCCTCGAGCGTAGTATGCAACTCTCTCAAAGCACTTGCTCGAGCATGGATATTCTCGTGGCACTATCGATCAAACCTTGTTCATCAAGCATGTGGGTAATGATCAGATTCTAGTTCAGATCTATGTTGACGACATTATCTTCGGGTCTACAAGTCCGCAACTATGCAAGGAGTTTGAAGGCGTTATGAAAAAGAGGTTTGAGATGAGTTCGTTGGGTGAAATGACCATGTTTTTGGGGCTTCAGGTCCAACAGAAGTCAACCGGAATCCTGCTCCATCAAGCCAAGTATATGGAGGATATGCTGGAGAAGTTCGGGTTCTGAGACGCTAAACCTGCATTGACACCGATGGCCGAAAGACCCCTGTTGACTCCGGATACTGATGGCGAACCCGTAGATCAGACCGACTACAGATCGATGATCGAATCGTTGATGTATCTAACTGCAAGCAGACCAGACATCATGTTTGCAGTTTGTCAATGCGCTCGATATCAGGCCAATCCTAAACTTTCACATCTTATTGCTGTCAAAAGAATCTTTCGGTATCTCAAAGGCAACCCAAAACTGGGTCTTTGGTATCCGAAAAATTCTGAATTTGATTTATATGCTTTTGATGACAATAATTATGGAGGCTGTGATCTTGACAGGAAATCAACTTCAGGAGGATGTCAATTTCTCGGTGATCGTCTGGTGTCGTGGCAGTGCAAGAAACAGCACACCGTCTCAACCTCAACAACAAAAGCGGAATATGTTGCTGCCTCTGCTTGTTGTTCTCAGGTTATCTGGATCCAACATCAGCTGCTGGATTACGATTGAACTATCTAGAAACCCCCTATTTTTTGTGATAATGAGGCTGCAATTCAGATTGCTAAAAATCCAGTCCAGCATTCGAAAACCAAGCACATTGATATCAAAATTCATTTCATCTGAGATTGCTTTGAGCGTTTGTTCATTCGGCTGGAACAGGTTACCACTGCTAATAATGTGGCGGATTTGTTCACAAAGCCGTTTAACAAAGCTCGATTCGATGTGCTTGTGAGCTTTTTGAAAATGATACGTTTTGAGGACTAATTTTTGCTTTAGGTTAGTTTAAATTTGCGCATTTTAATTTCATTCTCTCCCATGCACAAATTTAGGGGGAGAAATAAACAAAAACCAAACAAAAATTTAAAAAATTCAAAATCCAAAAACATTAGAAAATCATAAAATCAAAAATATGTTGCTGATAGTTTTTGTTTGTAGGTGATGTGTTGGGAAGTGATATAATCATGTGATAACAGACAATGTAAATCAGTGTACGGTACCAAAGTTGAATTGTCTAAGCTCTGTGTTCGATGCGCTGGTAGGCACGGAAGTTTTTAAAATGGACTTGACTAGGATCAGATGAACTTAAGGAATTTAGAGACCTGACAAATCTTGACCTAGATAGTTCCATTTAGCCTGACAATACGACTCTTGGGTAGGTTGAGCAGAGAGATATACATGGGAATCTGCGGATACATTAAATGATCTGTATCTAGAACTGTGGATTAACTTTTCCGCGATGTGCGGACTTTGTCCTTAATTCTGGTATTGACGGGGCAACTAGGGAATTCCGATAAATTAGGTCTGTAGAAAGTTATTTTCTTTATTTCTTACTGTCAGTCATATGTTACCTCCTCTGTGTGATCGACAGATCCGACCTGGACTGCAACATATGCAACTCTGTCTCTCTGCATCTTCTTCTATGCTATTCTTCCTACCTGTTAGCCATATGCTGTCTCCTTTGCGTGATTAACAATCCGACCTGGTACACAACATATGTAACCTTCTACTTCTCAATCCCTCTAAACTCTAGTTAATCATATGTTTCACTATCTACGTGATTAGAAGAGATCCGACCTGCGTGTACAACATATGCATTTTAAATATGACTTATTCCTTAATAATTGTCTGCTCATCTGAAGTAAGGAGTATTCTGGAAGTCCTTGATTATTGGGGTATATCAGGAAGCGGGAAACACGTTCTAGTACAACTAAAATTAAACATTTATAGGTTGTCTGTAGATCTCGCTGCTCAATTTAGGTGGACAACAATATCCTTGGTCGTCGTCAGCTGAATGGTCCTTAGGAAGTTTATCTAAGAACATAGGATCAAAATGTCTTGTCACTTATAGCATGTCCAAAAATTTGTCACAATTTTTCGTGCTTAAGTGTAAGTCCCCAAAATGCTTGTGTATCAATCAGATCCGTTTGATGGTGCGGAATCCCAATCAAACGGATGATGTCAGATCAAATAGAAGAGAAGGAGAAGAAGAATAATATGAATCTTGAATGTATTGATGATATGAATTAAGTTCCTTACACAAGATTCACTTTTTCTCTCTAACACACCTTAGAATACACACACTTAGGTATTGTTTGATTTTCTGAAGCAAAAATTCATGAAGTCTGCGGACCACCTCTGCAACCCTCTGCAGTAGAAGATGTGGACCAAACGGCTGCAGAGTGTAATAAGAAGCGTGTTTGTTTTTTTAACATCTGCATACTGCTGCAGACATTAAAAAATTAAAATAAACTAATTTTATAAACCGAAAATAGTTTTTTAATACGTAAAATTTAATAATGTATAACATTTCGGCAACAATTAATGATATTTCAGTAAAAAATAATGATATTTCAACAAAAAATAAAGATATTTTAGTAAAAAATAATGATATTTCATTAATAAATTATCATTATTGAATATAAAAGAACGAAAAAAAAATTCAACAAGAATAAACAAAAAAAAAACAAAAAAAAAGGTGAAATAAAATTTCAACAACATATAATCAAAATTACAACAAGAAAAAAAGAAGAAGAAGAGGTTGGAAGAGGTTGGAAGAGGCAGTACTAGTGATGCGCCAAACAGAGCACGCGCAGAGGTTTTTGACTCCAAAGACTTCTAAAAAACAAACAGCTGCGAGATGAAAAGTGTTGCGCGTGTGTTGCGCCGCGCAGCAATAAGAGGTTTGAAGAAGTTTTTTTTCAAAAAACAAACAACACCTTAAGCTCCTCTTGTCCGTACACTCTCTTCTGTTCATCAATCCCTCCTCAACCACCTAACACCTATATATATACTTGGGGAATATGGGCCATAAATGGGTTTACGGCCGTAAATGGGTTTACGGCCATAGACACCCATTGGGCCGTAAACAGGGTTTACGGCCGTAAACCTGTTTACGGCCGTAAACACCCACCTAGCCATAAACCTGACCGTAAACTCATAAAATATTACATAAAAATACAATTGCTTAGAAAAGCAAAGTATAAATCATAATTTTGACCCAACAATCTCCCCGTTGGTTTATAGCTTTCTTTTCTTAATTGACCCAACAAGCTCCCCCTAAAAAGTAGCTGGATTTTCTTGTCAATCTTCATCGAGAGCTTGGCTTCAGCATTAATCTTCAAATTCTTCACAACTTCAAGATGAACTTGATGAATCTTCAATGAATGACTTCATCTTGAGCAGTTGGGCTTTTCTTCAGAATTTGACATTGAACGCACATTGGGTGAGGAGGCTTCTTGTACTGATTCTTGAGAGATAGCGCTTTCAGCTTGAGAATCTTCAGAGAGAATATCAGAGAGAACTAATCTTCTGGATCACTTCAGCAGGTACAAGAATAGTAGCAAATTGATTGAGGAGGCTTCAATGCAATCTGTCACATAATCTTCAAGTACAACTTCACCTTGCTACTGGGGTTGAAAGATTGAATGTTGAAAGAATAATCTTCATTTCTTGCTCCTTCGAATGAGAATTCTTCGATGATCACGAATGAAGCCTTGGCTCAGAAATCTTCGACACAAACTCCATGAGTTTCATCTTCTCCTGAATTCACTTTTCAAGACAAAACAAAACTAAAAGAAAATTTAGCACACAATATTTTTGGGTTTTTCATATTTTCTAAAAAAGAAATAAAACAGAAATATTTTTAATTTTTTTGATTTTTGTTTGGTTTTCAAAATTTTTAATTCTCCCCTAATATTTAAATTAGAAGAAAACTATGAACAAATTTAACAAAAATAAAAATGATATCTAACTTTAAGAGTGATTGGGATCAAAGTTTTTAGACAGCCTTTATCCGTTTATCAGTACCTCTCCCTTCATGAATAGATCTGGTCAATCGCCGGTATTGTGGTCCACTTAAACACGAGAGATTGTGACAAAATTAGGACATACTATAAGTGACAAGACAATGTGATCCTAAGTTCCTAGATAATATTCCTTAAGGACCATTCAGCTGACGACGACCAAAGATATTGTTGTCCACCTAAATTGAGCAGCGAGATCTACAGACAACCTAGTGATTGTTCAATTTTAAATGTACTAGAACATGTTTCCCGCTTCCTGACATACCCCAATAATCAGGAACTTCCAAAGTACTCCTTACTTTAGGTGAGCAAACAATTATTATGAGAGAAGTCAGATTTAGAATACATATGCTATACACCCAGGTCGGATCTCTTCCAATCTCGCAGAGGGTGAAACATATGACTAACCAGATTTTGAAGGATTGAGAAGTAGAATGGTGCATATGCTGTGTACCAGGTCGGATGTATTTCAATCACGCAAAGGAGACAACATATGACTAACAGACAGGAAGAATTACATAGATATAAGATGCAGAGAAATAGAATTGCATATGTTGCAGTCCAGGTCGGATGTATTTCAATCACGCAGAGGAGGCAACATATGACTAACAGAAAGAAAGCAAGAAAATAATTTCCTACAGACCTACTTTATCGGAATTCCCCAGTCGCCCCATCAATACCGGAATTAAGGACAAAGTCCGTACATCGAGGAAGAGTTAAACCACGGTTCTAGATACATATTATTTTAGTGTGACCGATGGATTATCGTGTATATCTCCCTGCTCAACCTATCTGAGCGTCGTATTGTCAGGCTAAATGGATCTATCTAGGTCAAGATTTTTCAAGTCTCTAGATTCCTTAAGTTCATTAATGCCTAGTCAAGTCCATTTTATTTTTTCGTGCCTACCAGCGCATCGAACACAGAGCCTAGACAATTCAGATTCAGTCCCTTCCCTTACACAGATTCAGATTGCCTGTTATCACATGATTATATCACTTCCCAAAACATCTCCCTCAAGCACATTTCATTAACAACATATTTTTGATTTTCTGATTTTTTAATGTTTTTGGATTTTTGAAATTTTGGAATTTTTGTTTTGTTTTTATTTCTCCCCCTAAATTTATGCATAGGAGAGAAACGAAAGTAAATGCGCAAATTAAACTATCCTAAAACAAAAATTAGTCTTTAAAGCGAATCAGCTTAAGAAAAACTCAGGAGTATAGAGAAGAAAACTCAAACCGTAAGTCACCGATTGAATTTGCATCCAGAAGGTCTGAGAACAACACGCGTAATCTCAGAACAGATCCGAAAATTCTTCATGTCATTAAGCACTAACCCCGTTTGTGATCTCTTCCTTTCTTCCTTTCCCCCAAAGGACACATACTCCCAAACAAAGTTATGAATGTTGTACAGTTGAGAGATGTCCCCTATCATGTGCCTAGAACAGCCACTACCAACAAACCGAAGTATGATGATATGCCTCCATAGCTGCTCTGACACAAAGCGGGATTAGTTGGTCTTTGGAACCCAGTCCATTTTGAAACTGGGTTGACCTTTTTCATCCTTGCACGATACTCTCTCCCATGACATATCCTGTTTATCACAAACAGAAGATGAAGAAATATAAGAATCGTTAGAGGATTTGGGAGAGTGAGCCTTTGGAACCCATTTGTAGTTGGGTTTAACCCATTTCTTTTTCGATCTGATGGGTGGCTCAGTACTTGCTTTTGATCTTGATGTCAGCCGTTGAGATGACTTTGACCTAACCGGTCTTTGTTTCACTAGAGCGTCTCTTGGATTGGGTTTCTTGGCCGACATTCCCTTCTTGCCCTTGGGATTCGGATTCTTGGCCTTCTGCACGTTCCAGTCACCATTGTCTGAACGTGACCTTGAGGGGTTTCTTTTGGAGTATCTCCCTCTTGGCGCGTTCTGCCACCCTTGTGCATAGGGAACGTATGCGCGATTAGGACAATTTCTGGCAATGTGTCCAGGTGTTCCACAGTGAAAACATGTCTTTTTCTTCACTGTGAAGTTGTTTCTTCCTGCCCCTGGTGGCGTATCCTTGCCTTGTCTTTTGTTTTTCCCACAAGCACAATTACAACAGGCACTCTGTTTCACTGGAATTGGTGGCCTGTATTTCTCAACAGCAGGTTGATCAGAAGCAGCTGAGTTCGAAGCAACAGATTCAGAGCTCAAGGAGATGTTGGTTTGTTCAATGGTTTTCTCCTTGTTCTCATCTTCTGCTACTTTACTATCAGACACACTCTCTTCATCTGCTTTCTTGGATTGGTTTAAGGATTGATCTGCATAGGAAGTAGAAACATTAGTATTTTCAACATTAATAATGCCTCCTGATACAAAACCAGCTGGTTTGCCATAAACCATGAATGGTTCATTGGCAATCCCCTCTTTAGTCAAAGGGTGATACTGATACGTGTGATTGAAAGGAGGAGGCGCTTTATCGTATCCTAAACCCTTTTGCTGGTTATGTTTGAACTGCAGGCAATGGTCAATCATGTTGGCAACTACCTCGCTTGATACATCAAACCTTTTAAAATCAAAATTTGCGGTTTCAAATTGCCCCTTTAATGTATCCAACTCAGTAATTAACTCAGCATTCTGTCTCTTGATATAATCATAATGTACACATTTGATATTGTAGTCTTCCTGAAGCTTCCTAAAGTCTTTGGTTTTTACTTCTAATTCAGCCTTCAGGGGTTTCTGTCCTTTCCTAAGTTGATATCCTTCGTATCTCAGGTCCTCAACTTCTCTTTTTAATAAATCAGTTTGTTCACGAAGAATTTTAATCGTATCTTCACAAGATGGAGTACATGAAACTTCATTGACCGGGATGTTTGCGGAACTCATTGTTTTTCCACACTTCAAAGCGTCAAGTTCTTCAATTACAACAGCAAGACTAAGACGATTGAGATCTTTTGTCTTCTTGATGACATCCACGTTCATATCCCACGACTTTGGAAGTGCATTCAACAGCTTTTTGTTTATCTCAGATTTAGTTAAGAAAATCTCAGCTATATTCATCTCAGTAGTAAGTGTAGTAAATCGCTGCAACTGAGCTTCCAGGGTTTCTCCAGGGATATAATCGAACATGTTGAAATTTTGTCTTAACATATCCTGACGACTCTCTTTCATGTCTTCAATTCCCTCGTAGACCTCAAAAACCATTAAAAGTCAAATTTAAAGAGTCAAGCTTAAAAGTCAAACTTAAAAGTCAAACCGAAAACCTAAATTTGAAAATTTAAAAGTCAATCGAGAAAATCAAAGTTTAAAGTCAAAGGTCAAATTTTAAAAGTCAAAGTCAAAATTTTAAGTAAAAAGTCAAAAATAAAAGTCAAAATTTAAAAACTAAAATTTTTGGTTGAAAATGGAATTTTAAAATAAAAGAAATTGAATTTTTGGGCTAAAAGTGTCAATTTGCGAAATTAGGAACCGAAGAAAAGACTTATTTTGAATTAAATTTCGAAGAAATAAACCAAGATGCTTGCTAGATGGGTTGGCAAGGTGCTGGAATGATGAATCAGGGGACCCAAGTTCGAAACTTTGCAGCCCCAAAAACGTTCCTTCCTTCCTTTGTTTTTAAGTAAGCAAGCTGTTGTGAAGCTATATGATTTAAACAAGCGAGATGTGTAACGTCTTCCTTTGTAGCTCAACTGGTAAGGCGCTGATTTGAAGAATGGAGGCACCCGTCTTTGAATCCTTGGAGCTTCGAAAATTCATCCCCTTTTTTTTTAAGTATAGGTCGCACTCTATGGACTGAGGTGTTGCTGGGTCGTAAACTCGGACCGTATACACCGGCCGTAAATAGCCGGGCCGTAAACTCTGACGATCGTAAACTCTGGGAAACCCTAGCCGTAAACGCCGCCGCCGACCGTAAACCCTTCAAAGGCCGTAAACTCTTCGCAGATTATGTGAAAAACAACGTTTTTCACCTCTTTTTGCTCCAAAACTCGATCAAAAACTCGTTTTTATCAAAAACACGAAGAACAAACCCCCCCCCCCCCTAATTTTCAGAGATCTATCCAAAAACGCAAAAATCTTTCAAAAATACGATCAAATAAGCTCCAGATCTGACAAAAATGACTGATACAATCCAAGCTCAGATACCAATTGTAAGTCCCCAAAATGCTTGTGTATCAATCAGATCCGTTTGATGGTGCGGAATCCCAATCAAATGGATGATGTCAGATCAAATAAAAGAGAAGGAGAAGAAGAATAATATGAATCTTGAATGTATTGATGATATGAATTAAGTTCCTTACACAAGATTCACTTTTTTCTCTCTAACACACCTTAGAATACACACTTAAGCTCCTCTTGTCCGTACACTCTCTTCTGTTCATCAATCTCTCCTCAACCACCTAACACCTATATATATATATATATATATATATATATATATATATATATATATATATATATATATATATATATATATATATATATATACTTGGGGAATATGAGCCATAAATGGGTTTACGGCCGTAAACCTGTTTACGGCCGTAAACACCCACCTAGCCGTAAACTCATAAAATATTACATAAAAATACAATTGCTCAGAAAAGCAAAGTATAAACCATAATTTTGACCCAACATTAAGTGGACCACAATACCGGCGATCGACCAGACATGGACATGAAGGTAGAAGTACTGATAAGTGGATTAAGGCTGTCTAACAACTTTGATACCAATATCACAAAAATATTATTAGCGTTAGTTGAGGTGAAATTAGTGTTAATTCATTTTAATTTCAATTTTATTTTTATTTTTTATTTTTTTATTTTTATTTTTTATTTTTTATTTTTTATTTTATTTTTATTTTTTCAAATATTATATATTTTTTATTAATATATATATATATATATATATATATATATATATATATATATATATATATATATATATATTTGTTTGATTTTTTTTAAAATTTGTTTCATTTTATTTTTATTTTTATTTTATTTTTTTATTTTTTTTTGTCCTCAAAATGCATTATTTTTAAAAGCCTTTAAATTTTTATTGAGCTTTATTTTTATGCATTGTGGATTGTAGCCCATGGATCTTTTCTTGGGTATGGATTGGGTATATAAGGAGGAGTTTACAGCCAATATCCTTTCCACTCCTCATTTCTTATTTACGGCCGTATTCTTTTTTTTTTCTCTCTCTCTCTAAAAAAATTTTCGTGATTTTTCTTGAAATTGATCGTTTAAATCTGAAGGTATGTTAATTTGAATCCTCAATAGGCTATTCGCGCATCAAATCGACTTGTATTAACGATTTAATTGACGAAATTTGAACTGTCGGGGTTTACGACCAGCCCGTTTACGGCCAGAAGTTAACGGCCATGACTGTTTACGGTCAATGGGCTGTTCACGGTCATTGGCTGTTTACGGCCATTGACCACTTGACCGTAAAGTAAGTTTTGGTCAACAAAATTTGATTTTTCATCATATGTTTCATTTAAGAGTCTAATTAAACTGTTTCAAGAGTAAAACACCAATTTTAAATGTTTAAATAAATTGTTTTCTCACTTGGCTTGGTTTGTGCAGGTTGAAATGACAGATCTAAAATTCGCTGACTATCACAACTTGGCAATTCTTTTGGTTGATCCTCCTGTTGCTCATGGAGAGTTCAAGTCAATGATACATGGATTAAGGGAATGTTGTCTGGCCACTGCTCTTACTGTGAATCCAACAATTTATCAAGGCATAATCAAAGAATTCTGGAGGTCAGCTGACGTAAAGAAAGGAGAATATGGATCTGTATCTGTTGAAGCTACTGTAAAGGGTTGCAAAATCATCATAATAGAACAATTCATCAGGGACGTTCTGAAAATCGACGATCAATCTACCTTCCCTACTGAGATTGAAACCGATCAAGTTCAGGAACTTCTCAACAAGATGAGCTATGAAGGCGAATTTCCTCCGACAATGAAGAAGCTGCTACTACCTTACTGGAGGTTCTTAGCTCATGTCTTTGTGAGCTGCATATCAGGAAGAAAATCTGGTGCAGATGAAATTTCTTTAAGGAACACAGTTACCATCATTTCACTTGCTGCGGGACTGGGTTTCAACTTCTCCAAGTTCATCCTTAATGAGCTGATTGTAAACATCAAAGGAAAAACAAGGGACAAGTTCTTGATGTATCCAAGGTTCATTCAAGTGTTCATCAACGAGCAATTTCCTGCGATGGTTAAAGAAGGAGAAACTCTAGACATGAAGTCTCTTGGGCCAAACACTGTCGGGATAATCAAGCAAAACCGAAAGGGAAAAGTTACTTTTCAAGGAAAGTATCCCTTAGTGAAGTTTGGTATGTTTGTCGATTCAAGCGAGGCATCTGAGTCTCATAAGTCTTCAGACCGCGTTACTTCTGAAGACGATGTCATTCCCGAAGAAGATGTTATTCTCGTATCAGATCACAAAGATAATGTAGTTACACCTGTTGCTATAGTGGCTGAAGAGCATAACTTGCAATCTGTGCATGTTGAGAGTGACTACAATGAGGGAACGATGGAGGATGCAACTGAAAATGAAGGAGATGATGATGATTCGTTTATTGATATTGATCTTTCATGTTTTGACAAGGATGACATTTCTTTGAATTTTGAAGGCAATGATAACCTCTTGTCCAATGAAGACCTTGACTCATTTTTTGACAGTATCTGTGATGTTGATCATCCAGCAACGGAGATAAGGGATATAGAAGATGTTCTTGAAACAACGCCTCCCACTTCCAAACAAATGGCCGACACTACAACACCTATGGAGAAAACTTCAGGGATTCCTCCCCTTGAGGATGTTATTCCTACTACTGAGCCATATGTGAGTGAACCGTTGACGACTCAGGCCTCCCAGTCTCCGTTGAAAAGGAGAAGACGTGATCCGAGGCAGGGAGTATTCATTCCAGAACAATCTCACGGCCATCTGACTCAACCAACAACTGCTCCAACAACTACTTTTGCTGCTGATTCATCTGTACCATCCCACGAAGGACCAATCACCATTTTTGAAGTTGGTGGTTCATCAGCTCCCCCGGGATCATCTCATCCTAGGCCTTTTCATGATGCTGCATATGAGAGGCTTGCTATGCATCTGGCCCAACAACAAAGCTCAATGCCTTCCTCCCGTGCTAAAGGAATTTCTATAGAGGAAAACTACTCAGGAAAGGATGATTCCACCATGCACGAACTTAGAAAGGAGATTGGCGTGCTAAACCAGAAAAACATTGAGCTTGATATTCGTGTAGCTGATCTTGAAGCCGAAAAAGCTCAGCTTAACATTCGTGTTGCAGATCTTGAAGCAGATATGACTCTGAAATCAAAGCAAATCTCTGATCTTCAAACACACCTGGGATCCATAACTGCATGCTACTTTGACTTGAAGAAGAAACTGGCAGAGGAACTTGGCGACAAGTTCAAATCATCCGTTCAAGAATTCAATGCTGGCCAGTCATCTCAAGATCCCCCTGTTGACCCGCCCACTGAAAGAAGAACTTGGATCGTTGATCATTTTGAAAAAGAACCAGTTCAAGCACCCAACATTGCTGCACTAAAACGCGCCAAATTAGTAGCATCTGCCAAGAAAAAGCAGCTATTGTTCAAGAAGAGCTCAGATCAGAACGCTCCTGGAGATCAACCCAAAGTCACCGTCACTGATCTTGAAAAGAAAAGATTTGGACACAAGTACGGTGATAGATCAGGAATTGTCTCATGGGGCTTTCATGACAGGGTAAACATGTGGATAGTGAGACGCAAAAGCTCAAACGTGGAGTATTACAAAGACTTCCATGATTTCAGTTCATGGACAAGGGTTGATCTTTCAGAACTATCCAATGCTCCATTTGCAAATCCATCAGGTGATCCACGGGCAACTCATTTCAAGCTTTATTTGGAGAACCAAGTAAAGAAGGGATTTCCTAACATGAAGACTGCTGAGTCCATCATTAAAAGATTCCCTGACATACTGGATCCCAAGACAAATCAGCCTTTCCAGACTGTGATGCGGCCACCGACCAACCAAGTTAGGCAGATTCCTGTGTTGCAGAACTTCTGTGATGGATCTCTTGCGAATATGCTTTACTGGGTGTATGATGAAACCACTGCGACTGGTATCATTAAGTTTCAAGATGGTTGCTTTCGCCTGTTCGACAAAAGAGACCTACTTCATTTCAGAAAGTGGGATATTCATCATTTGGCACAACATCAGATCAAAGTGGCTGAAGAGATCTTCGAGAGTGCTGCTAAAGAATACACGTCAATGGTTGTAGAGATCATCACAAAAGAGATGTGGAGTGGCGCGATGGGGGGTCCGATGTGCTTATCGTGGAAAAGGACTAAGTCAAAGCTAGCCTTAAACCAAGGGGGAGATTGAAGGGTCTAATTTATGGTTTGGGCTAGGCTATCTGATGTATAGGTCTTAATGGGTCTTTTGTCATGTAATAGAGTTGTTTGGAAGTGTTTACGGCCAAAAGTCTGTTTACGGCCTTGAACAGGTTTACGGCCGTAAACCTATTTACGGCCAGCCTTTCCCCTTTATATAGGGCTTGTCAGAGTCTGTCAGCAGTGGTTGTCGAGTCATAGAGTTTACGGTCTATGTGTGTGTGTCCAAGTTGTACCTGACGTTTCTTAGATATAAACGTGTGCAAAGCTTGGTTTAATCTTCTTCTACTCAATTCTAATCTTGTTTGATTGTTATTTGTTTGATCACTGGTTCAGATCCTAGATTTCAGGGCCTTACACTTCTAGAAATCGATGCTTCATTGACTTTCATTACCAAAGTTCAGATTTCTGATATGAGATTCTTCGATAAAACTTTATCTAAGCTTCTCAAAATCATACACCTTTCCTTAGATAGCTCACATATGTGTCTAAACAATTATGAAGAGGGATGCCGTAATCATAATGTTTAGACCTTTTGCCATTATCACAATTCAAACCATAAAGAGGGATGTCGTAATCATGATCGAATTTGAGAATGCAAACATCACAATTGCTATCTCCTTAAAACCTTCTTAGTGAAAGCGTTTCCTCACCATCATTTTCATGAATCGAAGAGAAACCTTATGACACTTAGATTTTATGGTGTATGTGTTCCTATCCATGTGAATTTGTTAAAACCATAATCACAAGACAAGGTTAGTGACAAATTCAAACTCATATGGACTAAACTTGTTCAATCTTAATTTCTTGCCACCTGGCAGCACAAGGGCCTACCATTGCTTCCAAGTTGTTATGCACACAATTAGGAACTCATAGAAATTGCATACATAGTCAATTTTACCGGAATAGGCATCGAAACAAGAATTATGTCAGCACGATAGGTTACAAACCTCAAGTCGGGTGCTAGTGATAAACTACAGGTTTTATTCTTGATTAGTTCTTGAAACTCTTTCAGAATCTTTAAGACTCCCACTGACCTCTTGACATGTAAGTTTCTCTTTGTCAAATACCATTACTTGACAACAAATATTCAAGAGTTAGTGCGAATTCTTATCAAGAAAAACACTTCACACAATTGGCCTTAGTTGGTCTTTGTTTTATCCAAAACATCACAACTTACCAATTTCAAATGTACAAGAGTAGAAAACATTTTACTCTACATTTGACAAGTGTTATAAACCTTCTCTAAGATATGTGTGACAACCTGAATCTCTATCTTGTAAGTCAATCTAATCAATTAAAAGTCAGACTTGTTTCTGTTACCTTTTCACTGTGTTAAGGGTCTGTTTGAGACTTTCTAAGCCTAGTACACTCAAGGGTTAAGTGTTAGGAGGTGTTAGGTTGAGATCAGTGAGTTGCATTCGAGCCAGAAACACCTTCAAAAGTATTTCACGGCTGCAAACTAGGTTCACAGCCGTGAACCCATCCTAAGGCCGTGAACTCATGCATTATATATGAGTTTTGGCTCATTTTCTCTTCATTTCTACTCCTTCCAGCCGTGAACTTGAGTTCTCTCTCAAGTATCATCCACAAAAGGGCCTTCTAACACCTCAAAAACGTAAGTAACTCACCCCTCTTCTAGTTGTTACTTGAAAGCCCTTTACCTTCCATCTAAATTCATCATCTTTTCATCTTGAAATTCAAGATCTTCAAGCTTTGGGCCGTGAACCATTCACCATTGGGCCGTGAACCCTTCAAGTGGGCCGTGAACCCTTCATATTGGGCCGTGAACACTTCATGTGTTCTTGGGCCGTGATCAATCCTTAGGGTCGTGAACCCTCATTCAACCTCCTAACTTGCTTCCAATCCTCCTTTGGTGAGTTGTTCTTGCATCCTAGGTTGATTCCCTATCACCTTTGTGGTTATAATCACTAATATCATGCCTATATGCATCATTATAGGCTATTTAGGACTCATTTGTACTCCAGAACTTCACTCGTAGGAGTAACACTCTTATTCCAGTCTTCAATCGAATCCCTCACATAAGGTGAGTTCATACCCCTACAATTACAATTTTAAATGCTTTTAAATGTTTTAAGGAGGTGGGGGATACAAGTAGAACACAATGAAATTGTGTTAACCATTTACATGTGAAAACAACATCCAAAAGGATTTCTTATACTC
Source organism: Lactuca virosa (assembly GCF_052849685.1). Classification (NCBI taxonomy): domain Eukaryota; kingdom Viridiplantae; phylum Streptophyta; class Magnoliopsida; order Asterales; family Asteraceae; genus Lactuca; species Lactuca virosa. Next base: position 363,923,566 of record NC_136429.1, on the reverse strand, counting down.
AAAAACTTGTTAAAACTCTTTTAAATTATTTTAGACTTCTTTTATATCAAATCATATTCGTCTATCTATTTACGTATAAGTATGCTTTAACATACTTAGGACTATTTCTAGATACCTTGATTCCTGTTCCTTGTTTGGTTGTGGGCTTGGGGTAGGATCACTAGTCCGAATGTCGGCTAAATCATAGTTATACTTATTAAATACATATATGAATATTAACCCCATTTTTAAAGTACATACTTAACTTAGGTTCTTATGGTGAGTAATTGAGTCTTTTCTTCAAATCAGTAATAGTCAAACAATCATGCTTGTACACTATAATAGGTATAGTTTAGAGGATTACTACTTACTACTTCTAGATCAGTGAAACTTACATGAGTCAGTTCGTACATACTATAACTAGAACAGGAAGGAACATACATACTATAACTAGAACAGGAAGGAAAATACATACTATAACAAGTAGAGAAAAGAACATATATACTATAACAAGAATAGAACAACTAGAATGTGAAACTCTATTTCATGGCATAGCAATATACTTGTTATGTCGCGTTTTGTAACTAGAGTCTCCTAGAGGGAGAGCGGGCATTGTGTGTATAGATCTATACGGGAGTGACAATCCTACATCCCAACTGTTAGCTACAGTCCGGCAGGCAAGCCAAGGGGTGACAAATGTCACATTAGTTTCGACGCCAGAAGGTCGTCGTGTTTATACTAGTCAATTAGCATGGTTATAACCTTATCACATTTTAACCCTAATTAATAAACTTAATTACAGGATTGTTATTACACTAGTAGCATATGTTTAATAAATACTATTGTATTAGTGTTTTTCGACAACAAACGAAACGGTTTTATAGGATTAAAGCCACTTTTAACAAACGAAACGGAAAACATTCATCTTATAATTTTATGGAGAGTTAAAATTATATCAATCTAGGTTATAAGTACAATAACACTTAATGAGAACGGTTTTATGGAGTAAAACTACTTTTCAGTTGTAAGGAAGAAAGTATAGGGCTTTCTGGAGCAAACTCAGTCATTTTCTTAAAACTAAAACAACCATAACTAAATACTTATGAACTCACCAGCTTAAATGCTGATCCTCTCTTTCAAAATAACTTGTATTCTTAGGAATCCAGTAGACAGGTACACCCCCGAAGCTTTTGAGAAGACAACTTAGTACCGTGTTGTGTCCTTTGTCTTTTACTATATCTACTTTTGATGTTGAATATCTAATGTTTGACACTTTTGTAAAAAATTATACATTATTAATGCAATGGTTGTTTGTACTTTGATTACTATAATGCATGTGTTGTAATACTTAACATGACGTCCTCCGCCCCCGAACGTTTCCGCCGTTCTGGTTTCGGGGTGTGACAATATGTCACTCAAGTTACAATCTTGGAGTATGACTCTAAGAATTGTTTTGGAACGAAGTATGACTCATCTTCTTGATTTAACTACTTCAACAATTCATGACTCCTCTTCTTAGCCATAAGAATGCACTAAGATGTCCTTAGAGGATCAATTATGATATGGTTTCATAATCATTAAGATGATCATAAAACATGATACTAAAGTACTCTCCCATCTTTTCAGATTTGTGAAACTTTTATCTTTCTGCCTAATTTGATTCTTCTCATTCGTTCTGCCATACATTGAAACTTTTCCAATGTTTCAGAATTATACTTAAACTTGTAAGTATAACCATATTTACTAAACTTTAGTAAATCATGAAGAATAGTCTTATCGATTTTTGTGGTTGAATTGACCAGTACACAAGAATGTGTACTCGATCCCTTAGTCCTTTACTTGACTCACATATACATGTGAACAAGGAATTAGTCTTAATTTTCCAAAGATGAAAATTCTCATTCATCATACAATACAACTTGCATGATTCCAAGTTTCGGTCCAATTGAAACTTGGGTGATGAGAATCTTTCCTTATTTGGTAAATTTTGACATTACCACAAATGAAAGAATCAAATCCATATTTCCAATATTGCTAGAAACATACATACATCATTTTTTCATAAATGCCATTGCAAGGAGATATAAAACAAAACAAAATTTTATTTATTTATTAAATGCGGAAAAAACTTTTCCTTACAATGCAATTACAAGTGAAAAACTATGTTATTACATATTTCCTAGCAATCTATCATAACTCCCAAGCAGTAGCTCAAAAATCCGATCTTCGAACCATGCGATTGAAATCCATCTTCACGATCAGATTCACCATACTCTTCTTTTAAGCTTCCTTCCCTTTCTTGATCCTGCCAAACATCAAAATGCAACCTAGTCACATCATGTATTAAGAATCAACAATTAGAAACTTAACAGAGTTAGATAGTGTACTTACCTGAAGCAGAGTCAAACATTTTATCTCTACTTTATTTCAGATCTTTCACGTAGTCAGGGCAGCTTCGCTTCCAATGTCCCTTTTTTTGACAGTAAAAACATACAGACTCTTTGGGAATGGTACACGGGACTATCACAGACTTAGCCTTTCTCTCTACCATTTGGTCAACCGGGTTGACCATGGCCAATCCTTTTCCATTGGGAAGAGAAAACTTTTTTGGACTTCCAATGTTACCATTGTTAATGTCCATGGAAGTTTGAGAAGTAGATCTTCCACCCAAATTTACTTTTCCAGTGCGCCAAAATATTGCTGATTCAGCAGCAACAAGCAAATAGGTAAGATCAATAAGGGTCATGTCGTGGTCTGTCACATAGTAGTCCTTAGTGAACTCACTATATGACTCAGGAAGTGATTGAAGAACCTAGTCAACAGCCAACTCGACACCTAACACTCTCAGCTTGTCGAAATGTGACTTCATCTTAAAGACGTGAGTACACACATGCCTTCCATCTTCATGTTTCATTGCAAGTAGGGCTTGAGTGAACTTGAATTTTTCAAGTCTTCGAGCTTGTGGGTCAGGGAGAATAATTGGAGGAGGTGGAGGAAGAGACGTATGATTTCCATGATCCAACCGTAGGACATCATCTTTATTAGGAAAGCTTGTTCCAAGGGATTTGGGAAGACCATAGTTGTCTGAACCAGACATCTACAATGAGAGAAAAGTTAGTTGATTTAAGTCCTTAATATAACACCCAATATGAAATATTAAGGCTAGGACCCAACACAATATTTTATAACTTGGAAGAGGGATGCTGTAATCCAAGCTGTAAAATATTTGAAGGTAGGCGAATGACGATTCACCAATTTCCACCATGAAAAACGAAATAGGTACTAGGTTTTAATTGGATTGAAACTCCTAGATCTTTTGAGATCCATTGAACTTTTCAATGGCATGTTTAAATCTCGATTGTGCCCTCTTAAGTTTGTGACTGGGATGCCGAGGATCACAAACAAGGTGTGAATAACCATGCAATATTAACTTGGTACCCTTAATTTTTTTCACCTAATCGATGTGACGGTTAACCACACACGCTCCACCAATCTATGATAAATATTAAGTTACCCTTTGCCACTCTTACTAGTCCATGTTAGTGTGCCGGTTAACCACACACGCTCCACCAACCACTTGGTAAGGTACAAAGTGTAATTTCATGGGTTAGCACCAAATTCACATTTTCCTAAAGTAACTAAGATTGGGAATTTATAAATGTTTAGTTACTTTATATTTATCATTATACTTTTAACGAAGAGAGAATTAGAGTCCTATCCTACCCGTTCGACTAACGACCCTCCACCAGTCAAGGAAGTGGTGGGTGAGAGTGGACACCCATTAAACTGCCAATTTAGAGGCAGTAACCTTATACCCCCCTTATAGACCGGCTTCGTGAATGAGGCCTACTAATGGTAAGATTCACTTTTACTCTTATACATATATATAAATATTAAACCTATAATATTATAATAGTATAAGGGTTGAGCTTTAAACTATTTAAAATTATAGGGTTTGGAACTAAAGTATTCAAAAGTGTAACTTTACAAATTCCAAAACTTGAGGGCAAGTTTTGAACAATTCAAAAACTTTGGAATCTATAAAATATGAGTTTAATATGGCTTTTAATGGCAAGACTCTTGAAAATCCATAACTTGAGGACAAGTTATGGATGTCATAAAACAATTTATGGGAAAAAACTCTTCAAAACCATAACTCATGACTTTTAAAGACTCATTAACAAGAAAGACTTTTGGTTTTCCATAACTTGAGGACAAGTTATGGAATCCATTAAAGGCCATTTAGATCATCTAATAAACAAACAAACATGTCATGAAAAGCTATGATCTAGATTAAACTCATATGAACATGACAATTTAAATCAAACAATCTTCATGTAATTAGCCCAACCATTAAACTAATACAAAACATGAAACTTTTGACAATTATCTTTTGAATTGGATTAGAATGATCATTACCACATCAAAAACAGGTTTATGAGTTCAAAAACAGCTTAGGGTAATGATTCTAGTCCAATTCCAGCCTTAAAAGTCGAAAATCTGCACTCTGGGCCTCCTACTCGTCGAGTGTATGAACAAACTCGGCGAGTTGGTCAGCTTTTGCCTTGGACTCGGCTGGTCCACCAGTGGATTCGGCGAGTCCACTGTCCAGAAAGCCAGTTTTTCGATTTTTTCAGCATTTGCATCAAGTATAATTGAAAACAAAGCCTAGGCTCTGATGCCACTGATGGGTTTTGAACATTCTAACACTCCTATGGTGTGCATGCAACCCTATGTGCCTTGGATCTATGTTTTCACTATTATACATGCAAATATACAAAATTCCAAAGCATCATCCTAACTAGCATATTATGGAGCAACTATACTACAAAAGTCTAGTTAGATGACATACCTTTTGATGGAGCTTGAAGTCTTGAACCTTTAAGAGCTTAGCCCCAATAGTGTGGAAGCCTCAAATGGAATCACACAACACCACCAACAAATGGAATAACTTGAGAAGATGGTTACTTTGGTTCTCCCTTTGAAATCGGCCCTTTCCCTTACTATGTGTATCCACTAGTGCCATTTCATGAACCATGGATCCTTTATATAGTGTGGCTCATTAAGGTTACACCATGTAAACCCTAATGTGCATGACTTTCCATTTCCTTCATGATCAATGGGTTTTGACCTCCATGGAGTATCCATGGGTTACCACATGGGTTAAACCCAACATGAAGGACAATGGATCACAAGCCCACATATATAAGAATGAATGATTTACATAATCAATCCCCATATATTTAATTAGTCTCTTTTTTGATCACAAAACTAATTCCAAATTAATTCTTGATCAATACTAATTAAATAATATGATTTCATATTAATATATTAGAACTTATAATATATTAATATAAATCATAAATAACCTTTGCTCACTTGTCTATCCAATTGTTCCGATGCCATGCAACCAAAACGGACCATGCTACTCTCGGGTCGAGTACATACCAATAATAGTTATGGGCTTAGACATCTAATCCAACAAACTCATCATGTGCAAGCTTAACATCCCAATCTTTCTGAGTCTTACTTACCAACCCTCGCAACAACTTTCTCAAAGTTCTATTCGTAATCTCCGTCTTACCATCCGTATGTGGGTGATGCGAAGTACTGAATAGTAGTTTCGTACCCGCCTTCCTCCATAACGTATTCCAAACATAACTCAAAAACTTCGAATCTCGATCTAAAACAATAGTTTTTTGGAATGCCATGCAAACGAACAACCTCCTTAAAGTATAAGTCATCCACGTTGCTACGATCATCAGTTTTGTTACAAGCAACAAAATGAGCCATCTTGGAAAAACGATCCACTACTACCATAATTGCATCCTTACCCCTTTGAGTACGAGGCAAAGCAATAATAAAATCCATAGATACATCTTCCCAAGGATGATTAGGAGCTGGAAAAGAAGAGTACAATCCCGGATTGAACGAAATTTTGGACATTTGAAACGTCATGCACTTGTTCACGATGTTGGTCATGTCCTGTGACATCCCCATTTTTACAGCCAGAAAAGACCGATTTCGTTTATGCTTTTATAATAAAATAAGAGTAATCTTTAAAAGAAAAGTGTTGCGGAATTTGTTCCCAAAACAAAACATGATAAAAATTTATCAAAGCATTTCTTAAAGAAATGTATTTTTCATTACATTACAAAACTCGGGATGTCATCGTCAATACAGATCAATAGCATAAACAAAACATCATAGACCACAAGACAAAATTGGCCTCAAAACAATATAGGCATTACAACATTTATTTATTTTATACTGGCCTATAAATCCGTAATCTCTCGTCAGATCATCCAACTATGCTTTTGCCACTACCTGTAATACAAAAACTGAGTGGGTCAGGCTGGGGAGCCTGGTGAGCATATAGGGTTTTCAACCCACAATAATAAGTTCATTATTTATTTTCATCAAATCATAAACCCGATTACCCGTTCCCGTTATCCTCACTTTATGTCCCTAAGCATCTATTTTAAGGGACCTAGCCTAAGGATTTTTTTCATCTGGGTGACAACACTGTTCATGGGATTCCTCAACAATATATGTCAAATAAGGCCTCTCATCATTTTATCACACATCTACTATTTAATCTACCCATGTTCTACCCAACATATTTGTAGATATAAAATACATACATAGTTTAAATCTGAAGAAAAGGCTTAGATCTGGAAACACAATACATCTACAGTTTAGATCTGAAGAAAAGGCTCAGATCTGAAAACAAAATACATCTACAGTTTAGATCTGAAGAAAAGGCTCAGATCTGAAAACAAACTACGTCTACAGTTTAGATCCGAAGAAAAGAAAGAAAATCTAGATCTTTCATCCAACTCAGATCTCAAAGTATAAAATACATATTCGGTTTAGATCTGAAGAAAAAGATTAGATCTGAAAGAAAGAGGTTCAGATCTTTCATCCAGCATACATCTCAAGTAAACATATAGTATATATACACATAGCACGTAATTTATATAAAATACTTTATATCTATGTGTAAGATGAAAGTGGCTATACACTCACCTGATAAGGAGTGATTCGGACAGCACTTTGCTTCTTAAAATAATTTTCTTTGACGAAACCAGGAAGTTTGCTTGAAAACCGGGCTTCGCGCGAGCAGAGTTTCAAATCGAAAAACTCTTTTTCTCGAAGACCCCAGCCTCTCCGAGGCTTTCTTCTAGAGCTATAAAGGTTTCCTAGGCTTCGGGGGGGGAGGGGGGGTTGGGATAGGCTAGAGAGAGAGTAGAGTGAGAAAGAGAAGGTGAATTTGTGAAGAAAAGAGGCTGCCCTCTGTCCCCTTTTATAGGCCGAGGCCTCGGAGTATGCTGGGCGTAAATCCGAGGTACACTGGGCGTAAGGCGAGTTCGTACGACACGCGTCGCAACGCTGCTGGATCATCGTGGCTCAATGTGGACGGAGGAAAAAGTCAAACCGCGGGGCGTACCTCCTTCGTACACGGGGCGTACTTCGGTACGCAGGGTGTACGAAGGTACGCTGGACGTACCCCTCGCACTAGGTTCGAGATTTCCCACTCCGACTTCAAAAATTCATATCTTTCGCATATGAGCTCCGTTTTCGACGTTCTTTATATCCACACATAGGCGGGACCATTCTCTATGACTTTTGTTTAGACTTCGTCGGCTAATTATCGACCAATTTTAAATTGATATTCTTTAACAGACCGGGACAATAAAGCCTGTTAAAATTTCATAACTTCTTCATCCGACGTCCGTTTTTGTCTGCTTTTTTACCGTTGCGCTACTATTAACGAGATCTTTGATTCTCGTTTAGGTTGTGACGGCCAAAAATCGACCGATCTAATATTTGAACTTCGGGATGTGCACTGCTGATCCGAAAGTTAGAAAAATCGTAACTTCCTCATACGAAGTCGGATTTGGGCGTTCTTTTTATGCACGATCTCGGTTTAACGAACACTACGACTTTCAATCAGATTGCTAGGGCTAAAAAGTCCTCTATCATAAATTCACTATTTACATCACGCATTGTCGTGCCGGTACTGTCGCGAAACTTCGACAGGCCATAACTTCTTCGTTATAACTCGGATTTTGACGTTCTTTATATCTCCGGAATCCTTGTCACGACCACTACAACTTTCTTCATAGATATCAGGTTTATCTAACATTTTATTTTTGACGCTTATTTTTATCCTTTATTTATTATATTATTATAAACAAGTAATAAGCACACAAAAGCACATAATTCACATAATATTCAAGTAATTCATGTTTATTACTTCAAAACGAGTTACAATGGTTGGCCTAGACTATTACATCATCATTAGTGCTTAGTCGAGAAACACGGGCGTTACAATTCTCTCCCCCTTAGGATGATTCCGTCCCGGAATCATGCATCAGCAAACAAATGCGGATAGCGACTCATCATGTCACTCTCCATTTCCCAGGTGATATTTGGCCCATTCGAATGTTTCCATCGCACAAGTACTAAGTCGACGATATTGCGTCGCAACTTCTTCGTCTTATGGTCAACAATCGCCTCGGGCTCTTCGATTAGCCTCTTATTCTCATCCATCCTTAACTCTGAAATTGGAATTATTTCGGGAACTTCTCCCATGAACTTCCTCAGATAACACACATGGAATGTGTTATGGATACCATCTAGTTCTTCTGGTAGTTTTAGCTTGTAAGCTTGGTTCCCAATCCCCTGAAGAATTTTGAACGGTCCAATGAACCTCAGACTCAACTTTCCTCTTTTCCTGAATCTTATAACTCCCTTCCACGGTGATACTTTAAGCAAAACCGAATCTCCAACTTCGAATGTCACCGGTCGTCTCTTCTTGTCAGCATAACTCTTTTGACGATCCTAAGCTGCTAACATCCTTTCCCTAATTACTTTCAGCTTTTCAGCAGTCTGATGGACTATCTCGGGGCCCATAAATTGCTTTTCTACGGCTTCAAGCCAACAAGATGGCGTACGACACTTTTGTCCATATAAGGCTTGATAAGGTGCCATCTTGATGCTTGAATGGTAACTATTGTTGTAGGAAAATTCTACCAGAGGTAAATGCTCATCCCAGTTACCTTGAAATTCCAGGGTACATGCTCTCAGCATATCTTCAAGTGTTTGAATCGTTCTTTCGTTCTGACCATCAGTCTGCGGATGGTAAGCTGTACTTAAACATAATTTTGTACCCAATTCCTCTTGTAGGCTCCTCCAAAACCTTGACATGAAACGACTATTACAGTCTGATATTATCGTTAAAGGAACACCGTGAAGTCTTACTACTTCCTTCACATAAGCATTTGCAAGCTTATCCATAGACCACCTCTCATTGGCTGCTATGAAGTGTGCACTCTTAGTGAACCGATCAACGACCACCCAAATCATGTCGTGACCGTCCTTTGTTCTGGGCAGTTTAGTGACGAAATCCATGGTAATGTCTTCCCATTTACCCATGGGTACAGGTAAAGGTTCCAAACTCCCATATGGTTTCTGATGTTGTGCCTTAACTCTTGCACATGTCACACACTCGACCACATATTTCGCAACATCGAGCTTCATCGTCGGCCACCAGTATTAGGGTTTCATCCCTATTATTCAGCAATAGTTGTCTCATTTCGTCCCTCTATTCAGCCATCATAGCCCGAATCATGGCTTGTACTCCAGCCATTGTGAGTGGCTCAGGTGCAACTTCTACTATCGGCACCTGCTCAATCACTTGGGGTTGAGGTCGCTGATTCCTGTTTCCATTTGCGTTTCCAGCTCCACTTCGGGTTCTTGCACTTTCGATCTATACACCAAATTAGGTGAATTTAGATCTTTATTCACGATAGACATTTAAATTCTACTTATCACTCAGAAACGTTACATGCTAGTTCTAATATCGTAATTGAACGCTTAGAATCCTGAACACATAAGGTTTCCAGATCCGGTCGGCAACAGACCATAGATCCGAACAAATAATAGCATATACGGCAAACATATAGCATTTAGCACATAAAAGCATTTTAGGCATCTTTCCTAAAATAAACTAGTGCTCATGTCTAAAATATGGAAGACACTCATCTCACGATCATCGCTTAGCATTCTAAGTTTAAGTCTAGAAATCCTACAAATTCCTAGTTCGCTTAAACTAATGCTCTGATACCAACTATGACATCCCCATTTTTACGGCCAGAAAAGACCGATTTCGTTTATGCTTTTTTAATAAAATCAGAGTAATCTTTAAAAGAAAAGTGTTGCGGATTTTGTTCCCAAAACAAAACATGATAAAAATTTATCAAAACATTTCTTAAAGAAATGCATTTTTCATTACATTACAAAACTCGGGATGTCATCGTCAATACAGATCAATAGCATAAACAAAACTTTATGTCCCTAAGCATCTATTTTAAGGGACCTAGCCTAAGGATTTTTTTCATCGGGGTGACAACACTGCTCATGGGATTCCTCAACAATATATGTCAAATAAGGCAACCATGGGGGGATGTAGTACATCTTCAAAAACACCTACAGGTTGCGAGCCTGCTAGCGTTCCACTGGACTGCCTAGAATAGTCCGTGGTCGTCATCTATACTTCGCTAGATGACTAGATCATCGTAAACATCAAGGCCTCTCATTATTTTATCACACATCTACTATTTAATCTACCCATGTTCTACCCAACATATTTGTAGATATAAAATACATACATAGTTTAAATTTGAAGAAAAGGCTTAGATCTAGAAACAAAATACGTCTACAGTTTAGATCTGAAGAAAAGGCTCAGATCTGAAAACAAAATACATCTACAATTTAGATATGAAGAAAAGGCTCAGATCTGAAAACAAATTACGTCTACAGTTTAGATCCGAAGAAAAGAAAGAAAATCTGGATCTTTCATCCAACTCAGATCTCAAAGTATAAAATACATATATGGTTTAGATCTGAAGAAAAAGATTAGATCTGAAAGAAAGAGGTTCAGAGCTTTCATCCAGCATACATCTCAAGTAAACATATAGTATATATACACATAGCACGTAATTTATATAAAATACTTTATATCTATGTGTAAGATGAAAGTGACTATACACTCACCTGATAAGGAGTGATTCGGACAGCACTTCGCTTCTTAAAAGAATTTTCTTTGACGAAACTGGGAAGTTTGCTTGAAAACCAGGCTTCGCGCGGGCAGAGTTTCAAACCGAAAAACTCTTTTTCTCGGAGACTCCGGGCTCTCCGAGGCTTTCTTCTAGAGTTTTAAAGGTTTCCTAGGCTTCAGGGGAGGGGGGGTTGGGATAGGCTAGAGAGAGAGAGTAGAGTGAGAAAGAGAAGGTGAATTTGTGAAGAAAAGAGGCTGCCCTCGGTCCCCTTTTATAGGCCGAGGCCTCGGAGTACGCTGGGCGTAACGCGAGGTCGTACGACATGCGTCGCAAGGATGCTGGATCATCGTGGCTCAATGTGTACCGAGGAAAAAGTCAAACTGCATGGCGTACCTCCTTCGTACGCGGGGTACTTCGGTACGCAGGGCGTCCGAAGGTACGCGGGGTGTACCCCTCGCACCAGGTTCGAGATTTCCCACTCCGACTTCAAAAATTCATATCTTTCGCATACGAGCTCCGTTTTCGACGTTCTTTATATCCATGCATAGGCGGGACCATATTCTACAACTTTCGTTTAGACTGCTTTGGCTAATTCGCGACCGATTTTAAATTTATATTCTTTAACAGACCGGGACAATAAAGCCTGTTAAAATTTCATAACTTCTTCATCCGACGTCCGTTTTTGTCTGTCTTTTTACCGTTGCGCTACTATTAACGAGATCTTTGATTCTCGTTTAGGTTGTGTCGGCCAAAAATCGACCGATCTAATATTCGAACTTCGGATTGTGCACTGCTGATCCGAAACTTAGAAAAATCATAACTTCCTCATACAAAGTCAGATTTGGGCGTTCTTTTTAAGCACGCTCTTGGTTTAACGAACCCTACGACTTTCGTTCAGATTGCTAGGGCTAATGTAACGCCCGTAGATCCGGGCTAGTCAATCGAGAGATAATAGGGGTCGAAAACGACTTTTCTACAAAATATTATTTAGAACAAATAATCTTAACCAAGTTGTAGAATATGTCTCAAGGGTTCCATACATATAAAGAACGCCGAAATCCAAGTTATAACGAAGAAGTTATGACCCGTCGAAGTTTCGCGACGGAACCGGCACGGTACCGGGAAGCGTAAATAGTGAATTAACGATAGAGCAACTTTTAGCCTTAGCGACCAAAACGTAAGTCGTAGAATACGTTAAACCGAGAGCGTCCATAAAAAGAACGCCCAAATCTGACTTCGTATGAGGAAGTTATGATTTTTCAAAGTTTCGGCTTAGCAGTGTACAGCCCCGAAGTTCGAATATTAGATCGAGCGGTTTTTAGCCGACACAACCTAAACGAGAATCGAAGATCTCGTTAATAGTAGCATACCGACAAAAAGACAGACGGAAACGGACGTCGGATGAAGAAGTTATGAATTTTTAACGGACCAATCCTGTCCCGGCCTGTTAAAAATAAAAAAATTAAAATAAAGTCAAAATTAGCCGACAGAGTCTAAACAAAAGTTGTAGAGTACGGTCCCGCCTACGCGTGGATATAAAGAACGTCGAAAACGAAGCTCGTATGTGAAAATTACGAATTTTTAAAGATTTCACTCGAAATTGCGAAGTCTGATGAGAAGTTGATGACGTGGCAGCATCTGGGCCGTCACTTGCTGATCACGGCTCGGCCTTCGGATTCGGACACCTGGCTCGCAAAGCACAGCGCGTACCAGAAGAACGCAACGCGTCCGAAGGGAACGCTGCGCGTACTCATTCTGCGGTCCGAGGAGGTCCACGTCGCACCACCGAGGCTTCGCCATCTGTTCGTCTTATCCAAAGCTACGCCCCGCGTAGCTGCTGAACGCCCAGCATTCCGAGAGGGCTTGCAGGCTATAAAAGGGGGCGAGGGTTTTCGGATTTTTCACACCAATTCTCATTCTCTCTCTAGTTTCTTTCTCTCTCTAGCTCCCTAAACCACCCCTAAGCCCTAGGAAAAAATCCCTAGCACCTAAAGGAAGCCCGAGGCTCCCGGAGTCCCGAGAAAAAGGGTCTTTCGGTTCGGAAACGCTGCTCCAAGCGAAGCCCGATTTTCTTTAAAATCCGCTGTAAGTGAGCTACGCCTATGGAATTTTTAATATAGCTTTTAATTAATTATAGTAATGTTATTAGGTCCTTAAAATAATTATTTGGGCTATTATTATGGGTTATATAAGTATTTTTTAACGCTTATATAATAATAATAATAGCTAGACTATTAATTAGTCGCGGTTAACGTTAGACTAAACCCTACTGGTAATGATATTAGGTTTCGTCGAGGGAAATTGTTTTAAGACAACGAAGTGTTGTCCGAGTACCGAGTCACCACCGTATCAGGTGAGTGCATAGTTACTTTCATCTTATACATAGATATGAAGTATTTTATATAAACTACGTGCTATGTGTGTATATTATCTGAGTACTTGCTCTCTATGCTGGATGAACGATTTTATACATGTTTTAAATGATTTAAACTGTATATATATATATATATATATATATATATATATATATATATATATATATATATATATATATATCTACGATAATTTGTTGGGTAAAACATGGGTAGATGTAATAGATGGAATATGAGTTGGATGATGAGTTGAGAGGTGTTATAGACCACGAGGTGAGTGTGAGAGGTGGACGATGTGAGAAGCCTTTCCCAAATGATGGCCCCGTCATCTAGCAGAGTATGGATGACAACCACGGACTATTCTAGACAGTCCAGTGGAACACTAGCAGGCTCGCAACCTGTAGGTGTTGTGAACGATGTGTTCACCCGGTGTACTCTAAACCCTGGCGATCATGCAGACTTGGTGCCTAAACCTTGGCGATCATGCAGACTTGGTGCCAAAACCCTGGCGACTATGCAGGCTTAGTGCCTGTTGTATAAACCCTGGCGACTATGCAGACTTAGTGCCTAAACCCTGGCGACTATGCGGACTTAGTGCCTGTTATATAAACCCTGGCGACTATACAGACTTAGTGCCTAAACCATGGCGACGATGGACTTTGTGCCGATTCCTTAGGATGATCCTTAGGAATGAATGAACGAGGAGTAATTGATTCTTAGGGTAGATCCTTAAGAGTAAAGAAAATAATGGGGATGGGTAATTGGGTTGATTGTTTGATGTTTAAACATAATAATTATATTATTGTGGGTTGAAAACCCTATGTACTCACCAGGTTTCCCAACCTGACCCACTCGAGCTTATTTTTATCACAGGTGTCGATATGAAGTTACATTACATTGACATATTTAAAAGAGATGTAGATCACTAGTGTAAATGAATGTAAGTTCTGTTTATGCTTATGTTTCTGTATTAACGATGACATCCCAAATGTTTTAAAATGAATAAAAATACATTTCTTCGGAAATGCTTTGATAACGTATTTATCATTTTTTCTGGGAACAAATTCCGCAAGATTTTTATTAAAAGAAGTACTCTGATTTTTATAAAGCATAAACAAAATCGGTCTTTTCTGGCCGTGAAAATGGGGATGTCACAGCTAAAAAGTCCTCTATCGTAAATTCACTATTTACGTCACGCAGTGTCGTGCCGGTTCTGTCGCGAAACTTCGACATGCCATAACTTCTTCGTTATAACTCGGATTTCAGCGTTCTTTATATCTACGGAATCCTTGTCACGACCACTACAACTTTCTTCATAGATATCGGGTTTATCTAACATTTTATTTTTGACGCTTATTTTTATCATTTATTTATTATATTATTATAAACAAGTAATAAGCACACAAAAGCACATAATTCACATAATATTCAAGTAATTCATCTTTATTACTTCAAAAAGAGTTACAATGGTTGACCTAGACTATTACATCATCATTAGTGCTTAGTCCAGAAACACGGGGGTTACATGTCCCCTAACATCTTCGGCCAATAAAAAATATCCTTTAAGATCTCCAAAGTTGTAGTTATTCTGAAGTGTCCAACCATCCCTCCACCATGAGCTTCTCGCACCAATAGCTTACGAATCGCATTCTTCAGAACGCAAAGTCGGTTCCCTTTGAAGAGAAAACGTTCTAGCAATACAAATTCACCTTCAGGTCTACCTGCACATTTTAAAAACAAGTCTCCAAAATCTATGTCGGTTGCATAATAACCGTTTAGCATCCAAAGTCACTAGCAAAGAATATCGCTTTGACAGTGCATTAGCCACCACGTTGAATTTTCCATCTTTATACTTGGACGAAAAGTGAAAAGACTGCAAAAACTTCACCCACTTGGGATGTTGTGTACTCAAATTTTCCTGACAATTAATATACTTCAATGACTCATGATCCGAGTGCAAAATAAAATGATTTGCACGTAAGTAATGGCTCCAATGATCTAACACTCGAACAATGGCATAAAACTCCTTATCATACGTACAATAATTTAATCGAGCACCTCCAAGCTTTTCTGAAAAATAAGCGATATGCCGCTTACCTTGAATGAGAACAACTCCTATTCCAATGCCACTCTCATCGTACTCTACCTCGAATGGTTGTGAAAATTCAGGAAGTGCTAAGACCAGAGTGGCACACAATAACTCCTTCACTTTCGCAAAGGCCTTCTGTGCATCCTCCCCCCATGCGAAATCTCCTTTCTTCAAACAACCTATGATCGGACTCATAATGGTGCTAAAGTCATGAATGAACCTCCTATAAAACGAAGCAAGCCCATGAAATGATCGGACTTATGAAATAGTACAAGGAGCAGGCCACAACTTAATTGCTTCGATCTTGGATTGATCCACCGAAACGCAATCTTTGGAAACAACATAACCCAATATGATCTTCCACCAAGAACGAACATTTTTCCTTCTTCCCATAAAGCTTTTGTGCTCTAAGAGTCTCAAACACCTTTCGTAAATGCACAATATAATCTTCTTTGCTTTTTCTATATACCAAGATATCATCAAGGTATACAACTGTGAATCTCCTAAGAAAAGACTTCAATACTTCGTTCATCAGCCTCATGAAAGTACTAGGTGCATTAGTAAGACCAAATGGCAAAATAGTCCATTCGTCCAACCCATGCTTGGTCTTGAAGGCTGTTTTCCATTCATCACCTTCTCTCATGCAAATCTGGTGATACCCACTTCAAAAGTCAATCTTTGAAAACACCACTAACCCATACATTTCGTCCAACATGTCGTCAAGTCAAGGAATGGGAAACCTATACTTGATCATTATATTATTCACCGCTCGGCTATCCACACACATACACCAAGTTCCATCCTTCTTAGGTACAAGTAAAACTGGAACGAAACATGGACTAAGGCTCTCACAAACATAGCCTTTGTTCATCAACTCCTTGATTTGCTTTTGCAACTCATTCGTTTCCTCCAGATTGCAACTATAGGCCGCCTTATTTGGCAAGGAAGCACCTGGAATGACGTCGATCTGATGTTCATTACCATGGATTGGTGGTAAACCCGGTGGTAAGTTGGCTGGAAACACATCACAAAACTCCACAAGAAATTCTACAATCAGAACCTCTGTTTTCGCATTCACCTCCTCCTTTGGGTATTCGTTCGCAATATCTACCTTTTATCCTTCTTTCACAACAAGGATGAAAATTTCCTCTCCTTGGTTGAGAACCTGTAACACCTCATTTTCGCTAGCCAACATAGTCAAGCTTGCTTTTTTTTTTGTTCATCGATCGCACTTCTATTGAGGACATGGGTGACAACACGATTTTCTTCCCATTATGTTTCAGCTTATACTAATTACTCCTCCCGTTATGCACCACATCGTTATCGAACTGCCAAGGATGTCCCAATAGAATATGGAAAACATCCATTGGAATCACATCACATAAAATCCTATCCTTGTATGACCCTATTGTTAAACCAACTCGAACTTGCTTTGTCACCTTCATTTTATTTCCATCATCTAACCAATGAAGTACGTATGGTATGGATTGTCGTGACTAAACCCAACTTCATAACCATCTCACTTGAATCCAAATTCGTAAAACTACCACCATCTATGATCAAGCCACACAATCGGTCATTCACACGACATTTAGTATGAAAAAGTTGATCCCTCTGATAGATATCAATATGAACCACTTGATTTTGTAAATCCCTAAGGAACAACATCATATTGCACTTTGGGGATTCATACTTCTCTTCCTCCTCTCCTCTTTCACACACTTCCTCAGAAACAAAAGTATCGTCCAAAACCGATTCTTCTTCAAATAACTCATCCCCAGTCGCAACAGTTTCTCTAAGCGTCACTACCCTTCTATTTGTACATGTGTTCTGATAGTGTCCAAACCCTTGACACTTAAACCAACGGACCTTAGATTGGCTTGTTTCTTTGTTCACATTGCTTGCCTTTGGAGTCGCAATGGGAATGTTTACAATAGTACGAGTAGTTGTCACTTTCGCATTCGCTTCTGACTTCACCTAAGGCTTGGGTTTATCCATTACTCCATTAGAAATTCACACATACTTTGCCTTCCCTTCTGATTCCTCCTTAAAACTGAGACTACAAAGCGCGTCAAAATAAAAACACAGATAAAGTTCCACAATACCTGCTATATTGTAATTCAACCCACTAGTAAATCGTGCCATCTTTTATTCTTCATACTCCTCAACATCCCTAGCAATGTTAACGTCTCGAACTCATTGATGTATTCGCCCACACTTAGCTTTCCTTGCTTCAAATACGTCATTTTCTTATATGTAGTCGATCTATGATGAGCAGGAACATATCTCTTTCGAAGTTTCTGCTTCAAAGTCTCCTGAGAAGTAATCTTTTCTTTTCTTTCACGAGCCCTTCTACTCTTCAAACCTTCATACAACAATGATGTTCTTCCACTCAACTTAAGAACCGCATACTTACAACACTTATCATAATCTAACTCCTTAAACTCAAAGATCCGATCGATCTTTCTTTCCCAATCCAAGTAAACTTCGAGATCAGCACCACTAACAATCTCAAGAAACTCATTCACCTTGCATTCTTCAGCCACCCTAAATGGGCCACACCTAGGCTGCCGCCTTTCTCCGCCATGTTGCAAACCAGGAAAGGCATTAATGAAATTTGGATCATCAACATTCATGGCTTCTTGAAGCGACTTCCAAACACCAACAACAATATCTAGCAATCGATCAAAATCGAACCCATATGTCAGGAAAATCAAAATATGATGCTCTCACACCACTTATGATGCGTGTATGGAGGGATTGATTTCAATATTTAAAATGCAGCAGAATATTCAAGATTAAAACCAAGAACACGATAATATTAACTAACTTGTGCAACAAGAAATCAAGAAAAGATAGAAGCGATAAACAATCTAGACCTATAGATTGAGTATCGATGAAAACAAATCAAGACCTATTGATTTGAGTTCGTATCAAGCTAGAATACACGTTCTAGAATTGACAAAATATGAGTAAGCAACTCAAAAGATACAAAGTTTTTTATTTTGAAATAAAAAAACATCATATCATCAAAAGGTTCTACTAAGGGCTATTTATAGCCTTACAAGCTATCACAAAAATAAGGCAACTCTAAAATAAAAGGAAACTTAAAAATAAAAAGAAACTGCCTTGTAAAGGCTTATTCACGCTAAAAATAAACCAAACATGCCTCTGGAACCTTTCGGCTAACCCGCCATATGAAACCATGCAAACTCCATGCACAAGTGACTCTTCGCATTCTGAACTTTCGCATCCGAAGGCCAAGAATTGTTATTCGCAGTCACCTTCCAGAGCTTCGCATTCGCAATGAATCTTTCAGGTTTCACATCCACTACTCAAAACTTGTGATCGGTTGCGATTGTTCACATCCATTCGCATCCAACAAGTGGATTAGACAGCGAAATGTTGTGATTCGCATTCACATCAACATCACCCTAAGATCTAGGTTTTACTAGTTATAGAAACATACTTTAAAAATCAAACTATAAAGGATAGAATACTAACAACTTGATCTTTCGATTGTGATCTCGTAATTGTCAGTTCCTACAATTGATGAAGGACCTAAAGTAGAATCTTTCTAATGTAGTCAGACCCAAAACTCCAAAAAGGTAATAAGGATTAACCCTAATGTAGGGTTTTTTGAAAATTTAATAACCTTAAGAAAGGGGTTATAATTTTTGAAGAATGAGAGAGAGGGTGAATGGTTTAAGAGAAGTAATCGACATGTAGGGTTTGATCCCTAACAGTCTGTTTGTAAGTAGTTGATAAATCCTTAATGGATTCAAACTCTTAAGGATTATCCTTACCGTATTCAAAACATACCTTATCCATATCCTAGACATATCAAAACTGTCCCCTATAGTCTTCCAGGGGCATCTGAATATTCCAATTAATCTCTAGGAATTAATTAATATTCAAGCTCTTTTATTAATTAAAACTATTTAATTAATTCCAAAATAATTTCTAATTAATTTATTAACTATTTAATAAATTAACAACTTATTTTTCTCCATTTCCTAATACCTAATTGTGTTAGGTCAACCCAAGAGGACACTGTTATTATTAGAAATATTACCAAAAAATTAATTACATTGGACACTATTTTCAACAGTCTCCTACTTGGATATGTCGATAACTTTTAATGTCGAATACTTCCCTCACAATAAACATACAATATTCATTAAATGCAGCTGTCAAACTCTAATATGAATCAAAATTTAGTCCTTAGATAAGTAATCAAATATTCATTTGTTCTAGATATCTATATGAACATGAGACGTGGACAAGAAGCAATCTCAATGTTCAAATTTTTTTTTTCCCAATAAAGATTTTTGACAATCACATCTGACTTCTAAATAGAACACATCAATTTAGTCAGGGATTGGTCAAACGCTTTAGATGTCAACACCAAATTATGAAGGGGCCCAAAGATATCGCTTTCCAGTTACAAAAAGGAACAAACAAACTTTGATTACATAGTTTTTGTCTACTAGTCATATCATACATGGACATACCCTTTATGACTACCAGTTATGGATAACGTGAAGGGTTTTGAGCATTCTAACACTCCTAAGGTGTACATGCAACCCTAAATACCTTGGATCTATGTTTTCTCTATTGTACATGCAAACTTGAACTTTCCAAGGTATTACCCTTACTAGCATACAAAACTTTGATACTTGGGTAATAATACAAGTTAGACGACATACCTTTTTCTTGTAGCTTGTTGCTTGGAGTTTTAAGAGCCAAGCACCAATAGTGTGAATGCCTCAAGTGGAATCAAAAATCACCACTAACGCTTGGAAGACTTGGAAGAGAACTCTTTTGCTCACAAAAATCGGCCACACTCTTGCAAAGACTCTAAGTGCCGATTTCATGAACCAAAGGGTTTCTTATATAATGTGGCTACATTAGGGTTACACCATGCAAACCCTAACGTGCATGTCTTTCCACATTCCTCATGCTCCATGGGTTTTAACCTCCATGGAGTATCCATGGTTCACCACATGGGTTTAGCCCAACGTAAGGAATCAAGGATCATTAGCCCACTTTATAAGAATGAATGATTTACACAATCAATCCCTATATATTTAATTAGTCTCTTTTGATCACAAAATTAATTCCAAACTAATTCTTGATCAATAATAGTTAAATAATATGATTTCATATTAATATATTAGAACTTATAATATATTAATAAATCATAAATAACATTTTCTCAAAAGTGCATCCTTACAGATTGTTCTGGTGAAGTGCAACCCAAATGGACCATGCTACTCTCAGGTCAAGTACATACCAAATATAGTTATGGACTTAGACACCTTATCCAACAGTCTCCCACTTGGATAAGTCTAATAACTATAGTTGCAAGTATGACCTCAGGATCCGACTAGCAATCGTGGCTCTTAAATGCCTTTGTCAAAATTAGACGTACCATTTTAGACAAGTGATCATAGAATCCTCTGTTCTCAAGATATCAGCCGGACAAACACATGGAACACAATCAATCTTATTGTCCAGCAGTTTGTTTCCTGATTTCTGATTCGTTTGACATAGAACTTAATCGAACACATTAATTCAGTTCTGACCGGGCCCGACACATAGTTCAAAACAAAATCATCGAGGGGCCCAAGAATACGCTTTTAATCCTCCAAGACTAAAAGGAACAGATAAACTTTGACAGTATATGCTTCTACTAACTATTCACTGAACCATACACAACAGCACGCTTTATAACATCGAGTTACTGATGCATTTTCGTACTATCAATGTACGGCCAACTTATAGTCAACAACTCATATATCTAGGTTTGAAGATTATATGATATTATCGTCTCACGATCACTCGAGATAAATTCCATGAAGTGATACAAGTGAGCGTGGGTTGAATACAATACTCAGACCTTATGAGCCTCATGAATGTCATAGCAATGTCTAACCATTTTTGACAATATCCAAGCCAAATTCATGACAGCCTTGATTCAATACCTACTTCCAAAGTATGATCGACTGTGGATGATTTGAATAATCCAATTATTCTGGAAGTTAAAACATGCAAAAATGAAACAATAATAAACAATTGACATGAGACAGTACCATACTAGTAAATAAAAAGCACCTTTTATTTAAGCATCAAATGTCAATTACAGTCTATCTATTACAAGTTTTGAATCAGCTATCTAATCACTAAAACTAATATCATCCCTCAGCCCAATGCACCTCGCATGCTGTAAATGCTTAACCCTACTCAGTCCCTTCGTGAGGGGATCTGCCAGGTTCTCATCTGATGATACCCTGTTTGCCACGATGAGTCCTTCTTCTATCTTCTGTCTTATGAAGTGATATTTCCTGTCGATGTGTCTGGACCTACCATGATCCCTTGGTTCCTTGGCTAAGGCAACCGCACTATCGCTATCACAGAAAATCTCCACAGGGTCCTTTA
This sequence comes from Lactuca virosa, assembly GCF_052849685.1. Classification (NCBI taxonomy): domain Eukaryota; kingdom Viridiplantae; phylum Streptophyta; class Magnoliopsida; order Asterales; family Asteraceae; genus Lactuca; species Lactuca virosa. Next base: position 363,901,619 of record NC_136429.1, on the reverse strand, counting down.
TAGTTGGTACAACTCCAAGATCTCCGATGAAGTTCTTTAGCCATATCGCCTCCTTCGTCGCTTCACTTGCTGCTATGTACTCTGATTCGCACGTTGAATCAGCTATAGTCTCCTGCTTGGAACTTTTCCAAGTTATTGCTCCTCCATTCAGAGTAAAGACCCAACCCGACTGAGAGCGGAAGTTATCCCTGTCGGTCTGAAAGCTGGCGTCACTATACCCCACAACTCTCAAGTCATCACTCCCACCAAGTGTAAGGACCCAGTCCTTAGTCCTCCGCAGGTACTTGAGAATGTTTTTCACCGCAGTACAGAGAGCCTTGTGTGACATCCCCAATTTCACGGCCAGAAAAGACCGATTTCGTTTATGCTTTTTTTTTTAAATAAAATCAGAGTAGTTCTTTTTAAAAGAGGTTGCGGAATTTGTTCCCAAAACAAAACATGATAAAAGTTTATCAAAACCTTTCTTTAAGAAATATATATTTTCATTTTATAACAAAACCTCGGGATGTCATGTTCCGATACAGATCAAAAGCATAAACAAGACATTATAAGCCTTACAACAGTTAATTACAACTATTGGCCTATAATCCAAAAATTCTCTCATCATCATCCGACTATGCTCGGGGTCCACTACCTGTAAGATAAAAAGGCTGAGTGGGTTAGGCTTGGGAGCCTGGTGAGCATATAGGGTTTTCAACCCACAATAAATAATAAACTTATTAAGTTCATCAATCAACAATAAATTTATTAATTCCATCAACCAAAAATAACCCTAATTACCCATTCCCGTTATCCTTACTTTACGTCCCTAAAACAACTATCATAAGGGACCTAGCCTAAGATTTTCATTAGGGGGCAACATTGATTCGGGGGTTCCTCAACAATTTATGTCAAATAAGGCAACCATCGGGGTGACAACACTGCTTTCCTCAGCAATTTATGTCAAATAAGACAACCTGACATAAAACAACCAATAAGGTGACAACATTGCTTTCCTCAGCAATTTATGTCAAACAAGACAACCAATAGGGTGACAACATTGCTTTCCTCAACAATTTGTGTCAAATAAAACAACCCATAGGGTGACAACATTGCTTTCCTCCGCAATTTATGTCAAATAAGGCAAACATCGGGGTGACAACATTGCTTTCCCTCAGCAATTTATGTCAGATAGGCACGAAGTCACATCGTCGCCAAGGTTTATACAACAGGCACTAAGTCCATAGCTTCCAACGTACTAAATCCATAGCTACCAACGTACATCTATATTGTACTAAATTCATAGCTACTAACGTACATCTATACCGTACTTTTATCCCTCATTCTTTATCTACCCATGTTTTACCCAACATATTTGAAGATAAAATATATATACATTTTAAATTATTTTAAACATGTATAAAATATCCCTTCAACATCCATTTGAAATAAACAAACAACATATATACACATAGCATGTATTTTATATAAAATACTTCATATCTATGTGTAAGATGAAAGTGACTATACACTCACCTGATTTAATGATAATCGGGCAGCACTTCGTTTCCTAAAACAATCGTGTCTAATAAAACAGGGAGTTTTATTGAGAAACCGGGCTCTGTGAGAGTAGAGCTTCAAAACGAAAAGATAAATTTCTCGGGCTCTCCGAGCACTTCGGGGCGTATTTCGGGTGTTGGAAATGATCTCGGGGCTTCGGGGGAAGTCGAAATGATAAAGATATTGAAAGAGGGGTGTAAAATGGCAAAAATCCAATTTTACCCGGTAATCTCGCAAGCCTTGTATTTATAGGGCGAGGTCCGAAGGTCGGCCGAGAAGAGTGAGTCAGCAGCGAGGGACACGCAACTCGGTCTTCGCGAGGGCAGGTGGCTTGGATAGATGGCGCGCATGCGAAGGGCCACCTGTGCGAGGTTCGGACGTGACACGGGGCGAGGAGCGTCGGACGCCAGTTGGCTGCGACTTCGGTCGAATCCGGAAGCGGCACGCGTCGACTGGTCGGACACGAGGCTAATCGCGAGAGCGGTGACGTGGCCGGCACTATTCATGCGAAAATTCTCGAAAATTGTGCCCCAATCTTCTAAAATCCATAGCTTCCGCATACAGGCTCCGTTTTTGACGTTCTTTATATGCACGCGTAGGTAAAATTACGATCTACAACTTTCGTTTAGACTTCGTCGGCTAATTTTGACTTTAATTTTTATATTATTATTTTTAACAGACCGGGACAGGAAATTCGTTAAAAATTCATAACTTCTTCATCCGACGTCCGTTTTCGTCTGTATTTTTACCGTTGTACTACTATTTACGAGACCTTCGATTCTTGTTTAAGTTGTGTCGGCTAAAAATCACTCGATCTAAAATTCGAGTTTTTAGCTGTCTACTGCTAAGCTGAAACTTAGAAAAATCATAACTTCCTCATACGAAGTCAGATTTGGACGTTCTTTTTATACATTCTCTCTGTTTAACGAATACTACGACTTTCATTTAGATCACTAAGGCTAAAAAGTAGTTTATCAAAAACTCACTTTTTACGTCATTCGGCACCGTGCCGGTTTTGTCGCGAAACTTCAACTTGTCATAACTTCTTCGTTATAACTCGGATTTCGGTATTTTTTATATAACCGGAATCTTTGTCACGACCACTACAACTTTCTTAATAGATATCGGCTTTATCTAATATTTATTTTCGACGCTCATTTTTTATTCTTAATTAATTAAATCCTAATAATTAAGCATAAAACACATAATTCACATAATAATCACATAATTCCTCTTCATTTCCTCAAAATGAGTTACAAAGGTTAACCTAGACTATTATGTCAATATTAATGCCTAGCCTAGAAACAACGGCGTTACACCTTGCCAAGATTCCCTTGATATCTGCTGACCATGCTCAAAGCAAAAGCCACATCAGGGCGGGTACAAGTCATAACATACATGATCGAGCCAATAGCGGAAGCATATGGTAATCGACTCATCTCAGCTATCTCAGCCTCTGCACTCGGACTCTGAGCCGTGCTCAGTCTGGCATTGCGTTGGATCGGTAAGTCACCTTTCTTGGAATTATGCATGTTGAACCTCTTCAACACCTTGTCCAAGTAGGTACTTTCACTAAGTCCAATTAGTCTCTTACTCCTGTCTCTCAATATCCTTATCCCTAGGATATAGGCAGCTTCTCCAAGGTCCTTCATAGCGAAACACTTCCCAAGCCAGGATTTCACCTCCTGCAAGGTTGGGATGTCATTTCCTACGAGTAGTATGTCATCCACATACAATATTAAAAAGTTAACTATACTCCCACTAGCTCTGACATATAAACAGGACTCATCCTCACCTCTCGATAAGCCAAACTCTTTGACTTTCTCATCGAAACAAAGATTCCATCTACGAGATGCTTGTTTCATTCCATAAATGGATTTCTAAAGCATACACACTCTATTAGGGTAATTAGCATCGACAAAACCCTCTGGCTGACTCATGTAAACATCCTCAGCCAACTTCCCATTAACGAAAGCGGTTTTGACATCCATTTGCCATATTTCATAGTCATGAAATGTAGCAATGGCTAGCATAACCCTAATAGATTTAATTTTCGCTACTGGTGAGAAGGTCTCATCATAGTCAACTACCGGAGTTTGAGTAAAGCCCTTCCCAACCAGTCGCGCCTTATAAGTGTGTACCTTCCCATCCATGTCGGTTTTCTTCTTGAAGATCCATTTGCACCCGACTGTCTTACGACCCGGTACATTGTCAACCAACTTCCAAACTTGATTGTCATACATGGACTGAATCTCGCTGTCCATCGCCTCTTTCCATTTAGCAGACTCGGGGCCTGCCATGGCTTCCTTGTAGTTGTTAGGTTCATCCAAATTTACCAGTGTGCTATCACTGATAAATGTATCACCCTCAGATGTTATATGAAAACCATATAACACAGGTGGAACACTAACTCTACTAGAACACCTCAGAGGTATGGACTCGTCAATCGGATCGACAGGAGTTTCTTCCCCAGGTTGATCGCTAGTGTTTGAGGTTCCTTCACCGCTTGACTCTTGAGGTTCTTCAAGATCAATTTGCCTCCCGCTGTCCCCTTGGAATATGAGTTCCCTTTCTTGGAAAACCCCTCTCCTCACAACGAAGACAACATTGTCACTCGGTCTGTACAAGAGATAACCAAAGGACTTTTGTGGGTAGCCGATGAAAATACACCGCTCACTTCGAGGTTCGAGCTTGTCATGAGTCTCGCGCTTCACAAAAGCCTCGCAACCTTAAACCTTGATGTGTGCTAATGAGGGAACCTTCCCTGTCCACATCTTGTGAGGTGTTTTGGAAACCTTTTTAGTTGGGACTTGATTAAGGATATGGGCGGAAGTCTCCAAGGCATACCCCCAGAATCAGATTGGTAACGAAGCTCGACTCATCATGGAACGAACCATGTCTAACAAGGTTCGGTTGTGCCTCTCAGGCACACCATTAAGTTGTGGTGTCCTAGGTGGCGTCAACTATGAAACAATTCCACACTCCTTAAGATAATCCAGGAATTCGATACTAAGATACTCACCACCTCGATCAGATCGGAGCATCTTTATCTTCCTACCCAGCTGATTCTCCACTTCTTGCTTAAACTCTTTGAATTTCTCAAAGGTTTCTGACTTATGCTTGATTAAGTAGGTATAGCCATATCTGCTGTAATCATCAGTAAAAGTCACACAAAAGCGGTTAGCATCCCTTGTGGCAGTTCTGAAGGGCCCACACACATCGGTGTGTATGAGATCCAACAAACCCTCACCCCTTTCACAAGAACCAGTGAAGGGTGACTTAGTCATTTTTCCAAGCAAACAAGACTCGCAAGTGTCATCCGACCTTATGTCGAATGACTCCAAAACTCCAGCCTTCTGGAGTTGGCCTATGCGCTTCTTGTTGACATGTCCAAGACGACAATGCCACAAGGATGCCTTATCCAAATCATTAGAAGAATCGATATGCAACACATTATTTTCTAAGTTGTCTACAACCATCACAGTTACAAGGTAATGCTCTAAATAAAAAAACACTATTATAATAAGCATTTATTGCACCAATTTCATTATCAAACGAAAATGTGAAACCTTGTTTGTACCAACCATGAAAGGAAATAACATTTCTCGCCATTTCAAAAGAGTAGCAATAATTATTCAAATCTATTTCTAATCCACTACTAAGCAATAAAGAGTAAACTCCAATCTTGGTGACAGGTGAAACCTTCTTATTCCTCATGATCAAGTTTATCTTCCCGTGCTCCACATCCTTACTTCTTTTTAGGCCCTGCACATCAGAACAAATATTAATTCCACAACCTGTGTCAAGAACCCAAGAGTTAGAATGTGATGAGTTTTTAGATAGAATAGTATAAATACCTGCATGGGTGGGTTTGACCTTCCCATCCTTAACATCCTGCAAGTACTTGGGGCAGCTTCATTTCCAGTGCCCCTTTTCATGGCAATAGAAACACTCTGCTTCTTTTGGGATGGTTGAGGGAGTAGCAGAACCTCCTTTGGTTCCACTTGAAGAGGATCCATCAAGAGACTTTCCCTTGCGACTCTTGGAAGGAGCCATCCTCTTCTTCCCCTTACCTTTCCCAATTGCCAGAACAGGGGCATTAGCAGTAGGAGTGGTTACAACAGATTTACCTTTGAGACCACTTTCGGCAGTCCTTAAAAGGCCCTGAAGCTTGCTTAGATTGACTTCCTCTTTGTTCATATGATAAGTCATGCGGAACTGATCATAACATGGAGGTAAGGAGTGTAGAATAATATCTATTGCCAGCTCCTCATCAAATTTCACATTCAATTTGAGCAGATGGTCCACAAACCTTTACATTTTCTGCAAGTGGCCCGTGATGGGTTCACCATCCTTCATCTTTGTTGTAATCATGGAGTAGATGATTTCATAGCGCTCTTGACGATCACTCTGATGGTATCTTTCCATCAGGTCCTGGTGCATCTCAAAAGGGTTGAAGTCCTCATAGGACTTTTGGAGCTCAGGAGACATGGTGGCAAGCATGATACATGCCGCCTTGGTGGCATCTTTCTCATGTGCCCTAAAATCAGCAATCTCCTGAGGAGTAGCAACATACTCATTGATTTCCTTGAGCTCCTTGTCGAGGACATATTCCTTGTCCTTGTAGAGTGTGACCATCCTGATGTTCCTAATCAAATCATTGAAATTAGTCCCATCAAATCTGACTCTCCCACAAAGGTTCATGAGAGAGAAGGAGCTGGTAGAGTTTGAGCCCAAAGCAGTGTTGGAAGACATCTGAAAAGAAAAGAAAGACAAAGTTTAGATTAGATAAAGAGTCCTTAATATAACACCCAAAATGAAATATTATGGCTAGGACCCAACACAATATTTTACAATTTGGAAGAGGGATGCCGTAATCCAACTTGCAAAATATTTGAAGGTAGGTAAATGACGATTTACCAATTTCCACCATGAAAACGAAATTTGTTAATTAAATTTTAATTGGGTATGAAACTCCTAGATCATTTGAGATTCATTGAACAATTCAATGGCATGTTTAAATATCGATTATGCCCTTCAGGTTTGTGACTGGGATACCGAGGATCACAAACAAGGTGTGAATAACCATGCAAATGTACTTGGTACTCTTAATGTCAATTATCACCTTAATCAATGTGCCTGTTAACCACACACGCTCCATTGACCTTATGATAAACATTAAGTTGCCCTTTGCCACCCTTACTAGTCCAAGTTAATGTGCCGGTTAACCACACATGCTCCATCAACGACTTGGTAAGGTGCAAAGTGTAATTTCATGGATTAGCATCAATTTCACATTTTCCTAAAGTAACTAAGATTGGGAATTTATAAAAGGTTTAGACACTTTATTACTATCATTATACTTTTAATGAGAATTATAGTCTTTGTCCTACCTGTTCGGCTAACGACCCTCCACCAGTCAAGGAAGCGGTGGGTGAGAGTGGACACCCATTAAACCACCATTTTATAGGCAGTAACATTATACCCCCTTATAGACCAGCTTCGTGAATGAGGCCTACTAACGGTAAAACCAACTTGTCTTATACATATATATAAATATTAAACCTATAATATTATAATACTATAAGGGTTGAATTTTAACTTTTAAAATTCTAAGGTTTGGAATTAAAGTTTCATTTAGTGAGACTTTACAAATTCCAAAGCTTGAGGCCAAGTTTTGAAACTTGTCAAAACTTTTCAACTTCATAACATATGAGTTTAATGGTCTTTAAAATGAGACTCTTCATTTTTTCTATAACCTATGATTTTTAATGATTCATTTAAATGAAAAACTTTTGGAATTCCATAACTTGAGGACAAGTTATGGAGTCCATTAAAATCATCAAGATCATGAATTAAACTAACAAGCATGTTCAAGTTCTAGACTAAACTCATATGAACAAGATAATTTAAATCAAACAAATTCAATGTAATTAGATTAATCATATAAACTAATATAAAACATGAAACTTTGACAATTACATTCCAAATGGATGAGAATGATCATTACCATATCTTAAAAAACATATTTTTATGATTCAAAACAGTTTGGGGTAATGATCCTATCCATTTATGGCCTAAAAATTGGTTTTCTACACTTTATACAGCCAACTCGGCGAGTCCATGAACAAGACTCGTCGAGTAGCTCATTTTATGCTTGGACTCGTCGAGTCCATCAGTGGACTCGGCGAGTTCATCAGTCAGAATGCATAAAACTTGATTTTTTCAAGTTCAAACAACAAGTAGCATCAAGTATATTGGAAAACAATCCTAGGCTCTGATACCACTGAAGGGTTTTGAGCATTCTAACACTCCTAAGGTGTACATGTAACCCTAAATACCTTGGATCTATGTTTTCTCTATTATACATGCAAAGTTGAACTTTCCAAGGTATTACCCTAACTAGCATACAAAACTTTGATACCTGGGTAATAATACAAGTTAGACGACATACCTTTTTCTTGTAGCTTGTTGCTTGGAGCTTTAAGAGCCTAGCACCAATAGTGTGAATGCCTCAAGTGGAATCACAAATCACCACTAACGCTTGGAAGACTTGGAAGAGAACTCTTTTGCTCACAAAAATCGGCCACACTCTTGCAAAGACTCTAAGTGCCGATTTCATGAACCAAAGGGTTTCTTATATAGTGTGGCTACATTAGGGTTACACCATGCAAACCCTAATGTGCATGTCTTTCCACATTCCTCATGCTCCATGGGTTTTAACCTCCATTAAGTATCCATGGGTCACCACATGGGTTTAGCCCAACATAAGGAATCATGGATCATTAGCCCACTTTATAAGAATGAATGATTTACACAATTAATCCCTATATATTTAATTAGTCTCTTTTGATCACAAAATTAATTCCAAATTAATTCTTGATCAATACTAATTAAATAATATGATTTCATATTAATATATGAGAACTTATAATATATTACTAAATCATAAATAACCTCTTCTCAAAAGTCCATCCTTACAGATTGTTCTGGTGAAGTGCAACCCAAATGGACCATGCTACTCTCGGGTAAAGTACATACCAAATATAGTTATGGACTTAGACACCTTATGCAACATAGCGTTGGTGCAGAATAATACACAACATATTATATAAGCAAAACCCTATATGAATCTTGGTTTGAAGAATAAAAGATATTATCATCTTAGAATTACTCGTGACTAAATCCATGAAGTAATATCTAAGTGTGGGTTGTTCCAATACTTAAATCTCTATTTCAAGTACTCATGAGTGTTAGCGCATTATCTATTGTTAGGGTGCAAAGTCACTCTTGGATGTAATGTTTTAGGTTTACCTTCTTGTATGTGTAAATGGGTTGAGTCTTTCCTATAAATAAGAAGTGAGTGACTCCCATTATGTAAGGAACCATTTGGAGTGTTAGACTAGAGAGAGAAATTGTGTACAACCCCATTTGTATATTCTTTCTCGATCTAATATGAGCTTACAAAGATTTATTTACACCTTGTGTTCTTGATTTTACATGATGATTCACTAGATCTTTTCTAATTCTGCACATGCCATCATAATCAACACCACTACAATTGGTATTAGAGCGGGTGTTCTTGATTGGATCAAGAATTGATCCTTGATGGCTATTTTGATTTGGTGATTCTTCATGTTCTTATTGATCTTCGTGATTAGAGAGTGTTGTGTTCTAGAAGTCAAAATTTTCTTTGATTTGATCCATAATTCGAATTTCTCTCTCTAGAATACTTGTTTGTACCAATTTCTCTCACTAGAATTTGGTTCATATTCACTTTCTCTCTCTAGAAATCTTCAAGTTTTTGTGATCATGGTGCGTTTGGAGTATGATTCTTGGGTTGTGATTGTTAAAGATTTGAAATACAAAGTCAACGAATATCAATTCTATGGATTGGTGTTAAGTGGGTTGATTTCGCAAGAAAATTTGATTTCTTATGGAGGTTTGAAGGATGATCATGGAAGATTGATATTTCAACCACTTTGAAGATTGAATGTTTGTATGATCTTTTCATTATGAAGTTAGTTGCAAGCGATAACCGAAAAGAAGGAGAAGAAAGAGATTTGTTTAATAAAAAGATACGTTTCTCTTGTTGAAAACCCAAGTGATCTTCATGCTCTTAAGTTTGTTGAAGATGTTCTTGATGATGATCATCATGTTCTTGATGTTCAAGAAAAAGGAGTTCAATGTGATGTTCTTGATGTTGAAGAAAAAGGAGTTCAAGTTGATTATCATGATGAAAAAGTTTTTTGCTCGATTGGAGTTCAAACCGATGATATTTTGTGTTCTTGTGATTCGTTTGAAGGAATGATTCCTTATCGGAAACCGGTGATCCAAGAAATTCACAAGTATCAAACTCCAAAAGATTTGATTCAAACTCAAGAAGTTGTGGAAAGTGGGTTTGTTCATGAAATCAAGTCTTCAAGATGCAAAAAGATAAGAAAGAAAAAGAAGAAGAAGATTAATCGCAAAAACAAGCGGGTTTACTCACAAAAATCGTTAAATGTTGTGAAGCTGAAATCCGTGAAACAAATTTGGGTTCCAAAGAAACAATCTCCAAGTGTTGCATTGAATTTGAAGTCAAAACTCAAATGTGTTGGTGGTTCTTTTGAAGGTGTTCTTGGTTTGATGAAGAACACGAAGAACGAGTTGTACATCTCGCAGAGTGGGTGGTACAATGTTCGATTTGGAGATTTTCTCATTCCAACAAAAGAACCAAGATCTTCTATATTCGATTCATTCATTGAAAACGGAACTCGATTCGTCAAAAAGGTATCTCAAATTCTCAAATGTTTCCAAAACGTCCATGATTTTGATTCGTGCGTTTGCGTTTTTTATTTTTGATCGATTCGCCTCATTGGATCAAATCCGTTTCAACCCCTTTGATTGATCAAATTATTTTTATTTAGATCAAAACCAAAATCAAATTCATATTTTTTTTTAACTTCGAATATTAATGTTCTTGCAATTCATATTGAGCCAAAGTGTTTTGATTCGACTATTATTCATATACCCATATGTTTGAGCCCAAAACACGATCCATTACTGTTTATGGATTTAATTCAAAATTGAGTCCAACCAATATACCAACACTGTTCATCACAGAATTTGTTTTAACCCAAGTCAATATCCATTTCGTCATTTGCAATAAGAGAGCTGGGAGTCAAAATCAAAGTGCTTGCAATTTCGTTTCAAACAATCGACAAATTTCAAGTTGTTCTTGTTGTTGAGTATATTGATTTAGAAAGTATATGTGCTTTGAGTCGAGAATTGATTTTGCTGATGTTGTTGATTACTCCTTGGGTTCGACTACTTTGAAAACGATTGTGTTTGTTTGGAATTGAAAATCGAAATTGTTGTTGATAGTTGATTTGAGTCGAAATCTGATGTTAGATGTTATGGGAGTCGAACGAAGGTTTGATGAATCAAACGCTTTGAAGAAATCGATTTGCAGTTGACTTTTTGAAGTCAAAATTAGTTTGATTGATTTCGTTCTTGCACATCTGATATCAAATTAGAGTCGATTTCAACGGGTTGAGGGTCGAAATCAATTGGAGATGGAGTTATAAGGGCGAATGATTTTGATTTCATTGTGTATTGAGAAATGAGAACTGATAACGAAGTGAGGTGGATGTGAATTCGTTTGACTGGTGATTTGTTCGCATCCGGTAAATCGGGGGAGTCGACAGCCTTGTTAACGATTTTTTTTAAAACGAAAAATCAAAGGGATGTGCTTCGTTGCTTGAATCACGAATTGCTCACTTGTTTAGTATGTCGGCTGGATTTCGATTTTGAATGATGAGTGATAATCGAAGGTTTGCTAGCTATTGGAAGTTTGTTGATTGATATCGACTTAGAAGTAAAATCGATCTGGCTCTAATTTCGAAGGTTTGGATTATAATAAACTGAGATGTTTGGGGTGAATAAAAAGAGAAAGGACGAATTGTTTTGGATTGATGCTTTGATTGAATCTAATGAAGGGGAGAGAGAAAATTTTGGTGTTGTGAATTCGTATGAAGGGTGCTCTGATGGAACGAAGAGGAGAGAGAAAATGGGCTGATGAAGTTTCGTGCGAAGGAGAGAGAGAAAAAGTTTCGTACGTTTGAAAGGAAATTGGGAAGTTGAAGTTTCGTATGTTTTGATGAAGAACAAAAGTTTCGTTCATATGGTGCTCGATTCGTACGAATTGGGGAATTGGGGAAGAAACTCAGAATTTTCGAAAATGACCCCTGACCTTACGAAAGTTTGACACTTCGTACGAATAAACAAAGTTTCGTATGATTGGGACAACATTTCGTATGGTTTGAAGAAAAGTGTAGAATTTTCGAAATCAGTCATTGAAGTTTCGGAAATTTGGCAGTTTTTGCCCAAATTCGAAAAAGGACTGATTTTTTGAGAAATTGAAGATTGTGCATTTCTGGCCCTGCAGTTTGTGCGAATTTACGCTTTATGCCTAGTTTCGCAAATGGGATAGAGTTTTGCATATTTGGCTGTTTTTGGCGCAATGGGTCCCTGCAAGTTTCAGAAAGTGACAATTTCTACCCGGTTTTTGAAAAATCTTGCAACTTTCACCCAAAAAGTCAAAATTTTTCATAAATTGGAAATTTTTTTGTGGCTTTTTCGTGATTGTTTTTCCGTGCAAGATTTTTGGTGATTCATTTTTGGTACACATCAAGGGGGAGTATCGTGAAGACTATTCCTCGGGCGCTTCTCACCCTTAATGGGTTTTATAATCATTTTTTTGATTATAAAAAAGGGGAGAATGATGGGTATTCGAAGCTTCTCGGGTTTGTCGGATATTCATTAGCGGATTTGAAATCCAGTGTTACTTCGAGGGGGTGTTTGGTCTTGATCGCGCGAGCTCGTTGGATACTGAAGCCGGGACATCCAATCCTAACTTTGAGGGGGAGAATGTTAGGGTGCAAAGTCACTCTTGGATGTAATGTTTTAGGCTTACCTTCTTGTATGTGTAAATGGGTTGAGTCTTTCCTATAAATAGGAAGTGAGTGGCTCCCTTTATGTAAGGAACCATTTGGAGTGTTAGACTAGAGAGAGAAATTATGTACAACCCCATTTGTATATTCTTTCTAGATCTAATATGAGCTTACAAAGATTTATTTACATCTTGTGTTCTTGATTTTACATGATGATTCACTAGATCTTTTCTAATTCCGCACATGCCATCATAATCAACACCACTATATCTATGCAATGTCTAATCTAAATTTTCAATCAACTAATTCTCATCACAGTCTTAAAACATTCACTCATTTCCCAAAGTGAGACCGATTGTGGAGGTTCGCAAATAATTAACTATTCTAGAAGTGGGTTCAAAACATGGAAAAGTGAAACACAGAAATGAAAAACACAAATTTGATAGAAACATAAGCTCTTTATTAAGTCACCATGAAATAAATTTCAAAACTGTTACAATTCATACTGTTATATGTTTCAAATAAATCAAACTAATCAACTAAACTATTATATCATATCATTATCGAGTCTCACACCAACGCTCCTAGCATAACCATCATTTTTGTCTCTTTATAATGGTTTCGTGAAAGGATGAGCAAGATTCTCCTCCAATGATACCTAGTTCATGATGATATATCCTTATTTTACGCTAGGTCGGACGTATTGGTACTTTCTGAGTATATGTATATAATTAACATGGTCCTTAGGTTCCTTAGTCAAAGCGATTGCACCTTCATTATCACAAACGATATATATAGGTTCTTTGATGCTTGGAACAACTCCAAGATAACCAATGGAGTTCTTTAACCATGTACCCACTTTTGCAACTTCGTTAGCTGAAATATACTCAGACTTGCATGGAGAATCTATCATTGTCTTATGTTTGGAACCTTTCCATGTAACAACTCATCCATTCAGCAAGAACATCCATCCTGATTTCTAATATGAGTTGTCCATGTTAGTTTAGAAACACAAAACGGTATAACTTGTAACTCGCAACTCTTCTGTACTTACATAGACTAAAAGCATATTCTTAGTTCTCTTAAGATACTTGATGATATTCTTTTCGAGTCTCCAATAATTGTCTCCCTGATTCTCCTAAGATATCGACTCAGCATGCTTAATGCATATGAGACATCAAGTCTAGTACATGTCATGGTATACATGATTTATCGTATAACAGAAGCATATAGAAATTGAATGTGACAACCCGATACTTTCTAGTCAACAAAAGTCAATTTCCGTTAAATAAAATTTCGAATTTTATTTGTTCCGTTAAGTTCTTGTGGGTTAGAAAATAATCTAAAATATATAATTAGAGGTTATATAAGTTTTCGGAACCAAAAAAACTCGAAAGATCAAGTTTCCTTTGAAAATTCAGCAAAAACTCGTCCAGCCAAGTGTTTACGGCCGTAAAACCTTGGGCCGTAAACCTTTGGGCCGTAAACTCCTAGGCCGTAAACCCGTTTACCGCCGAGAACCCATTCCCGGCCGCAAACCAAACCAGTATAAAGGTTTTCATCTTTTTCACCCAAAAACTCTCTCAAGTTGCTCCCAAGAACATTCATATCTTCAAGAACAAACCTTCAAATCTTCAAGTTTTTCCTCAAGAACACCAAGAACACCAAGAACAGCCTTCATATCTTCAAGGGCTACAAACCTTGTTCACAGTCGCAAACCAGTTCCCAGCTGCAAACCATTTCACGGCCGCAAACTCTGTTCACGACCGCAAACAGCTTTAGACCGAGAACCTTGGCTGAAAACCCTCTTTTTCCATTTCAAAAAAGTCTCGGTAACATTCCTAACCCAAAAAAAAGTGTTTTCTAACATTTTAATTAATGGTTTCGCTAATTAAAATACCATTATGTGTTTAATTATCATTAGGATACCGTTAATTCCACGTACTCCAAATCGAGCGTCATCTTTCCGGTTCTGCTGTCGAGTACGTGCACATAATCAACGGTGAGTTCATACCCCTACATTTTTCTAGTTTTTAACGTTTTCAGGGGGGAATACAAGTACCACAAAATTCATTTTTGCAACATTTCAGTAATTTCTAAACGATTTCAACACTACCATATACTATTTTAAGTTATCATAATTTAATTTGACAATAATTAATCATTGTTTTCACTAAGACGTATTTTATACAATCATAATTATATGAACCTTTGTAACATGCAGAGCAAAGGAACACTTTCAGAACACTTATTCTACAAATGGAATATACACTTATAAACTATAATAGGTATAGTTTATGGAACAATTACATTCTCAATGCACGAAACATAGATACAATGCGAATAAACATATAAACTATAATAGGTATAGTTTATGGATATTACAAACAATCATTTAAATTCAATGGATTCATTTTATTCTACACTTAATCGTTAGTATAGCATTTTGTGAGTGAGCATCTTCGTGTACTTACCTAAGTACTAACAAAAGTCCTGAGATTATAACCAGAGTCTCCTGGAGGGAGAGCGTGAGTTTGTGTATAGATCTATATGGGATTGACAATCTCGCACCGCAACTGTTAGCTATAGTTAGGCCAGCAGGCTTGGGTGACAATGTCATTTCGATTCCGACGCCTGAAGAACGTCGTTCAGGCAATTCAATGGTCAAGTATGGTTATAACAACTCACAAATTTGGTACTAAATAATATGATTAATGCATGAATGGTAAAAAACTTCAATTAGTTTTATTTTCATTAATAAAACTACCATACACTACAACTGGAGGATTCCAGGGAATACAAATACATGGGTTTATTTTAAGTAATAAGACTACTATCCATACTGGTGGTAGCCAGGGTTTTCATACAGAACACATTATACATACTGGTGGTAGCCAGGGTTTTCATACATAACACATTATGCATTACTGGTGGTAGCCAGGGTTTTCATACAGAACACATTATACATTACTGGTGGTAGCCAGAGTTTTCATACAAACGTTTTCGTACAGAACAACACTATACAATACAACTGGTGGTAACCAAGCATACAGACTAACATTTTCATATACTAGTACAGGATACGGTAATGAACATACATTTTGGTCTTAGGGTTTAAGACTACTTTTCATTACTAAAGAAAATATTGGATTTTATTGAGAACATGCAAACATTTTACAGATTTACAGACTGGTTTTCATTACAAAAACATACTTATGAACTCACCAGCTTAAATGCTAATACTCTTTAAAAACTGCTTGTATTCTCAGGGAACCGATAGACAGGTACACCCGCAGGTTTTTGAGAAGACAGAGCTTTTAGAGTCGCGTCTTTTATACTTTTGGTTATACATTTTGTTTTTATACAACCTATGTACCGAACAAATGTAAATATTCTACTTATTCAATGTAATGGTTGTGTTTTCTTTGATTACTATGATGCAATTGTTGTGATACTATACATGACGTCCTCCACACCCGAACGTTTCCGCCGTCTCGGTTTGGGGGTGTGACAGATTGGTATCAGAGCGTTGTTTATAGTGAACTAAGTATATCAAACCTTACATGATATACAACTATAAACGCTAAGGGGCCGAAGCGCTTTGAACTAAAAGTATACTTTTAAAATCTAAGTATTTTATAAAAAGTATACAAGTATACATACATACCATAAATAGTATCACAAGAAGAACAAAACAAAAGTACTTAGATGTTGGACACTGCGGTCGAGCCTGGGCAGTTATGTAATCATATATGGAATAAATATAGCCTGATCAACTACATTTATTTGAGATACGACCAACATGTGTTTGGGAGTGATGGTGGTGTTGCAACAAGTCTAAAATTACCAAACTCTATACAAAAAGGGAACCATAGAACATAACACACAACCTAAAATACTATAGGAGTATTTTATCTATAGCCACACACATTGTAGACATTTCATTCCAAGTGTTGCTATTTATTTTCTAGCGTTTGTTTACTTGTACTAGTAGACTTCCTTTGTAAAATCGCTTGATAGAACACTATAACTGTCTGGATAAGATATACATTGTTCAATATTACCTAACTTCTGACCACTATAGAGGACTTATCTTTATTTTTCTCATAAATTATTTTAAAGAAAGATTCCTCCGAAGAAGAAGTCCATCCAAAAGAACAACAATCCACCACCGACGCCACGTCCTTAGTTCGATCCTGCTGTGTTCCAAGCATCAGTTACAGCCGCTGTGGCTGCCGTCATGTCGCAGATCAATTCTAGCGGCCCTACCGGATCGGGTAGTGGTACCCATCCCTTTAACCTCGATGGTAGCCAAGGACACCCGAAAGAGTGTTCCTACAAGGACTTCATGAATGTGAAGCCCAAGTCCTTCGACGACACTGGAGGTGTCATTGATTTAACCCGTTGGTTCGAGAAAATCGAATCAATCTTCGAGATCTGCGCGTGCCCCGAGGAAAGCAAGGTGAAATTTTCCGCATGCACCTTCACCGATACAGCACTAACTTGGTGGAACAGCCAAGTCAAATCCCTAACTCTTCCGGTAGCCAATGCTATGAGTTGGGATGATCTGAGGGAGTTAATGCTAGCTGAATACTGCCCTTGGGGCGAAATGCAAAAGCTGGAGCAGGAGCTCTGGAACCTGAAGATGAAGGGTTCCGACATTGCTGCATACACTACTAGATTCAGTGATTTGGCTCTACTTTGTCCTAGGATGGTCACCCCGGAGAGCAAGAAAGTAGAGAGATACATTTGGGGACTGACTCCCCCAACTCAAGGGAATGTTCTAGCTGCCAAACCACTCATATTTGATAGCGCCAAGCGTCTAGCGCAGACATTGATAGATCATGGGGATCATCAAGATGTCGTGACCGTTATTCGAAAACAGCCCAAGGAGAGCAATAGTGGGAAGAAAAATTTATGGAACAAACGCAAGGGCCAGTCATCGCAGGAGCTCTCCAAGAAACAACAAACAGTGGCAGTCCATGCTGCTACCACTCCTGCTGTTGGTCCCACAACTCAAACACCTACCAATAGATATGCTGGAACTCTTCCAAGGTGCGACAAATGTAAATTCCATCATCATGGACCTTGCCGTGACATGCAATGCACCAACTGTGGCAAAAAGGGGCACACAACTCGTTGTTGCAAGGCACAAGTCCAACCAACCAATCAGGCTCCTAGAGCTGGAGTAAGCCAAGCCTGCTATGGTTGTGGTGAAACCAGGCATTACAAGAGGAAGTTCCCGAAAGCAACGACTGCTGGCAACACGGGGAAGGTGCTAGCATTGGGTCAGGAGGAGGCAGTTGTTGATCCCACCGTAGTAACGGGTACGTTCCTCCTCGACAACTCTTATGCATGCATTCTTTTTGATAATGGTACAGAGAGGAGTTTTGTCAGTCATGCATTTAAACACCTACTCAAGCATAAATCCCAACCTCTAACTGAAACATTCACTGTCGAGATGGATAACGGAAAGAAAGAAAACACTAACGACATATTCATAGGTTGTACCCTTACTCTAAACGACTATTCCTTTCCTATCGACCTTATGCCAGTCTCCATAAAAAGCTTCGATGTCATCATCGGCATGGATTAGTTGAGCCCAATCTTGTTGATATTCTTTGTTACGAAAAAGCCATTCGCTTCAATCTGCCAAATGACGAAGCCCTCGTTATATACGGCGACAAACTCAGCACGAATCTTCGCATCATTTCCTGTATTAAAGCCCAAAAATACCTGCGAAAGGAGTGTTACGCATTCCTAGCCCATGTAATTAACGAAGAACAAGAATTTAAAGACCTCGAGAGCATCCCCGAAGTCTGCAACTTCCCTGATATTTTCCCCGAGCATCTTCCCGAAGTTCCTCCTGAATGCCAAGTCGAGTTCTGAATCGACTTAATTCCCGGAGTTACCCCCGTAGCTAAATCCCCGTATCGTCTAGCTCCAACGGAAATGCAGGAATTATCCAGCCAACTTAACGAACTGCTCAGCAAGGTATTCATTAGACCAAGCTTCTCACCCTGGGGAGCACCGGTCTTGTTTGTTAAGAAGAAGGATGGATCTTTCCGGATGTGCATAGACTATCGTGAGCTCAACAAACTTACTATCAAGAACCGCTACCCTATACCCAGAATCGACGACCTTTTCGATCAACTTCAAGGAGCTAACTACTTTTCAAAGGTAGAACTACGATCGGGGTACCATCAGCTACGAGTCTAGGAGAGTGATGTTCCTAAGACAGCTTTTCGAACTCGATATGGTCACTATGAGTTTGTAGTGATGCCCTTCGGTCTAACCAACTCATCCGTGATATTCATGGATCCGATGAACCGGGTGTGCCGCCCCTTCCTAGACAAGTTCGTGATATAATTCATAGACGATATACTTATCTATTCACGAAGCGAGAAAGAACACAACCAAAACTTAAGACAAGTTCTAGAAACACTGAGAGCAGAAACGCTTTACGCGAAATTCTCTAAGTGCGATATTTGGATCAGTAACCTTCCTCGGTCACGTGCTTAGCGAAGAAGGCATACATGTGGACTCTTCCAAAATTAAGGCAATCGAGAATTGATCAGCACCAAAGACGCCCACATAAATCCATCAATTCTTGGGTCTTGCTGGCTACCGTCGCAGGTTCATCCAAAACTTCTCCAGGATTACTAAGCCTCTTACCGCCCTGACGCAGAAAGGTGTAACCTTTAGTTGGGGAGAGAAGCAAGACACTACGTTTCAAACATTAAAGCATGCTCTATGCAGCACACCTATCTTGTCTCTTCTAGAACGGACGGAGGACTTCGTTGTCTATTTCGATGCATCAATTCAAGGGCTGGGCTGTGTGCTCATGCAGCAAGGAAAAGTTATTGCTTATGCCTCGAGACAGTTGAAGACACACGAAGTCAATTATACAACTCACGATCTTGAGTTGGGAGCAGTGGTCTTTATGCTGAAAATCTGGAGACATTACCTCTACGGAACTAAGTGCACTGTCTTCACCGACCACAAAAGCCTCCAACATATTTTTGACCAAAATGAGCTTAACATGAGGCAATGGCGATGGGTGGAGTTACTCAATGATTACGAGTGTGAAATACGCTATCATCCCGACAAGGCCAATGTGGTAACGGATGTCCTCAGCCGGAAAGAGTACTCTAGTTGCAGAGTGAAGGCACTAACAATGACAATCCATTCCCATCTGTCCGCCCAAATCAGAGAGGCTCAGCTGGAAGCCTTGAAACCAGAGAACATGATGGATGAAGCCTTGAGGGGAATGGAGAAGAACTTAGAGATCAAGAGAGACGGAGTTACTACTTCATGAACCGGATCTGGACCCCAAAGTTCGGTGGTTACAGGGAGATTGTCATGAACGAAGCTCAAGAACTCGATACTCCGTTCACCCAGGTTTAGATAAGATGTATCTGGATCTCAAGCAACTCTATTGGTGGCCAAACATGAAAGCAGAGATTGCTACCTACATGGGCAAGTGCCTAACTTGCGCCAAAGTCAAGGTAGAATACCAAAAGCCCTCAGGTGTACTCCAGCAACCTGAGATACCAGAGTGGAAGTGGGAGCAGATCACAATGGATTTCATTACCAAGTTACCCAAGACACCGGGTGGTCATGATACTATTTGGGTGATCGTCGACAGACTGACCAAATCTGCCCACTTCCTGCCAATCAAGGAAACCGACAAGATGGAGAAGCTGACCTAAACTTACGTTCAAGAGATAGTACGACTGCATGGTGTGCCCATATCCATTATCTCGGACAGAGATAGCAGATTCACCTCGCGATTTTGGCAGTCACTGCAGAAGGCTCTTGGAACTAAGCTAGACATGATTACAACTTACTATCCTCAAACTGTCGAGCAGAGTGAGAGAACCATTCAAACCCTTGAAGACATGCTGAGAGCGTGCATTATCGACTTTGGCAAGTCATGGGATACCAATTTGCCACTAGTGAGTTTTCATACAACAACAACTATCACACTAGCATTAAGGCGGCTCCATTTGAATCCCTCTATGGCCGTAAGTGCAGATCCCCTCTTTGTTGGGCTGAGGTGGGTGACACGCAGCTAGCTAGAGGTCAAGTCCCCGATAGCACTCTCACACGCCCTGAAATCATTCGAGAAACCACCAAAAAGATCGTGCAAATCCGAGAACGAATAAAAGCCTCCAGAGATAGACAAAAGAGCTACGCCGACAAAAGACGAAAACCCTTGTAGTTCCAGGTTGGTGACGGCGTTCTGTCGAAGGTCTCACCATGGAAGAGCATGATACGCTTCAGAAAGCGTGGAAAGCTAAATCCAAGGTACATTGGACCATTCGAGATCCTCGCAAGGATCGGTCCCGTAGCCTACAAACTCTGATTACCCCAAGAGCTTAGCAACATTCCTCCCGTCTTCCACGTGTCAAACCTTAAAAAGTGTTTATCCGATGAAACTCTTGTGATTCCACTCGATGAAATCACGATCAACAAGAGTAGTAACTTCGTGGAAGAACCAGTCGAAATTTAGGATCGGGAAGTCAAACGAACGAAGCAAAGTCGCATCCCAATAGTGAAGGTTCGCTGGGATGCCAAGTGGGGACCCAAATTCACTTGGGAGCGAGAAGCCCAGATACAACAGAAGTATCCGCATCTCTTTCCTAGTCCATAATTGTATTCATTTTAGAAAGAATTTCAGGACGAAATTCCATCTAACAAGGGGATGATGTGACAACCCGATACTTTCTAGTAAACAAAAGTCAATTTCCGTTAAATAAGATTTCAAATTTTATTTGTTCCGTTAAGTTCTTGTGGGTTAGAAAATAATCTAAAATATATAATAAGAGGTTATATAAGTTTTTGGAACCAAAAACACTCGAAAGATCAAGTTTCCTTCGAAAATTCGGCAAAAAATTGTCCAGCCAAGCGTTTACGGCCGTAAACCCTTGGGCCGTAAACTCCTAGGCCGTAAACCCGTTTACCGCCGAGAACCCATTCCCGGCTGCAAACCCAGCCGGTATAAAGGTTTTTCCCGGAGAGATTCTTCATTTTTCATCTTTTTCACCCAAAAACTCTCTCAAGTTGCTCCCAAGAACATCCCAAGAACATTCATATCTTCAAGAACAAACCTTCAAATCTTCAAGGTTTTCCTCAAGAACACCAAGAACACCAAGAACACCAAGAACAACCTTCATATCTTCAAGGGCTGCAAACCTAATTCATAGCCGTAAACCAGTTCACAGCCGCAAACCTAGTTCACAGCCGCAAACCTAGTTTCCAACCGCAAACAAGTTCACGGTCGCAAACTCTATTCACGGCCGCAAACAGCATTAGACCGAGAACCTTGGCTGAAAACCCTCTTTTTCCATTTCAAACAAGTCTCGGTAACATTCCTAACCCAAAAACAAGTGTTTTCTAACACTTTAATTAATGGTTTTGCTAATTAAAATACCATTATGTGTTTAATTATCATTAGGATACCGTTAATTCCACGTACTCCAACTCGAGGGTCATCTTTCCGGTTTTGCTGTCGAGCACGTGCACATAATCAACGGTGAGTTCATACCCCTACATTTTTTTCCAGTTTTTAACGTTTTCAGGGGGAATACAAGTACCACAAAAATACATTTTTTGAACATTTCAGTAATTTCTAAACGATTTCAACACTACCATATACTCTTTTAAGTTATCCTAATTTAATTTGACAATAATTAATCATTGTTTTCACTAAGACGTATTTTATACAATCATAATTATATGAACCTTTGTAACATGCAGAGCAAAGGAACACTTTCAGAACACTTATTTTACAAATGGAATATACACTTATAAACTATAATAGGTATAGTTTATGGAACAATTACATTATCAATGCACGAAACATAGATACAATGAGAATAAACATATAAACTATAATAGGTATAGTTTGTGGATCTTACAAACAGTCATTTAAATTCAAAGGATCCATTTTATTCTACACTTAATCATTAGTATAGCATTTTGTGAGTGAGCATCTTCGCGTACTTACCTAAGTACTAACAAAAGTCTTGAGATTATAACCAGAGTCTCCTAGAGGGAGACCGTGAGTTTGTGTATAGATTTATACAGGACTGAGAATCCCGCACCGCAACTGTTCGCTACAGTTAGGCCGACAGGCTTGGGTGACAAAGTCATTTCGATTCCGACGCCTGAAGAACGTCGTTCAGGAAATTCAATGGTCAAGTATGGTTATAACAACTCATAAATTTGGTAGTAAATAATACGATTAATGTATGAATGGTAAAAAACTTCAATCAGTTTTATTTTCATTAATAGAACTACCATACACTACAACTGGAGGATTCCAAGGAATACAAATACATGGGTTTATTTTAAGAAATAAAACTACTATACATACTGGTGGTAGCCAGGGTTTTCATACAGAAGGCACTATACATACTGGTGGTAGCCAGGGTTTTCATACAGAACACATTATACATTACCGGTGGTAGCCAAGGTTTTCATACAGAACACATTATACATTACTGGTGGTAGCCAGGGTTTTCATACAAAGGTTTCCGTACAGAACACACTATACAATACAACTGGTGGTAACCAGACATACAGACTAACATTTTCATATACTAGTACAGGATACAGTAACGAACATACAGTTTGGTCTTAGGGTTTAAGACTACTTTTCATTAAAGAAAATACTGGATATTCTTGAGAACATGCAAACATTTTATAGAGTCGCGTCTTTTATACTTTTGGTTATACATTTTGTTGTTGTACAACCTATGTACCAAACAAATGTAAATATTCTACTTATTCAATGTAATGGTTGTGTTTGCTTTGATTACTATGATGCAATTGTTGTGATACTATACATGATGTCCTCCACCCCCGAACCTTTCCACCATCTCGGTTTGGGGGTGTGACATTGAATCATTCTTCCCCATTATTTTTTAGTACTGGGTGATTGATCCTTACTCAATCTTATTCCATGTTGCATGGGTAGAAACCCTTCCTTAGAATCTGTTCAAAACCTTATCTAAGTATCTACTATGGCTTAGTCCTATTAAATTTTTAGATCTATCTTTATAGATCCTTATGTCCAATATATAAGTTGTATCACCTAGGTCCTTCATAGCGAAACATTTTCCAAGCCAAGTCTTCACACTTTGCAATGTTGGAGTATCATTTCCTATAAGGAGTATGTCATCGGCATATAATAATAGAAAGACTACATTACTCCCACTAGCTTTGACATATATGCAAGGCTCATCCTTACTTTTGGAAAATCCAAATTCATTGACCTTTTCATGCAAGCTAAGATTCCAGCTACATGATGCTTCTTTGAGTCCATAAATGGACCTCCCAAGATTTCACACTCTATTAGGATATTTTAGATCACTAAAGCCTTCAATTTTTGTCATATAGACATCCTACGATACTTTCCTATTAGGAAAGCAGTCTTCACATCCATTTTCGATATTTCATAATCATAGAAAGAAACTATGGCAAGTAATATTCTAATAGATTTAATTTTGGCTACTACTGAGAAGGTTTACTCATAATCACATCCTTGAGTTTGAGTATAACCCTTTGCAACCATCCTAGACTTAAACGTGTGCACATTCACATCCATGTCAGTCTTCTTTTGGAAGATCCACTTGCACGCAACGGTTTTAATGCTAGGTATAGTGTGACAACCCGAAAACTTTTATCCCGTGCAATTGATCTATATATCAATGTTAAACTCGAATTTATCATCTTTTAAAGAAATTGTGGGTCCATATGAGTGCTCTAGGCTTAGTATAACCTAGAAATGAGTCTTAAGAAGGGTTAGAAAGTGTGTAGCATCACAAAATCGAGTCAAACACACCAAAGAAGGTGTGTGCAGCCGCACACCTGCGTGTGCGGCTAACCAGCCGCACATCCAACCGTACACACCCTCCAGCCTCACACCCGACCCTATATATTGGAGGAGACCCCCCTTCATTCACTCTTTTCCTCTTTTGGCTGCACCCTACTCCCTCTCACTACTTTCTCTCTCTAGAAACATCATCCAAGAACACTCTAAGGGCCTCAAAAACGTGAAGCACTCCATCATTCAGCTTGTTATATTGGTAAGACACCTGAATCTAAGCCTAAAACTCATAGTGTTCTTCATGTTCTTCATCCTTTGAAGGTGTACGGCCGCACACCTTCATGAGGTGGCCGCACACACCCTAAAACTCTCCAAAGTGAAGAGTTTAGCGTCCATTCAATAGTAGAACCTGGTATTGGCACAAGAACACCTCAAAATCGACATTTCGGACACAAATGAGGAGTGTACGGCCGCACACTCCTGTGTATGGCCGCACACACCCTCTGTACGGCCGCACACTCCTGTGTGCAACCACATACATAGCCTGGCCACACACCCTTGCCGCACACCTGGCCGCACTCACAGAAAAGTCGAGTTTGGTAGCCTTACACTCAAATCTAAAGCATTACACTCATTTGGGGACTTCAATAGGTGTTTGTAACACCTAATTCTAAGTGTTTTCATGTCCCTAAGATGTTTTCATGTCCCTAATAGTGGCTATATACCCTAAGTGTAATCACATATGTGTTATCACATGTTAATAGGATCCACTCGCATACGAAACATCGGTTGACTCTCAACACTCGTAACCAATTGTGCTTTCGGATCCTATGATAAACAATGAGTTCATACCCCTTCATTTTCTGTGTTTTTAATGTTTCAGGGGGGGGGGAATACAAGCCAAACTCAAAGTATTTTATTAAGTTCTAAACTTATTAATACAACCCAACGATTTCCATGTTTAATAACTTACTCGGATATTTTATTCCTTTTGTAACCTGTTGAGCATAAGGGAAATTATTATTTTGGAAATCTCACTACATATCTTTCAGAAAGGTTTTTACAACGCAGCTTTATATCGACTCTAATAAACTATAACGGGTATAGTTTGGGATAACTCTCTAGGCAGTCTCTACTTAATCAGATTTCATAAATGAATATATATAAACTATGGCAGATTTAGTTTATGTTATATGTTTTCTCAGAAGTATAAAGAACATTTATTCAAGGATAATTACTATTTTATACTGATTTCTCGCTAGTAAACTAGATTATACAAAATTGTGAGGCGCTACTTCAATACTGTACCCTTAGGTGTATAGTGATAAATCCTTTTAGTATAACCAGAGTCTCCTGGAGGGAGAGCGTGAGATTTGTGAATAGATCTATTCGGGACTGACAATCCCACACCTGAACTGCTAGCTACAGTTAGGTGGGCACGCCTGGGGTGAACAAATGTCATTTAGCTTAACAAAATAAGTATAAACAAACTCTGTTTACGGACTCTACTCTTCACTTGTTTTATTTTGATTACTAAAACTACTCTCATGTATATACTGATAGTAATCGTGGGTTTCAAAACCTACATCTCTACCTCTAGTACGGATAACCTGCCTCTAGGGAAATTATAGGATTTTCCCAAGGTAACACCGGTATTTCTAAAACTGATGGTTTATTTTCTACTAATAGACACTCCTTCAAAAACCGCTTTTCATAAGAAAATATAGGATTTTCTTGAGAAACACTTTTCAAAGGATCAAAGAAACATTCTCTTCCAAAGATTAAATGCTTATCAACTCACCAGCTTTATGCTGATATTTCTAAAACTGCTTGTATTCTCAGGGCAACCATAGACAGGTATTTCTGCCAACTTTTGGAGAAGACGGAGGATTTTTGGAGTCACGTCTTTTACGTTTGCTATATACTGATATGTATAAATCATGTTTCTGAACAATGTAAATATTCATATTATAATGTAATGGTTGTGTTTACTTCGCTTACTATGATACAATTGTTGTGATACTACGCATGATGTCGCTCCGCCCCGGAACGTTTCCGCCATCGGTTTCGGGGTGTGACAGATTGGTATCAGAGCTTTTGTTTATAGTGAACTAAGTATACCGAACCTTACATGGTATACAACTATAAACATTAAGGGGCCTAAGAGCTCTAAACTAAAAGTATACTTTTAAAATATAAGTATTTTTACAAAAAGTATACAAGTATACCCGAGTGCCAGAATCCGTGTCTTAAGTAGAATAAAAGAAAAGTATTTTGGATGTTGAACACTACGGTTAAACCTGGGCAGTTATGTAATCATGTCTAGGGTCAATATAGCATGATCAACTATATTCATTCGAGACATGACCAACATGTGCTTGGGAGTGACTTTAGTGTTGCAACAGGCCTACAACTTACCCGGTATCCATTCAACTTAAAATACTATAGGAGTATTTTAGTCAGAGCCGAATACATTGCAGGAATTCATTCCTAGTGTTGCTACTTATTCCTTTTAGCGATAACTTAACTGCAATGATAACTCTTCCTTGCTTATCGCTTAGTAGAACATTCCAACCATCGTAATGAGATATATATTCTTGCTTCATATCTCTTGGTTCGATTCAGAGGACTTACCATCCTCTTCTTCTTGATTCTTTTTAGAACAAGATGCCTTCCCGAAGAAGACCTATCAGAAGGAACAACGACACTCCACCACCACCACCGCCCCCTCAGTTTGATCCCGCTATGTTTCAAGCAGTTGTTACTGCTGCTGTGGCTGCCGCGATGTCACAGATGAATCCTGGCGGATCTGGTAGACAGGGAGGTGGTACTCATCCCCAAAATCATGAAGATGGTCAGGGACACCAGAAGGAGTGCTCCTATAAAGCCTTCATGAAAAAAAAACCCACATCCTTCGATGGCACTGGAGGTGTCATTGCCCTGACTCAATGGATCGAGAAAATTGAGTCCATTTTCGAAATCTGTTCTTGTTCCGAGGCCAACAAAGTAAAATTCGCCGCTTGCACCTTTGCCAACAGGGGACTGACCTGGTGGAATGGTCGGGTCAAATCCCTAACCCTACCAGTGGCAAATGCTATGGGTTGGGAAAGCCTAAAGAAACTCATGATAGCCGA
The DNA here is from genome assembly GCF_052849685.1 of Lactuca virosa. Classification (NCBI taxonomy): domain Eukaryota; kingdom Viridiplantae; phylum Streptophyta; class Magnoliopsida; order Asterales; family Asteraceae; genus Lactuca; species Lactuca virosa. Next base: position 363,874,176 of record NC_136429.1, on the reverse strand, counting down.
GTATTGCCCTCGGGGCGAAATGCAGAAACTGGAGCACGAACTCTGGAACCTAAAAATGAAGGGTTCTGACGTTGCCACCTACACATCTAGGTTTGAAGACCTAGCGCTTCTCTGCCCGGGGATGGTCACCCCGGAAAGCAAAAAGGTTGAAAGATACATTTGGGGGCTGACCCAGCCGACCAAAGGAAATGTCCTGGCCGCTATGCCAAACACTTTCAACAGCGCTAAATGTCTGGCGCAGACCCTCATAGATCATGGAGTCGATCTCGATAAAGTGACAGCCACTCCTGAACCGGCTAAAGGGAGTGGTGAGAAAAGAAAATTCTGGAAACAGAAGAAGGGCCAGTCTTCGCAGGAGCCCTCAAAGAAACAGCAAACGGTAGCAGTCCACGCTGCTACTACTCCTGCTGCTACTCCTGCCGTGCAAGCACCTACCAGTAAATATGCTGGTACCCTCCCTCGGTGCGACAAGTGTAACTACCACCATAACCCCGGCCCATGTCATGAAATGTCATGTTCTAACTGTGGCAAAAAGGGGCACACAGTTCGATTTTGCAAAGCACCAGCTCAAGCAACCAACCAAACATCTGGAGCAGGCGTCGGTCAAGCCTGCTATAATTGTGGAGAAGTCGGGCACTACAAGAGAAACTGCCCCAAGGCAACAACAGCTGGTGGCACAGGAAGAGTACTGACGATGGGCCAAGAGGAAGCGGTCGCTGACCCTACCGTTGTTTCGGGTACGTTCCGCCTCGACAACTCTTATGCATGCATTCTTTTCGACTGTGGTGCTGAAAGAAGTTTTGTTAGTCATGCATTCAAGCATTTTCTTAAACATAAATCCCAACCTTTAACCGAAACGTTTACCGTCGAAATGGCTAACGGTGAGAAAGAGAGCACTAATGACATATTCATGGGTTGTACCCTTACTCTGAACGACCATTCATTTCCCATCGATCTTATGCCAGTCTCTATAAAAAGCTTTGATGTCATCATCGGCATGGATTGGTTGAGCCCCAATCGTGCTGATATCCTTTGTTACGAAAAAGCCATGCGTCTCAATCTTTCCCTAGATGAAACTCTTGTCATTTACGGCGATAAACTCAGTTCAAAACTTCGCATCATTTCGTGTATCAAAGCCCAGAAACTCCTGCGTAAGGAGTGTCATGCATTCTTAGCCCACGTCATTAACGAGAAGCAGGAAGTTAAAGACCTCGAGAGCATCCCCGAAGTCTGCAATTTTCCCGATGTTTTTCCAGAAGATCTCCCGGGAATCCCTCCCAAACGACAAGTCGAGTTTCGCATCGAATTAGTCCCCAGAGCTACTCCCGTAGCTAAATCTCCATATCGCCTAGCACCAGCAGAAATGCAGGAGCTATCTAGTCAGCTCAATGAGCTACTCATCAAAGGATTCATCAGACCGAGTTCCTCACCCTGGGGAGCCCCGATCTTGTTCGTGAAAAAGAAGGATGGATCCTTTCAAATGTGTATCGATTATAGGGAGCTGAACAAGCTCACTATCAAAAACCGTTACCCTCTTCCTCGAATCGATGATCTCTTCGACCAACTCCAAGGAGAGAGCTACTTCTCAAAAATAGATTTAAGATCAGGGTACCATCAGCTACGAGTCCATGAGGGTGATGTTCCTAAAACAACATTTCGAACTCGATATGGTCACTACGAGTTCGTAGTTATGCCCTTCGGTCTAACCAACGCACTGGCAGTGTTCATGGACCTGATGAACCGGGTGTGCCGTCCCTTCCTGGACAAGTTCATCATCGTGTTCATCGATGATATACTTGTCTACTCCAAAAGCGACGAAGATCACAAACAACACTTGAGATTGGTGCTGGAAACATTAAGGACGGAGAAGCTGTACGAGAAATTCTCCAAGTGCGAATTCTGGATTTGAAAAGTAACCTTCCTAGGTGACGTGGTAAGCGAGGAAGGCATACACGTGGACCCCTCCAAAATCAAAGCGATAGAGAACTGGTCAGCACCGAAGGCGCCCACAGAAATCCGTCAATTCTTGGGTCTCGCTGGCTACTATCGCAGATTCATCTAGAATTTCTCCCGAATTGCCAAACCCTTAACCACTCTGACTCAGAAAGGCGTACCTTTTGTTGGAGTGAAAAGCAAGACACTGCGTTCCAAACATTAAAGCAGGCCCTATGCAGCGCACCTATCTTGTCTCTGCCCGAAGGGACGGAGGACTTCGTTGTCTACTGTGATGCATCTAATCAGGGCCTGGGCTGTGTATGATGGGTTTTGAGCATTCTAACACTCCTAAGTGTACATGCAACCCTAAATACCTTGGATCTATGTTTTCTCTATTATACATGCAAATATGATTATCCAAGGTATTATCCTAACTAGCATACCAAAACATTGATACTAGGATACTAAAATACATAGAATACATACCTTGTTGTTGTTGCTTGACTCCATTAAGCTTGAGAGCCTAGTGCCCCAAGTGTGACACCTAAAATGGTTCACACAACATCATGAACTCTTGGAATAACCATGAGAAGAAGACATACATGTTCAAATCAGCTAGCCCTCAAAATATGTATCACTAGTCCAATTTCTTGAACTAATGGGGTTCTTATATAGTGTGGCTATTAGGGTTACACCATGTAACTCATGACTTTACCCATTCCTTATGCTCCATGGGTTTTAACCTCCATGGAGTATCCATGGATCACCACATGGGTTAAACCCAACATAAAGGAATCTTGGATCATAAGCCCACATATATAAGAATGAATGATTTACACAATCAATCCCCATATATTTAATAGTCTCTTTTTGATCATTAAATTAAGTCCAAATTAATTCTTGATCAATACTAATTAAATAACATGATTTCATATTAATATATTAGAACTTATAATATATTAATATGTCACAAAATGTCTTTTCCTCATAAACGGTCTATCCAAATGTTCCGATGCCATGCAACCCAAATGGACCATGCCGAGTCGGGTCAAGTACATACCAATTATAGTTATGGACTTAGACACTAATCCAACAGTCTCCCACTTGGATAAGTCTAAAACTATTATTGCGTATGACTTCAGGAACCAACTGGCAATCGTAGCTCTCAAAAGCCGCTGTCGAACTCTGACCTTGTAGATGAACTCTGACCTTTGTCAATGACTTGTCCATTAGATAAGGGATCATATATTCCTCCATTCTAGATATCATATGGACTAAGACATGGATTATAGTCATTCTCTCTGTCCATTTGTTGTTTCCCGATTTCCGATTTATGACGACTGACTAATTGAACAAATCAAATCTGTCCTGGCTCGGCCGAGTACTTCCATTTGTCATCATCAAATCATCGAGGGGCCCACAGATATCGCTTTTATCCCGAAGGTAAAAGGAATGGATAAACTTCGACTCATATGGCTTGTTCTACTACTTGTTGAATCATACACAAAGGCACGTTTTATAACACCGAGTTACCGAATGCGTTTTCGTGCAATCAATGTACAACCAACTCATAGTAACAACTCATATCTCTAGGTTTAAAAAATATAAGATATTATCGTCTCATGATCACTCGTGATAAAATCCATGAAGTGATTCCAATGAGCGCGGGTTGAATCCAATACTCAGAACTTATGAGCACTCATGTGTGTTGTAGCCCCTTGTCCAACATCTTAGACCTCTACAAGCCAACCCATGACAGTCTTGATTCATATCTACTTCCAACATATGACCGACTGTGGATAGTTTGAATAACTTAGTCAATCAGGAAGAACGACCTAGTTATTCTGGAAGTCAAAACATGCAAAATGAAACATAATAATAATAGAATCTAATATGGTATCAAAACCTATGAACATAAATAAAACACCTTTTATTTATCACCATATGATTACCCATTATTCGTTGTATACTGTTTCAGCTATCAACTTTATTCTTGAATTTAAAACAATAGTTGTCCCATGCTCCAAGCATGTACACTATGTTTTCTAAACACTAGTCATGCCATACACCAAGTATGCATACTATGTTTGTCTATGATCTTCACTTTGTGAATTAGATCAATTGAACATAACTCCAATGATCCTCTTTCACAGTCCCAAATCCTTACTGCAAATGCAAGAATTCTAAATTCATGCCATTTACTGAAATCTGTTAGATTCTAAACTTATATGCATTGATCCTCCTGTAATGATTATGCACAGAGTCAGAAAGACTTGACAACAACCATTACAGAGCATTCCAAAGGAGATCAGCTCCTTGGAAATATCCTTCTTGCATTAAGTTTCCTAATCTTACACAGATTGAATAATTTCTAACTTTGAAACATTTCCATATTCCATTTTGACTATCACTTCTGAACAAGAGTTGCCTCCTTACAGATTATGTCAATATGGTCCTTCCAGAATTATCACTATACTTCCAACTGTCCTTGAGCAACCAATCTTCGGTAAACCTTAGATTGTCCTCGACAATTGCTTAATCCTTTTAGTCATATCCAGTTCTAGACCTTTTCCCTTCTTAATGCCCCAGGCATTTGGAAAATTTTAGAAAGGATAAATATAGCACATGTAATCGATCCTATATCCGAAGCATATGGGACATGAGTCATGATGTCTCACATAAAGACTAAACCAGTCTTTTGCTATAACATTTCCATTTCTATTTGCCAAGTTCTCATAATTCAGATTATGCAAAGGGATGCCGTAATCATAATCGAATTTTAGAACGCAAATAATGGACCCATATATAGAATTTCCTTATGTTGAGCCATTCCAACATGAAATTCATATATATATTCTTGACTAAATACGATTAAAATCTCAATCTAAGCTTTTAGAATTGAAATGAAGTATAATTTTCTCTCCCTTAATTATTGCAAAACAACTTTTTCAACCCTGTAGCCTCACGAATTGAAACTTTTGTTTTCTATAATTAACATTGCTAACTTGCAACCTTTATCATAATTATCATGCTCCCACTAACATGATGATTATTAGCATAACACTTATGCTCCCACTAGCTTTGACATGTAATCAGAAATCAGCTGGACTTCTAGAAATCAATACTTTATTGACTTTCTTACCAAAGTTCAGATTTCTGATACTAGATTGCTTTGATAAAACTTTATCAATATCATACACCTTATCTTAGATAGCTCACAGGTGTGTCTAAACAATTTTAAGAACTATGAAAAGGGATGTCGTAATCATAGTCTCGATTGTTTAGACCTTTACCACTTCTCACAAGTCCATGTTAGTGTGCTGGTTAACCACACACGCTCCACTAACGACTTTGAGAATGCAAATATCACAATTGCTATCTAGCTAAAATCTACTTAGTGAAAGTGTTTCCTCACCATCATTTTCATGAATCGGAGAGAAACCTTATGACACTTAGATTTTATGGTGTATGAGTTCCTATCCATATGAATTTTTTCAAAACCATAATCACAAGACAAGGTTACTGACAAATCCACACTTATATGGATTAAACTTGTGCAATCTTAAATTCTTGCCATTTGGCAGCTCAAGGGCCTGCCATTGCTTCCAAGTAGCTGTGCAACCAATTGAGAACTATGCAAAGCCAACTTGAATAGGCACATACATGTCGACACGATAGGTTATAAACCTCAAGTCGTGTGCTAGTGAAGAACTTCAGGTTTTATTCTTGATTAGTTCTTGAGACTTTCAAGACCTTTAAGACTCCCACTGTCCTCTTGACATATAAGACTTTCTTGTCAGATATTCAAGAGATAGTGTGGATTCTAATCAAGACAAACACTTCACACAATTGGCCTTAGTTGGTCTTTGTTTTATCCCAAACATCACAACTTACCAATTTCAAATGTACAAGAGTAGAAAACTTTTACTCTTACATTTGACAAGTGTTTTAAACCTTCTTTAAGACATGCCACTCAAGTTACAATCTTATAGTATAACTCTAAGAATTGTCTTTGGAACGAAGTATAAATCATCTTCTTGATTTAACCACTTCATCAATTCATAGCTCCTCTTCTTAGCTACCAGAATGCACTTAGAGGATGAATTGTGATAAGGTCTCTTAATCATTAAGATGATTATATAACATGATACTAAAGTACTCTCCCATCTTTTCAGATTTGAGAAAATTTTATCTTTCTGCCTAAGTTGATTCTTCTTATTCGCTCTGCCATACATTGAAACCTTTTCCAATGTCTCAGAATTACACTTAAGCTTGTAAGTATAACCATATTTACTGAACTTTAGTAAATCATGACGAATAGTCTTATCGATCTTTTGTGGTGGGCTTGATCAGTGCACAAGAATGTGTACTCGATCCTTTACTTGACTCACACATCCATGTGAACAAGTAGTTAGTCTTAATTTTTCCAATGCTTGAAAGTTCTTATTCATCATGCTATACAACTTGCATGATTCCAAGTTTCTATCCAACTGAAACTTAGGTGATGAGAATCTTTCCTTATTTGGTAAATTTAGACACTACCACAAATGAAAGAATCAAATTCATATTTCCACTCTTGCTCTTAATGGAATCTTATAAGCAACAAAAGTTTTCACAAATGCCATTGTAAGGATATTTTAAAATAAATAAAATCAAAAAAAAAAATTTCTTTTATTTTAAAACTTTGCGGAAAAACTATCCTTATAATGCAAAAGCACATAAAAACTTTGTTGTTATTTATTCCTAAGGAATATATCATAACTCTTAAGAAGTAGCTCAAGAATCCGATCTTCAAACTATGCGATAGAAATCCATCTATGCCATCAGATTCAACATATTCTTTCTTTAAGTTTCTTCACTTTTTCTTTGATTCTTAAAACATCAACATGTGACCCAGTCACATCATGTATCAAGAATCTCAGAATAGAAACTTAGTAGAGTTAGATAGTGGACTTTACCTGAAGTAGAGTCAAACTTATTGACTTTAACATCCTTAGGTAAATTTGGCAGCTTCGCAACCAATGCCCCTTTCTTTGGCAATAGATACCTATGGACCCTTGATAATGGGACTATCTCAGACTTCGCCTCTCTCTTTACCATTGGGTCAACCGAGTTGACTATGGCCGATCCCTTTCCATTGGGAAGAGAGAGCTTTACTGGATATCCAATGTCATCATTGTCAATGTCCATAGCGTTTTAGGAAGTTGATCGTAGCAAATAGATAAGATCATTAAGGGTCTTGTCTTAGTCTGTTTCATAGGATTCCCAAAAGAACTCACTATGTGACTTAGAAAGTAGTTGAGCCACCAACTTTCTCAAGACTTTGACACCCAACTCTCCCGGCTTGTCAATATGTGATTACATCTCCAAGATGTGATCACACCTAGACCTTTCCTTGCCAATAGGGCTTTAGTGACCTTAATCTTTTCAGGAACTTGTGGGTTAGGGAGAATAATTGGAGGAGGTGAAAGAAGTATGATTTCCGTGGGACATCATCTTCATTTAGGCAAGCTTGTTTCAAGAGATTTGGGAAGATCATCTTTTGGGAGATATTCAAGATAGTTGATTTAAAGTCCTTAATATAACACCCAATATGAAATATTAAGGCTAGGACCCAACAACCTATTTATAACTGGAAGAGGGATGCCGTAATCCAAGTTATAAAATAGTTGAAGGTAGGTAAATGACGATTTACCAATTTCCACCATGAAAAACGAAATATAATTAAGTTTAATTGGATTTGAAACTCCTAGATCTTTTGAGATACATTGAACTTTCAATGGCAGGTTTGAATCTCGATTGTGCCCTCTCAAGTTTGTGACTGGGATGCCGAGGATCACAAACAAGGTGTGAATAACCATACAAATTGACTTGGTACCCTCAACAATATTACCTAATCGATGTGTCGGTTAACCACACACGCTCCACCGATCTATAATAAAGTTAAGTTACCCTTTGCCACTCTTACTAGTCCATGTTAGTGTGCCGGTTAACCACACACGCTCCACTAACGACTTGGTAAGGTACAAAGTGTAATTTTATGGGCTAGCACCAAATTCACATTTTCCTAAGTAACTAAGATTAGGAATGTATAAGTGTTTAGTTACTTAGTATTTATCATTAATACTTTTAATGAAGGGAGAATTATAGTCCTTTCCTACCCGTTCGGCTAACGACCCTCCACCAGTCAAGGAAGCGGTGGGTGAGAGTGGACACCCATTAAACTGCCATTTTATAGGCAGTAACCTTATACCCCCCTTATAGACCGGCTTCGTGAATGAGGCCTACTAACGGTAAGATTGACTTTATCTTATGCATATCTATATAATTAAAATTATAATAATAGTATAAGGGCTTGAATTTTAACTTTTAAAATTCTAAGGGCTAACTTGGAATTAAAGTATTCATAAGAGAAAACTTTTCAAATTCCAAAACTTGAGGGCAAGTTTTGAAACTATTCAAAACTAATTAATTCCATAACTTATGTGTTTAAATTAGTTTTAATTAAAAAACTCTTCAAGTTCCATAACTTGAGGACAAGTTATGGAAGACTTTAAACTAATAAAAGAATGTAACTTTTCTTTATTTTGTAATTTATGGAATTAATTAAGGTTACACATTTTATTACTTAATGAAGTGACTCTTGAACCTCCATATCTTGAGGACAAGACTCTTCATTTTTTGTAACCATTACCAACCTTTATGAGTTTTATGAAACTTAAATGTGACTTTTCATGTAACTTGAGGACAAGTTACAAAAACACATTTTAGAATCAACTCTTAGATTAAAATGGATTGAAAACACATAATCAATTAACTTTTCTATTAATCTAAGCAACTCATAAGAACAAGATAATTCAAATCAAACTTTTTCATGTAATTAGCCTAATCACTAAACTAATACAAAACATGAATCTATTGACAATTATCTTTGAAATTGGATTAGTATGAACATTACCACATCAAAAACAAGTTTATAAGTTCAAAAACATCTTAGGGTAATGTTTCTAGTCCATTTCTAGCCAAAAACTCGAAAATATGCTGTCTGGGGCTCCTACTCGTCGAGTGTATCAACCTACTCGCCGAGTAGGATGATTTTCTTCATGGACTCGGCGAGTTCATCAGTGGACTCGGCGAGTCCAGTGCCCAGAATGCCCGAAATTCGACTTTTTCAGCATTTTTTAGCAATTTGCATCATGTATAATTGAAAACAAGCCTAAGCTCTGATACCACTGATGGGTTTTGAGCATTCTAACACTCCTAAGTGTACATGCAACCCTAAATACCTTGGATCTATGTTTTCTCTATTATACATGCAAATATGATTATCCAAGGTATTATCCTAACTAGCATACCAAAACATTGATACTAGGATACTAAAATACATAGAATACATACCTTGTTGTTGTTGCTTGACTCCATGAAGCTTGAGAGCCTAGTGCCCCAAGTGTGACACCTCAAATGGTTCACACAACATCATGAACTCTTGGAATAACCATGAGAAGAAGACATATATGTTCAAATCAGCTAGCCCTCAAAATATGTATCACTAGTCCAATTTCTTGAACTAAAGGGGTTCTTATATAATGTGGCTATTAGGGTTACACCATGTAACTCATGACTTTACCCATTCCTTATGCTCCATGGGTTTTAACCTCCATGGAGTATCCATGGATCACCACATGGGTTAAACCCAACATAAAGGAATCTTGGATCATAAGCCCACATATATAAGAATGAATGATTTACACAATCAATCCCCATATATTTAATTAGTCTCTTTTTGATCATTAAATTAAGTCCAAATTAATTCTTGATCAATACTAATTAAATAACATGATTTCATATTAATATATTAGAACTTATAATATATTAATATGTCACAAAATGTCTTTTCCTCATAAACGGTCTATCCAAATGTTCCGATGCCATGCAACCCAAATGGACCATGCCGAGTCGGGTCAAGTACATACCAATTATAGTTATGGACTTAGACACTAATCCAACAGTGTGCTCATCCAATGGGGAAAAGTCATTGCTTATGCCTCAAGACAGCTGAAAGCACACGAAGTCAACTACACGACGCACGACCTAGAATTGGGAGCAGTGGTCTTCGCATTGAAAATATGGAGACATTACCTCTACGGAACCAAGTGCATTATCTTCACTGACCATAAAAGCCTGCAGCATATCTTCGACCAAAAGGAGCTGAACATGAGACAACGGCGATGGGTGGAACTACTCAGCGATTACGAGTGCGAAATCCGCTACCATCCTGGCAAGGCCAATGTGGTGGCAGATGCCCTCAGCCGAAAAGAGTACTCAGGTCACAGAGTGAAGGCACCAACTATGACTATCCATTCCCATTTATCCGCACAAATCAATGAGGCTCAGCTGGAAGCCTTATTACCAGGGAACATGCCGGGTGAAGCCTTGAGGGGAATGGAAAAGAACCTAGAAATCAAGGGAGACGGAGTCTATTATTTCGTGGACTGGATCTGTACCCCAAAGTTCGGTGGTTACAGAGAGGTTGTGATGAATGAAGCTCACAAGACCAGATACTCCGTTCACCCAGGATCGGACAAGATGTACCTCGATCTCAAGAAACTATATTGGTGGCCGAACATGAAAGCAGAGATCGCTACCTTCGTGGGCAAGTGCCTGACTTGCGCCAAGGTGAAGGTAGAATATCAGAAGCCCTCAGGTCTACTCCAACAGCTGGAATTTCCCAAATGGAAGTGGGAGAGGATTACCATGGATTTCATCACCAAATTACCCAAATCTCCGAGTGGGTACGACGCCATCTGGGTGATAGTCGATCGACTGACTAAATCCGCTCACTTCTTGCTGATCAAGGAAAGCTTCAAAATGGAGAGGCTCACACGAATCTACATCCAAGAGATAGTTCGACTGCATGGTGTGCCTGTGTCCATTATCTCCGATCGAGATAGCAGGTTCACTTCGAGGTTCTGGCAGTCACTTCAGAAAGCTCTTGGAACTAAGCTGGATATGAGCACAGCTTACCATCCTCAAACAGATGGACAGAGTGAGAGAACCATCCAAACCTTGGAAGACATGTTGAGAGCCTGCGTCATCGATTTCGGCGCATCATGGGACACTCATCTTCCTTTGGTTGAATTTTCCTACAACAACAGTTACCATACCAGCATCAAGGTTGCGCCCTTCGAAGCCCTCTATGGCCGCAAGTGCAGATCTCCTCTGTGCTGGGCTGAGGTGGGCGACACGCAACTAGTCAAGGGATAAGTCCCTGACAACACTCTCACTGGTCCAGAAATCATCCGCGAAACCACCGAAATGATCGTACAAATCCGAGAAAGACTTAAGGCCTCTCGAGATAGACAAAAGAGCTACGCCGATAAACGACGAAAACCCTTGGAATTCCAGGTTGGAGACCGTGTCCTGCTAAACGTCTCGCCCTGGAAAGGCATGATACGCTTCGGAAAGCGTGGAAAGCTAAATCCAAGATACATAGGACCTTTCGAAAACCTTGCTAGGATCGGTCCCGTAGCCTACAAACTTCGTTTACCGCAAGAACTTAGCAACATTCATCATGTCTTCCACGTCTCGATCCTTAAAAAGTGCTTATCCGACGAGACTCTTACTATTCCTCTCGATGAGATTAAAATCAACGAGAATCTAAACTTCGTGGAAGAACCAATCGAAATCATGGATAGAGAGATCAAACGAACAAAACAAAGTCGCATCCCGATAGTGAAGGTTCGCTGGAATGCCAAGCGGGGACCTGAATTCACTTAGGAGCGCGAAGATCAGATGAACCAGAAATATCCTCATCTCTTTCCTAATTCATGATTTGCATTCTATGTTCGAATTTCGGGACGAAATTCCCTCTAACGGGGGGATGATGTGACAAACCGAAAACTTTTATCCCGTGCAATTGATCTATATATCAATGTTAAACTCGAATTTATCATCTTTTAACGAAATTGTGGGTCCATATGAGTGCTCTAGGCTTAGTATAACCTAGAAATGAGTCTTAAGAAGGGTTAGAAAGTGTGTAGCATCACAAAATCGGGCCAAACACACCAAAGAAGGTGTGTGCGGCCGCACACCCAACCGCACACACCCTCCAGCCTCACACCCGACCCTATATGTTGGAGGAGACCCCCCTTCATTCACTCTTTTCCTCTTTTGGCTGCACCCTACTCCCTCTCTCTACTTTCTCTCTCTAGAAACATCATCCAAGAACACTCTAAGGGCCTCAAAAACGTGAAGCACTCCATCATTCAGCTTGTTATATTGGTAAGACACCTGAATCTAAGCCTAAAACTCATAGTGTTCTTCATGTTCTTCATCCTTTGAAGGTGTACGGCCGCACACCTTCATGAGGTGGCCGCACACACCCTAAAACTCTCCAAAGTGAAGAGTTTAGCCTCCATTCAATAGTAGAACCTGGTATTGGCACAAGAACACCTCAAGAACACATCAAAATCGAAATTTCGGACACAAATGAGGAGTGTACAGCTGCACACTCCTGTGTACGGCCGCACACACCCTCTGTACGGCCGCACACTCCTGTGTGCAACCGCACACATAGCCTAGCCGCATACCCTGGCCGCACACCTGGCCGCACTCACAGAAAAGTCGAGTTTGGTAGCCTTACACTCAAATCTAAAGCATTACACTCATTTGGGGACTTCAATAGGTGTTTGTAACACCTAATTCTAAGTGTTTTCATGTCCCTAATAGTGGCTATATACCCTAAGTGTAATCACATATGTGTTATCACATGTTAATAGGATCCACTCGCATACGAAACATCGGTTGACTCTCAACACTCGTAACCAATTGTGCTTTCGGATCCTATGATAAACAATGAGTTCATACCCCTTCATTTTCTGTGTTTTTAATGTTTCAGGGGGGGGGGAATACAAGCCAAACTCAAAGTATTTTATTAAGTTCTAAACTTATTAATACAACCCAACGATTTCCATGTTTAATAACTTACTCGGATATTTTATCCCTTTTGTAACCTGTTGAGCATAAAGGAAATTATTATTTTGGAAATCTCACTACATATCTTTCAGAAAGGTTTTTACAACGCAGCTTTATATCGACTCTAATAAACTATAACGGGTATAGTTTGGGATAACTCTCTAGGCAGTCTCTACTTAATCAGATTTCATAAATGAATATATATAAACTATGGCAGATTTAGTTTATGTTATATGTTTTCTCAGAAGTATAAAGAACATTTATTCAAGGATAATTACTATTTTATACTGATTTCTCGCTAGTAAACTAGATTATACAAAATTGTGAGGCGCTACTTCAATACTGTACCCTTAGGTGTATAGTGATAAATCCTTTTAGTATAACCAGAGTCTCCTGGAGGGAGAGCGTGAGATTTGTGAATAGATCTATTCGGGACTGACAATCCCACACCTGAACTGCTAGCTACAGTTAGGTGGGCACGCCTGGGGTGAACAAATGTCATTTAGCTTAACGCCTGAAGAACGTTACAAAGGTCTCTTGGTCATATCAAGTATGGTTATACAACTCACAAAATAAGTATAAACAAACTCTGTTTACGGACTCTACTCTTCACTTGTTTTATTTTGATTACTAAAACTACTCTCATGTATATACTGATAGTAATCGTGGGTTTCAAAACCTACATATCTACCTCTAGTACGGATAACCTGCCTCTAGGGAAATTATAGGATTTTCCCAAGGTAACACCGGTATTTCTAAAACTGATGGTTTATTTTCTACTAATAGACACTCCTTCAAAAACCGCTTTTCATAAGAAAATATAGGATTTTCTTGAGAAACACTTTTCAAAGGATCAAAGAAACATTCTCTTCCAAAGATTAAATGCTTATCAACTCACCAGCTTTATGCTGATATTTCTAAAACTGCTTGTATTCACGGGGCAACCATAGACAGGTATTTCTGCCAACTTTTGGAGAAGACGGAGCATTTTTGGAGTCACGTCTTTTACTTTTGCTATATACTGATATGTATAAATCATGTTTCTGAACAATGTAAATATTCATATTATAATGTAATGGTTGTGTTTACTTCGCTTACTATGATACACCTGTTGTGATACTACGCATGATGTCGCTCCGCCCCGGAACGTTTCCGCCATCGGTTTCGGGGTGTGACATATAGGATCAACCAAATTCTAAACTTGGTTATCGTATATATATGTGTGTGTGTGTGTATATATATATATATATATATATATATATATATATTTATATATATATATATATATATATATATATATATATATATATATATATATATATATATATATTATATATATATATATATATATATATATATATATATATATATATACACATTAAATTTCAATTTCCATACTCTCCTTCCATTTAGTAGCTTCCCTATAGTCGGATGGTTCATCCACACTAGCCAGTGTGCGATCATTGATTAGTAAGTCTCTTTCTGTTTCAATGTGGAAACCATAAGTCATATTCTCCTGCTATTTGACATGAAATAATATAAATGGCTTTATTCCACATCTATAAACTTATTTTATGTGTTAGGTAACAAACCCAATTGGCATTTCTTGATTTGGTTAACAATTTGATAGATAACGTAGCTAAAACATTTTTTTTGTGTACTAAAAATAGCTTTTGTAACCTTGCTATGTTCATGGATTTTTCACGATTTGTATACTCACAGTAAAATCTAGATTAAAATATATTTGGACACCTAAGACATATTGGATACTGAGACATATGGGATACCGAGACATGTGGGATACTAAGATAAATGTTTCATAATTTAATTTGGTTTTTTGGTTAATTAATACAATTCTTAAGCACGACTTAAAATATGACCAGAAAACTCAGGATTTGAAATTTACCAAACATTCAACTCGTAAACTTGTTTGAAGATAATTTTCATATAAATTATGCCTAAACTCCATAATCACTTTTGTTGAGTGACTAGATACTTTAAACCCGATAAATAATTCGGGTTTGAACTTGTACTTATAAAATTAATCACTAACGTGTCTGTGTGTCGTGTCTGCACATCTAGCTATGTTGGATGATTTAGTTATGCCAATTAACACTTAGGTTACGTCAAACTTAACCTTAGAGTTTCCTAACCTTTTTAGAATGCTAATATGTTTACACGTTTACCGGGCTTGCTAACTACTACTATTGATCATTTTGTTATCCAAGTGAGTTCACGACCCCTTTTTCTTATGTTTTATACTTATGTGGGAGAATACATGCAAAAACACTTATGAACTTATGCTTAAGAAAAATTTCTTATGAACTTATTCTTATAAACTTATGACTCAATGTTTGCATGAGACACATTTATCACTTAAAGTCCCCCTATGTTATAACTGTTAATTTTGGTAAGGAGGGAATTATGTATAGATCTATACAGGTTGACAGCCCCACCCATGGTTAATATTAATAACAACCTTGATGAGTGAATCACAGTGGGTGATAATTGTCGTTACTTATTGTAATTTTTAATGAACCATTGGATGGGAACATTGGCGTATTGTTTTTAGTCATAGCTTTGGTTATGGGAGACTCAGAGTAACATTGGCGTATTGTTTTTAATTATATAATATATGAGTTAGCAACCTTGCGGTCCAATAAAACTAAATATGATCAAAACAATTAAACATGTGAACTCACCAACTTTATGTTGACCTTTTCAACTAACATGTATTCTCAGGTAACTAAAAGCAGGAGACATGCACTTACATAATAAGTCTTGGAGTCACAGTCTTCTTAGGTTCATCAACGAAGTCTTTTGGATTAGCCTATTGTTTAAGGCACATTTATTAAATAATAGTTGATTTGTGAAAAATGTAGACAATTACTGATGTAATCTCTTCAAGTTGTAAGACTTTATACTTATATGTTATATTTTGTGTTTGTTCTTATATATTCAATAACTGTGATCAATTACTGTCTCACCACCAGTGTTTTCTACCTCGAATCAGGGTGTAACAGATTGTTATAAGAGACATTGGTTATTGAGAACATGAATCTTCTTTGAAGATTCCAACTATAGCCTTAGCCTCACAAACTCATAAATATAGTTCAACTACTATAACTAAGCTTAGTGCGTTGCATTAGTCGGACCAAAAATAGAAATAAAATACACACCTATGTTTAGTTATGGTTGGGCTGATACACAACTAAATATGTATATGGTAGTGGATAGTCTAAATTTTAAAGCTTTAAGATCCTGGAATAATTGTATAGTTCAGACACTAGTTACTTCACTTAGATGCAATACTTGTAACGTCCCGAAAATTCATGGAAACATTTTCATTTTTAAAACATTAATCCATACAACAATTTGTTCCTCAAAACATTCAAGGTGAAAAATAATAATTAAACATCATAGTATAAGTCATGAAAAGCTAATGCAGAATAAAACTCTAGGGGATGTTGTGCAGTCACGTCGAGCCCTTCCCTTCTGAACTGGAAATACCTGAAACCATAACCATAGAAATGTAAGCACAAAGCATTAATCAAAGGTTTAATCATATTCTATCATTCTAAGGGGGTAAAAGACCATTTTACCGTTCCCATACTTGAACCAACAATTCATGGCCCAAAACCCAAATGACTCAAGGCCCAAAATGGCCCAAACGACCTTCTGGTGAGTACGCCCCACGTACCAACCCAGTACGCCCGGAGTACTACTCGATCGAAGAAAGGAAATTAGGTCGAAACACGTTACACGAAGCGTACCAGAGAGGTACGCTCATCGTACTCCAACTGAAGCCAAAAAACCTTAAGCTCTTGATGCTTAGAGACCAATTCACCCAAATCAAAGATCTAACTTCAAAGGTATGTCTTAAGTCATAAATTTCCTGACTTTATGACTTTGCATGGCTTAATCGAGTCCAAACCAAAGCCCTAAATTCATAACTTCACCAGAAGGCCACTAACTCGTGCATGGAAGATGTATACCCATCAAGATTTGATTTTTATAACTTAATGAAGACAAAAATGACTAGAAATGAGGCTCAAAGGTTATGGAGTAACTTCTACTCATAAGATCCAACCCAGGGGAGCAAAAGAATTCATAACATACCCTAAAACTAGATCCATATTAAAGAACCATCAAGATTGAAGATTTTTACCTCCAAAAGAAAGATCAAGGTGAACACAGTCTGGATCTACAAGCTCCAAGACAACCAACACTTCTCGAATGAGCTCATTCTTCTCCAAGATGCACCAAGATCACTCCAAAACACTCAAAGGCTCAAGAATCTCACAAATAAGGCTAGGGTTTCGTGGGAACTGCTTTAGAGAGTAGAGGTTGAAGGTAAGAAGGGTTTCCAAGAGGTTTAGGCCTTTAAATAGGATCGAAGACCCAAAAATTAGGGTTTGACCCTGCCATGCGTACGTGCAATGTACTAGGGTGAATCACCACGATCATTTAAACCATATACGCCCAACGTACATGCCTTGTACTCCCCAGTGTACAGACCAAACTCTACCACATTCAAACTTCCAAAGACCATAGCTTAAGCATCCCAAATCCGTTTTCGGCATTCTTTATATGCTCGGAGAGGTAATGAAAAACCCTACAATCCCATCAAATCTCCTTCGACTTAAAACCTTCCAAACTTAAGTCTTTAATTCCAGAAAAGGTAAGAAGCATCATTGTTACCATTATACCTTTGGACCCCCAAACCACAAACCGAAAGCTTGGATCACCCAACTGATATATTCCAAATCCAATTAGGTCTAAAACCCAAACCCTAGAATTCCAGGACCTTAACTTGATCCATTTAATGCCTATAATTCCCGAAATAAGAAGCTTCTCGAAACCAGATGTTACAACTCTCCCCCACTTAAACTGGATTTTGTCCTCAAAATCACTCCTTCCTACTTTCCAGGCACCCAATTGATCCGACCAATTCTTGCCAAACTCCGCTTTGCGTTAAACATTGACTCATACATACGACGACTCTCCAATGCTACAATCGAAACCCACACTTAGCAGGACTTACATACCCTATCGATGAATGAATCCTTGACCCACTCACTTAACCAAAGAAAAATAACCATTGTTTCTCTGCCCTATTTCTAGAAATCCACAACCTTTTCTGACTTCTAACATACAAATCCATTCCGAGACACAGTCAAAACGACTCCACTTCGCAACCCAAACCGAATGAAACCTTGCCGATCTTGAATTATCTTACTGATACCGCTGGAAAAACATAATCCAAGGCCATTCATCGTTGCTGAACAACTTTTTATTTAATAACTTGGGTGACTCCTATCGCGAGTCTCAGCCCTAATCGCTAACCCATACTATATCTCATATCCCGATAACCGAAGATTTCCACATTCAGTCCATCCGATATCTTCTAATTCCATGGTGACCTTTCTTCTAAGTTGGGATATAAAATCCCTAATTTCACGCTACACCAGACCAACTCGCGCAAGGTCACACTATGGGACTCTTGTCTAAGAGTCTAAGTGCTACAGGCTACCTGAGTCTAAACACTGCATGGATATCATCCGTTGACCACAAAGTTCTCCTACTCTAAGCGTGATACAACACGTCAATCAAGCCAATTCCAATCGGGTCTCACACATACTATCATAACCAAATGGGCCTTGCGCATGGGTTTCACCCACTCGAGGGCTATGCATGCCCAATATCCCCTCAGATCCAACTATCCTCATTCCAAACAAGGATTGGTCAACCAACAATTATGCCCGAATCGACCCATGTGTGTGTTGTGATCCCTCAACAGCCCAACAACTATTCATGTAATGGTCTATCTCATCCTGGTGAGTGCTACGACTCCATCGCAAACTTACAACACTTCCCCGACATCCTGTCAACCTTGTGAATGCTACGGCTATCCCGTAGTCTTATAACACTCCCATAACAGCCATGAACCCAAATGATGGGCTTTCCATCCATCTACCATACCAAAACATAATCAATCATGAATCGAAACCACATCCAACTATACCCCCAACCAGGTGTTCAGGTTATGTTTCGAACTCCAAAGCCTTTATCAAACAAGAATAGGAAGATAGGCTCTAACACAACCCTCAACCTGAATCTAATCACATATCCACCATGCTCGACAACTGATGTGCTATACCCTTGGGCAAAAAATCATGAACTCCCATTTATTATGTAACCTCAATCCACACCGCAACTAGAACCGACTCTCCACTTGACCAGGTGTGGAATTCCACCTTGCTCCGCACCTGGTATTATTCCCAATAATCCAAACGGTTCTCCCCCACTTGGATTCAACTGCGCTCTGTCAACCTTGCAATCGATGGATTTACAAACCATCTTGCAACCTTACTACTCCACTACTATCCTTCTAAGCTGATAAGATCCAAGATTCCACTACTAACAGCGTAGGGTATCCACTTTTCGAACGGGCTTAAACACTTCGCCACTCTTGTAGGGAAAAAATCGTTGCACCCAAAAGCACCTTCCCATGATACGATATCAAATCTTTAAACCACCTTATCGATGACATCGAACTATAAACCCTAGACCGAAACGAACATATCACTGATCCAACAACCCACTTGTCGAACAAATGATGCACTCAGAACCTCGCCAACAGATACAGTTCGAATTTCCTTAGCAATTTCCAGTGGTTGAAGAACCCCACGGGAACAATACATCACTCACCCTACGAGTGATAGATCATCACTATTCTTACCTCACTAATAGTGGCGATTGGATCAAAAAGCTAATCAATCATCAACTGACTTCCAACACGAGCGACACAAGCACCCTTGGACTCTGACCTTATTATCCTAGAGGGGAAAACCAGCTACCATATGATCTTGGCCTGAAGAATTATGATGCGAGGAACCAAACACACATCACTGAAAACATGAACCTGGCAGAATCTTGCCCTACACCCACGTCCTGACCAATCCTTACACCTTACATCCATGAAGGATCTTTTACTCTTGAATAACAAAAGTCCAGCAAACTTACACTGCAAATTCCTCGATCCATCAAAATCAATCCGACAGTTAATCCTTTCATGTAAAACAGTCAGTTTTTCTTCACTTAGAACTTACTTTACCATTGGCTGACGTTTCCCACGTTGAAGTCTAACCCAAGTCATCCAAATACCCTCTAACCATGCTCCTCGGTATGGAAACTGGCATTTGACAATTTTTAAACAATGACTTAAGCAATCATAAAGGAACCTTGAACCTTAGATAGGGACATCAGAAACTTTCCAGCATCATAGCTTCGATCCTAGAAAATGCGATCTGCACCTTGAGGACTACACCCTAATCCACTAAAATTTGTAGATATCCCAACAGAGTTCTAAAATCTCACCATGCAAAAGGGATTTCCGATATGCTGCCATAACACTGTCCAAGAACATACTTATTCTAGATAGAATTATCATTACAGGAATAAGGATCAAATTACATATCAACGATCTCTTGAGGTTCGACCTTGACCTCCTGCAGAACGATGGGTGTTGGGGTCTGTACTCCCTCGGCCTCCCATGCAGGACAACCAGATTTGAAATGACTCGGCTGGTGACAATGAAAACATATTTGATCCTTCTTAAAATCTCAATGCACATGCTCTCTTTCTCCCCACTTGAAAGACCTGAAATTGTGACAAGCAAACCCATGAGTTCCCCCACACTTGCCACATATATCAAAGTCCCCCTAACTTCGAGTGCTTAGGTTAGATGTATCGAAGTCTCCACCTCTCTCCATCTACTCCGAACTGTGTTTCCTCCTTCTCTTTTATTTTTGTGCCATCGCATCAAGAATTCCTTATCCACCAGCCTCAACAATCTCCCTTGCAGCCCATAAGATTTATGTCCCCTCCTCGAATTTAACAATCAGCATGTCAGTGATCTGACCAATGATATCGGGCAACTCTTCCAGTAAGATCTATGAATCCTCAGTGGTAATCTAATCATGTAATCATGTATTGTCCGCACCATTCTCATGGGGCTGTGCTTCCCGACTAGACGTCGACATCCTATTAAACAAAACCAAATTGTCACTTCATAGCCAGAATATCATCATTAATTCATCACACTTTACCCACTAAACAGAAACCTGCATATCAACTCTCTACCAACATTTTTGAATTCCTCGTGACGATTCCCGAATCGAGTACATATCATGTGCTTTCAGTAGTACGGTCCCAATACTACCTTCCACACCTATCCATACTTTCATTAAGAATCATCCCGAATCCTCTAAGTCACCTTCTCAAATTGGAATTTCCAAAACCCGCTAAACAGCGCATCATTCCCACTAGAGCACTTCCTAGGCTTTCCTAAGGTTCCCACCCTACCCTGCCATCAGCTGCTGAACAACTCCCACTTATGTATGTTATTATCACATGAATACAATTACATGCAACAAAGGTTAGCTAATCCTTCAACTAAAAGACTTAAACCTTCAACGTTTAGACTCAGATGAGAGCTGTGCAATAAGGCCAAATCAATCACTCTGAGATTATTTAACTTTTGTAGCATGTAACTTTAATGTATTCATTTACTAGTTAGCTTACATCAAGAAGAGTCCCACAAAGCGAAAAGCAAGCAACATTCGTGCAGTAACACTTAAAAGACGCAAAATAATCAGAGGACATCCCCAACTCACTTGTTGTTACGATGCTAGGAACGTCCACTAACATTTTCGGTTGCCTTATGCATGCAAATAATACACAATACAGGATCAAATAGATTGTCCAATAAAAGACTCTATCCTAGGACCACAACCAAACGAGGAGCAGGAAATAAGGCTAAATCAACCATTCCAAACCTAACATAGTATCTAATTCCTCTTAGCCTACAAGGCATCACATATCAGGCAAATCAATCATTGAATTCCTTAAGGTATCCTTAGCCTTATCCTAGCATGCAAACATTCATATCATATAACATATCAACATGTATGGGTATCGTGGGAATCACTTACTTGAGCTCGGCTGATTGCATGCATCACACCCCCTTCTTCTTTATAAAAATCTTTTAGAAAACTTATTTTCTTTCAAAAATATTACCATTACCTCAGTTTGAGTTCAAACACAGCCGAGAGTGTGCCCAAGTCCCTCAAACCAAGGCTTTGATACCAACTTGTAACATACCGAAAATCCCTGGAAAAAATTTCATTTTTAAAACATTAATCCATACAACAATTTGTTACCAAAAACATTCAAGGTGAAAAATATTAATTAAACATCAAAGTAAAAGTCATGAACAACTACTGCGGAATAAAACTCTAGGGGATGTTGTGCAGTCATGTCGGGCCCTTCCCTTCTGAAGTGGAAATACCTTAAACCATAACCATAAAACTATAAGAAAAAAGCTTAGTGAGTTCCCCAAAATACCACATACAACATGTATACAAATATAACAACATGTGGTTGTGTCGGGTTCGTATCAAACCCGAGTCCCTAATGACTCTAATGAAACAGCTTGTAGCTGTGTCAAGTCTGTATCAACCCCTGGGTCCGTATCAACCCCAAGTCCATAATGACTCTATATAACAACCGGTAGTTGTGTTAGGTTCGTATCAACCCCGAGTTTGTTTCACCCCCACATACGTAAGCATACAAACATATAAGCATGAGTCACAAAGACAACAAGCACACATATGCATATCAGCAAGTGTCACAAAGACAACAATCCTCCTACAAACAAAATCCAGTGGACCGACATTGGTGCCTTCGACCCATGAGTATAATGAAGGGACTCACCTCAATCCGATATCAATAAATCTCACACTCGAGCTGCTGCTACCACATCTTCTCACATTGAACATATCCAAGATCAATTAATCAATAATTAGGGTAATGACCCATAAACAAAGGTCCAATCATATTCTATAATGCTAAGGGGGTAAAAGACCATTTTACCCTTCTCATACTCGACCCAAAAATTCACAGCCCAAAACCAAAATGAATCAAGGCCCAAAATGGCCCAAAAGACCTTTTGGTGAACATACCAACCCAATACACCCAACATATTCGATCGAAGAAATGGAATTCGGTTGCAACACATTCTATGTAGTGTACCGGAGAAGTACGCCCAACGTAATCCAGTGGAAGCCAAAACAACCTTATGCTCTTAATGCTTATAGACCAATTCACCCAAATCACAGATCTAACTTGTAAGGGATGTCTTAAGTCATAAAGTTACTGACTTTATGACTTTGCATGGCTTAATGGAGTCCAAACCAAAGCCTTAAATTCATAACTACATCAAAAGACTACTAACTCATGCATGGAAGATGTATACCAATCAACATCAAGTTTTTATAACTTAATGACCTAAAAAATGACTAGAAATGAGGCTCAAAGGTTCTGGAGTAACTTCTACTCACAAGATCCAACCCAAGGGACCAAAACAATCTCATAACATAACCTAAAACTAGATCCATATTAAAGAGCCATCAAGATTGAAGCTTTTTACCTCCAGAAGAAATATCAAGGTAAACAAGGTCTAGATCTACAAGCTCCAAGACAACCACCACTTCTCTAATGATCTCCTTCTTCTCCAAGATGCACCAAGATCACTCCAAAACACTCAAAGGCTCAAGAATCTCACAAATGGGGCTAGGGTTTTGAGGGAACTACTTTAGAGGGTGGAGGCTGAAGGTAAGAAGGGCTTCCAAGAGGTTAAGGCCTTTAAATAGGGTCCAAGGCCCAAAAAATTAGGGTTTGATCCTGCCATGCATACGCCCAGCGTACTCCAGGTATGCCCAATGTACTAGGGTTAATCATCGCTATCATTTAAGCGATGTATGCCCAACGTACATTCCGTGTACGCCCAAAACTCTACTCCATTCAAACTTCCAAAGTACATAACCTAAGTGACCGAGATCCATTTTCGACGTTCTTTATAAGTTCGGAGAGGTAATGAAAGACCCTACAATCCCATCCAATCTCCTTTGACTTAAAACCTTCCGAACTTAAATCCTTATTTCCAGAAAAAGGTCTGAAGCATCACTATTAACATTATACCCTTGGACTCCCAAAACACAAACCGAAAGATTGGATCACCCAACTATATATTCCACACCCAATTGGGTCTACCACCCAAAACCTAGAAATTCATGGCCCTAACTTGATCCATTTAATGCCCATAATTCCTGAAATAGGAAGCTTCTCGAAGCCAGATGTTACAATACTTATGTTCCCGTTAGATACTTATGAGTACCTTAGGAAATACGCATGCTTACGGATCGTTATGAATTACGGTTACATATAAATTCTACACTACTGACTCAACTGATGTTAGATTTATATTATTGTTATTAGACAGATGTCTTCACCACCACCGATTATGATCATCATTTTTGACCTCGATGTGGAGCAGTTTGCCCCTTATTCTCCTGGGAGTAGGTGGTTTCATATTCACAACCTCTTTTCCCCACCCACATATCGATGGATGATGAGGAAGATCCTTCTTGGGAGGAGATGTCGACTTAGCCAATCACACCCATAATCGAGCCTGTAGAGGCCGAGGAGCTCATACCTGATACCACCACTACATTACCCCCACCTTCCCATCGACCATACATATCCACTCCTGGTGATGTGCTTCGCATGGACACACCCAAGAAAAAAACTTTACGGCCTCTCTCTCTCTCACTCTTTCTCTATCTATCTCTCTCTCTATCTATCTCTCTCTCTCTCTCTCTATCTCTCTATCTATCTATCTATCTATCTATCTATCTATCTATCTATCTATCTATCTATCTCTCTCTCTCTCTCTCTCTCTCTCTCTCTCTCTCTCTCTCTCTCTTTCTCCATCTCTCTCTCTGTATGTGTGTGTGTGTGTCTTTTTGAAGAGACCATTATAATATATTGCAACAACATCGTTATCTGTTCCAGCATCGACGAGGATCGGACCATTATCCCGACATTAGAGTTGGATGACTGATATTCTACAATAGTGGAGGGTCGAGGAGGGGATACCCTCTACATACGAGGTGAGTGAGTCATCCCAGACTCCCTGACCCATCTATCTAACTGGTGAGTTGGTAGAGAGCATCGTGCTCCTTCTAGTGGCACATAATACTCGTCTTGGCCACCTACTCGGATCATTTAACGATATCACAGAGACAATCAAGGAGACTACTAGGGTCGTAGCTTGATGGGTGTTAAGAATCAAGGAAGGCCGCTACTTGGGGAGCTAAAATTGTAGCCTACACTTCCCGATTCAACGATCTTTTTACTTTGTGACCATGTTTGGTAACTCTATAATACAAAAAGATTAAAATATACATCTGAGGTCTAGTCCCACAAATTGAAGGAATGGTTAAATCTTTACAGTCTGACACCTATAAGGATGCTAAGAGATTAGCCCACGGCTAAACAGACCAAGCAATCCATCATGGAACCATAGAGAATAAGGTTGATATTGCAAAGACTAGAAACAAGAGGAAATTCAGATATGATTCTAGGAGGATCTCAAGACAATCATTACAGAGAAAACAAGACACTACGACGGCTTAGTTGAAACATCCACCCCACAAAGAAGTACACGGGAAGTAACCCCAAGTGTGAAAAAACATAATTACCTTCATCTGGGTGCATGCAAAAATTTATTCTATCAGTGTTGAAACAAGATAAGTCATGTAGACAAGTACTACTAAAACTCAAAACTTCATGAAAAAACTGGAAGGAATACTGGTGGGAAACGAAATTGTTTTAAATGTGGTAAATCTGGTCATTTCATCAAGGATCGACCGAAACTCAAGAATAAAAGAGGTAATTCTCGTGGTAGAGTATTTATAATTGGCATGAAGGAAGCACGCAGGATCCGTCAATGATAGTTGGTACGTTCCTCATTAACAATTTATATGCAACGGTATTATTTGATTTAGGTGTTGTTAGGAGTTTTATATCCACTAAGTTTAGGCCTTTACTAAGTCAGAAATCTTGCAGACTTGCAGAACCCTACACTGTAGAAATGGCTAATGGTCAGTCCAAAAGTCCTCAAGAGGTTTAAGAGAATTGCATCGTAACTCTGAATAAGCACACTTCTCATATTAGTCTTATACCCATGATGATCGCAAGCTTTAATATGGTTATTGAAATGGATTGGTTATCGCCTCACCGAGCCAAAACTATGTGTTATTAGAATGTTGTTCGACTACCTTTACCCAATAAGGAAACCCTCATCATCTACGTAGACAAACCAGAACGAGATCTTAAAATCATTGCATGCATCGAATATCGAATCGACTTGATCCTAGGGTCAACACTTGTAGCAATGTCTCCTTATCAATTGTTATCATCTGAAGACAAGAAGTATATAGTCAACTTCAATAAATTCTTGACAAGGGATTTATTAGGCCAAGCTTTTTGCCTTGGGGAGCACCTTTTTGGTTTTTTAAGAAGAATGATGGATCCTTCTGAATATGTATTGATTTCCGGGAGTTAAACAAGTTAACCATCAAGAACCGATACCCACTCTCGAGGATTGACGATTTGTTTTATCAACTCTAAGGATCCAGATACTACTAAAAGATTGACCTGAGATCAGGATACCACCAACTGAGAGTTCAAGAGGAAGACATTCCAAAAACTACTTTTATGACTCATTATAGTCTTTATGAGTTCTTGGTTATGTATTTTCGTCTAACCAACGCACTATCGGTTTTTATGGATCTCATGAAGATAGTATGTAAACAATACATGGATAAATTTCTGATATTATTCATTGATGACATATTTATATACGCACAAACCAAGGAAGAACATAGACAACACTTATAACAAATCTTGGAACTACTTCGAAAAAAGAAGTTGTGCGCCAAGTTCTCTAAGTGCAAGTTGTGGATTAGAGAAGCACACTTTCTAGGGAATGTGGTTAGAAATAAAGAATTCATGTCTATCCGACAAAAAATGAGGCAAATAAGAATTAGGAAGCACCAAAGACTCCAACTGAAGTGCACCAATTTTTGGACCTTGCAGGTTATTATCGAAGATTTATAGAAAAATTCTCCAAGATAGCCAAACCCCTAATCACATTAACACAAAAAGAAAAGAATTTTCCTGGGAAGACAAATAGGATTATGTGTATCAGTTACTGAAGCAGATGTTATGTTGTGCACCAATTTATCTCTGCCTAATGGAACATACAACTTTGTCCTATATTGCTTCGATTCACATCAGGGTTTAGGTTGTCTGCATAACAAAGAGACAATGTTATTGCTTATGCCTCACGACAACTCAAGTTTACCATTTTCACTTATCACAAGAGTCTTCAACATATCTTCGTTCAGAAAGAAATTATCATGAGACAATGAAGATGGATCAAATTGCTTAACGATTACGAATGTGAAATTTGTTATCATCTTGGAAAGGCGAACGTTATGGTAGACGCCTTAAGTAAGAAGGAACGAGTGAAACATGATACTTCATGAATCGACTTTGGATGACAAAGTTCAGTGACTTAAGAAACATAGTGATGAATGAAGCAACAAAAAATCTAGGTATTCTATATATCCCGACTCTGACAAGATGTATTTGGATCTAAAAGAATTATATTGGTGGCCGAACATGAAATCCGAGATTGCCACCTATGTAAGAAAAATTATTTACTTGATCTAAAGTAAAGGTGGAAAACCAGAAACACTTGGACTATTTCAACAACCCAAGATACCCGAGTGGAAGTAGGAACATATCTCTATGGGGTTCATTACGAAATTTCCTAAGACATTGCGTGGATGTGACAGTATTTGGGTAATTGTCGACCGCTTAACTAAACTCGCTCACTTCTTACCAATCAAAGAAACAGACAAGATGTAGAAACTAACCAGAATCTATCTTTAGAAAATCGTCAAAATGCACGGAGTGCGTGTATCTACTATCTTTGATCGGGATAGTAGATTCACCTCACGATTCTAGGAAGCATTGCAAAAGTCATTGGGAACACTACTGGATATGAGCACGATATATCATCCACAAACTGATGGTCAGAGTGAAAGGACCATCTAGACTCTAGAAGACATGATTCGTACTTGTGTTGTAGACTTCATAAACACTTGGGACACTTATTTACCTTTGTTTGAGTTTTCCTACAATAATATTTATCAAGCCAGCATCAGAGTTGTAACATCCATAAAATTCATGAAAAAATTAAACTTTTAAAACCAATCCACAACACATCATTGTTTACAATATAGTTTTCAAAACATGTTTAATATCAGAGTTTTCCCCAAATTATAAATCAAAACAAGAGAGAGTGTAAGAGCACGCCTTCGCCTTCCCCCAATCATCTGAGGTACCTGAAACATAACCCAAAACTGTAAGTCAACGCTTAGTGAGTTCCCCTAAAGTACCAACATAACACATAATCATAATAATAATAGTAAACAACATGCATAAAGAACCTTTAGTATGACCGGACTGCCTCCGGGATTTCAGCCTATCTGGACCCTTCTCCGGGCCTTCGTCCTGATTGGTATTCCCCTCTGGCCTGCAATTTATCTGGGCCGCCCTGGGTCTCTTGGCCTTCAGCACAGAGCAGGATCGCCTCAACCCAACACCATCACATATCATCATATACCATATCAACCCTAGCTAGCATATACAGAACCGTCATACAAATCTAATAGATCACTAAGCATAACATCATCCTATATACCAGGATACAGATCTAACAGATCACTACATCATAAAATCATACGATAAACTAGGATAACAATCCATAGGGCTAGCCTTGGTGCCTTCGACCCATAAGTACAGTGAGGAACACTCACCTCGAAAGTCCGACAAGATAGCAGAAAAGAATATCGCTCCGCGAGTCCACTCTACAGACCACCTATACACAGGGAAAAACCCATCCTTAGGCTTCATAGCAAATACCCAAAATGCCCCTAGGTTCAAAATAGGTCAAAGTCAATGGAAAGTCAGTGGTCAAAAAAAGTCAAATCAGCTGATTACGCCCAACGTACTCAGCCTCTACGCCTCGCGTACTCCACCATTGACCAAAAAGCGGGCAGCTGACCTCCTACGTCCAACGTACGCCTTGGTATGCCCAGCGTATGTTGTGGCCATGCAAACCTCCGATAAGCTCTTAATACAACGAGTCCAACTATCTCAATTCAGATCTAAGCCTAAAAAGGTGTCCCAAACCATAAAGTTTCCAACTTTATGGCTATGCATGCCTTAATAAGTCCTAAACCCAAAACCCTAGTTTGTCTTAACCACTTAAGACCTTTATAACATGCATGCAAGCACTAAACGGGCCAAGATAGCATTTTTACGACCTAAGGCACTTTAAATCTTCTAAACGGACATATCCTTTGGTCTTAGAGTAGCTCAAACTCATTAAGGCCAAGAAAAGGGACTTAAGCACATAAAACTTCTCATGGAAAGATCTTAACGAAATACAAGTAAAGGTTAGAGCTTTTTACCTTCTGGAGCTTCCCAAAGAGGCAAGGATCTCAGATCTACAAGCTTGCTTCCACACCAATGCTCCTTAATGAATCTTCTTCTTCCTTCTACACACCAAGAGAACACACTTAAGCTCAAAACACACACTCAAGGGCTAGGGTTTTCCAAAAACATCTCAAGAAGAGGGGATGCTGAAACGCTGAGGGAAATGAGGCTATAAAGATGATTATATAGGGGCTTATCCTTAAAATTTAGGGTTTCCACACCTGGCGAGTACGCCCCGCGTATGTTGATGTTCGCCCAACGTACAAGGGCACACCCGAGTACGCTTGGCGTACTCCCACTCTCCGAAATTAGAACTTTGCCACTAGGGCTTCCAATGGCCATTTCATTCTACTTAGGGACCAAAATGCAATATAAAAGATTCCAAGTTTGAATTTAGAAATACCTGAACACTGGGATGTTACAATTATCCCCCACTTGATCTAGACTTCGTCCTCGAAGTCTGTTGTGGCGAATAGCTCTAGATAATGTTCCCGCATCTCAGCCTCTGGCTCCAGGTCCACTCGAAGCCCCTCTGGTGCTGCCACCGTACCTTTACCAACGGTATTTCCTTGTTACGCAAAACCTTCATCTTCCTTTCCAGGATAGCTACCGGCTTCTCGACATAGTTTAGGAGCTTATCGACCTGAATATCATCCAAAGAAACTACTGCATCCTCGTCCAATATGCACTTTCGCAGCTATGAAACGTGGAAAGTGTTGTGAATCTGACTGAGCTCTTCAGAAGATCCAATCTGTAAGCAACCTTCCCAGCCCAAGAAATCACCTGAAAAGGCCCAATATACCGGGGACCCAATTTCCCCCTCTTCCTGAAGCGTATCACACCTTTCCAAGGTGAGACCTTCGGTAAAACAATGTTGCCGACCTGAAACTCTAACTCTGATCGGCGCCGGTCGGCATAACTCTTATGACGACTCTGAGTGGTCTGCAGTCTCTGCCTGATCTGCTGAATCAGCTTTCTGGTCTGAAGAACCACTTCAGTCTGACCCATCACCCTATGACCAACCTCACCCTAACAAACGAGGGTACGACATCTCCGCCCATACAAGAGCTCGAAAGGCGGAGCACGAATGCTGGAGTGATAAGTGTTGTTGTAGAAGAACTCCACCAGAGGTAGGTAGGAATCACAACTCCCAACAAAATCGATAACACAGGTCCGCAACATATCCTCAAGGGTCTGTATCGTCTGCTCACTCTAGCCGTTGGTCTGTGGATGATAAGCAGTGCTGAAGTGCAACCTCGTTCCCAGTTCCTCATGAAATTTCTACCAAAAACGGGAGGTGAACCGAACATCACAGTCTGAGACAATGGAGAACAGAACCCCATGGCGAGCAACGATCTCGTGAACATCCACATTGGCCAACTTCTCGGCCGAAGAACTCTCCCAAATCGCCAGAAAGTGGACACTCTTGATCAATCGATCCACGATGACCCATATAGCATCAAAACCCTTTGCCGTCTTCGGCAACTTGGTGATAAAGTCCATCGAAATCTGCTCCCATTTCCCATATAGCATCAAAACCCTTTGCCGTCTTCGGCAACTTGATCAATCGATCCACGATGACCCCCTAGAGGCTGCAACTTGCTATGCGGCCTCTGATGCTCAGCCTTGAACATCCTACAGGTCATGCATATCTCAACATACCAGGCTATCTCTCTCTCTTCATACACGGCCAAAAATAGTTCAATCTCAAATCCAGATACATCTTGGTGGCCCCTGGATGAATAGAAAAGCAAGACTTATGAGCCTCCTCTAACACAATCTATCTGACCCCACCAGACATTGTAACCCAGACCCGACCACACCGGGTCAACAACCCTCGACTTTCCGTGACAAATCTGTCAATCTCACTTCTGATCCTCTCTTTCATCCAGTTCTCTTTTCGAACTCCCTCGGCCGGAGCCTCCCTAATCAATCCCAAAAGTGGACAATCAACTGATATCCTCAGACACGTTACCCTATCTGAAGACCCAACTGACTTGTGGCTCAAAGCATCCGCTACTACGTTCGCTTTACCCGGATGGTAAAGGATCTCGTAGTCATAATCTTTGACTACATCCAATCACTTGTGCTGCCTCATGTTTAGGTTCGGCTCATCGATAATATGTATCAGACTCTTGTGATCTGTGTAGATAGTATAATGGACCCCATAAATATAGTGCCTCCAAATCTTGAGGGCAAAAACCACTGCCCCCCAACTCCAGATCATGAGTGGGATATCGCGTCTCGTGCGGCTTCAGCTGTCGCGAAGCTTAAGCAATCACCCTTCCTCTCTGCATAAGGACTACCCCCAGACCGGTGATGGATGCATCATAGAAAACCACAAAATCCTCAACTCCCTCTAGGAGGGTCAATAACGGGGCCTCACATAACCTCTGCCAAAGTGTCTCAAATGCCGACAGCCCCTTCCTCGTCAGAGGAGTGAGGGGTACTGAAATTTTAGAAAAATCCTAAATGAATCTTCGATAGTACCCTGCCAAACCCAAGAAACTCCTGATATTTGAGGGAGATTTCGGAACTTCCCACTGCATCACGGCCTTGATCTTGGCTGGGTCGACCAAAATCCCATCCTGGTTAACGAAGTGCCCAAGGAACTGGACCTCTCGTAACCAAAACTCGCACTTCGAGAACTTAGCATAAAGTTGTTCTAGCCTTAAAACCCCTAGAAGCTCGCGAAGATGCTCCTTATGATGCTCTCTAGTCTTGGAATAAACCAAGATATCATCAATAAACACAATGACGGAACGATCAAGCATTCGCCTGCATACCCAATTCACTAAATCCATTAACACTGCAGGCACATTGGTGAGCCCAAATGGCATCGCCATGAACTCGTAATGCCCATAACGAGTCCGGAACGCGGTCTTCTCCACGTCCTCCTCCCTCACCTTGACCTGATGATACCCCGAACTCATATTTGTCTTGGAGAACCAAGATGCTCCCTGCAGCTGATCAAAGAGGTCATGAATCTGTGCAAGGGGATAACGGTTCTTCACCGTTAACTTGTTCAACTCCCGGTAATCAATACACATCCGTTGCGAACCATCCTTCTTCTTAACATACAATATCGACGCTCCCTACGGAGATCTGCTCGGTCTGATGAACTCCTTGCCTAGCAGTTCCTGCAACTAAGATCATAACTCCTGCATCTCAGGCGGAGCCAAGCGGTACAACACGTTGGAAATAAGGGCCGCACCTGGCACAAGGTCGATCCTGTACTCGACCTGCCTCTCGGGAGGCACCCCAGTTAACTCCTCCGGAAACACGTCTGCAAACTTCTTGACAACCGAGACCTCTGAAACTGAAACCTGATCCTAACATGCGTATCCACCACATAAGCCAAGTAACCTGCACACCCATTCTAAATATACTGACTAGCCCTGGCTGCCGAAAAAAACCCTGAACCCATCCTGGTGCCCTCTCCATAGATAACCAGTTCACCCCTACTTGGGATTTGAACTACCACTCGTTGGCCCTCACAATCAACCATGACACCAAACCGGCTCGGCCAAGCTATACACACAATCACACAAACATCCCCCACGCGAATAGGGATCAGATCGATCAGATAAGGCACCCCGAAGATTTCTAGTACATAACCCTAATACACCACATATGCATAAACCTCGTGTTCATTGGCGATAGAAACCTGCAACGAACACTCTAACTCTTCAACAGTCATATCAACCTTTTGTTGGGTTATGAGCATTCTAACACTCCTAAGTGTACATGCAACCCTAAATACCTTGGATCTATGTTTTCTCTATTATACATACAATTATGAACATCCAAGGTATTATCTTAATCTAGCATACAAAATAATAAATATAACAAGATAGAATACATACCTCTTTGATGTAGAATGTCTTCATGAAGCTTGAGTGCCTAGTGCCCCAAGTGTGACACCTCAAATGGTTCACACAACACCAAATACACTTGGAATAACTTGAGAGAAACTTGAACACTCCTTGAAATCGTCTAGCCCTCACACTCACACATTAGTGCACGATTTCTTGAGCCATGGGATTCTTTTATATGGTGGCTATTAGGGTTACACCATGTAACTCATAACTTTACCCATTCCTTATGCTCCATGGATTTTAACCTCCATGGAGTATCCATGGGTCACCCCATGGACTTAGTCCAACATAAGGAATCTTGGATCACAAGCCCACATATATAAGAATGAATGATTTACACAATCAACCCATATATTTAATTAGTCTCCTTTTGATCACTTAATTAATTCCAAATTAATTCTTGATCAATACTAATTAAATAACCTTATTAATATATTAGAACTTATAATATATTAACCAACCTTAAGTGTTATATCTCTCATTATAGTCTATCCAAATGCATGATGCCATGCAACCCAAATGGACCATGTCGGGTCGGGTCAAGTCTTACCAATTATAGTTATGGACTTAGACATTAATCCAACAGTCTCCCACTTGGATAAGTCTAAAACTACTATTGCGTATGACTTCAGGAACCGATCAGCAATCGTAGCTCTCAAAAGCTTCTGTGGAACTCTGACCTTGTCGATGAACTCTGACCTTTGTCAATGACTTGTCCATTAGATAAGGTATCATATATTCCTCCATTCTAGATATCATATGGACTGAGACATGGATTATCAATCATTCTCTCTGTCCATTTGTTGTTTCCCGATTTTCGATTCATGATGACTGACTGATTGAACAAATCAAATCAGTCCTGGCTTGGCCAAGCACTCACATGTATCATCTTTAAATCATCGAGGGGCCCACAGATATCGCTTTTATCCCGAAGGTAAAAGGAATGGATAAACTTCGACTCATATGGCTTGTTCTACTACTTGTTGAATCATACACAAAGGCACGTTTTATAACATCGAGTTACCAATGCGTTTTCGTGCAATCAATGTATAACCAACTCATAGTAACAACTCATATCTCTAGGTTTGAAGAATATAAGATATTATCGTCTCATGATCACTCGTGATAAAATCCATGAAGTGATTCAAATGAGCGCGGGTTGAATCCAATACTCAGAACTTATGAGCACTCATGAGTGTTGTAGCACCACTTTGTCCACCAACTTGGACCTCTACAAACCAACCCATGACAGTCTTGATTCATATCTACTTCCAACATATGACCGACTGTGGATAGTTTGAATAACTTAATCATTCAGGAAGAGCGACTTAGTTATTCTGGAAGTCAAAACATGCAAAGTGAAACACAAGAATAAATGAATCAAATATGGTATCAAACCCTATGAATATAAATAAACACTTTTATTTATCACCATACTGATTACTCATTATTCATTGTTTCGGTTTTATCAACTTTATACTTGAATTTAAAACAATAGTTGTCCCATGCTCCAAGCATGTACACTATGTTTTCTAAACACTAGTCATGACATACACCAAGTATGCATACTATGTTTGTCTATGATCTTTACTTTGTAAAATAGATCAATTGAACATCACTCCAATGATCCTCTTTTCACAGTCCCAAATCCTTACTGCAAATGCAAGAATTCCAAATTCATGCCATTTACTGAAATCTGTTAGATTCTAAACTTATATGCATTGATCCTCTTAATGATTATGCACGAAGTCAGAAAGACTTGACAACAATCATTACAGAGCATTCCAAAGGAGATCAGCTCCTTGGAAACATCCTTCTTTCATTAAGTTTCCTAATCTTACACAGATTGAATAATTTCTAACTTTGAAACATTTCCATATTCCATTTTTGACTATCACTTCTGAACAAGAGTTGCCTCCTTACAGATTATGTCAATATGGTCCTTCCAGAATTAACATTATACTTCCAACTGTCCTTGAGCAACCAATCTTTGGTAAACCT
Source organism: Lactuca virosa (assembly GCF_052849685.1). Classification (NCBI taxonomy): domain Eukaryota; kingdom Viridiplantae; phylum Streptophyta; class Magnoliopsida; order Asterales; family Asteraceae; genus Lactuca; species Lactuca virosa. The sequence continues at coordinate 363,838,912 of NC_136429.1, read as the reverse complement.
TAGATTGTCCTCGACAATTGCTTAATCATTTTAGTCATATCCAATTCTAGACCTTTTCCCTTCATAATGCCCCAGGCATTTGGAAAATTTTAGAAAGGATGAATATAGCACATGTAATCGATCCTATATCCGAAGCATATGGGACACGATTCATGATGTCTCACATAAAGACTAAACCAGTCTTTTGCTATAATATTTCCATTTCAATTTGCCAAGTTCTCAAAATTCAGATTATGAAAAGGGATGCCGTAATCATAATCGAATTTTAGAACGCAAATAATGGACCCATATATAGAATTTCCTTATGTTGAGCCAATCCAACATGAAATTCATATATATATCCTTGATTAAATACGATTAAAATCTCAATCTAAGCTTTTAGAATTGAAATGAAGTATAATTTCCTCTCCTTTAATTATAGCAAAACAACTTTTTCAACCCCTGCAACCTCACGAATTGAAACTTTTGTTTTCTATAATTAACATTGCTAACTTGCAACCTTTGTCATAATTATCATGCTCCCACTAACATGATGATTATTAGCATAACACTTATGCTCCCACTAGCTTTGACATGTACTCAGAAATCAGCTGACTTTCTTACCAAAGTTCAGATTTCTAATACTAGATTGTTTTGATAAAACTTTATCAAAATCATACACCTCTCTTAGATAGCTCACATGTGTGTCTAAACAATTTTAGAACTATGAAAAGGGATGCCGTAATCATAGTCTCAATTGTTTAGACCTTTGCCACTTCTCACAAGTCCATGTTAGTGTGCCGTTAAACCACACACGCTCCACTAACGACTTTGAGAATGCAAATATCACAATTGCTATCTAGCTAAAATCTACTTAGTGAAAGTGTTTCCTCACCATCATTTTCATGAATCGGAGAGAAACCTTATGACACTTAGATTTAATAGTGTATGTGTTCTTATCCACGTGAATTTGTCAAAACCATAATCACAAGACAAGGTTAGTGACATATCCAAACTCATATTGATTAAACTTGTGCAATCTTAAATTCTTGCCATTTGGCAGCTCAGGTGCCTGCCATTGCTTCCAAGTAGTTCTGCAACCAATTGAGAACTCTCAGAACTCCTATGCAAAGCCAACTTGAATAGGCACAAAAATTTCAACACGATAGGTTATAAACCTCATGTCGTGTGCTAGTGAAGGACTTTAGGTTTTATTCTTGATTAAGTCTTGAAACTTTCAAGAGCTTTAAGACTCCCACTGTCCTCTTGACATATAAGACTCCCTTGTCAAATATTCAAGAGATAGTGCGGATTCTTTATCAAGACTAACACTTTACACAATTGGCCTAAGTTGGTCTCTGTTTTATCCAAAACATCACAACTTACCAATTTCAAATGTACAAGAGTAGATAACCTTTTACTCTTACATTTGACTAGTGTTAACAAACCCTCTTTAAGATATGTCACTCAAGTTACAATCTTGGAGTATGACTCTAAGAATTGTTTTGGAACGAAGTATGACTCATCTTTTTGATTTAACCATTTCAACAATTCATGACTCCTCTTCTTGACTTTAGAGGACCAATTGTGATATGGTATCTTAATCATTAAGATGATCATAAACATGATACTAAAGTACTCTCCCATCTTTTCAGATTTGAGAAACTTTTATCTTTCTGCCATACTTTGATTCTTCTTATTCGTTCTGTCTCACATTGAAACTTCTCCAATGCTACAGACTTATACTTAAACTTATAAGTATAACCATATTTACTGAACTTAAGTAAATCATGACGAATAGTCTTCTTGATCTTTTGTGGTGGACTTGACCAGTGCACAAGAATGTGTACTCGATCCCTTAGTCCTTTCCTTATTCACATAAGGAATTAGTCTTAATTTTCCAAGCTGAAAGTTCTCATTCATCATACTATACAACTTGCATGATTCCAAGTTTCGGTCCAATTGAACCTTGGGTGATGAGAATCTTTCCTTATTTGGTAATATTAGACACTACCACAACCGAAAGAATCAAATCCATTTTTCCAATATTGCTATCAATGGAATCTTATAAGCAACAACTTTTCACAAATGTCATTGTAAGGATACTTAAAATAAATAAAATCAAAACCTTTTTCTTTTATTTTTAAAACTTTGCGGAAAAACTTATCCTTACAATCCATATGAAAACCTTGTTGTTATCTATTCCTAAGCAATATAAATATCATAACTCTTAAGTAATAGCCCAAAATTCTGATCACCGAACCATGCGATTGAAATCCATCTTCGCGATCAGAATCAGCATGTACTTAATAGAGTTAGACAATGGACTTTACCTGAAGTAGAGCCAAACTTATTGACTTTAACATCCTTAGGTAAATTTGGCAGCTTCGTAACCAATGCCCCTTCCTTTGGCAATAGTTACCTATGGACCCTTGATAATGGGACGATCTCAGACTTCGCTTCTCTCTTTACCATTGGGTCAACCGAGTTGACTATGGCCCATCCCTTTCCATTGGGAAGAGAGAGCTTTACTGGATATCCAATGTCATCATTGTCAATGTCCATAGCGTTTTAGAAAGTTGATCTTAGCAAATAGATAAGATCATTAAGGGTCTTGTCTTAGTCTGTTTCATAGGATTCCCAAAAGAACTCACTATGTGACTTAGAAAGTAGTTGAGCCACCAACTTTCTCAAGACTTTGACACCCAACTCTCCCGGCTTGTTAATATGTGACTACATCTCCAAGATGTGACCACACCTAGACCTTGCCTTGCCAATAGGGCTTGAGTGACCTTAAACTTTTTAGGAACTTGTGGGTTAGGGAGAATAATTGGAGGAGGTGAAAGAAGTATGATATCCATGGGACATCATCTTCATTTAGGAAAGCTTGTTTCAAGAGATTTGGGAAGATCATAAATGTCTAGACCAGACATCCTTTTGGGAGATATTCAAGATAGTTGATTTAAAGTCCTTAATATGACACCCAATATGAAATATTAAGGCTAGGACCCAACAAACTATTTTATAACTTAGAAGAGGGATGCCGTAATCCAAGCTATAAAATATTTGAAGGTAGGTGAATGACGATTCACCAATTTCCACCATGAAAAACGAAATAATTTTTTAGGTTTTAATTGGATTTGAAAGTCCTAGATCTTTGAGATTCATTGAACTCTTCAAAGGCATGTTTCAATCTCGAGTGTGCCCTTCAGGTTTTGTGACTGGGATGCCGAGGATCACAAAACAAGGTGTGAATAACCATGCAAATATACTTGGTACCCTTAATATTTACCCCTTAATCAGTGTGCCGGTTAACCACACACGCTCCACCGATACTATGATAAATATTAAGTTACCCTTTGCCTACTTTGTTAAATCCAGGTTAGTGTGCCGGTTAACCACACACGCTCCACTAACGGCTTAAACAAAGTGCAAAGTGTAATTTCATGGGTTAGCACCAAATTCACATTTTCCTAAGTAACTAAGATTGGGTATTAATAAGAGTTTAGTTACTTAGTATTTATCATTAATACTTTTAATGAAAGGAGAATTATAGTCCTTGTCCTACCTGTTCGGCTAACGACCCTCCACCAGTCAAGGAAGCGGTGGGTGAGAGTGGACACCCATTAAACTGCCATTTTATAGGCAGTAACCTTATACCCCCCTTATAGACCGACTTCGTGAATGAGGCCTACTAACGGTAAGACAGACTTTACTCTTATACATATATAGAAATATTATTAACTTATAATATTATAAAGTATCAGGGTTGAATTTTAACTTTTAAAATTCTAAGGGCTAACTTGGAATTAAAGTATTCATAAGTGAAAACTTTTCAAATTCCAAAACTTGAGGGCATGTTTTGAAACTATTCAAAACTAATTAATTCCATAACTTATGAGTTTAAAGTAGTTTTAATTCAAAAAAAAAAAACTCTTCAAGTTCCATAACTTGAGGACAAGTTATGGAAGACTTTAAACTAATTAATAAAAAAAATAACTTTTTTTTTATTGTAACTTATGGAACTAATTAAGGTTACACTTTTTTTTTAATTTAATGAAGAGACTTTTGAACCTCCATAACTTGATGACAAGTTATGGAGTCATAAAACCATTTAATTAGAACTAGACTCTTCATTTTGTAACCTTTGCCAACTTTTATGAGTTTTATGATTCTTAAATGTGACTTTTCATATAACTTGAGGGCAAGTTACAAAAACACACTTTGGAATCAACTCTTAGATTAAAATGGATTGAAAACAACTATTTCACACAACTTTTTTATTAATCTAAGAACCTCATAAGAACAAGATAATTCAAATCATCAATCTTCAAGAAATTAGCATGAACATACAAACTAATACAAATCTTGAAATTATGACAATTATCTTAGAAATTGGATTAGCATGAACATTACCACATCAAAAACAAGTTTATAAGTCCAAAAACATCTTAGGGTAATGTTCCTAGTCCAATTCCAGCCAAAACAATCGAATATATGCATCCAACTCGATTTTCCAGCTACTTTTGCAAGTATAACAAGAAAACAAGCCTAGGCTCTGACACCACTGTTGGGTTATGAGCATTCTAACACTCCTAAGTGTACATGCAACCCTAAATACCGTCGATCTATGTTTTCTCTATTATACATACAATTATGAACATCCAAGGTATTATCCTAATCTAGCATACAAAATAATAAATATAACAAGATAGAATACATACCTCTTTGATGTAGAATGTCTTCATGAAGCTTGAGTGCCTAGTGCCCCAAGTGTGACACCTCAAATGGTTCACACAACACCAAATACACTTGGAATAACTTGAAAGAAACTTGAACACTCCTTGAAATCGTCTAGCCCTCACACTCACACATTAGTGCACGATTTCTTGAGCCATGGGATTCTTTTATATGGTGGCTATTAGGGTTACACCATGTAACTCATAACTTTACCCATTCCTTATGCTCCATGGATTTTAACCTCCATGGAGTATCCATGGGTCACCCCATGGACTTAGTCCAACATAAGGAATCTTGGATCACAAGCCCACATATATAAGAATGAATGATTTACACAATCAACCCATATATTTAATTAGTCTCCTTTTGATCACTTAATTAATTCCAAATTAATTCTTGATCAATACTAATTAAATAACCTTATTAATATATTAGAACTTATAATATATTAACCAACCTTAAGTGTTATTTCTCTCATTATAGTCTATCCAAATGCATGATGCCATGCAACCCAAATGGACAATGCCGGGTCGGGTCAAGTCTTACCAATTATAGTTATGGACTTAGACATTAATCCAACACCTTTCTACTAAAAGATCGAGACACTAAAGACCGACTCAAACCTGAGTCAAACAACATAAAAGACCGACTCGCACAAAAGACCGACTCGCACCCGAGTCAAACTGCTGAATATCCATCTTGAGCATAGTCAAGTAACGGGTCATCTGAGCCTACTTGGAAGCAAACTCAGGACAAAACATGGCCCTCTCTATGAACATCCTGGTGATCTGCATCATCGAATCAGTCACCTGCCTCTGGTCCAAAAGGAAGCAATGGCAGGCCCTAAGGCTACTAAATGGAAGGAGGCAATAGAGAGTGAGATTCAGTCAATGTAAGATAACCAAGTATGGAACTTGGTCGATCATGTACCTAGTCGAAAGATAGTCAGGTGCAAATGGATCTTCAAGAAGAAGACCGACATGGATGGAAAGTACACACTTTCAAAGTTAGGTTGGTTGCTAAGGGCTTTACTCAAACCCAACAGGATTGAGTATGATGAGACCTTGTCACAAGTAGCTAAGATAACGTCTATCAATATAATGCTTTCTATAGCTGGATTTCATGAATATGAAATATGGCAGACGGATGTTAAAACCGCTTTCCTCAATGGGAAGTTATCTGAGGACATCGACATGAGTCAGCCAATGGTGTTTATGCATTCCAAGTTTCATGATAGAGTGTGTAAGCTTGAGAAGTCCATTTATGGATTGAAACAAGCATCTCGCAACTAGAATCTTTTCTTCCATGAGAAAGTCAAAGAGTTTAGATTCTCTAGAAGTGAAGATGATTCTTGCGTATATGTCAAATCTAGTAGGAGCATAGTAACCTTCCTAGTCTTGTATGTTGATGACATACTCCTTATATGAAACAACATTCCAACTTTGCATGAAGTTAAATTTTGGATTGGAAAGTGTTTTGCTATGAAGGATCTAGGGGAAGCGGCCTATATTTTTGGAACAAGAATTCATCGGGATATAAAGAATCAACTTATCGGTCTTGGCCAGAGTACATATTCATAGAAGGGAGAATTTCTCATTCATCGTACTATTAAGTTGAGTAAGACTCAAATTCCTAGTACAGATGAAGAGATAGCTAACATGAGTTGAGTCCCATATGCTTCAGCAGTAGGATCAATCATGTATTCAATGACATGTACTCGCCCTGATGTGTCTTATTCTTTAAGCACGGTTAGTCGATTTTAGTGAAATCCTGGAAGATCCCATTAGATTGCGGTGAAAAATATTCTTAAGTATCGATCTGCAAAGAATAAAATACATGTTTCTAGTTCTTGGCAGGATTGGTACGTTAAAAGTGTGTGGTTACAGCGATGACAACTTTCAAACAGATCGAGACATCTTTTGTTGGTAGTTTGGCTGGGTATTGTTGTTGAATGGGGGAGTGGTTACTTGGAAAAGTTCCAAGAAAGACACAGTGGCTGATTCCACCTATGAATCAGAGTACATTGCAGCAAGTGAAGCATCATAGGAAGCGGCTTGGCTGAAGAACTTTATCTGAGATCTTGGAGTTGTTCCAACTATTCAAGAACCAATGAAATTGTTCTGTGATAATGAAAATGCAGTTACTTTGGCAAAATAACCAAAGGATCATGGTAGATCCAATCATATCGACAAAAAGTACCATTACATTTGACATCGGGTTGAAGAAGGACATCGTCTGGTGAAGACAGTATCATCAAAGGATAATGTTGTAGATCCTTTCACAAAGGCTCTTAGCAGAGTCAAATACTACCAGCATGTTAGGAGCGTTGGCTTAAGAGATGATATTAGTTTTAGTAGTTAGGTGATATTTTGAAATTTGTAACAAAATAAATGTAATTGATTTGGTGAATGAATAATAGAGAATTATTTATGAGTATTGTACTGCCTTATTCAATTATTTATTTTTGTGTTCATTTTGCATGTTTTTACTTCCCGAGTAATTTGAATTATTCAACCTCATACTTTTCGAAGTAAGTAGTGAACTAAGATTGTCATGAATTGATTGTAGATTGCAGATTGGAGTTAAGACATTTCCATTGGAATTGCTACAATATTCATGAGTATTTTAAAAATAGAGATTTTAACTACTGGATAAACCCACGCTTAGAAATTACTTGATGGATCTACTCACGTGTAATTCTAACATGGTAATATCTACTATTCTTCAAGCGGAGATACATAAGTTGTAATTTACAAATCGATTGTGTATTGGTGTTGCATAAACACATCAGTAACTTGATGTTATAAAATGTAGTATTGTATATGATTCAGTGAGTAAAGTTTACAGTTATGTAGTCAAATTTTATTCATTCCTTGTTCCGTTATAGGAAAAGAGATTTCATTGGGCCACTCAGTGATTTGATGTTGACATTATAGTGTTGGGCCCAACCATGACTAATTAATGTGTTCTATTTGTAGTCTAATAAAGTCTTTATAAATCAGGAATTCAGGAAACAAAATGTTGGACAATGTTATTGATTTTTATCCATTTCTGATGTCCATATGATATCATGAAGATGAATAGTTGATCACTTATCTTAGGGCCAGTGGCTTATTTGAAATCAAATTTTGGCAGTGGCTTTGGAAAACACACTTTTCTTTTAGTTCAAGGTCTATACTTGAAATTGTAGCTATAGACTTATCCAAGTGGAAGACTGTTGGATTAAGATTTCTAAGCCAATACCTAAATTGGTATATTCTTGAATTAGAAGCAAATTCATTTTTGGGTTGCCCTCATAACCAATAACTAAATAGAATGACTTTTGGAGAGAGTGGCTGATTTTTTAATTTATTATATGATTAATAAATTGAAATAAATTATTTATTGATATATTATATGATTAATATATTAAATTTAAATGCTAATAACTAATTAAAAATTAATCAGAAATTAATTGGAATTAATTTCGGGTTAATTAGAATTAATTGAAAGTGCAAGGGCTAAGTTGTAATTGTCAATAGTTGAACAAGGGGGGATTCCAGGAGCTTCCAAGCCATGTACGATTTTAGAGAGGAAGATTAGGGTTTCTAGAATATTCCTTATAGATAAATAAGGAGTTGGATAATTACCTCATTAAAGATATTATTATTATATTCAATTAGGGTTATCCAAGGCTTCCCGTCTCAGTTATAAATAGACCCCTTGGCATATGGAATTTTCTTCCACTTCCTTGCACAAGCTAAGAGCTGAAAATTCACTCTCCCTCTCTTCTCTCCTCAAGTCTTCTAGTTAGTAGGGTTTTGGGTACAAGCCATTAGAGTCATTTAAGCTTTTGGTGCTTGCTTTCTAAGGAACTTCAAGAGGATTTTGTGTGATTATTTACTTTAATAATCAAAAGGTATGTAACCCTAATCCTATATTATTTTTTATTATAATAGGCTTTCCTTAGGGTTATTGATATTGATAGTTTATTGCTATCAATAGAGAAAACATAGATCCTTTTTTAGGTTGCATATGAACTTAAGGGTTCAAGTATTTTTCCACTCATATATAATTTTTATAACCTAAAAAACCCATCATTTTGCACGCTCCGATTCTATGACAGGGATATCATGGATCATAGACTAGACATTGAATCAACCATGAAAAACCGTGTGACCCTCGATTCAAATTATTCTCATATTAACGTTTCGGTTAACCACACATGCTCCATCAACATAATAATTTTTTGAGTGACACATCATTTTAACTTATATCATCGTAATGATGTGTCGGTTAGTCACACATGCTCCATCATCAAAATATAAATAAAATGGGTGTTTTCATGATGTAACGTCCCAAAAACAGTGATAAATATTTCATTTTTATTTTAATCGAAAACCATCAAGTATTCATAAGAAAACAACCAAAGTATGTCAAATAAGATTTATTATCATAGTACAAATCCAAATCATATGGAAAATACGAAACACGGGTGGATGCACTGCGATTATGTCGTGCCCTTCCCTTTCGTACCGAATGTACCTGAAACCACAAACAAACTGTAAGCACAAAGCTTAGTGAGCTTCCCAAATACCACATACAACATACATATAATATAGCAGCACGTGGTTGTGTCATTTCCGTATCAACCCCCGGGTCCGTATCAAGCCAAAATAACAGCAAGTAGTTGTTTTGGGTCCAAATCAATCCTCGGGTCCATATCAACCCTGAGTCTATAATGACTCCGAGCCCATATTAGCTCCATACAAAAACAATACAATCACATAAGTCAAAATCATATGACAACGTATATTCTACTCATATAATATAGTGGGTCAGCCTTGGTGCCTTCCACCCACTTAAGGTGGTAAGAAGACTCGCCTCGCAGACAGACGAAAAGTTGAAACGACACGCTGCTCTGAAAACCATGCTACTGGTCACCTTTACAAATATAGTGACCAAAACTCAGACTACAACTCAAAATACCCAAAGTACCCCTAGGTCAAACTTAGTTAATTCATGGTTAAAGTCAAAATTCAAATTCAACTGTCAAGATGGAACCTCCACGTCGTGGCCATCCTTGGCCATGTCGTGGCCTTCAATCAACAAAACAGACACGAATCCCCCAGTCACCACACCGTGGCAGACTAGGCCACACCGTGGGAACGGGATCCAAAACGTCTTAATGAGTTAAGTCGAATCCTCCAATTCCAAAGGTTCCAAAGTCCAGATCTGAATATTTTTAATATCCAAAAAGGGTAAAGTTGCCACATTTATCACTTGAGATCCACCGAGAGGTCTAGATCTCAAGTATTAGATTCAAAAAGGCTAAAGAATGGAAATGACTTATCAAGAACCACTTAATCCCTTAAGTCTCAAGCTCATTTTCTCCAGAAGAGCTTATAACACCAAAACCATCCTAAAGTTTGATTCTTTTTAGACTTGCGTGTCCAATGCAAGTCTTGTACTCAACTTAGGTCAAAAATGGGATTTTATGACCACAATCTTATGTATGGCACAAACCAACCATCAAACTTCGGATCCAAACCATTAACTACTCCTAATGATCCACAGATTCATAAAGTTGCAACCTTTATGAAGTCTGTCCATCCCATCTGATGGGTTTTGAGCATTCTAACACTCCTAAGTGTACATGCAACCCTAAATACCTTGGATCTATGTTTTCTCTATTATACATGCAATTATGAACTTTCCAAGGTATTACCCTATCTAGCATACAATACTTGATACTTGGGTAATCAAATAGATAGAATACATACCTTTGTTTGATGTAGCTTGTCTCCATGAAGCTTGAGTGCCTAGTGCCCCAAGTGTGACACCTCAAATGGTTCACACAACACCAAATGCACATGGAATGACTTGATAGAAATGGAACACTCCTTGAAATCGTCTAGCCCTCATATTCACACATTAGTGCACGATTTCTTGAGCCATGGGATTCTTTTATATGGTGGCTATTAGGGTTACACCATGTAACTCATAACTTTACCCATTCCTTATGCTCCATGGATTTTAACCTCCATGGAGTATCCATGGGTCACCCCATGGACTTAGTCCAACATAAGGAATCTTGGATCACAAGCCCACATATATAAGAATGAATGATTTACACAATCAACCCATATATTTAATTAGTGTCCTTTTGATCACTTAATTAATTCCAAATTAATTCTTGATCAATACTAATTAAATAACCTTATTAATATATTAGAACTTATAATATATTAACCAACCTTAAGTGTTATTTCTCTCATTATAGTCTATCCAAATGCATGATGCCATGCAACCCAAATGGACCATGCCGGGTCGGGTCAAGTCTTACCAATTATAGTTATGGACTTAGACATTAATCCAACAGTCTCCCACTTGGATAAGTCTAAAACTATTATTGCGTATGACTTCAGGAACCGATCAGCAATCGTAGCTCTCAAAAGCTTCTGTCGAACTCTAACCTTGTCGATGAACTCTGACCTTTGTCAATGACTTGTCCATTAGATAAGGGATCATATATTCCTCCATTCTAGATATCATATGGACTAAGACATGGATTATCAATCATTCTCTCTGTCCATTTGTTGTTTCCCGATTTCCGATTCATGATGACTGACTGATTGAACAAATCAAATCAGTCCTGGCTTGGCCAAGCACTCACATGTATCATCTTTAAATCATCGAGGGGCCCACAGATATCGCTTTTATCCTGAAGGTAAAAGGAATGGATAAACTTCGACTCATATGGTTTGTTCTACTACTTGTTGAATCATACACAAAGGCACGTTTTATAACATCGAGTTACCAATGCGTTTTCGTGCAATCAATGTATAACCAACACATAGTAACAACTCATATCTCTAGGTTTGAAGAATATAAGATATTATCGTCTCATGATCACTCGTGATAAAATCCATGAAGTGATTCAAATGAGCGCGGGTTGAATCCAATACTCAGAACTTATGAGCACTTATGAGCATTGTAGCACCACTTTGTCCACCAACTTGGACCTCTACAAACCAACCCATGACAATCTTGATTCATATCTACTTCCAACATATGACCGACTGTGGATGGTTTGAATAACTTAATCATTCAGGAAGAGCGACTTAGTCATTCTGGAAGTCAAAACATGCAAAGTGAAACACAAGAATAAATGAATCAAATATGGTATCAAACCCTATGAATATAAATAAACACTTTTATTTATCACCATACTGATTACTCATTATTCATTGTTTCGGTTTTATCAACTTTATACTTGAATTAAAAACACTAGTTGTCCCATGCTCCAAGGATGTACACTATGTTTTTCTTAAACAATAGCTTTGCCATACACCGAGTATGCACTCTATTTTTGTCTATGATCCTTACTTTGTGAAATAAACCAATTGAACATAATTTCAATGATTCTAATTTCACACTCCCAAATCCTTATCGAAAAATGTGAGAATTTCAAATTCCTATCATTTATCGAAATCTGTTTAGATTTTAAACTTATATGCACTGACCCTCCTGTAATGAATATGTACAAAGTCACAAAGACTTGTCAACACTCATTATAAGGTATTCCAATGGAGATCAACTCCATGGAAACTAAGTCTCATATTCAAAGTACATTGCTTTGGACATTCTTCTTGCATTAAGTTTTCTAATCTTACATAGATAACTTCCACCTATGGAGACAACTCCATATTCTCATTTTGACTATCACTTCTGAATAAGAGATGCCTCTTTTCAGAATATGTCAATATGGTCCTTCCAAAATTAGCACTATACTTCCAACTGTCCCTGAGTAACCAATCTTTGGTAAACCTCAGATTGTCCTCGACAATTGCTTAATTATTTTAGTCATATCCAATTCTAGACCTTTTCCCTTCTTAATGTCTGTGGGCATTTGGAAAAATTTAGAAATGACAAATATTATAGCACATGCAATCGATCATGTATCCAAAGCAAATGGTACACGATTCATGATGTCTCACATAAAGACATGATTCTAGACCAGTCTTTTGCTACAATATTTTTATTTCCCATGTTTTCAAAATTTGACTATGAAGAGGGATGCCGTAATCATAATCGAATTTTGAGAACGCAATATATAAAATTTCCTTAAGTTGAACCAATCCAACATGAAATTCATATATATATTCTTGACTAAAGATGATTAAGGTCTCAATCTAAGCCTTTAGAATTCAAATGAAGTATATCCTCTCCCTTAATTATAGCAAAACAACTTTTTCAATCCCTGCAGCCTCACGAATTGAAACTTTTGTTTTCTATAATTAACATTGCTAACTTGTAACACTAACAATAATTATCATGCTCCCACTAACATGATGATTATTAGCATAACACTTATGCTCCCACTAGCTTTGACATGTACTCAGAAATCAGCTGGACTTCTAGAAATCAATACTTTATTGAATTTCTTACCAAAGTTCAGATTTCTGATAGGAGATGCTTTGATAAAAGTTTATCAAAATCATACACCTTTCCTTAGATAGCATGCATGTGTGTCTAAACAATTTCAGAACTATGAAAAGGGATGCCGTAATCATAGTCTCAATTGTTTGCACCTTTTGCCATCTGCTTCAAATCTACTTGGTGGAAGTGTTTCCTCACTATCATTTTCATGAATCGAAGAGAAACCTGATGACCCTTAGATTTTATGGTGTATGTGTTCTTATCCATGTGAATCGTCAAAACCATAGTCACAAGACAAGGATAATGACAAATCCAAACTCATATGGACTGAACTTATGCAATCTTAACTTCTTGCCACCTGGCAGTACAGGGCCTGCCATTGCTTCCAAGTTGTTATGCAACCAATTGAGAACTTTCAGAACTCCTATGCAAAACCAACTTTAACTGGAATGGGCACAGAATATGTCAACACGATAGGTTATAAACCTCAAGTTGTGTGCTAGTGAAGAACCTCATGTTTTATTCTTGATTAGTTCTTGAAATTCTTTTTATGATCTTTAAGACTCCCACTGTCCTTTTGACATATAAGACTATCTTGCCAAATATTCAAGAGATAGTGCGGATTCTTTATCAAGAGAAACACTTCACACAATTGGCCTTAGTTGGTCTTTGTTTAATCCAAAACATCACAACTTACCAACCTCAAATGTACAAGAGTAGGACACTTTTACTCTTACATTTGACAAGTGTTATAAACCTTTCTTTAAGATATGTCACTCAACTTATAGTCTTGGAGTATGACTCTAAGACTTGTTTTGAAACGAAGTATGACTCATCTTCTTGATTTAACCATTTCAACAATTCATGACTCCTCTTCTTAGTCATAAGAATGCACTAAGATGTCCTTAGAAGACCAATTGTGATGTGGTTCTTTAATCATTAAGATGATCACAAAACATGATACTAAAGTACTCTCCCATCTTTTCAGATTTGAGAAACTTTTATCTGTCTGCCTAATTTGATTCTTCCCATTCGTTCTGCCATACATTGAGACATTTCCAATGTTTCAGAATTATACTTAAACTTGTAAGTATAACCATATTTACTAAAATTTAGTAAATCATGACGAATAGTCTTAACGAGCTTTGTGGTGGACTTGACCAGTGCACAAGAATGTGTACTCGATCCCTTTAGTCCTTAACTTGACTCACACATCCATGTGAACAAGTCTTAATTTTTCCAATGCTTGAAAGTTCTCATTCATCATACTATTCAACTTGCATGATTCCAAGTTTCTATCCAACTGAAGCCTTGGGAATGAGAATCTTTCCTTATTTGGTAAATTATGACACTACCACAAATGAAAGAATCAAGTCCATTTTTTTTCAAATATTGCTATCAATGGAATCATATAAACAACCATTTTTCACAAATGCCACTTGTAAGGATATTTAAAATAAATATAAAATTAAAAACTTTTATTTTATTTCAAAACTTTGCGGAAAAAACTTATCCTTATAGTGCAAATGCATACGGAAAAACTTGTTGTTATCTATTCCTAAGCAATATATCATAACTCCTAAGTAACAGCTTCAAAATTCTGATGCGATCGAAATCCACCTACGCGATCAGAATCAGCATATACTTCCTTTAAGCTTTCTCTCTATTCTTTGATTCTTAAAACATCAACATGTGACCCAGTCACATCATGTAATGAGGATCTTAGAATAGAAACTTAACAGAGTTAGATAATGGGCTCTACCTGAAGTAGAGTCAGACTTATTGACTTTAACATCCTTAGGTAAAATTGGCAGCTTTGCAATCAACGCCCCTTCCTTTGGCAAAATAAACATATGGACCCTTTGGTAATGGAACTATCTCAGACTTAGCCTTTCTCCTTACCATTTGGTCAACCAGGTTGACTATGGCCAATCCCTTTCCATTGGGAAGAGAATGCTTTTTCTGGATTTCCAGTGTCACCATTGTCACTGTCCATAAAGTTTTTGGGAAGTTGATCTTCTAATCAAATTTTCTTTACTATCGTTCCAAATCATTGCTGATTCAGTAGCACCAAGCAAATAGATATGATCATTAAGGTTCATGTCATAGTCTGTTTCATAGTAGTCCCAAAGGAACTCACTATGTGACTTAGAAAGTGATTGAACATCCAACTTTCTCAAGACTTTGACACCCAACACTCCCAGTTTGTCAATATGTGACTTCATCTCTAAGATGTGATCACACATAGACCTTGCTTGCCATTAGGGCTTGAGTGACCTTGAACTTGTGGGTTAGGGAGAATAATTGGAGGAGGTGGAGGAAGTAAAGTTCCAAGAGATTTGGGAAGATCATAGATGTCTGAACTAGACATCTTTTGGTAGATATTCAAGATAGTTGATCTAAAGTCCTTAATATAACACCCAATATGAAATATTAAGGCTAGGATCCAACAACCTATTTATAACTGGAAGAGGGATGCAGTAATCCGAGTTATAAAATAGTTGAAGGTAGGTAAATGACGATTTACCAATTTCCACCATGAAAAACGAAATAATGTAATTAGGTTTTTAATTGGATTTGAAACTCCTAGATCTTTTGAGATTCATTGAACTTTTCAATGGCATGTTTCAATCTCGAGTGTGCCCTTCAGGTTTTGTGACTGGGATGCCGAGGATCACAAAACAAGGTGTGAAGTAACCATGCAAATATACTTGGCACCCTTAATATTTACCCCTCAATCGATGTGCCGGCTAACCACACGAGCTCCACCGATACTATGATAAATATTAAGTTACCCTTTGCCTACTTTGTTAAATCCAGGTTAGTGTGCCGGTTAACCACACACGCTCCACTAACGGTTTAAACAAAGTGCAAAGTGTAATTTCATGGATTAGCACCTTATTCACATTTTCCTAAGTAACTAAGATTGGGAATTTATAAGTGTTTAGTTACTTAGTATTTATCATTAATACTTTTAATGAAGGGAGAATTATAGTCCGTGTCCTACCCGTTCGGCTAACGACCCTCCACCAGTCAAGGAAGCGGTGGGTGAGAGTGGACACCCATTAAACTGCAATTTTATAGGCAGTAACCTTATACCCCCTTATAAACCTGCTTCGTGAATGAGGCCTACTAACGGTAAGACTGACTTGCTCTTATACATATATTTATTATTAACTTATAATACTATAAAGTATAAGGGTTGAATTTTAACTTTTAAAATTCTAAGGGCTAACTTGGAATTAAAGTATTCATGGGGAAAACTTTACAAATTCCAAAACTTGAGGGCAAGTTTTGAAAATATTCAAAACTAATTAATTCCATAACTTATGTGTTTAAAGTAGTTTTAATTAAAAAAAACTCTTCAAGTTCCATAACTTGAGGACAAGTTATGGAAGACTTTAAACTAATAAAAGAATGTAACTTTTCTTTATTTTTGTAACTTATGGAACTAATTAAGGTTACACATTTTATCATTTAATGAAGTGACTCTTGAACCTCCATAACTTGAGGACAAGTTATGGAGTCATAAAACCATTTAATGAGGACAAGTCTCTTCATTTTTGTAACCATTGCCAACTTTTTATGAGTTTTATGAAACTTAAATGTGACCTTTCATATAACTTGAGGACAAGTTACAAAAACACATTTTAGAATCAACTCTTAGATTAAAATGGATTGAAAACACATAATCAATTAAATTTTCTATTAATCTAATAAACTCATATGAACAAAGATAATTTACATCAAATTTTTTTTCAAGTAATTAGCATAACTTTTAAACTAATACAATTCGATTTTTCAGCTAATTTTGCAAGTATAACAAGAAAACAAGCCTTGGCTCTGATACCACTGATGGGTTTTGAGCATTCTAACACTCCTAAGTGTACATGCAACCCTAAATACCTTGGATCTATGTTTTCTCTATTATACATGCAATTATGAACTTTCCAAGGTATTAACCTATCTAGCATACAATACTTGATACTTGGGTAATCAAATGGATAGAATACATACCTTTGTTTGATGTAGCTTGTCTCCATGAAGCTTGAGTGCCTAGTGCCCCAAGTGTGACACCTCAAATGGTTCACACAACACCAAATGCACATGGAATGACTTGAGAGAAATGGAACACTCCTTGAAATCGTCTAGCCCTCATATTCACATATTAGTGCACGATTTCTTGAGCCATGGGATTCTTTTATATGGTGGCTATTAGGGTTACATCATGTAACTCATAACTTTACCCATTCCTTATGCTCAATGGATTTTAACCTCCATGGAGTATCCATGGGTCACCCCATGGACTTAGTCCAACATAAGGAATCTTGGATCACAAGCCCACATATATAAGAATGAATGATTTACACAATCAACCCATATACGTAAGTACCTCCTTAATTCTGATACCAGTGTGGGTGTACGGCTAAATCAACCCATATACGTAAGGAATCTTGGATCACAAGCCCACATCTCTCCCTTCTAAGGAAGAATTTTTCAAAATTATTTTTATCAAGATTGTTTTTAACCAAAATGGCTAAATCGTTTTTAAATTGGTTAAAAGGTATTTTATTTTTTGAAATAACTTCAAAAATAAGCCATTACCTTGGTATTTCAAAAGATATTTCTAAAGATATTTCAAAAAATAAAATACCTTTTAACCAATTTAAAAACGATTTAGCCATTTTGGTTAAAAACAATCTTGATAAAAATAATTTTGAAAAATTCTTCGAAGTTATTGAAAGACAAAATAAACTAACTATCAAGCTAACCCAGTCTATTGACAAACATTCTATTCTTTTAGAAAACTCTTTAAAAAACAACCATTTTGTTGAAGAAGTCGCCAAAAAGGCAAATATTGAAGGCACTGTTAAGGAAAACAACCTTAAGATCACTAATATACAAGAGCAGTTAAAACAACTGATAGGATGACCTCGATACCCGAGCTCAATAGATCAATCAACCTCCTCAATGAAAAAATAGATGGGTTGATTATAAACTTTGACTTAACGGCCAATAAATACGTAACCACTACACAGTTAGAAGTAGCATCTGCAAAAATTATTGCAGACATTACTAAAGAGTTATCTGAAAAGATTAACTCTTGCCCTTGTAATAAAGACATTCTTGAACACATCAAGAATATTTCCATCATAGAACAAAAAACCAAACCTGGAAAATATTCAGGTCTTAAGAAATACTCACCTCCCAATCCTAGTATTGGAAACCCTGACTTAGGAAGCTCAAAAGACTCCCAGAAAATTGATATTTTCAAAAAAGAGCAAAAATGAAAGAAACAATCTCTGAGAAACTTGAGAAATATTTCTTTAACCTTCAATATGAAGATTATGATAAGGCTGACCAAAAACTTATTCAGCTTTTATCTTTAGAAACTGAAGAATGCGAAGAATTGTATCAAAAAGAACCCAAACTTTTTGATCAATATTTTAGAATGACTAAAATAGATGAACCTGATACTGAATCAGAACAAGAAGATAACTTTAAAACTAATACAAAGACTGTAAAGTTCGAATATTCAGATATGGAAGATGATGAAGCAGAATCTTCTTATACAGCCGCAAGAAGAAGCAATAAAAAGAAATATGAGTTCAAAATGCCTGTCCACAATGGTATTCCAGACAGTAGCAAAGGACCCAATACGATCAATGTACTCAATATTGATTGTATCCAAGATCTAAAACTCAGAGAAAGAGTTGTAGAAAAATGGGTTACTGAGATTTCACTAATCTTACAAACAAACCCAGATGAAATTGAGAAAGCAAAAAATGTTCTTCTACCTTTAGAACACAAAACTGATGGAATTGTGCAAAAGTTCCTAAGAAACAATAATTGGAATGAAGATTTGCATGGTTCAGATCTTTTTGATAATCTCATAAATGTCATATACACTACTTTCTTAGGTCTTGATTATATTTCTAATAAAGACTTTACCATTAATAAGAAAGTTGACGTAGCAAGAGTTTCAATGACAAAACTTCAATTACATGATATTAGTCTTCTCGACAAATACACATGTATGTATGAATCATATCTATATGATATTCCCCAGAGAAGTGAATATGCACAATGGATATCTGCTTATCTCATGAAAATTCCAATTATTGGAGAAATCTGTACTGAAAGATGGAAAAAAGAAGCTACTGGAGAAATCCAGCAAACCAGTCTTTCTTATGCAACAAAAATTGCAAAGGAAGAAATTGATAGAATCTGTCAAGACAGATATAAACAACAAAAGCTCAAAACAATAAGTAAAGATTGTTGTAGCATTCTTTCTGATTTCAAAAATTTTGATATTGGAAGGAAAACTTATACTAAGAAAAAGTATAAAAACAAAAAGAAATACAAATCTTTCTGGAAGAAGAAAAGAAGAAAATTTTCACCAGGAAAATACTTCAAAAAACCTTCAAAAGAATCACCTAAGAAGACTACTTCCTGTCCACAAGGAAAGAAAAAATGTAGATGTTGGATCTGCAATGAAGAAGGACACTATGCCAATGAATGTCCAAATAGAAAAAAATACCCTGACAAAGTCAAGGTTTTACAAACCGCTAATAATGGAGGATATGAAGCTCTTGAAGAAGAGTATGAAGGAATACAACATGTCTTTACATTTCATGTTGAAACTGATTCTTCATCAAATTCTGATGAAAACAAATCAACCACGGATGACTCAGACTAGTCTCATACAGGCTCCACTTTTTAGGGAGAAGGAGTTTAACTTGAACCTCCAAAAAATTAATGACTCCCTTATCATGAACCTCACTAATCTAAAGTCTATTTATGTTTCCGCCTTCCTTAACTTTAAAGGATATAAGAAATTTAGAGTACATTGTTTTGTAGACACAGGTGTTGCAAGCAAATTCATCATTCCGGATGAGCTCTGGGAAAACGCTCCCAAAGAAATTAGTGCCACTATTGCAAATGGTGAAACCATAATGATAAATAAAGTTTGTAGAAATATTAATCTCGAACTCTCAGGAGAACATTTCAACGTTCCCACTATTTATCAACAAAATTCAGGAATTGATATCATAATTGGTAATAACTTTTGCCAAGTTTACGGACCATTTATACAATGGATAGATAGAATTGCCTTTCATCTTAATAATGATATGGTAATTATAAAAAAGGTTACAGAAGCCTATAGCAAAGGGAAACCAGATTTTCTTAAAACTCAAGAAAAAGGCTGTAAAGAAAAACAAATTCCGGGTACTAATATAACCCAAGAAGGAATTAATGAAGAAAGGATTATTTCTATTCAAACTACCAGGTTCAAACAGATTGAAGATCTTCTTGAAAAAGTTTGTTCTGAAAATCCTATTGATCCAAATAAAACCAAAGGATGGATGAAAGCTTCAATTAAGCTCATTAATCCCAAAACGGTTATTAGAGAAAAACCTATGGTTTACTCTCCACAAGATAGAGAAGAATTCTCCAAACAAATCAAGGAATTACTTAATATGAGACTAATTATAGAATCAAAATCCCCTCATATGTCCCCTGCCTTTCTTGTCAACAAAGAAGCAGAGAAAAGAAGAGGAAAGAAGCGCATGGTTGTCAACTACAAAGCAATCAATGATGCAACTATTGGAGACTCACATAATCTTCCCAATATGCACGAACTTTTGACTCTCCTACGAGGAAAAAATATGTATTCAAGTTTTGACTGCAAGTCAGGTTTCTGGCAAGTCCTACTTGATGAAGAATCGCAGCTTCTCACTGCCTTCACATGTCCTGATGGACTCTTTCAATGGAAAGTACTACCCTTTGGGCTTAAACAAGCTCCTAGTATTTTTCAAAGACACATGCAGAACGCCCTTCGAGGACTTGAAAGTTTCTGTACTGTATACGTTGATGACATCATGGTCTTCAGCAAAAATGAACAAGAGCACTATGTTCATGTTACACAGGTTCTCAGAACCATTTTAAAATATGGAATAATACTTTCAAAAAAGAAAGCTCATCTTTTCAAAACAAAAATTAATTTTTTGGGGTTAGAAATAAATGAGGGTACTCATTGTCCTCAAAAGCATATTCTTGAACATTTACATGACTTTCCAAATGTTTTAGAAGACAAAAAACAACTGCAAAGATTTCTTGGTGTTTTAACTTATACTGAAACATATATTGAAAAACTTGCAGCCATGAGAAAACCTTTACAGGTAAAATTGAAAAAAGATGTCATCTGGAATTGGTCAAATACTGATACAGACTACATCAAAAAGATAAAGAAAGTTTTAATCAATTTTCCAAAACTTTATCTTCCAAACATTGAAGACAGTTTAATTATTGAAACTGATGCTTCTGATGAATTTTGGGGAGGTGTTTTAAAGGCTAAAAACCCCAAAAACGAAGAACAAATTTGCAGGTACACCTCTGGCAGTTTCAAAGCAGCCGAGAAAAACTACCATAGCAATGAAAAAGAATTACTCGCTGTAAAAAGAGTTATTACAAAATTCTCTGTATATTTAACACCAGTAAATTTCTTGGTTCGTACAGATAATAAAAATTTTACTTATTTCCTCCGAACTAAGATTGCAGGAGACAACAAATTAGGCCGACTAATACGTTGGCAAGAGTGGTTCTCACGATATACTTTCACTGTTGAACATCTCGCAGGAAATAAAAATGTACTGGCAGACTGCCTCACCCGTGACTTCAGGTATACCTTACATCATCCATGATCTCAGTTGCTCCTCTCGAGCCCTATAAAATGATATGATCCTCATGACATATTCCTCACAAAAAACTTCACCTACAAAAAAGAGAAGGGGAGATTAGAGAGAAAAGTAAACAAAAACTGAGTTTACAAAAATGGAGGACCTCAACACTTTGAGGATAAAGAAACAAATGCTCCTCATTGAGCTATCTGGAATTGAGCAGAAAATCAACTTGTATGAACAAGTAACAACGGTCACCAATGTACCGGAAAGCGAAAGCTTAAAAACAAAGGCTATTCCAGTGCAAACGGCACCTGGTAAAGAATCAACAAATCCGTTGAAAGCTGATGCTTTGCTAAAAAGCATAATAAAGGAGACAGCTACTCCTCTTCCTGAAGGAAAAACTAGCTTATTGGTTAACCCCAATCCTTGTACTGAAGGAATCAGTAAAATGACAACTTTGTCACCCACCAACAAATCTGTCCAAGAGTTTACACCAGATTACAAAAAAGCTCTTAACAAAGAAGCTGAAAGATTTTATGTAATCTACAAAGGACCACATGCCGGTATTCATACTGACTGGGGAATTACAGAAACTTTCTGTAAAGCTGATAAAGTTACTTGCAAAAAATTCAGAAATGAAGCATCTGCAAGATTAAGCTTGGCCACCTATCAAGATGATACAAGCAAAAATAACCAACCACTTCTTCGACCAAGAATCCAAAAAGTCAAAGAAGCTCACAGAGACCAAAGGTTTGACGTTCCAATTGACGTCCAACAAACGGTTAACTATCCTGAAATCTCTTTTGAAGATTTCAGAACAATCTGGAAGAAAGCGAGAGCTGAATGCCTAGAAGACCTTATCTATGAAAAAAATTTCACTACAGATAAGAAGACAAAAAGTATGTTCAACTTCCTCGAAGGAGCAGATGCAAATTTAGTCCACCAAGCCTTTCAAGCTGGACTAATCGACAATATCTACCCAAGTTGCAACCTTCAAGAACTCAAATTCTTCCCAAGCAGCATGGTAGAATCCATTAAGAACTTTCAAAAGAAAGTACTTAAAGCAAAAGACAATCCGATCTACATCAGATGCATCTCTTCACTCCCAGAATGGATTCAAGAATCAACTCTTTCTCCATACCATTTTCTGGAAATTGGTCTTTCTAAAGCCAATAGAGAAATTGAGCAATCTCAACCAATGGAGGATAAAGATCTACCATTCACAGAAATTCTTCATCCCAATCGCATCAATGGTTTAAGAAGAATCTCAGAAAAAATCATTGAGATTATCTCTGGATCAAAAAAGAAGATTAACTATACCGACTCGCATTGTATAATTACAAGCTGGAGTTACAACAACACCAGCCAAGAAGATCTTCGTCAAGCCTCCAAATTTGGCGAAAAATTCATGAACAATAGCATGGAAGTATCCAACGCTACACGCCAACACTTCTGCAGACATGCAGAACAACTTTTCGAAGAACATCTTTGTCACTTTTGCGAATGCAAAGATTCGGAGACAAAAGAGGGGCCCTCCTCTGAAGATGAAAAATCCTCATCATCATAAAGAAAGATGCTTCACGTGTCCGCTCCACTCAAGATAATAATGCTTTCTTCATTATTAAAAGCTTTCCAGCTGTCCACAATAATGTAATTTTTAGTGGATAAATACGTCATGCCTGACATAATAGGAAAGAAAAAAGACCCTCTCAATGATCTATAAATTGAGAGTTATATTTTGTTTAAAGGATCATCGCAATAACGAGTGCAACAAAAACACTCTCTATCTTGTAAATTTTCCGTTCAATGTCTTGTGAGTAAAATCTCCCTTAGAAGGGAGAGATGTAAAATATTGTAGAATCTCCTTTCAATGTCTTGTGAGTAAAATTTAGAAGGGAGATTTTACTCACAAGACATTGAACGGAAAATTTACAAGATAGAGAGTGTTTTTGTTGCACTCGTTATTGCGATGATCCTTTAAACAAAATATAACTCTCAATTTATAGATCATTGAGAGGGTCTTTTTTCTTTCCTATTATGTCAGGCATGACGTATTTATCCACTAAAAATTAAATTATTGTGGACAGCTGGAAAGCTTTTAATAATGAAGAAAGCATTATTATCTTGAGTGGAGCGGACACGTGAAGCATCTTTCTTTATGATGATGAGGATTTGTCATCTTCAGAGGAGGGCCCCTCTTTTGTCTCCGAATCTTTGCATTCGCAAAAGTGACAAAGATGTTCTTCGAAAAGTTGTTCTGCATGTCTGCAGAAGTGTTGGCGTGTAGCGTTGGATACTTCCATGCTATTGTTCATGAATTTTTCGCCAAATTTGGAGGCTTGACGAAGATCTTCTTGGCTGGTGTTGTTGTAACTCCAGCTTGTAATTATACAATGCGAGTCGGTATAGTTAATCTTCTTTTTTGATCCAGAGATAATCTCAATGATTTTTTCTGAGATTCTTCTTAAACCATTGATGCGATTGGGATGAAGAATTTCTGTGAATGGTAGATCTTTATCCTCCATTGGTTGAGATTGCTCAATTTCTCTATTGGCTTTAGAAAGACCAATTTCCAGAAAATGGTATGGAGAAAGAGTTGATTCTTGAATCCATTCTGGGAGTGAAGAGATGCATCTGATGTAGATCGGATTATCTTTTGCTTTAAGTACTTTCTTTCGAAATTTCTTAATGGATTCTACCATGCTGCTTGGGAAGAATTTGAGTTCTTGAAGGTTGCAACTTGGGTAGATATTGTCGATTAGTCCAGCTTGAAAGGCTTGGTGGACTAAATTTGCATCTGCTCCTTCGAGGAAGTTGAACAGACTTTTTGTCTTCTTATCCGTAGTGAAAAATTTTTCATAGATAAGGTCTTCTAGGCATGCAGCTCTCGCTTTCTTCCAGATTGTTCTGAAATCTTCAAAAGAGATTTCAGGATAGTTAACCGTTTGTTGGACGTCAATTGGAACGTCAAACCTTTGGTCTCTGTGAGCTTCTTTGACTTTTTGGATTCTTGGTCGAAGAAGTGGTTGGTTATTTTTGCTTGTATCATCTTGATAGGTGGCCAAGCTTAATCTTGCAGATGCTTCATTTCTGAATTTTTTCCAAGTAACTTTATCAGCTTTACAGAAAGTTTCTGTAATTCCCCAGTCAGTATGAACACCGGCATGTGGTCCTTTGTAGATTACATAAAATCTTTCAGCTTCTTTGTTAAGAGCTTTTTTGTAATCTGGTGTAAACTCTTGGACAGATTTGTTGGTGGGTGACAAAGTTGTCATTTTACTGATTCCTTCAGTACAAGGATTGGGGTTAACCAATAAGCTAGTTTTTCCTTCAGGAAGAGGAGTAGCTGTCTCCTTTATTATGCTTTTTAGCAAAGCATCAGCTTTCAACGGATTTGTTGATTCTTTACCAGGTGC
The DNA here is from genome assembly GCF_052849685.1 of Lactuca virosa. Classification (NCBI taxonomy): domain Eukaryota; kingdom Viridiplantae; phylum Streptophyta; class Magnoliopsida; order Asterales; family Asteraceae; genus Lactuca; species Lactuca virosa. The sequence continues at coordinate 363,813,672 of NC_136429.1, read as the reverse complement.
CGTTTGCACTGGAATAGCCTTTGTTTTTAAGCTTTCGCTTTCCGGTACATTGGTGACCGTTGTTACTTGTTCATACAAGTTGATTTTCTGCTCAATTGCAGATAGCTCAATGAGGAGCATTTGTTTCTTTATCCTCAAAGTGTTGAGGTCCTCCATTTTTGTAAACTCAGTTTTTGTTTACTTTTCTCTCTAATCTCCCCCTCTCTTTTTTGTAGGTGAAGTTTTTTGTGAGGAATATGTCATGAGGATCATATCCTTTTATAGGGCTCGAGAGGAGCAAGTGAGATCATGGATGATGTAAGGTATACCTGAAGTTACGGGTGAGGCAGTCTGCCAGTACATTTTTATTTCCTGCGAGATGTTCAACAGTGAAAGTATATCGTGAGAACCACTCTTGCCAACGTATTAGTCGGCCTAATTTGTTGTCTCCTGCAATCTTAGTTCGGAGGAAATAAGAAAAATTTTTATTATCTGTACGAACCAAGAAATTTACTGGTGTTAAATATACAGAGAATTTTGTAATAACTCTTTTTACAGCGAGTAATTCTTTTTCATTGCTATGGTAGTTTTTCTCGGCTGCTTTGAAACTGCCAGAGGTGTACCTACAAATTTGTTCTTCGTTTTTGGGGTTTTTAGCCTTTAAAACACCTCCCCAAAATTCATCAGACGCATCAGTTTCAATAATTAAACTGTCTTCAATGTTTGGAAGATAAAGTTTTGGAAAATTGATTAAAACTTTCTTTATCTTTTTGATGTAGTCTGTATCAGTATTTGACCAATTCCAGATGACATCTTTTTTCAATTTTACCTGTAAAGGTTTTCTCATGGCTGCAAGTTTTTCAATATATGTTTCAGCATAAGTTAAAACACCAAGAAATCTTTGCAGTTGTTTTTTGTCTTCTAAAACATTTGGAAAGTCATGTAAATGTTCAAGAATATGCTTTTGAGGACAATGAGTACCCTCATTTATTTCTAAACCCAAAAAATTAATTTTTGTTTTGAAAAGATGAGCTTTCTTTTTTGAAAGTATTATTCCATATTTTAAAATGGTTCTGAGAACCTGTGTAACATGGACATAGTGCTCTTGTTCATTTTTGCTGAAGACCATGATGTCATCAACGTATACAGTACAGAAACTTTCAAGTCCTCGAAGGGCGTTCTGCATGTGTCTTTGAAAAATACTAGGAGCTTGTTTAAGCCCAAAGGGTAGTACTTTCCATTGAAAGAGTCCATCAGGACATGTGAAGGCAGTGAGAAGCTGCGATTCTTCATCAAGTAGAACTTGCCAGAAACCTGACTTGCAGTCAAAACTTAAATACATATTTTTTCCTCGTAGGAGAGTCAAAAGTTCGTGCATATTGGGAAGATTATGTGAGTCTCCAATAGTTGCATCATTGATTGCTTTGTAGTTGACAACCATGCGCTTCTTTCCTCTTCTTTTCTCTGCTTCTTTGTTGACAAGAAAGGCAGGGGACATATGAGGGGATTTTGATTCTATAATTAGTCTCATATTAAGTAATTCCTTGATTTGTTTGGAGAATTCTTCTCTATCTTGTGGAGAGTAAACCATAGGTTTTTCTCTAATAACCGTTTTGGGATTAATGAGCTTAATTGAAGCTTTCATCCATCCTTTGGTTTTATTTGGATCAATAGGATTTTCAGAACAAACTTTTTCAAGAAGATCTTCAATCTGTTTGAACCTGGTAGTTTGAATAGAAATAATCCTTTCTTCATTAATTCCTTCTTGGGTTATATTAGTACCCGGAGTTTGTTTTTCTTTAGAGCCTTTTTCTTGAGTTTTAAGAAAATCTGGTTTTCCTTTGCTATAGGCTTCTGTAACCTTTTTTATAATTACCATATCATTATTAAGATGAAAGGCAATTCTATCTATCCATTGTATAAATGGTCCGTAAACTTGGCAAAAGTTATTACCAATTATGATATCAATTCCTGAATTTTGTTGATAAATAGTGGGAACGTTGAAATGTTCTCCTGAGAGTTCGAGATTAATATTTCTACAAACTTTATTTATCATTATGGTTTCACCATTTGCAATAGTGGCACTAATTTCATTGGGAGCGTTTTCCCAGAGCTCATCCGGAATGATGAATTTGCTTGCAACACCTGTGTCTACAAAACAATGTACTCTAAATTTCTTATATCCTTTAAATTTAAGGAAGGCGGAAACATAAATAGAGTTTGGATTAGTGAGGTTCATGATAAGGGAGTCATTAATTTTTTGGAGGTTCAAGTTAAACTCCTTCTCCCTAAAAAGTGGAGCCTGTATGAGACTAGTCTGAGTCATCCGTGGTTGATTTGTTTTCATCAGAATTTGATGAAGAATCAGTTTCAACATGAAATGTAAAGACATGTTGTATTCCTTCATACTCTTCTTCAAGAGCTTCATATCCTCCATTATTAGCGGTTTGTAAAACCTTGACTTTGTCAGGGTATTTTTTTCTATTTGGACATTCATTGGCATAGTGTCCTTCTTCATTGCAGATCCAACATCTACATTTTTTCTTTCCTTGTGGACAGGAAGTAGTCTTCTTAGGTGATTCTTTTGAAGGTTTTTTGAAGTATTTTCCTGGTGAAAATTTTCTTCTTTTCTTCTTCCAGAAAGATTTGTATTTCTTTTTGTTTTTATACTTTTTCTTAGTATAAGTTTTCCTTCCAATATCAAAATTTTTGAAATCAGAAAGAATGCTACAACAATCTTTACTTATTGTTTTGAGCTTTTGTTGTTTATATCTGTCTTGACAGATTCTATCAATTTCTTCCTTTGCAATTTTTGTTGCATAAGAAAGACTGGTTTGCTGGATTTCTCCAGTAGCTTCTTTTTTCCATCTTTCAGTACAGATTTCTCCAATAATTGGAATTTTCATGAGATAAGCAGATATCCATTGTGCATATTCACTTCTCTGGGGAATATCATATAGATATGATTCATACATACATGTGTATTTGTCGAGAAGACTAATATCATGTAATTGGAGTTTTGTCATTGAAACTCTTGCTACGTCAACTTTCTTATTAATGGTAAAGTCTTTATTAGAAATATAATCAAGACCTAAGAAAGTAGTGTATATGACATTTATGAGATTATCAAAAAGATCTGAACCATGCAAATCTTCATTCCAATTATTGTTTCTTAGGAACTTTTGCACAATTCCATCAGTTTTGTGTTCTAAAGGTAGAAGAACATTTTTTGCTTTCTCAAATTCATCTGGGTTTGTTTGTAAGATTAGTGAAATCTCAGTAACCCATTTTTCTACAACTCTTTCTCTGAGTTTTAGATCTTGGATACAATCAATATTGAGTACATTGATCGTATTAGGTCCTTTGCTACTGTCTGGAATACCATTGTGGACAGGCATTTTGAACTCATATTTCTTTTTATTGCTTCTTCTTGCGGCTGTATAAGAAGATTCTGCTTCATCATCTTCGATATCTGAATATTCGAACTTTACAGTCTTTGTATTAGTTTTAAAGTTATCTTCTTGTTCTGATTCAGTATCAGGTTCATCTATTTTAGTCATTCTAAAATATTGATCAAAAAGTTTGGGTTCTTTTTGATACAATTCTTCGCATTCTTCAGTTTCTAAAGATAAAAGCTGAATAAGTTTTTGGTCAGCCTTATCATAATCTTCATATTGAAGGTTAAAGAAATATTTCTCAAGTTTCTCAGAGATTGTTTCTTTCATTTTTGCTCTTTTTTGAAAATATCAATTTTCTGGGAGTCTTTTGAGCTTCCTAAGTCAGGGTTTCCAATACTAGGATTGGGAGGTGAGTATTTCTTAAGACCTGAATATTTTCCAGGTTTGGTTTTTTGTTCTATGATGGAAATATTCTTGATGTGTTCAAGAATGTCTTTATTACAAGGGCAAGAGTTAATCTTTTCAGATAACTCTTTAGTAATGTCTGCAACAATTTTTGCAGATGCTACTTCTAACTGTGTAGTGGTTACGTATTTATTGGCCGTTAAGTCAAAGTTTATAATCAACCCATCTATTTTTTCATTGAGGAGGTTGATTGATCTATTGAGCTCGGGTATCGAGGTCATCCTATCAGTTGTTTTAACTGCTCTTGTATATTAGTGATCTTAAGGTTGTTTTCCTTAAGAGTGCCTTCAATATTTGCCTTTTTGGCGACTTCTTCAACAAAATGGTTGTTTTTTAAAGAGTTTTCTAAAAGAATAGAATGTTTGTCAATAGACTGGGTTAGCTTGATAGTTACTTTATTTTGTCTTTCAATAACTTCGAAGAATTTTTCAAAATTATTTTTATCAAGATTGTTTTTAACCAAAATGGCTAAATCGTTTTTAAATTGGTTAAAAGGTATTTTATTTTTTGAAATATCTTTAGAAATATCTTTTGAAATACCAAGGTAATGGCTTATTTTTGAAGTTATTTCAAAAAATAAAATACCTTTTAACCAATTTAAAAACGATTTAGCCATTTTGGTTAAAAACAATCTTGATAAAAATAATTTTGAAAAATTCTTCCTTAGAAGGGAGAGATGTGGGCTTGTGATCCAAGATTCCTTACGTATATGGGTTGATTTAGCCGTACACCCACACTGGTATCAGAATTAAGGAGGTACTTACGTATATGGGTTGATTGTGTAAATCATTCATTCTTATATATGTGGGCTTGTGATCCAAGATTCCTTATGTTGGACTAAGTCCATGGGGTGACCCATGGATACTCCATGGAGGTTAAAATCCATTGAGCATAAGGAATGGGTAAAGTTATGAGTTACATGGTGTAACCCTAATAGCCACCATATAAAAGAATACCATGGCTCAAGAAATCGTGCATTTTTTGTTTCTGAGCTTTCTCCTATATGGAGTGAATCCATAGAAATTCTTGGTCTAAGAGTTTCTCCTAGAGCTTTTTTGTTTCTAGCTATATTTAAAACCCAAGAGTTTTCTTGAGGATTTATGTCGCAGAATTGTTTATCTTTGACATGGCCTATTTCTGAAAAGACATCATCAAGTTCGATGTACTCGTCTTTCTTGTAGTCTATGCTATGGTGACTATTGGTCAGGGCATATCCTATGAGATAGGTTATGGTGAATGGTTTATCACCTGGGTTCATAAGGTCACTTCTTTCAAAGTGATGTATAAAAGATAAACTTTTATCTATATTTGCAAATTTCAAATCCAGAGCAAATTTTGGATAGACTGAAAACATAAATTTTTGGTAAGCAAGGTTTCCCCTAGCAGCACCTAAGATGCAGTCCTGTCTGTCTGTAATTCTGTTGTCAATTAAGGCCATTTTTATGGGAGAATTTATTCCTGCTTGGAATTGGGATTTTATCAAAATTTTTACAGCTCCGATATGGACCATTCTTATTTTTGATCTAATCTCAACTGGAATACTTTTTAAGTTATTGTTTATTTGTTCTTTAGTCAAAAGGGGTAGAAAGACAGCTCCTATTGTGTCTTTTATGTCTACAGACATTTCTTTAGTACTAACAAAGTAGAAAATTTCATTTTTCCTTTTAAGTGGATTTAAAATACTAAGTTTAGAAGGAACATTTTTGAAAATGTTTTCTTTCTTTATTTTTAAATCTGTTTTCTTAACTCGAGAGAGAAGGTCTTGTTTTATTAAGAGGTTTGCATGGAAGCCGTCTTCATCCTCAACATAAGTTAGGATTTGTTTTTCTTCTGAATTGTTGGAAATTTCTTTATTCATGTTTAAGAAATGTTAACAAGTTAAAATCCTTTTTCTGAGTTCTGAAACTGAGTTTAAAGCTTTATCAAGGTGTTCTTGATGCATTTTTTGCCTATGAAGGAGGTACTTACGTATATTAACCATGGTTGGTATATATTCGTGAGTATGTTTATTTTGTGCTTGTAGAATTCTGAAATTTATATGCACTAAATCTTTTTTATTACTTAAAAGTATTTCTTTATGATGAGAAATCTCATCCTCTTTATTACGAATTCTATTGTATGTAATTAGTCTCCTTTTGATCACTTAATTAATTCCAAATTAATTCTTGATCAATACTAATTAAATAACCTTATTAATATATTAGAACTTATAATATATTAACCAACCTTAAGTGTTATTTCTCTCATTATAGTCTATCCAAATTCATGATGCCATGCAACCCAAATGGACCATGCCGGGTCGGGTCAAGTCTTACCAATTATAGTTATGGACTTAGACATTAATCCAACACCATCTAACAAGTTCAAGAAGGAATGGGACAAAATACAAGATCTAGCTCTCTATAAACAGAAAGTTTGGAACTTGGGGACTTACAAGAGTCCAAAAGATGCACAATAAGATGGTGAGAAGAGTTGCTTGCTGAATCCAAGTCTAGAAGTCACCTTTATCTTCTTCTAATCTCCAAAAATCAACACAAAAAGCTTAGAGAGAAACAATGGGAGTTAGGTTTTGCTTGGTGGCTGAGAGAGTGTGATGGAGGCTGAGGGTAATCAACCCTAGCCATCACATTCCCTTAAATAGGGTGCAAACCCCATAAATTAGGGTTTTTCATTAACAACTGCCACGTCGTGGCCATAGGCTGCCACGCAGTGGCAGCTATTTAAAATCTGCAACACATCAACCCTCACCACGTCGTGATATGCCTTCACCACGACGTGGTACCGCCCAAAATCCAAAATTCATAAATTTTAATTACCTCCAAGGATTCGGACGTTACACATGGGTAGCACTTGACTTACGTATTAAAATACTTTTAGTCTTGAACATCATCCAATCAAACCTTTTTGGCAACTGCATGCTCAAAATGAAAAAACAACGGTGAGGGTGGTAAGCTATGAGCTTTTAAAAACCGACCTCATCAGAAATCATAGAGACCTCCTTAAACATTTCTTAAAGCATTAGAGTGGGTGAGCCAAGTCGTCGTTTAACTATAATGTTTTATTAAACATGTTGGGACACATGTTGTATGATTCTTATACATATAGTAATCATACTATATACTAAATTTAAACCTTTTAAATTTATATTCTTTTCTTTCAAATATACTTATTTAGTTCTCTTATTAAATAACATTCAAAATAAGTATTCAAATTTTAAATTCAAGTTTAAATAATATTCAAATTTCATTATTGAAATATTCAAATTCAAATTCTTATTAAATAATATTCAAAAATAATATAGGATTTGAACACTCATATTTAAACAGTTCAAACAGTATTTTAGTTAAGAGGTTTATCCCCAGATTTTCAAAAAACTAAAGAAACTAAAATTTGATAAATTGTCAAAAGCATCGCATCCAGCAGAGGGCTCGTCGCGTCCGTCGCAGATCCAAATTTGTGATTTTCAATTTTTTTTAAACACCGCAATCAACTAAAATCTATTGGCTTTGATACGACTGTTGGGTATTCTATGCATCTATACACAGGATCAAGGCAGCTGGAACAAAAACTTAACTCATGTGTACATGCACCATAAGATCTAAGTTTTACTAGTTATACCAACCTACTTTAAGAATCGGACTGTAAGGGATAGATTACTAACCTCTTAAGATTTTGATTGTGATCTCGTAACTGGAAGCTCTTGCAATGGATAATGACCCAATGTATAGTCTCTCTAATGTAATACGACCCAAAACTCCAAAAAGCTGAAAAGGATTAACCCTAGTGAAGGCTATTTCGAAAATTCTATAACCCTAATAGAGGGGTTATAAGGGGAGAGAGGGTGGACGGTTTAAGAGAAGGAATCAACAACTAGGGTTTAATCCCTAACAAGGAATTCAAACTCTTAAGGATTATCCTTACCTTATTCAAAACCTACCATATCCCTATCCTAGAGATATCAAAACCGTCCCACATACTCTTCGAGGAGCTTTTGGAAAATTCTAATTATTCTCAAGAAATTAATTAATATTCAAGCTCTTTTATTAATTTAAACAATTTAACTAATTCCAAAATAATTTCTAATTAACTTATTAATTACTTGAAAAATTAAAAACTTATTTTTTTCCATTTCCTTATTGTTAAATGGTTTATGAGGCCAATCCAAAAGAACATTGCTATTATTAGGAAAATTACCAAACAATTAATGATCTTGGACACTATTTCCAACACTTTGGAGGTGTGTATCTGTCCCTTAGATAATAAACAATATAGATGGATGTATTTTTGTATTCAATGTGGCCTATAAAGAATGTTTAAATTCCTTGTACTATTTAAATACACTTTGTCTTAATCCAACAAAATATATACCGTCAATTTTGGATCTAACGGCCAATAATTCTTCTCCTTGTTTCAAGACTTTGATCTTAAAGTCAATGCATTCCCCCAATATTATAATGCATTATATTATTGTGTGTGTATATATATATATATATATATATATATATATATATATATATATATATTCAAAATAAGTATTCAAATTTTAAATTCAAGTTTAAATAATATTCAAATTTCATTATTTAAATATTCAAATTCAAATTCTTATTAAATAATATTCAAAAATAAATAGTTCAAACAGTATTTTTAATTAAGAGGTTTATCCCCAGATTTTCAAAAAACTAATGAAACTAAAATCTGATAAATTGTCAAAAGCATCGCATCCAGCAGAGGGCTCGTCGTGTACGTCGCAGATCCAAATTTGTGATTTTCAATTTTTTTAAACACCGCAATCAACTAAAATATATTGGCTCTGATACGACTGTTGGGTTTTCTATGCATCTATACACATGATCAAGGCAGCTGGAACAAAAACTTAACTCATGTGTACATGCACCATAAGATCTAAGTTTTACTAGTTATACCAACCTACTTTAAGAATCGGGTTGTAAGGGATAGATTACTAACCTCTTAAGATTTTGATTGTGATCTCGTAACTGGCAGCTCTTGCAATGGATAATGACCCAATGTATAGTCTCTCTAATGTAATACAACCCAAAACTCCAAAAAGCTAAAAAGGATTAACCCTAGTGAAGGGTATTTCGAAAATTCTATAACCCTAATAGAGGGGTTATAATTTTTATAGAATGAGAGAGGGGAGAGAGGGTAGACGGTTTAAGAGAAGGAATCAACAACTAGGGTTTAATCCCTAACAATCTATTTTTAAGCTGCTGATAAATCCTTAAGGAATTCAAACTCTTAAGGATTATCCTTACCTTATTCAAAACCTACCATATCCCTATCCTAGAGATATCAAAACCGTCCGATATAATCTTCGAGGAGCTTTTGGAAAATTCTAATTATTCTCTAGAAATTAATTAATATTCAAGCTCTTATTAATTTAAACAATTTAACTAATTCCAAAATAATTTCTAATTAACTTATTAATTACTTGAAAAATTAAAAACTTATTTTTTTCCATTTCCTTATTGTTAAATGTTTTATGTGGCCAATCCAAAAGAACCTTCCTATTATTAGAAAAATTACCAAACAATTAATGATCTTGGACACTATTTCCAACACTTTGGAGGTGTGTATCTGTCCCTTAGATCATAAACAATATAGATGGATGTATTTCTTTATTCAATGTGGCTTATAAAGAATGTTTAAATTCCTTGTACTATTTAAATACACTTTGTCTTAATCCAACAAAATATATACCATCAATTTTGGATCTAACGGCCAATAATTCTTCTCCTTGTTTAAAGACTTTGATCTTAAAGTCAACACATTCCCCCCAATATTATAATGCATTATATTATTGTGTGTGTGTGTGTATATATATATATATATATATATATATATATATATATAATGGTGTGTAGTGTTACCCTATACATAATAGCAGTTCGCCATACAAGACAATTATTTTTCCGGCCTACAAAAGCATTGCCAAAAGGAAAGATAGAATGGAATGGAAGGTTAGAAAGAACAGCCAGATAAATGTATAAAATATCTGTAACGACCTGAATATTTACAAAAAGAAAATATTCTAGGGATTTATCAAAGTTTTACTATAAACATTCGAAAACTAGAGTTTCAAAAACATTTTTACATCCCATTATACATTCGGGTTTACAACATATCTTAACCATAATTCAAAGCAACAAGAATATACCAAATTAAAGTCTACATATAGTCCATGTCCTTGGTGCTACTATATCCTCTCGTACTATGGCTACTACCTGAACCTCCAACAAATGACAAACTACAAATATCATACAACAATTCTGATTAGTTGTGAAACACTTTATTCTTATCTTCTCATATGCTACTATTATCTTTTCTCCTTAAGACCCAAATGGTTTACTCACATAAAAATAACTACATCTAACATATAAAGTGACAACATAGCTGTGACCTTACCGGTGTACAATCATCCCGACTCAGGGCCCTCACTTTGATCCCTTGTGGATTCTTTGGTAACATTTCTTTTCATGAATCCCTTACAGATTCCAATGACCCCTTACAGATCTACTACATATAATCCCTTGCGGATTATAATGATCCCTTATAGATCCACTATGTATAATCCCTTGCAGATTACAATGATCATTTATAGATCCACTATGTATAATCCCTAGTTGATTACAACATTCTTTCTACGGATCCCTCACGGATCGAAAAAAAATTCTTTCTTGGATCCCTCTCGGATCCAAATGATCCATCGCGGATTAACAATATTCTCTCTATGGATCCCTCACGGATTGACAATATTATTTCTATGGATCCCTCGTGGATCGACAATATTCTTTCTATGGATCCCTAGCAGATCGACAATATTTTTTTCTATATATCCCTCGTGGATCGACAATATTCTTTCTATGGATCCCTCATGGATCTTCTGAATTAGTTAGCTTTTCTTTTTTATTCTCATCTTTTACTCAGTGAAATATGTGTTCATATTTTTACATAATCGATCATTTCATTCATATACTTTCATTCTAGTAAATTGTAAACATATCAACATTTCATTAAATATAAATTACATTTATACTATAATATGAGTTACAACTCATGGGATCTTTTATCAAGGTTTCCTATAAGAAACCTCTTACCTTGTTCCATTCATGGAAACCTTTTTCAACCTTCTCTATAAACACAAATTCTCTTTCCCGGATGAATTACATCCATATCTTCTCAAAGGAATCACATTCTTATATTCCCAAAGGTATTACCTTTCTATATTCCCTAAGGAATCGCCTCTCTATATTCCCGAAGGAATCACCTCACTACATTCCCAAAGGAATCACATCTCTATATTATCAAAGGAATCACCTCTTTATATTCCTGAAGGAATTACCTTTCAACATTCTCATAGTCTTTCATGTAAATTCTATGTTCTTCCTATAGTCTTCCATCCTACTTGGCACATAAATATTTTATCATCAAATTTCATTAAGAAATCTTCTCCTATCAATCAAATACTCAATTCATTAAGTACTTGAACAAAGTATTCATCTAATAAATTGTAAGTATTTAACATAATACCAGTAATATCTAACCATGCATTCATACTCATTCTTAAGATAATAACTCACATAATCACACTCTATTGAAAGTTATAACTCATCTTTGTAGCTAGTCAAAACTAACTACCATCGGCTCCAAATCTCGAACTGATGCACTTGATCAATATTCATTTCCAAATCATATTCAACAACATATCATGTTCTTTATAACTTGTATTAACTCATTAAGAGCTTACTTACTATCCATATTAAAAATGATCACTCATTTGTCATTTTTCTATCTCAAAATCAATTATACTTCACAAATTAAGCTTCTATGCAACTTAACTCATTAAGCTGTAAACTAAATTCTATCATTTCATCTCTTTGATAGTTAGGGTTTGAAACCCAAACTATCTATAAATGGATTTCACCATGGAAATCATATACAGAGCTTGTTTGAAGCTTCTAAACATCCTTAATAACAATCTAACTGAAATATAGGTTAACTGATTTAAATATTCTAGACAATCTGACCATTTCAACATTAAAGCTCAAAGATCCATTAAAGAGAGAAATCATTACCTTTAAAGGTAAACAATGTTAATCCTTGCAATTCTCCATCACAATCTCATCTTGACATCAAAATTACCATTCTTCAGCTCTCAATCGGATTTAGGGAGAAATGTTTCAAGAATGATCCCTTAGCATATATAAATATATTCTCTAACCTTTAAACCATATTACGGCAACCATGTCACCGCTCTGTGGTACCTCTAGTTACATTGCGATCTTTAGAAACTGCGTCGCGATCCCATCCTCTTCTAGCATTCGACTTTTACTTTCTGCACCACGGTCAATCATCTAACACAATGTGTTTTAAGTGCATTACCCTCAACCTACATTGAAATTTTCATCTATTTAACGCTTCACAAACCATGCCATGGTTAACTCCTAACCTCGTCGCGGTTCATGCACATTAGTAGACTCCTTTGTTGATTCCTTTCCAACTTTAGCCAATTCTCATTCTAACTTCAAACACCCATAACTTCTTCATTTTATACCCATTTTAAGTGATCTTATATCTACACAAAAGTGGGAATGAGTTCTACGACATCATTAAGTCACTTTGGACTGAGTGCCTACGGGCCTTAATGTTGGGTTTTTGAGCATTCTAACACTCCTAAGTGTACATGCAACCCTAAATACCTTGGATCTATGTTTTCTCTATTATACATGCAAATATGAATATTCCAAGGTATTACCCTATCTAGCATACAATCCTTGATACTTGGGTAATATAACAAGTTAGAATACATACCTTTTAATGAAGCTTGAAGTCTTGAACTTTAAGAGCTTAGCCCCAATAGTGTGGAAGCCTCAAGTGGAATCACAAATTACCAAAACACCTTGGAAAACCTTTAGAGAATATGGATACTTGGCTCACACTTATGAAATCGGTTATTGCCCTCTTTAGTGTATCCACACTAGCCACTAGCCTAATTTCATGAACCATAAGACCCTTTATATAGTGTGGAGGATTAGGGTTAAACCCTAATACCCATGACCTTTCATTTCCTAGGATCCATGGGTTAAAGCTCCATGGACTATCCATGAAGACTTAGCCCAACCTAAATGAACTTGGCCCACTACACATATATATCTAAGAGTCCATATTTAATTAGTTCCTTTTGATCACTTAATTAATTATAAATTAATTCTTGATCAATACTAATTAAATAATATGATTATATATTAATATATTAGAACTTATAATATATTAATATAAATCATAAATATACTATTCTCAAAAGACTATCCATATAAATTGTGCCGGTGAAGTGCAACCCAAATGGACCATGCCGGGTCGGGTCAAGTACATACCAAATATAGTTATGAACTTAGACATTAATCCAACAGTCTGCCACTTGGATAAGTCTAAAACTATTATTGAGTATGACTTCAAAAACCAACTGGCAATCGTAGCTCTTAAAGCCGCTGTCGAACTCTGATCTTGTCAACGAACTCTGACCTTTGTCAATGACTTGTCCATTAGATAAGGGATCATATATTCCTCCATTCTAGATATCATATGGACTGAGACATGGATTATCAATCATTCTCCCTGTCCATTTGTTGTTTCCCGATTTCCGATTTATGATGACTGACTGATTGAACAAATCAAATCAGTCCTGGCTTGGCCAAGCACTCACATGTGTCATCACTAAATCATCGAGGGGCCCACAGATATCGCTTTTATCCTGAAGGTAAAAGGAATGGATAAACTTCGACTCATATGGCTTGTTCTACTACTTGTTGAATCATACACAAAGGCATGTTTTATAACATCGAGTTACCGAATGCGTTTTCGTGCAATCAATGTACAACCAACTCATAGTAACAACTCATATCTCTAGGTTTGAAGAATATAAGATATTATCGTCTCATGATCACTCGTGATAAAATCCATGAAGTGATTCAAATGAGCGCGGGTTGAATCCAATACTCAGAACTTATGAGCACTCATGAGTGTTGTAGCACAACTTTGTCCACCAACTTGGACCTCTACAAGCCAACCCATGATAGTCTTGATTCATATCTACTTCCAACATATGACCGACTTTAGATGGTTTGAATAACTTAGTCAATCCGGAAAAATAACCTAGTTATTATGGAAGTCAAAACATGCAAAGTGAAACACAAGAATAAATGAATCAAATATGGTATCAAACCCTATGAATATAAATAGACCACTTTTATTTATCACCATACTGATTACTCATTATTCATTGTTTCGGTTTTATCAACTTTATACCTGAATTAAAAACACTAGTTGTCCCATGCTCCAAGCATGTACACTATGTTTTTCTAACCAATAGCTTTGCCATACACCAAGTATGCACTCTATGTTTGTCTATGATCCTTTTCTTTGTGAACTAGATCAATTGAACATAATTTCAATGATTCTCTTTTCACACTCCCAAATCCTTGTCGTAAATGTAAGAATTCCTAACATTTATCGAAATCTGTTTAGATTTTAAACTTATATGCACTGTTCCTCTTGTAATGATTATGCACAAAGCCATGAAGACTTAGCAACAATCATTACAGAGTATTCCAATGGAGAGCAATTCCATGGAAACGATGTCTCAAATTCAAAGCGCATTGCTTTGAACATGCTTCTTGCATTAAGTTTCTTTAACCTTACACAAATTTCTTCCACCTATGAAGACAACTGTATATTCCCATTTTGACTACCACTTCTGAACAAGCGTTGCCTCTTTTCAAACTATGTCAATATGGTCCTTCCAATATTAACAGTATACTTCCCACTGTCCTTGAGCAACCAATCTTTGGTAAACCTTAGATTGTCCTCGACAATTGCTTAATCACTTTAGTCATATCCAATTTTAGACATTGTTCCCCTTAATGCCCCAAGGCATTTGGAAAATTCATAAAGGATAAATATTATAGCACATGTAATCGATCTTGTACCCAAATTAAATGGGACACGATTCATGATGTTTCACATAAAGACATGGTTCTAGACCAGTCTTTTTCCATAATAATTTTTTGTTTGCCATATTCTCAAAATTTGACTATGAAAAGGGATGCCGTAATCATAATCGAATTTTGAGAACGCAATATATAGAATTTTCTTAAGTTGAACCAATCCAACATGAAATTCATATATATATTCTTGACTAAAGGTGATTAAAATCTCAATATAAGCTCTTTAGAATGATTATAAACTCAATCTAAGCTTTTTAGAATTGAAATGAAGTATAATTTCCTCTCTCTTAATTATAGCAAAACAACTTTTTCAACCCCTGCAACCTCACGAATTGAAACTTTTGTTTTCTATAAATAACATTGCTAACTTGCAATACTTATCATAATTATGATGCTCCCACTAACATGATGATTATTAGCATAACACTTATGCTCCCACTAGCTTTGACATGTATCCAGAAAACAGTTGGACCTCTAGAAGTCAATACTTTATTGACATTCTTACCAAAGTTCAGATTTCTGAAACTAGATTGCTTTGATAAGACTTTATCAAAATCATACACCTTATCTTAGATAGATCACATGTGTGTCTAAAAAATTTCAGAACTATGAAAAGGGATTCCATAATCATAGTCTCAATTGTTTAGACCTTTTTCCATTTCTCATAAGTCCATGTTAGTGTGTCGGTTAACCACGCACGCTCCACTAACGACTTTGAGAACTGCAAATATCAAAATTGCTATCTACTTAAAATCTACTTAGTGAAAGAATTTCCTCACCATCAATTTCATGAATCGGAGAGAAACCTTATGACACTTAGATTTTATGGTGTATGTGTTCTTATCCATGTGAATTTGTCAAACCATAATCACAAGACTAGGTTAGTGACAAATCCTAACTCATATGGATTGAACTTGTGCAATCTTAACTTCTTCCCACCTGGCAGCTCAAGGGCCTGCCATTGCTTCTAAGTAGCTATGCAAACAATTGAGAACATGTAGAACTCAAATGTATAGCCAACTTAACTGGAATGGGCACAGAAATGTCAACACGATAGGTTATAAATCTCTAGTTGTGTGCTAGTGATGAAATACAGGTTTTATTCTTGATTACTTCTTGAAACCCTTTCAGGATCTTTTAGACTCCCACTGTCTCCTTGACCTATAAGACTTTCTTGCCAAATATTCAAGAGATAGTGTGGATTCTAATCACAACAAACACTTAACACAATTGGCCTAAGTTGGTCTCTGTTTTATCCAAAACATCACAACTTACCAAATTCAAATGTACAAGAGTAGAAAAACTTTTACTCTTACATTTCACTAGTGTTAATAAACCTTCTTTAAGATGTGTCACTCAAGTTACATTTGTGGTGGGCTTGATCAGTGCACAAGAATGTGTACTCGATCCCTTAGTTCTTTACATGACTCATACATCCATGTGAACAAGTAATTAGTCTTAATTTTCCAATGCTTGAAAGTTCTCATTCATCATACTATACAACTTGCATGATTCCAAGTTTCTATCCAACTGAAACTTGGGTGATGAAAATCTTTCGTTATTTGGAAAATTTAGACACTACCACAAATGAAAGAATCAAATTCATATTTCCACTCTTGCATTTAATGGACTCATATAAGCAACAATTTTTTTTCCTTTTCATAAATGCCATTGTAAAAATATTTTAAAATAAATAAAATCAAAATTTTTTTTCCTTTTATTTTAAAAACTTTGCGGAAAAAACTATCCTTACAGTGCAAAAGCACATGAAAAACTTTGTTGTTATCTATTCCTAAGCAATATATCATAACTCCTAAGCAACAGCTCAAAATTCTGATCACAGAACCATGCGATCGAGATCCATCTTCGCGATCAGAATCAGCATATACTTCCTTTAAGTTTCTTCACTTTTCTTTGATTCTTAAAACATCAACATGTGACCCAGTCACATCATGTAACAAGAATCTCAGAATAGAAATTTAACAGAGTTAGATAGTGGACTTTACCTGAAGTAGAGTCAATCTTCTTGACTTGATGAACCTTATGATCTTTCAGGTAAATAGGCTGCTTCGCAATCAATGCCCCTTCCTTTGGCAAGAGAAACATAGGGACTCTTTGGGAATGGTACATGGGACTATCACAGACTTAGCCTTTCTCTTTACCATTTGGTCAACCTAGTTGACTATGGTCAATCCCTTTCCTTGGGAAGAGAAGGCTTTTCTAGATATCCAATGTTACCATTGTTAATGTCCATGGTAGCTTGGGAAGTTGATATACTAATCAAATTTTCTCTCCCAGTGCTCCAAATTATTGCTGATTCAGCAGCACCAAGCAAATAGATAAGATCATTAAGGGTCATGTCATAGTCTGTTTCATAGTAGTCCCA
This sequence comes from Lactuca virosa, assembly GCF_052849685.1. Lineage (NCBI taxonomy): Eukaryota > Viridiplantae > Streptophyta > Magnoliopsida > Asterales > Asteraceae > Lactuca > Lactuca virosa. The sequence goes on along the minus strand of NC_136429.1, from coordinate 363,796,423 downwards.
AAGGAATTCACTATGTGACTTAGAAAGTGATTGAACCACCAACTTTCTCAAGAGTTTGACACCCAACTCTCCCGGCTTGTCAATATGTGACTTCATCTCCAAGATGCGATCACACATAGACCTTGCTTGCCAATAGGGCTTGAGTGACCTTGAACTTGTGGGTTAGGGAGAATAATTGGAGGAGGTGGAGGAAGTGAAGTTCCAAGAGATTTGGGAGGATCATAAATGTCTGAACCAGACATCTTTTTGGGAGATATTCAAGATAGTTGATCTAAAGTCCTTAATATAACACCCAGTATGAAATATTAAGGCTAGGACCCAACAAACTATTTTATAACTTGGAAGAGGGATGCCGTAATCCAAGCTATAAAATATTTGAAGGTAGGTGAATGACGATTCACCAATTTCCACCAAGATAAACGAAATGTATTATTAGGTTTTAATTGGTTTTGAAACTCCTAGATTCTTTTGAGATTCATTGAACTTTTCAAAGGCATGTTTCAATCTCGAGTGTGCCCTTCAGGTTTTGTGATTGGGATGCCGAGGATCACAAAACAAGGTGTGAATAACCATGCAAATATACTTGGTACCCTTAATATTTACCCCTCAATCGATGTGCCGGTTAACCACACACGCTCCACCGATACTATGATAAACATTAAGTTACCCTTTGCCTACCTTGTTAAATCAAGCTAGTGTGCCGGTTAACCACACACGCTCCACTAACTGACTTAAGCAAAGTGCAAAGTGTAATTTCATGGGTTAACACCAAATTCACATTTTCCTAAGTAATTAAGATTGGGTATTATTAAGAGTTTAGTTACTTAGTATTTATCATTAATACTTTTAATGAAGCGAGAATTATAGTCCTTGTCCTAACCGTTCGGGTAACGACCCTCCACCGGTCAAGGAAGCGGTGGGTGAGAGTGGACACCCATTAAACTGCCATTTTATAGGCAGTAACCTTATACCCCCCTTATAGACCGGCTTCGTGAATGAGGCCTACTAATGGTAAGACGACTTTACTCTTATACATATATATAAATATTATTAACTTATAATATTATAAAGTATAAGGGTTGAATTTTAACTTTTAAAATTCTAAGGGCTTAACTTGGAATTAAAGTATTCATAAGTGAAAACTTTACAAATTCCAAAACTTGAGGGCAAGTTTTTGAGACTATTCAAAACTTTTCATTTCATAACTTATGAGTTTAATGCTTCATTAAAATGAAGACTCTTTATTTTTTATGTAACCTCTTATTCTTTAATAACACTTTTAAAGAAGTGACTCTTAAACATCCATAACTTGAGGACAAGTTATGGAGTAATAATACTATTTAATGAAAAAGACTCTTCATTTTTTTTATGTAACCTATGGCACTTTTATGAGTTTTAAGATTCATAAATGTGACCTTTTATGTAACTTGAGGACAAGTTACAAAAACACATTTTATGAACTACCTCTAGATTAATTAAGATTGAAAACAACTAAAACACAATTTTTTTTTCCATTAATCTAAACTAACTCATAAATCAAGGAAACATAAACACTTTTGGTAATCCATAACTTATGGAGTTAAATGCTTGTTTTATGATGAAACTTTTCATGTTCCACAACTTAAGAATAAGTTATGGAATTCTTTAAAACATTAACACCAAATTTTGTAACTCCATAAAAACTTTGAATCAATTTTTTTTAAAACCTTTTCATATCCATAACTTATGGAGGTTTCAAAACACTTAAGATCACAACTTTAAAAAAACTTTTGATCTCCAAAATTTTATGACAAAATTTGTAACTCCTTAAAACATTTAGATCAAACTTTTAAAACTAATAAAATAATCATATCATTTTATCTTTTACTAAATTTGACCTAATTCAACTCATATAACAAATGATTCAAATTTTACAAATAATTAGTTTTTCACAAAACAAGTAATTATCTTAAAATTTGACAAACTTCATGTTTTTTTTTCCTTTTTTTTTCAACTTTGAAAATCAAACATTTGCATGAATATAACATTAAACAACTCATGGCTCTGATACCACTGTTGGGTTTTTGAGCATTCTAACACTCCTAAGTGTACATGCAACCCTAAATACCTTGGATCTATGTTTTCTCTATTATACATGCAAATATGAATATTCCAAGGTATTACCCTATCTAGCATACAATCCTTGATACTTGGGTAATATAACAAGTTAGAATACATACCTTTTAATGAAGCTTGAAGTCTTGAACTTTAAGAGCTTAGCCCCAATAGTGTGGAAGCCTCAAGTGGAATCACAAATCACCAAAACACCTTGGAAAACCTTTAGAGAATATGGATACTTGGCTCACACTTATGAAATCGGTTATTGCCCTCTTTAGTGTATCCACACTAGCCACTAGCCTAATTTCATGAACCATAAGACCCTTTATATAGTGTGGAGGATTAGGGTTAAACCCTAATACCCATGACCTTTCATTTCCTAGGATCCATGGGTTAAAGCTCCATCGACTATCCATGAAGACTTAGTCCAACCTAAATGAACTTGGCCCACTACACATATATATCTAAGAGTCCATATTTAATTAGTTCCTTTTGATCACTTAATTAATTATAAATTAATTCTTGATCAATACTAATTAAATAATATGATTATATATTAATATATTAGAACTTATAATATATTAATATAAATCATAAATATACTATTCTCAAAAGACTATCCATATAAATTGTGCCGGTAAAGTGCAACCCAAATGGACCATGCCGGGTCGGGTCAAGTACATACCAAATATAGTTATGGACTTAGACATTAATCAAACACTTAATCCATAAGGTCACAAACTTTCCACTAAAGGCATAAAATTCCCATTTTATCCTTTATGGTCTGATTGCACAATCTCTTGCCTTTCTTCTCTTGAACTAACCTATATCATCTCATAAGAATGAATTAAACTTATCTCAACTAATTTCAAGAAGATGCATCTTCACAAATTAATTAATTTCGTCTAAATAACCAAATTACCCTTTTTGTCAACAACTCACTCAAAGTCAATTCTTTCTAAATTTTGGGTTCCTACAATATCTTCGAAGATCATGCACAATAAAAGAAGATATGAAAAGGACTCAAGATCCAATATTATATTATCTAATTAATATAATATTAACAGACTTCCGTTTTCCTTTCTTGTAAATAAAGGTATCATCACTATGTTCCAGGTAAGTGTTCCTTACGAACTTCAATCTTTCTATTTGTCATAGAGACATCTTTATCTCCATACATTTGGCTCCCTCTCTCTAGGGGGAGTCATCTCTCCATACATAGCAATTTATCTTAATCGTCAGAGCTTGTTCCCAAGGCACATTCCTTATGGAAAATTTAAAGGTCTCTTTCTTGTTGTTGCCCAGGTTTTATAGTCGGAATCCAACCACGGCGTACACACAACGAACATACGATCTATACATAACAACCAAATAACCGATTATAGAACCCAATGGAGCAACCTTTACGCCATCTGTGGGAGCCCGAACGAAACATTCATTGTCTCGTGCGGTCTCAAAAACTACTCATTTCGCAGTCTCTACAGATTTGTATTCATCACTAAAAACATAACAAGTTCTACATTAAGAAAAACCTTACATTCAATACAACACATATTATAACCACGCATTCTTTCTTTCCTACAACATATTTTATAAGCATCTGATAACTGCATAATTTTATAATACACTATACAAAAAAGTGGTAACCAAAAGTAAAAATAGAAGTGGCTCTAGAATAATCACGTAGACAAAATGCTTTCAAAAATAAAAGGTTATTCTACAAAAAATGCTTTAAAGTTACGTCCATTTTTCTAGAAAACTTACTACTTAGTACAATAAGGAGGAAATGCAATTATACACTTGCCAACTATAATTATCTAAATTATTGGACATAAAAATATTGATCTTTTATACAATATAAAATTTATTTGGCAAGCCTTCAAAAATAATGTTGTCTGCAAACATACACACTGGCACATTTAGTTTTGTGCGAATAGATTTTAATATGGTACACTACACTCATAAATGAATGCATGGAAAAGGTAACATAAATAGTACGTTTTTAATGCATGTGTTCTCAACCCCAACAATAAATATTGTACATTGGATTGAAAATGACAAGAAAGCTATTGGCAGCTTTACATTATTTTACACTATCCAGCTACCGACATGCAATGTTAGATCCGGAATCTAAAAAATGGCTTGAAGCCGCAAACGCTGAGATGCAATCCATGAGGTAAAATCAAGTCTGGGACTTGGTTGATCTTCCTCCCAATAGCAAGACTGTTGGAAGTAAGTAGGTATTCAAGAAGAAAATTGGCATGGATGGAAACTTACACACACTCAAAGCAAGATTGGTTGCTAAAGGATTCACTCAAACTCATGGGGTTGATTATGATGAAACCTTTTCACCAATCGCTATGATTAAATCAATTAGGATACTACTTGCCATAGCTACATATAATGACTATGAGATAAGGGAAATGGATGTGAAAACCGCCTTTTTAAATGGACACTTGGAAGAAGATGTCTATATGGCTCAACCCGAAGGTTTTGTCAACCAAAAGCATCCTAATATAGTGTGTAAGCTCATGAGATGCATTTATGGGTTAAAGAAAGCATCTCATAACCGGAATCATCGTTTCGAAGATGAAATCACAAAGAATGGTTTTATTAAAATGAACATGAATCTTGTGTTTACATGAAAACTAGTGGGAGCTCGGTGACATTCTTGGTCCTATATGTGGATGACATATTAATCATGGGAAATCACATTCCAACTTTACGAGGTGTAAAGACATGGCTTGGAAAGTGCTTCTCAATGAAGGACCTCGGTGAGGCACAATACATTCTTGGAATCAAAATCTATAGAGATAGATCAAAACAATTAATTGGTCTATGCCAAGGTACATATATTGAGAAAGTATTGAAACGGTTCAATATGGAAAACTATAAGAGAGGATTTATACCCATGGAACATGGCATTGTACTAAGTTCATCTCAATGTCCTAGCACAAAGGCCGAGCTAGACAATATGAAAGATGTTCTATATGCTTTTGCAATTGGATCCATCATGTATGCCATGAATTGTTCAAGACCTGATCTTGCTTATGCTATGATCATGGTAAGCAAGTTCCAACAAAATCTAGGGGAGAGATTGGATAGCTGTGAAGAACATTCTAAAGTACTTACGAAGAACTAAGGATATGGAGGCGTGGAAGATAGTTGAAGTGTAAAGTGCTACATTGATGCTTCCTTCACAACTGATCAAGATGATTGAAAATCACAATCAGGATATATGTTCATTATCAATGGGGGTGTGGTGTCTTGGAAAAGCTCCAAGCAAAGTTTTGTTGCAAAGTCCACTACAGAGTTAGAATACATTGCTACTTCTCAAGCTGCACAAGAGGCTGCTTGGATGAAGAATTTCATTGGAGATCTAGGGGTAGTCCCTACCATTCAGGACCCCCTGGACGTTTTTTGTGACAATGAGGGTGCTATTGCTTTGGAAAAAGAACCCCGTTCACACAAGAAGACCAGACATATTAGCCGCAGATTAAACTTCATCTGATATAAAGTTGAAGAAGGTGAAATTAGTATTCGCAAAGTTCACACTGATCAAAATTTGGCGGACCCTTTCACGAAACCTCTTCCTCAAGGAAAGTTTGAAGGACATGCTCGAGGAATTGGACTTCGCTATTCTAGTGATTGGATTTGATCTCTGTATTAGTATTGAATATTGGAACATTATATATAACATCATCTGTTATAATGACAATGATATATATGGCATATGATCTTTTAATTAAATATTTGTTATGTTCTTTTTAACATGTTTAATCCTTGAGTAAATTTATTCACTCTAAAACTTCATAGTCAGTTATTATTGTGGGAGCAATAATGAAATAAGACTAATATGAAATGGGATGGTTGACAAAGCGTTGTAATCAGTTTCATAGGTACTTACTAGAGAGTAAGTATTGGAGTGACCCATTCAAGATCACTTTATAGATCGTTGTCATGAATGATACTTGATAAAAGGTAATATTTGTATATCCTTAACACCTGAGATACATATATGGGACTTGAGTGAGGGGAACGTTATGCTTTGATGTAGTCAAAAGTTGTTCTTTTATCAGGCAGTTATAAAAACTATTATCATGCATGATGTAAACCATGCAACAGGCGTATGTAGTCAAGATGGGATTTGTTCCTCTTATTCATTGAGAGTTAGATATCTAAGGCCTGATGTAAAGTTGAACACTTATATGAGATTGACTGCGATCTATATGTCGTGTTCAACATGATGTCTGTAGCAAAGGGATAACTGATAAACTTACCTTACTCACCAATTGTAGCCTTGGGGTTTCTGGGAATTGGGTGTTGATGGAATGGCACTATGTCATATGTTGTTGAGGGCAGTGAAATGTTGCTAGAGGTTCACCACTGTCTATATCAATTTGATATGATTCTTACGCAAGTGGGAGATTGAAAGATCTAGTATGCTCAAGAGTCATATTAAAATGATATTGCTAAACAACATTTGATCCTAAGGGTCACACTAACAACAACTTGATACAATTTATTATTTATTAGAAATTGATTTTAATAAATATTAATAAACTCTTATAATAAATCGGGAAAAATATTTATTTCAAGGAAATAATTATTTTACCATACAAGTAACATATTATTGCATAAGGTATGAATTAATAAGTCATGTGCAACATTTTGGACTAGTTAAGCCTTTTGTCTTTTAGCAAAAGACAAAGTTTATATCTTATAAACTTTGAGTTTATAAAATATAAACTCAAACCTCATTTTTTTAATCATGTCCGCCCATGTGTGGGGAAAAGAAGAAGCATGGCTTTCTTATTTGTTTAATCAAAAGTATTCAAGGTATGGTGCACGCTTGGGGACAAGGTTGTCTAATGTGCTTAATGTTTATGGACTCTTTTATTAACATTCTACTTTAAATAGCAGAGAGTGGATTCATTTTGCATCATCCCTTCCTTGCAAAAGCCGTGAGCTTCTCCTCCCCTCTCCATATTCTCTCAAGTCTTGCACTTTGAAGACATTTGTTGCTTGCATCCTCTCTTTAACTCATAATCTTTTTTTTTGACTTTAAAGCTTAAGAGTTGTAACTAGCATTACATCAAGTTGGAACATTGTTGGTGTCTCAAGGGTTCATCCTCACTCCATCAACTTCCAAGCCTCCCCTAGAGGAATGAAAGTGCTTCAAAGGTTGTTACAACTTCTTCCTTCTATGGTTGTGTTTTAAATATTTCTTTTACTTGCAAGATGATCCTTGGTGGATAATAAAATGTTTATATTATGTATAAAACTCAAGTCTTCCATTAGCCATTATTTGTAGTTTTTGAAACTAGGTTGTTAAATAAAACCTAACAGACACCACTCGTCTTCGTTCCCGGAATACTTCGAATCGATGGCTAGTTTCTTAATTAGCTCTTGGATCTTGGTTAGTGTCATGTAACCTAAGGATCCTCCATTTGAAGCATTTATCAGTCTTCGATCCATAGGTTTTAGGTCTTCACAAAGACATTGGTAAAGCTGGTAATCGTTGATTCCATGTTGTAAGCACCGAACGAGCAAGTTTTTAAATCGCTCCCAGTAGGTGTGTAGAGTTTCCCTTTTTCCTTGTTTGATACCAAGGACCTCTCTATGAAGGTTCTAAACTTGCTCTTCTATAAAATATTTCTCTAAAAATAGCTTCTCATGTGCGTTCCACGTGCTTTTGGATCCAGATGGGAGATCGTAGATCCATTCTTTGGCTGAATCTTGTACGAAAAATGGTAATGTCCTCAGTTTTATTTGATCCTCCATGATAGCATGTGGCTTCACTCCTAAACATGCCACATGAATTTCCTTGAGGAATTTATGTGGGTCTTCTTTTTATAGGCCTCGGAATGTGGGAAGGAGGTGTATCAATCCATATTTTAGCGAAAAAATTTCAGCTTCAGGAAATGTAATGCAGAGAGGTTATTGAGTAACCTCTTGCATGGCCCACTGTCTGATGTTTTCTCTTCTTATTCTTCTCCGCCACTCATGGCTAATTCGTCGGAATCAGAAGATTCATTGTTTTTAGATTTGCCAGGTGATGATTGTAACATCCCCCTCTGGTACGTACCCACACCCATTTTAAGGAATGCTTAGTTATCCTTCCCAACCGATGTGGGATCAAGTGTAACCCAACTTCACCCCCCCCCCCCATTATAGGGTTTGACATCCATGTCGAACACATCGCCCTATGTCCTAGCTCTGATACCATTTCTAACATCCCCCTATGACACGTATCACAATATTTTCCGCTTTAGGCTCCTGACGCAAAAACTTCCCTAGAGGTTACCCATCCCTTAATTGCTCTCGCCCGGGCATACTAAACTGCAGAGTTCTTATTGGATCTGCAGCCCTCACGACTTTAAAATGTGTTATATGGTTGTTTATATGGTATACGGTTGATCATATATGTTATGTGGTATAATTATGGTAGAACATTTATGCATGTGTGCGGTTAAAAATGCGATTGAATGATTATGATATATGGTTGTTTCTTAAGTGGTAATTATTTCTCATTCTTATGCTTCATCATAAAATAAATGATTAACTCATTTGGGGTTTGTATGTTTTATATGCAACCTATATGAACTCACTTAGCATGGGCTGACACTTGTGTCTTTTCTATTTTGTTCCTTCTGATTGGTGCAGACAACTTAGAAGTTTGCTCTTGGTGAGAGGGTTTACTTATGGGGTAGTTATGCTAATTAGATGATACCATTTTGGACACGTTTGATTTTTTATCGATTTTGAACATTTACGTTTGTTATGTTTGAAATGGTTTGAAATTATGATTTTGATTTTGAAGTAACGTGCTGATTTGAAAATGTTTTGAATTAAACAACCAAGTATTCCGCTAACGTATTTTCTTAAAAAGTTTTTAAAATATATGAAAAACATTATGGTAAAAATCACGATGTTACAAGTTGGTATCAGATCCATGTTGTGAGAGAACTGAATACAGATGTCGTTGTTCAGAATCACAGTGTAAACTGACTCAATTAGGTGTTTTAGACTCGTAGGGGCGTGTGCTGAGAGTTATATGTTATATTTTATGTACATGTAGGAATATTTTTCTTTTCGATATAGGAACATCCTCTCTTCTTTCTCACACAGTATGTAATCGTTAATATCGGTCAACGTTAAAGGAAAAGGTTCCATCTCAAAGAACAACAATCGAGGAGTAGCAAGAAGTGGTCTGAATTACCAAAAAGTATTGAGACGAGTTTCATTCCCAATATCTCAAGTTTCTCGTGACCCACAAGCTTAGTTATCCCATAACATTTGAAGTTCGAATCGGACAAATGGCTTGAAGCCATGAACGCTGAGATGCAATCCATGAGATAAAATCAAGTCTGGGACTTGGTTGATCTTCCTCCCAATAGCAAGACTGCTGGAAGTAAGTGCGTCTTCAAGAAGAAAACTGGCATGGATGGAAACCTACACACATTCAAAGCAAGATTGGTTGCTAAAGGATTCACTCAAACTCATTGGGTTGATTATGATGAAACCTTTTCACCAATCGCTATGATTAAATCAATTAGGATACTACTTGCCATAGCTACATATAATGACTATGAGATAAGGCAAATGGATGTCAAAACCGCCTTTTTAAATGGACACTTGGAAGAAGATGTCCATATGGTTCAACCCGAAGGTTTTGTCGACCAAAAGCATCCTAATAAAGTGTGTAAGCTCAAGAGATGCATTTATGGGTTAAAGCAAGCATCTCGTAACCGGAATCATCGTTTCGATGATGAAATCACAAAGATTGATTTTATTAAAAATGAACATGAATCTTGTGTTTACATGAAAACTAGTGGGAGCTCGGTGACATTCTTGGTCCTATATGTGGATGACATATTAATCATGGGAAATCGCATTCCAACTTTACAAGGTGTAAAGACATGGCTTGGAAAGTGCTTCTCAATGAAGGACCTCGGTGAGGCACAATACATTCTTGGAATCAAAATCTATAGAGATAGATCAAAACAATTAATTGGTCTATACCAAGGTACATATATTGAGAAAGTATTGAAACGGTTCAACATGGAAAACTATAAGAGAGGATTTATACCCATGGCACATGGCACTGTACTAAGTTTATCTCAATGTCCTAGCACAAAGGCTGAGCTAGACAAGATGAAAGATGTTCTATATGCTTTTGCATTTGGATCCATCATATATGCCATGAATTGTACAAGACATGATCTTGCTTATTCTATGAGCATGGTAAGCAAGTTCCAACAAAATCCAGGGGAGAGATTGGATAGCTGTGAAGAACATTCTAATGTACTTACAAAGAACTAAGGATATGTTCCTCGTCTATGGTGGCGTGGAAGATAGCTGAAGTGTAAAGTGCTACACTGATGCTTCCTTCACAACTGATCGACATGATTGAAAATCACAATCAGGATATGTTTTCATCATCAATGGGGGTGTGGTGTCTTGGAAAAGCTCCAAGCAAAGTTTTATTGCACAGTCCACTACAGAGTCAGAATACATTGCTACTTCTGAAGCTGCACAAGAGGCTGCTTGGATGAAGAAATTCATTGGAGATCTAGGGGTAGTCCCTACCATTCAGGACCCCTAGACGTTTTCTGTGCCAATGAGGGTACTATTGCTTTGGCAAAAGAACCCCGATCACACAAGAATACCAGGTATATTAGCCGCAGATTAAAGTCATAATCTTGTTTTTGACTTTAAAGCTTAAGAGTTGTAACTAGCATTACATCAAGTTGGAACATTGTTGGTGTATCAAGGGTTCATCCTCACTCCATCAACTTCCAAGCCTCCCCTAGAGGATTCAAAGTGTTTCAAAGGTTGTTACAACTTCTTCCTTCTATGGTTGTGTTTTAAATATTTCTTTCACTTGCAAGATGATCCTTGGTGGGTAATAAAATGTTTATCTTATGTATAAAACTCAAGTCTTCCATTAGCCATTATTTGTAGTTTTTGAAACTAGGTTTTTAAATAAAACCTTACAAATACCACTCGTCTTCGCTCCCGGAATGCTTCGAATCGATGGCTAGTTTCTCAATCAGCTCTTGCATCTTGGTTAGTGTCATGTCACCTAAGGATCCTCCATTTGAAGCATTTATCAGTCTTCGACGCATAGGTTTTAGGTCTTCACAAAGACATTGGTAAAGCTGGTAATCGTTGATTCCATGTTGTAGGCACCGAACGAGCAAGTTTTTAAATCGCTCCCAGTAGGTGTGTAGAGCTTCCTTTTTTCCTTGTTTGATACCAAGGACCTCTCTATGAAGGTTCTAAACTTGCTCTTCTTTAAAATATTTCTCTAAAAATAGCTTCTTAAGTGCGTTCCACGTGCTTATGGATCCAGATGGGAGATCGTAGATCCATTCTTTAGCTGAATCTTGTACAAAAAAGGGGAATGTCCTCAGTTTTATCTGATCCTCCATGATGGCATGTGGCTTCACTCCTAAACATACCACATGAATTTCCTTGAGGAATATATGCGTGTCTTCTTTTTATAGGCCTCAGAATGTGGGAAGGAGTTGTATCAATCCATATTTTAGCGAAACATTTTCAGCTTCAGGGAATGTAATGCAGAGAGGTTATTGAGTAACCTCTTGCATGGCCCACTGTTTGATGTTTTCTCTTCTTCTTCTCCGCCACTCATGGCTAATTCGTCGGAATTAGAAGAGTCATTGTTTTTGGATTTGACAGGAGATGATTGTAACATCCCCTCTAGTACGTGTAACAACGTAAAATTTTCAAACGAATTTTTCGCTTTATAAATCACATAATTCTCATAACACATTTCAAAAAAATTCCATTTATTTAATTTATAAAACACAACTCCATAATTATTTAACTAATAATTCGGGATCCTCAAAACATAACTCTTTCTCTGGTGTGTACAATCACGTCGGCGCCTTCCCACGATGCTGAAAAGAACCTGAAACACATATCACATAACACGGTAAGCACGAAGCTTAGTGAGTTCTCCAAAATAGCACACATATCTCATTAGCCTCTCATGGCTATAGTTAGATAAGACCCTCCGGTTAATGTGTCTCAGTGGAACCTTCCGGTCCCACAACTCGGATGGACCCTCCAGTCCTAACTCAGTAAGCTCAGAATAATACACAGCATAAATCACAAAGACATAATGTAGGATATCACAATACTCAATATAAGTACATAAGACCCTACGGTCACACAAAAGTGAGAAGACTCACCTCGGATGATGAACATCTCCTATAGATGCTGCTGCTGCACCTGCCTCTAACACTGGACCAGAATCCACAATTACTTCATTAAGATCTATGTCCAGAATCCAGAATTACTCCATCAAGGCCCATCATAAAATTCAGCCCAACAAGCTCACAGTGAGGTTACGCGGGGCGTACCTCCCTTGGTACACTCAGCGTACTCTAGCATGCACGAATCTGATCGGGGATACCAACCCAATACACAGGGCGTATTGGAATTACGCTAGGTGTACGCCCAGTTTTGCTTAGTCCATTCTCTTGGTCTTAACCCGTTAATACCTTAGCTCATTTCTCAAATCTGGACTCCCTAATAGCTCTTACTCCATAAAGTCAGTGACTTTAAGCCTTTGCATGGCTGATATGGTCATAAACACACAAAATACACTCTCTCTCATCTCAAAAACCTCATTTCTCTTGCATGGCTTGATTCCAACGACCAAGGCTTGAATTTTATGACACTACACCACTAATTGCACTCAAAGGGTTGACCATAGTCTCTGGAGCTCAATATCTCATAAAGTCTCAAACTTTTGGGACAAAAACCCTAAAATACTCTACTATAATGCACAAATCAAAAGAGTGAGAAAGCTTGAAGCTTTATACCTCAATATGAAGCTCCCAACACATATATGCTCAGATCCAAGGGCATGGACTCTCACTCCTTCTTCTCCAAAGCTTCTTCTTCACTCTAAGAACACACAAAGTCACTAAAAGGCTCTCAATTGCACTCACAAGCTCTATCAACGAAGGTTTAGGGTTTTGGAGGGTTTGTTGACTGAGGATGGTGGCCAGGAATGAGCCCATCTCATTCTTTATATAGGGGCACCTCCTTCTATTTAGGGTTACCTTCTATGCCTAGTACGCCCAGCATACCCTCTGGTACATCCAGCGTACTAGGTAGCTCTGCTTAAAAGCTACGCACATGAGTACGCTAAGCGTACACATACGTACGCCCAGCGTACTGCGCTGCCACCTTTTTCAATTAAAGGACTTATCTTGCCCAATCTTCAAACTGTCATAGCTCCCTTGTTATAAGTTCGTTTCCCATGATCCTCATATCCACAGTGTTGGGTCAATTAGAAAAGAAAGCTATAAACCAAGGGGGAGATTTTTGGGTCAAAATTTTGGTTTATACTTTACTTTTCTAGGAAAATGTATTTTTATGTCTGGGACCATAAACAGCTTGGTGTTTACGGCTGTATATGTGTTTACGGTTGTGTTTATGGCTGTGAACATGTTTACGTCCGTAAACCCATTCACGGCCCATGTATACTATATATAGGGAGATGAGTGCATGTGTGAGAAGGGGTTAAAGAAGACAGAGAGGGTAAGACAGAGAAGTGAGAGCATATTGTAGAGAGAAAAAGTTAGAGAGAAGAGAGGAGCTTTAGTGTGTGTTAGTGTGTGTGAATCTTGTATCTGAATCTTCATTCTAATCATCAATACAAGATTCATCATCTTCTTCTTCTACTTCTTCTACTTCTTCTTCATTTGATCTGGCATCATCCGTTTCATTGGTATTCCGCACTATCAAACGGATCTGATTGATACACAAGCAGATTGGGGACTTACATACAGAAAGGTGACGAGAAGCCCTACGCTTCAACTCGTCGCAATCCCGAGACTTCCTCATGCCTGGTTTGCAGCCCACGAATCCTTAAATCACGGATGATCCAGAACAGGATGTTACAACTCTCCCCCACTTTAATTTTATTTCGCCCTCGAAATCGCTCCTTATCAACACATAGATCGAACCCAATAAGAACTCCTAATCCCAAAAATGGACAGACAATCTGCCGCTGCGGTACTCTAGTGGTCCGTCTCCCTGCCGGACCACCCTCGCAAGATATCATCATGTTAATCGCTCATCGAATAACAAATTCTACGAACAATCTACCAATTATGTTTCTCTAATCGACCCCGGCCATAACTCAAAAGGAGCGGAAAGGTCATATTCCACCAATGACCCACCGCCTGAGTAGCTATCAGAACTCGTCTGAAAGAATGATCCTCAAAATCCCATAATCATAAGCCCCAGTTCCTCTCAAATGTTCCTTCCGACACTGAACACCAGGTCAACTCCCGACCCGACAGTTGGACCTCCAAGGCTACTCATTGCTCGCCCAACCAGTCATTCTTGATAACTCCCTTTCACACTAGCTATCTCATCCCTTCATGTGCCACGCGAAGTCACGAAGTTCGCCTTACCTCAAGCGAACGCTACAATCTCCTCCTGAAGTCGCCTCACTTCCAACCTCTGTAGTCTACTACTTACTAGTTCTGTGTGTCTCGTGGTCCTTCCCAAACCAACGAACTAGCTCACTCAAGTCTAAAACATGAGACGAAAACACATCTCTCTCAGAATAAGATCCACCCAAAATCTCAAACTGCTCGTTCTCCACACAGATAGAACCAAACTCACCCACCAGAGTTTGGTCCGACACAGAATTGGAACCACTCGTCCCAATCTAGCACTCAACTCATGACCCATGTTCCACGATTATGCGCATGCATTACACCTCGATCCGTCCGATTCGAGACAATCCCTATTTAACTCAAAACACAACGGTTTTTAACCACTGCCGAGATCCCAGTCTCGCCCTTGGTTCGGCCCCCAGGTTCTCACAGACTCTTCTGGTAAGGCTACCCATGCCTAAGAGCCGCTCTGCGTCATACCCTGACTAATAAGGCTGCGACTCCCCGCAGTTATACAACACTTTCTCTCACTGGCTAACAAGTTCTACGGCTCCCTGTAGTCCTATGGCACTCTCTCATTGCCTCGTGAATGCTACCCCCCCCGGCAGTCTTGCGATATTCTCTCTCTCTCTCTCTCTCTCTCTCTGGCTAACTAATGCTATGGTTCCCTGCAGTCTTACAATACTCTCTCTCTCTCTCTCTCTCTCTCTCTCTCTCTCTCTCTCTCTCTCTCTCTCTCTCTCTCTCTCTCTCTCTCTCTCGCTGACTCATGAATGCTACGGCTCCCCGCAGTCTTACGGTACTCTCCCTGACTCATGTATGTTACGGCTCTCCGGAGTCACACGATACTCTCTCTCTCTCTCTCTGACTCATGTATGCCACGTCTCTCCGCAGTCACACGATACTCTCGCACGTATGCTACGGCTCTCCGCAGTCACACGATACTCTCTCTCTGACTCAAGTATGCAACGGCTCACGATACTCTCTCTCTAACTCATGTATGCTACGGCTTTCCGCAGTCATACGATACTCTCTCTCTAACTCACGTATGCTACGGCTCTCCACAGTCACACGATACTCTCTCTTACTCTCCTTGGGCTTTCCCCACGGTCTCCCCTGACAGTCCTAAGTGATTACTCCCAACCGGATCCGTTTACTCTCTTATCACCCCATATTATCATCCTCAAGTCGTTACCACACTGAGTCCACTATCAAATACTCCACGGTCCAACAAAGACAGGTACACTCACCCACTGGAACAATTGGCACTCGGTACTCCACTTGCCGTCTCACAAACTCAAGTCTCAAATAATCCCAAAAGTTTAGGGCGTCATACTCAGATACCCCGGTACACTATCACAGAACCTCACGATCTCTTGTCTCATTCGCGGATCTTCCACTCACGACATCATACTCGGATACCACAATACACCCTCTCAGAATCTCATAACATCTTTCCTCGACCACCAATCTTCCACTCGCATAAATCACAATTCTCGAAATACTCCAACTCACAACTTGAAACACGGAGGAATCGTCAATGTCAGGAACACATTGACGACAATCCGAAACCCCTTCCTCTACGGCTCAAAACCCATGCGAGAATACTCATACCGACTCTGAAGTTGATCGCCAAACAACCATTGCCCATCCTGGAGTGCATATAATAACTCATTCATTGAACTAGAAATTCTCAGCAGTCGAAACCGGGCCTCAACGAGCCAATCGCCTGGAATCTCAACCACTGCAACTTGAAGAGCTCCTAACCACATCAAGGTCCCTAGCAAACGCCTACTTATTGTGGTTGTATTATCTCACTCTGCACCTTGTCTCATCCACCAATGACCCAAGTCTCATATTTCCGTACCGCAGATCTCCATAATCAGTTCTCTAACCGCACCTAAACAATTCTCTGATCCTCTTAATAAAATACTCAGTTCTCCCCCACTCAGGGTTCGAACCATCACCAATCGGCATAACAACAGTCTACTCCACAGACGGTTTCACCAGGTACATCACACTTGACTCTTGGAACATACCACGTAATCACTCAATGATCTTCCCGATGGAAACCAAGCAACTCCAAATATCTAGTAACTCAGACAAAAATCTCAGAATCCTCCCGACGTGACTGCCTCTAGTCATCTCGAAGCCTCATACCGACACACCACCGGATACCCCAACTGTCCCGAATTAGTCCTGACTCTCAATCTGGAAATAATGCACTATCACGCACCTCGTCTCTGATTCCTCGACCAGCCTCCCATCGCGGGAATCGTCATCAAGAAAGAGACCTCACTCTTACAGTCGATACACAATGTAGACAACGAGGGCCTCCGCCCAGATATACTCTTCTTAATCACCTGGAACAGCTGCTAAAAGTATGCCTTCCTCAATAAGGAACCTCCTTGTTCTCTTCCATCTTAGTCCCACTAATGTCTCTCTCATGGTATAAGAAATACCTCGCAGCAAACATACTGCCCCAAATACTCTGGTGAAAAGGTTGCAACCCTATGCTACCCCACGGGGTTTACCTCCAAACTCTAAAACCGGAAGCTCGTTATCTCTTTTGCTTCTCCCAGGAAACGGGGACAGCACAACTCTTGTCACAGAAGGTGACGTCTCATCTATCGGTCGATTGCTCACTCAGGCCGCGATTCTCCATAAAGTCTCATCTCTACTCATCCCTGAGTCTTGCGACTCCAACTGGCATCTCACCAATGAAAATCTCTCAGTACTAACTCGATTTCCCTCTCCATGTATGTCCCACTGAAACTCGTTCAACATGGCCCTCTGACCCCACACTCTATCATATCCGTCCTCGGTCTAAACAATCACATCGGGATAACTGATAAGGTCAGAAGTACTATCCGCTACGAATCATGGTGCTCGAACCATGTTATCTCTTCTCAATCTGCTGCGAATCATGGTACTTGAACCATGTTATCTATTCTCAATCTGTTGCGAATCATGGTACTCGAACCATGTTATCTCTTCTCAATCTGCTGCGAATCATGGTACTCGAACCATGTTTTCTCTTCTCAATCTGCTACGAATCATGGTACTCGAACCATGTTATCTCTTCTCAATCTGCTGCAAATCATGGTACTTGAACATGTTCTCTCTTCTCAATCTGCTACTTAGAACCGCTGGTATTCTCCCTATTCCGAGTATGGGTCCTCTGCTTTCAGTAGTACGGGCCCATACTACTTGCCACATCTACACATACTTTCCACACGGATCGTCCCAGATTTCCTAAGTAGCTGCTCAACCTTCTCGATCACCAATCCCGTTACACATGTTCGCCCTCCAGCGAATACCCTCATCCATCAGTGTACTCATCTAACTCAAATCACTTCCTAGGCTCTTCCTAGGTTCTCACACTCCTCTGCCATCAGCTGCTGAAGAACTCCTTATGATGTCAGCCATCTACCTCCTGAATATCGTCATATTTACTTAGTAGTTGTCTCCCATCATCAAAAGTTCCACAAAGCACAAAGCAAGCAGCATTTGGGCATCGAATCACTTTAGCACACAACTCCACTTGCTATATACACAACTCTGAGAGGCATTAACGTACTCATGCATCCCTACCTCTCGTGGGTATCTTACTACTCTCTCAGTAAACTCCTTAAATGCACATCTAGGTATCTCTACTAGATTATCACTCAACTCAGAACTCTCTCTAGGTGATTCCTGCTAAATACTCCTACTCGAATCATACTCAAAAGCACATGAAAAATAGCAGCAACTCCTAGGCGAAGGCATCACAAATCAGGCCACTCTAGTCCAAAAATATGAAATACCTAGCCTACCCTATAGCATGCATAATATCTCATAAAGTATCTCATAAATATCTGATAACACAAATGTAAGGGTATTTTGGGAAATCACCGTTTGGGCTCTGGCTGATTGTACACACGACTCCAACTCGTTTTTTCTTAAACTCTTTCTCATTTTAGAAAAATTTATCTCTTTTGAATTTTTTTCTCAAATCCTCAGTTTGAGTCCAAACACATCCAGAGGTGCATCCCAATCCCTCAAACCAAGGCTCTGATACCAACTTGTAACAACGTAAAATTTTGAAACAAATTTTTCGCTTTATAAATCACATAATTCTCATAACACATTTCACAAAAATCCCATTTATTTAATTTACAAAACATAACTCCATAATTAATTAATAATCCAGGATCCTCAAAACATAACTCTTTCTCTGGTGTGTACAATCAAGCCGACACCTTCCCGCGATCCTGAAAAGAACCTGAAACACATATCACATAACACGGTAAGCACGAAGCTTAGTTAGTTCCCCAAAATAGCACACATATCTCATTAGCCTCTCATGGATATACTCAGATAAGACCCTCCGGTCAATGTGTTTCAGTGGAACCCTCCGGTCCCACAACTCGGATGGACCCTCCGGTCCTAACTCAGTAAGCTCAGAATAATACACAACATAAATCACAAAGACATAATGCAGGATATTACAATACTCAATATAAGCATATAAGACCCTCCGATCACACAAAAGTTACCACTCTAGGTAAAGTATAGTGAGAAGACTCACCTCGGATGATGAACAGCTCCTATAGATGCTGTTGCTGCACCGGCCTCTACCACTGGACCAGAATCCACAATTACTCCATTAAGATCTAAGTCTAAATCCTCATTCTTTAGGTCTAAAGGTAGTCCACTAACTAGCCCATTAATATCCTAAAACTCATTGGGCCCACTAAGGCCCAATAATGAATAGGCTCTCCCGAGGCCCAATTCTCAAGTCCAAGTGACAAGCCCAACACAAGGGCCCAAGGCATCATATAATATTTCTCTGCTCAAAGTCTCTAATACACAAGCCAAAAAATCCAGGCCCAACCCTTAAGGCCCATTATAAAATTCAGCCCAAAAAGCTCACAGTGAGGTTACACGGGGCGTACCTCCCTTGGTATGCTCAGCGTACTCTAGCATGCACGAATCTGATCGGGGACACAAAACCAGTAGGGGAGTAGCGGAATTATGTTGGGCGTACGCCCAGTTTTGTTTAGTCCATTCTCTTGGTCTTAACCCATTAAGACCTTAGCTCATTTCTCATATCTGGACTCCCTAAAAGCTCTTACTCTATAAAGTCAGTGACTTTAAGCCTTTGCATGGCTGATATGGTCATAAACACACAAAACACACACTCTCTCCTATTAAAAAGCTCATTTCTCTTGCATGGCTTGATTCCAACGACCAAGGCTTGATTTTTATGAGACTACACCACTAATTGCACTCAAAAGGGTTGATCATAGTCTCTGGAGCTCAATATCTCATAAAGTCTCAAACTTTTGGGATAAAAACCCTAAAATACTCTACTATAATGCACAAATCAAAAGAGTGAGAAAGCTTGAAGCTTTATACCTCAATATGAAGCTCCCAACACAGATATGCTCAGATCCAAGTGCCTGGACTCTCACTCCTTCTTCTCCAAAGCTTCTTCTTCACTCCAAGAACACACAAAGTCACTCAAAAGCTCTAAAATGCACTCACAACCTCTATGAACGAAGGTTTAGGGTTTTGGAGGGTTTGTTGACTGAGAATGGTGGCCAGGAATGAACCCATCTCATTCTTCATATAAGGGCACCTCCCTCTATTTAGGGTTACCTTATGTGCCTAGTACGCCCAGCGTACCCTCTGATACATCGAGCGTACTAGGTGGCTCTGCTTAAAAACCACGCACATGAGTACGCTAAGCGTACACACACGTACGCCCAGTGTACTCCGCTGCCACCTTTTTCAATTAAAGGACTTATCTTGCCCAATCTTCAAACTGTCATACCTCCCTTGTTATAAGTTCGTTTCCCATTATCCTTATATCCACGGAAAGGTAACGAGAAGCCCTACGCTTCAACTCGTCGCAGCCCCGAGACTTCCTCATGCCTGTTTTGCAGCCCACGGATCCCTAAATCACAGACGATCCAGAATAGGATGTTACAGTACGTACCCACACCCCTTTTAAGGAATGCTTAGTTATCCTTCCCAACCGATGTGGGACCAGGTCCAACCCAACTTAACCCCCCCCCCCAATTATAGGGTTTGACATCCATGTCGAACGCATTGACCTGTGTCCTAGCTCTGATACTGTGACATCCCCATTTTTACGGCCAGAAAAGACAAATTTCGTTTATGCTTTTATAATAAAATCAGAGTAATCTATCAAAGAAAAGTGTTGCGGAATTTGTTCCCAAAAAGAACATGATAAAAATTTATCAGAGCATTTCTTAAATAAATGTATTTTTCATTACATTACAAAACTCGGGATGTCATCGTCAATACAGATCAATAGCATAAACAAAACATCATAAGCCACAAGACAAAATTGGCCTCAAAACAATATAGGTCTTACAACATTTATTTATTTTATACTGGCCTAAAAATCCGTAATCTCTCGTCAGATCATCCAACTATGCTTTTGCCACTACCTGCAATACGAGAAACTGAGTGGGTTAGGCTGGGGGAGCCTGGTGAGCATATAGGGTTTTCAACCCACAATAATAAGTTCATTATTTATTTTCATCAAATCATCAACACGATTACCCGTTCCCGATATCCTCACTTTACGTCCCTAAGCATCTATTTTAAGGAACCTAGACTAAGGATTTTTTCTTCGGGGTGACAACACTGCTCAGGGGATTCCTCATCAATACATGTCAAATAAGGCAACCATGGGGGCAACACTGCTCAGGGGATTCCTCAGCAATACACTGCTCAGGTGACAACACTAGATCATCGTAAACATCAAGGCCTCTCATCATTTTATCACACATCTACTATTTCATCTACCCATGTTCTACCCAACATATTTGTAGATATAAAATACATACATATTTTAAATCTGAAGGAAAGGCTTAGATCTGGAAACAAAATACATATAGAGTTTAGATCTGAAGAAAAGGCTCGGATCTGAAAACAAAATACATCTACAGTTTACATCTGAAGAAAAGGCTCAGATCTGAAAACAAATTACGTCTACAGTTTAGATCCGAAGAAAAAAAAAACAATTTAGATCTTTCATCCAGATCAGATCTCAAAGTATAAAATACATATATAGTTTAGATCTGAAGAAAAAGTTTAGATCTGAAAGAAAGAGGTTCAAATCTTTCATCCATCATACATCTCAAGTAAACAGATAGTATATATACACATAGCACGTAATTTATATAAAATACTTTATATCTATGTGTAAGATGAAAGTGACTATACACTCACTTGATAAGGAGTGATTCGAACAACACTTCTCTTCTTAAAATAACCTTCTTTAACGAAACCGGGAAGTTTGCATGAAAACCAAGCTCCGCGCGGGCAGAGTTTCAAACCGAAAAACAGTTTTTCTCTGAGACTTCTGGCTCTCCGAGGCTTTCTTCTAGAGCTAGAAAGGTTTCCTTGGCTTTGGGGGGGGGGGGGGGTTTGGGATAGGCTAGAGAGAGAGAGAGTAGAGTGAGAAAGAGAACATGAATTTGTGAAGAAAAGAGGTTGCCCTCGGTCCCCTTTTATAGTCCGAGGCCTCGGAGTATGTTGGGCATAAATCCGAGGTACGCTGGGCATAAGGCGAGTTTGTACGAAACGTGTCGCAAGGCTGCTGGATCATCGTGGCTCAATGTGGACCGAGGAAAAATTCAAACCGCGGGGCGTACTGTGGTACGTAGGGCTACCCCTCGCACCAGGTTCGAGATTTCCCACCCCGACTTCAAAAATTCATATCTTTTGCATACAAGCTCCATTTTCGACGTTCTTTATATCCACGCGTAGGCGGGACCGTACTCTACGACTTTCGTGTAGACTTTGTTGGCTAGTTCTCTACCGATTTTAAATTTATATTCTTTAACAGACCGGGACAATAAAGCCTGTTAAAATTTCATAACTTCTTCATCCGACGTCCGTTTTTGTCTGTCTTTTTACCGTTGCGCTACTATTGACGAGATCTTCGATTCTCGTTTAGGTTGTGTCGGCCAAAAATCGACCGATCTAATATTCGAACTTTGAGATGTGCACTGCTGATCCGAAACATAGAAAAATCATAACTTCCTCATACGAAGTCAGATTTGGGCGTTCTTTTTATGCACGCTCTCGGTTTAATGAAAACTACAAATTTCGTTCAGATTGCTAGGGCAAAAATGTTCTCTATCATAAATTCACTATTTACGTCACGCATTGTCGTGCCGGTACTGTCACGAAACTT
The DNA here is from genome assembly GCF_052849685.1 of Lactuca virosa. Lineage (NCBI taxonomy): Eukaryota > Viridiplantae > Streptophyta > Magnoliopsida > Asterales > Asteraceae > Lactuca > Lactuca virosa. The sequence goes on along the minus strand of NC_136429.1, from coordinate 363,773,659 downwards.
CGACAGGCCATAACTTCTTCGTTATAACTCGGATTTCGGCGTTCTTTATATCTCTGGAATCCTTGTCACGACCATTACAACTTTCTTCATAGATATCGGGTTTATCTAACATTTTATTTTTGATGCTTATTTTTATCCTTTTATTATTATATTATTATAAACAAGTAATAAGCACACAAAATCACATAATTCACATAATATTCAAGTAATTCATCTTTATTACTTCGAAACAAGTTACAATGGTTGACCTAGACTATTACATCATCATTAGTGCTTAGTACAGAAACATGGGCGTTAGAATTCTCCCCCCCCCCCCTTAGGATGATTCCGTCCCGGAATCACGCATCATCACACAAATGCGGATAGCGACTCATTATGTCACTCTCCGTTTCCCAGGTGAGATTTGGCCCATTCGAATGTTTCCATCGCACAAGCACTAAGTCGACCATCTTGCGTCGCAACTTCTTCGTCTTACGGTCAACAATCGCCTCGAGCTCTTCGATTAGCCTCTTATTCTTATCCATCCTTAACTCTGAAATTGGAATTATGTCGGGAACTTCTCCCGTGAACTTCCTCAGATAACACACATGGAATGTGTTATGGATACCATCTAGTTCTTCTAGTACTTCTAGCTTGTAATCTTAGTTCCCAATCCTTTGAAGAACTTTGAACGGTCCAATGAACCTCGGACTCAACTTTCCTCTTTTCTCGAATCTTATAAGTCCCTTCCATGGTGAGACTTTAAGCAAAACCGAATCTCCAACTTCGAATGTCACCGGTCGTCTCTTCTTGTCAGCATTGCTCTTTTGACAATCCTGAGCTGCTAACATCCTTTCCCTGATTACTTTCATCTTTTCAGCAGTCTGATGGACTATCTCGGGGCCCATAAACTGCTTTTCTCTGGCTTCAAGCCAACAAGACGGCGTACGACACTTTTGTCCATATAAGGCTTGATAAGGTGCCATCTTGATGCTTGAATGATAACTATTGTTGTAGGAAAATTCTACCATAGGTAAATGCTCATCCCAGTTATCTTGAAATTCCAGGGTACATGCTCTCAGCATATCTTCAAGTGTTTGTATCGTTCTTTTGCTCTGACTTTCAGTCTGCGGATGGTAAGCTTTACTTAAACACAATTTTGTACCCAATTCCTCTTGTAGGCTCCTCCAAAACCTTGACGTGAAACGACTATAACGGTCTGATACTATCGTTAAAGGAACACCATGAAGTCTTACTACTTCCTTCACATAAGCATTTGCAAGCTTATCCATAGACCACCTCTCATTAGCTGCTAGGAAGTGTGCACTCTTAGTGAACCGATCAACGACCACCCAAATCATGTCGTGACCGTCCTTTGTTCTGGGCAGCTTAGTGACGAAATCCATGGTAATGTCTTCCCATTTGCCCATGGGTGCAGTTAAAGGTTCCAAACTCCCATATGGTTTATGATGTTGTGCCTTAACTCTTGCACATGTCACACACTCGGCCACATACTTCGCAACATCGAGCTTCATCGTCGGCCACCAGTAGTAGGGTTTCAGATCCCTATATATTTTTGTGCTGCCGGGATGAATCGAGTACATGGTCTTGTCAGCTTCTTCCATCAGGAGATCTCTTATTCCTCCCATCTTAGGTACCCAAATCCTATCTTGGAACACCTTCAATCCTTGATTATTCGTACCAAAGACCAGCGTTTTGCCCAAACGCTCTTCCTTTCGGTCATTCTTTTCTGAAGCTTCTTCCTGAGCTTTCTTGATGCTTTCCACAATCATTGAGACAACTTCAATTCTTAATGCTCTTGGCCTTTTCCTTTCAAGGCTCACATTTCGGCTCAAAGCATCACCTACGACATTCGCTTTACCAGGGTGGTAAAGTATCTTAAAATCGTAATCCTTAAGCAACTCTAGCCAGCGTCGTTGTCTCATGTTCGATTCCTTCTGATTAAATAGATACTGAAGACTTTTATGATCAGTAAAAAGTTTGCACTTTGTGCCGTAAAGATAATGCCTCCATATCTTTAGTGAAAATACTACTGCTGCCAACTCCACACCATGAGTGGGGTAGTTGTTTTCGTGTTCTTTTAATTGTCTCGATGTGTATCCTATCGCCTTATCCCTTTGGGTCAGAACGCAACCTAACCCAACTCCAGATGCATCGCTATAAACTGCGAAGTCTTCAACTCCCTCGGGTAGAGAAAGAATCGGTGCTTCACACAACTTCTTCTTTAGCTTCTTGAATGCTTCTTCGTGTTTCTCGTTCCAAGTATAAGTAGCTCTTTTATGGGTCAAAGCTGTCAATGGAGCGGCTATCGAAGAAAGCCTTGGATAAACCTTCGGTAATATCAAGCTAATCCTAGAAAGCTTTGGATCTCCGTAGGACTCTTTGGTCGTTCCCAATTCATCACAGCTTCAATCTTTGCTGGTCAACCATGATCCCTTCTTGGTTGACCACATGACCTAAGAATTGGACTTCTCGAATCCAAAAATCGCATTTGGAGAACTTTGCGTACAACTTCTCCTTCTTCAGAACTTCGAACACTTCTCGCAGGTGCTTGCCATGCTCATGTTGGCTCTTTGAGTAAACCGGAATGTCATCTATGAACACTATTACGGATTTATCGAGGAACGGTTTACAAACCTTGTTCATCAAATCCATGAAGGCTGCTGGAGGATTGGTGAGTCCAAATGACATAACCAAGAACTCGTAGTGTCAATATCTTGTTCTGAATGTGGTTTTGTCAATATCCTGCTCTCTCACGTTCAGTTGATGGTAACCTGACCTAAAGATCGATCTTGGAGAAACAGCTCGAACCTTGCAGCTGATCAAAAAGGTCATCAATCCTTGGCAATGGGTACTTGTTATTTATTGTTGCCTTGTTCAGCTCTCTGTAATCTATGCACATTCTCATGCTTCCATCTTTCTTCTTCACGAATAACATCGGAGCTTCCCAGGGTGATGAACTAGGTTTAATGAAACCATTGTCCAACAACTCCTGAAGTTGCGTCATAAGCTCCTTCATCTCCATCGGTGCTAATCGGTATGGTGCTTTTTCTATTGGGGTCATTCCTGGTAACAAGTCTATTCGGAACTCCACTTGTCTATTAGGGGGCAATCCAGGAAGATCTTTGGGAAAGACTTCCGGATAGTCACACACCACTGGTATATTTTTCATCTCCTTCTTTTCTTTCTTATCATCGATCACAAATCCCAAGTATGATGTGCATCCTTTGGACAAACATTTTATGGCTTTCGTTAGGGAAATGATTCCAGAATTCACTCTACGTTTGTCCCCGTAGACCACAAATGATTGTTTCACAGGCGGTTTCACTCTTACTATCTTCTTCTTGCACAGTATCTCGGCATTGTTGGCGCCTATCCAATCCATTCCTAATATGATATCGAAACCATTCAACTCAATAGGTAACAGCTTCTCGTGGAATTTGTTTCCGTTCAAGTCGATGACGATATTCCTAATGCAATCGCTAACATGTATGAATTTTCCACTGGAAACTTCTACAACTAGAGCATCATCAAGTTTTTCTATAGGCAATGCAAGTATTCCACCAAATTTATCTGATATAAAGGAGTAATTTGCTCCAGAATCAAACAATCTATTGGCAGGCAATCCATTTAAAAGAAAGGTACCGGAAGCGACGTCCGTTGCTTCCTTCGCGGCATCCAAGGTCATCTGGAAAGCTCTGGCTTTTGGCTTCGGTGGGACATTGGGCCTTGCTGCCTCCTTCTTCTTCGGGCAATCCTTAGCAATGTGCCCTTCTTTATTGCATCTATAGCACACCCTCTTGTTGGATTGACATTCGTTGGCGTAATTCCCTGTCCTTCCACATTTGTAGCAAGTAACCTCCTCGCTACATTTCCCCGAGTGTTTCTTTTTACACTTCTCGCACCACTTTGCTTCGTTTCCTCCTCCTCCAGATTTCTTTGAACCAGACTTGTTCTTCTTGTTAGATTTTGACGACCCATAAAACTTCCTCTTTTCGCCAACCTCAACCTTGATGGCGGCTCATCCCTTGATCATCTCCTCAACATACTTGGCAGCCCAGATAGCTGCTTCCAGAGTAGGTGCTTGGCGGACTGGCACAGCGTACTCCCATGGAAGTCCCTTTGCATACTTATAAACTTTTGTCAGCTCATCTGGAACGATGCACAAAGCAAACTCCATTTTGTCGGTGAAGGCATTAGTGTATTCATTAATGGACATACTTCCCTTTTTCAATCTCATGAATTGGTTCTCTAGCTCAAGCAGATTATGGGCCGAGCGGTATCTCCGCTTAAAATGTACCAAGAACTCTGCTCAAGTCAGCAGTAGGGGCTAATTGGGGCTTAGGGTCTTCCCCAGGGTGTTCCACCAGCGAAAAGTGCCACCTCTGAACTGATGTACTGCAAATATGGTCTATAGCTTGCCTTTTGTGACAACCCGAAATTTCTATTCTGTACAACCATTCAATTCAATAGAAGTCAGAACAGTTTCTGCTAACTTTCAAGCTTTTTGGAATAAGTTTGAGTGTTTTAAAGTTAGTGCTTCAGGAGATAATAGGAGAGAGGATGCCTTAGGGTTTATTGTGCATCAATAAAGTTCCAAAAACTCCAAGAGTTTGGAGTTTACGGCCCAAATGGTATTAGGGTTGTAAACCCTAATGACTATATAAGTGACACTTAGTTTATTTTTAACTTTTTTTCACACTCCCAAGTCTAGAACCAATTCACTCAAAAGTATCATCCAAAGTTCTTCAAAAATCTTCAAGAAAGTAAGTGTTTTCTTCCTTGTTTAGTTGATATCTACCCTAATCTAGTGATCTTACATGATTTCATCCATGAAATCATTCCATTTGTGTAGATCTTCAAGTGTTCTTAGTTTCACCAAGAACACCAAGAACACACACTAGTGTTCTTGGACTTCTAGCACCTTTTCAAGCTTCTATATAGTAAGAACTCTTAGCTTGGCTTGTTATAAGACTTGTTACACTACTAAAACATCTAGAAATCACAAGGAAACAGTAGATCAAAGGTATTTACGGCCCAAGATGTTCTTGGACCGTAAACCCTAACAAAGGAGCCAAAGTGTGCCCTAGTCCCTCACCAAACCTTGGAAACTAGTCTAGATCCCATCCTTGATGTGCTTAGGACTTAAAACATCAAAAAGACCATAAACCATATGGTTTTACGGCAGTAAACACATGGAGAAGTGGTCCATGGGCCGTAAACTCCATTTAGGAGTGAAATGATGCCACAAACACTTCCTAAGGCTTATACTTGAAGTAGGATGCTTCCTTATGCCTTGAAAAGCTTCAAAACACAAAATGGTAGAAGTGCCATGAGTTTACGGCCGTAATCTCATGGGTTTACGACCGTAAACTCCAAAGGAGTTGGTCACAAAACCATAAACTCCAATAGAGGGTCCCCTTGAACCCTAAACTCAATAGCCAAGTCTTACAACCCTTAGATGCAATCCTTAGGACTTATAGCACTTAAAGCAAGTGTTTTACATGTCTTAGGATGTCTTAACCTGGTTAATTAGTTGTTTTATAACTAATTGGATACATATATGTGTCTTTATATGTTAACTAGGATCCTTGTGTGTGCTCAAGTCTTCACTTGACACTTAGCATCCTATATCAATCCGTTCATCCAAACCACTCACTAAAGGTGAGTTCATACCCCTTAATTAACCTTTTAAATGTTTTTAAATGCTTTTATGGGGGGAATACAAGTTAAATTCTTATAGTCATTATATCAATCACATGTGATTAATGATTACTAAACAAGTGGATTTCTTACTTTTCAAACTGTTTTACAAACCCTTTTACATATCAAATACTTTTATCAAACTCTTTTACATGTCAATTCCTTTTAGTAAATCCTTTTCATGTCAATTACTTTTACTTAAACTCTTTTACACTTATATTCTATTAAATGTATATCTTTATAGATATAGTTATATAAGTAGGATTGAAAGGACTTAGGACTGATAACTCACCTTACTTCCTGTTCCTCGTTTGGTTGTGGACTTAGGGTATTGGTTATTTGTCCGAAGGTCGTTTGAATCCTAGTTATATATTATGTATATGTATATAGATATAAAGGTTCTTTCTTTCTTTCAGTTCAATACCTTTGGGTCGCAAAGGTATACATACATGTTTATACATTCAAATCATATTACTAGTAAGCTACTATAGGTGTAGTTTAGGGAGATACTAATACTATTAATAGAACAATGAAACATACAATGAGTCAGTTCATACATGAGTCATAACTTATAGTGAAGAGAAACAAACATAATACATAGTGATGAGAAACAAACATAATACATAGTGATGAGAAACAAACATAATACATAGTGATGAGAAGCAAACATAATACATAAGTGATGAGAAACAAACATAATACATAGTGATGAGAAACAAACAATACATTACCGAGAGAACATACATACAGGCTAGACAGAGAAAGAACACACAATACAGCTAGCACATACATTACATATACACTAATACAGTTATGTGAGCCACGTAACGGGGCATGGCACTACCTGCCATGACCGTTTTGTATCCAGAATCTCCTTAAGTGGGGAGCGTATGAGTTTGTGTATAGATCTATACTAGATTGACTATCCTACACCTTGCTGCTCGCTACAGTGGGACTTGCAAGTCTACGGGTGCCAAACGTCATTTCTTACGACGTCTTACATCGTCGTTTTTCTATGAGTCGGTAGCAGGGTACAGGTCGATCACATGGTAGTTTAAATAATAATTGGTTTAAGGTAGTTAGTACAGCAGTAGTTACTTAATACAACACTACAGTACTATTTCATTTTCCCATTACATTAACTTTGTGAACATTCACAAAATGCACTGTAATGTAAAAACTATATTTTTGGTTAATGATAGTCATATTTGGGAAAATACATACTCTTACAAGAGACACACACACAGACACTAGATGCCTTGGTAGAAGGCTACTTTTAGTAGGAAACATAGGGTTTTCTAGGAGAGTTCAAAACGTCTTACAAAACATCTTACAAATACTTTCGTACAAATACAGACACTAATATACTTATGAACTCACCAGCTTTAAAGCTGATACTCGCTTTCAAAATAACTTGTATTCTCAGGTCACTAGTAGACAGGTACCGGAGCCAAGTTTTGAGAAGATGGAGCTCGTTCAAGACTCATCTTTCATTTTGAATAATATTTTGGTGTCTATTAAATTTGGCAAGACATACTTGTATTAAAATTATATTATTAATGCAATGGATGATGTTGTTGCTTGTTTACTACTATTCATTGTTGTGATACTGTACATGACGTCCTCCGCCCCAGAACATTTCTGCCGTTCTTGGTTTTGGGGTGTGACAGATTGGTATCAGAGCATTGTTTATAGTGAATTGAGTATATCAACCCATAAAGGATATACAAACTATAAATACAATAGGGATTAAAATACTCTGATAAAGAGTTTATACTTTTAAATAATAAAATATTTAATTAAGTATACATGCCTGCATTCATACAAAAATCAGTGTCACTAGGACAGAACAAAAGTATTACGATTGTTGGGCAGCACAAGTAGACTTAGAGACATATAGTCAAAACTGGGAAGATATAGCCTGATCAACTATATTATCCGAGGGTTGACTAGCATGTGCCTAAGTGTGGTTGTGAGGTTGCAACAAGTCTAAAAACTTACCCACAATACCACAATGAGAGCAATATAACATAAACCTAAAATACTATAGGAGTATTTTGTGTGTTACTATAAACTACTTATGTGCTAGATTCTTATATCCCTTTTCTCGCGTAGATAACATGGTTGGATTCCATCCCCATGACAACTTGTACTTCCCTAACCAAGGTACTGATGGAGGGTTTGAAGTAGAGCCAGAAAATGATCACCCAATCCCTATGGATGGTCACCAGGCTGAAGGCTTTGCAGATGGTTCTGACTCCGAGCCTGAAGTTGAGAACCTACCCCGATGGCTCTTGTCCCAAATCCTAACCCTCGTCCGGCTTTTCAAGGCCCGACGCCTCCGTGGGTGGAAAGCTTGGAAACATGGAGCCAAGGGCAAGATCAGCCCATGCCATTTAATGGAGACCGAAGGTTTTATGACCTAAGCGAAGGGGGCTCAGCAGACAGTGTCTTGCCAATCCTGGTCCGCAGAGTGGCCCGAAATGAGATTCAAGGCAGGACAGCTCTCCATCAAATCACGGAAGTTGTCACCAATTCGATAATGCATACCCTCCGCACCATTTGTCTGGAAGATGCTCATGACAGATCTAGAGTAGACCATGAGACCCTGCAGCAAGAGCTAGCTGAAACTCGAGCTGAAGTCATAGAACTCCGAGTACGCCAAAGGGTGTACGAAAGATACTTACTTGATATGGGGCGTCAGCTGGCTGAACTGAGGGTTCACCCAGGGGATAATCATCCCCAGTAGGAGATATTCTACCTTTCTCTCCCAGGTAGAAAGAATAGTCTTCCTATCTATGCTCCAAGTAGCACTTTTCTATGTAACTAACTTTGTACTGTAAGGGCTTTCTAGTTAGGCCAGTATGCCGTCAAAACTTTTGTTACTTCGCATAAGATGTAAGACCTACTCCAAGGTCATTTTTCCCAAGCATATTACATCTTAAATATCAATGATTTTGAAAGTCGGCAAATTTTTATGCCAATCATCGTTCAAATACTTCCGTTTTACTGTCATTAGTATTCTATCTGAAACGTACTCTAGTCAAATTATTGAGCTATGGTAATTTAGCTCAGAGATCACTTCCAATCCTTGTCAAAGGTTGGATAGCAATCGTCTTATAACCATTCTATGAACTTACTTCTACTCGTTACTACGACTGCATCATAGGGATGTAGGTCAAAACCCCCGAGAACTTGCTCCTACTCTTTATATGAATAGTCGAAATGCATCTAGGTTCAACCATAATCACTCACGAACTCATTTTCCTTTCCATAACAGAATCATGTCGTCACGCAGAAATAACAAGCCGAGCAACGAAACCCCTATCCTTCACATCGACGCCGCTACTTTCCAAGCCGCGGTATCAGCTACCATGGCAGCTGTCCTTACAAACCTCAGCGCTAACAACGCAAGCAAGGCTGACAAAGGGGTGGACGAATCCAATCGTTGTATCAATCCAGGAAACCAACAAATGATAACAGTCACAGTCTTGCAATGCAGTAAAACCGAGAAAAGAAAACGAAAGCGCCAAGCCCAAAAGAAGCGCAAGCGATCCCAAAGACTTGCCATACAACAGCAACAAGTGTCAACCCCTGCCATCCCAGTATCGATCAGACCATACGAGGGAAAGCTTCCAAAGTGTGACAAGTGTATCTTTCATCATAATGGGGCTTGCCATGAAATGAAATGTTGCAATTGCCACAAAAGAGGGCACCATGCTCATAACTGTGGAGCACCGGCACGACCCATCACTCCAGTCCCTGACATCGGAGTCAGCCAGGCTTGCTATAGTGGCGGTAAAATTAGACCCCTTAAGAGGAATTGTTCGAAAGGGAGGAGCAGCGAAAGCAACCGTGTCCACATAACTCTGACCCGACACATCACTCCCACCACCAATGCAGGTGCAAGCCAGATCTGTCACCTATGTGGTGAGATAGGACACCTCGAGGATTGTCCAATAACAAAGAACTCCGGTGCAGACGGGAAGATACTAAGGATCACATCCACAGGAGAGACTACTCCGGACCCACGTTGAAATACTAGAGCGTTTCGTAATAGTAGACTTATAAACTGTTAAAAACTAGTGCAACTTGAGTCTTATCTTTTTGGCGAGACCCTGTCAGTCAAGGGACTCTCGTGTTGCGTATACTTGCTTTTGTAGTATACCCTGTTCGCAGCAGTAGTCTTATAGATAAATCTAAAATACTCAAACTCTATAGAAGTTGCACTGTGATGTTTTGAAACACTTTTATTATCCAGTCTAACGCCTTTTATTTCGAGTAGTCCGACATTAACGTTTAACTTGAGTAAATTCGATCCTCGCAATGCCAGTTTCATGCATAGATTCTGTTCTCCGAAATCGCCTTTCTAGCGAAGCCATCATTCCAGAACTCCGAGGTACTCATGCAGAGAGTACCTTATGTCTCGTATCCTTCCCGAAGACACTTCAGCAAAACTCCCTGGAGTACCACTCGTACAGTACGTCAAGTTCAACCCGAAGACCCATACGGTTGATCTATCGCTGAAGAAGGTATACGCAAGGGTGGTATATAATCAAGGTTCTACAGGCTTAGAATTGGTAATTCCGCTTCAACTTATTTTCCTTGTTTGGATGTGGGCTTGAAGAAGATTTATTTATTCGACTGCGTTTTCAGTCTTAATTATATACGACTCGTATACACGAAACTGTGATTGATGAACCAAATATGACTTTTGATATGAACTTTAGGACGGAGACTGCCCAAGACTACGAGTGATGGTACTGCCATGCGGATAAACTTAGAATCCAATCAAATGCCCTTCTCACCGATCGAGTTAATAGATCCAGATAGAACAGAAAACTCCCAGGATTACCTCCGCAACGTCAAGTCGAGTTCAAAATCGACTTAGTCCCAGGGGCTACCCCAGTAGACAAATCGCCCTATCGACTAAAACCTGCAGAGATGAAAGGACTGTCCTGTAAACTTAACGAACTGCTCAGCAAGGGCTTTATAAGACCAAGCTTCTCACCCTGGGGAGCTCCAGTCTTATTCGTCAAGAGGACAGCCTTCCGAACTCGTTACGGACGCAACGGGTTTGTAGTAGTACCATTCAGATTAACTAATGCGCCCGAAGTATTCATGAAGTTAATGAATAGGGTATGCCATCCTTACTTGGATCATTAGTCATCGTCTTCTTAGATGACACACTTATCTACTCTCGTAGTAAGGAAGAGCATAGTAAGCATCTACGTCAGGATCTGATAAGATATATATATAGGTCTTAAAAAGCTATACTGGTGGCCTATCATAAAAGCAGAGATACTACCTTCGTGAGTAAATGTCCTACTTGCGTCAAGGTCGAGGTCGAATACCAAAAACCCTCAGGACTACTACAACACCCGGAGATACCGGAATGGAAGTGAGAGCGGACCACTATGGATTTCATAACCAAGTTGCCCAAGACAACGGGTGGACTTGATACCATATGGGTCATCGTCGATAGATTGACCAAGTCCACACACTTCCTGCCTACCAAAGAAGCAGACAAGATGGAGAAGCTTATAAGAACTTAACTTACCGCGCGAGCTCAGTAACGTACATTCTACTTTCCACGTCTCGAACTTGAAAAAGTGTCCGTCCGATGAGACTCTTGTAATCCCACTCGACGAGATCGAGATCAACGAGAGCCTCAACTCCATGGAAGAACCTGTAGAGATCATGGACCGGGAGGTCAAGCAAACGAAACAAAGTCGTATCCCGATAGTGAAGGTTCGCTGGAACGGCAAGCGAGGACCAAAAATCACTTGGGAGCGAGAGGATCAGATGAAACTGAAATATCCTCGTCTTCTTACTTAGTTATTTGTAACTACTAATTTGCTTAAATTCTAATTTCAGGACGAAATTCCTTCTAACGGGGGGATGATGTGACAACCCGAAATTTCTATTCTGTACAACCATTCAATTCAATAGAAGTCAGAACAGTTTCTGCTAACTTTCAAGCTTTTTGGAATAAGTTTGAGTGTTTTAAAGTTAGTGCTTCAGGAGATAACAGGAGAGAGGATGCCTTAGGGTTTATTGTGCATCAATAAAGTTCCAAAAACTCCAAGAGTTTGGAGTTTACGGCCCAAATGGTATTAGGGTCGTAAACCCTAATGACTATATAAGTGACATTTAGTTTATTTTTAACTTTTTTTCACACTCCCAAGTCTAGAACCAATTCTCTCTCAAGTATCATCCAAAGTTCTTCAAAAATCTTCAAGAAAGTAAGTGTTTTCTTCCTTGTTTAGTTGATATCTACCCTAATCTAGTGATCTTACATGATTTCATCCATGAAACCATTCCATTTGTGTAGATCTTCAAGTGTTCTTAGTTTCACCAAGAACACCAAGAACACACACTAGTGTTCTTGGACTTCTAGCACCTTTTCAAGCTTCTACATAGTAAGAACTCTTAGCTTGGCTTGTTATAAGACTTGTTACACTTCTAAAACATCTAGAAATCACAAGGAAACACTAGATCAAAGGTGTTTACGGCCCAAGATGTTCTTGGACCGTAAACCCTAACAAAGGAGCCAAAGTGTGCCCTAGTCCCTCACCAAACCTTGGAAACTAGTCTAGATCCCATCCTTGATGTGCTTAGGACTTAAAAAATCAAAAATACCATAAACCATATGGGTTTACGGCCGTAAACACATGGAGAAGTGGTCCATGGGCCGTAAACTCCATTTAGGAGTGAAATGATGCCACAAACACTTCCTAAGGCTTATACTTGAAGTAGGATGCTTCCTTATGCCTTGAAAAGCTTCAAAACACAAAATGGTAGAAGTGCCATGAGTTTACGGCCGTAATCTCATGGGTTTACGACCGTAAACTCCAAAGGAGTTAGTCACAAAACCATAAACTCCAATAGAGGGTCCCCTTGAACCCTAAACTCAATAGCCAAGTCCTACAACCCTTAGATGCAATCCTTAGGACTTATAGCACTTAAATCAAGTGTTTTACATGTCTTAGGATGTCTTAACCTGGTTAATTAGTTGTTTTATAACTAACTGGATACATATATCTGTCTTTATATGTTAACTAGGATCCTTGTGTGTGCTCAAGTCTTCACTTGACACTTTGCATCCTATATCAATCCGTTCATCCAAACCACTCACTACAGGTGAGTTCATACCCCTTAATTAACCTTTTAAATGTTTTTAAATGATTTTATGGGGGGGGGGGGATACAAGTTAAATTCTTATAGTCATTATATCAATCACATTTGATTAATGATTACTAAACAAGTGGATTTCTTACTTTTCAAACTGTTTTACAAACCCTTTTACATATCAAATACTTTTATCAAACTCTTTTACATGTCAATTCCTTTTAGTAAATCCTTTTCATGTCAATTACTTTTACTTAAACTCTTTTACACTTATATTCTGTTAAATTTATATCTTTATAGATATAGTTATATAAGTAGGATTGAAAGGACTTAGGACTGATAACTCAACTTACTTCCTGTTCCTCGTTTGGTTGTGGACTTAGGGTATTGGTTATTTGTCCGAAGATCGTTTCAATCCTATTTATATATTATGTATACGTATATAGATATAAAGGTTCTTTCTTTCTTTCAGTTCAATACCTTTGGGTAGCAAAGGTATACATACATGTTTATACATTCAAATCATATTACTAGTAAGCTACTATAGGTGTAGTTTAGGGAGATACTAATACTATTACTAGAACAATGAAACATATAATGAGTCAGTTCATACATGAGTCATAACTTATAGTGATGAGAAACAAACATAATACATAGTGATGAGAAACAAACATAATACATAGTGATGAGAAGCAAACATAATACATAAGTGATGAGAAACAAAAATAATAAATAGTGATGAGAAACAAACAATACATTACCGAGAGAACATACATACAGGCTAGACAGAGAAAGAAAACACAATACAGCTAGCACATACATTACATATACATTAATACAGTTATGTGAGCCACGTAACGGGGCATGGCACTACCTTCCATGACCGTTTTGTATCCAGAATCTCCTTAAGCAGGGAGCGTATGAGTTTGTGTATAGATCTATACTGGATTGACTATCCTACACCTTGCTGCTCGCTACAGTGGGACTTGCAAGTCTACGGGTGCCAAACGTCATTTCTTACAACGTCTTACATCGTCGTTTTTCTATGAGTCGGTAGCAGGGTACAGGCCGATCACATGGTACTTTAAATAATAATTGGTTTAAGGTAGTTAGTACAGCAGTAGTTACTTAATACAACACTACAGTACTATTTCATTTTCCCATTACATTCACTTTGTGAACATTCACACAATGCACTGTAATGTAAAAACTATATTTTTGGTTAATGATAGTCAGATTTGGGAAAATACATACTCTTACAAGAGACACACACACACAGACACTAGATGCCTTGGTAGAAGGCTACTTTTAGTAGGAAACATAGGGTTTCTAGGAGAGTTCAAAACGTCTTACAAAACATCTTACAAAACATCTTACAAATACTTTCGTACAAATACAGACACTAATATACTTATGAACTCACCAACTTTAAAGTTGATACTCGCTTTCAAAATAAGTTGTATTCTCAGGTCACTAGTAGACAGGTACCGGAGCCAAGTTTTGAGAAGATGGAGCTCGTTCAAGACTCATCTTTCATTTTGAATTATATTTTGGTGTCTATTAAATTTGGCAAGACATACTTGTATTAAAATTTTATTATTAATGTAATGGATGATGTTGTTGCTTGTTTACTACTATTCATTGTTGTGATACTGTACATGACGTCCTCCGCCCCAGAACGTTTCCGCTGTTCTTGGTTTTGGGGTGTTACACCTTTGCAACCATATGTTATAAAGGCAAACTCCATCTCCGAAATCCAGTCCATGACTCCAATTGGATCCTCCTTCCCCGTGAAAGTTGATGGCTTGCAAGTTGTGAAGTCCTTATACTTGCATTCGTTCTTCTCGACTCCTTCATCATGGTTGTTCCTCTTGATCACTAGGGATTCCACTTGACTGAAGTGCGGCTATTATTCCCTTCCTCAGACTCTACGCCATTCAGTTCTGGTTGTTCAACATGCATTGAAGGTTCATCCCTGTTATTCAACCATATTTGTCTCATTTTGTCCCTCTATTCGGTCATCATAGCCCGAATCATGGCTTGTACTCCAGCCATTGTGACTGGCTCAGGTGCAGCTTCTACTATCAGCACCTGCTCAATCACTTGGGGTTGAGGTCGCTGATTCCTGTTTCCATTTGCATTTCCAGCTCCACTTCAGGTTCTTTCCATTTCGATCTATACACCAAATTAGTTGAATTTAGATCTTTATTCACGATAGACATTTAAATTGTCCTTATCACTCTGAGACGTTACATGCTAGTTCTAATATCATAATCGAACGCTTAGAATCCTGAACACATAAGGTTTCCAGATCCGGTCGGCAACAGACCATAGATCCGAACAAATAATAACATATACGGAAACATATAGCATTTAGCACATAAAAGCATTTTAGGCATATTTCCTAAAATAAACTAGTGCTCGTGTCTAAAATATGGAAGACACTCATCTCACGATCATCGCTTAGCATTCTATGTTTAAGTCTAGAAATCCTACAAATTCCTAGTTCGCTTAAACTAATGCTCTGATACCAACTGTGACATCCCCATTTTATGGCCAGAAAAGACCGATTTCGTTTATGCTTTTATAATAAAATCAGAGTAATCTTTCAAAAAAAAGTGTTGCGGAATTTGTTCCCAAAACAAAACATGATAAAAATTTATCAAAGTATTTCTTAAAGAAATGTATTTTTCATTACATTACAAAACTCGGGACGTCATCGTCAATACAGATCAATAGCATAAACAAAACATCATAGGCCACAAGACAAAATTGGCCTCAAAACAATATAGACCTTACAACATTTATTTATTTTATACTGGCCTATAAATTCGTAATCTCTTGTCAGATCATCCAACTATGCTTTTGCCACTACCTGTAATACAAGAAACTGAGTGGGTCAGGCTGGGGAGCCTGTTGAGCATATAGGGTTTTCAACCCATAATAATAAGTTCATTATTTATTTTCATCAAATCATCAACCCGATTACCCGTTCCCGTTATCCTCACTTTACATCCCTAAGCATCTATTTTAAGGGACCTAGCCTAAGGATTTTTTCTTTGGGGTGACAACATTGCTCAGGGGATTCCTCAGCAATACATGTCAAATAAGGCAACCATGGGGGAATGGAGTACATCTTCAAAAACACCAAAAGGTTGCGAGCCTGATAGCGTTCCACTGGACTGCCTAGAATAGTCTGTGGTCGTCATCTATAATCCGCTAGATGACTAGATCATCGTAAACATCAAGGCCTCTCATCATTTTATCACACATCTACTATTTCATGTACCCATGTTCTACCCAACATATTTGTAGATATAAAATACATATATATATTTTAAATATGAAGAAAAGGCTTAGATCTGGAAACAAAATACATCTACAGTTTAGATCTGAAGAAAAGGCTCAGATCTGAAAAGAAAATACATCTACAGTTTAGATCTGAAGAAAAGGCTCAGATCTTAAGACAAGGCAAGTTTGTACGACAGAGAGATTAGAGTGAGAAGAGAAGGTGAATTTGTGAAGAAAAGAGGCTGCCCTCAGTCCCCTTTTATAGGTCGAGGCCTCAAAGTACGCTGGGAGTAAATACGAGGTACGCTGGGCGTAAGGCGAGTTCGTACGACACGCGTCGCAAGGCTGCTGGATCATCGTGGCTCAATGTGGACTGAGGAAAAAGTCAAACCGCGAGGCGTACCCCTCGCACCAGGTTCGAGATTTCCCACTCCGAATTCAAAAATTCATATCTTTCGCATACGAGCACCGTTTTCAACGTTCTTTATATCCACACGTAGGAGGGACCGTACTCTACGACTTTTGTTTAGACTTCGTCCGCTAATTCTTGACCGATTTTAAATTTATATTCTTTAACAGACCGGGACAATAAAGCCTGTTAAAATTTCATAACTTCTTCGTCCGACGTCCGTTTTTGTCTGTCTGTTTACCGTTGTGCTACTATTAACGAGATCTTCGATTCTCGTTTAGGTTGTGTCAGCGAAAAATCGACCGATCTAATATTCGAACTTCGGGATGTGCACTGCTGATCCGAAACTTAGAAAAATCATAACTTCCTCATACGAAGTCAGATTTGGGCGTTCTTTTTATGAACGCTCTCGGTTTAACGAACACTACGACTTTTGTTCAAATTGCTAGGGGTAAAAAGTCCTCTATCGTAAATTTACTATTTATGTCACGCAGTGTCGTGCCGATTCTGTCGCGAAACTTCGACAGGCCATAACTTCTTCGTTATAACTCGGATTTCGGCGTTCTTTATATCTCCGGAATCCTTGTCACGACCACTACAACTTTCTTCATAGATATCGGTTTATCTAAAACTTTATTTTTGACGCTGATTTTTATCCTTTATTTATTATATTATTATAAACAAGTAATAAGCACACAAAAGCACATAATTAACATAATATTCAAGTAATTCATCTTTATTACTTCAAAACGAGTTACAATGGTTGACCTAGACTATTACATCATCATTAGTGCTTAGTCCAGAAACACGGGTGTTATAGATACCATTTCTAACATCCCCCTATGGCATGTATCATAATATTGTCCGCTTTAGGCTCCTGACGCAAAAACTTCCCAGGAGATTACCCATCCCTTAATTGCTCTCGCCCGGACATACTAAACTGCAGAGTTCTTATTGGATCTGCAGCCCTCACGACTTTAAAATGTGTTATATGGTTGTTTATATGGTATACGGTTGATCATATATTTTATGTGGTATAATTATGGTAGAACATTTATGCATGTGTGCGGTTAAAAATGCGATTGAATGATTATGATATATGGTTGTTTCTTAAGTGGTAATTATTTCTCATTCTTATGCTTCATCATAAAATAAATGATTAACTCATTTGGGGTTTGTATGTTTTATATGCAACCTATATGAACTCACTTAGCATGGGCTGACACTTGTGTCTTTTCTATTTTGTTCCTTATGATTGGTGCAGACAGGTTAGAAGTTTGCTCTTGGTGAGAGGGGTTACTTATGGGGTAGTTATGCTAATTAGATGATACGATTTTGGACACGTTTGATTTTTTATCGATTTTGAACATTTACCTTTGTTATGTTTGAAATGGTTTGAAATTATGATTTTGATTTTGAAGTAACGTCGTGATTTGAAAATGTTTTGAATTAAACAACCAAGTATTCCGCTAACGTATTCTGTTAAAAAGTTTTTAAAATAAAAGAAAAAAAATTATGGTAAAAATCACGATGTTACAAGTTGGTATCAGATCCATGTTGTGAGAGAACTGGATACAGATGTCGTTGTTCAGACTCACAGTGTAAACTGACTCAATTAGGTGTTTTAGACTCGTAAGGGTGTGTGCCGAGAGTTATATGTTATATGTTATGTACATGTAGGAATCTTTTTCTTTTCGATACAGGAACATCCTCTCTTCTTTCTCACAGATCATGTAATCGTTAATATCGCTAAACGTTAAAGGAAATGGTTCCATTTCAAAGAACAACAATCGAGGAATAGCAAGTAGTGGTCTGAATTACCAAAAAGGATTGAGACGGGTTTCATTCCCAATGTATCAAGTTGCTTGTGACCCACAAGCTCAGTTATCCCATAACATTTGAAGTTCGACTAGTGTTGCGCGTATCAGAGAAATAGAAGATCATCTTAGAATGATGTTTGGAATGCATGTATTCAACAAGCCTTGCAAGTTATTGGTTTATAGTCAGTCGATGGAAGACCGGGAAGAGAAGCTTTACTTAGTCTACGGGTTCTAGCAGGTTATGGAATTCCGAAAGCGGAATAAGTGTACCAATCTTTAACCTAAACCAGTGAAACAGGAGACTTCGTGGTAATGCTAGAAGCAGTTATATATAGGTGTGAACGTTAGTATCGGCGAAATACTATCATAAGCACAAGATATATAATTAGGACTAGAGGAACCATGAGTAAACTCGAGGACCTACTGGTCGGTACTCAAAGTTGGATGAGTCGTATGCATGGTAGACGTTTTTGTGTTATTGCCTTCTGTGCTTGTTTTGTGCTAGGCTTTGAGATAGCGAAAAGGAATTTCGTTCCATTTTGGGAAACGTTTGATGGGTGATCCATTATGATTGTGGGACATAATATTCCTTTGACTTGATTACAACCAGGATCTACTCGTCTGGTTTTGTCATTGATATGGATTGGATCTCCACCAATTGGCCTCAAATTATTTGCGCTAAAGTGTGTGTGTATTCCGTTTGTCAAGGGAGGATATGTATATGTTTATAGGCAGAAAAATCTAGGGTTTACTCCTATCATTTATGTGTTGAAAGCATGCAAATGTCTAGCGAACATGTGCGAGCTCATTGTAACGTCCCCATTTTCCACCCAAAATTTTCATTTTTATTTATTCAAGTATATCATAGTATACTTACATTATGTAGAAACATGTTGTGAATGCGCATTTATGAATGTGCATGTTTATAGTTGAACCTTACCCTTCTTGCGAATCAATGAAATACCTAAAAAACAATTATAATCAACTAGGTAAGCACGAAGTTTAGTGAGTTCCCCAAAATACCGTATACCACTATATATATATATATATATATATATATATATATATATATATATATATATATATATATATATATATATATATATATATATATATACAAACAATGGCTAACTATCTGCCAATAGTATGTGTATTTTAGACTTACAGCCCAACCATTTCATCTTCAACATGAGTCTATGTGTACTTACGACCTACATGTCATTTCTTCAACACGATATATGTGTACTTATGGCCTACACATTTCATCAACACGGTTCTATGTGTACTTACGACCTAGATGTCATTTCGTCAACATAGGTATATGTGTATTTACGTTCTACATGTTATTTTGTCAACACGTGGGCCTATAGGCTCCCGACCTCTTTTTCGTTCCGCCATCATCGCCTAACTGAATCTAATATCACAACAATTACGCACATAGAGATTACACTTTAGACTCTACTAGTACAGGCATATTTATACTTCCTACTCTACCAGTTTCAAGTATATTTACACTTAAGAACATAGAGATCAAACTATCAACTTTACTCATCTAGTTCTATATCCTAACATACATAGACATATAATGTAATACATATTATAGTGAGATAACTCACCTAGATAATTACTCAGATGATTGACAGCTATCTCGGTGATATCATTGGCGATCTAACTAGCGGGTAACGCACTTAACAAGTATTAACCTATCACTCCAGTCCCTGACATCGGAGTCAGACAGGCTTGCTATAGTGGCGGTAAAATCGGACACCTTAAGAGGAATTGTTCGAAAGGGAGGAGCAGCGAAAGCAACCGTGTCCACATAACTCTGACCCGACACATCACTCCCACCACCAATGCAGGTGCAAGCCAGATATGTCACCTATGTGGTGAGATAGGAAACCTCGAGGAGGATTGTCCAATAACAAAGAACTCCGGTGCAGACGGGAAGATACTAAGGATCACAGCCGCAGGAGAGACTACTCCGGACCCACGTTGAAATACTAGAGCGTTTCGTAATAGTAGACTTATAAACTGTTAAAAACTAGTGCAACTTGAGTCTTATCTTTTTGGCGAGACCATGTCAGTCAAGGGACTCTCGTGTTGCGTATACTTGCTTTTGTAGTATACCCTGTTCGCAGCAGTAGTCTTATAGATAAATCTAAAATACTCAAACTCTATAGAAGTTGCACTGTGATGTTTTGAAACACTTTTATTATCCAGTCTAACGCGTTTTATTTCGAGTAGCCCGACATTAACGTTTAACTTGAGTAAATTCGATCCTCGCAATGCCAGTTTCATGCATAGATTCTGTTCTCCGAAATCGCCTTTCTAGCGAAGCCATCATTCCAGAACTCCGAGGTACTCATGCAGAGAGTACCTTATGTCTCGTATCCTTCCCGAAGATACTTCAGCAAAACTCCCTGGAGTACCACTCGTACAGTACGTCAAGTTCAACCCGAAGACCCATACGGTTGATCTATCGCTGAAGAAGGTATACGCAAGGGTGGTATATAATCAAGGTTCTACAGGCTTAGAATTGGTAATTCCGCTTCAACTTATTTTCCTTGTTTGGATGTGGGCTTGAAGAAGATTTATTTATTCGACTGCGTTTTCAGTCTTAATTATATACGACTCGTATACACGAAACTGTGATTGATGAACCAAATATGACTTTGGATATGAACTTTAGGACGAAGACTGCCCAACACTACGAGTGATGGTACTGCCATGCGGATAAACTTAGAATCCAATCAAATGCCCTTCTCACCGATCGAGTTAATAGATCCAGATAGAACAGAAAAGCCCCAGGATTACCTCTGCAACGTCAAGTCGAGTTCAAAATCGACTTAGTCCCAGGGGCTACCCCAGTAGCCAAATCGCCCTATCGCCTAAAACCTGCAGAGATGCAAGGACTGTCCTGTCAACTTAACGAACTGCTCAGCAAGGGCTTTATAAGACCAAGCTTCTCACCCTGGGAGCTTCAGTCTTATTCGTCAAGATGACAGCCTTCTGAAGTCGTTACGGACGCAACGGGTTTGTAGTAGTACCATTCAGATTGACTAATATGCCCGAAGTATTCATGAAGTTAATGAATAGGGTATGCCATCCTTACTTGGATCAGTAGTCATCGTCTTCTTAGATGACACACTTATCTACTCTCGTAGTAAGGAAGAGCATAGTAAGCATCTACGTCAGGATCAGATAAGATATATATATATATATATATATATATATATATATATATATATATATATATATATATATATATATATATATATATAGGTCTTAAAATGCTATACTGGTGGCCTATCATAAAAGCAGAGATACTACCTTCGTGAGTAACTGTCCTACTTGCGTAAAGGTCAAGGTCGAATACCAGAAACCCTCAGGACTACTACAACACCCGGAGATACCAGAATGGAAGTGAGAGCGGACCACTATGGATTTCATAACCAAGTTGCCCAAGACAACGGGTGGACTTGATACCATATGGGTCATCGTCGATAGATTGACCAAGTCCACACACTTCCTGCCTACCAAAGAAACAGACAAGATGGAGAAGCTTACAAGAACTTAACTTACCGCACGAGCTTAGTAACGTACATTCTACTTTCCACGTCTCGAACTTGAAAAAGTGTCCATCCGATGAGACTCTTGTAATCCCACTCGACGAGATCGAGATCAACGAGAGCCTCAACTCCGTGGAAGAACCTGTAGAGATCATGGACCGGGAGGTCAAGCAAACGAAACAAAGTCGTATCCCGATAGTGAAGGTTCGCTGCAACGCCAAGCGAGGACCAAAATTCACTTGGGAGCGAGAGGATCAGATGAAACTGAAATATCCTCGTCTTCTTACTTAGTTATTTGTAACTACTAATTTGCTTAAATTCTAATTTCAGGACGAAATTCCTTCTAACGGGGGGATGATATGACAACCCGAAATTTCTATTCTGTACAACCATTCAATTCAATAGAAGTCAGAACGGTTTCTGCTAACTTTCAAGCTTTTTTGAATAAGTTTGAGTGTTTTAAAGTTAGTGCTTCAGGAGATAACAGGAGAGAGGATGCCTTAGGGTTTATTGTGCATCAATAAAGTTCCAAAAACTCCAAGAGTTTGGAGTTTACGGCCCAAATGGTATTAGGGCCGTAAACCCTAATGACTATATAAGTGACATTTAGTTTATTTTTAACTTTTTTTCACACTCCCAAGTCTAGAACCAATTCTCTCTCAAGTATCATCCAAAGTTCTTCAAAAATCTTCAAGAAAGTAAGTGTTTTCTTCCTTGTTTAGTTGATATCTACCCTAATCTAGTGATCTTACATGATTTCATCCATGAAATCATTCCATTTGTGTAGATCTTCAAGTGTTCTTAGTTTCACCAAGAACACACACTAGTGTTCTTGGACTTCTAGCACCTTTTCAAGCTTCTACATAGTAAGAACTCTTACCTTGGCTTGTTATAAGACTTGTTACACTTCTAAAACATCTAGAAATCACAAGGAAACACTAGATCAAAGGTGTTTACGGCCCAAGATGTTCTTGGACCGTAAACCCTAACAAAGGAGCCAAAGTGTGCCCTAGTCCCTCACCAAACCTTGGAAACTAGTCTAGATCCCATCCTTGATGTGCTTAGGACTTAAAAAATCAAAAATACCATAAACCATATGGGTTTACGGCCGTAAACACATGGAGAAGTGGTCCATGGGCCGTAAACTCCATTTAGGAGTGAAATGATGCCACAAACACTTCCTAAGGCTTATACTTGAAGTAGGATGCTTCCTTATGCCTTGAAAAGCTTCAAAACACAAAATGGTAGAAGTGCCATGAGTTTACGGCCGTAATCTCATGGGTTTACGACCGTAAACTCCAAAGGAGTTAGTCACAAAACCATAAACTCCAATAGAGGGTCCCCTTGAACCCTAAACTCAATAGCCAAGTCCTACAACCCTTAGATGCAATCCTTAGGACTTATAGCACTTAAATCAAGTGTTTTACATGTCTTAGGATGTCTTAACCTGGTTAATTAGTTGTTTTATAACTAACTGGATACATATATCTGTCTTTATATGTTAACTAGGATCCTTGTGTGTGCTCAAGTCTTCACTTGACACTTTGCATCCTATATCAATCCGTTCATCCAAACCACTCACTACAGGTGAGTTCATACCCCTTAATTAACCTTTTAAATTTTTTTAAATGATTTTATGGGGGGGGGATACAAGTTAAATTCTTATAGTCATTATATCAATCACATGTGATTAATGATTACTAAACAAGTGGATTTCTTACTTTTCAAACTGTTTTACAAACCCTTTTACATATCAAATACTTTTATCAAACTCTTTTACATGTCAATTCCTTTTAGTAAATTGTTTTCATGTCAATTACTTTTACTTAAACTCTTTTACACTTATATTCTGTTAAATTTATATCTTTATAGATATAGTTATATAAGTAGGATTGAAAGGACTTAGGACTGATAACTCACCTTACTTCTTGTTCCTCGTTTGGTTGTGGACTTAGGGTATTGGTTATTTGTCCGAAGGTCGTTTGAATCCTATTTATATATTATGTATATGTATATAGATATAAAGGTTCTTTCTTTCTTTCAGTTCAATACCTTTGGGTGGCAAAGGTATACATACATGTTTATACATTCAAATCATATTACTAGTAAGCTACTATAGGTGTAGTTTAGGGAGATACTAATACTATTACTAGAACAATGAAACATACAATGAGTCAGTTCATACATGAGTCATAACTTATAGTGATGAGAAACAAACATAATACATAGTGATGAGAAACAAACATAATACATAGTGATGAGAAACAAACATAATACATAGTGATGAGAATTAAACATAATACATAAGTGATGAGAAACAAAAATAATACATAGTGATGAGAAACAAACAATACATTACCGAGAGAACATACATAAAGGCTAGACAGAGAAAGAACACACAATACAGCTAGCACATACATTACATATACATTAATACAGTTATGTGAGCCACGTAACGGGGCATGACACTACCTACCATGACCGTTTTGTATCCAGAATCTCCTTAAGTGGGGAGCGTATGAGTTTGTGTATAGATCTATACTGGATTGACTATCCTACACCTTGCTGCTCGCTACAGTGGGACTTGCAAGTCTACGGGTGCCAAACGTCATTTCTTACGACGTCTTACATCGTCATTTTTCTATGAGTCGGTAGCAGGGTACATGCCGATCACATGGTACTTTAAATAATAATTGGTTTAAGGTAGTTAGTACAGCAGTAGTTACTTAATACAACACTACAGTACTATTTCATTTTCCCATTACATTCACTTTGTGAACATTCACACAATGCACTGTAATGTAAAAACTATATTTTTGGTTAATGATAGTCAGATTTGGGAAAATACATACTCTTACAAGAGACACACACACAGACACTAGATGCCTTGGTAGAAGGCTACTTTTAGTAGGAAACATAGGGTTTTCTAGGAGAGTTCAAAACGTCTTACAAAACATCTTACAAATACATTCGTACAAATACAGACACTAATATACTTATGAACTCACCAACTTTAAAGCTGATACTCGCTTTCAAAATAACTTGTATTCTCAGGTCACTAGTAGACAGGTACCGGAGCCAAGTTTTGAGAAGATGGAGCTCGTTCAAGACTCATCTTTCATTTTGAATTATATTTTGGTGTCTATTAAATTTGGCAAGACATACTTGTATTAAAATTATATTATTAATGCAATGGATGATGTTGTTGCTTGTTTACTACTATTCATTGTTGTGATACTGTACATGACGTCCTCCGCCCCAGAACGTTTCCGATGTTCTTGGTTTTGGGGTGTGACACCTTTGCAACCACATGTTATAAAGGCAAACTCCATCTCCGAAATCCAGTCCATGACTCCAATTGGATCCTCCTTCCCCGTAAAAGTTGATGGCTTGGAAGTTGTGAAGTCCTTATACTTGCATTCGTTCCTCTCGACTCCTTCATCATGGTTGTTCCTCCTGATCACTAGGGATTCCACCTGACTGAAGTGCGGCTGTTATTCCCTTCCTCAGACTCTACGCCATTCAGTTCTGGTTGTTCAACATGCATTGAAGGTTCATCCCTGTTATTCAACCATATTTGTCTCATTTTGTCCCTCTGTTTGGCCATCATAGCCCGAATCATGGCTTGTACTCCAGCCATTTTGTCCCTCTGTTCGGCACCTACTCAATCACTTGGGGTTGAGGTCGCTGATTCCTGTTTCCATTTGCATTTCCAGCTCCACTTCAGGTTCTTTCCATTTCGATCTATACACCAAATTAGTTGAATTTAGATCTTTATTCACGATAGACGTTTAAATTGTCCTTATCACTCTGAAACGTTACATCCCTAAGCATCTATTTTAAGGGACCTAGCCTAAGGATTTTTTCTTTGGGGTGACAACATTGCTCAGGGGATTCCTCAGCAATACATGTAAAATAAGGCAACCATGGGGGGATGGAGTACATCTTCAAAAACACCTAAAGGTTGCGAGCCTGATAGCGTTCCACTGGACTGCCTAGAATAGTCTGTGGTCGTCATCTATAATCCGCTAGATGACTAGATCATCGTAAACATCAATGCCTCTCATCATTTTATCACACATATACTATTTCATGTACCCATGTTCTACCCAACATATTTGTGGATATAAAATACATATATATTTTAAATATGAAGAAAAGGCTTAGATCTGGAAACAAAATACATCTACAGTTTAGATCTGAAGAAAAGGCTCAGATCTGAAAACCAAATACATCTACAGTTTAGATCTGAAGAAAAGGCTCAGATATGAAAACAAGGCGAGTTTGTACGACAGAGAGAGTAGAGTGAGAAAGAGAAGGTGAATTTGTGAAGAAAAGAGGCTGCCCTCAGTCCCCTTCTATAGGTCGAGGCCTCAAAGTACGTTGGGAGTAAATACGAGGTACGCTGGGCGTAAGGCGAGTTCGTACGACACACGTCGCAAGGCTGCTGGATCATCGTGGCTCAATGTGGACTGAGGAAAAAGTCAAACCGCGGGGCGTACTTCGGTACGTAGGGCGTCCAAAGGTACGTTGGGCGTACCCCTCGCACCAGGTTCGAGATTTCCCACTCCGAATTCAATAAATCATATCTTTCGCATACGAGCACCGTTTTCAACGTTCTTTATATCCACACGTAGGCGGGACCGTACTCTACGACTTTCGTTTAGACTTCGTCCGCTAATTCTCGACCGATTTTAAATTTATATTCATTAACAGACCAGGACAATAAAGCCTGTTAAATTTCATAACTTCTTACAAAACATCTTACAAATACTTTCGTACAAATACAGACACTAATATACTTATGAACTCACCAACTTTAAAGTTGATACTCGCTTTCAAAATAACTTGTATTCTCAGGTCACTAGTAGACAGGTACCGGAGCCAAGTTTTGAGAAGATGGAGCTCGTTCAAGACTCATCTTTCATTTTGAATTATATTTTGGTGTCTATTAAATTTGGCAAGACATACTTGTATTAAAATTTTATTATTAATGTAATGGATGATGTTGTTGCTTGTTTACTACTATTCATTGTTGTGATACTGTACATGACGTCCTCCGCCCCAGAACGTTTCCGCTGTTCTTGGTTTTGGGGTGTTACACCTTTGCAACCATATGTTATAAAGGCAAACTCCATCTCCGAAATCCAGTCCATGACTCCAATTGGATCCTCCTTCCCCGTGAAAGTTGATGGCTTGCAAGTTGTGAAGTCCTTATACTTGCATTCGTTCTTCTCGACTCCTTCATCATGGTTGTTCCTCTTGATCACTAGGGATTCCACTTGACTGAAGTGCGGCTATTATTCCCTTCCTCAGACTCTACGCCATTCAGTTCTGGTTGTTCAACATGCATTGAAGGTTCATCCCTGTTATTCAACCATATTTGTCTCATTTTGTCCCTCTATTCGGTCATCATAGCCCGAATCATGGCTTGTACTCCAGCCATTGTGACTGGCTCAGGTGCAGCTTCTACTATCAGCACCTGCTCAATCACTTGGGGTTGAGGTCGCTGATTCCTGTTTCCATTTGCATTTCCAGCTCCACTTCAGGTTCTTTCCATTTCGATCTATACACCAAATTAGTTGAATTTAGATCTTTATTCACGATAGACATTTAAATTGTCCTTATCACTCTGAGACGTTACATGCTAGTTCTAATATCATAATCGAACGCTTAGAATCCTGAACACATAAGGTTTCCAGATCCGGTCGGCAACAGACCATAGATCCGAACAAATAATAACATATACGGAAACATATAGCATTTAGCACATAAAAGCATTTTAGGCATATTTCCTAAAATAAACTAGTGCTCGTGTCTAAAATATGGAAGACACTCATCTCACGATCATCGCTTAGCATTCTATGTTTAAGTCTAGAAATCCTACAAATTCCTAGTTCGCTTAAACTAATGCTCTGATACCAACTGTGACATCCCCATTTTATGGCCAGAAAAGACCGATTTCGTTTATGCTTTTATAATAAAATCAGAGTAATCTTTCAAAAAAAAGTGTTGCGGAATTTGTTCCCAAAACAAAACATGATAAAAATTTATCAAAGTATTTCTTAAAGAAATGTATTTTTCATTACATTACAAAACTCGGGACGTCATCGTCAATACAGATCAATAGCATAAACAAAACATCATAGGCCACAACACAAAATTGGCCTCAAAACAATATAGACCTTACAACATTTATTTATTTTATACTGGCCTATAAATTCGTAATCTCTTGTCAGATCATCCAACTATGCTTTTGCCACTACCTGTAATACAAGAAACTGAGTGGGTCAGGCTGGGGAGCCTGTTGAGCATATAGGGTTTTCAACCCATAATAATAAGTTCATTATTTATTTTCATCAAATCATCAACCCGATTACCCGTTCCCGTTATCCTCACTTTACATCCCTAAGCATCTATTTTAAGGGACCTAGCCTAAGGATTTTTTCTTTGGGGTGACAACATTGCTCAGGGGATTCCTCAGCAATACATGTCAAATAAGGCAACCATGGGGGGATGGAGTACATCTTCAAAAACACCAAAAGGTTGCGAGCCTGATAGCGTTCCACTGGACTGCCTAGAATAGTCTGTGGTCGTCATCTATAATCCGCTAGATGACTAGATCATCGTAAACATCAAGGCCTCTCATCATTTTATCACACATCTACTATTTCATGTACCCATGTTCTACCCAACATATTTGTAGATATAAAATACATATATATATTTTAAATATGAAGAAAAGGCTTAGATCTGGAAACAAAATACATCTACAGTTTAGATCTGAAGAAAAGGCTCAGATCTGAAAACAAAATACATCTACAGTTTAGATCTGAAGAAAAGGCTCAGATCTTAAGACAAGGCAAGTTTGTACGACAGAGAGATTAGAGTGCGAAGAGAAGGTGAATTTGTGAAGAAAAGAGGCTGCCCTCAGTCCCCTTTTATAGGTCGAGGCCTCAAAGTACGCTGGGAGTAAATACGAGGTACGCTGGGCGTAAGGCGAGTTCGTACGACACGCGTCGCAAGGCTGCTGGATCATCGTGGCTCAATGTGGACTGAGGAAAAAGTCAAACCGCGAGGCGTACCCCTCGCACCAGGTTCGAGATTTCCCACTCCGAATTCAAAAATTCATATCTTTCGCATACGAGCACCGTTTTCAACGTTCTTTATATCCACACGTAGGAGGGACCGTACTCTACGACTTTTGTTTAGACTTCGTCCGCTAATTCTTGACCGATTTTAAATTTATATTCTTTAACAGACCGGGACAATAAAGCCTGTTAAAATTTCATAACTTCTTCGTCCGACGTCCGTTTTTGTCTGTCTGTTTACCGTTGTGATACTATTAACGAGATCTTCGATTCTCGTTTAGGTTGTGTCAGCCAAAAATCTACCGATCTAATATTCGAACTTCGGGATGTGCACTGCTGATCCGAAACTTAGAAAAATCATAACTTCCTCATACGAAGTCAGATTTGGGCGTTCTTTTTATGAACGCTCTCGGTTTAACGAACACTACGACTTTTGTTCAAATTGCTAGGGGTAAAAAGTCCTCTATCGTAAATTTACTATTTATGTCACGCAGTGTCGTGCCGGTTCTGTCGCGAAACTTCGACAGGCCATAACTTCTTCGTTATAACTCGGATTTCGGCGTTCTTTATATCTCCGGAATCCTTGTCACGACCACTACAACTTTCTTCATAGATATGGGTTTATCTAAAATTTTATTTTTGACGCTGATTTTTATCCTTTATTTATTATATTATTATAAACAAGTAATAAGCACACAAAAGCACATAATTAACATAATATTCAAGTAATTCATCTTTATTACTTCTAAACGAGTTATAATGGTTGACCTAGACTATTACATCATCATTAGTGCTTAGTCCAGAAACACGGGTGTTACAGATACCATTTCTAACATCCCCCTATGGCACGTATCATAATATTGTCCGCTTTAGGCTCCTGACGCAAAAACTTCCCAGGAGATTACCCATCCCTTAATTGCTCTCGCCCGGGCATACTAAACTGCAGAGTTCTTATTGGATCTGCAGCCCTCACGACTTTAAAATGTGTTATATGGTTGTTTATATGGTATACGGTTGATCATATATTTTATGTGGTGTAATTATGGCAGAACATTTATGCATGCATGCGGTTGAACATGCGATTGAATGATTATGATATATGGTTGTTTCTTAAGTGGTAATTATTTCTCATTCTTATGCTTCATCATAAAATAAATGATTGACCCATTTGGGGTTTGTATGTTTTATATGCAACCTATATGAACTCACTTAACAGGGGCTGACACTTGTGTCTTTTCTATTTTGTTCCTTATGATTGGTGCAGACAGGTTAGAAGTTTGCTCTTGGTGAGAGGGGTTACTTATGGGGTAGTTATGCTAATTAGATGATACGATTTTGGACACGTTTGATTTTTTATCGATTTTGAACATTTACCTTTGTTATGTTTGAAATGGTTTGAAATTATGATTTTGATTTTGAAGTAACGTCGTGATTTGAAAATGTTTTGAATTAAACAACCAAGTATTCTGCTAACGTATTCTGTTAAAAAGTTTTTAAAATAAAAGAAAAAAAATTATGGTAAAAATCACGATGTTACAAGTTGGTATCAGATCCATGTTGTGAGAGAACTGAATACAAATGTCGTTGTTCAGACTCACAGTGTAAACTGACTCAATTAGGTGTTTTAGACTCGTAGGGGTGTGTGCCGAGAGTTATATGTTATATGTTATGTACATGTAGGAATCTTTTTCTTTTCGATACAGGAACATCCTCTCTTCTTTCTCAAAGATCATGTAATCGTTAATATCGTTAAACGTTAAAGGAAATGGTTCCATTTCAAAGAACAACAATCGAGGAGTAGCAAGTAGTGGTCTGAATTACCAAAAAGGATTGAGACGGGTTTCATTCCCAATGTATCAAGTTGCTCGTGACCCACAAGCTCAGTTATCCCATAACATTTGAAGTTCGACTAGTGTTGCGCGTATCAGAGAAATAGAAGATCATCTTAGAATGATGTTTGGAATGCATGTATTCAACAAGCCTTGCAAGTTATTGGTTTATAGTCGGTAGATGGAAGACCGGGAAGAGAAGCTTTATTTAGTCTACGGGTTCTAGCAGGTTATGGAATTCCGAAAGCGGAATAAGTGTACCAATCTTTAACCTAAACCAGTGAAACAGGAGACTTCGTGGTAATGCTAGAAGCAGTTATATATAGGTGTGAACGTTAGTATGGGCCAAATACTATCATAAGCACAAGATATATAATTAGGACTAGAGGAACCATGAGTAAACTCGAGGACCTACTGGTCGGTACTCAAAGTTGGATGAGTCGTATGCATGGTAGACGTTTTTGTGTTATTGCCTTCTGTGCTTGTTTTGTGCTAGGCTTTGAGATAGCGAAAAGGAATTTCGTTCCTTCTTGGGAAACGTTTGATGGGTGATCCATTATGATTGTGGGACATAATTTTCCTTTGACTTGATTACAACCAGGATCTACTCGTCTGGTTTTGTCATTGGTATGGATTGGATCTCCACCAATTGACCTCAAATTATTTGCACTAAAGTGTGTGTGTATTCCGTTTGTTAAGGGAGGATATGTCTATGTTTATAGGCATAAAAATCTAGGGTTTACTCCTATCATTTATGTGTTGAAAGCATGCAAATGTCTAGCGAACATGTGCGAGGTCATTGTAACGTCCCCATTTTCAACCCAAAATTTTCATTTTTATTTATTCAAGTATATCATAGTATAATTACATTATGTAGAAGCATGTTGTGAATGCGCATTTGTGAATGTGCATGTTTACAGTTGAACCTTACCCTTCTTGCGAATCAATGAAATACCTAAAAAAGAATTATAATCAACTGGGTAAGCACGAAGTTTAGTGAGTTCCCGAAAATACCATATACCACTATATATATATATATATATATATATATATATATATATATATATATATATATATATATATATATATATATATATATATACAAACAATGGCTAACTATCTGCCAATAATATGTGTATTTTAGACTTACAGCCCAACCATTTCATCTTCAACATGAGTCTACGTGTACTTACGGCCTACATGTCATTTCTTCAACACGATATATGTGTACTTATGGCCTACATGTCATTTCGTCAACACGGTTCTATGTGTACTTACGACCTACATGTCATTTCGTCAACACGGGTATATGTGTATTTACGGTCTACGTGTTATTTTGTCAACACGTGGGCCTATAGGCTCCCGACCTCTTTTTCGTTCCGCCATCATCACCTAACTGAATCTAATATCACAACAATTACGCACATAGAGATTACACTTTAGACTCTACTAGTACAGGCATATTTATACTTCCTACTCTACCAGTTTCAAGTACTTTTACACTTAAGAACATAGAGATCAAACTATCAACTTTACTCATCTAGTTCTGTATCCTAACATACATACACATATAATGTAATACATATTATAGTGAGATAACTCACATGGATAATTACTCAGATGATTGACGGCTATCTCGGTGATATCATTGGCGATCTAACTAGCGGGTAACGCACTTAACAAGTATTAACCTATAATACAATAACTTATTAAATCCTATGGCAATCCGGTAATGAAGAATAGATATTTCACTAATCCCAATGAATAGTGAGAGTTCCATCAAATAAGAATCAGCCAGACATAACAGTTGGAGGCAGGACCATTTCAGCATATAGCCTTTCTGAAATCCAACAACCGAGCCAACGTGACCATTCTAGACACATTTCCCGTAAGTAGATCAATTGGTAGTTTGACTGGAATTAATAATAAATTTTATCTATACATTCATAACAATGACTATGAATATAAATATAAGTTACACTTTAAGCGTAGTAAGTGCAACTTTAACTTATAGGAGTTTTCTAGCGAAAACCGAGATTTATGTGGGTACAACACCAACCCGAGAGCTTCTATTTGTTGGATACTTTGACAACTCAAGGCTCCGCTAACTATTTCTAAAAATCTATTGGAAAACCGAACTCAAGAGGAGAATTGATTCGGAGAGAGTTCAGATATTCGTGTGAGGAAGAATAAGGCATGGGCCACTATTTATAGGTAGACTTTGGGACACATGTCCCGCCTTACAAGGAAAACACCACGCACTCCTGCTACATGGTTTCTCCATAATTGTGCCACGTGTCAAGCTCCCTTTGGTCTATGCTCCCTGATTCTAGAAGCGTGCGTCACACCTCCCTGCATGTGGCGCTTTTCGAAAAACTTCATAAAATCGTATTTTTCTCATACGAGCTCATTTTTTACGATCTTTATATCCACGCATTGCTATCGTTGAGTGCTACAACTTTCGTTTAGATTTTGTTGGCTAATTCTCACTTTATTTTTAAATTTATATTTTTAACAAGCTTAGATTGTTAAAGTCCGTATAAAAATCATAACTTGTCCATACAAATTTTGTTCTCGACTGTCTTCATATCAACATACTCTTATTCACGAAATATTTAACTCTTGTTTATATTGTTTTACCTAACAATTAACCGATTTTAATTTTTATTTTTGTGTCGCACGCTGTTGCGATGAAACTTTTTAAAATCATAACTTCCTCCTACGAAGTCAAATTTAGGCATCATTTATATGCATGCTCTCACTTTTATGATTACCACGAATTTTATCAAGAACATTTATCCTAATTAGTCTTCTATCAAATACGTTTATTTACATAATTGTTCGTTTATACTGTAAGGCGAAAATGGGGTGTTACAGTCTTCTTGGCTCATGTAGTGGAGAACTCAAGGAATATATTGGATTACTTTGATGTGGAGTTTGTTAGGGAATATAGCGATGTTTTACCGGATGAGTTGTCAGGTTTAACACCACCACGTCAGGTAGAGTTCCAAATTAACCTTATTCCTTGTGTGGTGTCGCAGCCTTTTAGGTTGGCTCATTCGGAAACTAAGAAATGGTGTCGTAGCCTTACGAGTTTCTTGAGTGAGGGTTTATTTAACCAAGTTCCTCGTCCTGGGGAGCGCTGGTCCAATTAGTTAAAAGAAAGATGATATATATACAGTTGGGTATCAATCATCTAAGAATGAACACGATCAAGATGAAAACAAATAAGTATCTACATCCTAGTCTGGTTTGGGGTGGTGGATGATGCAGGGACGGAAAGTGATTGAATATGCTTCCGAATAGACAAAGAGTGTCAAGGTGAATTACTTAGTGTATGATTTGGAGATGGCGGCGGTAATTTTTTCTCTGAAGCTATGTCATCATTATATGTATGGTACAAGGGGTACGCCATTCACTGGCAATAAGAGTTGCAACATATTCAAAGCAAAAAGAATTGAATATGAGATACCAATGTTGGAAGGAGTTGTTGGCTGATTATAGCTGCGAAATCAACTACCATTTGGGAAAGGCGGATATGGTAGTTAGTTAGTCGACACAGTTGCACACTTTTGGCAACTAAGGAGAATGGGAAGTTAGAGAACTTGGTGAAGCATTATGTGAAGGAAGTGGTTATGTACACACGCAAATTGAGATACGAAGTGCGGCTTATGTGAAAATATGGAGTATAACTTGATTATGTGCTCTAAAATAAGATGATGCGGTGACTTAGAGATTCCGAGGACGGAATCACTTTAAGGAGAGGAGAATTGTAACGACCCAAAAAAAAATTCGTCAGCAACGTTAGCTTCTGTTACTCGAATAATTATTTTTGTGAAATGATTATTGATCTAAAGTTATAAAATAAATAAATTAAATAAGAGGGGAATTATCTAATATTTAAAATAGTTAGCTAATAATTAAAAGGTATATAGTTTTTTTTCAACAGAAAAAAGGTATATAGTTAATTAATTAAGTTCTGGGAATATTTAAGATAAAAAAAATCCATTTAATCTAAAAATAAAGTTTTGGGGGCTTAAAGCGTCATTCATGAAAGAATTAAAATTTGGTGCTTTTGGATATGGGGCTTAATGTCACACCCCGCTAAAGCGGAAACACGATGTGCAACAGTACAAAGGGTCGCATAGGAAAAGTTAAAAGACAACACCTACCATAGTATTAAAAGCTTAAAAATTTACAATAAGTTTGAACAACTCTTAAAAGTAATTACAACGTATAAAAAGAATCACACATGCGAATGCTCCTACAAGTGATATGTCTCTATGTGCCACTTACTCAATGATTCCTGAAAAAGAATGTAAAACGAGCATCAACTATAATAATAGTTGGTGAGTTTCCAGGTTTACAAAAATATTGGTTTCATTATTCGTAATCAAAGTATTGATAGAAGTTTCCATAAATAAAAGTAGATTGCTAAAATAAGTAAATAAGTTTGCATAAACAAAGTTCGTTGTCATCGTGAGAAATAAAGTATGTTGCCAAAATGTGGTGCAAGGTTCATATTCTCATGGAAAATAAAGTTCGTTGTTAAACAAGTAAACAAGTTTCATTGCTAAAATGAGTAAACAAGTTTCATTGCTATAATGAGTAAACAAGTTTCATTGCTGTAATGAATAAATAAGTTTGTACGATGTAATAATCTTTGTATTCGCGTAACAATCAACAATGAGTTCACAACCAAACCTAAGACTGATGCCCTATCAAGATCTATGTATATCATTCCATAGATGAACATGGTAAAATGCACTCAAGCAATCGGGCGAGTGAGGAGTTGTCAATTCCTAATAGCACTATTCATAATGACCATTGGATCAAAGAATTAATGGTTGGAGTAAAGTGTAAGGGACTTAAGACGATAATGTTGGATTAGGTGTCTAAGCCATAACTATAATTGGTATGTACTTGACCCAATAGTAGCATGGTCCATTTGGGTTGCCTTCACCGGAGCAATTTGATAGGATGGATATTTGAGAAAGAGGTTATTTGTGATTTATTAATATATTATAAGAATAATATATTAATTGAGAAGTCATATTATTTAATTGGTATTGATCAACAATTAATTTGGAATTAATTTAGTGATCAAAAGAAACTGATTAAATTAACAGGGGCTGATTATGTAAATCAGTGATACATATAGTTTGGGCTATAGATCCATGATTGATTAGTAATGGACTAAGTTTATATGAGAGTCCATGAAGTGTTATTGGATTAAAAGCCTAAGTGAATGAATTAGGGTTTATAAGTGACCCTTGGAATTCTACACTATAAATGTAACCCCTTAGCTCCAAAATCGGTACACAAGTGTATTCCAAGTAGAAAGCTAGCCGATTTGGTGCCCCAAGCTCTCTCTCATTGTCCTCCAATTGTTGGTGGTGTTTGTGACTTATTTTAAGGCATCACATTTAAGGTGTTAAGATCTTATAAGGCAAAGTTCTACAAGATACAACAAAGAGGTAGTCATCTAATTTATTTTTATGATTCAAATATCAAAGTTGTATGCTAGTTAGGCTTCATGCTTTGGAAAAATGAATATTGCATGTATAACTAGAGAAAACTTAGATCCAAACATTAGGGTTGTATGTGCACCATAGGGATGTTATAGTGCTCAAAACCCATCAGTGGTATCAGAGCCTAGGATGTTTTCTGTTATATTGATGCAATTGTTTGATTTTCAAAGCTGGAAAAATGTCATTTTGGTCACTGACTGCTGGACTCGTCGATTCTCGTATGGGAACTCGACGAGTTGGATCATATGTGATGAACTCGTCGAGTCCATGCCATGAAATCGACGAGTAGGATCGTCTGCATGCAGATTTTCGAGTTTTTTGGCCAGTTTTGGATTAGGATCATTACCACAAACTGTTTTGACTGTTAAAATTCGATTTTTATGATATGGTAATGATTATACTCATCCACTTAAAAGATAAATTGTCAAATTTTAAGATAATTACTAGATTACATGACAAGCTAATTATTTGTATTATTTGATTTGAAATTATCTTGCTATATGAGTAGTATTAGGTCAAATTGGTAAAAGATAAAATTATATGATTGTTTTATTAGTTTAAAATTTGATCTAAATGGTTTTGATGAGTTTCAAAACATGTCCTCAAGTTTTAGAATTTGAAAGGTCTCATGTATGAAACATTAAGTTCTAAAATCCAAGAGGTTTTGAAGAGTTTCAAAACTTGTCCTCAAGTTTTGGAATTTGAAAAGGCTCATTTATGAAACATTAAATTCTAAACCCTAGAATTTTAAAAGTTTAAAATTCAACCCTTATACTATTATAATATTAAAGGATTAATACTTATATATATGTATAAGACAAGTCAGTCTTACCGTTAGTAGGCCTCATTCATGAAGCTGGTCTATAAGGGGGTATAAGGAACTTGCCTATAAAATGGCGATTGAATGGGTGTCCACTCTCACCCACCGCTTCCTTGACTGGTGGAGGGTCGTTAGCCGAACGGGTAGGATAGGACATTAATTCTCATTAAAAAGTATAATGATAATTATAAAAGTAACTAAATTTTATAAATTCCCAATCTTAGTTAATTTAGGAAAAATGTGAAAATGATGCTATTCCATGAAATTGCACTTTGCACCTTGCCAAGTCATTAATGGAGCGTGTGTGGATAACCGGCACACTAACTTGGCATAACAAGGATGGAAAAGGGTAGCTCGATGTTTATCATAGATCAATGGAGTGTGTGTGGTTAACCAGAACATTGATTAGGTGATAAATGACATCGAGAGTACCAAGCACACTTGCATGGTTATTCACACCTTGTTTGTGATCCTCGGTATCCCAGTCGCAAACTTGAAGGGCATAATCGAGATTTTAACATGCCATTGAAAAGTTCAATGAATCTCAAAAGAATCTAGGAATTTCAATTCATTTAAAACTTAATCTTCATTTTCGTTTTTCATGGTGGAAATTGGTAAATCGTCATTTACCTACCTTCAAATATTTTGCAATTGGATTACGGCATCCCTCTTCTGAATTGTAGAATATTGTGTTGGGTCCTAGCCGTAATATTTTGTTTGGGTGTTATATTAAGGATTCTTATCTAATCTA
The DNA here is from genome assembly GCF_052849685.1 of Lactuca virosa. NCBI lineage: Eukaryota > Viridiplantae > Streptophyta > Magnoliopsida > Asterales > Asteraceae > Lactuca > Lactuca virosa. The sequence goes on along the minus strand of NC_136429.1, from coordinate 363,735,714 downwards.
AACTTTGTCTATTATCTTTTTCAGATGTCTACTTCCAACAATGCTTCAGGATCTAACCCTTTTGGCTCTTTCTCCCTCATGAACTTATGTGGGGGGTCATTTTCGATGGATCGAACTTTAATGACTGGATTCGAAACATTCGCAAGGCCATTCGCTACGAGGAAAAGGAATATATCCTCGAAAAAGAGCTAAAGGAGATTGATAAAGAAATTGCTACTCCTGAGCAAATGGCTGAGTATAGGGCTCATGAGAAGGACGCGACAAAGGTGTCGTGCATCATGCTAGCCACTATGAATTCTGAGCTTCAGAAATCCTATGAGGACTTTTGGCCTTTCGATATGCACCAAGACTTGATGGAAAGGTACCATCAAAGTGCTCGACAAGAAAGGTATGAAACCATTGCCTCCATGATAACAACAAAAATGAAGGATTGAGAGTCCATCACGGCCCACTTGCAAAAGATGCAGAGGTATGTGGACCGCTTACTAAAGTTGAATGTCAATTTCGATGAAGAGTTGGCTATTGACATTATCCTACACTCCTTGCCTCTTTGTTATGATCAGTTCAGAATGACTTATCATATGAACAAGGAGGAAGTCACTCTAACCAAGCTTCAAGGCCTATTGAGAACTGCTGAAAGTAGTTTAAAAGGAAAGTCTGTTGTCCCAGTCCTGGCAATTGGACATGGGAAGGGAAAGAAACGAAAAGCTCCTTCAAAGAATCACAAGGGAAACCTCGTGATGGATCCTCTTCTAGTGGGTCCAAAGGTGGTTCTGTTGCTCCCTCATCCAATCCAAAGGAAGCAAAGTGCTTCCATTGTCATGAAAAAGGGCACTGGAAACGAAGCTGCCCCAAACACTTGCAGGACATTAAGGATGGGAAGATAAAGCCCATCTTCACAGGTATTTACACGATTCGTTCTAATAACTCATCACATGCTAATTCTTGGGTCCTTGATACGGGATGTGGCTTTCACATTTGTTCTGATTTGCAGGGTCTAAAAAGAAGTAGGGATGTGGAGCACGGGAAGATGAACCTGATTATGGGGAATAGGAAAGCGTCGCCTGTCACCAAGATTGGAGTTAATTCTTTATTGCTTAGTAGTGGGTTAGAATTAGAGCTGAATAATTGTTGCTACTCGTCAGATATGGTGAGAAACATTATTTCTTTTCATGGTTTGTATAAACAAGGTTTTAGATTTTAATTTAATAATGAAATTAGTTCTATTAATGCTTTTTATAATGGTAAATTTTATTTTTAAGCATTGTCTTGTAATGGTATGTATGAAACTGTGATGGTTGTAGACAACTTAGGAAATAATGTATTACATATTGATTCGTCCAATGGTTTGGACAAGGCATGCTTGTGGCATTGTCGTCTTGGACATGTCAACAAGAAGCGCATAGCCCAACTCCAAAAGGATAGAGTGTTGGAGTCATTTGACTTAAATTCGGATGACACATGCGAATCTTGTTTTCTTGGAAAGATGACCAAGTCGCCTTTCACTGGTACTTGTGAAAGGGGTGAGGGCTTGTTGGATCTCATACACACAGATGTGTGTGGGCCCTTTAGATCTGCCACAAGGGATGCTAACCGCTTATATGTGACTTTTACCGATGATTATAGCAGATATGGGTATATCTACTTAATCAAACATAAGTCAGAAACCTTTGAAAAGTTTAAAGAGTTTAAGCAAGAAGTGGAGAATCAATTGGGCAGGAAGATAAAGATGCTCCGATCTGATCGAGGTGGTGAGTATCTTAGTATCGAGTTCCATGACTATCTTAAGGAATGTGGAATTGTTTCACAATTGACGCCACCTAGGACACCGTAGCTTAATGGTGTGGCTGAGAGGTGCAATCGAACCTTATTGGACATGGTTCGTTCCATGATGAGTCGAGCTTCGTTACCTATCTCATTCTGGAGGTATGCCTTAGAGATTGTCGCTCATATCCTTAATCTAGTCCCAACTAAGAAGGTTCCCAAAACACCTCACGAAATGTGGACAGGTAAGGTTCCCTCGTTGGCACATATCTAGGTTTGGGTTTGCAAGGCTTTCGTAAGACGATAGACTCACGACAAGCCCGAACCTCGTAGTGAGCGTTGTATTTTCATCGGCTACCCACAGAAATCCTTTGGATATCTCTTCTATAGACCGAGTGACAATGTTGTCTTCGTTGCGAGGAGAGGGGTTTTTCACGAAAGAGAACTCATATGCCGAGAGGACAGTGGGAAGAAAATTGACCTTGAAGAGCTTCAAGAGTTAAGTGATGAAGGAACCTCAGACACTAGCGCTCAACCCGATGAGGAAACTCCTGTTGAACCAGTTGACGAGTCATTACCTCTTCGACGTTCCTCTCGAGTTAGGATGACACCGGAGTTTTATGGTTTTCATATTACTACGGAAGGTGATACGTTTATCAGTGATAGTATACTGGTAAATTTAGATGAGCCATCTAAGTACAAGGAAGCCATGACAGGCCCTGAGTCTGCTAAGTGGAAAGAGACGATGGACAGCGAGATTCAGTCCATGTATGATAATCAAGTTTGGAACTTAGTTGACAATGTACCAGGTCGTAAGACGGTCGGGTGCACGTGGATCTTCAAGAAAAAGACCGACATGGATGGGAAAGTACACACATATAAGGCGCGATTGGTTGCGAAGGGGTTTAATCAAACTCCTGGAGTTGACTATGATGATACCTTCTCACCAGTAGCAAAGATCAAATCTATAAGGGTTATGCTGGCCATAGCTGCATTTCATGATTATGAAATATGGCAAATGGATGTCAAAACCGCTTTCCTTAATGGGAATTTGGCTGAAGATGTTTACATGAGTCAACCAGAAGGTTTCATCAATGCAAGGTACCCTAATAGAGTATGTAAGCTTGAGAAATCCATTTATGAATTGAAACAAGCATCTCGCAGATGGAATGTTTGTTTCAATGAGAAATTCAAAGAGTTTGGATTTTCGAGAAGAGAGGATGAGTCATGTGTGTATGTTAAAGCTAGTGGGAGTATAGTTAGATTTCTAGTGTTGTATGTAGATGACATACTTCTCATAGGAAACGACATTCCATCCTTGCAAGAGGTTAAGTCATGGCTTGGGAAGTGTTTCGCTATGAAGGACCTCGGGGAAGCTGCTTCCATTTTGGGAATAAGGATATTGAGAAATAGGAGTAAAAGACTAATTGGACTTAGTCAAAGTACCTACTTGGACAAGGTGTTGAAACGTTTCAGCATGGAGAATTCCAAGAAAGGAGAATTGCCTATCCAGAGCAATACCAAACTGAGTAAGACTCAGAGTCTGAGTACCGATGCCGAGATAGCATAAATGAGTCGAGTACCATATGCCTCCGCAGTTGGCTCGATCATGTATGCTATCACATGTACTCGCTCTGATGTGGCTTTTGCTTTAAGCATGGTTAGTCGATATTAAGGGAATCCTGGTAGAGCTCACTGGATTGTAGTAAAGAACATTCTTAAGTACCTGCAGAGGGCTAAGGACTGGGTCCTTACCCTCGGTGGGAGTGATGACTTGAGAGTGACAGGGTATAGTGACGCCAGCTTTCAAACCGACAGAGATAATTTCCGCTCTCAGTCGGGCTGGGTGTTTACCCTAAATGGAGGAGCAGTAACTTGGAAAAGTTCCAAGCAGGAGACCGTAGCTGATTCAATGTGTGAATCAGAGTACATAGCAGCGAGCGAAGCGTCGAAGGAGGCGATATGGCTGAAGAACTTCATCGGAGACCTTGGAGTTGTAGCAGCTGTAAAGGAGCCTATGGAGATTTTCTGTGACAACGAGGGTGCGGTCGCCTTAACCAAGGAACCGAGGGATCATGGCAGATCTAGACACATCGACAGAAAATATCACTTCATAAGACATCGAGTAGAAGAGGGACTCCTCGTAGTGAAGAGGGTATCGTCAGAAGAGAACCCAACAGATCACCTTACAAAGGGACTGATTAGGGTTAAGCACTCACTTCATGCTAGGAGTATTGGGCTGAAGGACGATATTAGTTTTAGTGATTAGATAACTGTTTAGAAACTTGTAATAGATAAAATGTAATTGACATTTCATGATTAAATAAAAGGAGTTTTATTTATGAGTAAAGTTACTATCTTGTGTCAATTGTTTACCATTGTTTCATTTTGCATGTTTTGACTTCCAGAATAATAAGATTATTCAAACCATCCACAATTAATAATACTTTGGAAGTAGGCTATGAGGTTGGACTGTCATGAATTGGCTTGTAGATTGTCTAAGGTGTTTAGACATAGCAAAAGTTTGCTATAACATTCATGAGTGCTCCTGAAATAAGATTTGTGTATTAGATTAAACCCACACTCACATGAATCACTTCATGGAATTTATCACGAGTGACTGTGAGACGATAATATCCTATAGTCTTCAAACCAAGATATATGAGTTGTTGATTGCGAGTTGGTTGTGCATTGATAGTACGAAAACGCATCAGTAACTTGATGTTATAAAATATGTTGTTGTGTATAATTTAATGAGTAGTTAGTACAAGCATATAAGTCGAAGTTTATCTGTTCCTTTTGTCCTAGGAAGATTAAAAGCGATATCTTGGGGCCCTCGATGATTTTGTTTTGACTTATATGTCAGGCCGGTCAGGACTCAATTGATGTGTTCAATTAAGTTCTATGTCAAACAGATCAGAAATCGGGAAACAAACTGTGGGACAATGAGTATGACTTTATTCCATGTCTTTGTCCACACGATATCTTGAAGAACGGAGGATTATATGATCCCTTATCTAAAGGACGCGTCAGAGTTCGACAGCAACTTTTGAGAGCTACGATTGTTAATTGGATTTTGAAGTCGTACTTGCAATTATAGTTATTAGACCTATCCAAGTGGGAGACTGTTGGATTAGGTGTCTAATCCCATAACTATAATTGGTATGTACTTGACCCGATAGTAGCATGATCCATTTGGGTTTCCTTCACTGGAGCAATTTGATAGGATGAATATTTCAGAAAAAAGTCATTTGTGATTTATTAATATATTATAAGAATAATATATTAATTGAGAAGTCATATTATTTAATTGGTATTGATCAAGAATTAATTTGGAATTAATTTAGTGATCAAAAGAAACTGATTAAATTAACAGGGGCTGATTATGTAAATCAGTGATACATATAGTTTGGGCTAATGATCCATGATTGATTAGTAATGGACTAAGTTTATATGAGAGTCCATGAAATGTTATTGGATTAAAAGCCTAAGTGAATGAATTAGGGTTTATAAGTGACCCTTGGAATTCTACACTATAAATGTAACCCCTTAGCTCCAAAATCGGTACACAAGTGTATTCCAAGTAGAAAGCTAGCCGATTTGGTGCCCCAAGCTCTCTCTCATTGTCCTCCAATTGTTGGTGGTGTTTGTGACTTATTTTAAGGCATCACATTTGAGGTGTTAAGATCTTATAAGGCAAAGTTCTACAAGATACAACAAAGAGGTAGTCATCTAATTTATTTTTATGATTCAAATATCAAAGTTGTATGCTAGTTAGGCTTCATGCTTTGGAAAAATGAATATTGCATGTATAACTAGAGAAAACTTAGATCCAAAGCATTAGGGTTGTATGTGCACCATAGGGATGTTATAGTGCTCAAAACCCATCAGATAAGGACACATGTTTCAAGTTGCATACAAATACATGGCAAAATATCGCAAAATATAGCAATCAAGTTTGATACAATTCAATATAGATACATCAAACATAAATAGTTAGGACATGCTTTTCTACCCCAAAATATTTGTAACATCCCGATGTTAAGGTACTGCTAAATTCATTCCTATAATTTTTGTTTATGACATTTTGATCCCTAAGCTCAACAAAATGTATCCATTGGATGCCCTAGTGGCAAAATTGTAAATTTGGAAGAATGGGAGTACGCCATGCGTACGTGCGCTGGTCGTACATCAGCGTGTGCAGCAAATACTCTCCAGGTGTGGAAACCCTAAATTTTAGGGTTAAACCCCTATATAATCATCTTTATATCCTTATTTCCCTCACCTCTTCGGCCTCCACTCTCCTTGAGACGTTTTTGCAAACCCTAACCCTTGAGTGTGTGTGTTTTGAGCTTAAGTGTGTGTTCTTGGTGTGTTAAAGGAAGAAAGAAGATTCATTGAGGAGCCTTGGTTTGGAAGCAAGCTTGTAGATCTGGGATCTTTGCTTCTTTGGGAAGCTCCTGAACGTATAAAGCTTTGATCTTGACTTGTATTTCCTTAAAATCTAGCCATGTGAAGTTTTATGAGTTTTTAGCCCCTTTTCTTGGACTTAATGAGTAAGAGCTACTCTAAGACCAAAGGATTTGTCCTTTCAGAAGATTTGAGGTGCATTAAGTCGTAAAAATGCAATCTTGACTCATTTAGTGCTGGCATGCAAGATATAGAGGTCTTAAGTGGTTAATACAAACTAGGGTTTTGGTTTTGGGACTTATTAAGGAATGCATAACCATAAAGTTGTAAACTTTATGGTTATGAGCACCTTTTTAGACGTGGATCTGGATTTGGACGTTTGATCTTTTTGAATTAAGCACTTAATGGAGGTTTTGCATGGTCACTACATACGTTGGGCATACCATGGCGTACGTTGGGTGTAGGTGGTCAAATGCCCGTTTTTTGTCAAGGGCGGAGTACGTGGGGCGTAGAGGCTGAGTACAATGGGCATACTCAGTTGGGTGGACTTTTTGTTGACCGTTGACTTTTGACCTAGTTTGACCCTAGGGGCATTTTGGGTATTTGTTATGAAGCCTAAGATCGGGTCTTTCCATGTATATAGGTGATCTGTAGAGTGGACTTGCGGAGCGATATTCTTTTCTGCTATCTTTTTGGATTTTCGAGGTGAGGTTTCCTCACTGTACTTTTGGGTCGAAGGCACCAAGGTCGGCCCCTTTGGATTGTGATCCTGGTTTGTCGTATGATTATATGTTGTAGTGATATGTTAGATCTGTATCCTGGTATATAGGATGATGCTATGCCTAGTGATCTGTTAGATCTGTATGAGTGTTTGTATATTCTAGCTAGGGTTTGATATGATATATGTTGATATGTGATGGTATGTTGGGTTGAGGCAGTCCTGCTATATGCTCAAGGCCAAGTGACCCAGGGCGTCCCGTATAGACTGCATGTCGGTGGGGCGTACCAGTCAGGCCGAAGGCCCGGAGAACGTTCTAGATAGACTGAAGGCCTGGTGAGGCGTACCAGTCATGCTAAGGTTCTGTGAGCGTACCAGATAGATTGTAGGCAAGTGGGGTGTTCCAGTCAGACTGAAGACTCTGTATGCCTATTGTTTACTGTTATTATTATGATTATGTCTTGGTACTTTGGGGGAACTCACTAATCGATGTATTATAGTTTTGGGTTATGTTTCAGGTACTCAGAGGATCGCGGGAAGGCGAAGGCGTGACCGTACACATCCTCATGTTTTAGACTTATGATTTTGGGAAACTCTGATATGGAACATGTTTTGAAAACTATGTTGTAAACAATTTATGATTATAGGTTGGATTTTAAAAGTCTAAATTTTTCATGAATTTTATGGATGTTACAAGTTGGTATCAGTGCCTTGGTTTGAGTGAATTGGAGGAACACTCGTGTGAATCCAGTCTCAAACTAAAGAAAAAGATTTTTAAAACAATTTTCAAATGGTTTTCAAAATAATCAAGGAGGATGTGATGTGTACGATCAGTCGGAGCCAGTAAGTAGACCCCAAATTAGCACACATTTATTTGAGAATATGTTATGATATGTTAGAACAACATGCTAGTAATAAGATAGGGATGTTTAGGAACTGTATGATAGAATTTCCTTATATATGATGCCTTATCTCTTATAGAATACCTGATTGATTGTTGTATGACACTTTTGTTGGATTAATGTCTAAGTCCATAACAATAATTGGTATGTACTTGACCCGAGAGTAGCATGGTCCATTTGGGTTGCATATCATCAGGACAACTTGACAGGATGGACTTTTGAGAAGAGGTTATTTATGATTTATTAATATATTATAAGTTCTAATATATTAATATGAAATCATATTATTTAATTAGTATTGATCAAGAATTAATTTGGAATTAATTTAGTGATCAAAAGAGACTAATTAAATATATGGGGATTGATTGTGTAAATCATTCATTCGTATAAAGTGGGCTTATGATCCATAGTTCTTTATGTTGGGCTAAACCCATGTGGTGACCCATGGATACTCCATGGAGGTTAAAACCCATGGAGCCTAAGGAATGTGGAATGTTATGCACATTAGGGTTTGCATGGTGTAACCCTAGTTGTGCCACACCATATAAGAAGCCCCTTGGTTGGTGAAATAAGGCACTAGTGTGTTCTTGGAGAGCCATAGAGTCGATGTCTTGTGTGCACCATACTCTCTCAAAAGTTATCCTTTGTCCTAGGTGTGTTGTGATTCCATTTGAGGCATTCACACTATTGGTGCTAAGTTCTTAAAGGCCAAATCCAAGAAGATCTACAAGCTACAACAAAAGGTATGTCATCTAACTAGGATCTTGTAGTATAGATACTCCATTGTACGCTAGTTAGGATGATGCTTTGGAATATTGAATGTATGCATGTATAATAGAGAAAACATAGATCCAAAACATCTAGGGTTGCATGTACACCATAGGAGTGTTAGAATGCACAAAACCCTTCAGTGGTATCAAAACCTAGGGTTGTTTTCAATTATACTTGATGCTACTTGTTGTTTAAGCTTGAAAAATCGATTTTCTGCTGTTCTGGACAGTGGACTTGCCGAGTCCACTGGGGGACTCGTCGAGTCCCAGCACAATTCTGACCAATCCGCCGAGTTTGTTATTGCACTCGACGAGTTGATGCTCCAAAATGCAGATTTTCGAGGTTTTTGGCTAGAATTGGACTAGGATCATTACCCTAAGCTATTTTTGAACTTATAAACCTGTTTTTGATGTGGTAATGATCATGCTTATCCAATTTATAAGATAGTTGTCAAAGTTTCATGCTTTGTATTAGTTTATATGATTATGCTAATTACATGAAATTTGTTTGATATGAATTATCTTGTTCATATGAGTTTAATCTAGATCATGGACATTATTTGACATGCTTGTTAGTTTATTTGATGATCTTTATGGCCTTTAATGTACTCCATAACTTGTCCACAAGTTATGGAAAATGAAAAGTTTTTCTTTTTAAAGAGATCATTAAACTTATAGGTTATGAACTTGAAGAGTCCTTTTCCATAAATGTTTTTATGAACTCCATAACTTGTCCTCAATTTGTGGATTTTCAAGAGTCTTTTCATTAAAGCTTATATTGTACTCATATGTTATGGATTCCAAAAGTTTTTGAATGGTTCAAAACTTGCCCTCAAGTTTTGGAATTTGTAAATGTAGAGTCTTCTTTTGACACATTTAGTTCCAAACCCTAGAATTTTAAAGTTTAAAATTCTACCCTTATACTATTATAATATTATAGGTTTAATATTTATATATATGTATAAGAGTAAAGCCAGTCTTACCGTTATGCCTCATTCAAGAAGCCGGTCTATAAGGGGGGGGGGGGGTATAAGGTTACTACCTATAAAATGGCAGTTTAATGGGTGTCCACTCTCACTCAACGCTTCCTTGACTGGTAGAGGGTCGTTAGCCGAACGGGTTTTGACAGGACATTAATTTTCATTAAAAGTATAATGATAATTATAAAGTAACTAAACTTTTATTAAATTCCCAAACTTAGTTACTTTAGGAAAATGTGAATATAGTGCTAATCCATGAAATTACACTTTGCACCCTGTTAAGTCATTAGTGGAGCGTGTGTGGTTAACCGGCACACTAATCTGGGGCTGACAGTGTGTGGCAAAGGGCAGCTTGATGTTAATCTTAGATCAATGGAGCGTGTGTGGTTAATTGGCACATTGATTAGGTGGTTGTAACATTGGGTGTACCAAGCTAATTTGCATGGTTATTTACACCTTGTTTGTGATCCTCGGCATCCTAGTCACAAACATGAAGGGCACAATCGAGATTTAAACATGCCATTGAATAGTTCAATGAATCTCAAAGAATCTAGGAATTTCAATCCATTTAAAACTTAATAATCAATTTCATTTTTCATGGTGGAAATTGGTAAATCGTCATTTACCTACCTTCAAATATTTTGCAATTTGGATTACGGCATCCCTCTTCCGAATTGTAAGATATTGTGTTGGGTCCTACCCTTAATATTTCATTTTGGGTGTTATATTAAGGACTAAAATCAACTAAACTTGAATTTCTCCCATTATATATGTCTAGTTCAGACAACTATGGTCTTCCCGAATCTTTTGAAAAACTTTCTTTATGAAGATGATTTTCCACAAGGCGATTAAGGTGAAAGATTAATCCCTTCATCTTGATGAAGTGGAACTTCACTTCCTCCAACTCCTCCAATTATTCTCCCTAACCCACAAGTTCAAGGTCAATTAAAGCCCTATTGGTAGGAAGGAAAGGCTGTATGTACTCACATCTTGGAGATGAGGTTACATATTGACAAGCTGGGAGAGTTGGGTGTTGAAGTCTCAAGGAAGTTGGCGGTTGACTGGGTTCTTCAATCACTTCCTAAGACATATAGCAGGTTCCCTTAAGGACTACTATATGGGAGACCACGACATGACCCTTATTGATCTAACATATTTTCTTGTTGCTGCTGAATCGGCAATGATTTGGCGCACTGGTAAAGCAAATTTGACTGGAAGATCTACTCCCCAAACTTCCATGGATATTGATAATGGTAACATTGGAAGTCCAGAAAAGCTTTCTCTTCCCAATGGAAAGGGATCGGCCAAGTCAACCCGGTTGACCAAATGGTAAAGAGAATGGCTAAGTCTGAGATTGTCCCATGTGCCATTCCCAAATAGTTCATATGTTTCTATTTCCAAGAGAAGGGGCATTAGTTGTAAAGCTGCCATATTTACCTGAAAGATCACAAGGATGGTAAAGTCAAAACTTTTGACTCTACTTCAGGTAAAAGCCACTGTCTAACTCTATTAAGTTCCTATTTGGAGATTCTTAATACATGATGTAATGTAATTACATTTTTGATGTTTTGAAGAATCAAAGAAATGAAAGGAAGCTTAAAGGAAGAGTATGTTGAGTCTGATCGCGAAGAGATGGATTTCGATCGCATGGTTCGATGATCAGACTTGTGAGCTGCTGCTTAAGAGTTATGATAGATTGCTTAGGAATAAATAACAACATATTTTCACTTGTATTTGCATTGTAAGGATAAGTTTTCCGTAATTTTTATAAATAAAGAAAATTTTTGAAATTTATCTTATTTTTAAAATTTCCTTACAATGGCATTTGTGAAAAATTGTTGCTTATATGTTTCCATTGATAGCAATATTGGAATATGAATTTGATTCTTTTGTTTGTGGTAGTGTGAGAATTTGCCAAATAAGGAAAGATTCTCATCACCCAAGTTTCAGTTGGATAGGAACTTGGAATCATGCAACTTGTATTGTGTGATGAATCAGAATTTTCATCTTTGGGAAATTAAGACTAATTCCGTGTTCACATGAATATGTGAGTTAAGTGAAGGACAAGGGGATCGGGTACACTGGGTGTGCGCTGGTCAGGTCCACCACAAAGATCGATAAGACTATTCGTCATGATTTACTAAAGTTTAGTAAATATGGTTACACTTACAAGATTGAGTACAATTCTGAATCGTTGAAAAGATTTCAATGTATAGCAGAACGAATAAGAAGAATCAAATTACGCAGAAAGATAAAAGTTTGTCCAATCTGAAAAGATGGGGGAGTACTTTAGTATCGTGTTTTATGATCATCTTAATGACTATGAAAACCATATCACAATTGATCCTCTAAGGTTATCTTAGTTCATTTATATGGTTAAGAAGAGGAATCGTGAATTGTTGGATTGGTTAAATCAAAAAGGTGAATCGTACTTCGTTCCAAATCGAGTCTTAGAGTCATACTCAAAGATTGAGCCTTGAGTGACATAATCTTAAGAAAGGTTTATAACACTTATCAAATGCAGAGTGAAATGTTTTCTACACTTGTACATTTGAAATTGGTAAGTTGTGATGTTTTGGATAAAACAAAGACCAACTAAGACCAATTGTGTGAAGTGTTTATCTTGATAAGAATCCACACTAACTCGTGAATATTTGTTTTGTCAAGGAATGGTTCTTGATAGAGAATCTTATATGTCAAGAGCTCAGTGGGAGTCTTAAAGATCTTGACAAGTTTCAAGAACTAATCAAGAAGAAAACCTATTGTTTATCACTAGCACACGACTTGAGGTTTGTAACCTATCATGTTGGCATATTCTTATTTATGTGCCCATTCCAGTTAAAGTTGACTATGCATGTGAGTTCTATGAGTTCTCAAATTGTTTACATAACAACTAGGAAGCAATGGTAGCCCTTGTGTTGCCAAGTGGCAAGAAATTAAGATGGAACAAGTTCAATCCATATGAGTTTGAATTTGTCACTAACCTTGTCTTATGATTATGGCTTGACAAATTCACATGGATAAGAACACATAAACCATAAAATCTAAGTGCCATAAGGTTTCTCTCAGATTCATGAAAATGATGGTGAGGAAACGCTTTCACTAAATAGATTTTAATGAGATAGCAGTTGTGATATTTGCATTTTCAAATTTGATTATGATTACGGCATCCCTTTTCATAATTCGAATTGTGAGGAATGACAAAAAGTCTAAACATTTGAGACTTATTGTTGTAAGTTCTTAAATTGTTTATACACACATGTGAGCTATCTAAGGAAAGGTGTATGAGTTTGAGAAGCCTAGATGAAGTCTTATCAAATCATCTCGTATCAGAAATCTGAACTTTGGTAATGAAAGTCAATAAGTATTGATTTCTAGAAGTCCAGCTGATTTCTGGGTACATGTCAAAGCTAGTGGGAGCATAAATGTTATGCTACTAAAAGTAATGATTATTATGCTAGTGGGAGCATAATAAATTATGATGAATGTTGCAAGTTAGCAATGTTAATTATAGAAAAAAAAAAGTTTCAATTCGCAAGTTGCAGGGTTTGAAAAGTTGTTTTGCTATAAATAAGGGAGAGGAATTTATACTTCATTTCAAATCTAAAAGCTTAGATTGAGTTTTTAATCAAATTTAGTCAAGAACATATATGAATGTTATGTTGAAAAGATTTGTCATAAGGAAATTCTATATGGAAATGTTAATTGCGTCCTCAAAATTTGATTATGATTATGGAATCCCTCTTCATAATCAAAATTATGAGAACATGGCAAATAGAAATATTGTAGCAAAAGACTGATCAAGTATCATGTCTTTATGTTAGACATTATCAACCGCATCCCATATACTTCGGGTATAGGATCGATTGCATATGCTATAATATTCTCGTGTTCTAATTTTTCCAAATGCCTAGGGCATTAAAAGGGGAAAAGGAATAGATTCGGATATGACTAAAATGGTTAAGCAATTGTCGAGGATAATCTGAGGTTTACCAAAGATTGGTTGCTCATGGACAATTGGAAGTATATATTTAAAATTTTGGAAAGGGCCATATTGACATACTCTGAGAAGAGGTAACTCTTGTTCAGAAATGATAGTCAAAATGGGAATATGGAAATGTTTCCATAAGTGGAAGTTATTCTTTAAATTTGTGAAAGATTAGGAAACTTAATGCAAGAAGGATGTTCAAAGGAATATACTTTGAATTTGAGACTTCACTTCCTCGGAATTGCTTTGTTAACAATCTCCAGTGGAAAATTTTGTAATATCGTTGGTCAAGTCTCTGTGACTTTTGGTACCATGACATTACAAAGGCATCATTACATGATAGTTTAATAGTGACAAGAATTTGGAATTCTTACACTTGCAATAAAGATTTGGGATTGTGAAATGAGCATCATTGAAATATTATCAATTGATCTATTTCACAAAGTAAGGACCATATACAAACCTAGTGTGCATGCTTGGAGCATGGCATAGCTATTGTTTAGACAAACATAGTCTGCATGCTTGGATCATGGTATGGCTATTATTTTAATTCAAGTATTAAGTTGACTATTCGAAACATTATACAATGAATAATGAGTAATCAATATGACTCAAAAGTTTTTGGGCCATATAGGATTAGTATTATTATTGTGTTTCACTGTGCATGTTTTGACTTCCCGAATAACTAGGTTATTCAAACCATCCACAGTTGATCATACTTCGGAAGTAGATATTGAGGCAAGCCTGTCGTGAATGGGTCTATAGTTTGTCTAGGCGTTTTAGACATAGATGCAGTGTTCATGAGTACTCCTGGAATAAGATTCGAGTATTGGATTCAACCCACGCTCATTTGAATCACTTCATGGATTTTATCACGAGTGATCATGAGACAATAATATCTTATATTCTTCAAATGGAGAGATATGAGTTGCAGTTTACAAGTCGGTTGCACATTGATGATATGTAAACGCACCGGTAACTCGGTGTTATAAAACATATTGTTGTGTGAGATTTGATGAGTTGATAGAGCAAGCATATGAGTCGAAGTTTATCCATTCCTTTTACCCTTGGAGGGATAAAAGCGATATATTTGGGCCCCTCAATGATTTAGTGATGACACCCCTAAGTGCTTGGCCAATCCTGGACTAATTTGATTTATTCAATTAGTCAGTCGTCATAAATCAGAAATCGGGAAACAACAGATGGACAAAGAAAATGATTATAATCCATGTCTCAATCCATACGATATCTAGAATGGAGGAATATATGATCCCTTATCTAATGGACGAGTCATTTACTAGATCAGAGTTCGACAACGGCTTTTAAGAGCTACGAATACTAGTCGGGTTGTGGACTCGTACTTGCAATGATAGTTATTAGACTTATCCAAGTGGGAGACTGTTGGATTAGTGTCTAAGTCCATAACTATAATTGGTATGTACTTGACCCGAGAGTAGCATGGTCCATTTGGGTTGCATATCATCAGGACAACTTGATAGGATGGACTTTTGAGAAGAGGTTATTTATGATTTATTAATATATTATAAGTTCTAATATATTAATATGAAATCATATTATTTAATTAGTATTGATCAACAATTAATTTGGAGTTAATTTAGTGATCAAAGAGACTAATTAAATATATGGGGATTGATTATGTAAATCATTCATTCGTATAAAGTGGGCTTATGATCCATAGTTCTTTGTGTTGGGCTAAAACCATGTGGTGACCCATGGATACTCCATGGAGGTTAAAACCCATGGAGCCTAAGGAATGTGGAAAGTTATGTAAATTAGGGTTTGCATGGTGTAACCCTAGTTGTGCCACACTATATAAGAAGCCCGTTGGTTGGTCAAATAAGGAATTAGTGTGTTCTTGGAGAGCCATAGAGCCGATGTCTTGTGTACACCATACTCTCTCAAAAGTTATCCTTTGTCCTAGGTGTGTTATGATTCCATTTGAGGCATTCACACTATTGGTGCTAAGTTATTAAAGGCCAAATCGAAGAAGATCTACAACCTAAAACAAAAGGTATGTCATCTAACTAGAATCTTGTAGTATAGATACTCCATTGTATGCTAGTTAGGATGATGCTTCAAAATACTGAATGTATACATGTATAATAGAGAAAACATAGATCCAAAACATCTAGGGTTGCATGTACACCATAGGAGTGTTAGAATGCACAAAACCCTTCAGTGGTATCAGAGCCTAGGGTTGTTTTCAATTATACTTGATGCTACTTGTTGTTTAAGCTTGAAAAATCGATTTTCTGCTGTTCTGGACAGTGGACTCACCCAACTCGCCGAGTCCACTGGGGGACTCACCCAGTTCCAGCACAATTATGACCAACTCGTCGAGTTTGTTATTGCACTCGACGAGTTGATGCTCCAAAATGCAGATTTTCGAGGTTTTTGGCTAGAATTGGACTAGGATCATTACCCTAAGCTGTTTTTGAACTTATAAACCTGTTTTTGATGTGGTAATGATCATGCTTATCCAATTTATAAGATAATTGTCAAAGTTTCATGTTTTGTATTGGTTTATATGATTATGCTAATTACATGAAATTTCTTTGATATGAATTATCCTGTTCATATGAGTTTAATCTAGATCATGGACATTATTTGACATGTTTGTTAGTTTATTTGATGATCTTTATGGCCTTTAATGTACTCCATAACTTGTCCTCAAGTTATGGAAAATGAAAAGTTTTTCTTTTTAAAGAGATCATTAAACTTATAGGTTATGAGCTTGAAGAGTCCTTTTCCATAAATGTTTTTAGGAACTCCATCACTTGTCCTCAAGTTATGGATTTTCAAGAGTCTTTTCATTAAAGCCTATAATGAACTCATATCTTATGGATTCCAAAAGTTTTTGAATGGTTGGTGTCACACCCCGCTAAAGCGGAAACGCAAGGTATGACAGCGACAAAGGTTTCATTGCAAAAGATAAAGATACATCACCATAGCAATATTTAAAAGTTTACAACCCATAGCTTAAACAAAACAATGTACAAGTTTTCCAAAATGACATTGTTCAAAATATAACTTCATAAAATAACTTCCACACGATGCAGCATGCTCTATGATGATGAATCTCTATATCCACTTACTAATTATTTCCTGAAAAAGCATGTAAAACGAGCGTCAACTATGAAAATAGTTGGTGAGTTCACAGGTTTATAAAATCAAGATTTGGTATAAGACTTTTCATAAATACAAGTACATTGCTTTAATGAGAACAAAATTCATTGCTATAATGAGAAACAAAGTTGATTGCTAAAATTGATAAACGAGTTTATTGCCATAATAGATAACAAGTTTATTGCCATAATAGATAACAAGTTTATTTTCATAATAGATAACAAGTTTATTGCTATAATGTGTAACGAGTTTGTATGTGTATGAGCAAACAATGAGTCTCAACCAAACCTATGACTGAAGCCCTATCAAGATCTATGCTTATCGTTCCATAGATGAATATGATATCATGCACTCCAGCAATAGGGCGAGTGAGGAGTTGTCAAATCCTAATAGCGCTATCCATAATGACCATTGGCTCAAAGAGTTAATGGTTAGAGATAAGGGAAGGGCCTTAGTACGATAAGTTCTCATGTTCCGTGATGCATAGACATACATAGAGAGACATAGCAATAAAATAGCAATCATGTTTGATACAAATCAATTTAAATACAACATTCAAATAATAGTTTTTCGGGACATGCTTTTCCACCCCAAAACATAAAAACTGAAAATAGGGGAGTGGGTGAATACTCACAACGTTTCGAGTAGGTACAAGTGGTACTTCGGAATGCACCAACGTCTTACTACTGGGATCCTACGACATCAAACACACACTAGTGAGTTTCCATATCGAAATCTAATGCTAATATACTAAATTCTACATATAGTGAAATGCCAATTTATGTTTTAGTATTTGATTTTATATTAATTGGTTACACTTTTTCTGAAATAATGAAATTCTACAAATCGTGCGATTAATTACAACATTGGAATATAAATTTTACAAATTTTTAAGTCCTTATTACAACATAAATTCACGGAAATAGCATTCAAAGGATAAAAATTCTCAAACTTTTTATTTAACTGTTATTACACAATACTAAGCTGCGAAAATTATAAAAATGGATTTCCAAGCTGTTTAATTATATTTTATGATTTTTGAGCATTTATTCCAATAAAAATTGAAATAAATAGAAAACAGTTTCCAAAATTACCCAAACTTTTTATTTAACTGTTATTATACATAAATAGGCTGGGAAAAATATAAAAGATATTTTTCAGTGGGTATTTCTATTTTTCCTTGTTTTATTCCTTTAAATAATCTTTAATTGAAGAAATAAATATTAAACAGTTAACATAAATTACCAAAAATTTTTGTAACATCATTTACAGTATAAATAACCTGAGAAAAATATCAAAAGTGGTCTTCATATTATATAATCCGGTTTTTGGTATTTATGTGTATTTAAGTGTAATTAACTTTAGAAATTAAGAGAAAAATAGTTTACAGTGGAGAAAAATCCTTAAACTTTTTTATGTAACCTCCTACTGTAAAACATGATGTTCTGGTAAATTTTCATGAATTTTGGATAATCAGAACTATTTTTCCTATTTTTAAACCATTATAATTACCAAAAATTGGGAAAAATAGCAAGGCATGATGAAAAATGTTGAAATTATTTTTCTGAGTCATCCATCACAGGTAAGGTATGCGAAAATTGTTAGATAAAATTTTCACACTCTCCAAAGTGGTTTTGTGATTTATTATATCCTAACAAAAAGAAAATTGGAAATCATACCAAACAGCAACAAAAATTGATGAAATTTAGTGAGGGGTTATTATCCCCCATAAGGGTCATTCATGAATTTGTTCCGGATTTATTGACCTCTGGAAGTATTTTATGTGATTTATGCCCTTGGTTTCTAGCAATAATTTTAATAAATCAAAGAAATAATAAAAGCTTTTGGTATTTTACAGATTATCACATGCATGTGAGGGCTTTCAAAAGGAAAAATGTTTGAAATTTATTCTGAAGGGAAATAGGCGTATTGAACCCAAACAAGATAAGAAATGTTGCATGCAATGGTGCATGAGATGTAAATGTGGCTGAAGTTCATGAATTTGTGAAGCACATTCTGTGGGGTTTTAAGCCATGAAATTTCAGCCATCATTCACTGGATATGTTAAGTTTCTAAAGTATTTTTCCCCAGATTTATGGTTGGGTTTAAGGCCATTGATCATGCAAGGCAAAAATGGTGATCATAGAAAAAGAGTTGTTTGCGCAACCATTTTGTAAAAATTGCCAAAAATCGGATATTTAATATTTTACAGTAAGACCAGTTGGGTTTGAAAGTTAAATCATGAAATTATCCAATACAAAAAGAATATCATTATTTGGTTAATAAATGACCGAGTTATGGTCGTTCAAAGTTGAACAAAGTAATCTGGCAGATTGCATGTTTGCTTTGAGTGCATCCTTAGGACATTTTGACAAGAACATCATGCATGCCTTTGATAAGGTCCGATTTCTAGCACATGCATGGAGTGAATGAGCATCCAAGATGTACTAGAAATGGTTTAAATGCTTTTGACCATGCAAGAACACAAAAGGAATGGAGAAGTAGATGTAATACTTGTTTTTGAAGTCACATGAACATATGTGCATCATTTTCACTCCTTGCATGGGTTTGATCCCGAATTTTCACCATTTCAAACACATGCATTGTGTTATGGTGAGAATCTACAAACCACAAGGGGAAAATAAAGATTTCTAGCCATGGAAAGGCATAGAATCCGAAAAGAAGAGAAAACTAAGAAGAAAAGGAAGTAGAATCATGAAACTATGGAAGAAGATGTTGTTGTTTACCTTGGTTTTGATCTTGAGGGAAGTAAGAACACTTCAAGGTCTTCTAAATCTTGAAATTTGGCAGAGGAATGGGGAGAATTTCGTGAGTTAGAGAGAGAGAGGAAGAGAGTTTGTGTGTTAGGAGGGTGGAGTGTGAGAGAGTGAAGAGAGAAGAGGTAGAGTGAAGGTTTAAGTCTAATGATTGAGTTTTGGGAAGAGAGAGTGCATGGGGAGGGGAGAATGGCTGGCTCTATCATGCATTAGGCCTCCTCTCTCCTAATTTCAAATTTTATAAAATTCCCTCCAATAATTTTATAAAAACCCTAATTTTTATAAAAATATTTATTAAGCAATTCTTGATTTATTTGTAAAAATCTTGTTTTTAACTAATAAATTATGATTATTGCATGATAATTTAATTTCTATTTCAATGATTATAATCCATAATTTGATTAATAAAAATTTGATATTAGAAAGTTTATAGCCAAATTTTATAAAGTTTTTAAGCTTTATGATTTATAAATTTGGATTTTTAGCTCTCTTAGGGTTTTTGGAATATTGTTTGATATTCATCATCATAATGAAGTATAATTAGAATATTTTAATTTATTTTTAGGGTTTTATACCCTTTTTCAATTATAACAAAGCTTGAAAGTTTCATTCAAATTATAGCATTGGCATTTCCTATTGTAGTTAAGCAACTTACTAGAATCGTAAGTGTCAAGTATATTAGTCCTAGGTCTTAGATGGATCCTAGTTTATGTGAGATTTTGACCTAATTTATACTACTAGGCCATGGCATGATGTGCATGAATGGTTATTATAAAGATGCATGAGTCCGAGAATGACCTGAATTGACAGTTGTCACAGTATCCCCCACTTAAAAAAGAATTTCGTCCCAAAATTCATTCTATGTCATCGCTTGTCATCGCATGGGAAAAGTTGTGGATACTTTTCCTTCATGAAGTCCTCACGCTCCCAGGTGTACTCCGGCCCATTTTGAGTTCCAACGAACTTTCACAATCGGGATCTTACTCCGCTTAAGTTGTTTTACCTCCCTGCCAAGGATTTCTATCGGTTCCTCAACGAAGTTTAGCTTATCATTGATCTTAATTTCCTCCAGGGGTACTATCAATGTTTCGTCGGCTAGACATTTCTTAAGATTGGAGACGTGGAATGTGTCGTGAATGGCGCTTAACTCTTGGGGCAACTGGAGTTTATAAGCTACCGGACCAATCCTTTCAATGACTTCAAAGGGTCCAACATATCTCGGGCTTAGTTTTCCTTTCTTACCAAAACGCACAAGCCCTTTCCAAGGCGACACTTTTAAAAGTACCTTGTCTCCTACTTGGAATTCTAATGGTTTTCGACGATTATCCGCATAACTTTTCTGACGATCTCTAGCAGCTTTAAGCCTATCCTTGATGATAGCAATCTTGTCAGATGTTTCCTGGATAAGTTCGACTTTAGTCAACTGTCTGTCTCTGATTTCTGTCCAGCATAAGGGCGAACGACACTTGCGTCCATACAATGCTTCATATGGAGCACATTGGATACTCGTGTTGTAACTGTTATTGTAGGAAAACTCAATTAGAGGCAAATGAGTATCACAATTTCCTTTGAACTCAATGACACACGCTCGTAGCATGTCTTCCAATGTTTGTATTGTTCTCTCTGTTTGCCCATCTGTCTGAGGGTGGTAAGCTGTGCTCAAATCTATCTTGGTTCCTAGTGCCTTCTGTAACATCCACCAAAATCGAGATGTAAAACGACTATCTCTATCAGAAATGATAGATAGGGGGTAGACCGGGCAATTCCTCCGCAAACACCTCGGGATAGTTTTGAACCATCGGGATCTCCTTGAGTTGCTTAGCTTCAGGTTCTCTTTCTATCACGTGGGCCATGAATGCAATACAATCCTTTTTCAGGTACTTATGAATCTTTATGCTCGATACAATGTTTAAACTTCTTCCTGGCTTCTCACCGTGTATGATAAGGGTTTCTCCATTGGGGAGAGGTATCCTAATGACTTTCTCGTAACAACCAATGTCCGCTCTATTCTTGGATAACCAATCCATTCCTACTATTACATCAAAACTACCTAGCTCGATAGGAATTAGGTCAATGCTAAAGAGTTTATCAGCTAAATTCAGAGTACAGCCAGGAATTATTTCATTAGCCCTAATTTCATACCCATCAGCAAGTTCAATAGCATAAGCATTCCTCATCTTTCTCGATTTCAAGCCAATTAATGGTCTAAATGCTAAAGAAACAAAACTCCTATCTGCTCCCGCATCGAATATTACTGATGCAAAATGGTTGTTCAGGAGAAACGTACCTGTTATCACTTCAGGGTTCTGACGAGCTTCTTCTGCACCAATCACAAAGGCTACACCTCTTGGCCGTCCAACTTGATTTCCTTGAAAGTTTTGCCTGGCTTGGCCTTGTCCATTGTTACCAGGTCCATTGTTCAGTTTGGGACATGCTCTACGGAGATGATCAGTACTCCCGCACTCGTAACATGTCCTTTTTCCCTCCTTATTCACCTTACAATACTTCGAGTAGTGGCCTGTTTGCTTACAGTTTTGGCACACTGGGCAAGCTCCCTTGTGATGGAAGTTACACTTATTGCACTTCGGAAGCGGCCCTGAGTACTGCTTTCGTTCCTGTACTTCCCGTTCTTGAGTTTTCACTGATTCTTGCTCCTGGGCTCTTACCATAAAGTTTCTTGAGACTTTCTGCTTCCTCCCTGACTTGCCTCCATACTTCTTCTCTCCCTGATCTGCTGGCTTCCTCTTGCTACTAGAGTTTTCCTTTGTTGATGCTCCCATCCTTATCACATCATTGGTTATTCGATTTGCTAGGCTTACTGCACTTTGAATAGTAGTTGGGTTTGCTGAGGTAACCATTCCCCGAATCTCTGGTGCCAGACCCCAGATGTAACGATCTATCCGTTTCTCCTCAGGAGTAACTATGTGAGGTACCAGTTTTGCTAGTTCATGAAATCAGACTGTGTACTTCTCTATTTGTGTTCCAACCATAGAATGGTTCCAGAATTCAGATTCAAGCTTCTGAAGTTCATCCTTGGGACAATACTCCTCTATCAGCAGCTTCTTTAGGTCTTCCCAAGTTAGCTGATATGCCGCTGTACGGCCTCGGGTTTGCACTAGAGTATTCCACCAAGTTAATGCCCTATCTTGGAATAGGCAAGATGCATACTCAAGTTTGTTGCGCTCGAGGCATTTGCTAATGTGAAGGACCGACTCCATACTGTCAATCCATTTCAGCAACCCAACCGCACCTTCCTTTCCATGGAATTCCTTAGGTTTACAGGCCATAAAGGACTTGTAGTTGCATTTTCTTTCATTGTTTCCCCGATTTCCTCCACTACTTCCTTGGTTAGCATTAAGTCCTGCAGTTACTTGAGTAACAATGTTTGGTATTGCTTCCATGAGTTGTTGTGCTACAATTTGAGCAACATCGGGTGTTTCGTTCTGTGGGCGCCTGCGATTAGGCCTTCCTGACATGGTTCTAAGACACAAGAGAAGAAATACGTATAAATACATAAAATAATGTATAATATTTAGTTCACTACTATTTTGAAAACCGTAAGTGTTGTCAAATTAATGGTTTGCATTAATACTAGGCGTATAGATTTTAGAAAGGAAAGAAAAGAAAAATCTTTTTATTCAACTATTGACTAAATAAGTTCTAGGGTTTGACCTCATAGTAAAAGTTTTCAGACATAAAATAAACTTCTTCATTACCATTTGAAATAGTCTTAAAACCAAAACAATACATCAATCCCAAAATAAAGTTTTAATGTCTTTCCCCAAAAGATACCCAACATGGGTTTTCATTTCATGACACAATAAAATACTAAAATCAGAACCAAGTACGAATCGCTATCCCAACAAGAAACATCCACACCACAATCAGTAACATCCCTCCAAACACATAACATGCGGTCATCGCACGACCTGCCACTCGTCTAGCAGCACTAGCAGTGTCAGCAGTCTCCATCGAATGCTGAAACAGGATTTCCATCCTTGTTAACACTTCATCCAAAACTTCCCGATGCTCAGCTATCACAGCAAGACTGTGATGTAGGCCCGCTGCCATCGAATGCATCCTCCGGGACTCCTCCGGGGTCATACCTGACTGCCTGACAGGTATCCCTATAACTCGCTGAGGTGGGGGTGCTCTCGGTCCTGCCATGATGTGTCCTACCCGACTGGTTCCTGCCGTGCCAAGTCCTGCTGTACTGGTTGCTATCCTTCCTGGGATAGGGACACTCTTCCTTGCTGTCCTCCGAATACGAAGCCCATAAAGTGGTGGTTGTGGCAACACCGATGCAGGCGATGCCTCACGTTGCTGACTTGGGGCGTTGTCATTGCTGATCTCCACCGAGTTTCCTGTATCTTCTGTGTCTTCCGAGGGGTCTTCCTCCACCGAGACGGGGGGATCACGTCGAGGAATAACAGTGACGTAGCCGGACTCATCAGCTGAGGCGGTAGCGTGAGAAGATGATGATGTCGACATAGTGGACTGAGACATAGATTCAATGAGATATGAAATAAATGACAATCCATGGCTATAATATGCAATGCTTACACACACCAAAATTAACCTTTTTGAATTTTTGAAATAAAGTTTTCTCAAGAATTTTGTTGAACATATTCCCATTATAATTAGCTCAAGCTTTGTATAAATCTTTCCTTAATTAAACATAGGTGATCAGGCTATGTTTAATCGAGGTCCAATAATACAACTCCCGACCTAATTATACTAGTAATATGTTTGATGTAAAAAGAATTTCTTTGTAAGTTTTAGTTATAGGTTGTGTTTTCTTAAAAAAAAACCGATGTTCTCTATAACTTTAGCTCTGATACCATTTTTGTCACACCCCGCTAAAGCAGAAACGCAAGGTATGACAGCGACAAAGGTTTCATTGCAAAAGATAAAGATACATCACCATAGCAATATTTAAAAGTTTACAACCCATAGCTTAAACAAAACAATGTACAAGTTTTCCAAAATGACATTGTTCACATATAACTTCATAAAATAACTTCCACACGATGCAGCATGCTCTATGATGATGAATCTCTATATCCACTTACTAATTATTTCCTGAAAAAGCATGTAAAACGAGCGTCAACTATGAAAATAGTTGGTGAGTTCACAGGTTTATAAAATCAAGATTTGGTATAAGACTTTTCATAAATACAAGTACATTGCTTTAATGAGAACAAAGTTCATTGCTATAATGAGAAACAAAGTTGATTGCTAAAATTGATAAACGAGTTTATTGCCATAATAGATAACAAGTTTATTGCCATAATAGATAACAAGTTTATTTTCATAATAGATAACAAGTTTATTGCTATAATGTGTAACGAGTTTGTATGTGTATGAGCAAACAATGAGTCTCAACCAAACCTATGACTGAAGCGCTATCAAGATCTATGCTTATCGTTCCATAGATGAATATGGTATCATGCACTCCAGCAATAGGGCGAGTGAGGAGTTGTCAATTCCTAATAGCGCTATCCATAATGACCATTGGCTCAAAGAGTTAATGGTTAGAGATAAGGGAAGGGCCTTAGTACGATAAGTTCTCATGTTCCGTGATGCATAGACATACATAGAGAGACATAGCAATAAAATAGCAATCATGTTTGATACAAATCAATTTAAATACAACATTCAAATAATAGTTTTTCGGGACATGCTTTTCCACCCCAAAACATAAAAACTGAAAATAGGGGAGTGCGTGAATACTCACAACGTTTCGAGTAGGTACAAGTGGTACTTCGGAATGCACCAACGTCTTACTACTGGGATCCTACGACATCAAACACACACTAGTGAGTTTCCATGTCGAAATCTAATGCTAATATACTAAATTCTACATATAGTGAAATGCCAATTTATGTTTTAGTATTTGATTTTATATTAATTGGTTACACTTTTTCTGAAATAATGAAATTCTACAAATCGTGCGATTAATTACAACATTGGAATATAAATTTTACAAATTTTTAAGTCCTTATTACAACATAAATTCACGGAAATAGCATTCAAAGGATAAAAATTCTCAAACTTTTTATTTAACAGTTATTACACAATACTAAGCTGGGAAAATTATAAAAATGGATTTCCAAGCTGTTTAATTATATTTTATGATTTTTGAGCATTTATTCCAATAAAAATTGAAATAAATAGAAAACAGTTTCCAAAATTACCCAAACTTTTTATTTAACTGTTATTATACATAAATAGGCTGGGAAAAATATAAAAGATATTTTTCAGTGGGTATTTCTATTTTTCCTTGTTTTATTCCTTTAAATAATCTTTAATTGAAGAAATAAATATTAAACAGTTAAAATAAATTACCAAAAATTTTTGTAACATCATTTACAGTATAAATAACCTGAGAAAAATATCAAAAGTGGTCTTCATATTATATAATCCGGTTTTTGGTATTTATGTGTATTTAAGTGTAATTAACTTTAGAAATTAAGAGAAAAATAGTTTACAGTGGAGAAAAATCCTTAAAATTTTTATGTAAACCTCCTACTGTAAAACATGATGTTCTGGTAAATTTTTATGAATTTTGGATAATCAGAACTATTTTTCCTATTTTTAAACCATTATAATTACCAAAAATTGGGAAAATAGCATGGCATGATGAAAAATGTTGAAATTATTTTTCTGAGTCATCCATCATAGGTAAGGTATGCGAAAATTGTTAGATAAAATTTTCACACTCTCCAAAGTTGTTTTGTGATTTATTATATCCTAACAAAAAGAAAATTGGAAATCATACCAAACAGCAACAAAAATTGATGAAATTTAGTGAGGGTCATTATCCATCATAAGGGTCATTCATGAATTTGTTCCGGATTTATTGACCTCTGGAAGTATTTTATGTGATTTATGCCCTTGGTTTCTAGCAATAATTTTAATAAATCAAAGAAATAATAAAAGCTTTTGGTATTTTACAGATTATCACATGCATATGAGGGCTTTCAAAAGGAAAAATGTTCGAAATTTATTCTGAAGGGAAATAGGGGTATTGAACCCAAACAAGATAAGAAATGTTGCATGCAATGGTGCATGAGATGTAAATGTGGCTGAAGTTCATGAATTTGTGAAGCACATTCTGTGGGGTTTTAAGCCACGAAATTTCAGCCATCATTCACTGGATATGTTAAGTTTCTAAAGTATTTTTCCCCAGATTTATGGTTGGGTTTAAGGCCATTGATCATGCAAGGCAAAAATGGTGATCATAGAAAAAGAGCTGTTTGCGCAACCATTTTGTAAAAATTGCCAAAAATCGGATATTTAATATTTTACAGTAAGACCAGTTGGGTTTGAAAGTTAACTCATGAGGTTATCCAAATCAAAAAGAATATCATGATTTGGTTAAGAAATGACCGAGTTATGGTCGTTCAAAGTTGAACAAAGTAATCTGGCAGATTGCATGTTTGCTTTGAGTGCATCCTTAGGACATTTTGACAAGAACATCATGCATGCCTTTGATAAGGTCCGATTTCTAGCACATGCATGGAGTGAATGAGCATCCAAGATGTACTAGAAATGGTTTAAATGCTTTTGACCATGCAAGAACACAAAAGAAATGGAGAAGAAGATGTAATACTTGTTTTTGAAGTCACATGAACATATGTGCATCATTTTCACTCCTTGCATGGGTTTGATCCCGGATTTTCACCATTTCAAACACATGCATTGTGTTATGGTGAGAATCTACAAACCACAAGGGGAAAATAAAGATTTCTAGCCATGGAAAGGCATAGAATCCGAAAAGAAGAGAAAACTAAGAAGAAAAGGAAGTAGAATCATGAAACTATGGAAGAAGATGTTGTTGTTTACCTTGGTTTTGATCTTGAGGGAAGTAAGAACACTTCAAGGTCTTCTAAATCTCGAAATTTGGCAGAGGAATGGGGAGAATTTCGTGAGTTAGAGAGAGAGAGGAAGAGAGTTTGTGTGTTAGGAGGGTGGAGTGTGAGAGAGTGAAGAGAGAAGAGGTAGAGTGAAGGTTTAAGTCTAATGATTGAGTTTTGGGAAGAGAGAGTGCATGGGGAGGGGAGAATGGCTGGCTCTATCATGCATTAGGCCTCCTCTCTCCTAATTTCAAATTTTATAAAATTCCCTCCAATAATTTTATAAAAACCCTAATTTTTATAAAAAATATTTATTAAGCAATTCTTGATTTATTTGTAAAAATCTTGTTTGTAACTAATAAATTATGATTATTGCATGATAATTTAATTTCTATTTCAATGATTATAATCCATAATTTGATTAATAAAAATTTGATATTAGAAAGTTTATAGCCAAATTTTATAAAGTTTTTAAGCTTTATGATTTATAAATTTGGATTTTTAGCTCTCTTAGGGTTTTTGGAATATTGTTTGATATTCATCATCATAATGAAGTATAATTAGAATATTTTAATTTATTTTTAGGGTTTTATACCCTTTTTCAATTATAACAAAGCTTGAAAGTTTCATTCAAATTATAGCATTGGCATTTCCTATTGTAGTTAAGCAACTTACTAGAATCGTAAGTGTCAAGTATATTAGTCCTAGGTCTTAGATGGATCCTAGTTTATGTAAGATTTTGACCTAATTTATACTACTAGGCCATGGCATGATGTGCATGAATGGTTATTATAAAGATGCATGAGTCCGAGAATGACCTGAATTGACAGTTGTCACAGTTGGTCCCTTGGAATTTTTGGGAGTTGGTTCCCTAGTATGATAAGTATTTGGTATGATGTGTTAATGGTTTATTTTCAGTATGGTGATGACGAGACGATTTGAGGCGGGATCCGGATCAAGATTAGGATTGGGTGGCTAGGATAAGCCAGCAGTGACCGAGGACCGTATCAGGGAGATTATCCATGACGAGGTTATGGCTATTGTTCGAGGGAAGATAACGGGCTTTTGGGTCTATCAAGACCGTGATGATGGAGTTCTTTGATGATAGGTACGCAGCCATTGTTGAGACTGTTGTTGTTGCAGCCGTCGCGGCTGTAGGGGTTGGTGCTGGTCGGGTTTTTCAGTATCGGGACTTTGACAATATGAATGCCCTAACTTTTGATGGAGTTTAGGACCCGATCATAGCAATTAGGTGATTGTCTGATGTTGAGGGATTATTTTTCACTTGCTCTTGCCCAGCTGATCAGAGGGTTAGGTGTGCGCTGAACCTTCTGAGGTCCGGAGCGAAGGATTGGTGGAGACTTGCTACGGGGTTGTATTCTTCTAAGCAGAGAGCTGATGTATCCTGGGAGTAGTTCTAGGAGATGTTTCGTACCATATATGTGCCGAGAGTGGAGCGTGAGAGGTTGGCCCATGAGTTTTTTGGACCTGAGGCATAGGACTGATTCGGTGACAGAGATCACCAATATGTTCACAGAAAGGGCCATGTTTTGCCCTGAGTTTGCTTCTGAGAAGGATCAGATGACCCGTTACTTGAGCATGCTCAAGACGGATATCAAGCAGTTTGTTTCCACCCAAATTATGATACTTTGTTAGAGATGCAGGAGGCCACCAGGCAGCGTGAGATTGAGATAGAGCTTCAGATGAAGGAGCAGAGACCGGCCCTGGTGCACTCGCAACCAGTGCCGAAATGGTTCAAGGCTGCTGATTCTAGATCTGGAGGGTAGAGTGGTTGTACTTGTGGGAAGTGCGGCAAGGTTCATGAGGGGACCTGTAGATCGGGAGGTGTGTGCCATAAATCTGGCAAGGAGGGGAACTATGCGAGGGATTGCCACCAGCTGGCCCCAGCTCCGAGTACTAGGATCTGCTATCATTGTGATCAAGTTGGCCATGTGATGGTAAATTGTCCATTGCTCGCGGCCCCGACGCTAGCTACGTTGAGGATCACCGATGGGCGCCGGGGGAGGGCGGAGCCCCTGATGGCTCGAGGTCGCGCTTTTCAGCTCACTGCCGAGGAGGCCAGGGCAACTCTAGATGTTGTGACTGGTATATTTTCTTTTATTATTCTATTGATTATATTTATGTTATGCTTATATTATGCCCTGATAGGTATGTTCCTAGTGAACTCTTTTCCTTCTCTCGTGTTGTTTGACTCGGGTGCGAGTTGGTCCTTTGTATCTCGATCGTTCAGTTGGGAGTTTGATATGCCTATTGGGGAGTTAGAGTGTCTGTTGCGGGTTTCTATCGCCAATGAACACGGGGTCTCTGCGTCTACGGTGTTTCAGGGATGTGTACTTGAGATCTTCGGGGTGCCTTATCCGATTGACCTGATTCCTATCCTCATGGGGGATGTGTATGTGATTGTAGGCATGGACTGGCTGAGCAGGTTTGGTGCCTTGATTGATTGTGAGGGCCAGCGAGTAGTAGTTCGAACCCCAACTGGAGGATAACTGGTTATCTATGGAGAGGGCACCAGGATGGGTTCAGGGTTTTGTTCAGCAGCCTGGGCTCGTCAGTATATTCAGCATGGGTGTGCGGGTTACTTGGCTTATGTGGTGGATATGCGTGTTAGGGATCAAATTTCAGTTTCAGAGGTCCCGATTGTCAGGGAGTTTGTAGATGTATTTCCGGAGGAGTTACCCGGTGTGCCTCCTGAGAGGCAGGTCGAGTTCAAAATCGACCTTGTGCCAAGTGCAGCCCCGATTGCCAAGGCGTCGTACCGCTTGACACCTCCAGAGATGTAGGAGTTGTCATCTCAGCTGCAGGAGCTACTAGGAAAGCAGTTCATCAGACCGAGAAGTTCTCTATGGGGAGCCCCGATATTGTTCGTCGCGAAGAAGGATGGTTCACACCGGATGTGCATTGATTACCGGGAGTTGAACAAGTAAATAGTGAAGAACCGTTACCCCCTTCCACGGATTGACGACCTCTTTGATTAGTTGCAAGGTGCATCTTGGTTCTCCAAGATAGATCTGAGTTTTGGGTATCATCAGGTTAGAGTGAGAGAGGAGGACGTGGAGAAGACAGCGTTCCGAACTCTTTATGGGCATTACGAGTTCCTGGTGATGTCATTTGGGCTCACCAATGCGCATGCGGTGTTTATGGATTTGATGAATCGGGTATGCAGGTCAATGCTCGATCGTTCCGTCATTGTGTTTATTGATGATATCTTGGTGTATTCCAAGTCGAGGGAGCAGCATAAGGAGCACCTTCGCGAGCTTTTAGGGGTTTTGAGGCAAGAACGGCTTTATGCTAAGTTCTCGAAGTGCGAGTTTTGGTTATGAGAGGTCCATTTCCTTAGGCACCTCGTTAACCAGGATGGGATTTTAGTCGACCCGGCCAAGATCGAGCCCGTAATGCAGTGGGAGGTTCTGAAATCTCCCTCAGATATCAGGAGATTTTTGGGGCATGGAAAGGTACTATCGGAGGTTCATTCAGGATTTCTCCAAGATTGGAGTACCCCTCACTCGTCTAACGAGGAAGGGAGTGGATTTCCGATGGGGCCCTCAGCAGCAGTCGGCATTTGAGACTCTTTGGCAAAGGTTATGCGAGGCCTCGGGATTGACCCTCCCGTAGGGAATTGAGGATTTTGTGGTATTCTGTGATTCTTCCATCACCGGTTTGGGTTGAGTCCTCATGCAGAGAGGATGGGTGATTGCTTATGCTTTGTGGCAGCTAAATCTGCATGAGTTGCGATATCCCACACATGACCTAGAGTTGGGGTAGTGGTTTTTGCCCTCAAGATTTGGAGGCACTATCTTTATGGGGTCCGTTGTACTATCTACACGGATCGCAAGAGTTTGAGACATATTATAGATCCGTCGAACCTGAACATGAGGCAGCGCAGGTGTCTGGATGTAGTCAAGAATTATGACTGTGAGATCCTTTACCATCCGGGTAAAGCGAACGTGGTAGCAGATGCTTTGATCCGCAAGTCGGCGGGATCTTCAGATAGGGTGATGTATATGAGGATATCAGTTGATTCTCCGCTTTTGGGTTTAACAGGGAGGCTCAGGCTGAGGGACTTTGGAAAGAGAACTGGAAGAAAGAGAGGATCAGAGGTGAGACTGACAGATTTGTCACAGATAGTCATGGGCTGTTGACCCGGTGTGGTCGGTTTTGGGTTCCGATGTCTAGTAGGGTCAGACAGATTGTGTTAGAGCGGGCTCATAAGTCTCGCTTTTCTATTCATTCGGGGGCCACCAAGATGTATCGGGATTGAGGTTGAGCTATTGGTGGCGATGTATAAATAGAGAGATAGCCTGGTATGTTAAGAGATGCATGACTTGCAGGATGGTCAAGGCTGAGCATCAGAGGCCGCATGGCAAGCTGCAGCCTCTGGAGGTTCCCATGTGGAAATGGGAGCATATATCGATTGACTTTATCACCAAGTTGCCGAAGACGACAAAGGGTTTTGATTCTATATGGGTCATCGTGGATTGATTGACCAAGAGTGCTCACTTTTTAGCGCTTCGGGAGAGTTCTTCGGTTGAGAAGTTAGCTGATGTGTATGTTCGTGAGATTATTGCTCGCCATGGGGTCCCGGTCATAATTGTTTCAAACCGTGATGTTCGGTTCACCTCCCGTTTCTGGCAGAAGTTCCACGAGGAACTAGGAACGAGGTCGCATTTTAGCACTACTTATCATTCGCAGACCAACGGCCAGAGTGAGCAGACGATACAGACCCTTGAGGATATGTTGCGGGCATGTGTTATCGATTTTGGTGGGAGCTACGATTCCTACCTACCTCTGGCAGAGTTCTCCTACACAACAGTTATCACTCCAGCATTGGTGCTCCGCCTTTCGAGCTCTTGTATGGGCGGAGATGTCGTACCCCGGTTTGTTGGGGCGAAGTTGGTCACAGGGTTATGGGGCGGGCTGAAGTGGTCCTTCAGACCATGGAAGTCATTCAGCAGATCAGGAAGAGGTTGCGGACCGCTCAGAGTTGGCAGAAGAGTTATGCCGGTCGGCGCTGATCCGGGTTGGAGTTTCAGGTCGATAATATGGTATTACTGAAGGTATCACCTTGAAAAGGTGTGATACGCTTCAGGAAGAGGAGAAAGTTGGTTCCCCAGTATATTGGGCCTTTTCAGGTGATTTCCAGGGTAGGCAAGGTGGCTTATAGGTTGGATCTTCCAGAAGAGCTCATTCAGATTCATAACACTTTCCATGTCTCGCAGCTGCGAAAGTGCGTATTGGACGAGAATGTAGTGGTTTCCTTGGATGATATTCAGGTCGATGGGCACCTAAACTATGTTGAGAAGCTGATAGTTATTCTAGAAAGTAAGGTGAAGGTCTTGCGCAACAAGGAAATGCCTTTGGTAAAGGTACATTGGCACCATCGGAGGGGCTCCGAGTGGACTTGGGAGCCGGAAGCTGAGATTTGAGAGCATTATCCAGAGTTGTTCACCGCAGCAGACTTCGAGAACAAACTCTAGTTCAAGTGGGGGAGAATTGTAAATTCCGATGTTAAGGTACTTCTAAATTCATTCCTATAATTTTTGTTTATGACATTTTTGGTCCCTGAGTCCAAGAGACTGTGTCCATTGGAGGCCCTAGTGGCAAAATTGTAAATTTGGAAGAATGGGAGTACACCATGCGTACATGTGTATGCTTAGTGTACTAGGGCGTGCCCTAGTACGCTGGGCGTACATCATCATACGTGGGACGTACTCTCCAGGTGTGGAAACCCTAAATTTTATGGTTAAGCCCCTATATAATCATCTTTATAGCCTTATTTCCCTCACCTCTTCAGCCTCCACTCTCCTTGAGACGTTTTTGCAAACCCTAACCCTTGAGTGTGTGTGTTTTGAGCTTAAGTGTGTGTTCTTGGTGTGTTAAAGGAAGAAATAAGATTCATTGAGGAGCCTTGGTGTGGAAGCAAGCTTATAGATCTGGGATCTTTGCCTCTTTGGGAAGCTCCAGAAGGTATAAAGCTTTGATCTTGACTTGTATTTCCTTAAGATCTAGCCATGTGAAGTTTTATGAGTTTTTAGCCCCTTTTCTTGGACTTAATGAGTAAGAGCTACTCTAATACCAAAGGATTTGTCCTTTCAGAAGATTTGAGGTGCATTAAGTCGTAAAAATGCTATCTTGACTCATTTAGTGCTTGCATGCAAGATATAGAGGTCTTATGTGGTTAAGACAAACTAGGGTTTTGGTTTTAGGACTTATTAAGGAATGCATAACCATAAAGTTGGAAACTTTATGGTTATGAGCACCTTTTTAGACGTGGATCTGGATTTGGACGTTTAGACTTGTTGAATTAATCACTTAATGGAGGTTTTGCATGGTCACTGCGTACGTTGGGCGTATTTGGTCAAATTCCCGTTTTTTGTCAAGGGCGGAGTACGTGGGGCGTAGAGGTTGAGTATGGTGGGCATGCTCAACTGGGTTGACTTTTCGTTGACCATTGACTTTTGACCTAGTTTGACCCTAGGGGCATTTTGGGTATTTGTTATGAAGCCTAAGATCGGGTCTTTCCCTGTACATAGGTGATCTGTAGAGTGGACTCGCGGAGCGATATTCTTTTCTGCTATCTTTTCGGATTTTCGAGGTGAGTTTTCCTCACTGTACTTTTGGGTCGAAGGCACCAAGGTCGGCCCCTTTGGATTGTGTTCCTTGTTTATCATATGGTTGTATGTTGTAGTGATATGTTATATCTGCATCCTGGTATATAGGATGATGTTATGCCTAGTGATCTGTTAGATCTGTATGACTGTCTGTATATGCTAGCTAGGGTTTGATATGGTATATGTTGACATGTGATGGTATGTTGGGTTGAGGCGGTCCTATTATGTGCTCAAGGCCAAGAGACCCAGGGTGTCCCAGATAGACTGCAGGCCGGTGGGGCGTACCAGTCAGGCCGAAGGCCCGGAGAACGTTCCAGATAGACTGAAGGTCCGGTGAGGTGTACCAGTCATGCGGAAGGTTCTGTGAGCGTACCAGATAGACTGTAATCCAGTGGGGCGTTCCAGTCAGACTGAAGGCTATGTATTCATGTTGTTTATTGTTATTATTATGATTATGTTTTGGTACTTTGGGGGAACTCACTAAGCCTTGGCTTACAGTTTTGGTTTATGTTTCTGGTACTCAGAGGATCGCGGGAAGGCGAAGGTGTGACCGTACACATCCTCATGTTTTGGACTTATGATTTTGGGAAACTCTGATACGGAACATGTTTTGAAAACTATGTTGTAAACAATTTATGATTTTGGGTTGGATTTTAAAAGTCTAATTTTTTCATGAACTTTATGGATGTTACAATATTTAAAACCAAAAATAGGGGTCATGAATACTCACAATGTTTTGAGATGATGCAAATGGTGCCTTCAACTATGCTCCACTCGTATCACTACCAATTCCTACAACGATGTTACGCACTAATGAGTTTCTAGTCGAAATCTAATACTAGTATACTTAATTTGTTCAATAGAATTATGCCAATATTGTGTCAAAACTATGATATTGATAAGTTACAAACATTTTTCTGTGAAATTTATATTTCTGTGAATCAATTTGTTATATAACAAATTCAAGTGGAAATTTTCATTATTGAAATGTTAAAATTTAACATTTTAGGAGGTGTTCCAATGATTAAATATTCAAAAACTAAATCATTATAGTTCGAAAATTTCCCAAACTTTGTATTTCAGTTTCAACAGAAGTCAAAGATCTTAAGATAAATTTTCTTTAATTTTTTATTTGTCTAACTATTTTTCACTATTTTAATTCCTTGAATAATCACAAAATCATGGAAAAATAGTAAATGATCATGAAAAATTCTTAGACTTTTTGTGTAACTGTTTCATAGCATCCCTAAACTGGGAAAATTATTAAATGTTACTTTTGATTAATAAAACCTGGTTTTTGTAATTTAATTGTGTTTTACATCAAGAAATTCTAATTAAATAGAAAATAGTAATTAAAAATCACACAAATTTTTATATGTGTTCTAGTTGCAGTCAAAGACTTCCAGAAAATGTTTCATGAGTTTTAGATATGTATAGCTATTTTCTCATCTTTAACCACTTGAATTCTCACAGATTCATGGAATTATAGTAAACAGTTAATAAAGATTATCAATCTTTTGAATTTTGATACAACTTTTATATAATGTATATAAGCTAAGAAAAATATCAAAGATGGTTTTCATATAGTAGAGTCCGGTTTTTATGATTTATGTGTATTAAATGAGGGAAATATAGAAAAAATAGTAAACGGATTTGATAATTCTTTAAAATTTTTGTACAATTGTTATTTGACGTATAAAAACTGGCAAAAATATCAAAAATGGTTTTGGAACAACTTAACATGTCTTTATGATTTTTATGTATTTATTCTATTAAAAATGTAAATAATTATCAAACAGTTTATAAAATTTCTCAAAATTTTTATTTGTGTTTACAATGTAATAAATGATTTCTTGTGATTTTTAGAATAGTTTAACTATTTTTCCTTTATTTATTCTCATAAGTAAGTATTAATTCATAAAAACTTACTAAACAGTAAGAAACATTTAACAAACTTTTTATTTACGATTAATACCTAATATACGATATTATGACGAAGTTTTATAATTTTTGGATAAGTGTAGCTATTTTTAATTAGTTTAATCCCTTAAACATTTATTAAATCAGGAAAAATAAGAAATCGTCATAGAAAAATCTGTAAATTTTTTTATAGTCTTTAAGATGCCCAGAAGATGAGAAAATTATCAAATATGGTTTTGGACATTCATAACTATATTTTACTATTTATTTCTCTTCAACAAGCATAAATTCGAAATCAATAGAAAACAATTATCGAAATGCATAAAACTTCATGGAACGTCTTTAATCTGTGTATAGGTCATATCCAAAATTTCCCAAAAGTTATTGACCGCAAAACATATTTTATGTGAATTATTGCTCTATTTTCTTGCAATAAGTATAATAATTGGAGAAAAGTAAGTTATTTTCTGAAAATTTCTTGATCTTCTTATTTGCTTGTTGAAAATCTGAATAAATCCTTTATGAAAACTTTTGGCAATATACTTTGAAATCAAGCTTTTAAAGTCGATTTTTTTTATCACATGCATCATGGTTTGAAGACCATGTCTGACTTATTTTGTTCAAAATGATGTTTTTAAAAGAAAAACTCAAATGCATGTGGTTGATGAACAATAAGACTTGTAAAAACACAAATTTTTGGGTTTGACATTGGTTTTGGTCCTTGGATTTCACCATCAAGCAACATGCATATTGTTTTTGGGTGAAATGTCACAACTCGAAATTTTATACCTAGC
The DNA here is from genome assembly GCF_052849685.1 of Lactuca virosa. Classification (NCBI taxonomy): domain Eukaryota; kingdom Viridiplantae; phylum Streptophyta; class Magnoliopsida; order Asterales; family Asteraceae; genus Lactuca; species Lactuca virosa. The sequence goes on along the minus strand of NC_136429.1, from coordinate 363,699,053 downwards.
ATGGTCAAAACCCTAACCTAGTGCAAGCGAAACCACAATGCAATCCTTGTTGCATTTTGTCTTCTATATAGCATTAGGGCTTGTTTATAGAGCTAACAAAGGAGTAGGAATTGAAACCTAAGCTAAATTAGGGGGTTATAAAGGAAAATATGTTGAAAGACTAAGAATTAACTCCAATTGGGAGTTTACGGCCAAACAACCACTCCAAAATGGAGTTCACGGTCCAAAAGTAAAAGAGAAATGTTGTTTACGGCCAAAGTGAAAAGAAACATGTTGTTCACGGCCAAGCATGACCGTGAACACCTCCTTAATGGGCTAAAAACCCATTTTAAGTCCATTTGTGGACCGTAAACATCAAGGCCCAATACCACTTGAACCGTAGACACTCCTTCCATATATATGTTCATCCGTAAACCAATTCATTTCTCACATTTCCAACCGTGAACCACTTTCAAATTGCTCTCAACTATCATCCGTGAACAGCCCCATTTCCTTTCAATCTTCAAGAGTTTACGGCTACAAATCTTCAAATCTTCATATTTCTATCAAGAACATTCAAACCCCATCTTCAAATCTTCATATTTCCCAAGATCCAACTGTAAACCCATTTCATTCAACCGTAAACCCCATTTTCCAAGTGAAAACTCTATTCCAACATTTCCAATTAATTTCCAAATTAATTGTAAGTCTTCCCTATAATTAAATTATTATTTAACACATTATTTAAATTAACATTCTTATTAATTTAAATACAACGTCGAATATAATTATTTTAGGGTAACGTTTTAGCACGTATGCTTACCCGCGGGATCGTCTCTACAACTCGCTAATTCCGATTAATGCGCATACGATCTGTGTTCATACCCCTACATTTTCACTATTTTTCACTATTTTTAGGGGGAAATACAAGTAAAACACAAGTACTCTTGTGTCTAAACGATTTTAAAACTGTTTTAAAACATTTCAAATTATTTCAAACTGATTTAGTAATTATGTTTTATCAAATTGTATTTATACATATTTACATATATAAATAATGTTCAACGGACATAGAATTGACAATTTCATCTTGGATCATGTTCCTTGTCTTGTTGTGGGTTCAGGATAGAATTATTTATTCGATTGTATTTTCATTCTTATTTATGTATGCTGTGAATATATGTGAATATAAAATATTATTCGTTAAATTTTCATCCCCTTTTGTAATACGTCGAGCAAAAGGGTATTTTTCATAAGTCTCTTACCATTGTCTTATACATTGCTAAGTTGCAAAGGTTTCCAGTTCATTACAAAACTTACATCTAAACTATAATAGGTATAGTTTGTGCGTCACTACACTATTTTACAAAATTCAAGAAACGATACACGAACACTACTCTATTTTACTAAGATCATGGTTACATAACTAAATAATTATTTAAGTATAATTATTTTAAATTATAAAGTACACCACTACAGGATAATACAAACGGTTACAAATACAAGCGAACACTATAACACTACACGTAAACTAGTTAATACAGGGTTGTGAGGCACTACTTCACTAGTATCCACCAGGATACGGAACTAAATCCTATACAGTATAACCAGAGTCTCCTGGAGGGAGAGCATGAGATTTGTGTATAGATCTATGCAGGACTAACAATCCCACACCCAAACTGCTAGCTACAGTTACGCAGGCATGCCTGGGGGTGACAAATGCCATAACTTTCAGACACCTGAAGAACGTCGTAAAGGTCACTAGGTCATATCAAGCATGGTTATATGAAACTCACAATAGTATCAACTATAATAATGTTTACGGGATTAACCCTACTTCATAGGTTTTATTTTAATAATAAGACCACACAACTTTTCAAGAAACAGGAACATACAATTCAGAAGGGACCTATAATGTTCACTTCATGATTTCTTAGTTTATGCGTTAAAGGTTATTTATATTTATAGGGTCCGATAGGTAGTAGGATGGGTGATTTCCACTTCATTCCCTATTCCTTGTTTGGTTGTGGGCTTAGAGCAGATTCACACAGTTTACTATCTATTCGATCTTGGTTATACATGACCTGTATACACTAAGTAATCATAGGGGAAACAGGTATGGGTCTGGTCACTATATATAAGTACAGTATGCTATTTTCTAGTACAAAACATACTTTTCTGAAAGAACGTATAACAAGGTACATGCGTACAAACAGGGTTGCATTACAAACACAACCGTATTACATTACTTTTCCAAGTACGAGTCAACAGAACTTACATTTCATTACATCAGAAAATATAGGATTTTCTGGAAGATTATACTTACATTTCAAAAAGAACCATTACTATTAACTCTATAAGTACCTAGTGAATGCGTTAGGGTTATATACAATGAAGATCCGACAGACAGTGGAATGTGTGATTTCCGCCTCATTTCCTGTTCCTTGTTTGGTTGTGGGCTTAGGGCAGAACCACACAGTCGATTGTCTGCTCGATCCAAATTGTATATAGCTTGTATTCACCAAGTACTCGTAAAAGGAACTAGCATGGGTCACATTTCTTACATTCATTACATCAGAAAATATAGGATTTTCTGGAAGAACAAACTAAGGTTTTCAAGGAACAAAGAACATACTTTCCAAATACAAATGCTTATGAACTCACTAACTTTAATGTTGACACTTTCAAAACCACTTGTATTCTCAGGTCACTAGTAGACAGGTACATGTACAGGGTTCCAGATGACGGAGCATAGTAGTTTCAAGTCTCGTGTTGCTATTTACTTTTGGAGTCAATCATATGTGATTCAAATACAATGTAAACACTATATTATCAATACAATGGTTGTTGCTACTTTGATTATTATGATTCAATTGTTGCGATACTATACATGATGTCCTCCGCCCCCAAACGTTTCCGCCGTTCCGGTTTGGGGGTGTGACAGATTGGTATCAGAGCATTGTTTATAGTGAACTAAGTATATCAACCCATAAAAGATATACAACTATAAATACAATGGGGTCGAAGTGCTCTGACTAAAGGTATACTTTTAAAATATAAGTATTTTACAAGAAGTATACGAACATGCATACATACCAAGAATAAGTATCATAAGAAGAACAAAACAAAAGTATTTAGATGTTGGATACTACAGTCAGACCTAGGCAGTTATGTAATCGTATCTGGGATAAATATAACCTGATCAACTATAATTATTTGAGATACGACCAATATGTGTTTGGGAGTGATAGTGGTGTTGCAACGACTCTAAAACTTACCAACCCTAAATACAAAGGATCTCTAGAACAAAACTTAAAGTTAAAATACTATAGCAGTATTTTTATGGTACTATAAGATGACAACAAGTTTGAAACTTACCAAGTACATATACCAAGAAGCTCTAGAATCAGGCATACAATTAAAATACTATAGGAGTATTTTAGGCACTATACATAACATATGTGAAAATTTAAAAGACCCTTATTGGAAGGTTTATGATTGCGGAGTATATACTTCCAGAGTTGTATATAATTGTGATTTTATAGACTTAGAATTTGTGACCTACGCTCTATATCTTGTTCCTTGTTTGGTTGCGGTTTTAGAGTAGGGTCACTTATTTGAAGGTCTATTTAATCTTAAGTTATACACAACTTGTATACACTGCGTGATTATAGGAGGACCCAGTAAGGGTTACCCATAAGATAAAATTGTTTTATTTAATCTTATAGATTCTTTAGACACTCCCATTCTCGCAAAAACAATATAGATAGATATAGCCACTCCACTACAACAACCGACAGAGGAGTCAAGGAAGAACAAGAAGAGGTTCATGAAGAGGATTCTAAGAAGGGATCAGCCACAGAGAAAGGCACCGGAGTAATCACCACTAAACCTTAGCATAGCGAGATCAGACATAAGAAACTCGCTCGGACATTCGGGTCCGGCCCTCCATTGTGAAATCAATGGAGATCAGTAACAAAGTCTGAATCGGGATATAGCAAAGATGCAACACACCCGTGGAGAACACGAACACCATAGGAATGCTCAGAGGCAACCAATCCCTACCAACCGAAACTAGGACAATCATAGTAAGGACATAGAACAAGGGAAACCACTCACGAGATACGCGAAGGGACCAAGCATTATATACGTCACCCTAAAACTTAATAAACTAATATAACCTAGTGAGTTAGTGATTACACTTCTCACACTATGTGCTAGGTTTATCTCGTCTTTTGTAACAACTAGTAACAGTTATACAATCCACTGGAAATTCATTCGATGGTAGTTACTAGTAATTCATAAGTCTATTTTATATAGACCTCTGTTAAGAATTGTTTTCAGAACACTATAAAGGTCGGAACATGATACACTCGGAACTAAGATAGCTTAGTTTAAATAACACTCGACTAGTAGCCCCTACTAAAGACTTATTACCATTTCATCTTGTAAACCTTATGGTTGAAAGATGCCTCTTCATAGACCTATAGGATGCGATCATACCAGCAGTAATGCACCGGATCCCATCAGAACTCCGCAGTTAAGTGTGCTTGGGCAAACTTAACACTCGTACAAAACCTACTCCTACCCACTACTATAACTCCATCTCAAGAATGTTTAGCAGAAACATTGACAATAGTTCAACAAAGCGCAAAATTTATATACGTGTATATAAATTGTAAGAATACAACTAGCAATGATCATCGCTACTCACGGGATCGTTTCTCGCTATGCAATAGAATCATGTCTTCACAAGGAGGAAATCAACCAACCGGCGAGACACCAATTCTGCAGATAGACTCCGCTACTTTTCAAGTTGCGGTCACAGCAGCCGTGACAGCCGTCATGGCACAACTCAATGCTAACAGCGCCAATGGTAGCAGAAGCAGTGCCTGAAATGCTAATCGCAGTAACAATCAAGGGCACTGGTAAGTGTCTACTGACCAGGACACCTCAGACCGCAAACCTAAGAACAAGAAAAGTAAATTTTGGAACAAGAAAGGGAAATACTCGACTCAAGGTCTTACCAAGAGACAACAGCCCGTGGCTGTCCCTACAGTCACAACAGCAGTCACTACATTTGCCTTAATATCCGTCACTACATCTGTCACTCCAGCCCTTGTCAGTCGATATGATGGAACCCTTCTGAAATGTAATAAGTGCTACTACCATCACCATGGAGTCTGCAGAGTGTTGAATTGTAATAGGTGCAATAAGAAGGGGCACATTGCCCGTGTCTGTAGAACTTCGGCCCAACACATCACTTCCACTACCAATGCTGGTATGAGCCAAATATGACATGCATGTGGTGAAACTGGGCATTTCAAGAGAGATTGCCCAACAGAGAGGAACGATGGAAGAGCGGGAGGAGTTTAACGTTAAGACATGTCGAAACAACGAGGATCACTCCTGAGATTTTTTTTGGTACGCCTCTAAACAATAGTACTTACAACTTAAATTTTTACTAAAACGAGTATCAATTAAAAAGTAATCAAATTGCTTCCTCGTCCGAACAAAGCACATCACTCATACGAAAACTAAGTACCCTATAGGTAAGCTGTGATGGCTTAGTGTAAACATTAAGGTCATATATAATTAAGATTATAGGCTTAGAGTGTGTGATTCTACCTTATTTCTTGTTCCTCGTCTGGTTGTGGATTTAGGGCAGAATCATTCAGTCGACTGTCTACTCAGGCTTAATTATATATGACTTGTAGACACCAAGCGATCATAGACACACCGAGTGGAGATCATAGCACGAAGTATTATCACTATCTATCAGAACACTCTTACTGCTAGTACTCGCTTAATATGGTACAAGTCGTTTGCAGTCGTAATAACAAGGATAAAACAGAATGGCACTATCGAGTACACACAGAATGCACTATCGCGTACATGTAAGATGCACTATCGTCCTAACAAACGTCTCTCTCGAACCAGCTTAACACATGTTTCACTAAGAAGATCCGATGTCGTCATCCGACATGGATTGGCTTGGTCCTCACCATACCACTCACGTGTTCTATCGAAACGACCCTTCGCTTTAACCGACAGACTAACGAAACTCTCGTCACTCTTAACGACAAACTAGATACGAACCTCAAATCGTCTCTCACTTCAAACCTCCGAAGTACTCATGCGAGGAGTATTATATCCTTCCGTAAATCTTCCCGAAGTATTCCCAGCAGACCTTTTGAGAATACCACATAAGCAGCAAGTCAAGTTCGAGCTCAGAGGCTAGGGATAAATATGGTTAACCTATCACTGTTTAGTGTATACGCGAGGGTGGTATATAATTAAGATTCCACGGACCTAGGATGTGCGTTTCCGCTTTATCTCCTATTTCCTGTTTGATTGTGGATTTGGGGCAGAGTCACCCATTCGACCATCTTATCAATCTTAATTATATACTACTTGTATACATGAGGCGATGATGGATGGACCATGTATGAGTCCTATCATGAACTGCAGGACAGAAGCTGCCCAGAACTACAAGTGGACATCCTACCAGTGGGATAAACATAGACAAGTAAGCCAAACCCACACACCCTCCACCGATCAGAAAAGAAGACCCAACAGTGAAGCTCCGCTAGAATGTCAAGCGAGGATCAGAATTCACTTGGGAACAAGAAGATCATGTGGAGCCGAATTACCCACCTCACTCCCTAGTTCACGAGTAACCACTTAGGATTCGAATTTCGGGACGAAATTCCCTCTAACGGGGGGATGATGTCACAACTCGAAATTTTAGACCTAGCATGGTCAAAACCCTAACCTAGTGCAAGCGAAACCACAGTGCAATCCTTGTTGCATTTTGTCTTCTGTATAGCCTTAGGGCTTGTTTATAGAGCTAACAAAGGAGTAGGAATTGAAACCTAAGCTAAATTAGGGGGTTATAAAGGAAAATAGGTTGAAAGACTAAGAGTTTAAAACATAAATAACCCTCATTAATTGAGTTTTCACCAAGAAATCAATGCATTAAAGGAGTTCACGCTTAGAATTAACTCCAATTGGGAGTTTACGGCCAAACAACCACTCCAAAATGGAGTTCGCTGTCCAAAATTAAAAGATAAATGTTGTTTACGGCCAAAGTGAAAAGAAACATGTTGTTCACGGCCAAGCATGACTGTGAACACCTCCTTAATGGGCTAAAAACCCATTTTAAGTCCATTTGTGGACCGTAAACATCAAGGCCCAATACCACTTGAATCGTAAACACTCCCTCTATATATATATATATATATATATATATATATATATATATATATATATATATATATATATATATATATATATATATATATATATATATATAAATATCTTCGTCCGTAAACCAATTCATTTCTCACATTTCCAACCATGAACCACTCCCAAATTGCTCTCAACTATCATCCGTGAACAGCCCCATTTCCTTTCAATCTTCAAGAGTTTACGGCCACAAATCTTCAAATCTTCATATTTCTATCAAGAACATTCACAACCCATCTTCAAATCTTCAAAGAATCTTCAAATCTTCATATTTTCCCAAGATCCAACCGTAAACCCATTTCATTCAACCGTAAACCCCATTTTCCAAGTGAAAACTCTATTCCAACATTTCCAATTAATTTCCAAATTAATTGTAAGTCTTCCCGTATAATTAAATTATTATTTAACACATTATTTAAATTAACATTATTATTAATTTAAATATGTCGTCGGATATAATTATTTTAGGGTAACGTTTTAGCACGTACGCTTACCCGGGGGATCGTCTCTACAACTCGCTAATTCCGATTAACGCGCATACGAGGTGAGTTCATACCCCTATGTTTTCATTATTTTTCACTATTTTTAAGGGGGAATACAAGTAAAACACAAGTACTCTTGTGTCTAAACGATTTTAAAACTGTTTTAAAACATTTCAAATTATTTCAAACTGATTTAGTAATTATGTTTTATCAAATTGTATTTATACATATTTACATATATAAATAATGTTCAACGGACTTAGAATTGACAATTTCATCTTGGATCATGTTCCTTGTCTTGTTGTAGGTTCAGGATATAATTATTTATTCAATTGTATTTTCATTCTTATTTATATATGCTGTGAATATATGTGAATATAAAATATTATTCGTTAAATTTTCAACCCCTTTTGTAATACGTCGAGCAAAAGGGTTTTTTTCATAAGTCTCTTACCATTGTCGTATACATTGCTAAGTTGCAAAGGTTTCCAGTTCATTACGAAACTTACATCTAAACTATAATATGTATAGTCTGTGCGTCACTACTCTATTTTACAAAATTCAAGAAACGATACAAGAACACTACTCTATTTTACTAAGATCATGGTCACATAACTAAATAATTATTTAAGTATAATCAGTTTAAATTATAAAGTACGCCACTACAGGATAATACAAACGGTTACAAATACAAGAAAACACTATAACACTACACGTAAACTAGTTAATACATGGTTGTGAGGCACTACTTCACTAGTATCCACCAGGATACGGAACTAAATCCTATAGAGTATAACTAGAGTCTCTGGAGGGAGAGCGTGAGATTTGTGTATAGATCTATACGAGACTGACAATCGCACACCCAAACTGCTAGCTACAAATAGGCAGGCATGCATGGGGGTGACAAATGTCATAACTTTCAAACGCCTGAAGAACGTCGTAGAGGTCACTAGGTCATTTCAAGCATGGTTATATTTTAATAATAAGACCACACAACTTACGGGATTAACACTACTTCATAGGTTTTATTTTAATAATAAGACCACACAGCTTTTCAAGAAACCGGAACATACAATTTAGAAGGGACCTATAATGTTAACTTCATGATTTCTTAGTTTATGCGTTAAAGGTTATTTATATTTATAGGGTCCGATAGGTAGTAGGATGGGTGATTTCCGCTTCATTCCCTATTCCTTGTTTGGTTGTGGGCTTAGAGCAGATTCACACAGTTTACTATCTATTCGGTCTTGGTTATACATGACCTGTATACACTAAGTAATCATAGGGGAAACGGGTATGGGTGAGGTCACTATATACAAGTACAGTATGCTATTTTCTAGTACAAAACATACTTTTCTGAAAGAACGTATAACAAGGTACAGGCATACAAACAGGGTTGCATTACAAACACAACCGTATTACATTACTTTTCCAAGAGTCAACAGAACTTACATTTCATTACATTAGAAAATATAGGATTTTCTGGAAGAATATACTTACATTTCAAAAAGAACCATTACTGTTAACTCTATAAGTACCTAGTGAATGCGTTAGGGTTATATACAATGAAGATCCGACAGACAGTGGACTATGTGATTTCCGCCTCATTTCCTGTTCCTTGTTTGGTTGTGGGCTTAGGGCAGAACCACACAGTCGATTGTCTGCTCGATCCAAATTGTATATAGCTTGTATTCACCAAGTACTTGTAGAAGGAACTAGCATGGGTCACATTTCTTACATTCATTACATCAGAAAATATAGGATTTTCTGGAAGAACAAACTAAGGTTTTCAAGGAACAAAGAACATACTTTCCAAATATAAATGCTTATGAACTCACCAACTTTAATGTTGACACTTTCAAAACCACTTGTATTCTCAGGTCACTAGTAGACAGGTACACGTACAGGGTTCCAGATGACGGAGCATAGTAGTTTCAAGTCTCGTGTTGCTATTTACTTTTGGAGTCAATCATATGTGATTCAAATACAATGTAAACACTATGTTATCAATACAATGGTTGTTGTTACTTTGATTACTATGATTCAATTGTTGTGATACTATACATGATGTCCTCCGCCCCCAAACGTTTCCGTCGTTCCGGTTTGGGGGTGTGACAGATTGATATCAGAGCATTGTTTATAAATTGTAATATAGATTACCTTAAATGTGTTGGATAGTATTAGCAATGTCGCACTTAAATATTATTTTACAAATATGAAATCTTGTATTAAAAAATTGTAAAATATTTAGTAGTATTTTTAAGACTACGATTGATCTTTGGTATTAAAGTTAATACTATATTTTGTTTAGATTGTATTATTAACAATCCGACATTATGAAAAAAATAAAATTTGACTCGTTTGTTGAGTATTCCATTTTGATTCGGACACCTGTGAATTTTAATTCTAAATTCGCTTACAGGGGAGAGGGGGCTGATTTTTTAGAGGAGGGGAGAGGATTTCTCTCTCATAAACTCCGTTCAAATCATTTCCCTCATATTTTTATAAATTTCCAAAGTTTTTATAAAATATGCTTAAGCCTTACATTGTTTTATAAAATCCTTGATTTTTCACTTATAAACTAAGGATAAATGTTGGTACATTAAATTATAATTTCCTTGATTATGTTTCACAACTTGACTATTTTAATTTGATATTATAGAGTTTATAAAAATTTCTATGGGATTTTAAATGTAAAACTCCATAAATATAAGTTTTTAGGACTTTTAGGGTTTTAAGGAATTTTGTAAATCTTTGGATATCAAAATAAATTGAAATTTTGAGACCTCAAATTTTTTTATGATATTATAACTCTTTTATACTTATAAAAATGTTGGAGGTTTGTTTTTTTCGGTTTATTGGCATTCTATGTAGTGATTCTGAGATTCAAGTGAAATTGAAGAATCAAGTATACTAGTCATAGTTTTAAACTTTGACTTAAGTTCCTATGAGACTCTGACCTAATTTCTACTGGTAGGTCAAGTGCATGATGTGTCTACATGATTCATGCAAAGATGTTCGAGTCAAAGAATAACCCGAATATGGATAGTCACTACAGTTAAGTAGTTGTAGAATTCACATATCAATGTGAAATCTAAGTACATTATCCCCCGTTTCTAATTGTTTCCAAGTTTCTAGTAGGTTATAACTTAGCTTTCAGTTACTAAGTCTAGAATGTATCATGCCTACACGTGGAACTAAGTTTATTCAAATCGATAAATGACTCGAATTTTGACGGTTGTCACACTTAAATTGTCTTTATGGCTAATGTATAGGGACCAAAACTGTAACTTCACAATTAAATGCCCTATAATAACCAAACGATAGCAGCTTCATCCATTCATATTTATCATACGATTTAACTTCGTACTACCACTATTATATATATATATATATATATATATATATATATATATATATATATATATATATATACCGTATGCGTATTAGGGTTAAGATGTTGGTGTTCTTATTTTTGTGTCGCCTCATAATAGAAACGAGACAGAACAAATTGGATAGAGAGATTGATAAAAATGGGAGTTCTTAGAAACACTGTGGATTGGGATTTAATGCATAGTATGCTTGATGATTTATGGTCGGAGTCTACGTTGGACGCTCACGAGAGGGCTATGGTTTTAGGGGAGGAAGAAATCTTTCGCGATTCAGCAAGTCTATGGTGGCGTTAATGCGTTTCTTGTAATTCCTTGTATAGCATTGTTGCGAGTGGTGTCTTGATGATTTGAATCACTAAAGTTTATAGCAGCATGGAGGATGATGAAAACAACTAGAATTAATGGTAATTCGAACAACTGACTCCAGGCTAAAGGATAAAGATATCCTATTAGATGTTGTAGCACAGCCTTCTAGAGTTCAATGTGAATTCAGCTAAAGAGGCCATGAAATGCAATGTTATGATTATCATATTTGCCATGTCGCAACAAGCCATTCGAAGGATGTTCAGTAGTAGTATCGGGAGGTTGATTATCTATCTGCTTCACATTTATCAAGACTTGAGGTGAGTTTGTAGTTTTACTCACTAAGGTGCATAATTGAAATGTGCAATCCATAAATGGTGATTTGATTCACATTAGGATGATCATGTCATTATTTGTTCTTGATGATGATATGATATTTGTGAAGCTATCGTATGCTTTTTGCCATTGCCATATTATGAGTTATTTGCTATGATACTTTCACTTTGATGAATTTGATGAAAATGACAAGCTAGTTTTTGGGACTGATTCGATAACTTTTTTAAACTTTAGTGCATGACCGAAAACTACATCTTGTAAGTGGATTTTAGATGCAAATTAGGATTATGCTAGAACTGCTTAATGCTTGTGATAGTTGTTTGAAAATATGTTGTTTGCATCTTGTGTATGGTTATTCCTTGGAATCAGTTGCTATGATGTTATGGATGTTATGTGTTAGTTGTAATTGCATGCGGTTATGATGTTTAAAGAACTGATAGTCTGAAACATCCCAAAAATACCAGCTAAAAATTTCATTTTTAAATTAGGTTAATACATAAAAACATCGTTACAAAACATTCATAATATTAATTCATGTCTGAAAACCGGTAACATCATAGTAAAATATTCAGAGTACATCCCAGAAAATCCATAGTGCGGAAACAAGAGTGTGTGTGATATGCCGCTACCGCGCCGGCTCCTTTCCCTTAGCTGAAGAGGTACCTGAAAACAAAACTATAAAACGTAAGCACGAAGCTTAGTGAGTTCCCCCAACGAACCTCATACCATACAATCACATAGCATACATGTCTGCCGGGCATTTCTGGGTGCCCGACCTTCCCCTTCGGTCCTGTCGACCGGATACTGCCTGACATATCTGGGTGCTGGCCTACCCCTTCGGTCCTGTCGACCGGATCGGGGACTGTTTCACCCCCTACTACTACTACCACATAATAACATATCACATAACCCATACATCATAATCTGCTAGCACATAAAGCATATCGGGTAGTAACAAACCTAGATGATTATCACACAGATAGTCATCTATCATACGACTCCTACTAGTGGGCCGGCATTGTGGCCTTAGACCCACTTTTACTGGAAGGTAACTCACCTCGAGGGTAGCTGCTGAAAACCCGCTCAACCTACGCCTGGCTGCCGCACCGGTAACCCTCCGGCTATAAATCTGTAATCATGGATTAGGTACTCATAAATACCCCTTAGGTCAAATGACTGGTCAAAGTCAACTTCTTGGTCAAAGTCAACTCTCTGATTGACTGGACTCACCGAGTCCATATAGCGACTCGCCGAGTCCTTCTACGTCTAGCCCGACTCTGACTCATCGGGTCCCTGTTCCCACTCACTGAGTCAGCCTGACTCGCTAAACGGGGACAACTAACAAACCCGCGACAGGACTCGCCGAGTCCAAGGGGGGACTCGTCGAGTCCGACGAACAGATCTCACAATTCGCTCCAATCTTCCATCAGAACATCAACCTTGGAGATTTGGAGATTCTGGGACTATAGCTACACGTTAAATTGCTAATTCCACGTGCGACTACGAAGGGTTGGACCTCCTACACTTAAACCCTTCTTATCCTAGTGACAGTTCATATGACTCGTCGAGTTTGAAGAACAACTCGCCGAGTTTGAAGAACGACTCGCCGAGTACCAGGCAATCTTCATAGGACTCGCCGAGTTGTTCATCCAACTCGTCGAGTCTAAGGCCATCTTCATGGAACTCGCCGAGTGCACTTTGGCACTCGCCGAGTTCCCTTCGACTCTTCACCCAATCTGGCCAAATCTGAGACATGCAACTGATCCAACTCATGGGTCTCAGTTCCTAGGGTCTGGTTATCACATATACACACGAAATCTGGGGGTTTTAAGGCTTGAAGATCAACCATTGGGGACAAAAAGGAACCTAAGAGCTAATGAGCAAAGTGAGGGTTTTATTACCTGATTTGATGCATTCCCCAAAGTAGATTTCGGATCTACCTTCACTTCTGGAACACTCCAACTTCCTCCTTCTTCTTCTAAGCTCCAAAACCTTCTTTGGAAGATTAAAATCACTCAAGAACACTAAAGGAGCTAGGGTTGTTCTCTACTGCTCTCTGGGAGGAAAATGGGACGAAATGGGTGTTTTAGAATGGGTAAAATAGGGTGCAATGTCTGAAAATAGAGTTTCATCCAGACAGGTGGACTCGCCGAGTCCATATGTCGACTCGCCGAGTTCCCAGCTTAAATCCCGTGTCCACCTCGCTGCTACTCGGCGAGTCGGGACGCAGACTCGCCGAGTTCATGGCAAAAATTTAAGAAAATACTTAAATAAAATCTTACCAGGAATCCGGTGTTACAAATCTCCCCCATTTATTTTAGACTTCGTCCTCGAAGTCTGCCGCTCCCTCCCGGAACAGCTCCGGATAATGCTCCACCATCTCATCCGCAGGCTCCCAAGTCCATTCCGAGCCCTTCCGGTGCTGCCATTGCACCTTCACCAGGTCCACCCTCTTGTTCCTCAGTTCCTTCGACTTCCGGTCTAGGATAGCGACAGGCCGCTCGATATAATTCAGGTTGTCATCAACCTGGATGTCCTCCAAAGGTACCACCGCTGAGTCGTCCACCAGGCACTTCCGCAGCTGGGAGACGTGGAAAGTGTTGTGGATCTGACTGAGTTCGGCTGGCAGATCCAGCCGGTATGCCACCTTGCCCACTCGGGCTGCAACCCTAAACGGTCCAATATACCTGGGACCCAACTTGCCACGCTTCCTGAATCGGATGACGCCCTTCCAAGGCGACACTTTCAGGAGAACCATATCCCCAACCTGGAACTCCAAGTCTGATCGGCGTCTATCGGCATAACTCTTCTGCCGACTCTGAGCAGTCTGAAGCCTGCTCCGGACCTGCTGAATCTTCTCTGTCGTCTTGAGCACTACTTCGGTGCTCCCCATGACTCTCTGTCCAACCTCGCCCCAACATATCGGGGTCCTGCACTTCCTCCCGTACAACATCTCGAAGGGAGGACAGTCAATACTCGCATGATAGCTGTTATTGTATGAAAACTCGGCTAAAGGAAGATAGGTATCCCAGCTACCACCGAAGTCTAAAACACACGCCCGCAGCATGTCCTCCAGAGTCTGGATGGTCCGCTCGCTCTAGCCATCCGTCTGCGGGTGGAAGGTTGTACTAAAATGCAGACGAGTACCCAGCTCGTCATGAAACTTCTTCCAGAACCTGGAAGTGAACCGTACATCCCTATCCGAAATCACTGAAACTGGCACCCCATGCCGTGCCACTACCTCTCTGATGTAGATATCGGCCAATTTCTCAGCCGAGATGCTCTCCTGAATCGGGATAAAGTGGGCGCTCTTGGTCAACCGATCTACGATGACCCATATCGAATCCACTCCCCGCGCGGTCCTGGGAAGCTTGGTGATGAAATCCATCGCGATGTCTTCCCATTTCCACAGCGGGATATCTAACGGCTGCATCTTGTCGTGCGGTCTCTGGTGTTCGGCCTTGACCTTCCTGCAGGTCAGGCACCGCTCCACGTACCATGCTACATCCCGCTTCATGCAGGGCCACCAATAGTCCAGACGAAGATCCCTATACATCTTCGTTGCCGCTGGATGAATGGAGAATCGGGATTTGTGCGCCTCCTCCATCAGAACCTGGCGCGCACCTCCGAGGTATGGAACCCACACCCTGCGGTGTAATGTCAATAATCCCCTGCTGTCATGGTCGAAGGAGGAAACCTGTCCCACAATCCGCTCACTCTTCTGATGTTCCTCCTTCATAGCCTCCTGCTGAGCCTCCCGGATCCGCTCCAGAAGCGGAGTCACCACCGTCATCCTTAAACAGATATCCCTGATCGGTGTTGCCTTGCAGCTAAGCGCATCGGCCACGACATTGACCTTCCCTGGGTGGTAGAGGATCTCACAATCGTAATCCTTTGCCACATCAAGCCACCGATGCTGCCTCATATTCAGATTTGGCTGGTCCATGAGGTACCTCAAACTCTTGTGGTCCGTGTAAATCGTACAGCGAACCCCATAGAGGTAATGGCGCCAAATCTTGAGGGCGAACACAACGGCCCCCAACTCCAAATCATGCGTCGGGTAGTTCGCCTCGTGAGGCTTCAGCTGCCTCGACGCGTAGGCGATGACATGCCCTCTCTGCATCAATACTGCGCCCAAACCTGAGGTGGACGCATCGCAGTATACAACAAAATCCTCCATGCCCTCTGGCAAGGCTAAGATTGGCGCCTCGTACAATCTCTGTCTCAGTGTCTCGAATGCTGCCTGCTGCTCAGGCCCCCAACGAAAGACCACGGCCTTCCTCGTTAACCTGGTCAGGGGTAATGCTATCTTGGAGAAATCCTGGATGAATCTCCGATAGTAGCCAGCCAATCCCAGGAAACTCCGAATCTCAGATGGAGATTTCGGAACCTCCCATCTCATCACGGCCTCCACCTTGGCCGGATCCACCGAAATCCCGTTCTGGTTGACAAGGTGCCCAAGAAACTGCACCTCGCGCAACCAGAACTCACACTTGGAGAACTTGGCATACAAGTTCTCCCTCCTCAAGGTCTCTAGAACCTCTCGCAAATGCTCCTCATCCTGCTCTCGCGTCTTGGAGTAAACCAAGATATCATCAATAAATACTATCACTGACCGGTCTAACATCAGTCTACACACGCGGTTCATGAGGTCTATGAACGCGGCAGGAGCATTGGTGAGCCCGAAAGGCATCACTACGAACTCATAGTGGCCATAACGTGTCCGAAATGCCGTCTTCTGCACATCCTTCTCTCTGACCCTCACCTGGTGATACCCTGAACGCAAATCTATCTTGGAGAACCAAGATGCTCCCTGAAGCTGGTCAAAGAGGTCGCCAATCCTCGGGAGTGGGTAGCGGTTCTTCACCGTTACCTTATTCAGCTCCCTATAATCGATACACATCCGATGCGACCCGTCCTTCTTCTTCACAAACAGAATCGGGGCTCCCCAGGGTGAACTGCTCGGTCGAATGAAACCTCTTTCTAACAGCTCCTGAAGCTGTGTAGACAACTCCTGCATCTCAGGAGGAGCCAACCGATACGGTGCCTTGGCTATCGGAGCCGCACCAGGGACTAGGTCGATCCTGAACTCCACCTGTCGCTCCGGAGGTATCCCAGGCAGCTCCTCGGGGAATACATCCGCGAACTCTCATACTACGGGCACATTGCCCACCGTCGCCTTACCCGCCTCCCGGGTGTCCATGACATATGCGACATATCCTGCGCAACCCTGCTGAAGTTAACGCCTTGCCCTCGCTGCCGAACAGAAGGCTGGCCCTCGCTGTGATCTTTCACCCTGAATTACTAACTCTCCCCCACTTGGGGCTCTGACTCGTACTAACTGCTGCGCGCAATCTATCACTGCCCCATTGGGACTCAGCCAATCCATACCAATAATGACCTTGTTTCCCCGCAATGGAATGGGAACTAGGTCAACCAAATACCGCTCTTCGAACAACCTCAATACACAATCTCGGAAGACCTCTGATGCTCGCACCGACCGATCGTCCGCAATCTCGACCTCTAAAGGGCAATCCAACATGCCCGAGGACTCAGGAAACTTCTTGCTAAGTGCAAGAGAAACAAAGGATCGGGTAGCCCCCAAATCAAACAACACCTGGACTGGAATATCGTTCACATGGAACGATCCCGTCACCACATCGGGTGCAGCGCGTGCCTCCTCGGCTGTCAACTGAAATGCCCGGCTCCTCACCACCGGAGCTTCTGCCTTGCCCTGCCGGCCATCCGTAATCCGCAGGGTCGCTGGAGCTGGCGCCTGTACTGGCGCTGCTGCTGTCAACTGAGGGCAATTGGCCCTCTTGTGGCCCCTCTGGTTGCAGTGGAAACACAGCAACTCGGACGTCTAAAATACCGGAGTAGGAGCAGTACAATCCCTGCTAAAGTGCCCCGTCTTGCCGCACTTGTAGCAGCCTGACGATCCTAACCTGCATGGTCCCTCATGCGACTTGCCGCATTTCCTGCAGCGGCTACGACTCGGTGGGCCTCTTGGGCCCGGATCTGATCCCTTGGGCTTCTTCCCCGAAGGCCCAGTCATCTGTCCCTCCTCAGCCTTTCTCTTCAAAATGTGACCCAGATCAATCTCCCTCTCCCTTGCCCTGGCAATCATGGACTCCAGGGTAGGGCAAGCTGAAAAACTGACATGCTCCTGGATGTCGGCTCGGAGCATGTCATGGTAGCGGGTCCTCCTCATGTCCTCATCACCCGCGTACTGAGGTACCAGTAACGCCCTCTCCCGGAACTTGGCGGTGATCTCCGCCACTGTCTCTGTCGTCTACCTCATATCCAAGAACTCCCGTGCCAACTGCTGGAGTTCCACCGCAGGTGCGAAGTCCGTCCTGAATCGTGTCACAAAGTCCGGCCATGTCATAGCCTCAATGGCCGCGGCTCCCAAAGAGTCACAAACCGACTCCCACCAATCTCTAGCTCTGTCACGTAGACACCCTGCTGCAAATCGTACCTTCGACCCCTCGGGGCAGAAGCTGATCAGCTGTGCAGACTCAAGGTCTGCAATCCATCGTCTGGCAGCAATGGGGTCCTTCGCCCCATGGAAATCTGGTGCACCACTGCCCCTAAAGTCCTTAAAGGACAGTGTGCGTGGTCCTGACTGGCTAGCCGCCATATCACTCCTGAACGCCCTGAGACGATCCTCTATCAACTCTACAATACCCTCCTTGATCGACCCGAAGATGATGGGAGTCGACTCAAGGATGCCCCTGTTAATCTCTGACGCGATGAACTCGCGTAGACCCTCATCAACTGATTCGGACCCTGAACCCAAACCCGATCCTGATCCTGAGCCTCCCGCTCCCTGTCGTATGGTCACCATACTGCAAAACATAGCTTAACCACCATCAAACTATATTCCACTAACGAGGCTCACATACATATCACAAGTCCCCGGTCTCGTCTCGGCCCTTTTTGAATCGAGTACGGATCCTCCGCTTTCAGTAGTACGGGCCCATACTACCTTCCACGTCTATCCGTACTTTCCTCAACAATTGCCTCAACTCAACCAAGTCCTTTCTACTAATACTGCGGTTCTCGTGCTACTCTCGCCCTAGGCTTGCCCTAATTAATCGCCATCTCACTCTCTGCCATCAGCTGCACAAGAAGTCCCTGCTTTCTTTTCCTAACTAGCTCGCAAATACTATTACATATTACTCAGACTAGATAATTCTTCGAATGAGAGGTCCTACCCTACAACGGTTGGACTCAGACAAGAGCTGCGAAGCAGGGCTAGACCCAACCTTCTGAAATTATTTAGTCCTTGCAATATGTAACGTAACATATTCGTTTACTAGTTAGTGAGAGACAACTAGAACTCCTAAAAGCACATAGCAAGCAGCATTCGTGCATTGAGTACACATAATCAAGTATATACTATTCTGGCTATCATACTGACTGATCTGTACTAGCATGCAATTCTCATAAAGCTGGAACACATAAAGCAGGCACATAAGGCATCATTCCTAGATCCTTAGTCCTATTCTAGCATGCTGTTCTACTGAAACTGGAACTGATAATCATAACAATAACTTGTATGGGTACTTTGGGGAAAACTTACTTGAGCTCGGCCGGTCGTGCACATCACACACCTTGTTCTTTCTTTCTCAAAACTCTTTTACTTAGTCTTTAGAAAAATCATTTCTTTATAAAAATCTTTTAATCCCCTCGATTTGAGTCCAGACACCCCCGAAGGTGTGTCCGAATCCCTCAAACCAGGGCTCTGATACCAACTTGAAACATCCCAAAAATACCAGCTAAAAATTTCATTTTTAAATTAGGTTAATACATAAAAACATCGTTACAAAACATTCATAATATTAATTCATGTCTGAAAACCGGTAACATCATAGTAAAATATTCAGAGTACATCCCAGAAAATCCATAGTGCGGAAACAAGAGTGTGTGTGATATGCCGCTACCGCGCCGGCTCCTTTCCCTTAGCTGAAGAGGTACCTGAAAACAAAACTATAAAACGTAAGCACGAAGCTTAGTGAGTTCCCCCAACGAACCTCATACCATACAATCACATAGCATACATGTCTGCCGGGCATTTCTGGGTGCCCGACCTTCCCCTTCGGTCCTGTCGACCGGATACTGCCTGGCATATCTGGGTGCTGGCCTACCCCTTCGGTCCTGTCGACCGGATCGGGGACTGTTTCACCCCCTACTACTACTACCACATAATAACATATCACATAACCCATACATCATAATCTGCTAGCACATAAAGCATATCGGGTAGTAACAAACCTAGATGATTATCACACAGACAGTCATCTATCATACGACTCCTACTAGTGGGCCGGCATTGTGGCCTTAGACCCACTTTTATTGGAAGGTAACTCACCTCGAGGGTAGCTGCTGAAAACCCGCTCAACCTACGCCTGGCTGCCGCACCGGTAACCCTCCGGCTATAAATCTGTAATCATGGATTAGGTACTCATAAATACCCCTTAGGTCAAATGACTGGTCAAAGTCAACTTCTTGGTCAAAGTCAACTCTCTGATTGACTGGACTCGCCGAGTCCTTCTACGTCTAGCCCGACTCTGACTCATCGGGTCCCTGTTCCCACTCACTGAGTCAGCCTGACTCGCTAAACGGGGACAACTAACAAACCCGCGACAGGACTCGCCGAGTCCAAGGGGGGACTCGCCGAGTCCGACGAACAGATCTCACAATTCGCTCCAATCTTCCATCAGAACATCAACCTTGGAGATTTGGATATTCTGGGACTATAGCTACACGTTAAATTGCTAATTCCACGTGCGACTATGAAGGGTTGGACCTCCTACACTTAAACCCTTCTTATCCTAGTGACAGTTCATATGACTCGCCGAGTTTGAAGAACAACTCGCCGAGTTCAAGGCTATATTCAAGGTACTCGCCGAGTTTGAAGAACGACTCGCCGAGTACCAGGCAATCTTCATAGGACTCGTCGAGTTGTTCATCCAGCTCGTCGAGTCTAAGGCCATCTTCATGGAACTCGCCGAGTGCACTTTGGCACTCGCCGAGTTCCCTTCGACTCTTCACCCAATCTGGCCAAATCTGAGACATGCAACTGATCCAACTCATGGGTCTCAGTTCCTAGGGTCTGGTTATCACATATACACACGAAATCTGGGGGTTTTAAGGCTTGAAGATCAACCATTGGGGACAAAAAGGAACCTAAGAGCTAATGAGCAAAGTGAGGGTTTTATTACCTGATTTGATGCATTCCCCAAAGTAGATTTCGGATCTACCTTCACTTCTGGAACACTCCAACTTCCTCCTTCTTCTTCTAAGCTCCAAAACCTTCTTTGGAAGATTAAAATCACTCAAGAACACTAAAGGAGCTAGGGTTGTTCTCTACTGCTCTCTGGGAGGAAAATGGGACGAAATGGGTGTTTTAGAATGGGTAAAATAGGGTGCAATGTCTGAAAATAGAGTTTCATCCAAACAGGTGGACTCGCCGAGTCCATATGTCGACTCGCCGAGTTCCCAGCTTAAATCTCGTGTCCACCTCGTTGCTACTCGGCGAGTCGGGACGCATACTCGCCGAGTTCATGGCAAAAATTTAAGAAAATACTTAAATAAAATCGTACCAGGAATCCGGTGTTACATAGTCATATGCTAAAATATGGTGATAATACGATGAATTTTAACACATGTTTCATTTCTCGTTAAGGTTGTATGAGTAACATGTTTATGTTGATGTATGGTTGTGTTGATGTATGCTATTTATTTCTCATTATTATGCTTCATCGTTTAATAAATGATTGGCCTATTTGGGATTTGTATTTTTATATGTAATCTATATGAACTCACTCAGTAGGGGTTGACACTTGTGTCTTTTCTCTTTTGTGTCTTATGATTGGTTCAAGCAACTTAGGTGTTTGGTCTTGGTGAGAGGGGTTACTTATGGGGTAGTTATGCTAATTAGATGATACAATTTTGGACATGTTTGATGTTTTATCGAATTGAACATTTACTTTTGTTATGTTTGAAATGGTTTGAAATTATGATTTTGATTTAGAAGTGATGTGGTGATTTGAAAATGTTTTGAAATAAAAAACAAAGTCTTCCACTAACGTATTCAATTAAAAAGTGTTTAAAATAAAAGAAAAAAATATGGTAAAAATCACGATGTTACAAGTAAGGTGGGTGGCTACCTGCACCTGATCTCACATCAACTGGGAAAGAGAACTAAGAATTCCTTGTAAAGGATGTGGATACCTTCCCTGTCACAATGCGTTTTAAAGATATGAGGGCAGCAGATCCTATAAGAGCTCTGATATTAAGCGTGCCCGGGTAAGTACAATTCAGGGATGAGTGACTCCTTGGGAAGTTTTCATGCCGGGAGCCCAAAACGGACAATATTGTGATTTGTGCCAAAGGGGGGTGTTACAAATGGTATCATGGCTAGGGCACAGGTAGATGTTTTTGATTCGGACGTGGAACCCTATTATAGGGTTGAAGGTGGGTGGCTACATGCACCTGATCCCACATCGGCTAGGAATGAGAACTAAGCATTCATTGTAAGGGGTTTGAATACCTTCCTTATCACAATGTGTTTTAAAGACGTGAGGACAATAGATCCCATAAGAACCCTACAATTAAGTGTGATCGGGTGAGAGCAATTCAGGGATGGGTGACCCCATGTGAAGTTTTCATGTCAGGAGCCCAAAGCGAACAATATTGTGATGCGCTCCATCGGGTATGTTACAATGATGATGATTATGTTTTATATGGGCTTTGAGAAGGTGACGATGGAGGTGCTTTTGGAAAAGACGAGACTGTTATTTCGAGCTCCTTTGACAAGGGACTACCTTATGGTGTGGTGATTTCTAGCGGTAAGGAAGATGATGGATTTCCCATTTGTTGCTTCTAAAGTTTGGCTATCTTCTTTAGCTTCCTTGCGGTCTTCTCAATTTCTGGATCAAAGACTAGATTACATGTATGTAAAGATATAGGCATAAAAGTATTAGCAGTATAGTGTCTCTGGCAATGGTGCTAATTTGCTAAAATGTTGCCGTGGACGTCTTAAACAAATAATAATTTCACTACTTGGTTCACTAATGGGTAGCACAGGAAAGCATGGTCAAGTCCTCAGGGATATAGCGTAATGGTCAATGCTTCTTTGCATAAGGCACATACTAATCAAATGCAGAAAATAATAAGAGGGGTGTTGTAAATTAATAACTAAAATAGCAGTGAAATAAACTTAAGAAAATTCAATAATAAAAAGTAAATTCAGTTCAGCTACGACTTTCCTAATTATACAGTCAACACAAACCTTGTTATTTAAGAGACGTTCTATCTAAGTTGGTACTGAGAAACTACTAACAAACTCTAGTAAGTTCTCTTTTACCTAGTTATTTGACCAAAATCAAGCTCTTTAGTTAATCCTAACTTTTTACTAACCTAATTAAACTAGCTCTTAATCAAACCAGAAAAGCATCATTATGAACAAGTCAAAATCCCAACACGGAACCGATCTGTTACTTGTTACTTATTACCAGTTTATCAAAACAATTACAGATTTCAACAACTGATTAACTAGATTGATTTAATCCTAAATTCGGTGATCGGACTAAAAAGAATAAAAAATCAAACAATCATTTAAGTGCAAAACTGAAATAACTAGATAAAATCATGCAATAAAAACCACATCTAGTGATTAACTACATAAAAAATACTAAACTTCTAGAACTGAAATGTAGGGTTTTAGCCAGACATGGATAAAATCTAATCAACAACAATAAAAAGAGAAATTAAATGACAAATCTTACTAAAATAATTGAAATAGATGATCAACGGTCTTCAAATCTTCAGAATTGATGAATAAGTGCAAAAATCGCCTCCAAAAGTCGTTTTTGGTTGTCTGGAAATGTCTAGGGTTGTCTTTGGAAAAAATTGGAGCTATATATTAAGTAGAAATAGCAACAGAAAGGATTTGGAGATTTACACGATCGTGTTTGTAGGTTCCCATTTTGTCAATTGGATCGGTGCGGAAGATATTACCAAGAAGATAATCGTGTATGAACATGAAGAACATAATATATGAGTAAAAACTGTAGTAGATAGATAGAGAGATATAAAATATTACAAGAACATTCATGGGTTAGGAGAGATAACTCTCCCATGGTGGGAGAGATCCCACCATACTCTCTCTAAACTACAAGTCTACATAGTGAACACTCTTACAATAAAATGACCATCACCTCCACTTTATATACTAGTAGAGGGAATATGCTTTTTATACAAGGGAATATTTTAACCTAATAAACACTCAACATTTTAGAGCATTTTCATGCTCCAACAATCTCCCCCTAAATGCTCGGAAATGGTGAGGGTAAAGTAGTGATAAAAGGAAGAACATCCGACAGGCAGGTCCGGTGGGTCTGGTGCTGAAGTGTCTCGGAAAAGCTGAAGTTTTCGTGATCTCGGAATCTGGAAATGGAATCTCTAGAATCAACGAACAAACAGAGAAACCCCAATCTCTAAATAAAAGTATGAAATCCCAATCTTCGAATGTGATCAGTCCCCAAAAACCAATCATGTTCACAGTCTCCCCCTTAACTGTAGAACCGAATAGCACAGTCTCGAATCACACAACGTCTTCAATATTCCGAAAGCGAATGATAATGCACCAAATAATCTCTGAAGAATAACCTGCTGAAAATGTGAAGCATCCAAAAGTGAAGTCCGAATAATAAATAATATGAATCCGAAGACATGGTCTAGGAATGCCAAAAATTTGATCGTGAGATCAAAAATAAGTGCCACGCCGCATCGCTAAAATAATCATCGTCTTCAAAATATCGCAAATCCAAACTCGAGCAATCATAAGATCTGAACCGGATACAAACACAAATGAGACATCCCAAAGTGTAGAGTCTGAAGATAAATAATCATAATCCGAAGAACATCAAGTAATGCCAAAAATTCGATCTGTGAAGACCAAAAATCAGTGCCACATCACACTACTAAATGAATCTTCGTCTTCAAATGTCTCTAATGTCAAAACTCCAATAATAAACCATAATGGATGCTCATGATTTCCCCCTATTTTTGATCGACAATGCAATAAAGATAAAAAAATAATCATGAAATCAGGAAAAAAAATATGTCGGATATGATGGAGCATTGCACGCTCCCCCTTGATGTGACCATCTACCCGTAAAAACGAGGATATTATTTTTTGGTCATGGGTAGACATGGTGATGTATTGCCGAACTGAACAAACACTGTAGAATATATCATAAAACCCGCTGCTGAAAATTCATAAGGGCTAATGTCATAAAAACCCTCAAGTTTTCAGGGTTTTGTCGGTTTTGCCCAAAGTTGAATTTTATGTCCGTTTCTACCCTAACATTTTCCAAAAAAATGTTCGGTTTTACCCTTTTATCGGTGATAACAGGTTACCATTATATTAACTTCGCAAAAAACCCTTAAGTTTACAGTTTTTTTACGTTTTTACCCTTAAGTATATAATTTTTTTTACGCTTTTACCCTATGTATTTTTTTTCATATTATACGTATTCATGCAGAAAAATCATATTTATATACGAAAAAAAAATTAATTAAATATTGTATTTACATAATGTTATTTCTTTATATATATATATATATATATATATATATATATATATATATATATGTGTGTGTGTGTGTGTGTGTGTGGGGGGGGGGAGGGTTTCTTGGATAAGCCATTTAAGATGTAAAAAAACACAAATTAATATGTTTTTAGAACTACAAATACATATTTTTATGTATTTAAAAATATACATATCAATAAAAAAAAACTTGTTTAATCATAAACATGTTTATATATATATATATATATATATATATATATATATATATATATATATATATATATATATATATATTTAGAAGTGTAAATATGTATTTTGATATATGTTTTTTTTAAAAGTATAAATATATTTTTAGAAGTATAGATACATATTAATATATAAAAATGTAAAAATATGTATTTATACTTCTAAAAACTATATCTATAAAACACGTATTCATAATTCTAAAAATATTATTTATATTTTTAAAGAGTATAACCTTGCAAAAACACACACACACAAACAAACATATATATATATATATATATATATATATATATATATATATATATATATATATATATATATATATATATATATATATATATATATATATATATAACATTAAAAAAATATAAATACAATATTTTATTAAACATTTTTTCATATATAAATACGATTTTTCTGCATAAATATGTATATTATGAAAAAAAATTATTTAGGGTAAAAGTGTAAAAAAAGTATAAACTTAAGAGTAAAAATGCAAAAAAAGGTAAGCTTAAGGGTTTTTTGCGAATTTAATATAATGTTAATCTTGAAAACCTGTTATCACCGGTAAAATGGTGAAATCGAACATTTTTTCGAAAATGTTAGGGTAAAAACGAACATAAAATTCAACTTTGGGCAAAACCGACAAAACCCTGAAAACTTGAGGGTTTTTATAACATTAACCCAAATCATAATGCTGAACCGAAGTAATGCCGAAAACCGAAATGCAAACCCGAACTCCCAAATAATGGTCCGAGACCATATATAAATAATCTGAAGGGAGTAAAAATGCGAGTAGCTCGGTAGAAGTGACACACAAAAATAATAATCTTTGAACCAACTGTGTCGTCACTCATAATCAGCAAGAAGAATGAAGCCTTCAACCATAGGGCTAAAATTGGTGTTAAAAAAATTTGGTTTTAATAAAAAAATTGGTTTTAAGAAAAATAATTGGTATAAAAAAAAATAATGGGTTTTAAAAAAAAAAATTGGTGTTAAAAAAAATTAATTGGTTTTAAAAAAAATAATTGGTATTAAAAAAATAATGGGTTTTAAAAAAAATTGGTGTTAAAAATAATTAATTGGTTTTAAAAAAAAATGGTTATAAAAAAACTTATAAGAAATGGGTTAAGAGGTGGATCCATAATAAGAATGAATTCATATAAAAAAATGGATTAAGTCTCAGTAGGTTTAGAAGTGGATAAGGAATGGAAAATGTTAGGAATAGAAAAATGTTAGGAGTGGAATATGGGTTAAGAAGTGGAAAGGGTTAGGAGTAAAAAAAGTTATGGTCCGGAATTTTTTATTTTTTTTTTGGTCCGGAATTTTTGACTCCGGAATTGGTGGGTTCCGAAGTAAAAAAAAGGTTCGAATAAATAAAAAAAAATAAAAAAAATTGGGTCAGAAATGAGTTTTAAAATAAAAAATCCGAAATGTAAGATGGGTTCCAGAATAGCTGTTTAGTGTTCCGAAGTGGGTGTTTTTAAAAAATATTTGGAATGGGTGTTGGTCCGGAACTAAAATTTCTGACTCCGGATGAGATAGTAAAGTCCGAAACAATGAAAGAGGTTCCGGAGTAGTTTGATATTAGTCTGGTCCGGAATCAGGAATCAAAAGGCAAGTGGGTGGGTCGGGCATATTAAATGAGTCTAAGAATTGACCTTTGAGTGGCTGCAGAGAATTGTCGGGTGGCAGGAGTGAGTGGACAATGGCTGAGGCGTGTAGCAGTAACATGCGTCAGGTGGCAGCGACCTGAAATCGAGATATGCCTCTAGCATTCGTTTGATGTGCTGTCAAGATAGTGATGGATGCGTGAGATACACTTGCTGCATGAGGAGGCGGTACACCCGTTTGCATTACTATTTCAAAAAGCAAAGGCCTCTTGTTTGACTTTGGATGTGGGCCCAAGTGCAACAGTTTTCACTTGAATGTAATCAAGTGTTTAATCTAGACCTGCCCACATTTTCCCACGTTCAGAAAAAAGCATGAATTGAACTACACTATAACATTAATGCAGGTGGGTCCGACTATGCATGATGTGGGTTGTCTCAATTCCATTGGAACGTGCCACTCACACACAAATATGGCACTTGGTGTTTGGGCTGCCACTTTAATCTTGAGAAGCAAATATTAGACGGCATATAGACCTTTAAAAAGCAAGATTTTGACTGCAACGAAAAACGCATGCACTCGCTTGTATTAAAAGCTATAAAGTCTTGTACCCTCACCAATTAAATTTCATTTCGGAAAATCTTATCCACATATACCAACAATCAATTTCATTTCGGAAATATCATGCATGTAACACTTGTATCACCAGCTCAATCATCTTGTACATTTCGAAATAAATATCCCAACACACTAAAAATCACATACTCCGAACTTATGACCTTTTGTTCAATCTCTTACCCCAACAATCATATTTTCGTCTTTTTCTAAACATCTGTTTGCATGGGATAACAAGATCAAACACCACCTTTTTTAAAGAGAACTTCATCTTTTTCAGCAAACATATTTTTCTTTTCATAAACTCAAATTCAACAGCAGCAAAATGTAATGAACAGTAGCAGCATATTTCTTATTTTATAGCAACATCACCAATAAAACAGTAAATAACTCACAGAAGATTTTTCAGTTGCGAAGGCTGAGAAAATCTTCAAGAATGACGAAAATCTTCAAGATAATAAACCAATCGGGATCGTTCCCTTGAAATAATCGTAAGATCTTCAAGGTCTAGCTCTGATACCACTTGTAGGTTCCTATTTTGTCAATTGGATCGGTGCGGAAGATATTACCAAGAAGATAATCGTGTATGAACATGAAGAACATAATATGTGAGTAAAAATTGTAGTAGATAGATAGAGAGATATAAATTATTACAAAAACACTCATGGGTTGGGAGAGATAACTCTCCCATGGTGGGAGAGATCCCACCACACTCTCTCTAAACTACAAGTCTACATACTGAACACTCTTACAATAAAATGACTATCACCTCCACTTTATATACTAGTGGAGGGAATATGCTTTTCATACAAGGGAATATTCTAACCTAATAAACACTCAACATTGTAGAGCATTTTCATGCTCCAACAGTGTTTTTGGACACACGATTGTGTTTTTCAGTAAACGCGCATCCAAAGCAGTTAGATGAAGTACGATGCTATTTTTGGCCATTATTATCGAAACACGATCATGATTTCTTGAGAAACACGATCGTGTAAGTCCTTTAAGGATTTCCAAGGAGAAAAATGTCTCGGGCCAAAAAACATGATCGTGTTTTTCGTATTTTGTGTAGATTGGACATAATTCTTCGATTAAGGCAACTTCTGATCATTCCTCAACATCAATCATCAATTTCTAGCTCCATTAAGCTCCTTTAATGCATCCAATCTTCTTCAAAAAGCTTTCAAAATACTGATCCCTTCGAAATACTAAAAATGACATAAAAATACGAGCAGTATGAGAATTCTAGCGATAAACATGAGTTGAACATTATTTAAACTAATGCACATGAAAAAGCATAAAATATGATGCAAAATAGTAATGAAAACTAAAACAAAAGATGCATAAAATGATATTTAACATGGTGTTCACGGTTCATTTTGAAACCATTAAACCAGCCAAACCAGACATCGCTTTGGTTTCGCGGTTTGTATTTCTCATTATAGGTTGGCATGAGGCTTCAAACTTTCGAAACCGTAATAAACATTTTGGCTTGCGGTTTCAAAATTTTTAATCCATATAAAACCGGAGCGGATCGTAGCATATATATATATATATATATATATATATATATATATATATATATATATATATATATATAAATTAATTCTTTTATATGTAATTATATATAGTTTTACTACATATTAATGTTATATATAAATAATAAAATTTAAAACCCACATAACTTATGTTTCATGACTCGAGAATAAGAGCAATTAAACGATGTGCTTTTCTTTGTAATAAGAATATGGTATATACATGAATGTGTGTTAGTTTGTATGTAAAATCATGTAAGAATGTGTATGTATGCAAAGAGATCTAGAGAAGGCGTGTTTGGCTTTGCATTTTTAGTACCACGTCGATGGTAAGAGGAAATCAAAAAGCATAACCTCCACTATATAAAGAGAGAAGACGCCTTTGGGATTTTCACACTGGAGCCTTCAAAAGATTTCTAGTGAAATAATAGGAGGTTTATTGTTTAAATAAGGAACCCACTTTTCTTAAATTATATTGAGAGTAAAAGTAAATTATCCTTGTAAAATCCGGTTTTAGTGGTTTTTCATAATCGATTTTTTCTGATTTTTGCAAAATTAACGGGTTTTGATGTGGTTCGAGTTGGACTGAGTTAGTCCTAGTTAGGTTGAGTTTGACGGATTTACTCCTAATTAGCAATGTTTCCAAACTGTGAAACCAAACCACAGTCAAACCGTTAGTAACGGTTCGGTTTGGTTTGGTTTTATTTTTTAATGGTTCGGCTTTGGTTTTCGATTGATAAAAACCGTTACTAACGGTTTGGCTACGGTTTGACCTAAAAACCAAAATTATCGGACTATGAACACCCCTAGAAAAACCCATCAACAGTTTATCAAGAACAAAGTACAAACATATACCTAAGATACAACTCAAACCAAAATGACTTGTTCTACTCGGCATCAAATCCTTGACCATAGCAAAATATTAACCTGTAAAAAGAAACAATACAACCAGTCAAAATAAACTAGTTTCTAGTCATGCGTTTTGAAACTAAGACATGTGTATGTTCATTCTCATCATCTCCAAACCCACTCGTGTTAAATAGATAGAAAAGAACTCTTAAGAGACAACATCACATGTGACTGACAAAACCTAGCAACTTAGGAACTTGTTCTACCAGGTAATTGAGATTAGTCAGTAACTCGGTATACTGGAAACCTCTTCCCAATCCACTAGCCGCGAGAATTACCAAATTCAGAAAAATAAAAAATAAAAAGAGCGAGAAGTTACCTTCAAAATCATAATTTTGTGACCCGATAATGTGTTTTGAATAGTAACTTGATGGACCCTTCAACCCGGTAACTGAGTTTACTTAGTAACTTGGTGTACTAAAAACCATTTCCCATGAAGCTTGCATAGTAATTTGTTTCTATTCAACGACCCGACATGCCGGTCTTCCGAAATCAGAGATTAACTCAGGCTGTTCGGCTACTCAAAATCCAGCAGCCTTATTGCCAATCAATAACCTGATTTGCACTACTTGGCCGGTATTCAGATACATGGAGAATCGATCGGGTAGTATCAATTTCTTTAAAGCCGCCATTCTATGATGTAACACCCAATTCATGTATGAGTTAATACTATGCAAGGTTAGAATTATTTTGGGTTGGAGTTTTTTTCCTTTCTGTGACATTGTGCATAGATTACTGCAGCATGGTGTTGTCATGTCTACACGACATGATAGTCATTTAACTACCACAGCATGACGCCACAATGCATATAAAACCCTACCTTTTGGTCTTTGAGCCCTATTTAAAGGATATGATGGCTAGGGTTTCGTCCACCCTTGGCCTCTATCACCCCCGAAAGCCGCTACTCAAACCGTAATCCCTCCTCTTATGCATTTTGAGTCATTCTTGGGTTGTTTAGACCTTTAAAGGAATAAGGGGTACATTTGTGGAGCAAGGAAGCATCAAAGCAAAGCACATCAACCTCGTGAGCATCTTATGGAATTTTGTAAGTCTTTAAGACTCAACCTTTATGAGTAGACTTCTCCATTTTGAGAGTTTTGAAAGAAACATTAGAATAAAGTTTGCAACTTTATTGCTCTAAAGGTCTCATAAGTGTTTGGTGTGGTAGTGTAATGACTTGAACTTCCTATTCCAATTAAGGTTAGTTTATGTTATGTTTTCATGTTAAGTTAACCTTTTTTCTTGGTTAAAGTTAACTTTTGAGGGCTAAACTGTAAGAAAATGATCCTTGATCATGTATAGGTTTCATGGGGTCATTTTCTCAAACTTTAGGTGCCTAGAATAAAAATTATCATGTATTTAAGGTAACCTAATCCTAAAATCCACAATTAAACCCTATTTTCAGCCTCCAACTCACTTTGAGAGAGTTCCTTAATGTGGTTTCCATCTTTGAAGGTGTAGTGAAGATCCAAGAATGTGGTGGGGTGTTTTGGTGCTTTTGGGTGAAGAATATTCTTATAGAGATTGTGCTTATTCCCTTCTTCGTTCTCCAAGAAATCTACCGTATTTCCAAAGGTATTATGACTCATCTCTACTTGTATTTACTCGTCTTATTGTTCCAAATCAGTTGGTTGTGGTGGTGGTCTTGTTCTTGTACTCAAAGAAGTGTTTTGGCACCCAAAGGATTACCACCAAGCCCTAGATTGACCTAGATTTCCTAGGTATGTTTTTTTGGCCGAAATCACCCCAAATTGGGTCAGAAACTAGTCTTGAATACCAGAATCCGTTTTTCCCAAGAGCAGTGAAATCGCAAAAGCACGGCGCGCCTTGCATTGGCATGACGGACCTGATGAACAAATCAGTGCAGTTCCTTGATTGGTGTCAATTATGATATGGATCACTATAATATGTTGTAGGGTGTCTGGTTGTTTGCTGAAAAGCTAATGTTACACCCCCGGCCGGCTGCGGAATTATCAGTCGGTGAGACGATGGATCACAGTTATTAAATACTTAGAACAAATACAACATGTAACATAAAAGTGTGAATTCTTATTTCTAAAAAGGAAATTACATATGTACTATTCTAGGGGTACATGAACTTGAAATTGCGTAGACATGCCCCTAACAATAGGAAATTATATAAAACTACATTACTAAACTAAGAAGATTGCGATTCCACGACTTATTCCATGAGTGTAAACTTCCCGCTCTTATTTCCCTAAGAGTACATGTTATTTTGAAGACTGATAACGTAATGTTGGTGAGTTCGTAGGTTTAAAGTATTTGAATAATAGTATTTTCAAATAAAAGTAGTTTCTTGATGTATATAAGTGGTTTCCCAGTTTATATATTATTAGTGAGTTAATAACACTTTCAACGTTACAATGAATCCTTATAACCAAGCTCCTGACTAAGTAGTTGTGCCCCTCCCGATGTTTCATTGCACGTCATAATAAATAGACAATTATCACCTATTGTGACTCGAACGTCAAGTTTGTAGCTAGCAACCATAGGTTGGGGTGTCAACCCGTATAGATCAATACATAATTTCCTCAATCACGAAGATTAATGGTTAAGTAAGGGGTCTTCGAAGTATTACGATTAGGTAATAAATATGTCTCATATAACCATTGAGTGATAAGTTCTATATGTTTGTGAGTCTAAAATTCTACTCAAAAGTTCTCAGGCATAACTTAACAGCATATACACAAATGCATAAGTTTAACATCATACACACAAATGCATAAGTTTATAAGCAAAAGTCTGTAAACGTAAGTTCGTCATTGTGATTTATTGAGCATAATGCTTTAAACGAAAGTTCATAAATTTGTAAGCATAAGTTTATAAGCGTAAGTTTATAAGCATTTGAACATGTATTCGCACCTTGGTAACTGTAAAACATAAGAAAAGGGGCCGTGAAACTCACTATGATGCTCGCGTAGCTTTAAAATATACAATGGAGAGAAGCCCGAAAAATGCTTTTTAGAAAAGTTTGTTGAAACAGCGCTTCATCGGAAAATTAATCGTGGCCGGAATAGTTGCCAGAAAAATTGTAGGAAAACTGGACAGAGCTCTGCCAGAATTTCACTGGAGCTTTGCCGAAAAAAGAGGGGTGTTGTCGAAGTTGGAATCACCGAAAAGGAGTGCTGACAAGGCTGCTGGTCGGCAGTCGGCCATCGGTAATCGGCAGGCAGTAGCAAACGGTGGTGGTAGGCGGTAGGCGGTGGCGAATGGTGGCAGATGGCGATTGATGATCCTTTTCCTTTGGAAAACCGAGAGAGTGTGGGAGAGATTTAGGAGAGAAATGAGAGTGATTGGAAAGTGATGAGAAGGGTTTCCTTTTTATTGGTTGAGTTAATTGAAATCGACAACTAGGATCAATCCCGACTCGATGGCAATATCAAATGCGATGTGTTTTGTTTGTGACCATGTGACGCAGTGTCTATAAGGGTCGATGACCTGTTGTAATATGTCGAAGACTTAATGTTATTTTACAAGGCATTTTTGTAACGAAGCTTAGATGTTTAGGCCTTGTAATTTTTTGTATGCTTTCATGTTTCCTATAAATAGGGACATTACTTAGAGATACGAGTAGGTCAGAGTATGAACTTGTAAACATTCTCTTTGTAAGAATTGAAAGCATAATAGAGTTGAAACCAGATTATATTTACATCTCGTGTTCAAACTTTGTTTTTTTACTCTGATTTGTTTCTTACTTGATTCATCACTTCATCAATTGGTATCAGAGCAGGAATCATAATCTGCAATCTGATTTTCACTCTAATTCAAAAGGTTTTTGAATCAAATTTCTAATTTAAAAAGTGTCCGCACCTTTTGAAGTGAAAAAGTGTTCTAGATCTTCGGTTGTGATTCGATTCTGCAACTGATTTGTTGAATCGAGTGTTCTATTTGTTATCTCAGTTCAATTCAGCAATTTGCTTTCAAATTCTCTTTGATTTCTCAAAAATTCTCAAAAAATTTCATCCGTACATCAATGGCGAACTTCAATCTCAACTCGATGACTTCATTCTCTCATTTGCTAGGATCTTCAACTAAGATCCCTATGCTTATTCCTGAATACTATGATCAATGGGCTGATCGTATGCAAGATTACTTGAATGGACTTGATGAAGAGCTTTGGTTATGTATCTTTGGGAATATTAATCCTCCGACAAATGTTCAACCAATTGGATCATCGTTTGGAACTTCAAGTGTTGGTGATCAATCTGATCGATTGAAGAAACTTGAGAAAAGATGCATAAGAGAGTTACGCGGTGCATTACCTCCAATTGTATATAACTATGTCAGGAGTTGTACAACTGCAAAAGATATCTGGAATAATCTCAAAGACAAGTTTCAGGGAAGTGAGAAGACAAAAATAAATTCAGTTAAGAAATGTTTGATTGAATTGAAGGAGTTCAAGCAAAAAGATGGTGAAGCGATTGAATGCTATTATGATAGGCTGAATGAGTTGATCTACAAATGCAATCGATATGGAATCACGAGGACTGCTATGGAATTCAATCTCATCTTCGTTATGGGACTCCGTAAAGAATGGAGGAGTGTTAGCATGATGGTGAAAAATCAACAGAGTTTCGACACTTCTTCTCTAAATGATTTGTACAATCAACTGAAAACTCACGAAAGTGAAGTGAATGAAATAGCAGAAGAGTCGAAGTTTAGTCTGGGAGGTCCATTAGCACTTGTCTCTAAAGTGTCTGAAAAGGAAGCAGTCGAAAAAGGTGATTCTGATGATGAAGAGGGGTTTATCATGAATTCGGATGATGACGAAGTAGCTTTTTACTCAAACAACAGAGTCAAAAAGTTTTTCAAGAAACCGTTCATTCCAAAGGTGAAGCAAAGTGAAGGAAAAGGTAGTTTCGTGAACAAGGCTGCTGGGAGGAGAAGAAGAAAATTGAGAAGAATGATGGGAAGGTTAATGAGGAAAAGAAATTGAAAGGAGATTCAGGTGTAGATTGCCATTATTGCAACGGAGCAAATCATCTAGCAAATGATTGCATGCTTCGTAAGAAGGATGAAAGAAAGAACAAAGTGAAGGACGAAGCGTATTCTGTGGAGAGATTGGAAGAGGTGCGTTTGAAGGAGAAAAATTTGTCATTGGTGGCTAGAGGTGAACAGGAGGAAGAGGGCACATATCAGATTTGGTCTTCCAGATCCGATGATGAAGAAATGTGTAATCCTACGCATGGTGCTATCTATGTATGCGAAGCTGGAGGAAGATTCTGACGAAGAGGTGACTGGTCATTGCTTCATGACCAAAAGTGCTGATAAATCTCCAATGACTACCAAGGTACGTACTATTCTTCAGTCTTTTAATATTCCTCTAAGTGCATATGATTCTGAATTAATTGCTTTTGATGATACTGTTGCTTATTTTGATGCTTTGGTTATCTCTGCTAGCAATGAGGCTAAGAAATCAACTTCTCAGTTGATAGAAGTACAGAAGAAGTTAGACGTCAAGAAAATAAAAATAGAGAGTTTAGAATTTCAAATTATGAACATTATGTGTGATAGGGACTCGTTGTCTAGTGATGTAAAACTTTTATTAGCTCAACGAAACATATAATGTAACTCTGCTAAAAGACTTTATGGCAAATTGACTGCATTGCATCATTCGTGTGAAATTAGCAAGGAGCAACATAGGAAATTATTACCTTTTCTAGCATATGAGAAAGAGAAGGTTGATAATATTTCGTATGATTGTGAGAAAACTATTGTTGAGTTTGACAAAGTTCCTGATGATAGATATGCTTATGGAATTGTCAAAATTGACGAATGTCTAGATTCAAATGAATTGGTTAACATTGTGAATGATACCTTAACCAAGAATGAACAAATAAAATTTTTGAAAAGAACTGAGAATTTGAAACTTGACTCTCAATCCAATTTCGCTGATGTCGATGATAATTCTGATAGTTTCAGCGAAATCAGTGAAATTGAGGAAGAGGAAAGTGTCGATTGTTCACAGTTGTCTGTCATTAATGTCACATCTAAGTCTAAAGGAAAAGAAAAATGTAATGATTCGTTGGTTAAGAATGACACTAACAAACCCTCAACTTCGAAAGTTTGTGATTTCGACAATGTGAGTGTCAGAGATAGTCAAACAGATAGTAGTGATGATGAGGATGAAGCCCAAGTTTCGAATGAATCTAAGCCTGAGAAACCTCTTTCAAACGAACCAACCATTCCACATGTTGTTGTTGAACAAGTGTTTGGGGACACTGAAAATTTTGACAAAGTTATGTCTGAAAAAGGAGCCCATCATTTGGAAACAAATCAAGTGGTGTATCCAAATTTCAAGTGTACAGATGATGTTGTTTTTCCAAATCAGGTGTTTGTCACTACTGGAAATGTTGAAAACGTTAAACCAGAATTCAACAAAATGGTCGAAAATGACAACAAAAAAACAACAGACGAAGGATTCTTTTCAAATCAAAGCACTGTCGAAAATAATCAAACAAAGAATTCGTATGTTTTTCAAAGACAAAAACCTCAACGAAAATGGGTTGAAAAACAAAAAGCTGAGGAAGAAGTTTCAAAACAAGTTGTTGTGGAAAATGAAGGTGTTGTCAAATTAAATTCAAAAGAATTTAAAGAACAAATAGAAAAGTTTTCAAAAGAAAATGAAATTTCAAAAAGAAAAGCACGAAAGAAAATTTTCTGGCAAACTGTTGAGTCTCGAAAGAAACAAAACGGTTTGACAATGAAAACGTATGAAAACATAAAGACTAAATCTGTTGAGAATAAGTCTTCAAAAGCATCTTATTCAGACCAAAAGAAAATTCCTGCTCAATCAAACAACACAAAATCTAAATTTTATCCAAAAACAAATTCTTCGAAAGTTCAAAATACAACGTTTTCCACAAATTTCAAAAATACGTCAAAGAGTTTTCAAAATCAACCCTCAACACAACGATTTTCTTCTAATCAACAACAAATATTTTCTCAAAAACAAAAGTTTCACAATCGATTTTCTCAAAATACAAATGATGGAAACAATGTTGGAACTCGATATGCCATGGCATTTCGTCCTAAATCAAATGTTGATTTCGTTCCACAAAAACCGAATTTTCCAAATCCGTCTGGAAAGAAGAATTTGAAAGTGTCATACACAAAGGGTTCGTCAAGTGTAAAGAATATCGATCATTGGCTTGAAGGACAAGGGAAAATGTTTCAATCTCGAAAGTATTCCCAACAACAGATTCATGAAGCATATGAGCAATATTTGAACTATTCTTCAAATAGAAGTTCTTCTTCTAAAGATTCAAATATTCCTGTGAAAACATGGAAACCAATTTCGAAAGATAAACCTGTTGCAAAACAAACTGAGAAAAAAAAGGCGAATGTCAGTGACAAATCTAAACCTTCGAAGACTTATATTTCTGCTCCTTTACCCAATGATGTTGACTTAATTGATACTTTCAAGTCAAAAGTTTGTAATTGGGTTTTAGGTTCTTCTTTCCACTCGGTTTTCAAAACTAATAGCCAAGGACCCAAACAGCCTTGGGTACCTAAATTCTTTCATTAATTGCAGGTTTTATGTGACGAGCAATATGATGAGAAATGGTACATTGATAGTGGTTGCTCTCATCACATGACTGTACGAACGGAGAATTTAAGAGATTATCGAAGTTTGGAAAATGCTGGAGTTGTGAAGTTCGGGAACAATCACAAATGTCAAGTAAAAGGATATGGCAAAGTCACAAATGGAAAGTTCACTGTCAATCGTGTTGCTTATGTCGAAGGTCTTCAACACAACTTGATAAGTGTTTCACAACTTGTTGTGGGTACTGGAAATCAAGTGGTGTTTAACGAAGCCGGTAGCATTATTTCGAAGGTTGAAACTAACGAAGTTTTGCTCAAATCCAAACGACATGGTGACATGTTTACTCTGGATATCAAACCAATTATCGGCAAACCCTCAGTGTTCTTACTTTCGAAAGCTTCCTCAGATGTCAGTTGGTTATCGCATCGACGTTTATCACATTTAAACTTTCGAAATTTAAATAAATAGGTCGTTGATGATCATGTTCGGGGTTTACCTGTACTAAAATTTGATAATGATACTTTATGTGCAGCTTGTGAACAAGGAAAACAGCATCGCAAAGGTCATCCAATTGTCATAGATTTGAAAATTGTTGAACCGTTGGAACTTCTTCACATTGACCTTTGTGGACCATCAACTGTTGAAACCCTCAACAAGAAACGATACATTTTGGTTATAATTGATGATTTTTCACGATTCACTTGGGTGTATTTTCTCAGGTTAAAATCTGAAGTCGCTCAAACAATGATCGAATTTATCAAGAAAATTGAGTTGAGTCTAAAGAAGAACGTTCGAAAAATCAAAAGTGATAATGGCTCTGAGTTCAAAAATAATATGTTGGATTCGTACTTAATTGAGAAAGGAATTTCGCACAATTTTTCGTCACCATATACACCACAACAAAATGGTGTAGTTGAACGAAGAAATAGGTCACTTTGCGAAGCAGTCAGAACAATGTTGACATATGCGAATCTTTCTCAATATCTATAGGCCGAAGCAGTGTCAACAGCATGTTTTACTCAGAATCGTTCTTTCATTAATCGACGTTTCAAAATCACTCCGTATGAAATTATCAATAACCAAAAACCTAATGTCAAATTCTTTCATGTGTTTGGTTGTAGGTGCTTTATCATGAATCTCAAGGATAATCTTTCGAAATTTCAAGCTAAGGCTGACGAAGGCATATTTTTGGGATATTCGCACAATTCGGTTGCATACAGAGTGTTAAATAAATGCACACGAAAAGTCGAAGAGACATTTAATCTTACTTTTGATGATTATTATGTCAAACAAATTGAAAAACATTTTGAACAAAAGCCGATTATTAATGAATCTGCAATTGTGAGTTCATCTGATTTTGATTATGATTTAATTTTTGGTGTTCCTGACAGGGCTGTGGATGTTGAAGTTCATGTGAATGATAATCATCAATCTGAATCTACAAAGCATATTGTTGACTTGGAAATTCCTCAAACAATTGTAGATAGTAATTCAACATCGACTTCTCCAAAATTTGGCGAAAGTGTGCACAATAATCCCGTGGAGGGGGAGCACTTGTATTCGAATACTCTGCTTGAGGTGGAGCATTCTTTCGAGGGGGAGAATGGGAGAATGAATGCAGATGTTGAGGGGGAGCATCCAGTTGAGGGGGAGCATCAGAATGATTTTTCTGTCGAAATTGAACAAAAATACAATGATATGATAAGTTTTGATCAGAATGATGAATTTCATGAAATTAATGATAATCTTTCTGTTGCAGGTTCAGAAAATGAAAAATTATATGAAGATGCACATTTGGATTTTGATCCATCATATCCACCATTAGAGAAATGGACAAGAAATCATCCGAAAGAACAAGTGATTGGGAATCTACAAGAAGGAGTCTTAACAAGAGCTCAAATTCGTGCGAAGAATGAGGTACTGAATACTCATCAAGAATTTTGCATGTTTAATGTTTTCATCTCAAAAATTGAACCAAAGACGGTTAAGGTTGCAATGGAACACTCAGATTGGGTTGTTGCAATGCAATCCGAACTGGCTGAATTCGATAGAAACAAGGTTTGGAGATTAATTCCTAAACCTGAAAATGTTTCGATTGTCGGGTTAAAATGGATTTTCAAAAACAAAACTGATAAGGATGGAAATATTGTACGAAATAAAGCACGTTTAGTTGTAAAAGGATATTCGCAACAAGAAGGTATCGACTATGAAGAAACCTTTGCCCCTGTCGCAAGACTCGAGGCTGTTCGAATATTTTTGGCTTATGCAGCTCACAAAGATTTCGATGTTTATCAAATGGATGTGAAATGTGCTTTTCTCAATGGTGAACTCGAAGAAACTGTTTACGTTGAACAACCTCCAGGTTTCGTAAATGAAATG
The DNA here is from genome assembly GCF_052849685.1 of Lactuca virosa. NCBI lineage: Eukaryota > Viridiplantae > Streptophyta > Magnoliopsida > Asterales > Asteraceae > Lactuca > Lactuca virosa. The sequence goes on along the minus strand of NC_136429.1, from coordinate 363,658,847 downwards.
CATCCTGATCATGTGTACATTTTATATAAAGCTGTATACTGGTTAAAACAAGCACCAAGAGCATGGTATGCAACTCTTACCAGTTTCTTAAAACAGTCGAAATTTAAACAAAGATCAGTTGACCCCACATTATTTCGAAAGAAAGTTGGGAATCATCTAATGCTTGTTCAAATATATGTCGATGATATTATTTTTGGCTCTACTGACCCTGCTTTGTCTAGTGAATTCGAAAACTTGATGAAAAGCCAATTCGAAATGAGCATGATGGGTAAAATCAATAATTTTCTTGGCTTAAACATTTATCAAAGCAGAGAAGGCATTTTCATCAATCAGGAAAAATATACAAGGAATTTGCTTGAAAATTTTGGAATGACAAATAGCACGAAGTTAAGAGTACCAATGGCGGTTGGAACAAGGCTATCACCTTCGTTAGAAATGCCTGCGGTTGATCTTACCTTATACAGGAGTATGATAGGTTCTTTGCTTTATCTTACTGCAAGTAGACCTGATATCATGTTTTCTGTATGTAATTGTGCTAGGTATCAAGCAAATCCTCGAGAACCACACTTAACTGTTGTGAAAAATATTTTTCGGTATCTCAAGGGAACAATTTCGTTAGGATTGTGGTATCCTTCAAAATCAGGATTTTTTATTCAGGCATTTTCAGATGCAGATCTAGGAGGATGTACTTTGGATCGAAAAAACACAAGTGGTGGTTGTAAATTTCTTGATGGAAAATTGGTTAGTTGGCAATCGAAGAAACAAACGTGTGTTTTGATTTCTACTACTGAAGTTGAATATGTTGCAGCTGCTGCTTGTACTTCACAAATTATTTGGATCCAGAGTCAGTTGCGAGATTATGCCGTTAATATGAAAAAGATTCCATTGTACTGTGATTCACAAAGTGCTATACGCATTTGTCATAATCCAGTACAGCATTCGAAAACAAAACATATAGCTCTTCGTTATCATTTTATCAAAGATCATGTGGAAGATGGCAACATTGAAGTCCATTTTGTAAAAACAACGGATCAGCTTGCTGATATTTTTACAAAAGTTTTCGATGAAAAATCATTTGTTCGAATTTTGACAGGTTTGGGAATGATCGAAGCAAGTTCAGTTTCCAGGAATGATTTCGAATGTATAACAAAGAAGTGTTATACAAATGTGTCGATTCAGAGGCAATAATGTTTCATTCAGAGGTTAACAGTATTAACCGTTCAGAGGTTACTGTTCACGGTCAACGCTTCGACACCCTTCGAATTCGACACATTGAAGATTTTGGTCTTGGGGTACAACTTTTCGTTAGTTTGTCAAATTTTCGTTAGTTTAACAAATTTTCGTTAGTTTTCAAATTTTCGTCAGTTTGTAAAACTTTTACGTTCGTTAGTAAAATAGCTTTAATTTTCGAAAAATCAAAAACTACAAAAAGATTTTATGTTTGTTTTGTCATTTAATTTTCGAAAAATCAAAAACTTAAAAAAAAATTCTTTTGTTAATTGTTTTCTTTTTTGAAAAACTTAAAATAAAATTAAAAAAAAACACAAAAATATTTTCTTTCTTTTCGAAAATTCAAAAATATCAAAAAGATTTTTGTTATTTTGTTCTTTGTCTTTCCTTGGTGCATATTTCACGAAAGTTTTACAAGGGTCATGCTTGTGTTTCTATGGGAAGTTACAATTTCAAAAACTTTGTACTAGTTAGACTGTTCCTAGAAGCATGCTGCAACATGTCGACCGAAGCCTCCATAGACTCAATGTGTGTGTACGAAAGCCTTAATGAAATTCTTCACACGGAAATTTCTTCCCAAGTCGGGCTTATATTCACATTAGTCAAATGAGCTACCTTACTCTTCTCAACTGAGTTAAGAGTTTTCTATTTGGTCCAAATATAACAGAGGTACAAGATGTTTCTCAAACAAATCTTTTTCATCCATAAATTTCTTACACTTACACACACGAAGACATATGTCCAAGAGATCTTTGATACAACCCGTCAAGATTTAGACATATCAAAACTCTGTGTTAATGATCTGACATCATGAGGCCGTGATGAAAGTGAAACCCAAAATTCTAACTTTGTATGGAATTGACGAGGAACTATGTTCCAGATTTTAACGAAAAATTTGTTTCAGTACCAACTTTCGAAGCTCCAAATCATATTCATTCCTTATGATTGGTCTTGATCAAACTATCGAAACCCACGATGTTTGTTACCCAACAGGATCCAGCACAAATTTTTTCATGAATATGATTTCAGTGTGAGTTTCATTCGATTTCAAAGTCACTTTCAAAATAATTCCAAAGCATACTTGTCACTGACTACACTGGTCAAACAGGTAATTTCTGTTACAATTACTCACCTTATGTTTAGGTTGATATGTAACGAAATTGGTAAGCCACCCACGAAGCCTTATAAAAGAAGCCCTTCGATACTTCTCTATAAGTATTCGATTGTAATTCAAGGGAAAATACACAAGCTTTTGATCATCTCTCTTGATGATTAACGAAGAAACCTTTGCCCGGGGTTTTACTGTCTTCGTGTCGAAAATTTGTTTTTCGACTTCACAGATCCAAATTTTCCTTGAGGTTCTGAGTAATACCAACTCAGGCTGATGATTTCGAACATCTGGCACATGACTTCGCTTTTCATCCCAAAAGTGAAAGGGCCTTACTTCCATCCGAAGGTTGGTGACAGTTACAATTCTATTGGGTGAAACAATAGATGTTGTTTGATACGACGTTTTGTATTCAGTCCGGGTTTCAAGGCGATGTGACAGTTACTTTTTGACACATGGCTACTTTATCGGCAAAGTGGTGCGAGATTCAAGGTGCCACGTCGGATGTCATTTAATGCACATCTCGCTTCAAATTCAAACTCTAGGGTTACATATAAAAAGGGAATCAAGGGGTCTTTATCGGTTTACGCTTTCAAAAGGAAAATTCCCAAATTTTCTCTGCAAATTCACACTGTTCTTCAAAGCTTCAACAAACCCTAATCATGGCTGCTGTCAATGCTCCATCCCAATCCACTAAAGATGTTACTTCACAACCACTCATGAAGATTCAAGGCACAAACTATCAAGTCGAAGCGGATGTTTTACTTTATCCAGATGAATTAAAGATGTTGGTAGTTGCTTTGAAAAGCTCTGTTCTATCGACGACCATGTTCAATTCATTTGCTGCTCCTCTTTCATGGCTTTCACAAGCAGGATCCACTGCTACTTACAGCAAAGCAACGGATGTTATTACCTTCCAACTGGTGAATGATAAGAAGATACGTTTGACCATGAAGATATTCTGTCAGATTCTTGAAATCCCTAATTCTCCACCATATGCTAATCTTTCTTTTGCTCAAGTCAACTACATGTTCAATGAGATGGGTCATCAACCCCCACTCACCAAGATCAGTGATTTCAAGAAGTCTGGACTTCCGACTGTTTGGAATTTGCTGTTTGGAATCTTTCTACGCTGCTTGACTGGTCGCAAAGTTCGAATAGAAGTTTATGCTATGGTTGCTGGAGTGTATTATGATATTTCCGTCGATTACTCTACACAGCTGTGGAAGGAGTTTCAGAAGAGTGTTGAAAACACGAATGTTGTTCAAGGAATTTCGTGTGCAAGGTATTGGAGTTTGATTCTTCGTTATTTCTATGACAAAGAAGGGATTGAGGTGCCTGCTGGTGAAGAGACAGTTGAATTCATGAAATATCACTTTCCAAAGGAAATTACTGATGATGCTGCAGTATTTACGCACATAACAAGGATCCCTGATGCAATGTTAAAGCGTGTTGATCCAACAAACTTAGTACTCGTGGAGTATTTGAAAACAATTGATCCTGATGTTGAAACTGGGAAGTTGTTGCCAAAAGAAGCAGCAGGTCCTTCTACAAAGTCAAGAAAATCAAAGAAGGATGTAACAACTACTCCTGAGAAACCTGTTCAGGAGCCCAAGAAAACGAAGTCACCAAAGCAACAGACGAAGCCAGAAGAACAACTTTCGACTGTTTTGATTGAGCCGGTAGAGCCTGTTATTGGTGAAAACGCAAAGGAAACCATTCCATCAAAATCTGGTATCTTTCGAAGAATTAAGAAGAAGTCTAGTGGTTCACGAAAGTCTACAGATGGATCTTTTCGGTTTTCTCCTACTATGGTTCGTAAACCACATCTTAATCACCAAGGGTTCTTATTCGTGATGTTCCAGCTCCTATTTCTCCTTCATCAAAGAAACGAAGAGCTGAAAATGTGGCCAAACATATTTCCAAAAAGAAGATAAAGAAACGAAAGTTGGTTCTTCAAGAGGAATCGTCCGAAGGTGAGAAAATTCCTGATACACCTGAAGCTAATATTTCCATACCAGCATCGACTCTTGAGAAGACTGTGGTCACACCACCCAAAGTTTCGTTAACCAAGTCAGTTCCTGAGGAGGTTCGAACTTCAGACATCACTACACACGTATCCTATATGGTCAAAGAGATAGCTACTGCTCAGCAAGACTACGCATCTCTCAATCAGAAGGTGGATAGCATTTGTGATGTTGTCACAAAGTATGTTAAGATGTACGAAAGTTTGAGTCCTCAACTAAATCAACTTTCTACGAATAACAGCCAAAGTTTTGTGGAGATTAGTACTTTGCTAAAGGAGCTGAAAGAATTATCTGTCAAGCTTGTTTCCTCTTCGATCATTACACCAGAATTCTTATCTCAAAAGTTTTCTCAATTTGAAGCTGTTTTGCATAAACAGTTGGCTCCTTTGTCCAGGTTCTCAAGTCTTCTACCAACGGATGCCCCACCTATTGTCACAGGGGTGCAAGGGGGAGAAAAGAAGGTTGGTGATACGAAGGTTGGTGATGCGAAGGTTAGTGAGGTTTCGCATGAAGTTGTTAAGACTGTTAGGAAAAATTTTCAAACAAAGATTCCATCAACAAAGCCAATAGTCTCAAATGCTGGGCCTGTTACTTCAACGATTGTTACCACGATACCAATTACAAGGCCAATTTATAAAGAAATTATGATTGGTTCTTCTGCTGAAGGTGGTAGTAGTTCGAAGCCAAAGGATACTGTTGATAGTTCTTCGTACAAAGACAAAGGGAAAACGATTTTAGTTGAAAAGTCAAAAGAGGAGAAGAAAGCTGAGGCTAAAGCTGAAGTGCAGAAACTAAGATTAGTTCAGAGCATAATGACTAGACGTGCAAGTGATCCACCTGGAATGAACAAGGGTGATCCAAGCAAGCATTACAACTATGAAACAATCGAAGCGAGAGTTGCATATTGTAAGGGTTAAAATGTTGTAATTAGTCGAAATGTATTTAGCACTCTTCGAATGTTTTGTAATCTATTTTACTAAGGCGCTTTTATTCGAAGCTTAAGTGTCTATGCCTTAGTATATTTTTTTGTACGCTTTCTGTTCCCTATAAATAGGGATATTTACTAGAATTAGATAAGAGTTTTTACAGACCTGTCTTTGTACTCTGTAAACATTCGAAAGCGTAATAGAGCTGAAACAAGATCATATTTACATCCGGTGTTTAATTTTCGTATTCTTACTTGATTTTATACTCTGATTCATTTTATACTCGATTCTATGATTCATCAATTGGTATCAGAGCAGGAATCACATCTGTGATCTGATTTTCATCTATTCAAAAAGTTTTTGAATCAAATTTTTGGTTCAAAAGTTTCCGCACTTTTTGATAATGAAAAATTTGTCTAGATTTTAGTTTGTGATTTGATTCTGCATTTGAATTGTTGAATCGAATGTTCTTCTTGTAATTCCGATTTGATTCAACCAGTTTGTTTTCAAATTTCAAAATCTTCTTAAAAAAATTTCAAAATCATCTTCCGTACAACAATGGCGAGCTTCAATCTTAATTCGATGACCTCGTTTTCTCATTTGTTAGGATAATCAACCAAAATTCCAATGCTAATCCCTGAATATTATGATCAGTGGGCTGATCGTATGCAGGATTATCTGAATGGTCTTGATGAAGAATTATGGTCATGTATCACTGGAAATGTCAATGTTCCAGTGAATGTTCAAGCAATTGGATCATCTTCTACAAGTTCTGGTGTTGATAATCAAACTGATCGTCTGAAGAAACTGGAGAAGAGGTGTATGAGGGAATTGCGAGGAGCTTTACCTCTAGTTGTGTACAATTATGTAAGGAGTTGTACAACTGCAAAGGAGATCTGGAACAATCTGAAAGATAAGTTTCAAGGAAGTGAGAAGACGAAAATCAATTCAGTCAAACAGTGTTTGGTCGAGCTGAAAGATTTCAGACAAAAAGAAGGTGAAACAATTGAAGTCTACTATGATCGACTGAACGAGTTAATCTATCATTGTAATCGCTATGGAATTACCAGGACTTCAATGGAATTCAATCTCATCTTTGTGATGGGTCTTCGAAAAGAATGGAGAAGCATGAGTATGATGGTGAAGAATCAGCAAAGTTTTAATACATCAACTCTCAATGATTTGTACAATCAGTTGAAGACACACGAAACTGAGGTAAATGAAATTGCTGAGGAAACGAAGCTGAATTTGGGAGGTCCATTGGCACTTGTGTCAAAGATATCTGAGAAAGAAGCTGAAAATGGTGATTCTGAGGAAGAAGAGGGATTCATCATGAATTCGGATGATGAGGCAATAGCATTTTACTCGAATAATCGTGTTAAGAAGTTTTTCAAAAAGCCGTTCAATCCGAAGGCTAAGCTTGCTGAGGTAAAAGGAGGTAATGTGAGTAAAACTGTTGTTGAGGAGAAAAAGAAGGTTGAGAAGAAAGATTCGAAAATGTCTGAAGGAAAGAGTGAGAAGAAGCTGAAAGGTGATGCTGGTATTGATTGTCATTATTGCAATGGAGCCAATCATTTTGTGAATGATTGTATGCTTCGGAAGAAGGATGTGAGAAAGAATAAAGTAAAATATGAGGCTTATTATGAAGAGAGGCTTGAGGAGGTTCGTGCGAAAGCTAATAATTTATCACTGGTCGCAATGGGTGAACAGGAGGAGGATGGAACTTATCAAATCTGGTCATCCGGATCAGACGATGAAGAAATGAGGAATCCAACACATGGAGCAATGTATGCGAAGATGGAGGAGGACTCAGATGAAGAGGAATTCGAAGTGAAAGGAAGATGCTTCGTATCCAAGACAACAGACAAATCTCTAATGACAACAAAGGTACGTAATATTCTCGAATCTTTTAAAATTCCTACACATGCTTATGACTCTGAACTAATATCTTTTGATGAGACAGTTACTTATTTTGATTCAATTGTTGTGTCTGCTAGCAATGAGGCCAACAAGTTGTCTATGGAGTTATTAGAGACCAAAAAGCGATTAGAAATGAAAATAAGTAAAATTGATTGTTTGGAATTACAGATAACAAATATTATGTGTGATAGGGATACTTTATCAAATGAAGTCAAACTTTTGCTAGCACAAAGAAATATATATTGTAATTCTGCTAAGAGACTTTCTGGCAAATTAACTTATTTACATCATTCATGTGAAATAAGTAAAGAGCAACATAGAAAATTACTACCTTTTCTAGCATACAAAATAGCTAAGGTAGATAATATTTCGTATGATTGTGAGAAAATAATAGCTGATTTTGACAAAGTTCCTGATGATAGATATAAATATGGAATTGTCAAAATTGATGAATGTCTTGATGCGAATGAATTAGTTAACATAGTGAATGATACTTTGACTAAATCTGAACAAATTCAAATTTTGAAAAAGACTGAGAATTCAACATCTGATTCTCAATCTAATTTTGTTGATATTGAAGATAATTCTGACAATATTAGTGAAATTAGTGATCTTGAGGATGTTGATTGTTCCCAGTTGTCTGTTTTTAATGTTGCATCAACATTTAAAGGGAAAGAAAAAGTTAAGGATTTGATGGTTAAGAAAGAAACAGATATACCCTCAACTTCGAAAGTTTGTGATATGGACTTCGTGGATCTCAGAGACAGTCAAACTGATGATAGCGATGATGAAAAAGAAGAGAAAATTTTGAAGGAAAAGAAATCTTCGAAGGAAGAAGAAATTCCTCGAATAGGGGTTGATCAAGTGTATGGTGATACACAAAAGTTCGAAAAAGTAATGCATGAAAAAGGTGATCATTATCTTGAAACGAATACTGTGGTTTATCCAAATTTCAAGTGTACAGATGATGTCATTTTTCCAAATCAAGTATTCGTAACTACTGGAAATGTTGAGAATATCAAACCAGAATTAAAGAAGTTAGTTGAAGAAGATAATTTGAAAACAACTGATGAAGGTTTCTTTGCAAATCAAAGCACAGTTGAAAACAACCTAACAAAGAATTCGTATGTTTTTCATCGTCAAAAACCGCAAAGAAAATGGGTTGAAAAATCAAAAATTGAAAAAGAGAATTCAAAACAAGTTGTAAAGGAAAATGAAAAAGTTGTCAAACTAAACTCCAAGGAATTCAAAGATCAAATTGACAAATTTTCGAAGGAAAATAACATTTCAAAAAGACAAGCTAGGAAGAAAATATTTTGGCAGATTATTGAGTCTCAAAAGATGTCTGAATCACAATCATTCAAAAATGTTTTCAAAGATAAAAATTCCTCTTTTTCAACAAAATAATCAACATTCATCACAATCAAATCATTCAAGGTCTGAAGTGAATAAACAACCAAAGTTTTCGAAAGTTTCAGAAACTAATATTTCAAATACATCAAATCCAAATCAAAAATTCTTTCAACGTCAATATTTTAAATCCACTGTTGATACATCTTATGGTCAATCTTTTCTAACCAATCCAAAAGTTGATTTTGTTCCTCAAAAGCCAAATTTTCCTAATCATACAAATAAAGAAACTATGAAAATTTCACATGAAAAAGGGATAACTTCAAGGAAGAACATTGATCATTGGCTTGAAGGCAAAGGAAAACTGTATCAGTCGAATACATTTTCAAAGGAGCAAATTCACGAAGCCTATGAAAAGTATGTAAATACTTCATCAAATGGAAGTTTATCTTCTAAGGATTCGAACATATTCGTCAAAGCATGGAAACCAGTAATCAAAACAAAGAATGTACATTCACAAACACAGAATACGAAGGGTAATGTCAGTGAACATTCGAAACCATCAAAATCTTATGTTTCGGTTCCTTTAAATGAAGATATGAACTTAATTGATAGTCTCAAAACCAAAGTTTGTGATTGGGTTAAAAGTTCTTCATTTAATTCGAAATTGAAATCTAATTTCCAAGGACCCAAAAAGCCTTGGGTACCTAAATTTTTCCACTGGTTGTAGGTACTATGTAACGAGCAATATGATAATAAATGGTACATTGATAGCGGTTGCTCTCGTCACATGACTGGGAAGAAGGAGAATTTACGTGATTTTCGAAGCCTAAAGAATGCTGGAGTTGTGAATTTTGGGAACAATAAAAAATGTCAAGTCAAAGGATATGGGAAGATAACGAATGGACAATTCACAGTGAATCGTGTTGCGTATGTTGAATCGTGTTGCGTATGTTGAAGGTCTTCAATATAACTTGATAAGTGTTTCCCAACTTGTTGTGGGCACTGACAATCAAGTTCTTTTTAATGAAGAAGGAAGTGTTATTTCGAATGTCAACACTAACGAAGTTTTACTTAAATCCAAAAGGAAAGGTGACATGTTCACTTCGGACATCAATCTGATAGTAGGGAAACCTACTATATGTCTTCTTTCGAAAGCAACATCAGACTTAAGTTGGCTTTGGCATCGAAGACTTTCTCATATCAACTTTCGAAACATCAATAAACTTGTGGTACAAGAGCTGGTAAGAGGTTTACTTGTACTTAAATTTGATAATGATTCTTTATGTGCAGCTTGTGAAGTTGGAAAGCAACATAAACAAGGTCATCCAATTACGATAGATTCGAAAATTGTCGCACCTCTGGAGCTATTACATATTGATTTGTATGGTCCATCAACAGTTTCAACACTCAACAAGCAACGATACATATTAGTCATTGTTGATGATTTTTCCAGATTTACGTGGGTTTATTTTCTCAGGCTTAAATCCGAAGTTGCACAAATCATGATTGACTTTATCAAAAAGATGGAAACAACATTGAAGAAGATTGTTCGAAAAATTAAGAGTGATCATGGAACTGAATTTAAGAACAATGTTCTTGATTCATTTTTGGTGGACAAAGGGATTTCGCATAATTTTTCATCTCCATACACACCACAACAAAATGGTGTTGTTGAACGAAGAAATAGGTCTCTATGCGAAGCGGCAAGGACTATGCTGGCATATGCGAATCTTCCACAATACCTTTGGGCTGAAGCAGTATCCACCGTATGTTTTACTCAAAACAGATCTTTCATTCATCGTCGTTTTAACATCACTCCATATGAAATTCTCAACAATCGAAAACCTAACGTCAAATTTTTCCATGTTTTCGGATGCAGGTGCTTTATTATGAATCTCAAGGATAATCTTACAAAATTTCAAGCTAAAGCAGATGAAGGGATTTTCTTGGGATATTCGCATAATTCAGTCGCATATCGTGTGTTGAACAAAAGAACACGAAAAGTTGAAGAAACTTTTAATCTTACATTTGATGATTACTATATTAAACAAACTGAAACGCAGTGTGAAAATCATCCTATTCTAAAAGAAATACAAGATGAATCTGAATCTTCACAAACCTTAGATATTGATTATGATTTAATTTTTGGTATTTCAGATCATGCTGTTGATGCTGAAATTAATGCAAATGATAATCATCTCTCTGAATTAACGAAGTTTACTGATGATTCAACATCAACTTCTCAAGAGAAAGGAGAAAGTATGCAACATAATCCAGTGGAGGGGGAGCACTTGGATTCGAACACTCTAGTTAAGGGGGAGTATTCTTTCGAGGGGGAGAATGAGAGATTGAATGCTGATGTTGAGGGGGAGCATAATGTTGAGGGGGAGCATTTAGAAAACATTGAGAATAATAATGATTTTGATGATGTTTGTTCGATTGCAGGTTCAGAGAATGATGATTTATACGAAGATGCACCTTTGGAATTTGATCCAGCTTATCCGCCATTGGAAAAGTGGACAAGAGATCATCCGAAAGATCAAATAATTGGAAATCCACAAGAGGGTATTTTAACAAGAGCTCAAATTCGTGCAAAGAATGAGGTATTGAATACTCATCAAGAATTTTGCATGTTCAATGTTTTCATCTCTAAAATTGAACCAAAAACAGTTAAGGTTGCAATGGAACACTCAGATTGGGTTGTTGCTATGCAATCTGAATTGTCTAAATTTGAACGAAACAAGGTTTGGAGATTAATTCCTAAACCTGAAAATGTTTCGATTGTCGGGTTAAAATGGATTTTCAAAAACAAAACCGACAAAGATGGAAATATCGTTCGAAACAAAGCCAGACTTGTTGTTAAAGGATATTCACAACAAGAAGGAATCGATTATGAAGAAACTTTTGCCCATGTCGCAAGACTCGAGGCTGTTCGTATATTTCTGGCTTATGCAGCTCACAAAGACTTTGATGTCTATCAAATGGACGTGAAGTGTGCATTTTTAAATGGAGAGCTTGAAGAAACAGTTTACGTGGAACAACCCCCAGGTTTTATTAACGAAGAATATCCAGATCATGTTTATATTTTAGATAAGGCAGTTTATGGTTTAAAACAAGCACCACGAGCATGGTATGCAACTCTTACTTCATTTTTGAAACAATCTAAATTTAAACAAGGATCTGTTGACCCCACATTATTTCGAAAGCAAGTTGGGAATCATCTAATGCTTGTTCAAATTTATGTTGATGATATTATTTTTGGCTCAACTGACCCTGCCATATCTAGAAAAATATACAAAGAATATACGAAGAATCTGCTAGAATTTTTATTAATCAAAGCAGAGAAGGAATTTTTATTAATCAAGAAAAATATACGAAGAATCTGCTAGAGAATTTTGGATTGACGAATAGCACAAAGTTACGAGTTCCTATGGCAATAGGCATAAAGTTGACACCTTCGTTAGATAAACCTGCAGTTGACCTAACTCTTTACAGGAGCATGATTGGTTCATTACTTTATCTTACAGCAAGTAGACCTGATATCATGTTCTCTGTGTGTAATTGTGCTAGGTATCAGTCAAATCCACGAGAACCACATCTCACTGCTGTGAAGAATATATTTCGTTATCTTAAAGGAACAATTGCGTTAGGATTGTGGTATCCTTCAAAAACTGGGTTCTTTGTACAAGCTTATTTGGATGCAGACTTGGGTGGTTGTAATCTTGATAGAAAAAGCACAAGTGGTGGATGTCAATTTCTCGATGGCAAATTGGTGAGCTGGCAGTCGAAAAAGCAAACATGTGTATCAATTTCAACAGCTGAAGCAGAATATGTAGCTGCTGCTACTTGCACATCACAAATTATATGGATTCAAAGTCAATTGCGTGATTATGCAATCAATATAAAAAAGATTCCGTTATATTGTGATTCTCAAAGTGCAATAAGAATTTGTCATAATCCTGTGCAGCATTCAAAGACTAAACATATAGCTCTTCGTTATCATTTCATCAAGGATCACGTGGAGGATGGAAATATTGAAGTACATTTCGTGAAAACAACTGATCAGTTAGCTGATATTTTCACGAAACCTTTAGATGAAAAATCCTTTGTGAAAATTTTAGAAGGACTTGGAATGATAGATGGAAATTCTGTTCCATGCGAAAAAGGAGAATGATAATTGACCAGGAATCATTCAAAGGCGCTGAAGCTGAATGAAAGACAAAGCAATAACAGTCAACGTTCAGAGGTTACTGTTCATAGTCAACGCTTCGAACCCCTTCGAATTCGTAAATTTGTCACTTATCAGGGGATGATAAAATTTCGTGTATTTGCAACAAGTACAGTTAGTTTTAATTTTCGAAAAATTAAAAATCCAAAAAGATTTTCGTTTGTTTTTGTTTTGTCATTTAATTTTCGAAAAATTTAAAAATTCAAAAAGATTTTCGTTTGTTTTTGTTTTGTCATTTAATTTTCGAAAAATTTAAAAATCCAAAAAGATTTTCGTTTGTTTTTGTTTTGTCATTTAATTTTCGAAAAATTAAAAATCCAAAAAGATTTTGTTTTGTTTTTGTTCTGTCTCTATTTTCGAAAAATCAAAACAACAAAAATATTTTGTTTCTTATTTCTTTTTAGTACTTTGTTGCAGATATTCATGCTGATACACAGTGGATTATGCTTGCAGTTCTAGGGTCAGGTACATTTTTCGTACGAATCGATAAATTTTTCAATATTTTGAACTAGTTAAGTTGTCCCTAGAAGCATGCTGCTGCATGTTGTCCAAAGCCTCCAATGACTCAATGTGTGTGTACGAAAGACTTAATGAAATTATTCATATGAAAATTTCTTCCCAATAAGGCTTATATTCACATTAGTCTCTGAGCTACTTGACTCTTCTCAAAATGAGTTAAGAGTTTACTATTTTGTCCAAATATAACAGAGGTACCTTTCGTGTCTTACATCAATCTTTTTTACCTATAAAGTTCTTACACGATCACACACGAAGACATATGTCCGAGAGGTCTCTGATCAAACCCATCGAGACTTAGATATATCAAAAATCTGTGTTTATGATCTGACATCATGAGACCGTGATGAAAGTGAAACCCAATTTTCTAAACTTTTAAGGAATTGACGGGGAACTATGTTCCAGATTTTCACGAAACATTTGGTTCAGTACCAAAGTTCGAAACTTCAAATCATATTCATTTCGTATGAGTGGTCTTGATCAAACATTCGAAACCCATGATGTTTGTTACCCAACAAGATCCAGCACAAATTTTTTCTTGAATATGATTTCCGTGTGAGTTTCATTCGAACTTCAATGTCACTTAAAATTTATCAAAACAAACTTGTCTCTGACTACACTGGTCAAACAAGTAATTTCTGTTACAATTTATCACCTTATGTTTAGGATGACATGTAACGAAATTTTTTAACTACCCACTAAGCATTATAAAAGAAGCCCTTTGATACTTATTTACAAGTATTCGATTGTATTTCACGGGAACCTACACAAGCTGTTGATCATTTCTCTTAATGATTAATAAAGCAATCGTTGCCCGGGATTTTATCTGCCTTCGTGTCAAATTAATATTTTGACATCACAGTATCCTAAATTTTTCTCATCTTTGTTTCTCGTCTAAATTCTTTGGAACACTGCACTCACGAAATCCTTGAGGTTCTGAGTAATACCAACTCAGGCTGATGATTTCAAACATCTGGCATATGACTTCGCTTTTCATCCCAAAAGTGAAAGAGCCTTGCTTCCATACGAAGGGTTCTAACGGTTACAATCTTCTTGGGGATAACAATACAGGCTGTTTTTTTAATGACGTATGGTATTCTGTCCGGATTTCAAGGTGATGTGACAGCTACTTTTTGACGCATGGCCACTTTTACGCAGTAATGGTCCGATTTTCAAGGTGCCACGTCAAATATTATTAAATATACATCCCGCTTCAAATTCAAACTTCAGGGTTACATATAAAAAGGAATTCAACAGTTCATTATCAGTTTACGCGATCAAAAAGAAAAATTCCGAAATTCTCTGATCTTCAAAGTTTTCAAACCCTAACAATGGCAACTTCTGTTCATGTTGATGCTGATCCTTCTCATACTTCTGATGATGTCTCTTCATTACCAATTATGAAGATTCAAGCAACTAACTATTACTTGGAGGGTGATGTATCTAAATACCCGGAAGAATTGAAGATGTTAATCGTTGCCTTGAAGAGCTCTGTTTTGTCTAAGGCGATGTTCAGTTTGTTCTCAGTTCCAATGTCATGGCTTTCTCAAGCAGGATCAACCGCTACTTACAACAAAGCTTCTGATACCATTACTTTCCATCTGGTGAATGACAAAAAGGTTAGATTATCAAAGAAACTCTTTTGCCAAATTCTTGAAATTCCGAATTCACCTCCGTATGTTGCTTTCACATTCCCTCAAATCGTTCATATGTTTAATGAGATGGGATATCAGCCTCAACTATCCAAAAAGGGGTTTTCTATACTTTCAACTATATTGCCAATTAAACTGTTTTCAAATGCTTACCAAATTCATTTTCGTGTTAAATCACTATAAAAACTATTTTCCAAAATTCGTTTAAACTAATTTTTATTCTCAAACCATATCTACACCAATATATTTATATAAGTAAGACTTGAAGGACTTAGGACTAATAACTCACCTTACTTCCTGTTCTTGTTTGATTGTGGGCTTAGGGTATTTTGTTATTAGTCCGACTCTCGTTGAATTCTTAGTTATATATCTTATATATTTGTGTCAGATATAAAAGTTTTCATATCAGTTCAATGCCTTTGGATATCAAAGACACGCAACCAACAACACTATTTAACTATAATAGGTATCTACACCAATATATTTATATAAGTAAGACTTGAAGGACTTAGGACTAATAGCTCACCTTACTTCCTGTTCTTGTTTGATTGTGGGCTTAGGGTATTTTGTTATTAGTCCGACTCTCGTTGAATTCTTAGTTATATATCTTATATATTTGTGTCAGATATAAAAGTCTTCATATCTTAACTATAATAGGTATAGTTAAGGGACACTACTCAATGCTACTATTGCCATGACAACTACTAGAGTCAGTTCAGTTGTGAGTCAATATACACTATATACTATACAAGAGAACACTATATACTATACAAGGAGAACATTATGTACTATACAAAGAGAACACTACATACTATACAAGAGAACTTACTAAAATAGAATGTGACATACTATTTCTCGATACGACACATCTTTGTGCTATCACCGCGTAACCAGAGTCTCCTGGAGGGAGAGCGGGCATTATGTGTATAGATCTATACGGGACAGACACTCCCACATCCCGACTGCTAGCTACAGTCCGAGCCGTCTAGGCCCAGGGGTGACAAAATGTCACATCTACATATGACTCGGAGGGTCAAAGGGATTCGATCGTCAATCAGCATGGTTACGTACGAGTTCACATTCAAACCTTTAATTAATACTTTAAAAATTAAAGGCAACAGACTCCCTGAGGAGTATTGTACATTTAATACTACCCGGAGCCTGCATTTCATTACATATGGCCGACAGTGATACTATTGGGGTAAAACATTTTTCTCATAACTATACATGGGTAAAGTCAAACTATATTTTCAAAAAAGTAACTACTGGGAAAACTTGTACATTATCAAAGGAACAAACAAACCATCGGGTCTTAGTGAAGACTACTTTTTCTGGAAAACATAGGGTTTTCTAGGGCTCATACTATTTTCAAACACCGAAACTTTCTTTTACAAAAGTATAATTGTGAATATTTTTATACAGGAAATGACACTAAATACTTATGAACTCACCAGCTTTATGCTGATAAACGTTTTCAAAATAACTTGTATTCTCAGGTCATCAGTAGACAGGTACGGATGCTGCTTTTGAGAAGACGGAGCACACATAAGACTCCACTTTATTTTGATTGTATTTTTGGTGTCTAACATTTGTACTGAACACGGTTGTATTACAATTATTATCTTAATGCAATGGATGTTGTTGCTTGTCTTTACTATTATGCTTTGTTATGATACTGTACATGACGTCCTCCACCCCATAACGTATTCCGCCGTTCTTGGTTTTGGGGTGTGACAGATTGGTATCAGAGCACTGTTTATAGTGAATCAAGTATATCAACCCATAAAAGATATACAAACTATAAACACATCGGGACTAAAACACTCTGAACAAGAATATATACTTTTAAATAATAAAATATTTAACTAAGTATATATATACATTCATTCATACAAAGGGTCAGTATCATACTAGAACAGAACAAAAGTATTAAGATTGTTGAACAGCACAGTTAGGCTTAGAGACATATGGCCAAAACTAGGCGGATGTAGCCTGATCAACTACATCTTCCTAGGAGTGGCTAGCATGTGCCTAAGAATGGTTGTGGTGTTGCAACAAGTCTAAAACTTACCAATACTACTACAAGAACATCAGAACAAGAATACTATAGGAGTATTCTGCATTCTAGTTACAACATATGTGAGAACTAAAAGGGTCGTTACCAGTAGGGCAATAGTTGCTAAGTGGATACACCACGGTTACATGTGACTAAGGCGTTATAGACTTAGAATCTGTGACCTTTGCTTCATTTCCTGTTCTTGTTTGATTGTGGGCTTGGAGTTAGGGTCACTTATTCGAAGGTCTATTCTGCTTCGAATACATGTAATTGGTATGCACTATGCAAATATTGGGTCGACTAATAACGATCATCTTATAAGTATCATAGATTAGCGCGCCTATCAATTTTCTTTCCCCATTCTCGCGTAAATGGCATAACCGCATCCCGAGCGGAAGTCATGAAACTCCGAGCACGTCAGAGGACGCACGAGCGACATCTTCAGGGAGTTGTGCGCCAACTGGCTGATCTTAGGGTTTGCCCCAAAGGATCCCCGTCGCCAGTAAAAGATGCCAACTCATCCTTCCCTTTTGATTAAGGAATAGCTTTCTTCTCTATAGTCAATAGAGTACATGCCTGTAAACATTCCTAACTTTGGAAGTACTCTAACTAGACTACTAAACTGCCAACATTTTCCTTAATGGGTTGATGTAAGACCTCCTGCTAGGTCATTCCCTTTCCCGAACTCATTATACGTCAGTAATACCAGTAATATTGGCAGTATCTAATCGATGGGGAAGTTGTACTTTTGGGTGTCCCTAACCTAGCAGTACATTTCCCTTTGTTTGATAGACTATAGAGAGTTAGTCCAAGAAACACTCTTATCATGTTTACAAATCGATTCTTACTATTGTCATCGTTTTCGTAACCTTTCAATACAGGATGCCGCCTCGCAAGCGTCCAACCAGGAGAACTCCTGCAACTCAAGCTCCACCACCACCACCTACACCGCCGGTTCCTCCGCAGTTCGACCCCGTGTTGTTCCAAACAGCTGTGACTGCAGCCGTGACCGCCGCTCTGGCGCAAGTCAATTCTGGTGGTGCCAGTGGAGGTGGACTGGGAACTAACTCTAGCCAGGGTGAAACCCACCCCCGTGCTCGGGAATGCACCTACAAAGATTTCATCAGTTGCAAGCCTACCTACTTCAACGGGACCGGGGGAATCCTCGCCCTAACTCAATGGTTCGAAAGAACCGAAGCAGTATTCGAAATGTGCTCCTGCCCCGAAGGGAGCAAGATAAAGTTTGCTACTTGTACCCTCACCCAAAGGGCCCTAACATGGTGGAATGGCCATGTCAAAGCCCTCTCCCTGGTAGCAGCTAACGCCATGGGTTGGGATACACTGAAAGACCTAATGATGACAGAGTACTGCCCAAAGGGAGAAATTCAGAAATTGGAGGAGGAACTCTGGAATCTCAAAATGCAGGGTTCCGATATAGTAGCTTACACCACCCGGTACTGCGAGCTGGTAGCCCTATGCCCTAACATGATTCCCTCGGAAGCTAAGAAGATTGAGTGATACATCGGGGGCCTAGTGCCTCCGTATCATGGGAAAGTTCTATCATCAAGACCAACGACCTTTGAAAGTGCCAAGGAGTTGGCCCAAATGCTTATCGATCATGAAGTTCCCCGTGCTCCATCAACAACTACAACCATCACTACTGCTCCAACTCACGCCTCCGACAACAAGAGAAAGCGGGGAGATCGAAAGAAGGGTAAATCAGTCAAATCCTCTTCCAGTAACCAGCAAATAGTGGCTGTCCATGCTGCCACTACTCCTACTGCCCCTGTACCCGCCAAAACATATGCGGGGAATCTACCCAAGTGCGATAAGTGCGCCTTCCATCATAACGGCCCATGCCGTGAAATGCATTGCGCCAATTGCGACCGGAAGGGCCACACCATCCGGTTCTGCAGAGCACCTCCCAAACCTATTTCCCAAATTCCCAGTTCGGGAGCGAGCCAGGCCTGCTATGGCTGTGGCGAAGTCGGACATTTCAAAAGAAATTGTCCAAAGGCTGGCAACGCGGGAGGAGCAGGTAGACTACTTGCTATTGGCCATAAGGAGGCTGTAGCAGACCCCACCGTAGTCACGGGTACGTTCCTTCTCGATAACTATTATGCTTGTATTCTATTCGATAGTGGGGCAGAAAGAAGTTTCGTAAATCAAAACTTTAAACACTTACTCAAACAATCACCGCAATCACTGAAAGAAACCTTCGTCGTAGAAATGGCTAACGGCAAGACGGAAAGTTCTAACGAAATCTACATAGGTTGTACCCTCACGCTAGATAATCATTCGTTTCCTATCGATCTCATACCAGTAGCGATCAAGAGCTTTGATGTCATCATAGGCATGGACTGGTTGAGTCTCCATCATACCGACATCCTGTGTTTCGACAAAGCCATCCGTTTGAACTTGCCCAACAATGAAACATTGATGATCTACGGAGACAAACCCAGTACGAGCCTTCGCATCATCTCGAGCATTCAAGCTCAGAAATACTTGCGCAAGGAATATCGCACATTCCTTGCACACGTTGTCGACACGAGCCGGAAAACGAAAGAACTCAAAGATTTCCCCGTCGTGTGCGACTTCCCTGACATCTTTCCAGAGGAACTTCCAGGTTTACCTCCTAAACGACAAGTCGAGTTCCGAATCGATTTAATTCCAGGAGCTACCCCCGTAGCTAAATCGCCCTATCGTCTAGCGCCTGCTGAGATGCAAGAACTATCCGGTCAACTTAACGAACTGCTCAGCAAGGGCTTTATAAGACCAAGCTTCTCACCCTGGGGAGCACCAGTCTTGTTCGTAAAGAAGAAAGACGGATCGTTCCGCATGTGCATCGACTACAGAGAACTCAACAAGCTGACAATCAAGAACCGTTATCCCCTTCCTCGTATAGACGATTTATTTGATCAACTGCAAGGGGCGAGTTACTTTTCCAAAATTGATCTAAGGTCCGGGTATCACCAGTTGCGAGTGCTCGAGGAGGATGTTCCGAAGACAGCCTTCCGGACTCATTACGGGCACTACGAGTTCGTAGTGATGCCGTTCGGACTGACCAATGCGCCCGCAGTCTTCATGGACTTGATGAATAGAGTATGCCGTCCTTACTTGGATCAGTTCGTCATCGTCTTCATTGATGACATACTTATCTACTCTAGAAGTGAGGAAGAGCATAGCGATCATCTGCGACAGGTCCTAGAAACTCTACGATCGGAGAAGCTTTACGCAAAGTTCTCAAAGTGCGAATTTTGGATCCGAAGAGTCGAATTCTTAGGACACGTGGTTAGCGAAGAAGGAATCCACGTGGACCCATCCAAGATTAAAGCTATTGAGAACTGGTCAGCACCGAAGACGCCTACATAAATTCGCCAATTTCTAGGCCTCGCTGGCTACTACCGAAGATTCATTCAGAATTTCTCTCGGATTGCGAAGCCTCTTACGGCATTGACCCAGAAAGGCGTGGCCTTTAACTGGGAAGAAAAACAAGAGAAGGCATTCCGAACCCTGAAGCGAGCCTTGTGCACCGCTCCGATACTGTCCCTCCCCGAAGGGACAGAAGACTTCGTAGTATATTGCGATGCATCCAATCAGGGGCTCGGCTGTGTTCTGATGCAACGAGGTAAGGTCATCGCCTACGCCTCAAGGCAGCTGAAGACACACGAAGTCAACTACACCACGCACGACCTCGAGCTAGGAGCGGTCGTGTTCGCCCTAAAGATATGGAGACACTACCTGTATGGTACAAAGAGCACCATCTATACCGACCACAAAAGCCTCCAGCACAACTTCAACCAGAAGGAGCTCAACATGAGACAACGACGGTGGGCCGAGCTACTCAATGACTACGAATGTGAAATTCGTTACCACCCGGGTAAAGCCAATGTAGTAGCAGACGCCCTAAGTCGGAAGGAATATTCTGGGCGAAGAGTCAAGTCCCTAACCATGACTATCCATTCGCATCTACCCGCACAAATTAAGGGAGCATAGCTTGAAGCTTTGAAACCGGAAAATGTGGCGGGAGAGTCCCTGCGAGGAATGGATAAGAATCTGGTAGTCAAGGATGATGGAGCTTACTACCTCATGGACCGGATCTGGACACCGCGACACGGTGGCTTCAGGGACTTGGTCATGAAGGAAGCGCACAACACTCGATAATCCATTCACCCAGGTTCAGATAAGATGTACCTGGATCTCAAGAAATCGTACTGGTGGCCTAACATGAAAGCGGAAATCGCTACCTTCGTGAACAAGTGCCTTACTTGCGCTAAGGTCAAGGTCGAATACCAGAAACCCTCGGGTCTTCTCCAACAGCCAGAGATACCTGAATGGAAGTGGGAGAGAAGTACTATGGATTTCATTACCAAATTGCCCAAATCTCCGAGTGGGTACGACATCATTTGGGTAATTGTCGACCGGCTAACCAAATCCGCCCACTTCCTTCCTATCAAGGAAAATTTCAAAATGGAGAGACTTACGCGAATTTACATCCAAGAGGTAGTCCGACTGCACGGTGTACCTGTGTCCATTATTTCCGATCGGGATAGCAGGTTCACCTCGAGGTTCTGGCAGTCACTACAGAAGGATCTTGGAACTAAGCTGGATATGAGCACAGCTTACCATCCTCAAACCGATGGACAAAGTGAGAGAACTATTCAAACCTTGGAGGATATGCTGCGAGCCTGTGTAATCGACTTTGGTGAGGCGTGGGATACCCACTTACCCCTAGTCGAGTTTTCCTACAACAACAGTTATCACACAAGCATCAAAGCTGCCCCATTCGAAGCCCTATACGGCCGGAAGTGCAGATCCCCTCTGTGCTGGGCCGAGGTAGGCGACACTCAATTAGCTAAGGGACGAGTTCCTGACAACACTCTCACCGGTCCAGAAATCATCCGCGAAACCACCGAAAAGATCGTACAAATCCGAGCACGACTTAAAGCCTCAAGAGACCGACAGAAAAGCTACGCAGACAAACGGAGGAAACCCTTGGAATTCCAGGTGGGAGACCGAGTCCTTTTGAAAGTCTCACCCTGGAAAGGCTTGATACGCTTCGGAAAGCGCGGAAAGCTGAATCCAAGATACATAGGTCCTTTTGAGATTCTCGCTAGAATCGGCCCCGTAGCTTACAAACTCAATCTACCCCGCGAACTTAGTAATGTGCATCCTACCTTCCACGTCTCGAACTTGAAAAAGTGTCTATCCGATGAGACTCTCATAATTCCACTCGATGAAATCGAGATCAATGAGAGCCTCAACTTCGTGGAAGAACCTGTGGAGATCATGGACCGAGAGGTCAAACGAACGAAGCAAAGCCGCATCCCGATTGTGAAGGTTCGTTGGAACGCCAAACGAGGACCAGAGTTCACTTGGGAGCGCGAGGATCAAATGAAACTTAACTATCCTCATCTCTTTGCTTAGTTGTGTTGTAATAACGTAACTACTCGAATTCTGAATTTCGGGACGAAATTCCCTCTAACGGGGGGATGATGTGACAACCCGAAATTTACTCCCGCTTCAAATTCAAACTTCAGGGTTACATATAAAAAGGAATTCAACAGTTCATTATCAGTTTACGCGATCAAAAAGAAAAATTCCGAAATTCTCTGATCTTCAAAGTTTTCAAACCCTAACAATGGCGACTTCTGTTCATGTTGATGCTGATCCTTCTCATACTTCTGATGATGTCTCTTCATTACCAATTATGAAGATTCAAGCAACTAACTATTACTTGGAGGGTGATGTATCTAAATACCCGGAAGAATTGAAGATGTTAATCGTTGCCTTGAAGAGCTCTGTTTTGTCTAAGGCGATGTTCAGTTTGTTCTCAGTTCCAATGTCATGGCTTTCTCAAGCAGGATCAACCGCTACTTACAACAAAGCTTCTGATACCATTACTTTCCATCTGGTGAATGACAAAAAGGTTAGATTATCAAAGAAACTCTTTTGCCAAATTCTTGAAATTCCGAATTCACCTCCGTATGTTGCTTTCACATTCCCTCAAATCGTTCATATGTTTAATGAGATGGGATATCAGCCTCAACTATCCAAGATTAGTGATTTTAAGAAATCTGGTCTTCCAAGTATCTGGAATTTCTTATTTAGTATTTTTCTGAGATGTTTAACTGGGAGAACAATTGGTCTTGATAAAGGAAGAATGGAGGTATATGTCATGGTTGTTGGGCTATACTATGATCTTCAAGTGGATTATTCTACACAATTGTGGAAGGAATTCAAAAAGAGTGTAGAACACACGAATGCTCTTCATGGTATTTCGTGTGCACGATACTGGAGCTTGATTTTGCAATATTTTTACAACAAGGAAGGGATTTTGGTACCCAATAATGAGGAAAAAGTTGTGTGACAACCCGAAATTTACTCCGTCACTGTAACCCGTTTCCGTTAATGAAAGTTAGTTCTATTAAAATTTTCCGTTAATTTTTATTTATTGAAATAATTCATTTTGAGTTATTAAAATAAATAATATATAATGACGGAATAAAAACAACTAAGTCGAGTTACGGTTAGTTTACCCGGTAAAAACATTTAGCTCCGCTTAAACGACAGTGTATGGTGGGTCCCCACTAGGCAGCCATATATAAAGGAGGAGTGTCCACCTTTAGAGCCTTTTCCCACCTTGGAGCTTTCTCTCTCTACTTTCTCTCTCTAAAATCGGGTTTGGCTCAAGAACACCACTTTCAAGCCTCAAAAATCAAAGGTAATCTTCCTAACTTGATTTTCTAGCTTAGTATTCATGTTAATTCGAGTTAGATCATCCAAATGCCCCAACATGCATGTGTTTACGGTTTGGGGAGCCTCCCAAAACCGTAAACTCCCATATGAGGGTTTTGAAGCCCCAAAACACTTCCAAACCTCTCCTAATGCTTAGATCCTTACATGCATGGAGTTAGAACCACAAGATCATGAGTTTTTGGCCATGAACATGAGTTTACGGTTCTTGAATGTTCAAAAACCGTAAACACCCTTTCAAGGGGTTTTGATGCTCCTTAACCCTTCCAATGCATGTCTAATGGCCTTGAAACTTGCTTGGATGATCTTAGAACCCTAAAACATGTCCAAAGAAGTGTAAACATGAGTTTACGGTTTGGGAACGTCTCCCAAAACCGTAAACACCTTCCAAGGGTGTTTTAATGCTCCAAACACTTTGCATGGCTTGTTTTTGAGTCTAGAACTTGCATGAATGGCCTACAAACCACCAAAACACTTGGAAAATGGACAAACCTGGACAAAGGTGGGTTTACGGCCGTAAACCCATGAGTTTACGACCGTAAACTCCCCAAGGGTGGTCCAAGGACCGTAAACCCTAGAGTTTACGACCGTAAACTCCCAAGGAGTGGTCCAAGGACCGTAAACTCCAAGGGAGTACCCAATTGAACCCTAATCACTTCCAAAGCCCTCGAGTTGATACTAGGAACCTTCCTTGTGATGCATGAGATCCTTTAGACACACAAACTCACCATTTCCATGAGTTTACGGCCGTAAACTCATGGGGGAAATGGTCTCCCAACCGTAAACACACTTAAGTGTGGCCAAGTGAAGTGTAAACTCCATAGTGAGGCCATACACTCCTTGGATGCCACCTTTAGCACTCCTAACACTTGAAACAAAGTGTTTGCATACATTAAAGTACCTTTACTCACTTAATTAGTGATTACACAACTAATTAGATACTTTATACATCACTACATGTTACATAGGATCCGTGTGTGTGTTCAAGTCCTCACTTGACACCTAGCATCCTACCCGGCGTTTCCATCCACTTCACTCACTGCAGGTGAGTTCATACCCCTAAACGAACCTTTTTAAATGTTTTTAACTGTTTTATGGGGGGGGGAATACAAGTTGAACCAAATAAGTTATAGTAACAATCGCATGTGGATTATAACTTGCAACCAAAAGGATTTTCTACACTATTAACCGTTTTTACCACCAAAAAGGGGTTTTCTATACTTTCAACTATATTGCCAATTAAACTGTTTTCAAATGCTTACCAAATTCATTTTCGTGTTAAATCACTATAAAAACTATTTTCCAAAATTCGTTTAAACTAATTTTTATTCTCAAACCATATCTACACCAATATATTTATATAAGTAAGACTTGAAGGACTTAGGACTAATAACTCACCTTACTTCCTGTTCTTGTTTGATTGTGGGCTTAGGGTATTTTGTTATTAGTCCGACTCTCGTTGAATTCTTAGTTATATATCTTATATATTTGTGTCAGATATAAAAGTTTTCATATCAGTTCAATGCCTTTGGATATCAAAGACACGCAACCAACAACACTATTTAACTATAATAGGTATCTACACCAATATATTTATATAAGTAAGACTTGAAGGACTTAGGACTAATAGCTCACCTTACTTCCTGTTCTTGTTTGATTGTGGGCTTAGGGTATTTTGTTATTAGTCCGACTCTCGTTGAATTCTTAGTTATATATCTTATATATTTGTGTCAGATATAAAAGTCTTCATATCTTAACTATAATAAGTATAGTTAAGGGACACTACTCAATGCTACTATTGCCATGACAACTACTAGAGTCAGTTCAGTTGTGAGTCAATATACACTATATACTATACAAGAGAACACTATATACTATACAAGGAGAACATTATGTACTATACAAAGAGAACACTACATACTATACAAGAGAACTTACTAAAATAGAATGGGACATACTATTTCTCGATACGACACATCTTTGTGCTATCACCGCGTAACCAGAGTCTCCTGGAGGGAGAGCGGGCATTATGTGTATAGATCTATACGGGACAGACACTCCCACATCCCGACTGCTAGCTACAGTCCGAGCCGTCTAGGCCCAGGGGTGACAAAATGTCACATCTACATATGACTCGGAGGGTCAAAGGGATTCGATCGTCAATCAGCATGGTTACGTACGAGTTCACATTCAAACCTTTAATTAATACTTTAAAAATTAAAGGCAACAGACTCCCTGAGGAGTATTGTACATTTAATACTACCTGGAGCCTGCATTTCATTACATATGGCCGACAGTGATACTGTTGGGGTAAAACATTTTTCTCATAACTATACATGGGTAAAGTCAAACTATATTTTCAAAAAAATAACTACTGGGAAAACTTGTACATTATCAAAGGAACAAACAAACCATCGGGTCTTAGTGAAGACTACTTTTTCTGGAAAACATAGGGTTTTCTAGGGCTCATACTATTTTCAAACACCGAAACTTTCTTTTACAAAAGTATAATTGTGAATATTTTTATACAGGAAATGACACTAAATACTTATGAACTCACCAGCTTTATGCTGATAAACGTTTTCAAAATAACTTGTATTCTCAGGTCATCAGTAGACAGGTACGGATGCCGCTTTTGAGAAGACGGAGCACACATAAGACTCCACTTTATTTTGATTGTATTTTTGGTGTCTAACATTTGTACTGAACACGGTTGTATTACAATTATTATCTTAATGCAATGGATGTTGTTGCTTGTCTTTACTATTATGCTTTGTTATGATACTGTACATGACGTCCTCCACCCCAGAACGTATTCCGCCGTTCTCGGTTTTGGGGTGTGACAAGTTGTTTTTCAATCGTACCACTATCCAAAGGATCTCACAGATAGTGTTGAGGATTTTCCATATGTTGCTCGTATTCCTGATGCAATGCTCAAAAGAGTTGATCCTTCGAATTCTGTCTTAGTGGCATATTTGAAAACTATTGATTTTACTGTCGAAACTGGGATAATATTGGAAAGGGAAGATAAGAAATCCAAGCGGTCAAAGAAGAATGAAACTACTTCTTTTGAAAACAAAATCTCAGAGTTGAAATCTTCGAAATCTCCAAAGAAGAAGCTTCTTACAGTTGAAGTGTCTGTTGCTGAGACACAATTGATTGAGCCTGTTGTTGAAGATACTCAAGAGCAAGTGATCATTCCTTCGAAGACCGGTATGTTTCGAAGAATCAAAATGAAGTCAACACATAAAAGCAAGTCTCCAACACATAAAGTGGTCCGAAAACCTCATGTCACTCATCAAGGTGTTTTAATTCGAGAAGTGCCAGCACCTGTTTCTCCATTGTCCAAGAAACGAAGGGCTGAGGATATGGCCAAACAACTGTCAAACAAGAAGAAGAAGAAGACACGAAAGCTTATGCTTTCTACTGAGTCTACAGAAGATGACGATGAAAGAATTCCTGAAACACCAGAAGTAACTCTTCACGCAGAAAGTTCAACTCCTGAGCAGATAATAGTCATACCACCCGAAGATTCGGTTGCCAAATCAGTTTTTGAGGAGGTACGAACTTCAGGCATCCCTGCAAACGTATCTGATACGGATGCAAATGTCAATATGGGTGAAGGAGATTCGAAGAAAGAAGATCAAGGTCATCCAACTTCTATAGCCTTCAAACATATTGTTTCTTTACCTCCACCAATTATTCCAATTACTTCAACCACTGATTCCCCTACATTCGAACACATTATCAATCAACCCTTTACTACTATTTTTTCTTCTCAGTCCATTGATACACCCAAACCTAATTCAACCATTCAAGAAACTATTTTTATGGAGACAGAAACTGATAATGAGGGTTTTGGAGGTACGTTTGAGGAATTAGAGTTTCATGAAGAAGAAGAGGATTTTCCAGATCATATGCTGATGACAATGAAGCAATTTAAAATTTTGAATCAGAAGTTGAATTCTATAATTCAATCTCAAGCGGATCTGGGGGGTGGTTCGTCTGTTTCAAGTTTAGAGGTTGATACTTTGTTGAAAATGTTCAAAGCCAGAGTCGTAAGTAAAGTATCTGGGATGATTACAGACTCCGAATCACGAATTTTGGAGAAGGTTGATCATAGTGATCAAAACAATGAACTACGAATCAATTCTCAAACATCGAAGTTTACCGGAGATATGAAAGAATTAAAGAATGTAACAAAGGAAAGGCATGTTCTCTTTGTTCAAGACGTAAAGAAAGTCAGGGAGGATGTCAATTTGCAGATTCGTGAACTTCGCGAAGATATGCAAAAAGAGATTGCAAATGTTCAAAAAGACTATGCATCTCTGAATCAGAAGATTGATATCATTTGTGACGCTGTCACAAAATTTGTCAAATTGTATGAAAGTTTGAGTCCTCAACTTACTCAACTTTCAACAATAGAACGTACCAACTTTTTGGAAGTGATTACTTTGCTAAAGGAATTAAAAGAACTATCTGTCCAACCGGTTTCTTCTTCCCTGATTACTCCTGAATTTTTATCTCAAAAGTTCCTACAATTCGAAGCAATTCTCAACAAGCAACTTGCTCCTCTCTCTCACATATCAAGCCTTCTTCCAACAACAAATGCCCCACCTGTTTTCACAGGGGTGCAAGGGGGAGAAAGAAAAACTGGTGATTCGAAGGCTAGTGGTGATGATGCGAAGGTTATAGGAAAGATGTTTTCTTCAAAGATCCCAACAACAAAGCCAGTTATAGCATCTGTTGGGCCGATTACTTCAACCAGTCGTAACAACTATGCCAATTACAAGACCAATTTCGAAAGGAATTGTGATTGGTAAACCTACTGATACTGTTGGGAGTAGTTCGAAAACAAAGGAGGTGAAAGATGATTCAGTATTGAAAGATAAAGGGAAAACAATAGTGGTGGAAAAATCGAAAGAAGAAAGGAAAGCCAAAGCAGAAGCTGAAATTGAAAAGCTAAGGTTGATTCAAAGCATAATGACTCAGCGTGCAAGTGATCCGAAGGGTATGGACAAAGGTGATCCGTCCAAACACTACAATTATGAAACAATTGAGGCCAAGGTAGCTTTTAATCATATGTATTCGTTTGAGAAGAAACCAAAACAAAGTTATATGGTTACGAATACTGATTCAAGTCAGCTGGACTTTCCAATAAAGGAAATGATGTTCATCATGCCTCAATTTAAAGCAGAAGGAAATTTCAAAGAAAAGGATGATGGTACACACATGAAAATTAGATTTCATGCTGTTCTTGCAAAAGCCCCTGGGGAAGTTTGGTCATTGATAAAGATCAAGAAGGTAATCAATATGAAAAAGGATGTGGTGTTCGAAAACACAGTCCAAAATATCAAGTATGTGGTTGCCAGGGCAAATGGAAATATTTACGAATTTACAATTGCAGATTTTCCATTAATGAACTTGTATGATCTTATACAAGTTGCGTTGATTCTGAAAGACAAATCGTTTTCATATCTTCAAAACACTGAACCTGATGAATTTAACCTTGGGGTTGCTCACATCAAGATTTTCATCGAAAATTATTATGAGTGCTTGGCCCTAACCGATGTGGAGTTAGCTACAGCTAAAGGTATGGAAATAAAAGCTCCAATGGCTCCTACGAAGACTCAAACAGAATTGAAAAAGCATGCTGATGGTGAAATTTGCTTGAAGCCTTTTGGGATGGTTTTCGCAGGAAAAGACAAGGCTGGAAAAGCAAAACGTTTCTTATTCCAGGCATGCGAAGTGGAAAGACATTCAACGTCTCAATATACGAACTTAATTGTTCATATGAATCATTGTAAGAAGAACAATGAAGGAGATAAGAAAGAGCTAAAGAAGATTATTTCCTGGTACACGGAAATTCGAAGAGTGATGCTGTATTCCATCCAGCTTCTTACAAATTAAGAAGTTCGACTATGATTACAAAGGGGGAGATTGTAAGGGTTAAAATGTTGTAATTAGTCGAAATGTATTTTGCACTCTTCGAATGTTTTGTAATCTATTTTACTAAGGCGCTTTTATTCGAAGCTTAAGTGTCTATGCCTTAGTATATTTTTTTGTACGCTTTTTGTTCCCTATAAATAGGGATATTTACTAGAGTTAGATAAGAGTTTTTACAGGCCTATCTTTGTACTCTGTAAACATTCGAAAGCGTAATAGAGCTGAAACAAGATCATATTTACATCCGGTGTTCAATTTTGCATTCTTACTTGATTTTATACTCTGATTCATTTTATACTCGATTCTATGATTCATCACATATAATCATTGTATGCTTTTGAGAAGAAACCGAAGTAGTGCTATAATTATTCGAATGCAGATATAAGTCAACTTGACTTTCCAATCAACGAAATGATGTTCATCATGGCTCAGTACAAGATTGCTGAGAAATTTAACAATGATGATGAATACACATATATGAAACTCAGATTTCATGCTGTTCTTGGGAAACTTCCAGAGGAAATATGGTCACTTGTAAAAATAAAGAAGGTGATCTGCATTAAGAAGGATGTTCTGTTCGAGAACTTGATGCAGAACTTTCATTTTCATGTTGCAAGAGCAAATGGTCAAGTATGTGATTTCTCTGTGGCTGATTTTCCATTGATGAACGTGTATGATCTTGTACAAGTTGCACTGCTTTTGAAAGATAAAGATGCTTCGTATCTTCGAGAAACTGATCCAGAAGTTTTTCGTCTTGGTCTTGCTCACATCAAAATATTCATAGACAACTATTATGAATGTTTGGCACTAACTGATGTGGAGTTGGCAAATGCGAAGGGATTGGAAGTAAAAGTTCCCATGGAACCAACGAAGCCCCAAACTGAGTTAAAGAAGTATGCAGATGGGGAGATATGCTTGAAGCCATTTGGATTGGTCTTCGCAGGGAAGGATAAGAATGGGAAGGCCAAGAGATTTTTGTTCCAGGCATGCGAAGTATAGATATATACTACGTCCCAGTATATGAACTTTATTGTTCGTATGAATAACTGCAAGAAGAATAATGAAGGGGACAAGAAAGAGTTGAAGAGGATTATTTCCTGGTACTCTGAAATACGAAGGGTGATGTTGTATTCTATACAGATTCTCTTGAATTGAAGAAGGTCGACATTATTAGAAAGGGGGAGATTGTAAGGGTCGAAGACCTGTTGTAATATGTCGAAGACTTAATGTTATTTTACAAGGCATTTTTGTAACGAAGCTTAGATGTTTAGTCCTTGTAATTTTTTGTATGCTTTCATGTTTCCTATAAATAGGGATATTACTTAGAGATACGAGTAGGTAAGAGAATGAACTTGTAAACATTCTCTCTGCAAGAATTAAAAGCATAATAGAGCTGAAACCAGATTATATTTACATCTCGTGTTCAAACTTCGTTTATTTTACTCTGATTTGTTTCTTACTTGATTCATCACTTCATCAGTGTCGGGTTTTGGGTTTTTGCGAAAAAAAAAGTTCTTTTCAAACACTTACTTATATTACCTCGTACAAAATATCAAAATGTAGTTGCGAACCGCAAAGTAGCTAGTCGAACGAACTGTTTGAAGTTTTGATTTTACGATCACGGTTCATGTGTTTTCAGTTTATTATTTCGTTTTCTTCGGATAATTGTATCTTTCTCATACGAGCTCTATTTTTGACGTTCTTTATGTCCATGGTTTCGCAATTACATGTACTCTTTGTTTTAGTATTTCATCTATATATAATAATACTAAATACATACATACATACATACATATATACATACACACATACATACACACACACACACACACACACACATATATATATATATATATATATATATATATATATATATATATATATATATATATATATATATAGAGAGAGAGAGAGAGAGAAAGAGAGAGAGAGAGAGAGAGAGAGAGGTTAAATCGAGAAAACTCAAAAGGTTGAGAACACGAGAACATATCACATTCGTCTAAATTTCAAATCTAAGGTTGATATTTATGTGGCATTTTATGTAAATTGTAAAACTAATGAGATTAATTTGTAAGTTTCGAATTAAGTTAAAGGGTGTTTATGGAAATTTTGGATATTTTCTTTATTAAATCACATTGAATAACATAATTATCTCTCTCTCTATCTCTCTCTCTCTAGAAATAAATTAGGGATCAGTTTCCTTCGTCATCCAATCAACACATAACATGTGTTGATTGGATGAAGAAAGAAACTAACAACTCTGAGTGAGGCGGGAAATGATGCGAATTTGGATTGCGATTCGCCAACTTTAAATTCCAATCCGATCTCAAGTAGATATGATTGGAAAAAATGACAATATGCGAAGGATCAGAAGCTGATCAAATTCATTTCTCCAATGCAACCTTGAGTTTGCATTGCAATAGGTTAGGAATGGAGGATGGATGTGAATGACTGCGAATGGTTGCAAGCCTTTGCAATCACTTGTGGTCATTTGTGAATGAGTGGAAGACGTCGAAGTCCCTTGTGAGCAGTTTCGAGTGCGAACAACTTGCTTATGTATGCGAATTCAAGTTCCCATCACCTTGCGATTGGATGCGATGGGTTAAGACTATGATGAGCCTCGGAACTTATGATCGATTACAAATAGCCTCAGAGTGCGATCATTTGTGATCCTTGGGTTCCATTAGATTATTATTCCAAACAGCTTGCTTTTGATGGGCTATTACTTGGTGTTGGTTCCAATAGGTGATTTGTTGTTGTTTTCGATTCCGAAAACATCTTACATTCTGGTGGACTACTCGTTACCAATCGGATATTTAGATGTGGCGGTTTTCTTGGTTGCAACTTCCTTTTAGGATACAATTTCGGTACTAACTTGAATGAGAAGGGCCGACAGGAGATGAGGATGCGAACGAAGATTGATTGGATGTGAAGGGTGCTTGCTGTGAGATGCGAAGCTTTGGGATGCGAGAGTACTTTACATGGGAAGTTTTCAAAACAGCCTTGGAAATTAAACAGTCACCTTTTCCACTTCCCAAGACGTTATTTTCCAAGACTCTCTTTAACAGCTTTTATTATTATTTTTATTAGCATTAAAATAAGCCATTAATTGGCATAACTATTAGGAGTCTTATGATTAGTTTTAACCATTAGATTGTAAGGCTATATAAAGCCATGGATAATCATTTGTAAGTGATGTGTTATGATGAGTTTATAAAGATGAATTGTTGTTCTTTAGAGTTGTTGCATACAATTCAAAATTGGTCTTTGTTGGGACGTGTTTCCTAGTATTGATCTCGAACTCAAGTCAATAGGTCCTAACTTGTTTTCACCGAACTCAAATCAATAGGTCTTGATTTGTTTTCACTGAAGTTTCAAGCTCTAGGTCTAGTTTGATCTTAATACCATACTTTTATTGTTCTTGTCATTTATCCTTTTTTATTGTCTTTTTGTTCTTTGTTCTTGTCGTAGTTCTTGTTTGTGTTGTTATTCCTCTGCAAATTTGATTCCAAACTCCAGTTTTCTTATCAATTATTGTGTTGGGAATCCGAGTCGTATTGGTGGATTCTTGGAGCAGTCCAAATACGCATCAGAAGTGGTATCAAAGATACAAGTTCCTGGGTGACAAGAAGTTTCTATGGGGTATTGTTGTTGATTCCAGTTGTTGTTGTTGTTCTTCTAAAAAAACAAAAAAACAAACAAAAAATGAAATTTAAGGTCGATCTTGAAGAAGGCGAAGTAGAAGATGAGAACTGTAACGCCCCGATTCTCGAATACCAATTTATGGTTATGAATTCTCATGAATTCAAGATCTACTCGACGAGTTGGTTGCCTGACTCGTCGAGTAGCAGCGGGTTTGGGCCACGTGTTTAAGTGACCAACTCGCCGAGTCGGAAGAGTGACTCGACGAGTTGGAGCTGGATGGTGAAACCCTAATTACTGGGGGTTTGGCACCCTATTTAAGGGATCATTAGCCTCCCTTAGTTCCTTTGCAGCCTCTTGAGAGTCCAGAAACCCTAATTTGTGTGTGTGTGTGCCCCATTGTGTGTTTTAAGCATTGGAAGAGGATTCTTGGTGAGAAGAGCTTGGGGGAAACAAGTGGATTGAAGCAAGGACCTCGTGGGAATCAAGATCTACTTCAGTTGGCATCTTTTGGGAAGGTATTAAGTTGTTATCCTAACCCCCATTTCATTCTAGATCTCTTTGGATGAAGTTTAGGGCTTCTTGACTTGGTTATGAAGCTATTCTTGGGTATGAGCTCAGATCTGAAGTTGTAACTTCAGATCTGAACTCTCTTTGAATTGTAAGTCTATAAAGCTATCAGCTTTGGCAAGTATGAACCCCTCCTTAAGTGTAAAACCCCATTTCAAGCTTGGTTTTGGCATTTTGAGTCATTAGAGCCTTGCATGTACGTAAAGTTTGCAACTTTACGTGATAAGCATGCCTTGGGAACTTGGATCTGTAGTATGGAGCCTTGGCAAGGCTTAAAAAGCATATGTATGGATGAAGGACTGAAAGGACTCGGGGAGTCGCATGGTAGACTCGGCGAGTCATATGAAGATGGTCTTGAACTCGACGAGTTGGATGAACAACTCGGCGAGTCCGATGAAGATTTCCTTGGGCTCGGCGAGTGGCATGGTGACTCGGCGAGTTGGCAAGTTATGCAAGGAACTCGGCGAGTAGCTGAGGGTACTCGACGAGTTGAGGTCAACATGGATTGTTGACCTTGATAGTTGACTTTGACTTTGACCAAGGGTTGACCGTTTTGACTTTTGAGGATAATTGGTAAGCGGGTATTTATGAATTGGATCATTGATGGTTATAGGTGTTGGAGTTTGGGGCAGTGTTTCGGGAGCGTGATTTCGTGGTTCAGTCCGACATTGCAAGTTGAGTTATCCTCACTATATCAACAGGGTCTACGGCACCAAGGCCGGCCGTTTATCGGATTTGTATCCGGGTATTTGCATGATATGTTTACTGATCTGTTAGATCTGCGTCCTGGTAGTTAGGACGGTATTATGTTTAGTGACCTGGTTTAGATCGGTATCCTGGTATATAGGATGATGTTATGTTTAGTGACCTGGTTTAGGTCGGTATCCTGGTATATATAGGATGATGCTATGTTAGTCATCGGTTAGGTCGGTATCCTGGTTATAGGATGTTGCTATGCTATATGATCTGTTAGATCGGTTTGTTTGCCTATAAACTATTATGTGATTATCTGTTATATGTGCACATGGTTGTTGATTGGGGGTTGGGTTGAGGCGGATCCTGCTTCGTGCTGTAGGCCAACATACCCAGGGCGGACCAGATAGACTGCAGACCCGGGATGGCACATAGTCAGGCCGAAGGCCAGGCGAGCGGTCTGGATAGGCTGAAGGCCCCGAGAGGGCGGTTCAGACGTGCCGAGGCTCGGAGAGTGGGCCAGATAGACTGAAGGCCCGGTGCGGGCGGTCCAGTCAGACTGTAGACTCAGAGAGTGGACCAGGTGGACTGAAGGCGAGGTGCGGGCGGACCAGTCACACTGTAGACTTGAGATGCATGGCTGTTCTGTATTTGTTGATATGATATGATTATGGTTATATGAGGTTGGTATTTTGGGGGTAACTCACTAAGCTTTCGGGCTTATAGTTTCAGTTTATTGTTTCAGGTCCAGCGGATGGCTGCGGGTAGGCGAAGGCGTGACCGTACACTTCCTCGTTTGACGATTATGATCTCTGGGAACTCTGATGTATAATCTATTTTGAAAACAAATTGTAATAATTGAATGGTTTCAAATGAATTAAAAAGTTTTAAATTGGCTCGAATTTTATGGGTGTTACAAATTGGTATCAGAGCCTTGGTTTGAGTGAATTAGAGGAACACTCGTGTGAATCCAGTCTCAAATCAAGGAAAGATTTTCAAAATTATTTTAAATGGTTTTCAAAATAAGTAAAAGAGGATGTGAAGTGTACGATCAGCTAGAGCCAGTAAGTAGACCCCAAAATACCATACGGTTATTTGATATTATGATATGTTAGAACAGCATGCTAGTACTAGGCTAGGGATCTTTAGGAATTGCATGATAGAATTGCCTGATTACATGATGCCTGTTAGCCTAGGGTTTTCCTTATATGAGATTGACATCATTACTCTAGTTACTTGTGTATGCATCACAGTTGTATATAATTAAGATCTTATAGCCTGAGAATGTTTGACCTGGACTTATGTTCTATTCTTATTGATTAGGGCTTAGGGTAGGATTGGATATTCGAAAGTCTATAGGGTCCAGCGTTATGTATGGCTAGCATACACTAGTACTACAGGGGTTGGTGGAAGTTTCATGGATGGGTGGGTAGTGAGAGGCTGGGAGGCCAGTTATGAGATATTTAGCATTCCTCTAGGAGTGAGGATTTATCGCTCGCTATGTATATGTATATTGTAGGGTGTTGTGGTGATACTTGAGACATATATGGGTAGGTGTGGAAGGTAGTATGGGCCCGTACTACTGAAAGCACAGGACCCATACGCATATAAAGGAAGTCACAACCCCTAGGGTTGGGTTGGGAGTCGGTTCCCAGTTATGGTATGGAATATTCGAGACGTCTTGAGACAGGATCCAGGTTAGGATCGGGAGCGGGCAGCCAAGATAGGCCACCATTTTCAGGGGATCGTGTTAGTGAGATCATCCGGGAGTAGGTGATCAAGATTATCCGGGGGCAGTTTCCGGAGATGTCAGGTCTATTAAGACCGCCATGGTTGAGTATTTCGACGAGCGCTATGCAACCATTGTCGAGATGGTTGTCGCGGCAGCTTGAACAGCTGTAACGACGGCAAAGGGAGGAGTTGGTCGAGCTTCCTAGTTCTGGGACATATTCTGATGAGTAGAGGGTTGCAGTTATTTGGGATCGGGAAGATGAATAGTACTCGTCATATTTCCGCGGGTTGAGCGGGAGAGGTTAGCACGTGGGTTTCTAGATTTGAGGCTCGGGGGTTTGCTCGAGGCCGGAATGTGAGTCGCGGGAACTCCGGAAGGGAGTGATGATTATGTTCAGCTGGGGTTTTGCAGCTGGAAGGGGAATGGTTTATTGAGGGATTGGATTGTCGTTTTGTAGAGCAAGCATTGTGCCCTCTCAGTTTTTCGAGCTCGAAGGAGTGAGCAGACTTGTGACCCCAGGATCAGGTTGAATTCCAGCTCGGGGTCAGTTGGTTGCAGGAATAGGCAACATTTTTTCAGCGCCGGTGAGCGCAGGACGGTCGACGTGGCATAAGTATTTATGAGGTCCGGTTTGCCTTGGATCTCTTGTATCGGACGGAAAGGATTGATTGTGCGATCTATTGCACTTTTGGGATTGTAGACTATGTCTTGGGAGTAGTTTGTAGCCCGGTTTAGGGCAGATGTTGTTTTAGCTGTTGCAGTTCAGCTGTGGGCGTTTGAGCTGGTAAGTGAGTCAGGGTGCGAACCCTGAAGAGAATGATTTCTAGAGCCCGAGAGCGGGAAGCTTGTTTGGAACACCTTTGGAAAAGGGGTATTATGTGGGAGGCCTGCGCATAGGGTCCCACAGAAGGGTTATTCAGCAATGTCAGGATTTAGTGGTTAGAAACCGTTAGTGATTGACGGACTAAAGCGCCAAGAGAAGTAACTCGTTGTCGTGGTATTAGTTGGAGCATCTATCTTGTGGTCTTCAGGACGTGAGTGTGGGGTCATTCAAGCATTAGTGGCTGTCGGTTTCACTAGGATTCGGGAAGTGTTCATCTGGTTCTTAGAAGTGTGTGATCAATTGGGACTAACTAGTAATGGAGCACTAGTGGGCAAGAGTTGGTTGTCATCGAATCGATCGTTGAGAAGTGAGAAGGATTGGGAATCCTCAAATCTTCATGTATTATGAAGGCTTAGTCAAATCTAAGTGGGGGAGAGTTACCCTTGGATGCAGAGCAGGAGAGGTTTTGAAACGGGGATAAGTTTCACAACCCGACAGGAGAATGGAGGCCCTAGTGGCTGCTTTGTTTGAGGGTTGTGTTGATTGAGAGTCCGGCAAACTTCCCAGCATAAGAAACACATCTTCTTGGTGCTTGATAGCATAATTGGGGGAAACATGTTGGAGTTCTAGTCAGGGATTGAGTTCAGTCGAGTATCCGGTCGAGGGTGCGCTCGACTCTGAGGGTTTTTGGATTGATAGATTGAGGGTTTTGTTAGCTGCCAGGGCTCGGCAATACATTCAACACGGGAGTGCGGGTTATTTAGCGTATGTGGTAGACACGCGGGCCAGGGAACAGACCACGGATTTCTGAGAGGGTGGACGATCAACATGAGGCCTAGGGTTAGGCTGGGGATATAGTCCACAGAGTAGATCAGGAGTTCGAAGCCCCAAGTGGGTGAGAGCAGGATGCATGGGAGAGAGCATCAGGAGGGGTGGTCCAGGGAGATGCTCAACAGTTTAGAGCGGTCCGGATAGACTGAAGGCCGGTGGGGCGTACAAGTCAGACCTAAGGCTTGGAGAATGGTCCAGACAGGCTGAAGGCCCAGAGAGGCGGCCCAGACATGCTGAAGGTTCTGAGAGTGGTCCAGATATACTGAAGGCCTGGTAGGGCAGTCCAGTCATGCTGAAGACTTTGTATATGTTTGTAGATCTATGTTCGGGTATTGAGTAGGCTGTTATGCTATAGCAATCAATAGGTCTGTTCCAAGTGTTGAACATGCTGTTGGAGTAGGCTGAGGACTCCGATGTATTTGGTTGATCGGAAGTTGTTATTAGTGGTCGAACGGAGTTCAAAGGATCTTGGTGATCTCATCAGTTTGGAGTGTCTCCGAGGTTTCATCTTCTTGGATCGGGTAATACTCCAGTTAGGGACTGAGAGTGGATCCGATGGGTATTCGTCAGTTTTGGGAAGGTTTGGGATTAGAATATCCTGTAATTCAGGTTCTGGGAACCGGGTTAGATCTTTCTCATGATCGTCTATGGGATTTGGATAGGGAATAGGCGGTCCTGCTTTATGCGGTAGGCCAAGATACCCGGTGCGGGCCGACTGAAAATCGTAGGCACGGAGGCTCAAGGGGAGCGGTAGGGTTGAGGCGGTAGGCTAACAAACCCTGAGAATTTCAGCACGATAATGGAATTGATTAGGTATGATTGGTATTCCAACCAGAAGGAGTGATAGGGGTTTAGATAGTAGTGTCGATCGGTCATCGGGAGCATTCCAGCCATGAGCTGAGGGCCGGAGAGGGCATACCAGACTCATGTTGTTGGCTCAGAAGCAACCCATACCTATGATGAGGACCATATAAGGGTATGCCAGTATAGGCTGTGG
Source organism: Lactuca virosa (assembly GCF_052849685.1). NCBI lineage: Eukaryota > Viridiplantae > Streptophyta > Magnoliopsida > Asterales > Asteraceae > Lactuca > Lactuca virosa. The sequence goes on along the minus strand of NC_136429.1, from coordinate 363,619,841 downwards.
ACATAGAGATTATAATGGTTATGCCTCTGGTAGGAGCGCGTTCGAATGGATGTTATGTAGAGATTCGGGGGAGTTGTACTCGGTTGTGACAAATCAGAGGATTATGGATGAGACGCAAGGATAGATCCTTGGATCTCCGGTTATGAGTAGACCCGAGTTATGTTCATGGAGGTATTCCAATCTAGGGTATTCCATCCTGAGGATGACCGGATCCTATGATTGACTGGACTTGATATGTTTGGTATTCCAATCCGAGGGTTGATTGGGCCAAACATGTGAGGGATACGAGGGTATTCCATCCTAGGAATGATTGGAGCCGTCGTAGGCTCGCCTTGTATTCCAGCCCGAGGCTGATTGGGCCAGGCATGAGTGTTCGTGTTTCAGTGGGTTGATTTTGTATGATGTTGAGGGACAATTGTCCTGTCAGCACAAAGGGTTCGCCTCAGGAAGAGGGAAAGTTGGGTTTCCGATACGTTGGATCATCAGGATTTTGTCAATTGGCAAAGTGGCTTGTAGGTTAGACCTTTCTAAAAGGTTCGGTTGGGTTTTGCATCATCTTTCACGTTTCGCAGTTGCGAAAGTGCATCATGGATCAGGGGCGGTAGTATCGTTGGACGACATTCAGGTCGGTGAGCGCCTTTGTTATGATGAGAGGCCTGTGGCCATTCTGGAGAGAAAGGGGGACGGTTTTACGGAACAAGGAGGTACCTTTGGAAAACATACAGTGGGAGCCTAAATGAGGGTCCGAGTGGACGTGGGAGCCGGAGGCAGAGATGCGGGAGCACTATCCAAGGTTGTTCAACGCAGCAGACTTCGAGGACGAAGTCTAGTTCAAGTGGGGGAGAATTGTAACGCCCCGATTCTCGAATACCAATTTATGGTTATGAATTCTCATGAATTCAAGATCTACTCGACAAGTTGGTTGCCTGACTCGTCGAGTAGCAGTGGGTTTGGGCGACGTGTTTAAGTGACCAACTCGCCGAGTCGGAAGAGTGACTCGACGAGTTGGAGCTGGAGGGTGAAACCCTGATTTCCGGGGGTTTGGCACCCAATCTAAGGGATCATTAGCCTCCCTTAGTTCCTTTGCAGCCTCTTGAGAGTCCATAAACCCTAATTCGTGTGTGTGTGCCCCATTGTGTGTTTTAAGCTTTGGAAGACGATTCTTGGTGAGAAGATCTTGGGGGAAACAAGTGGATTGAAGCAAGGAACTCGTGGGAATCAAGATCTACTTCATTTGGCATCTTTTGGGAAGGTATTTAGCTATTATCTTAACCCCCATTTCATTCTAGATCTCTTTGGATGAAGTTTTGGGCTTCTTGGCTTGGTTATGAAGCAATTCTTGGGTATGAACTCAGATCTGAAGTTGTAACTTCAGATCTGAACTCTCTTTGAATTGTAAGTCCATAAAGCACCAGCTTTGGCAAGTATGAACCCCTCCTTAAGTGTAAAACCCCATTTCAAGCTTGGTTTTGGCATTTTGAGTCATTAGAGCCTTGCATGCACGTAAAGTTTGCAACTTTACGTGATAAGCATGCCTTGGGAACTTGGATCTGCAGTATGGAGCCTTGGCAAGGCTTAAAAAGCATCTGTATGGATGAAAAACTGAAAGGACTCGGCGAGTCGCATGGTAGACTCGGCGAGTCATATGAAGATGGTCTTGAACTTGACAAGTTGGATGAACAACTCGGCGAGTCCGATGAAGATTTCCTTGGGCTCGGCGAGTGGCATGGTGACTCGGCGAGTTGGAAAGTTATGCAAGGAACTCGGCGAGTAGCTGAGGGTACTCGACGAGTTGAGGTCAACATGGACTGTTGACCTTGATAGTTGAATTTGACTTTGACCAAGGGTTGACTGTTTTGACTTTTGAGGATAATTGGTAAGCGGGTATTTATGAATTGGATCATTGATGGTTATAGGTGTTGGAGTTTGGGGAAGTGTTTTGGGAGCGTGATTTTGTGGTTTAGTCCGACATTGCAAGTTGAGTTATCCTCACTATATCAACAGGGTCTACGGCACCAAGGTCGGCCGTTTATCGGATTTGTATCCGGGTATTTGCATGATATTTTTACTGATCTGTTAGATCTGCGTCCTGGTAGTTAGGACGGTATTATGTTTAGTGACCTGGTTTAGGTCGGTATCCTGGTATATAGGATGATGTTATGTTTAGTGACCTGGTTTTGGTCGGTTTCCTAGTATATAGGATGATGTTATGTTAGTGACCGGTTAGGTCGGTATCCTGGTTATAGGATGTTGCTATGCTATATGATCTGTTAGATCGCTTTGTTTGCCTATAAACTATTATGTGATTATCTGCTATATGTGCACATGGTTGTTGATTGGGGGTTGGGTTGAGGCGGGTCCTGCTTCGTGCTGTAGGCCAACATACCCGGGATGGCACATAGTCAGGCCGAAGGCCAGGCGAGCAGTCCGGATAGGTTGAAGGCCCCGAGAGGGCGGTCCAGACGTGCCGAGGCTCGGAGAGTGGGCCAGATAGACTGAAGGTCCGGTGCGGGCGGTCCAGTCAGACTGTAGACTCAAAGAGTGGACCAGGTGGACTGAAGGCTCGGTGCGGCGAACCAGTCACACTGTAGACTCGAGATGCATAGTTGTTATGTATTTGTTGATTTGATATGATTATGGTTATATGAGGTTGGTATTTTGGGGGTAACTCACTAAGCTTTCGGGCTTACAGTTTCAGTTTATTGTTTCAGGTCCAGCGGATGGCCGCTGGTAGGCGAAGGCGTGACCGTACACTTCCTCGTTTGACGATTATGATCTCTGGGAACTCTAATGTATAATCTATTTTGAAAACAAATTGTAATAATTGAATGGTTTCAAATGAATTAAAAAGTTTTAAATTGGCCCGAATTTTATAGGTGTTACAAGAACTTCTACATCTATGACGTTATCAGGGTTCCACTCGTCGATTATGATTTGGAAGAGGATGTAGATTCTAGCCATGTCTATGACACTGATGGGGAAGAAGAAGAAGAAGAGGAGGATGCATATTCCAGTCCTATCTACGACACTTATAGGGAAGGGGAATTTGTCAAAAAAATCAATTTAGTGACCATGGAAGATATTGATGTTGATGATGACCTTTCTGAATTGAGGACAACTCCTTTCGAAGAGGAAGGGATTGATGCGAATTTGGAATGTGATTCGCCAACTTTAAATTCCAATATGATCTCAAGTGGATATGATTGGCAAAAACGTCCATATGCAAAGGATCAGAAGTTGATGGAAGTCATTTTTCCAATAGAACCTTGAGTTCGCATTGCAATAGGTTGCGAATGGAGGATGGATGCAAATGATTGCGAAGAGATGTGAATGGTTGCAAGCCGTTGTAATCACTTGTGGTCGGTTGCGAGCGAGTGGAAGACGTCGGAGTCCCTTGTGAGCAGTTGCGAGTACGAAAGACTTGGTTGCGAATGCGACTTCAAGTCCCCATCAGCTTGCGATTGGATGTGATGGGCTACGACTGTGATGAGCCTCAGAACTTATGATCGATTATGAACAGCCTCGGAAGCGATCATTTGCGATCCTTGGGTTCCATTAGATTATTATTCCTAACAACTTGGTTCCGATGGGCTATTACTTAGTGTTGGTTCCAATGGGTTATTTGTTTTTGGTTATGATACCGAAAACATCTTACATTCTGGTGGACTACTCGTTACCAATGGGATATTTGGATGCAACGGTTTGCTTGGTTGCAACTTTTTTTGGGATGCGATTCCGGTACTAACTTGACTGAGAAGGGCCGATAGGAGATGAGGATGCGAACGAAGACTAATTGGATGGCAGGGTGCTTGTTGTGAGATGCGAAGCTTTGGGATGCGAGACGACCTTACACGGGAGTTTTTCAAGACAGCCTTAGAAATTGAACAGTCACCTTTTCCACTTCCCAAGATGTTATTTTCCAAGACTCACTTTACCAGCTATTATTATTATTTTTATTAGCATTAAAACAAGCCATTAATTGGAATAATTATTAGGAGTCTTGTGATTAGTTTTAACCATTAGATTGTAAGGCTATATAAAGCCATGGATAATCATTTGTAAGTGATGTGTTATGATGAGTTTATAAAATTGAATTGTTGTTCATTAGAGTTGATGCGTACAATTCGAAATTGGTCATTGATGGGACGTATTTCCTAGTATTTTTAACACTCCAAAATGCAAGGAAATTTAAATTTTTCAAAATCAACCGTTAGTCAACATTATTACAAAAGGAGTCATTGTTTCAAAAGCATTATTTCAAATCAAAGTTTTCCCAAGACCTAGTGACATAAAACAGGAAGTTGTGTACGATCACGCCTTTTCCTTCCCAAGATCGTCAGAATTACATGAAACGATAAACTAAAAACTGTAAGCCAAAGCTTAGTGAGTTCCCCCAAAGTACCGACAGACACATACATATAACAGCATATACTAGGTCCACAGCTAAAAAGAGTGGATTACCCCTAAGCGCACAGTATGAGTCTGGCATGCCAATCGGGCCCTCATCTCATATTTGGATTGCTCCCGTGCCTACAGTATGAGTCTAGCATGCCAATCGGGCCCTCATCTCATATCTGGATTTCTCCTGGGTTTGTTGGCTACCGCACAAAGCAGTACAACCTCAACCCAACCATACTATGTCAACATAATCATAACATAAAAACATATACCGAAAAACAGACAAACATGCATATCGTAACAGATCACTACAACATAGCAACAACCTATAACAGGATCATAATCTGTTGGGTCGGCATTCGTGCCTTCGGCCCATAAGTACAGTGAGGAAAACTCACCTCTCAGTCGGAATGCAAGCGGAATAATTATCTGTTCTGAAAAATCGGCTCGACAATCACCTAACCAAAACCAAGGACCTAATCTCAGTTAATCAGCTCAAAATACCCCTAGGGAAAACATGGTCAAAACTATGGTCAAAGGTCAAGGTCAATGAGTCAATTCGGTCAACTCAGCTGAGTACGCGGGGCGTACTCAGCTTCTACGTTGGGCGTACTGAAGCTTTGACCGGAATCGGGCGGTTAACCCCATACGCGTGGCGTACACTGGGTTACGCACGACATACACACCAAAACCCTTCTTCCTCAATAAGAGCTTAATGCATTAAGATCTCATGTCCCAATTGTAGATCCAATGCCAAAATACGACTGAGAGTCATAAAGTGTCCAACTTTATGACTTTGCATGCCCATTAAGTGCTTAATACCAACAAACTTAACTTCTTAACACCTAAAGACCTTCTAGAGCATGCATGGGGAAGAACTAAGCATCAAGGTCTCATTTCTATGACTCAAGAACCTTCATTGGGTCTAAAAGGACGACTTATTTGGTTAAGAGCATGCCATGCTCAAGAATCACCATAGTTGGGACCAAAAATGCCCTAAATGAAGAAATTACTAGATCTATAAGAAAAGATGATCAAGCTAGGATCTTTTTACCTCCAGGAGGTTGCTAGCACCTTATACCACCTTATTCTTCTTCTTCAAGAACACACAAATGAGCTCAAAATACAGTCTTCTCACTTAGGGTTAGCTAGAGGGACGATTTTTACCGGTGGAGGCTGATGAGGATGAAGGTCTTGGGGCCAAAAAGAGGATTATATAGGGCGCACACCCTCAAACTAGGGTTTTGGGTCTGAATAGCATACGCGTTGCGTACCTGAGGAGTACGTCAAGTGTACGCGTACAAGGCCCTCTTCTTTCATGCATGAGTATGTCATGCGTACACCCCGAGTACGCACGGCGTACGGACCAAAAATGCCAACCTTTTTAAAATTTAGGGTTAAATATGTACCTTCTCGGAACGGGTGTTACAATTCTCCCCCACTTGAACTAGACTTCGTCCTCGAAGTCAGATGTTGTGAATAACTTAGGATAATGCTCCCGCATCTCCGCCTCCGGCTCCCAGGTCCACTCGGAGCCTCTCCAATGTTGCCACTGAACCTTTACCAAATGTATCTCCTTGTTGCGTAAGACCTTCAGCTTTCTCTCCACCACCACTATCGGCCTCTCAATATAATTCAGGCGCTCGTCGACCTGAATATCATCCAACGGGACCACTGCATCTTCGTCCATCATGCACTTCCGTAATGGTGAAACATGGAAAGTGTTGTGGATCTGACTGATATCACTCATAAAATCCAACCGATAGGCTACCTTGCCTACCCTGGCGATCACACGGAATGGCCAATATACCGGGGACCCAACTTCCCCCTCTTCCTGAAGCATATCACACCCTTCCAGGGTGAGACCTTCAGTAGCACCATATCGCCGACCTGGAACTCCAACTCTGATCGATGTCGGTCGGCATAGCTCTTCTACCGACTCTAAGTTGTCTGCAATCTCTGCCTGATCTGTTGGATGAGCTCTTTAGTCTGGAGGACTACCTCAGTCCTCTACATGACTCTGTGACTAATCTCCCCCCAATAATCTGGTGTACGACATCTTCTACCATACCGAAGCTCGAAGGGCGGTGCACCAATGCTGGAGTGATAATTGTTTTTGTAGGAGAACTCTACGAGAGGTAGGTAAGAATCCTAACTCCCACCAAAATCTATGACACAAGCCCGCAACATATCCTCAAGTGTTTGGATGGTCTGCTCACTATGGCCGTCGATCTGCAGATGACAAGCAGTGCTGAAATGCAGCCTCGTACCCAGTTCCTCGTGGAACTTTTGCAAAATCGTGAAGTGAACCGAACCTCTCGGGCTGATATAATGCTATCTGGAACCCCATGACGAGAAACAATCTCACGAACATACACATCGGCCAATTTCTCGGCCGAGGAGCTCTCCCGGATGGCCAAAAAGTGGGCACTCTTGGTCAATCGATCCACGATGACCAAGATAGCATCAAAACCCTTGGAAGTCCTCGGTAGCTTGGTGATAAAATCCATGGTGATCTGTTCCCACTTCCACATGGAAACTTCCAAAGGCTGCAGCTTTACATGTGGCCTCTGGTGCTCGGCCTTGACCATCCTATAGGCAAAGCATCTCTCAACGTACCAAGCTGTCTCCCTCTTCATACACGGCCACCAGTAACTTAGTTTCAAATCTCGATACATCTTGGTATCTCCCGGGTTTATCGAAAAGCGAGACTTATATTCCTCCTCCAAAACTATATGTATGACCCCGCTAGAAACCGGAATCCAAACCTGACCACACCGGATCAACAATCCCCGACTATCGGTGACAAATCTATCGATCTCGACCCTGATCCTCTCCTGTTTCTAGGTCTCCTTCTTGAATCCTTCTGCATGTGCCCCTCAAATCAAATTCAAAAGTGGAGAATCAATGGATATCCATATACACATATCCCCCGCAAAATATTCAGCCAACTTGTGGCTCAAAGCATCCGCGACCACATTTGTTTTACCTGGATGGTAAAGGATCTCGCATTCATAGTCCTTGACCACGGCCAGTCACCTACGCTGCCTCATGTTTAGGTTTGGTTGGTCGATGAGATACCTCAAACTCTTGTGATCCATGTAAATGGTATACCGGACCCCATATAGATAATGTCTCCAAATCTTAAGGGAAAACACCACTGTCCCCAACTCTAGATCATGAGTAGGATATCGTCTCTCATGCGGCTTTAGCTGCCGAGAAGCATACGCAATCACTCGCCCCCTATGCATAAGAACCGCCCCCAAACCAGTGATGGATGCATCACAAAATACATAGAAATCCTCGACACCCTCCCGAAGGGTCAACACTGGGGTCTCACATAACCTCTGTCGATGTGTCTCAAACGTCGTTTGCTGCTCCGGGCCCCAACGGAAATTTACGCCCTTCCTCGTCAGACGAGTGAGCGGTACAACAATCTTGGAGAAATCCTGGATAAATCTATCATAATATCCTGCTAATTCCAAGAAAATCTTGATCTCTGAGGGGGACTTCGGGACCTCCCACTGCATCACAGCCTCAATCCTGGCCGGATCGACCAGAATCTCGTTTTTCTCAATGAGATGTCCCAGGAACTGGACCTCTCGTAACCCAGACTCACAATTCGCGAACTTGGCATACAGCCGTTCCCGCCTCAATACTTCCAAAATATTTCGAAGGTGCTCATCATGATGTTCTCTGGTCTTGGAATACACCAATATATCATTAATAAAAACAATAACCGATCAATCGAGCATCGGCATGCACACCCGATTCATCAAATCCTAAAACACCGCAGGCACATTGGTGAGCCCAAATAGCATCACCATGAACTCGTAGTGACCATAAAGAGTCTGAAATGTCGTCTTCTCAACGTCCTCCTCTCTAACCTTCACTTGGTGATACCCCAACCTCAAATCGATCTTGGAGAACCAAGATGCTCCTTGCAACTGATCAAAGAGGTCATCAATCCGCGGAAGTGGATAACGGTTCTTCACCATCAACTTGTTCAACTCCCGGTAATCAATGCACATCTGGTGTGAACAATCCTTCTTCTTGACGAACAAAATCGGTGCTCCCCACGGAAAACTGCTCGGTCTGATGAACTGCTTGCCTAACAGCTCCTGAAGCTGAGAGGATAAGGCTGTTCAAAATGGTACGACGTGTAACACCCAAAAATTCCAACCAATTTAAAGCATTTTATTTCATTTAAAAACCATTAAGTTCATACATCTTGTTTTCAAAATAGTTTAGACATCAAAGTATCCCCCAGAACCATATCACATAAATCATAAAACATGAGGAGCGGTACGATCGCGCCTTCGCCTTGCCACGATCTCCTGAAATACCTGAAACAATAAACTGCAACTGTAAGCCCGAAAGCTTAGTGAGTTCCCCCAAAGTACCCATACACACATAAACATACGCATGCAACAAAGAACAACATACTATGGGTCCAATCAACGTTCCGGTTGGAATACCCCTGGCCCTCAACCATCGGGTTGGAATGCCTACATACTACGAGCCCAATCATCCTACCGGGATGGAATACTCTCGGCCCATAACCATCGGGTTGGAATGCCCATACACCTAAACGTACAACAATAACTACTATGGGTCCAATCATCTCGCAAGATGGAATACCCTAGGCCCCTCAACCATCGGGTTGGAATGCCAACATACTATGAGTCCAATCATCCTACCGGGATGGAATACTCCTGGCCCACAACCATGGGGTTGGAATGCCCCACTTCTTATACATACAATAACTACTACTATGGGTCCAATTATCCCTCAGGATGCAATACCCCAGGCCCCTCAACCATCGGGTTGGAATGCCAACCTACTACGAGTCCAATCATCCCACCTGGATGGAATACTCCTGGCCCACAACCATCCGGTTGGAATGCCCCTACACTAGCAAACATGCACACATAACAGACAACCACATAACACTCTACAGAACCAACATACTAGGGCCCTATCATCCTACCGGGATGGAATGCCTTCTGCTACTGCTCCACGTACATATCACGCATGTAACCTCCTACCAGCGTACATAAGGCAAGACCAACTACAGGTCTATGAATATAACCACTACCCAACTACCAGGGTGCTGATCCAACAAATCTTGCCATCACTTAACTACCTTATCCTCCAGGATACTAAGCTAACAGAGCATAACATCATATCATTATCCTATCTACCAGGATACTAGCAAGCATATCATCACATAAGCATAACAAGCTATAAACAACAATTCAAAGGGCCGGCCTTGGCTCCTTAGACCCTTGAGTACAGTGAGGATAACTCACCCGAAACGAAGAACCGAACCACGAAAGCACAAACCCGAAGCACTGCCCCAAACTCCAACACCTATAGCCATTAATGGACCATTGACATAAATAACCAATTACCATAACACCCATGAAGGTCAAAGTCAAAGTCCAAGCCAAAGTCAAACTTCATGACTGACTCTACTCGCCGAGTCAACCCGTTGACTCGTCGAGTCCTTATACTCTGAAAACTCTTAGAACACGACTCAACTCGCCGAGTCACCCCAAGACTCGTCGAGTCCAACGATCTCCGAGTCCCATCCTGCTCAACTCACCGAGCACCTCCCGACTCACTGCTTCGAGATTTAACCAGAAGAGATTGGGGTTTTGCAACCAGACTCGCTGAGTCCAAGAACAGACTCGCTGAGTCCAATGCAATCTTCAACAGACTCGTCGAGTTGTTCTTCCAACTCGCCGAGTCCATGCACATGTTCATACAACTCGTCGAGTACACCCATGTGACTCGCCGAGTCTCTCCAGTTCTCAATCCATACAGTGGCTTTTCGAACCATGTAGGGGCTCCAATCCATAGATCCACTCTTCTATAGTCTAACCCTCACATAAAGTGGCAAACTTTACGTGAAACCAAGGAGATATAGGCCCAAAACACTCTAGGGCTAGGGTTAAGGACTAGGGGGCTTCACCAATATCTCTTAGACAGGAGCTTTATGATATTTTGGACCATCACAAGCCTAGATCTGAGGTAGCAACCTCAGATCTAAGCCTCTAACTCGAAATAGCTCTCAATCATACCAAAAATGCCCCAAATCTCAAATGATAAAAGATCTAGATGCAAAAGAGCCCAAGCAACAGATTATTACCTCCAATATAAGCTCCAACTGAAGTAGATCCCGGATCTACACCACTCCTTTGCAGCAAGCCTCTTGATCTTCAAGCCTCTTTCCAAGATTTCCTCCTCCAAGGCTCTATTCTCTCTAATAATGGAGGCTCACTCGATTTTAGGGTTTCTGGATCTCAAAAGGGTAGTAAAGAGGATAAGGGTGGGTTATAATGTTCTTTATATAGGGCACAACCCCCGGGATTAGGGTTTTCTCTCTATAGCACCAACTCGTCGAGTCCAAGCCGCCGACTTGGCGAGTTGGCCACTTAAACCGTGACAGAATCCCGCTCCGACTCGACGAGTAAGCAGACCTACTCATCGAGTCCCTTCTTTTATTTACACTTTTGGCCCTTCATTGAACTTCTAAAATTTCAGGATGTTACAACTCTCCCCCACTTAAATTAGGCTTCGTCCTCGAAGCCTACTGCAGCATACGCTTCAGAACAAACCCCTTGCACTGCGGACTCCGATTTCTCAATCAACTCAGGTTCTTACAAACCCTACTTCTGCATCTCTCTTAAAATGGCTTATTATCGCGTGGCATCCTTGCCACTACTCCAAGCCGACCATTGGCCTTTCAACTCAAAAGCACCACCTATCAATCACGAATCACCCGATAATACTAACCCTTCATATCAGGGGCACACTTTCGCGCCCTGCAAACGCTAGATTCTAAAAACACCCACTGAGCTCTGCTAAGACACTAATCCATCTTCCTTCGCCCACGATTGGCGATAACCCTGATAACTTGCAACCTATAACGAACCCTGTTCCTTTTTCCGATTCTATCCCTTACGCGCTGACAGGATACTGCATCCTTCAGCTCCCATAACTCATCAACCAACCATATCGCGCAACCACTCGTACCTGGCCCAATCAGCCTCGGTCTGGAATACCAGGAACGCCTATAACGGGTCCAGTCATTCCCAGGATGGTATACACACGCATCCTCATGTATGTTTGGCCCAATCAACCCTCGGGTTGGAATACCAAACACACCAGGTCCAATCAATCATAGGGTCCGGTCATCCTCATGATGGAATACCCTAGATTGGAATACCTCCACACACATGACCCAAACCTACAACCATGCTCGGGACCCAAGGACCTTGTCCTTGCGTCACCCTCGAACCCTTCGGTTCGATACAACTGAGTGTAATCCACTCACACCTCATTATCACGGTCTCTAGGTCCTCGCCCTCTGACTGCAATATCCTTATACAGTCCTCATCACCGGTCCAGACTACTCCCGAGTCTGTCAACCTGCCATCTCACTTTCCTCTGTCCAAATCTCCAATCTGGAATTACTATCCTTCTCTTCTTCCAAGGAGACTGAAATCATGTCTACATATCATCCGATCATTGTCACAATGACAGCACCTCACTATACATCACCCCTTAGCGGCGCACACCGCCATCTCATAACATGCATACATACCCAGAGACTGATCGCATAACCAGCAATCCATACATAGCCTACCTCATTTCCTCAGCATTTCCACCATTCGGGGACAACCCCACCAGCCGCTATCACATAGCAGCATCCTCCCTACTTGCTCCAAGATCCATGATACATGCCAAGCCCTTACTACAACTGAACCGCCTCATTGCACCACTCCAATGATCAACATTCAAACCGCGACAGGTAACACTCTACACCCAGCAACTCATCCGAGAATTTCTAATTCTCCCCCACTTAGGGCACTAGCTATTATACACAGGCGGCGAGGCTGACATGCTGCTCAATCGAACCCCACTAATATACCGAGCTTCAAGGAACCTAAGTTCCTGCTGAAAGTTTCCAATTCCCCGCATCATGACCTTCCTTCCTCACGAATTACACACCGGATACTATCTCTATAAAAACTCTCAATACTAACTCTTCTCTAACACATACAACACTTTATATCTCATGCAAGAAGCAACAACACATAATCATAACATAAACTAGATAAAGCCAAAAAACATACCGGCTGACACCTCTGGCGCTGACCTGATCTCCTCGGTTACAAGCTGATAAGCACGCCCTGGAGCCTTCGGAGGCTCTGCTCGACCCTGACTCCCGTCAGTAAGTCTCAAAGTGGCTGGCGCTGGGGCCTGCACTGACCTGGTAGCCAACATAGGACACTGGGCCTTCATATGGCCCACCTGATCACAATGATAACAAAGTCGGACTCCTGCAGCTGGAGTCGACTGCCTGCAATCTCTGGCTATGTGGCCCTCCTTGCCACACTTGTGGCACCCCGAAGAAGAACGACAACTTCCCTCGTGCACCTTGTCGCACTTCCCGCAAGTGCGACTCCTCTGACCTCCCAGTCGATAATCAACGGGCCTCATCCGCTTCGGTGCAGGCTGCGACTGCACCGGGGCCTACCTCTGCTCTCTCAACTGGAACTCAATCTCTAACTCACGCCGCCTAGCGGCCTCCTGCAACTCCAACAAGGTACTACACCTCTGCGTGGACACAAACTGCCGGATATCCCTCTTAAGCATACTCAGATATCGGGATATCTGAGCCTGCTCCGAAGCAAACTCCGGGCAAAACATCGCCCTCTCAGTAAACATCCTGGTGATCTCCATCACCGACTCTGAATCCTGCTTCAGCTCCAGGAACTCCTGAGCCAACCTCTCTCTCTCAACCTGCGGAACATAACGAGTACTGAACATCTCTCGGAACTTATCCCAAGTAACCGCAGCCCGCTGCGCATCAGAATAAGATCCCGTAGTCAACCTCCATGAATCCTTCGCCCCGAGCCTCAAAAGGTTCAGAGCACACCTCAACCTCTGATCTGCAGGGCATGAACACGTGAACAAACAACCCTCCACGTCTGACAACCATCTCATAGCAATGATAGGATCCTGAACTCCATCAAAGGTAGGGGGCTTCGTATTATCGAAATCCCGATACTGAAAACCCCGACTGGCTCCTCCCCCTGCGGCTGCCACAGCCGTTGTAGCTGCCGCGGCCGCTGTCTATGCAAGGGCTGCATAGCGCTCATCAAAATACTCAACCATGGCGGTCTTGATCGACCCAAATAGTTCCGGTAACTCGGCCCGGAACATAGCAGCAACCTCCTCATGCAGGATCTCCCGAATCCTAGCATCCAACTCGTCCGTCCTCATCTGACCAAACCTCGGGTGGTGCTGATCCATCCTGACCACCATCTCGTGATCCCGAACCCGAACCTGATCCTGACTCGAATCGTCTCGCATCCGCCATACTGCAATACACCAACAAGATCCTCATATACCTTGCATAACCTCCGAGAACTAACCTTTAACCAACAACCTAGGGGTTGTGACTTCCTTGACACGCGTATGGGTCCTGTGCTTTCAGTAGTACGGGCCCATACTACCTTCCACACCTACCCATATTTGTCTCAAGTATCACCACAATGCCCTAAGCACAAACATTCATAACAAGCACTCAATCCTCACTCCTAGAGGAAAGCTAAATATCTCATATAAGGAAAACCCTAGGCTAGTAGGCATCACATAATCAGGCAATTCTATCATGCAATTCCTGAAATTCCCTAGCCTAGTACTAGCATGCTGTTCTAACATATTACATAAACAAATAACTTGTATGGTATTTTGGGGTAACTTACTGGCTCTGGCTGATCGTACCCTCTGCATCCTCCTTTACTTATTTCGAAAACCTTTTGAAAACCATTTTGAAAATCCATCCTTGATTTGAGACTGGACTCACACGAATGTTCCACCAATTCATTCAAACCAAGGCTCTGATACCAACTTGTAACACCCAAAAATTCCAACCAATTTAAAGCATTTTATTTCATTCAAAAACCATTAAGTTCATACATCTTGTTTTCAAAATAGTTTAGACATCAGAGTATCCTCCAGAACCATATCACATAAATCATAAAACATGAGGAGCGGTACGATCACGCCTTCGCCTTGCCACGATCTCCTGAAGTACCTGAAACAATAAACTGCAACTGTAAGCCCGAAAGCTTAGTGAGTTCCCCCAAAGTACCCATACACACATAAACATACGCATGCAACAAAGAACAACATACTATGGGTCCAATCAACCTTCCGGTTGGAATACCCCTGGCCCTCAACCATCGGGTTGGAATGCCTACATACTACGAGCCCAATCATCCTACCGGGATGGAATACTCTCGGCCCACAACCATCGGGTTGGAATGCCCATACACCTAAACGTACAACAATAACTACTATGGGTCCAATCATCTCGCAAGATGGAATACCCCAGGCCCCTCAACCATCGGGTTGGAATGCCAACATACTATGAGTCCAATCATCCTACCGGGATGGAATAATCCCGGCCCACAACCATCGGGTTGGAATGGCCCACTTCTTATACATACAATAACTACTACTATGGGTCCAATCATCCCTCAGGATGGAATACCCCAGGCCCCTCAACCATCGGGTTGGAATGCCAACCTACTACGAGTCCAATCATCCCACCTGGATGGAATACTCCTGGCCCACAACCATCGGGTTGGAATGCCCCTACATTAGCAAACATGCACACATAACAGGCAACCACATAACACTCTACAGAACGAACATACTAGGGCCCTATCATCCTACCTGGATGGAATGCCTTCTGCTACTGCTCCACGTAGATATCCCGCAGGTAACCTCCTACCCGCGTACATAAGGCAAGACCAACTACAGGTCTATGAATATAACCACTACCCAACTACCAGGGTGCTGATCCAACAAATCTTGCCATCACTTAACTACCTTATCCTCCAGGATACTAAGCTAACAGAGCATAACATCATATCATTATCCTATCTACCAGGATACTAGCAAGCATATCATCACATAAGCATAACAAGCTATAAACAACAATTCAAAGGGCCGGCCTTGGCTCCTTAGACCCTTGAGTACAGTGAGGATAACTCACCCGAAACGAAGAACCGAACCACGAAAGCACAAACCCGAAGCACTGCCCCAAACTCCAACACCTATAGCCATTAATGGACCATTGACATAAATAACCAATTACCATAACACCCATGAAGGTCAAAGTCAAAGTCCAAGCCAAAGTCAAACTTCATGACTGACTCTACTCGCCGAGTCAACCCGTTGACTCGTCGAGTCCTTATACTCTGAAAACTCTTAGAACACGACTCAACTCGCCGAGTCACCCCAAGACTCGTCGAGTCCAACGATCTCCGAGTCCCATCCTGCTCAACTCACCGAGCACCTCCCGACTCACTGCTTCGAGATTTAACCAGAAGAGATTGGGGTTTTGCAACCAGACTCGCTGAGTCCAAGAACAGACTCGCTGAGTCCAATGCAATCTTCAACAGACTCGTCGAGTTGTTCTTCCAACTCGCCGAGTCCATGCACATGTTCATACAACTCGTCGAGTACACCCATGTGACTCGCCGAGTCTCTCCAGTTCTCAATCCATACAGTGGCTTTTCGAACCATGTAGGGGCTCCAATCCATAGATCCACTCTTCTATAGTCTAACCCTCACATAAAGTGGCAAACTTTACGTGAAACCAAGGAGATATAGGCCCAAAACACTCTAGGGCTAGGGTTAAGGACTAGGGGGCTTCACCAATATCTCTTAGACAGGAGCTTTATGATATTTTGGACCATCACAAGCCTAGATCTGAGGTAGCAACCTCAGATCTAAGCCTCTAACTCGAAATAGCTCTCAATCATACCAAAAATGCCCCAAATCTCAAATGATAAAAGATCTAGATGCAAAAGAGCCCAAGCAACAGATTATTACCTCCAATATAACCTCCAACTGAAGTAGATCCCGGATCTACACCACTCCTTTGCAGCAAACCTCTTGATCTTCTAGCCTCTTTCCAAGATTTCCTCCTCCAAGGCTCTATTCTCTCTAATAATGGAGGCTCACTCGATTTTATGGTTTCTGGATCTCAAAAGGGTAGTAAAAAGGCTAAGGGTGGGTTATAATGTTCTTTATATAGGGCACAACCCCCGGGATTAGGGTTTTCTCTCTACAGCACCAACTCGTCGAGTCCAAGCCGCCGACTCGGCGAGTTGGCCACTTAAACCGCGACAGAATCCCGCTCCGACTCGGCGAGTAAGCAGACCTACTCGTCGAGTCCCTTCTTTTATTTACACTTTTGGCCCTTCATTGAACTTCTGAAATTTCAGGATGTTACACGACTCCTTGCCAATCGGAGCCGCACCTAGCACTAGGTCAATCCTGAACTCAACTTGCCTCTCGGGAGGCACATCGGGTAACTCCTCCGGAAACACATCAGCAAACTCCCTAACAACTGGCACATCTGAAACTAATACCTGCTCCCCAACCCGTGTATCAACCACATAGCCAAGATAACCCATACAACCATGTTAAATATACTGTCGAGCCTTGGCAGCCGAGCAAAACCCTAACCCAATCCTGGTACCCGCTCCATGGATGACCAGTTCTCCCCCGCTTAGGGTTCAAACTACAACTCGCTGACACTCTCAGTCAATCACAGCACCAAACCTGCTCGGTCAATCCATCCCTACTATCATGCATACATCCCTCATGGGGATATAAATCAAATCAATCAGATAAGGCACCCCGAAGATCTCTAAGATACAACCCTGATATACTCTGGATGCATAAATCCCATGTTCGTTGGCGAGAGAAACCCGCAACGAACACTCCAACTCGCTAAGGGTCATATCGAAATCCCTACTAAAAGACTGAGCTACAAAGGAACGGCTCGCACCCGAGTCAAATAACACAAGAGCAGGCAAATAATTCACTAAGAATGTACCAGTAATGATGTCTGGTGCCGCCTTGGCCTCCTATGCCATGAGCTGAAAAGCCCGACCTCGAGCCCTCAGGGCCTCCGCCCTAACCTGGCGCCCATCGGTTATCCTCAAAGTAGCTGGCGTTGGAGCCTGCGCCGGTCCCCCAGCGAGCAAAGGGCAGTTGGCCTTCACATGGCTAACCTGCTCACAGTGATAACAAATCTTGGTGGTCGGTGCTGGAACCTGCTGGCGACAGTCCTTGGCCTAATGCCCCTCCTTGCCACATTTGTGGCACCCAAAAGTAGATCGTCAAGGACCCTTATGAACCCTTCCACACTTGCGACAAAGTGCGTCCCCTCTGACTCCCAAATCTCACATCAGTGGCCTTGAACCGATTCGTCGCAGGCTGCGAATGCACCGGAGCCTGCCTCCGCTCACTCATCCGGAGCTCCAACTCAATATTCCGCCTCCTAGCGGCCTCTTGTAACCCCACAAGTGTACCGTAGCGCTGAATAGACACAAACTAGCGGATGTCCATCTTGAGCATGCTCAAGTACCAGGTCATCTGAGTTTGCGAGGAAGCAGCAAAATCAGGACAAAACAGTGCTCTCTCAGTGAACATCTTGGTGATCTCCGTCACCGACTCAGTCCCCTGCCTGAATTCCAAGTACTCCTGGGCCAATCTCTCATTCTCAACCAATGGAACATGTCTCGTGTGGAACATCTCAAAGAAATACTCCCATGATACAGCAACCCTCTTCTCCGGAGTGTAAGAGCTAGTAACCAACCTCCACCAATCTTCGCCCCCAACCTAAAAAGGTTCAGGGCGCACTTGAACTTCTGGTCAGCTGGGCAGGAGCAAGTAAATAAACATCCCTCGACATCGGATAACCACCTCATAGTAATGATCGGATCCTGAACCCCATCGAACACCGGGGGCTTCGTATTGTCGAAGTCCCGGTACTGGAAGGCTTGCTCTCCACAAACCCCAGCGGCCACAACGGCCGTGGTAGCTGCAACAACAGCAGCCTCAGTAAGTGCAGCGTAACGGTCATCAAATTACTCAATCATGGCGGTCTTGATAGACCTGAACAGCTCCGGTATCTGCCCCCGGATAACAGTCACAACCTCAGAAGAAATCAATGTCCTAATCTCATCCTCAGTCAACCCCGGCCTATCCTGGCCATTCGCTCCAGCTCCTGACTTGAATCTCCTCGTGACCACCATACTGAAAATAAACCATAAAATATCAGATGAGGCGCATTTCATACCATATGAGCTATTCTAAACAACAAAATCCTAGGGGTTATGACTTCCCTGCTACGCGTACGGGTCTTATGCTTCCGGTAGTACGGGCCCACACTACCTTCCACACCTACCCGTATTTGTCTCATAAGATCATCACAACGATCCTAACAGCACCCACTAGAATATGCATGCATCCTATTCTCACTCCCTAGAGAAAGGATAGACATTCCTCAACTGGTTGGCTGCTTACACATAACCCATCCATGAAACTTCCACCAACCCTGCAGCACGCGTGTATGCTTGATTCTACCCTAAGCCCTTCATCAAAAAAGAACAGGAAATAAGGCTAAACCAACCATTCTTAGGCTATATAATCTTAGTTATGCACAACTACTATGCATACACTAAGCAACTACAGTCATGATGTCAATTCCATACAAAAAAGAATCCTAGGCTATCAGGCATCAATTATCAAGAAATTCTATCATGCAACTCCTAAAGATCCCTAGCCTACCACTAGCATGCTGTTCTCACATAAACATAAGATCAAATAACAGTGTGGATAACTTGGGGTATACTTTCTTGCTCCGGCTGATCGCACAAATCGCATCCTTCCTTGGTTACTTTTGAAAATCAATTTTAAAAAACTTTTACAGTTCCCTAGTTTGAGTCTCGATTCACACAAATGTTCATCCAATTCTCTCAAACCAAGGCTCTGATACCAACTTGTAACACTCTAAATTTCAAGGAAATTTAAAATTTTCAAAATCAACCATTAGTCAACATTGTTTACAAAAAGATTCATTGTTTCAAAAGCATTATTTCAAATCAGAGTTTTCCCAAGACCCAGTGACATAAAACAGGAAGTTGTGTACGATCACGCCTTTGCCTTCCCATGATCCTCAGAAGTACCTGAAACGATAAACTAAAAATTGTAAGCCAAAGCTTATTAAGTTCCCCCAAAGTACCAACACACACATACATATAACAGCATATATTGGGTCCACAGCTAAAAAGATTGGATTACCCCTGAGCCCATAGTATGAGTCTGGCATGCCAATTGGGCCCTCAGCTCATATCTGGATTGCTCCCAAGCCCACGGTATACGTCTAGCATGCCAATCGGGCCCTCATCTCATATCTGGATTGCTCCCGGGTTTGTTGGCTACCGCACAAAGTAGTACAACCTCAACCCAACCATACTATGTGACATAAGAATAACAGATAAACGTATACCAGCAAACAGATAAACATGCATATCTTAATAGATCACTACAACATAGCAACATCCTATAACAGGATACATAATCTACTGGGCCAGCATTAGTGCCTTCGACCCGCAAGTACGGTGAGGAAAGCTCACCTCTTAGTCGAAATGCAATCGGAATAATTATATGTTCTTAAAAAACGGCTCGACGATCACCTAACCAAAACCAAGGGCCTAATCTCAGTTAATCAGCTCAAAATACCCCTAGGTCAAACATGGTCAAAACTCTGGTCAAAGGTCAAGTTCAATGAGTCAACTCGGTCAACTCAGCTGAGTACGCAAGGCGTACTCAGCTCCTACACTGGGCGTAGTCAAGCTTTGATCGAAATCGGTCGGTTGACCCCGTACACGCGGCGTACGTTGGGTTACGCACGTCGTACACACCGAAACCCTTTTTCCTCAATAAGAGCTTAATGCATTAAGATCTCATGTCCCAATTGTATATCCAAGGCCAAAATACCACTGAGAGTCATAAAGTTTCCAATTTTATGACTTTGCATGCCCATTAAGTGCTTAATACCAACAAAATTAACTTCTTAACACCTAAAGACCTTCTAGAGCATGCATGGGGAATAGCTAAGCATCAAGGTCTCGTTTTTATGACTCAAGACCCTTCATTAGGTCTAAAAGGACGACTTATCTAGTTAATAGCATGTCATGCTCAAGAATCACCACAGTTGGGACCAAAAATGCCCTAAATGAAGAAATGACTAGATCTATAAGAAAAGATGATCAAGCTAGGATCTTTTTACCTCCTGGAGGTTGCTAGCAAGTATAGAATCCCATATCCAAGCTTCTTCTAAGCTCTAAGGTCCTTCTACCACCTTCTTCTTCTTCAAGAACACCACCAAAACACACAAATGAGCTCAAAATGCACTCTTCTCACTTAGGGTTAGCTAGGGGGACGATTTTTAGGTGGAGGTTGATGAGGGTGAAGGTCTTGGGGCCATAAAGAGGATTATATAGGGTGTCAACCCTCAAACTAGGGTTTTGGGTCTGAGCAGCGTACGCGCTGCGTACCTGAGAAGTACGTCGGGCGTACATGTGTAAGGCCTTCTTCCTTCATGCATGAGTACGCCATGCGTACACCCCAAGTACGCACGACGTACGGACCAAAAATACCAACCTTCTTAAAATTTAGGGTTAAATATGTACCTTCTCGGAACGGGTGTTACAGTATTGATCTCGAAATCAAGTTTATAGGTCCTAACTTGTTCTCACCAAAATCAAATCAATAGTTCTTGATTTGTTTTCACCAAAGTTTCAAGCTCTAGGTCTAGTTTGATCTTCATACTAACCTTTTATTGTTCTTGTCATTTATCCTTTGTTCTTGTCTTTTTGTTCTTTTTTCTTGTCGTTGTTCTTGTTTGTGTTGTTATTCCGCTGCAAATTTAATTCCAAGCTCCAGTTTTCTTATCAATTGTTGTGTTGGGAATACGAGTCGTATTTGTGGATTCTTGGAGCAATCCAAATACGTATCAAAAGTGGTATCAAAACTACAAGTTCCTGTGTGACCAGAAGTTTCTATGGGGTATTGTTGTTGATTCCAGTTGTTGTTGTTGTTCTTGTAAAAAACAAAAAAAATGTTATATAAGGTCGATCTTGAAGAAGGCGAAGTAGAAAATAACAACATCCACATCTACGACGTTATCAGGGTTCCACTCGCCGGTTATGATGTGGAAGAGGATGTAGATTCTAGCCTTATCTATGATACTGATGGGGAAGAATAAGAAGAGGAGGAAGCATATTCCAATCCCATCTACGACACTGATGGGGAAGGGGAATTTGTCAAAAAAATCAATTTAGTGACCATGGAAGAAATTGTTGATGATGACCTTTCTGAATTGAGGACAATTCCTTTCGAATAGGTAAGGACTGATGTGAATTTGGATTGCGATTCGCCAACTTTAAATTCCAATTCGATCTCAAGTGGATATGATTGGAAAAAACGATTAGATGCGAAGGATCAGAAGCTGATGGAAGTCATGTCTCCAACAGAACCTTGAGTTCGCATTGCAATAGGTTGCGAATGAAGGATGGATGCAAATGACTGTGAACAGATGCGAATGGTTTGCAAGCCCTTGCTATCACTTGTGGTCAGTTGCTGATGATTGGAAGATGTCGGAGTCTCTTTTGAGCAGTTGCGAGTGTGAATGACTTGGTTACGAATGCGACTTCAAGTTCCCATCAGGTTGCGATTGGCTGCGATGGGTTACAAGCGCGATAAGCCTCAAAACTTATGATCGATTATGAACAGCCTCGGAGTGTGATCAGTTGCGATCCTTGGGTTCCATTAGATTATTATTCCAAACAGCTTGGTTCCGATGGGCTATTACTTGGTGTTGGTTTCAATGGGTGATTTGTTGTTGGTTTCGATTCCGAAAACATCTTACATTCCGGTAAACTACTAGTTACCAATGGGATATTTGGATGCGACGATTTGCTTGGTTGCAACTTGCTTTCGGATGTGATTTCGGTACTAACTTGAGTGAGAAGGGCCGACAGAAGATGAGGATGCGAATGAAGACTGATTGGATGCGAAGGGTGCTTTTTGTGAGATGCAAAGCTTTAGGTTGCGAGACTACTTTACACGAGAGTTTTTCAAGACAACCTTGGAAATTGAACAGTCACCTTTTCCACTTCCCAAGTCGTTATTTTCCAAGACTCTCTTTACCAGCTTTTATTATTATTTTTATTAGCATTAAAATAAGCCATTAAATGGCATAATTATTAAGAGTCTTATGATTAGTTTTAACCATTAGATGGTAAGGCTATACAAAGCCATGGATAATCATTTGTAAGTGATGTGTTATGTTGAGTTTATAAAATTGAACTGTTGTTCATTAGAGTTGTTGTGTACAATTCGAAATTGGTCTTTGTTGGGACACATTTCCTAGTATTGATCTTGAACTCAAGTTAATAGGTCTTAACTTGTTTTCACCGAACTCAAATCAATAGGTCTTGATTTGTTTTCACCTAAGTTTCAAGCTATAGGTCTAGTTTGATCTTCATATTATCCTTTTATTGTTCTTGTCTTTCTGTTCTTTGTTCTTGTCGTTGTTCTTGTTTGTGTTGTTATTCCGCTGCAAATTTGATTCCAAGCTCTGGTTTTCTTATCAATTGTTGTGTTGGGAATCCGAGTCGTATTGGTGGATTCTTGGAGTGGTCCAAATACACATCAGGAAATTACTCCTTTATTTGGTTAAAAGAAACGCATATAAATGTATCATGCTTTGTTTGGCGTGTTATTCAAAATCGCATCTCATCCGCCTTAACACTCAAACATTGTGGCATCAATATAGATTCAATGACTTGCAAGGAATGCAACATGTAAGAGGAATCTATTGATTACCTAATATGTGGGTGTTCATTTTTTAGAGTTACTTGGGAGTGGATTTTTATATGGTATGGTATATCGATGCCTCATTTTGATAAAACTGGTGAGGTGTTGGAGTTTGTTGCAGCCTGGGGTAATTGCCCAAAGAAGAGAAAGGTGTTAGCGGGTATTTATTACGAAACGATTTGGAGTATGTGGAAAGCGAGAAATGAAAGAACCTTCAATCAAACTCGGATTACTCCTAAAAAGGTCGCGGGCGTTATCAAGTCATTGGTGTTCATGTGGTTCAAACATCGGAGCAATGGAGGAACTTATAATTGGATTGATTGGTGTAAAAGTCCATTCGTGTAATTGACTTAATGTTTCTTCTTTTTCTTTGTATGTATTGGTGTGACTCGTGATTTGTTTGGTGTTGTACCTTTTCTTATCTTCCTAGTTGCTTGCTAGGTGGATTTCCTCCTCTTTTTCGTAATAAAATTTGTTGGTAACGACCTTTTTTTCATCAGATTGTTCAAAATAAAATTGAGCTCTTCTACTCATCATCTTTCTTTACGTATCTCATCTCTCTATCAAGAATGCACAATATATACACGTAAAAATAACGGATTCAATATTTATGTTCTTGCACTTGCGTGAAGAAGACGAAGGTACTTTTAACAATGCCCCATTTTTCTTTCATCTCGTTTCCTGACATTCATATTGATTCAAAAAGGAGCGAACTATGGTTCTTTGTAGATAGGATTTTATTCAGCTGAAAGGGTGGGTCTTGATTTCTCTTGCGGCTTGTCTAGTGTCAATGGATCAAAAGGTGGGGCCTTTCGAGATTGATTTTTTTTTTCAATTTTTACTACATTATTTGAATTATACTCAAGTATTCATGTTTTAATTTTATGGCATATCTGATGAGGCTACTTGTAGAACGTTCATCATAGAATTAATTCCATGCATAATTATAGATAAATAATAACTAATTTTTTTTATATTTTCTTATTTGTAGTTGTTGGGTTTTTTCTTTAAAAATAGTTTCAAAAACACAAGATTTAGCAACAGAAGACTTGAATATTTTGAACAACATAAAACTAATTTATAACCAATCATGGATCTTCTTGCAAAGTTTGGAAAGAAAACAACAACCAAAGAAGAAGACAACCTTTGTAGACTTTGAACCCTCAAGGGGAGGCTCGGAAGTTGTAGAAGAATGTAAGAACCTTTGATACTTGATGATGATGCTAGTCCTTAAACTCTTATACTCTTAAGCTTAAAGTTCATATCCAAATATGAACTTCTAGAGAGCAAAAATGCAAGTATTCTTTCAAGTAATAAAAACAAAACTATAGAGAATGAAGCCATGGAGAGAGGCTACCGTTTTGGCATGAAAAAATGCACCAAAATGAAAGCCTTCATGTCCCTAATGTTCCTCCATATTAATCAAAAGACCATAACTAGTCTAACTAGTTAGAGGATTTATAAAAGAAAGTCAAAGTTTTATAAATTTTATAAACTCTCTCTAATAAAACTTAACTTTTAGGATAAAGACAAAAAATATTTCTAGTCCAAAAAAATGCACATGACTTAATAAATCATACAATATGATTTAATGTGTTACTTGCTAATGAAAATTATTATTTCCTAGAAATAAATAATTTCCAATTAATTATAAGTGTTTACTGAATATTTATTAAAAACAATTTTAATAAATAATCAATTGTATCATGTTGTTAGTGTGACATATTAGTATCATATTTTAATTAGCGATATCACTTTAATATGACTCTTGAGCATACAAAATTCTTCGGTAGTAACACATAATGCCATGTAACGATCACCTATTTTGTAATTGTGAATTTTGAAGATTAAAAAATAAATATAAAACAATTTCATATAATCCTTTTGACTATATATTTTTTTTCTTTTGGACCAAGTATTCTCTCATGAGATGCTTAGTTTAAAATTCATTTTTCATCTCTTTTACAGAAGCTTTGGTATTGTATTTATGAATTATGATTGTGGCCTTTTTTTCTTATATAGATTTTCGAGTCAAAAGAATTAAGGTTTCATTCATTTATGATGACGATTATCTTTGATTTTCTATAGTATTTTTATATCTACATTGTGTATTATTCATGTTGTATTGAATTTTATATATAATTTATGTTTTATTCATTGATGAAGGGATAATAGAGTTTGTCTATGGTATCTTATTCATTGATGAATTTTTATGATTCTGAGAGGGTTAATGAGAGTTCTAAGGTTTTTAAAGATACATGTAGTAGTTGGAATAATCAAAGTTAGAGTTAAACGTTTGAGTCTTCTAGGAGGACCAATTGAGAGAAGGGATAATGTCATAAAAAGCCTTAAGTTTTGCAGAAAATGTCGGTTTTACCCTTCGGCAGATTTTTGGTTCGTTTATACCGCAAACTTGTCATTTTTTTGTCGGTTTTGCCCTTTTGACCTGTAATAGCAGGTTTTCAGGTTACCATGAATTATTTTTTGCGAAAAAACCCTTAAGTTTACAAATATTTTGCAAAAAAACCCTTAAGATTATAAACATATAAAATATAAATATATATTCACAAATTGAGAAAACTAAATAGTTTTTTAAAAATTAAAGGGAAATCTCCAGAAAAGTCCTAAAATTTTACCTTAATTTACGAAAAAGTCTCAAACTAAATTTTGTTTACAAAAAAGCATGAATTACTGGTAAAAATGGCGATTTGACCCTTTTTTTCCGGTTTACCGGTTTTATTACTTACCTGTTTCACTAAAGTCCCATTATTTTACCCTAATTTGCGAATAAGTCCCAAAATAAAATTTACTGATGATGCCCATTTGCTCTATGTAACATACATTTTACCGGTTTCATTGCTCACCCGGATGCCTAGTCATTAAATGAGATGATGAGATGCATATGTTGAGTTATATAATGCTATGTTTAGTATAAAACTTGATATCCTGTTGTATTGTATATCTTTTTGGAACATAAAATGCATCCAACGAAGACTACAATAATTACATAAACTAACAACAACTGCGTTATTTTTTACGTTTATAAGAAATATCAAGTTGTCTATCTAATCTTATGTAACCCAATATATCCATCTCATCAGACATCAACTCATTTTCTGCCATTTTCTCTTGAAAACACACATTTTATTGGTTTCATTGCTGACGTAGATACATACTCACAAATGAGTCGATGATATGGATATCAAATTTTATAGTAAATGTGACATTATATAACCCATCGTATTCATTTTATCAGCTAATTTAATGACTATGTGTCTAAGTCAGCAATAGAACCGATAAAATGTATGTTACATGAAGAAAATGACCAAATCATCAGTAAATTTTATTTTGGGACTTATTCGCAAATTAGGGTAAAATAATGGGACTTTAGTAAAACATGTAAGTAATAAAACCGGTAAACCGGAAAAAAAGGGTCAAATAGCCATTTTTACAGGTAATTCATGCTTTTTCGTAAACAAATTTTAGTTTGGGACTTTTCCGTAAATTAAGGTAAAATTTTAGGACTTTTCTGGAGATTTCCAAAAATTAAATGTCAAAAGTTTATATCAGACTCATATAAGTTTTATTGAACTTATATTATAAAACCAAAACTAAAACATATTTTTAGCTTTACGTACGGTAAATTTTATATTGGTTCGATATAAACTTTTTATATTTAAATTTTAAACAAGTTACATAGTTTTATCAAAATTTGAATATATTTCTTAATTAATACTTAAACTTTTCAAAGCAAAATTAAAAAATATATGTTTGTTAATAATTAACTATGCTAAAATAGTTAAACATATGAATAATATGACATTAATTACATTCAGTTAATTTTTTAAAAAGGAAAATAAAAATATTTTATATGTTTAAAATGTTTGTATTTCAGAAATAATAACGTATCATATTTTTTATATGTTTAAATAAATAATAATATTATCATATTTTTTATAATATATCATAAACATTTTAAACATCAAAAATAAACATAAACATTTAAAACATATAAAATATAAATACATTTGTCTAATTTATTATATAAATATACTTATTTTTATAAAAAATATGATAGTTTATTATTTCTGAAATAAAAACCTTTTAAACTTATGAAATATTTTTATTTTCCCTGTTAAAAAAATTAATTGAATGTAATTAATGTCATATTATTCATATGTTTAACTATTTTAGCATAGTTAATTATTAACTAACAGACGTTTTTTTAATTTTGTTTTGAAAAGTTTAAGTATTAATTAAGAAATATATTCAAATTTTGATAAAACTATGTAACTTTTTAAAAATTTAAATATAAAAAGTTTATATCCAAACAATATAAAATTTACCGTACTTAAAGCTAAAAATATGTTTCAGTTTTGGTTTCATAATATAAGTTTAATAAAACATATATTAGTTTGATATAAACTTTTGACATTTAATTTTTAAAAAACTATTTAGTTTTATCAAACTTTGAATATATATATATATATATATATATATATATATATATATATATATATATATATATATATATATATTATATGTTTATAATCTTAAGGGTTTTTTTTGCAAAATATTTTTAAACTTAAGGGTTTTTTCGCAAAAAATAATTCATAGTAACCTGAAAACCTGCTATTACAGGTAAAAATGGCAAAACCGACAAAAAAATGACAAGTTTGCGGTATAAACGAACCAAATATCTGCCGAAGGGTAAAACTCACATTTTCTGTCAAACTTAAGACTTTTTAGGACATTATCCCTTGAGAGAAATAAAGAAACTAACGTCATTCGTTCCAAATATTGTATTCGATTATTATCATAACTTATTTGCTTTTTATATATGATTATAATTGTTGTTTATTCATTTATGATTATGAATGTAATAGATTTTTTTTTGTATGATTACAACACCTGTCTATTCATGTATGATTGCACATATATTTAATTTTTTTCTATCTTTATTTTTTTTTATTAATTTATGATTACAAGTATAGTATGAAGTTTCATAGATAAAATAGATGAAATTTTTATTCATTGATGAATTTTTTTTTTTTCTATCTACATTCTTTTGCATTGTACTTTTTTTTTTAATTTTACTCGTCACATTAACCATGTTAAAACATTAATAAAGCAATGGCATTTGATTTTTTTATTATTGATGAAAAAAATGAAATAGTGAGGATTGGAAAGTCATTATCTTTTCCCATATTAAGTCTTTTATGTGCAATGATTATTTATAATGAGTTATAAGTTGTAGGCTCCATCTATATCTATCTGCATTGGCTGAGCTGTAAGTGTATGTACAATAGATTTATTTACAAGAAAGTTGGTATGAGGAAACAATGGAATGGGAATTGTAATCACAGGGCCTTCTGATCCAGTCTTTCATTCCAATTGAGGCAACGAATCAAGCTGCGAAACCAATCGCCTGTTTGGTCAAACTTGTTGACCGTTGGAAGGGGATGCTGACTCATACATATACGCACCGAGTCTCCTCTTGAAAGTTGTTGCCTTCTCTTTCCATCAAACGACACCCAGGCATTACTCCGTGCATCCTCTGGTATCTGCCACCCGTTAAAATAAATACTTACTTTCCTTGCTATGATTTATGAAAATGCTAATCTAATCATTCAAAGTATATTTGAGTATTGGGTTTGGGTTTTGGCCTTTGGGAGAGAGTTGAGAGCTGATTCACCTTTAATTCAAGACGTGCAGAATCAGGAAGTATAACAGGCCTGAACGAGAGGGAATGTGGACAAATTGGTGTAAAAAGCATGCATGGGACATTTGGGTGCACCTGCATTGCATTCATAAAATTATATATATGCATGATGCACCTTTTACCTACCTAATTAAAATACCCAAAACTATATCAACATACATACATACCATGGAACCTCCTGCAGCTGTAGAGTAAGCTGTACTCCCTGTAGGTGTTGCTACTATCACTCCATCACCTTGCACCTATTATTATTATTATTATTATTATTATTATCTAGATTAAATAAAATTGAGATCCAAAAGAAAAGGGTTGGAGATTTTCAGACAAAAACAAAATGGAATGGAATGGAATAAATAGATCAACAGATTTTAAACATCGTTACTAAATAGTAAATCCACACAACTTTTATAAACCATCTAAACTTTAAAACAATTTTGTTATAAAAACAAGTTTTAATTAACTTCCAAACCAAAAACCATGATGCCACTACAGCGTGCATGTTACATACTTTACTCTCACTCTACCAATATGGACAATGTATTTGATCTTTTACCCATAATAACAATGTGCTTACATTTTTAAACAGCAGCGTTAGTTTGTTATTTTACATTTTGCGACCTATATGGATTTATCAGTAAAAAATGTAATTATGTTGGTATTAAGGGTTAGGCAAATGGTTGACTTACTTTAGATATTGCTATTATCAGTAAAAGATGTAAATGTTTACTGTTGCTATAAATATAATGGGTAAAGAAAGCAAGCGCACTGCTATTAAATTAAGGGTTAAAAATATATCAAGTAGAATGCCCATATTGGTAAGAAGGTTGCTATTTTTCTGCAATTTTCCACTCTACCCAAAATAATAGAAATTTTAAAGAATACAGTGATTTTGGCAACCATACATAAAGTTCATTTTTTTTTTTTTTTAAATTTGTGAAAGTATACTGCCATTATTAAAAAAAATATTCCCTCTACACTATGATGAGATAAAAAAAAAAGTAACATGGATGATACTTGCACCCTATATCGTTTTAATAATGTTGCATTTGCCATTGTCAACAATCATATTCATACATGATGAGCCAACTAAGAGGTGCTGTTTTTTCCTTGCTTGATGATTTAATGTTGTAAGCTATATATATGAGGAGGGTTTGATGCAAAAGAAGGAGTTAATAAAGAGTGTTGGGGAAAACTAAAAGAGGCTTTCCTAACAACAACAAAATGTATTTTTTTTTTCCTTCCATACAGATACAGATACAGATACAGATTACAAAAGAGAAGTTAATGATGAAAAAAAAAAAAAGGTTTTAAGGTATGAGAGACATACCTTAGTAATAAGACGGTCATGTTCATAACACTCGATTTTTGAAAGATAAGGGTTGGAGCCGCGATCAACGACAACCTCGTTGAGAACATCAAAAACTTTCCCGGGCATTGCTTTCCCGTTTCGGAATATCTCACAGTGGAGACGCATTCGAAGAGTTATATATACACCTTCCAGTGTGTTGTTCCCATGGATCACTCGTTTTAAATCCTGCTTAAAGTCTTCAAACTGCACCCACCCACCCACCACAAATCATTCTTACAATTCTTACTTAAAAAATAATAAGACAATTTCTTGAAATCTTTTTCAACTATCATTTATCATGTAGAAGCTTACAGCATGTGAAGTGAGGAAACCCAGAGACCCGAGATTGAATGACACAACAGGGGGAACAGCACCTCTAAACAAGTTGGATGCATGCAGAATAACCCCGTCTCCCCCCAAACAGGCGATCAGATCTACCCTCTCATGAAGATCACTACATAACATAACATAACAAATTACAAACTACAATGCATATATTTTTATTACTACAAACATATGAAATAACAAACAAACAAATGCTACTTCTTGCATTATATACCTTGTATCTTGACTGTAGAAAGTTTGTACAAACCCAAATCCTGGTATTCTTGCAAAAACATCATGAACCTCAGGTTCCACAAGAACATTCATGTTCTCTTGATGATACAAGAAAGACGCAGCCTGTGTTTCATGGCATGGACAACCAACTGTTAGAAATCGTTTAAATCAAACTGCTCTAATGTCTATCTTTTCCACAGATTGCTTTTCTAACATTCTTTAGCATCAATGATAGATGCTGAAAGCTAAAGGAGCATCATATAAATAAATATAATTCACAAACAGAAATAAAAAATAAAAAATAAAAAATAAAAAAAGGTATGTTTAGGCCTTGTTTAGTTTTTTCACCATTGAATGCTATCTGGAGGACTCTGGATAAAATGCTGTCCTTATAAATGATGTTTAAAATACAATTAGAGAAAATGAGAGCACACTTGGGGAAAATATGTATAAAAGGTTAGGACAGGACTTAATGGGAAAGTCTCGACTTCTTGACTTTAGCTGTTAAGTCATTCTTTCTACATAAAGTCAAAAAGAAATTGATGCAAAATAAATGATGAATAGAAAAGAGTTTGACAGATCACCAAAGAATGAAGTTTGACTGAAAGAAACCCTCAATACTGCCTAACAAAATTTAAAAGCCAAGCCTATCCAAAGTCCCACGAAACAATAACAAAACCATGAAATCACATTAAACTAAAAAATATATATAATTGAAGAAAGAAACTGAATGTAAGCATAACTAAAACCTAGTGATCATTATATTTGGGTTCACAAACACAAAGTAACAAGTTAAAAGAAATATAAAAGCTTTTACTCCTCTGATAACGAAAAATGTAACAAAATTCCTTGTCTAAATCTAACAAAAATACACTACAGGTATCCATATCTCCAATCTTCAACTAAAGATACAAGAAAGTATCAAATTTCACACGAAAAACTCCACACAAAGAGAATAGAGTTTTAAGAGGAAAATAAAAAGCTGCTATATCTCAGATATCAATTTAAAAAGAAATATTTTGCAACGAGAAGATCCTTTTGATTATTAGGCTGGGCAAACTTCAATGATGAGGGCAGGGCATTCATGTCTTTTGTACACAAAAGGTGGGATACAGAAATTGCAATTTTTATCCCATTGACATCTGTTCTGTATAACAAAAAAAGGCATTATTGATACTCAGATGTGGAAGTGGTAGAGTACCTCTTTAGCTTGTTCCATTAGTTCTAGGCCAAGCTTCTTCAACAGTAACACAGTCTTGGGTGATGATTTCCACATAAGCATCTGTTGTTGTGTGCTTGGATGAGTGAATGCCAAAGAGGATTCAGTTACTTTTTCTCTGGTGCAAGAAACCCCATCTGTGCGAACTAAAAACATTTCTGCTTTCTTTCTTGATTGTATTCTTACAACCCCAGTTGTAGAAGCACACATATTTCCCTCAATCACTTGTATATCTTCATTCCCAACTTTTCCATTTCCATTGCTTGAGACAACAATGGCATTGGAACCACCCACTTCATTAGTGGCATGCCTGCTATCTGAATCATTGAACTCTTTCAAGCTGGAACCAGAAGGAACAGAAGTAGAATTATTGCTGATATTATTCCCATTTAGAGAACCATTTGCCCTTTCAGAATCTAAATTACTTTTCTTTCTTGATCTCAATCGTTTCTCTAATCTTTTTCGCTCAAAAGTGAAATATGTGGTGGGGGAAAGAGTTTTATTTTTGAAAAACATGGACATTTCTTTTCTTGAGAAAACATTGGAAGGTGGTAATTGGGAGTCGATGGGATTGGCACAGAAATCAACCAAAACCCCATTTCCAGTATCTTTGTAGGCTCCATTACTGGTTGAAGACCCTTCATCATCATCTTCCATGGCTATGGCTATGGATATGGCTGGTTTTGAGTTTGATGCAAGTTGTTGTTGATCTTGAATGTAACGAGACCCATACTGGCGCCATCTGGAAACCATGGCAGAGGTTCTCCAAACACCTTCCTTGCTATGGAGATACACAGGCTTTTTGGTGGGGTCCGCTAGTACGGATGAAAACATCTCAACCTGTGTCATTGATGGTGCTGTCCCCACTGAAACCGGAAGTTTGACCAGGTCAATTTTCCCAGATGAAAGTGCGCTTTGTAATGCGGTTTCATAAAACACATCATTCACAGTCTCTGCTCTAAGATCCACAATCGTTTTGAACCCTTTTTCAAGCAACCACTTGAGGCTTT
This sequence comes from Lactuca virosa, assembly GCF_052849685.1. Classification (NCBI taxonomy): domain Eukaryota; kingdom Viridiplantae; phylum Streptophyta; class Magnoliopsida; order Asterales; family Asteraceae; genus Lactuca; species Lactuca virosa. Next base: position 363,586,818 of record NC_136429.1, on the reverse strand, counting down.
CCTCTGTCAACTGGCTACCCCTCCAAAAAGCTACCTCACAATCAGCAGGTTCTATATCTTCTTTTGATGTGGATAAATAAACAGGATTCCAATTTGCAAATAAAGATGGAGGTGGATAATCCTCCGCACGAGGAAGCCCAGAATCATAGCAAACACTTTTCAGCCTTTGAAGTTTTCTCCAAACATCAAGACTCCGCGTATCATCTGCTGTCAAAAAGATTTCAAGAGCAATATGTAAACTTTCACAATACCTTTTCATCTCACGCCTGAAAATAGCAAGGGGTGGAAGCTTATCCTCCATCATGTCTACATCCGAGACACTAAATGACTTCATGATGGTTGATCTCCCAGAAAGAAGATCCTCCCTTCCTTTATTTAGAAGGCATATCATGCAACCAAGAACAGAGACTATCTTATCTTCAAGTAACGGCTTGTCCTCTGAAGGAAAAGCATAAGAAACACTACATTCCCCGGTCACAGGGTTACATAATGTATCCATTAATGCATTGTGAAGCCTTTCAGCAGCTCTAAAGATTCTACAGTATGCTTCAACTTCAGCGATATCTCCAGGAAGTGGACCAACCCATGGTAATTGTGTCAAATTATGGGACTGGTATGTCTAAATTTGAAAAAAAAAAATTAGCAATTTAACATCATCAATGAGATTCTTTGCAATGCTAGTATGCTCTTATGCTATGCAAAACTGCAAGAGATATAAGGGCAGATTGTGGGAATAGCAGCATGCTTTACTTTTGTTATAAATATGGGTAATGTGTCGTATTTTTTTACCCATAAGGCCATAATAGCAATGTACTTGCAATGTTTACTGATATTAGCAATATATAACATGGAATTCTTAAAATGCTTACAAGTATAATGTTGCATATTGCTATTATCAGCAAAGTAAATGTAAGCATGTTGCTCTGTTATGGGTGAGAAACCTTAAGTATGTTGCTACTATATGTAAGTACATTGCTATTATGGGTAGACAAATAGGTCCCTTATACAAGTTTCAGGCAGAAAAAAAAAAGTACGGTGCCAATATTCGTTATAAAAGTAAGTATGTTGCTATTTCCTGAAATTTGCCAAAAGAATTCTTAAGACTCCTACTTGATTCTTGTTGCAGTTACCAAGTAGCATTGGCACTAATTATTATTTTTTTCCAATCCACTTGAGGTTAAAGCATAGTTTTAAGTACAAGATATCTGACTAAAAAAAGAAGGCCACATTTGACTTGAGTGCTACTGAAGTTCCCTTTCAACTTGAAAACTAGAAAGTTTGGATTTCTAAAACTTAAAACCATAAATACCAATAGAAATTTCTAAAACTTAAAACCACAAACCTTCTGCCGGGCATAGATATGAAAAGAAGAATGTTTGAATTTCTAAAATCAGAAGTCTATTCTTTTCAGGTAGAGACAAGGTACCATATGTAGAGGAGTTTCACCAATAAAATCATCCTACGGTTGAATTTAATTAACTAGTATTCACAAATTACCAAGAAGAAATGATTGTACCACATTCAACATGTTTTTCTTTTTTTAAGAAATATCATAAACCGCACATCCACAACTCTGACTAATGGGGATGCACATTTAAACTGATCATTGCAAATTGAAAGTCGCAGTAATCAGTTTGGGAAAAAAAAAGTGATTATGATTATGCTTTTCTGATTATTCAGGGTCATAAATAATCAGATTTTAAAAAGTAAGCAAGGAGTGCTATAAGGAAAGAGATTACTGAGACTGAGACTGTGAGACAAACATAAATATACTCAACTTTAAGCACCTCGTTATCTGCTTCTGATTTTTGAAGTTGCAGTGATCATTTTTAAGAAATACATCCAAACACCCCCTATGCTTTTGTTACATGGGACAGGACTCGATGGGATGGGACTAAACAAGCTTTCTAGGGCTATTTCTGATGATGAGAATAAAGAGAGGGCATTCTCGTCTTTTACGAAAATGAGAGATCAAGGGCGAGTACCTTCCCATCTTGTTTCACCTTCATGGGTGAGACAAATTACAATCAGAGTACATATCTGGGGGAAACTTTTTGTTTATTTGGTGAAAAGATATAGCATACTTTGATATACCCCTTTACAGTTACAAGTATCCTTAACGTTAACAAATTTCCGAAATGAGATTCTACTAATTATGATGGAGTATTAAAGCCAACCATATGATTAGAGTCTCAATCTCATTTCAGCATCTAAAAGTTCACGCTACTCAACGAACTAAAGATCTAATAAATCTATACCAAAACAATTCATCCGACCAATCAATCATTTTATTTACATAATCAAAGAAAAATGAATACCCAATAACTAAATTGATGAATGGTGCACCTGAGAATCCAAGCCAATGTTGACGGAGAAAGGATTCGAGAGCTCCGCCCCAGCAGCAACAACTACAGTCAGACGACGTCGTGCAGGTAATCGGCACTTGGTCAGAAACCCTACGGAATTATTCGGTTCTCTGAATCGTTGAAGCTCGAATGGATGGTGTTTGAGGATTACAGTGTGTAGAACTGGAGATGTTCGATTCATATCGACAATCACCAAGTGGCATGAACATGAAGCCATGCCAACACCATAGAATTATGCAAGTAACCAGCGTGGGTGGATTGAAACAATTAGGAATTGTGGATGATAACAAGAGAGGGACCAAGGGATGAAAGGTGGTGGGTTCGCTTGGGGTTTTGTTGTGTTGTGATTCTTTGACCTTTGATTCGTGGATGTTTCAGTTCTCTCCATTTCCAAGAGATGGTGACAGAGGGAGAACGGAGTGCCAAACAACTTTCTAACTTTATCCCCAAAACTACAATCCAAAGTCCAAATTAAATCTCACCAGATCCATGACAAAAATGCAATTTGCAAGTAATTTTTTGGTTAATTTTTGTTTTATCATTCCTTAGACCACAGGGAGTGGGCGCGGCCAGGACCGCGTTCCCCTTGCCACATAAGCATAAACACCGCCTCTCGGTGCGGTAGGGAGTGCACTGCACCTTTCTAAGGGAGCACTCTTTCAAACAACCTTCCAGCAATGTAATTGGTTTATTTTTCTTTCCTCCTTCTGATCGGTCCTTTTTATTTATTAAAAAATAAATAAAAAAAATACCCAAGTGTTATTACTATGTTATAACGCTCTATTATAACCAAGGTTCTAAATAACGTAAGGCGTGACTTCGTGGCAATGTCAAGCCTCAAGCTTTTCCGAGCCTTGGCGAGTCACGTCGTTTGTAAGGCGTGACTTAAGGCGGCAATTTTGTATATAATTCATATTTTTATATGTATTTTCTACTATTATTCATTTTTATACATATATATGAGTCAATGCGGCGTTTTGGTAAAGCTTGGCGACACATGCAAGCCTTGAAGTCATGGCGCGCCATGGCGGAGCCATGGCGAGCTTTTTAGAACCTTGATTATAACCTATAGAATTCACAGTTGACAAAATAAAATAACATTTAAACTATAAAAATAATAATCATTAATCATATATTTGTAAATATTTATTTTTATACAAAATTTGATGTGTTAACCTGTAACATTCCGATGATAAGATACTTCTAATTGTGACCCTATAATTTTATTATATTGCAATTTGGACCCTAAGTAAAAGAAAGAATGTGATGAAGGTCCTAGTGTCATTTCGTAATTTGGGAGTTTGGGGAGTACGTCATGCGTACGTGTCTACGCTGCGCGCCCTAGTACGCAGGGCGTACGTGCCAAGCATGCAAACCCTAATTTTTAGGGTTTGGCTCATATTTAAACCTCATTATAGCCTCATTTCTCCTCACTTCATCAGCCTCCATCCTCTTGAAACGTTTTTGCAACCCTAATCCATCTTGTGAAGCATTTCTAAGCTTGAGTGTGTGTGTTTTGTGCTTTTCAAGAAGAAGGAAGGAAGGAGAGACCACCTTGGAGGAGTGAAGCTCTTTAGATCCAGGATCACACCGCCTTTTGGCACCATTTTGAGGTATAAATTTCTGAACTTGGTGAAGTTCCATTTAGATCTTGTGTTGGAATGATTTTTGGTCCTTTTTGTCCCAAATGTGGAGATTCATTAACATAGCATATTCTTGACCCATTAAGTTGTCCTTTCAGACCTTTGGAAGGGTCTTGAGTCATAAAAATGGGTTCCAAATGGTTGGTTTTGCTCCATGCATCATTTAGAAGGTCTTAATGGATTAAGAAGTTGAGTTAAGCACTTAATGGACATGCAAAGTCATAAAGTTGGAAACTTTATGACTCTTGAGGGTATTTTAGCCATGGATCTGAAAGATGGACGTGAGAGCTTAAGCCATTAAGCTCTTAATGGGGATTTGGGTATCTGGGAGTACGCCCCGCGTACCTGGAGTACGCATCGTGTACGAGGTCAACCACCCCGATGGTGGTCAACATTCGAGTACTCCCCGCATACTCACTATGTGGTGACTCGGCTGGGTTGACTCAGTTGACTCAGTTGATTTGACCAGATTGACTTTGACTTTGACCAAGTTTGACCTAAGGGTATTTTGGTATTTTGGGATTTTGATTGTGATTGGTCATTTTGTTGGATAGGTGATGGTTAGAGTTGAGATTCGGAGTCGAGACCTCATCAGCTTTTGTCCAGTCTGTGAGGTGAGTTTTCCTCATTGTATTTTAGGGTCGAAGGCACCAAGGTCGGCCCATTAGATTAGATATCTTGTTATGTGATAGTATGTTATCATGCTGTTGTGATATGTTAGATCGGTATCCTGGTATATATAATGATGCTATGCTTAGTGATCTGTAGATCTGCCTAATTGTCTGTTGACTGGTTATGTGTATGTTTATTTGTTATGTATATGTCAACATGTTATGTGTGGTTGGGTTGAGGTAGACCATGGTAGACTGAAGGCCAAGAGACCTAGGGCGGCCCGGATAGACTGTAGGCCTGAGAGGCGTACCAGTCAGGCCGAAGGCCCAGAGAATGGTCCAGATAGGCTGAAGGCCCGGTGAGGCGGTCCAGTCATGTTGAAGGTTCTGTGAGCAGTCCAGATAGTATGTAGGTCGGTACGGTGTTCCAGTCAGGTTGAAGGCTCTGTATGCATGATGTTTGTTATTATGTTTATGTGGTGGTATTTTGGGGGAACTCACTCAGCGTTGGCTTACAGTTTTAGGTTATGGTTTCAAATACATCGGATGACCTAGGGATGTCAACGGGACCAAACGGGAGCGGAAATAGTTGCCCTCGCCCCGGATCCCCCGTTTACATAGCCCCTGTTACCTCCATCGCCCCCCCCCCCCCATTCCCCCGGTTCCCTCGGCTTAAAATTGGATTTTTTGCTAAAAAACTACTTTGTTTTAGGCTAAAAAGACTATTTTTAATAACTTTAAAAACTTAAAACCTAATCTTTTAGAAACTAAAAAATAAAAAATCCAACATTACAAATCCAACATTACAAAACGACAATTCCAACAATCTTACAAAGACAAATCCAACATTATAAATGTAAAATACGACAAATCTAACATTACAAATATAAAATACTAACATGCCCAAAAATATATGACCAATTCACTACATCTTCAATATCCATTAATTGCCTTCAACTCTTTATTCATTGACATTTGAATATCATCCCTAAATAAATAATAAAAATAATAATAAAATAAATTGTTATATTAGTTTATTCAATACAAAACGACAAACTGAACAATCTTACCTCAATTCCCTCGTCGTCTTCATCAGAATGTAAATTATCACCATCAATAACACAACCTAACAAAGAAAAAAATAAATAAAGGTAATAAGCAAAATATATTAAAATGAATAAAACAAATAATCGTTCAAGAAAAGTCATACATACCTTATTGTAGTTGCTTAGTGTATGCATCAAAATTATACATAACTAAGATTTTATAGCTTGAGAATGTTTGATTTAGCCTTATTTCCTGTTCCTTGTTTGGTTGTGGGCTTAGGGTAGAATCAAGTATTCGACTATCTATAGGATCCAGTGTTATGTATGGTTAGCATACACGAGTGCTGCAGGGTTGGTGGAAGTTTCATGGATGAGTTATGTGGGGTCAGCCAACTAGTCGCGTAATGTTTAGCCTTCCTCTAGGAAGTGAGGATAGAGTGTATGCGTATGCTAGTGTATATTGTTAGGATTGTTGTGATGATCCTCTGAGACAAATACGGGTAGGTGTGGAAGGTAGTATGGGTCCGTACTACTAGAAGCACAGGACCCGTACGCGTGGCAGAGAAGTCACAACACCTAGGGTTTTGTTTGGGAAGTGGTCCCCATGGTGTTATATTCGTTTATTGTTGGATTAGGTGTCTAAGTTCATAACTATTTCTGGTATGTACTTGACCCGGTTGGTGTAACGCCCGCAGATTCGGGCTAGTCAAGTTAGAGACAATAAGCATCAAAAATGAGTTTTTGATGGAAGATTATTTAGAAGGATTAATCTTAACCAAGTTTTATTATATGTTACAAGGGTTCCGTACATATAAAGAACGCCGAAATCCGAGTTATAACAAAGAAATTATGGCCCGTCGAAGTTTTACGGCGAAACCGGCACGACACCGCGTAACGTAAAAAGTGAATTTTTGATAAACTAATTTTTAGCCTTAGATATCTAAATTAAAGTTGTAATATATGTTAAACCAAGAGTGTGTATAAAAAGAACGTCAAAATCTGACTTCGTATGAAGAAGTTATGATTTTTCTAAGATTTGGCATAGCAGTGCACAGCCCGAAATTCGAATTTTAGATCGGTCTATTTTTGGCCGACGCAACCTAGACAAGAATCGAAGATCTCATTAATAGTAGCGCAACGGTAAAAAGACAGACGAAAACGGACGTCGGATGAAGAAGTTATGAATTTTTAACGGACTTTTCATGTCCCGGCCTGTTAAAAATATAACTTTAAAAATAAAGTCAAAATTAGCCGACGGAGTCTAAACAAAAGTTGTAGGGTACGGTCCCGCCTACGTGTGGATATAAAGAACGTCAAAAACGGAGTTCGTATGAACGAGTTATAAATTATAATAGCATATTTACGTATTAAAATAAAGTATAAATCATATATACGTATACATATATATACAAATGTATATATCATTAGAAAGGTATCGATGATGCGGTCATTATAAGACTAGTGTTGAGTACTTTCGACATTAGTTTTGTACAAATATCGTTAAATCTATTTGAAATAGTATTATGAATGGGTGTTTAGTCGTTTATATAACTATAAGGTCATTAAGTAATTATAGAGGGTAGTTTTTGTAAATTCAATTACTATAAATAAGAGCCTTGGGCTCTCATATTTCTTGCACCATTCTCTTGATTCAAGAGTCTTTCTCTTCTTATCCCCCGAGCATTTCGGTCCCTCGTGATTCGACTTCTCTTTCTGTAGTTTTAGTATAGTAAGGTGAGCGCTGAAGCGCTGCACGAATCTTTCCTAGAAAGATTCAGCGACGAAGTTCTGCCCCTGCAGAGCCCGACTCCTAGCTAAAACCCCATTGTAAGTAAGTTATGCTTACCCTATTTTAATATAGTTTATATTTAAAATTAGTATTGTTATTATGAACTTATAATAAATATTTGGGCTATTATTATGACTTATATAAGTGTCGTTATAATATCTGTTTAACTACTCGCGGTACGGAGAATCTGGTTTAAAGGGTCGCATAGGGTTGTTGGATTTCAGAAGTGCTATATGCCAAAATGGTCCTGCCCTCCGGTGTTTTATGTCTGGCCCCTGTTTGTACATAGTGGTTGGAAAATATTGTTTAAACGCTTATATAATAATAATAATAATAATAATAATAATAATAATAATAATAATAATAAGACTAATAATTAGTCACGGTAAATATTAGACTAAAATCTAGTGGTAATAATACTAGGTTTCGTCGAAGGAAATTATTTTTAAGAAGCGAAGCGCTGTCTGAGTTCGGAATCACCACCTTAACAAGTGAGTGCATAGTTACTTTCATCTTACACATAGATATGAAGTATTTAATATAAATTACATGCTATGTGTGCATATTGTCTGTATAGTTGCCGTCTATGCTGGGTGAAAGATTTTTATACATGTTTTAAATGATTTAAACTGTATATGTATTTATATATCTACAAAATGTGTTGGGTAAAACATGGGTAGATGAAATAGTTGCTGTATGACAAAAAAATAAAATGATGAGAGGTGATATAGACCATGAGATAAGGGTGAGAGGTGACCATGAGAGAAGCCTTTTACCCAAGTGTTGGCCCCGTCATCTAGCAGAGTATGGATGACAACCACAGACTATTCTAGACAGTCCAGTGGAACACTAGCAGGCTCGCAACCTGTAGGTGTTATTTGATCTGTGTATTCACCAGCTGTACTCTAAAAACCCATTGACATGTATTGCGAGTGGATTCTCGGAAATGATACTGTCGATAAACGAGATAAAAACCCATTGACATGTATTGCGAGTGGATTCTTGGAAACGATACTGTCAATAAACGAGATAACCCTGGCAGATGCGCCTAAAGGACTCTACCGACAGAAGCGCCTAATAGAGAACCTCATAACCCCGGCAGATGCACCTAAAGGACAATACCGGCAGATGCGCCTCATAAGGAATGTCACAATTTTGGCAGCTGCGCCTAAGTGATAATATTAGTAGCTCTTCTTGACAGATGTGTCATTAGCAACGATGGATTTCGTGCCTATTCCTTAGGATAATTCTTAGGAATGAATGAACGAGGAATAGCTGATTCTTAGGGTAGATCCTTAAGAGTAAGGAAGATAATGGGGATGGGTAATTGGGTTGATTGTTTGATGTTTAAACATAATAATTATATTATTGTGGGTTGAAAACCCTATGTACTCACCAGGTTTCCCAACCTGACCCACTCAAGCTTATTTGTATCACAGGTGTCGATACGAAGCTACTTTACACTGAGAGATTTAAAAGAGATGTAGATTACTAGTGTAAATAAATATAAGTTCTATTTATGCTTATGTTTCTGTATTGACGATGACATCCCAAATGTTTTAAAATGAATAAAATACATTTCTTAGGAAATGCTTTGATAACGTATTTATCATGTTTTTCTGGGAACAAATTCCGCAACACTTTTATTAAAAGAGGTACTCTGATTTTTATAAAGCATAAACAAAATCGGTCTTTTCTGGCCGTGAAAATGGGGATGTCACAGTTGGCATGGTCCATTTGGGTTGCATGGCATCATGACACTTGGATAGACAAAATGAGAAGAAGGACACTTATGATTTGTTAATATATTATAAGTTATAATATATTAATATGAAATCATATTATTTAATTAGTATTGATCAAAAATTAATTTGGAATTAATTTTGTGATCAAAATTGAGACTAATTAAATATATGGGGTTGATTGTGTAAATCATCCATTCTTATATAGTGGGCTAATGATCCATGGTTTATTGGATTGGGCTAAATCCATAGGGTGCTCCATGGAGGCTAAAACCCATGGATCATGGAGGAAATGAAAAGCCATGTCAATTAGGGTTTACATGGTGTAACCGTACTTATAACACACTATATATAGACCCCATGAGCTACCAAAATTGGCACTAAGTGAAGAACAAGAGGGCTAGCCGATTTTGAGTGATAGTGTACTTCTCTCAAAGTTATTCCAAGAGTTGTGGTGTTGTGTGAAACACTTGAGGCATCACATTTGGGGTGCTAGGCTCACAAAGTTCTTAAGGAATCCAAGCAACAAGAAAGGTAAGTTCTTCTACTAGCTTTTATGTTTCAAGTTCCCCGTGCCATGCTAGTTAGGTTAATAACCTTGGAAAAATCAAATTTGCATGTATCTTAGTAAAACATAGATCCAAGGTTTCTAGGGTTGCATGTACACTTTAGGAGTGTTAGAATGCTCAAAACCCTTCAGTGGTATTAGAGCCTAGGCTTGTTTTCTTGATACTTGATGCAAATGGTTGAAGAAAGTCAAAAAAATATGCATTCTGCTGAGTGAACTCGCTGAGTCCATGGGGGACTCGACGAGTCCATGCATATATTCATCCTACTCGTCGAGTAGGTTCTTGCACTCGACGAGTAGGAGGCCCTGAGTGCAGTTTTCGAGTTTTGCTGTTGGAAATGGACTAGAATCATTACCCTAAACTGTTTTGGACTTATAAAACCTGTTTTTGATGTGGTAATGATTATGCTAATCCATTTACAATGGTTATTATCAAAATTTCAAGTTTTATATGTGTTTATATGATTCTTGAAATTGTTTATATGAATGTTCATGTGCTTATGAGTTTTGTTAGATCATAGGAATTATTTGCAAATTGTTTGTTAGTTAATTCTTGATCATTATGTGTTTTAATGGAATCCATAATTTGTCCTCAAGTTATGGATTACCAAAAGTCTTTCTTTTAAAGTCCATTAAAGAACACATAAGTTACATAATATGAAGAGTCTTCATTTTAATAAACCATTAACTCATAAGTTATGAAGTTGAAAAGTTTTGAATAGTTACAAAACTTGCCCTCAAGCTTTGGAACATGTAAAGTCACTTTAGAAAACTTTAGTTCCAACCCCTAGAATTTTAAAAGTTAAAATTCAACCCTTATACTTATAGTATCATAAGTTAATATATATATATATATATATATATATATATATATATATATATATGTATAAGATCAAGTCGTTTTACCGTTAGTAGGCCTCATTCACGAAGCCGGTCTATAAGGGGGTATAAGGTTGTTGCCTATAAAATGGCAGCTTAATGGGTGTCCACTCTCACCCACCGCTTCCTTAACTGGTGGAGGGTCGTTAGCCTAATGGGTAGGACAATGACTTTAATTCTCATTAAAAGTATAATGATTATTATAAAGTAACTAAATGTTTTATAAATTTCCAATCTTAGTTACTTTATGAAAATGTGAATTTGGTGCTAACCCATGAAATTACACTTTGCACCTTGCTTAAGTCATTAGTGGAGCGTGTGTGGTTAACCGGCACACTAACTTGGATTTAACAAGGTTGGCAAAGGGTGGCTTAAGGTTTATCATAGATCGGTGGAGCGCGTGTAGTTAACCAGCACATCGATTAGGTGATAAACATTAAGAGTACCAAGTAATTTGCATGGTTATTCACACCTTGTTTTGTGATCCTCGACATCCCGGTCACAAAACTTGAAGGGCACATTCGAGATTGAAACATGCCATTGAAAAAGTTCAATGAATCTCAAAAGAATCTAGGAGTTTCAAAACCAATATAAAACCTAATAATACATTTCGTTTTTCATGGTGGAAATTGGTGAATCGTCATTCACCTCCCTTCAAATATTTTATAGCTTGGATTACGTCATCCCTCTTCTAAGTTATAAAATATTGTGTTGGGTCCTAGCCTTAATATTACATTTGGGTGTATTATTAAGGACTATCTTTATATCTAATCTAAACTTGTCTTTCTTCCTTTTCAGATGTCTTCCAACAATGCTGCTTCTGGCTCAAACCCTACCGGCTCCTTCTCTCTCATGAACCTTTGTGGGAGAGTCATCTTTGATGGGACTAATTTCAATGATTGAATTAGGAACATAAGGATGGTCACTCGCTATGAGGACAAGGAATATGTCCTCGACAAGGAGCTGAAGGATCTTGATGAGTCTACTGCTACTCCCGAGGAGATCGCTGACTTTAGGGCACATGAGAGAGATGCTACCAAAGTGGCATGTATCATGTTGGCCACTATGTCAGCCGAGCTCCAAAAGTCCTATGAGGACTTTTATCCTTTTGATGTGCACCAGGATCTGATGGAAAGATACCATCAGAGTGCTCGTCAAGAGCGATATGAAATAATCTCCTCCATGATAACAACCCAAATGAAGGATGGTGAACCCATCACGGGCCACATGCAGAAAATGAAAAGATTCGTGGACCGTTTGATGAAGTTGAATGTGAACTTCCCCGAGGAGTTGGCAATTGACATCATTTTGCACTCCTTACCTTCTTGTTATGATCAATTTCGAATGACCTACCACATGAACAAGGAGGAAGTTACACTCAGCAAGCTTCAAGGACTTTTGAAGACCGCGGAAAGTGGTCTTAAAAGTAAATCAGTTGTTACTACTCTTACTCCTACCGCCGCCCCTGTTCTGGCTATCGGTCAAGGTAAAGGGAAGAAGAGGAAGAGCCCTTCGAAGGGTACCAAGGGAAAGTCCCTTGATGGCTCCTCTTCAAGTAGAACCAAAGGTGGCTCTGCCACTCCTTCTGCCAACCCTAAAGAGGCTGAATGCTTCTATTGCCATGAAAAGGCGCAGTGGAAGCGAAACTGCCCAAAGTACTTGCAAGATGTTAAGGATGGGAAAGTAAAACACAACCATGCATGTATTTACACTATATTGTCTAATAACTCACCCTATTCTAATTCTTGGGTCCTTGATACAGGTTGTGGTATTCACATATGTTCTGATTTGCAGGGACTAAGAAGAAGTGAGAATGTGGAGCATGGGAAGATAACCTTGATCATGGGGAATAGGAAAGTTACACCTGTCACCAGGATTGGAGTTTATTCTTTGTTGCTAAGTAGTGGGTTAGTGTTAGATTTGAATAAATGTTGTTACTCGTCTGAAATGGCTAGAAATATTATTTCCTTTCACGGTTTGTACAAACAAGGATTTACTTTTTCATTTGATAATGAATGTGGTGGTATTAATGCTTTTTATAATAATGTTCTTTATTTTAAAGCATTACCTTGTGATGGTGTATATGAAACTGTGTCGGTTGTAGATAACCTAGGAAATAATGTGTTGTGTATTGATTCTTCCACTAACTTGGATAAAGCATCATTATGGCATTGTCGTCTTGGACATGTGAGCAAGAAACACATAGGACAATTCCAAAAGGATGGAGTCTTGGAGTCATTTGACCTAAAGTCAGATGATAGTTGTGAATCTTGTTTACTTGGAAAAATGACAAAGTCACCCTTCACTGGTACTTGTGCTAGGGGTGAAGGTTTGTTGGATCTTGTTGAAGTGATTAATCGAGAATAAGAATGAAATCAGAGTAAAGATGAACACGAGAAGTAAATAAAGTCTGGTTCAGCTCATATTACTTCCAATGAACAAGAGTACAAAACGATAATAGAAATGGGAAAACTCTACTATCAACTCTATGTTCAGCTCCTATTTATAGGAGGCTGAAAGTACAAAAAATACTAAGGCTAGACTTTAAGCTTCGATAACAAAATGCCTTAGCAAATACATAAGGAAACATACGAAACAAACAATTACACAGACTTCGACATATTACAATATATTTCGACTCTACAATCTCCCCCTTTGTAATCATGTCGAACTTCTCAATTCGTGAGAATCTGTGCAGCAAAGTTCATCATCCTTCGTATCTCCGAGTACCAAGTCATTATCTTCCTCAACTCCATTTTATCCCCATCATTGTTCTTCTTGCAATTGTTCATACGAATAATAAAGTTTGTATATTGCGAAGTTGTATATCTTTCTATCTCTGAAGCCTGAAATAAAAACCTCTTAGCTTTGCCATTCTTATCTTTTCCAACAAAGACTTCCCCATCTGCATATTTCTTCAGTTTAACTTGAGTCTTCGACAATTTCATCACAATTTTCACTTCCTTCCCCATTGCTGATGCTAATTCCACATCAGTCAATGCTAGACAATCATAGTAATTGTCTATGAAGATTTTGATATGCGCAAGACCAAGCCTCAAAACATCTTTGTCAGTTCCTTGAAGTTGCGAAGCCTCCATGTCTTTCAAAATCAATGCAACTTGAATCAGGTCATTCAAGTTCATTAGAGGAAAATCAGCAACTGAGAAGTCATAAACTTGATTGTTCGCCCTTACAACATGATATCGAAAATTCTGTATCATATTCTCGAACATCACATCCTTTGTTATACTGACAACCTTCTTGATATTCACCAAAGACCATATTTCTTCTGGTTCTTTCCCAACAACCGCATGAAACCTAAGTTTCAAATGAATATAATCATCCTCATTTTCGAACTTCTCCACTATCTTGTACTGAGCCATGATAAACATCATTTCGTTCACTAGGAAATCAAGCTGACTCATATCAGTGTTAGTGATAGAGTAGCTTTTCTTTGGCTTCTTCTCAAACACATACATGTGATTGTAAGCAGCTCTTGCTTCAATATTCTCATAACTGTATTACTTCTTTGGATCTCCCTTTTCGATACCAGGTGGATCACTTTCACGAAGTCTCTGTATGCTCTGTATTTACCTTTGCTTCTCAATTTCAGCTTCAATTTCGGCCTTCTTCTCTTCCTTTGATTTTTCCACCACAATCACTTTTCCTTTATCTCTATCAGCTTCTGAAACCTTTGGTTTTGACGAACTTGAACTCCCTCCTTCAGTTGTCGAATTAAACACAATCCCCTTCAGAATGGGTCTTGTTTTTGACTTGATAGCTTCTGTTGTATTCGTCTTTGGAACTATAGGAATTGTGACTTGAGTAGATACAACTTTCGTTACTGCACCAGTAGTAGTAACAATCTTCTCAATCTTTTTCGGCTTATCACCCTCTTTTGTAATTTTCGAAGATTTGCCTTCTTGAACCTTCCTTTCTTCCCCTTGCACCCCTGTGACAACAGGTGGGGCACCAGTGGGTAACATGTGTGCAAACTTCGAAATTGGAGCCACAGCCTTCTGAATGGCTTGATCCAAAGAATGTAACTTCTGAGTTAAAAACTCAGGAGTTAAAAATGAAGTCGGAGCTGGCTTCGACACTAATTCTTTCAGTTCGCCAAGCAAAACACCCATCTTTTCGAAATGTTGAGCATCTACTGTATCCTTTGCATCAAACTTTGGAGTTAAAGCTTGATACCATTCAACAAATGTTCGGACAACAGCTTCAATAGTGTCAACATTCGACTTGATTGTCGAATAATCGGTATTCAGCTCATTCAGTTCTTTGGTAACTTCAACCTTCAGCTCCTCAAGCTTTCGATTTATATCTTCCCGAACTGTCTTGACATCTTTAACAAAAAGAACATGTCGTTCTTTTGCTGTCAAACGAAGATCTTTAAGTGCAGAATTGAACAAATCAGTCTGAGCTTTGACCCGCAATTCGTTATTTTTATCCAAATCATCCATTTGCTTCTGCATTCAAAGCTCTACAGCTTTGAGCATCACATCAACTTCTATTCCCGAAACTGAATTCTTTGCTCCGGAATCAACTTGGGATTGAAGAATAGCATTGAGTTTTCGATTGAGAATCTTGAACTGCTTACCAGACATCAACATGTGATCTGGTATATCCTCTTCTTCCGAATCAAAATGGAGATCATCAAACGTTCCTCCGAAACCTCTGCCATATGTTTCATCATCGGAAGTTGGTTTTGGTGGATCGGTGGATTGTGATAGGAAAAGTGTAGTGAAGGGTTGGTTTAAGACTTGATCGAAAGTTGGGGAAGGATTGGTAGTGGAAACAGGTTTAATAAAAGGTGGAAGTGAAACAAAGGTACTGGAAATAGGTTCAGGAATACCTTGAGGTTATGGATTAACACTCACCACAACATGTGCATCCGTATTAGATACGTTTGCAACAATTGGAGAAATTGGAACCGTTTCAGGAATTGATTTGGTGACAATAATCTCGAGTGGTACTGTTGTTGTGGGTAACGAAACATTTTCAAGAATGAGTGGTTGTGAGACTATTGGGCAATTCGAACCGAAAGGAGATTCTGGAACAACCTCTTCTTCTGATGACTCATCTTGAACCACCAACTTTCGCTTCTTCCTCTTCTTGTTTATATGCTTCGCCACATCCTCTGCTCTTTGCTTCTTGGAGGACGGGGAAACGGGTGCCGGAATCTCACGAACTTTCACTCCTTTTCTGTTTAACTGAGGTTTGCGAACAATAGGAGACTGATCTGTTGATGAAGTTCGTTTCTGGTACGTGAAATTCCTTAATATTTTGAACACACCTGATTTCGAAGGGATGAATTCCTTCGAAGATTCAGGAACAACTTTCTCCTTAGGTTTCTCAGTTTCAATTGCAATCTTCTTAGGTTACTTGGTTTTAGGTTGTTTCTTGGGACTTTCTTGAACTACAACCTCTTCAGGAACCTTCTTCGACTTTTTCGACTTCTTGGATGAACCCTCATCATTTGTTTGCAGCAAAATCTCAGTTTCGATTGAAGGATTAACATGTTGCAAATATGCCACCAATACAGAATTATTGGATCAACCTTCTTCAACATCCCATCAGGAATTCGAGCAACATTTGGAAATTCTTCTGAGTCATATGCTACAGTCTTTGGAAAATGATACTTTGCAAATTCTGCCTTAGCCTCATCAGCAGGAACTGGAATACCTTTTTTCTCATACACATACTGAAGAACCAAACTCCAGTAACATGCACACGAAATTCCTTTCACCACATTCGTGTTTTCCAAGCTTTTGATAAATTCTTTCCAAAGTTGAGTAGCATAATCAACATTGAGATCATAGTACAACCCTGCTACCATAGCATAAACTTCCATTCTCCTCTTATCAAGCCCTACACTTCGCCCAGTTAAGCAACGAAGGTATATTCCAAACAGAAAATTACATATGCAAGGAAGACCAGATTTCTTGAAATCACTGATCTTAACGAGTGGTGGCTGATGACCCATCTCGTTAAACATGAACATGACTTGATCAGCAGTAGGTTTAAAGAATGGAGGGGAATTCAGAATTACCAAGATTTGAGTAAACAACTTCTTCGAGAGCCGAATTCACTTCTCATTCACCAGATTGAATGTGATTATATCAGTGGCTTTGCTGTAAGAAGCAGTGGAACCAGCCATCGATAACCATGACAACAGAACTTTAAAAGCATTGAACATTGCAGTTGCGATATCTGAATGTTGAAGAGCAACAATCAGCATCTTGAGTTCTTCTGGATACAATGACACATCTCCTTCAACCTGATAGTTGGTGCTTTGAATCTTAATTAGTGGTTGAGATGCAACTTCTTCAGTAGTGGAGGTTAGATCAGCCGCCATTGATTAGGGTTTTGAGAACTTCTTGAAGAACAGAGAAATTTAGGGCTTTTTGATCGTCTGAGAATTTGAAAGCGTAATTGTAAAAGGAGAATAGAATTTCCTTTTATATGTAACCCCTATTGAATTCCAAACATTTTCTTGAAAGAGTAAGCCACGTCTGTCCTTAAAAGTTACACCACTAGCAGTTAAACGTGCCATGTCAGATAAAGTTCTTTGAAAGTCGGGCCACGTTGCCAAACCGTCATATCAGACTGTTCGTGAGTACCAAGTAGATAAGATCGAAAACCTTCGACATGGAGGTTAGGCTCTTTCGTCTTTGGGATTAAGGACAAAGTCATATGCCAGATTGTCGAAATCATCAGCCTGAGTTGGTAATACTCAGAACCTCAAGGATTTCGTGAGTGCAGTGTTCCAATAGAATAAGATAAGAGGCAAATTAATGAAAATTTGGAATCTATGATGTCGAAAAATAAAATTTCAACACAAAGGCAGTTAAACCCCGGGCAAAGGTTGCTTCGTTAATTATCAAGAGAGATAATCAATAACTTGTGTATGTTCCCGTGAATTTCAATCGAATACTTGTAGAGAAGTATCGAAGGGCTTCTTTTTCAAGGCTTCGTGGGTGGCTTAAAAATTTTGTTACATATCAACCTAAACATAAGGTGAGTAATTGTAACCGAAATTACTTGTTTGACCAGTGTAGTCAGTGACAAGTATGCTTTGAATTAATTTGAAAGTGACTTCGTATTTCACATGAAACTCACCCGGAAATCATATTCAAGAAAAAAATTGTGAGCTGGATCCTGTTGGTTAACAAATATCGTGGGTTGCGACTATTTGATCAAGATTACGCAAAGGAATTAAATATGATTTGGAGTTTCGAAAGTTTTGTATTGAAACAAATGTTTCGTTAAATCTGGAACTTAGTTCCCCGTTAATTCCTTAAAAATTTAGAGAATTGGGTTTCACTTTCATCACGGCCTCATGATTCAAGATCATAAACACTGAGTTTTGATATGTCTAAGTCATGATTGGTTTGATCAGTGACCTCTTGGACATACGTCATTGTGTGTGACATGTGTTAGAATTTTGAGATGAAAAAGGTTGTTTCACGAATTCAATTGTACCTCTGTTATGTTTAAACCAAACAGAAAACTCTTAACTCATGTGAGAAGAGTTAGGTAGCTCAGTAGACTAATGTGAATGCAAGCCTGATTGGGAAGAAATTTTCTTAATGAAAAATTTCATTAAGGCTTTCAAAATCACACATTGAGTCAATGGAGGCTTGGGTCGACATGCTGCAGCATGCTTCTAGGGACATTCTAACTAGTACAAAGTTGTCGAAAATTTACCTTACCCCAGAAATGCAATGTAACATCCCAATTTTCAAGGCCAAAAATTTCATTTTTAAATTAAGTACCTCATGAAATAGTGTACCAAAACATTTTCAAGTTATATCAACTTATAAAAATCATAACGTCATGTTTCGAAATCACAATATCAAGAGTTATGAAAATCAGAGTACAATCCCAGAAACTCCATGCGGAAATCATGTGTGTGTGTGATGCGCTGCTACACCGCCGGCTCCTTCCCCTTGGACGAAGAGGTACCTAAAACCAAAACTGAAACTGTAAGCAAAAAGCTTAGTGAGTTCCCCCATCATACCACATACCAAAACCACATACATATCGCCAGGCAATTCTGGGGTGCCCCGACCTACCCATGTCAAGCCATTCTGGGGTGCTGACATACCCGTGTCAGGCTATTCTGGGGTGCTGATCTACCCGTGTCAGGCTATTCTGGGGTGCCGACCTACCCTCCAGTCTATCTCAACCGAATACGAGGACTATTTCACCCCTACCGCTAGCATATAATATCATATCATAATCGTGATGTCAGACATATCTGGGGTGTCCGACCTACCCATTGGTCCTAGCGACCGAATAGGGGACTAGTCCCCTCCTACTAATACTATCTCACATAACATAGCATACTAGCATACACATATATCAAGCACAAGCAACCCAGATGATTATCACAAAGACAATCATCACAACTAAACAATTACCAGTGGGCCGGCCTTGGTGCCTTAGACCCACTTCTACTGGAAGGTAACTCACCTCGATGTCGTGTAGTGTCTGAAATGTCCTCGGCGTGAAAGTCGACTCCCCTCGACTCCTCAATCCCTACACGGCAACCCTTTTAAGTTATCAATTCGAACATGCAACCCAAACCAGGGTCAACTCAATTTAGTCAAGGTCAACATTGGTCAAAGTCAACATCCAGTTGACCTGAGTCGCCGAGTTGGTCTACCAACTCGTCGAGTCCATACTCCTCTAACTCGAACCAATCCCCGTCTCTACTCGTCGAGTCTAGCAAGAACTCGACGGGTTCTTCTTCAATCATACCATTTGGAGCCATCTTCATCCGACTCGCCGAGTTCGACCTTGAACTCGTCGAGTTCATCTCCCTCATAAGAATGTGTCCGGTCTATGACTCTCCGAGTTGTATGAACAACTCATCGAGTCCATCTTCAAAGATTGGGAGATTGCCTTGGACTCGCCGAGTCTGTTCATACACTCCCCGAGTCCTATGATTTCCAGTTACAGAACAAACCCCTAGCAGGCTGAGTGTTCCTTCCACTCAACCAAAACCGTTTCCAGAAGTCATTTTTGGGGAAAAAGCGTCCCGACTCGCCAAGACACCCAAGTGACTCGCCGAGTCCCTTTTTGTCCAACATTATACAGTCGATTATAATGGGTCTTAACGCGTCAAAACCATAGATCTGGCCTCCTAGGGTCCAATTTATACGTAAAGCTTCAAACTTGATGCACATGCATGGGGCCTTTGGCTCAAAAAGCCATAAAAGGAGGTCTACAAGATGCATGGGGTGTTTATGGCAACAAAGTTGGCACCTTTATGCCATAAAGACCCCTAATAGCCCCAGATCCGAGGTGCAACTCTAAGTACATCCACAAAATTCGATTTTTGCTTCTCTATACTCATTAAAAGGGTAAAAAAAACAACCCCAAAACAAAATCTAAGAGATAGATGGTCAAGGTTCCATCTTTTTACCTCAAATGAGCTGAGAATGGAGTAAAACTTCTAGATCTCCTTGCTTCTACTTGAACTTCCAAACTTCCTTCTCCTTCTCCAACCTCAAACACACAAAAGGATACACAAAATGGCTTGAGAGCACTCAAACAAAGCTAGGGTTTCGAGTTAGGGTATTCTGGAAGTGAGAGGGACGATGGAGGATGATTTGGGGCAAGTTAAGTTGTTTAAATAGGGTGCAAACCCTAAATATTAGGGTTTTGTCCAGACAACTCCTACTCGTCGAGTCGGTCTTCCGACTCGTCGAGTAGGTCACTTAAACCCCCGATCAACAGTCGAGTCTACTCGACGAGTTGGGCCTCCAACTCGCCGAGTCCCAGAGTAAATTGCAATATTTCTTGAATTTAAATACGTATCAGGAATCGGGTGCTACAAATCTCCCCCACTTATTTTAGAATTCATCCTCGAAGTATGCTGCTGAATCTGGAAAGAACTCGGGGTAGTGCTCACTCATCTCTTCCTCCGGCTCCCAAGTCCATTCCGACCCCTTGCGGTGCTGCCATTGCACCTTCACCAGCTCCACCCTCTTGTTCCTCAGATCCTTCGACTTCGTATCAAGGATCGCCACTGGCCGCTCGATGTAGTTCAGGCTGTCATCCACCTGAATATCCTCCAAGGGCACCACTGCCGAATCGTCCACCAGGCACTTCCGTAA
Source organism: Lactuca virosa (assembly GCF_052849685.1). Taxonomy (NCBI): domain Eukaryota; kingdom Viridiplantae; phylum Streptophyta; class Magnoliopsida; order Asterales; family Asteraceae; genus Lactuca; species Lactuca virosa. The sequence goes on along the minus strand of NC_136429.1, from coordinate 363,566,044 downwards.
CTGGGAGACGTGAAACGTGCTATGAATCTGACTGAGCCTATACGTCACCTTGCCCACCCGGGCGACAACCCTGAAAGGTCCAATATACCTGGGGCCCAACTTGCCCCGCTTCCTGAATCGAATGACACCTTTCCAAGGCGACACCTTCAGGATGACCATATCCCCGACCTGGAACTCCAAGTCCGAACGACGCTTGTCGGCATAACTTTTCTGCCGACTCTGAGCAGTCTGAAGCCTACTCCTAACCTGCTGAATCCTCTCTGTCGTCTTGAGCACCACTTCGGTACTCCCCATGACCCTCTGTCCAACTTCACCCCAACATATCGGGGTCCTGCACTTCCTCCCGTACAACATCTCAGAGGGAGGACGATCGATACTTGCGTGATAGCTGTTATTATAGGAAAACTCCGCCAAAGGAAGGTAAGTATCCCAACTACCTCCGAAGTCTAAAACACACGCCCGCAGCATATCCTCCAGAGTCTGGATGGTCCGCTCACTCTGACCATCCGTCTGCAGGTGAAAGGCGGTGCTAAAGTGCAGACGAGTACCCAATTCGTCGTGAAACTTCTTCCAAAATCTGGAAGTAAACCGCACGTCCCGGTCTGAAATCACCGAAACTGGCACCCCGTGCCGAGCCACCACCTCTCGGATGTAGATATCGGCCAACTTCTCGGCCGAAATGCTCTCCTGAATCGGAATGAAATGGGCGCTCTTGGTCAATCGATCAACGATGACCCAAATCGAATCTACCCCTTGCGCGGTCCTGGGAAGCTTTGTGATGAAATCCATAGTAATATATTCCCATTTCCACATAGGGATATCCAACAGCTGCATCTTGTCGTGAGGCCTCTGGTGCTCGGCCTTGACCTTCCTACATGTTAGGCATCTCTCAACATACCAGGCTACATCCAGCTTCATGCAGGCCACCAATAATCGGGACGAAGATCTCTGTACATCTTCGTCGCCCCGGGATGAATCGAGAATCGGGACTTGTGCGCCTCCTACATCAGAACCTGGCGCACACCCCCGTGGTATGGAACCCACACCCTGTGGTGTAGCGTTAATAACCCACGGCTATCATAGTCGAAGGAGGAAATCTGTCCCACAATACGCTCGCTCTTACGGTGTTCCTCCTTCATGGCCTCGTGCTGGGCCTCCCGAATCCGCTCCAACAGCGGAGTCACAATCGTCATCCTCATACAGATATCCCTAATCGGCGCTGCCTTGCGGATTAGCGCGTCGGCCACGACATTGGCTTTCCCTGGGTGGTAGAGGATCTCGCAATCATAATCCTTCACCACATCAAGCCACCGACGCTGCCTCATATTCAGATTTGGCTGATCCATGAGATACCTCAGGCTCTTGTGATCCGTGTAAATGGTACAACGAACCCTATAGAGGTAATGACGCCAAATCTTGAGGGCGAAAACAGCAACCCCCAGCTCCAAATCATGCGTCGGATAGTTCGCCTCGTGAGGCTTCAGCTGCCTCGAAGCGTAAGCGATGACATGCCCTCTCTGCATCAATACCACGGCCAAACCCGAGATGGACGCATCACAATATACTACAAAATCCTCCATGCCCTACGGCAGGGCTGAGATTGGCGCCTCGCACAATCTCTGTCTCAACATCTCAAATGCGGCCTGCTGCTCAGGCCCCCAACGAAAGACCACGACTTTCCTCGTCAACTGGGTCAGGGGCACCGCTATCTTGGAGAAGTCCTGAATGAATCCACGATAATAGCCTACCAGTCCCAGAAAGCTCCGAATCTCAGATGGAGACCTCAGAACCGCCCATCTCATCACGGCCTCCACCTTGGCCGGGTCTACCGAAATCCCGTTCTGGTTGACAAGGTTCCTAAGAAACTGCACCTCGCGCAACCAGAACTCACACTTGGAGAACTTAGCATACAAGCTCTCCCTCCTCAAAGTATCCAGAACCTTTCACAAGTGCTCCTCATGTTACTCTCGTGTCTTGGGATAAACCAAGATGTCATCGATGAAAACTATCACAGACCGATCCAACATTGGTCTGCACACGCGGTTCATGAGATCCATGAATGCGGCAGGAGCATTGGTGAGCCCGAAGGGCATCAACACAAACTCATAGTGACCATAACGCGTCCGAAAGGCAGTCTTCTGCACATCCTCCTCTCTGACCCTCATCTGATGATAGCCAGAACGCAAATCAATCTTGGAGAACCAAGATGCTCCCTGCAGCTAGTCAAAGAGGTCATCAATCTTCGGGAGTAGGTAACAGTTCTTTACCGTTACTTTATTCAACTCCCGGTAATCTATACACATCCGATGCGACCCGTCCTTCTTCTTCACAAACAGAATCGGGGCTCCCCAGGGTGAACTGCTCGGTCTAATGAATCCCTTGTCTAACAGCTCCTGCAGCTGTGTAGACAACTCCTGCATCTCAGGAGGAGCCAACCGCTACGGTGCCTTGGCTATCGGAGCCGCACCAGGGACTAGGTCGATCCTGAACTCCACTTGCCTCTCCGGAGGTATCCCAGGCAGCTCCTCTGAGAATACATCCGCGAACTCTCGTACTACTGGTACATTGCCCATCGTCACCTTACCCGTCTCCCGGGTATCCATAATATAGGCGACATATCCTGCACAACCCTGCTGAAGGTAGCGCCTAGCCCTCGCTGATGAACATAAAGCTGGCCCTCGCTGTGGCCTCTCGCCCTGAATCACCAGCTCTCCCCCACTTGGGGTCCTGATCCGCACCAACTGCTGTGTACAGTCGATCACCTCCCCATTGGGGCTTAGCCAATCCATACCTAGAATAACCTTGTTCCCCCGCAAAGGTATGGGAACCAAGTCTCCCAGGTAACGCTCCTTGAACAATCTCAAAACACAGTCCTTGAAGACCTCTGATGCTCACACTGAATGGTCGTCCGCGATCTCGACCTCTAGAGGGAAATCCAACATGCCCCAGGACTCAGAAAACCTCTTGCTAAGCGCAAGAGAGACAAATGATCGGGTAGCACCCGAATCAAAACAACACCTGAACTGGGATACCGTTTACATGGAACGATCCTAAACAGAGCATACATATAACGTATCAAAATCACAGTGACATAAAATAAGAACATAAGGCAGAAATCATACCCGTCACCACATCGAGTGCGGCGCATGCCTCCTCGGCTGTCAACTGAAATGCTCGGCTTCGCACCACTGGAGCCTCTACCTTGACCCTCCGGCCATCCGCACCTCGTGTTGTTGCTGGAGTCGGCACCACCACTGGCGCTGCTGCTGACACTGCTGACAATCTAGGGCAGTTGGCCTCTTTATGGCCCCTCTGATTGCAATGAAAGCAAATCAAGTCTGATGTCTGAACCGTGGGGGGGGGGGGGCAGTGAAATCCCTGCCAAAGTGCCCCGTCTTGGTGCACTTGTAGCAGCCTGACGATCCCGCTCTACAAGCTCCCTCATGCGGCCTACCGCATTTCCTGCAGCGGCTCTGGCCCGGATGGCCCTTCGACCTAACGTCGGATACCTTGGGTTTCTTCCCCGAAACCCCTGTAACCTGCTCAGTCTCTGCCTTCCTCTTCTTAAGGTGCTCCAAATCAATCTCCCTCTCCCACGCCCTGGCAATCATGGACTCCAAGGTCGGGCAGGCTGAATAGCTGACATGCTCCCGGATATCAGCCCTCAACATATCATGGTAGCAGGTCTTCCGCATCTCCTCATCTACCGCATACTGAGGTACCAACAAGGCCCTCTCCCTGAACTTGGCGGTGATCTCCGCCACTGTCTCAGTCGTCTTTCTCATATCAAGAAACTCTCGGGCAAGCTGCTGAAGCTCCACAGCTGGTGCGAACTCAGCCCTGAATCTAGTCACAAAATCTGATCAAGTCATAGGCTCGATGGCTGGGGCTCCCAACGAGTCACCAACTGACTCCCACCAATCTCTATCTCTATCCCTCAAACATTCTGCAGCAAAGCGGACCTTCGACCCTTCCGGGCAGAAGCTCGTCAACTGCGCAGTCTCAATGTCTATGATCCATCTCCTGGCAGCAATGGGGTCCTTCACCCCGTGAAAGTCCGGCGCACCACTCCCCCTAAAGTCCTTGAAGGACAGTGCGCGCGTACCCGACTGGCTGGCCGTCGAGTCCCTCCTGAACACCTGGAGGCGGTCCTCTATCAACTCGATAATCCCCTCCTTGATCGACCCGAAAATGATAGGGGTCGACTCAAGGATACCTCTAGTGATCTCAGGCGCGATGAACTCGCATAGTCCGTCATCGACCTGCTCCGACCCTGCACCCGAGCCTGATCCTGATCCTGATCCAGATCCTGCTCCATGTTGCGTAATCTTCATACTGAAAATAAACACATAAACGTCAGGATCATACATATCCTCGAGAGGTCTCGCACACTCTCCAAGTTTCCCGCTTCTGTCTCAGCCTTCCTTGATTCGAGTACGGATCCTCTGCTTCCAGTAGTACGGGCCCATACTACCTTCCACATCTATCCGTACTTTCCTCAAGAACTGCCTTGACTTCACCAAATCCCTTTCTACTAATTCAAATTCCCAACTAAGCTCATCCTAGGCTTTCTTAGGACACTCTCCGACCTACTCTCCACCGTCAGCTGCACTAGGAGTCCCTACCACATCTCCCTAACTCACTTGCGAATACTGTTACATATCCGCTCAGTAGTTGGTTAAAGTTAGCCAGAACCCCTATAGCACAAAGCAAGCAGCATTCGTGCATCGAGTAACCACAACAAGCATAACCTGATCAGGACATCCTACTACTGACTAAACAGTCCTAACATACAGCTCATACTACAGGCATTCAAGGCATCCTTCCTAGATCCTTAGCCCTATTCTAGCATGCAGTTCTCCGAATCATACATCAGGCATACAAGGCATCCCCCTAGATCCTTAGCCCTAATCTAGCATGCAGTTCTCATAATCATAAATCATATAACATAACATAACAAGTATGGGTATCTTGGGGAAAACTTACTTGAGCTCGGCCGGTCGCACGCATCACACACCTTGTTCTTTCTCAAAATTCTTTACTTAAATTTTAGAAAACTGTTTTCCTTGTGAAAAATCTTTTAATCTATCGGTTTGAGTCCAGACACCCCCGAGGGTGTGCCGGAATCCCTCAAACCAAAGCTCTGATACCAACTTGTAACATCCCAATTTTCAAGGTCAAAAATTTCATTTTTAAATTAAGTACCTCATAAAATAGTGTACCAAAACATTGTCAAGTTATATCAACTTATAAAAACCATAACGCCATGTTTTGAAATCACAATATCAAGAGTTATGAAAATCAGAGTACAATCCCAGAAACTCCATGCGGAAATCATGTGTGTGTATGTGATGCGCTGCTACACCGCCGGCTCCTTCCCCTTGGACGAAGAGGTACCTGAAACCAAAACTGAAACTGTAAGCACAAAGCTTAGTGAGTTCCCCCATCATACCTTATACCAAAACCACATACATATTGCCGGGCAATTCTGGGGTGCCCGACCTACCCATGTCAAGCCATTCTTGGGTGCTGACCTACCCGTGTCAGGCTATTCTGGGGTGCTGACCTACCCATGTCAGGCTATTATGGGGTACCAATCTACCCTCCGGTCTATCTCAACCGAATACGGGGACTATTTCACCCCTACCGCTAGCATATAATATCATATCATAATCGTGATGTCAGACATATCTGGGGTGTCCGACGTACCCATTGGTCCTAGCGACCGAATCGGGGACTAGTCCCCTCCTACTGATACTATCTCACATAACATATCATACTAGCATATACATATATCAAGCACAAACAACCCAGATGATTATCACAAAGACAGTCATCACAACTAAACAATTACCAGTGGGCCGACCTTGGTTCCTTAGACCCACTTCTACTGGAAGGTAACTCACCTCGATGTCGTGTAGTGTCTGAAATTTCCTCGGCGTGAAAGTTGACTCCCCTCGACTCCTCAATCCCTACACGGAAACCCTTCTAAGTTATCAATTCGAACATGCAACCCAAACTAGGGTCAACTCAATTCAGTCAAGGTCAACATTGGTCAAAGTCAACATCCAATTGACTTGACTCGCCGAGTTGGTATACCAACTCGTCGAGTCCATACTCCTCTAACTCGAACCAATCCCCGTCTCTACTCGTCGAGTCTAGCATGAACTCGACGAGTTCTTCTTCAATCATACCATTTGGGGCCATCTTCATCCGACTCGCCGAGTTCGACCTTGAACTCGTCGAGTTCATCTCCTTCATAAGAATGTGTCCATTCTATGACTCGTCGAGTTGTATGAACAACTCATCGAGTCCATATTCACAGATTGGGAGATTGCCTTGGACTCGCCGAGTCTGTTCATACACTCGCCGAGTCCTATGATTTCCAGTTCTAGAACAAACCCCTAGCAGGCTGAGTGTTCCTTCTACTAAACCAAAACCGTTTCCAGAAGTCTTTTTTGGGGGGAAAAAGCATCCCGACTCGCCGAGTCACCCAAGTGACTCGCCGAGTCCCTTTTTGTCCAACATTATACAATCGATTATAATGGGTCTTAACATGTCAAAACCATAGATCTGGCCTCCTAGGGTCCAATTTATACGTAAAGCTTCAAACTTGATGCACATGCATGAGGCCTTTGGCTCAAAAAGCCATAAAAGGAGGTCTACAAGATGCATGGGGTGTTTATGGCAACAAATTTGGCACCTTTATGCCATAAAGACCCCCAATAGCCCCAGATCCGAAGTGCAACTCTAAGTACATCCACAAAATTCGATTTTTGCTTCTCTATACTCATTAAAAGGGTAAAAAAAACAAACCCAAAACAAAATCTAAGAGATAGATGGTCAAGGTTCCAACTTTTTACCTCAAATGAGCTGAGAATGGAGTAAAACTTCTGGATCTCCTTGCTTCTACTTGAACTTCCAAACTTCCTTCTCCTTCTCCAACCTCAAACACACAAAAGGATACACAAAATGGCTTGAGAGCACTCAAACAAAGCTAGGGTTTTGAGTTAGGGTATTCTGGAAGTGAGAGGGACGATGGTGGCTGATTTGGGGCGAGTTAAGTTGTTTAAATAGGGTGCAAACCCTAAATATTAGGGTTTTGTCCAGACAGCTCCTACTCGTCGAGTCGGTCTTCCGACTCGTCGAGTAGGTCACTTAAACCCCCAATCAACAGTCGAGTCTACTCGACGAGTTGGGCCTCCAACTCGCCGAGTCCCAGAGTAAATTGCAATATTTCTTGAATTTAAATACGCACCAGGAATCGGGTGCTACACGCAAGCATGACCCTTGTAAAACTTTCATGAATTCTGCACAAAGAAAGAAAAGACAAAGTACAAAATAACAAAAAATCTTTTTGGTATTTTATGTTTTTGAAAAGAAAGAAAATATTTTTGTGTTTTTAAGTTTTTTGAAAATTAAATCAAATAAGAAAAGAAAATCTTTTTGGAATTTTTGATTTTTCGAAAAGAAGACAAACAAACGAAAATATTTTTGATTTTTCCAATTTTTCGAAAAAAAAATAAACGAAAACGTAAGAATGTACTAAACTAACGAAACTTTTCTTCCCCAAAAGTCGAAAACGAAGCGTGTCGAAGTGCTGAACGTGAACAATAACCTCTGAATGGTTAATACTATCAGCCTCTGAATGAATCATTATTGCCTCTGAATCGACACATTTGAATAACACTTCTTGTTCATTCTTTCGAAATCAGTACTGGAACAGAACTCGCTTCTATCATTCCCAATCCTGTCAAAATTCGAACAAATGATTTTTTGTCCAATGATTTTGTAAAAATATCAGCAAGCTGATCAGTTGTTTTTACAAAATGATCTTCAATATTGCCATCTTCCACATGATCTTTAATAAAATGATAACGAAGTGCAATATGTTTGGTTTTCGAATGTTGTACTGGATTATGACAAATGCGTATAGCACTTTGTGAATCACAATATAATGGAATCTTTTTCATATTAATTGCATAATCACTCATTTGACTCTGGATCCAAATGATTTGCGAAGTGCAAGCGGCAGCCGCAACATACTCAGCTTCAGCAGTAGAAATTTCAACACAAGTTTGCTTTTTCGATTGCCAACTTACAAGCTTCCTATATAACAATTGACATCCTCCACTTGTACTTTTCCGATCAAGAGTACATCCTCCCAGATCTGCATCTGAAAAAGCTTGAATGAAAAATCCTGATTTCGAAGGATACCACAATCCTAACGAAGTTGTCCCCTTGAGATAACGAAAAATATTTTTCACTGCAGTCAGGTGTGGTTCTCTTGGATTTGCTTGATACCTAGCACAATTACATATAGAAAACATGATATCAGGTCTACTTGCAGTAAGATAAAGCAATGACCCTATCATACTCCTGTATAAAGTAAGATCAACAGCCGGTGTGTCTAACGAAGGATTTAGCCTTGTTCCAACCGCCATTGGTACTCTTAACTTCGTGCTATTCTTCATTCCAATTTTTTCGAGCAAATTCCTGGTATATTTTTCTTGATTGATGAAAATTCCTTCTCTGCTTTGATGAATGTTTAAACCAAGAAAATTATTGATTTTACCCATCATGCTCATTTCGAATTGGCTTTTCATCAAACATTCGAATTCACTAGACAAAGCAGGGTCAGTAGAGCCAAAAATAATATCATCGACATAAATTTGAACAAGCATTAGATGATTCCCAACTTTCTTTCGAAATAATGTGGGGTCAACTGATCCTTGTTTAAATTTCGATTGTTTTAAGAAACTGGTAAGAGTTGCATACCATGCTCTTGGTGCTTGTTTTAACCCATATACTGCTTTATCTAAAATATACACATGATCAGGATATTCTTCATTTACGAAACATGGAGGTTGTTTAACGTAAACTGTTTCTTCGAGTTCACCATTGAGAAAAGCACACTTCACATCCATTTGATAAACATCAAAATCTTTGTGAGCTGCATAAGCCAAAAATATTCGAACAGCCTCGAGTCTTGCGACAGGGGAAAAGGTTTCTTCATAATCGATACCTTCTTGTTGTGAATATCATTTAACGACTAATCGTGCTTTATTTCGAACAATATTTCCATCCTTGTCGGTTTTGTTTTTGAAAATACATTTTAACCCGACAATCGAAACATTTTCAGGTTTAGGAATTAACCTCCAAACCTTGTTTCTATCGAACTCAGCAAGTTCAGATTACATTGCAACAACCCAATCTGAGGGTTCCATTGCAACCTTAACTGTCTTTGGTTCAATTTTCGAGATGAAAACATTAAACATGCAAAATTCTTGAAGAGCATTCAATACCTCATTCTTTGCACGAATTTGAGCTCTAGTCAAAACTCCATCTTGTGGATTTCCAATGACTTGTTCTTTCGGATGATTTCTTGTCCACTTTTCTAATGGTGGATATGCTGGATCAAAGTCCAATGGTGCATCTTCGTACATTTCTTCATTTTCGGATCCTGCGACAAAATTATTATCATTTAGTTCATGAAATTCATCATTTTCATCAAGATTTATGGTTTCAGTATTCTCATGCTCCCCCTCGACATAATTGTCATTTTGATGCTCCCCCTCGACAACATCATTCAAACTGCTCTTCTCCCCCTCGAAAGGATGCTACCTCTCAACAGTTGAAGGAATATTCAAGTGCTCCTCCTCCACTTGAGCATCTAGCATACTTTCGCCATCAGCAGTTGTATCTGTGGTGATTGTCGAATCATCAGTATGTTTCGAAGATTCAGGAGTGTGATTATCAGTAGCATGGACTTCAGCATCTACAGCCCTATCTGGAACACCAAAAATTAAATCATAATCAAAATCAGATGAATTATAACTCTCAAATTCCTCATTTGATTCATTAAGAATTGGTTTTTGTTTAAAATGTTTTTCAACTTGTTTCTCATAGTAATCATCAAAAGTGAGGTTAAACGTTTCTTCAACTTTTCTTGTTTATTTATTCAACACTCTGTATGTAACCTAATTATTTGAATATCCCAAAAATATTCCTTCATCAGCATTAGCTTGAAATTTCGAAAGATTATCTTTGAGATTCATGATAAAACACCTACAAACAAACACACGAAAGAATTTCACATTAGGTTTTCGGTTATTTATGATTTCATATGGAGTGATATTGAAACGACGATGAATAAAAGATCTATTCTAAGTAAAACATGTTGTCGAAACTGCTTCTGCCCATAGATATTGAGGAAGATTCGCATATGTCAACATTGTTCTTGCTGCTTCGCAAAGAGACCTATTCCTCCTTTCAACCACACCATTTTGTTGTGGTGTATATGGCGATGAGAAATTATGCGAAATTCCTTTCTCAGTTAAGAAAGAATCGAGCATGTTATTTTTAAACTCTGAACCAGTATCACTTTTGATTTTATGAACTTTCCTTTTCAGACTTGTCTCAATTTTCTTGATAAATTCAATCATTGTTTGAGCGACTTCAGATTTTAACCTGGGAAAATACACCCAAGTAAATCGTGAAAAATCATCAACAATAACCAAAATGTACCGTTTTTGTTGAGAGTTTCAACAGTTGATGGTCCACAAAGGTCAATATGAAGAAGTTCCAGCGGTTCAACAATTTTCGAATCTATGACAATTGGATGTCCTTTACGATGATGTTTTCCTTGTTCGCAAGCTGCACATAAAGTTGTTGGGTTTTGAGCATTCTAACACTTCCTAAGTGTACATGCAACCCTATTAAACCTTGGATCTATGTTTGTCTAAGATACATGCAAAATATTATTTTCCAAAGGTTTATAACCTATCTAGCATGGCATGGGGTACTTTTAAACATAAAAGAACTAGATGAATTACATACCTCTTGTTGATTGCTGATTCCTTGGAGTTTGAGAGCCAAGCACCAATAATGTGAATGCCTCAAATGGAAATCACAAATCACCACAAACTTGGAAAATGTATGAGAGAGTATACTAACACTTAGAAATTGGCCACCACTATTACACACACACTATGGTGGTTTTTCATGCAACATAAGCTTGTTTATATAGTGTGCATGGTTAGGGTGAAACCCTAATAACCCATGTCTTTTCCTCTTCCAAGGATCCATGGGTTAAAAGCTCCATGGATCATCCATGGACTTCCATATAAGCTTAGCCCATTAACAAATGAGCATTAGCCCACACCATATAAATACAATAGCCCATGATTTAATTAGTCTTCCTTTTAATCACTAAATCAATTCATAATTAATTCAAGATTAAAACTAATTAAATAACATGACTTTATATTAATATATTATAACTTATAATATATTAATAAATCGTAAGTATACAATTCTCATAAAATTATCCATAAACAGTTTGGGTGAAGTGCAACCCAAATGGACCATGCCGGGTCGGGTCAAGTATATACCAAATAAGTTATGGACTTAGACACCTTATCCAACAGTCTCCCACTTGGATAAGTCTAATAACTGTATTTACGTATGTTACTTCAGGAACCAACCAGCAATCGTAGCTCTCGAAAACTCTGTTGAACTATGAAGCGCCATTTTAGATAAGTGATCATATAATCCTCTGTTCTCATGATATCAGCCGGACAAATACATGGAACAACGTCGTACTTATTGTCCAGCAGTTTGTTTCCCGATTTCCGATTTGTTTGACAAAGAACTAAATTGAACACATCAATTAGGTTCTGACCGGGCCCGGTACATAGGTCAAAACAAAATCATCGAGGGGCCCAGATATCGCTTCTAATCCTCCAAGGACTAGAAGGAACAGATAAACTTCGACTCATATACTTGTTTCTACTACTTGTTGAATTATACACAAAGGCACGTTTTATAACATCAAGTTACTGATGCGTTTACGTGCAATCAATGCACAACCAACTCATAGGTAACAACTCATATCTCTAGGTTTGAAGACTTATATGATATTACCGTCTCACGATCACTCGAGATAAATTCCATGAAGTGATGCAAGTGAGCGTGGGTTGAATCCAATACTCATAACTTATGAGCACTCATGAGTGTTGTAGCCATGTTCAACATCTTAGACCTCTACAACCAACTCATGACAGTCTTGATTCATATCTACTTCCAACCTATGACCGACTGTGGATGGTTTGAATAACTTAATCATTCGGAAAGAATAACCTAGTTATTATGGAAGTCAAAACATGCAAAGTGAAACACAATAATAATCGAATCTAATATGGTCTCAGAACCCTTTTGAATATAAATAAAACCACCTTTTATTTGTCACCATATTGATTACACATTATTCATTGTATAATGTTTCAAATAATCAACTTAATACTTGAATAAAAACAACAGTTGTCCCATGCTCCTAGCATGTACACTTTGTTTTTCTAAACAATAGTTATGCCATACTCCAAGTATGCACACTATGTTTGTCTATGATCTTTACTTTGTGAAATAGATCAATTGAACATGATTCCAATGATGCTCATTTCACAATCCCAAATCTTTATTGTAAATGTAAGAATTCCCAATTCCTACCATTTACCAAAAATCTGTTAGATTTTAAACTTATATGCACTGATCCTTTCGTAATGATTATGCACAAGGTCACCAAAACCTTCTCATCAGTCATTACAGAGGATTCCAAAGGAGATCAATTCCATGGAAACGAAGTCTCATATTCAAAGTACATTGCTTTGAACATCCTTCTTGCACTAAGGTTTTGTAATCTTACATAGATTGAACAAATTCAACCTATGGAGACATTTCCATAGTCCCATTTCGACTATCACTTCCGAACAAGAGTTACCTCTTTTCAGAATATGTCAATATGGTCCTTTCCAACAAATTACATCATACTTCCAACTATCCCTGAGCAACCAATCTTTGGTGAACCTTAGATTGTCCTCGACAATTGCTTAATCACTTTAGTCATATCCAATTCTAGACTTTTCCCTTCTTAATGCCCTAAGCATTTGGAAAATTTAGAAAGGATGAATATTATAGCACATGTGACCGATCCTATACCCGAAGCATATGGGACACGATTCACGATGTCTCACATAAAGACCTGATACTGGATCAGTCTTTTGCTACAATATTTTATTTTTCCATGTTTTCAAAAATCGACTATGAAGAGGGATGCTGTAATCATAATCGAATTTGAGAACGCAATATATATAGAATTTCCTTATTCCAACATAAAATTCATATATATATATATATATATATATATATATATATATATATATATATATATATATATATATATATATATCCTTGACTAAAGATGATTAGAACTCAATCTAAGCTTTTAGAATTGAAATGAAGTATAATTTCCTCTCCCTTAATTATAGCAAAACAACTTTTTCAACCCCTACAACTTTACGAATTGAAACTTTTGTTTTTCTATAATTAACATTGCTAACTTGCAACACTAAACATAATAATCATGCTCCCACTAACATGATGATTATCAGCATAACACTTATGCTCCCACTAGCTCTGACATATTTCCAGAAATCAGCTGGAATTCTGAAATTTAGATTCGTACACCCTTTCTTAGATAGCTCACATGTGTGTCTAAACAATTTCCAGAACTATGAAAAGGGATGCCGTAATCATAGTCTTAATTGTTTAGACCTTTGCTATTTCTCACAAGTCCATGTTAGTGTGTCGGTTAACCACACACGCTCCACTAACGACTTTGAGAATGCAAACATCACAATTGCTATCTACTTAAAAACTTCTTAGTGAAAGCATTTCCTCACCATTATTTTCATGAATCGGAGAGAAACCTTATGACACTTGGATTTTATGGTGTATGAGTTCCTATCCATGTGAATTTGTCAAAACCATAATCACAAGACTAGGTTAGTAACAAATTCATCCTTACATGGATTGAACTTGTTCAATATTAATTTCTTGTCATCTGGTAGCACAAGGCCCACCAATGCTTCCAAGCTGTTATGCCCACAGTTTAGAACTAACAGAACTCATATGCATAGTCAACTTCATAGGAACAGACATAGAAACAAGAATTATGTCAACTTAATAGGTTTCAAACCTTAAGTCGTGTGCTAGTGATAAAACTCAGGTTTTAAATCTTGAAATCCTTTCAGGATCTTTAAGACTCCCACTGTCCTCTTGACATATAAGTTTCCCTAGTCAAGAACCATTCCTTGACAAAACAAATATTCAAGGGATAGTGCAGATTCTTATTAAGATAAACACTTCACACAATCGGTCTTAGTTGGTCTTTGTCTTATCCAAGACATCACAACTTACCAATTTCAAATGTACAGGAGTAGAAAACATTTTACACTACATTTGATAAGTGTTTTAAACCTTACTTTATGTCACTCAATGTTACAATCTTGGAGTATGACTCTAAGAGTTGTTTTGGAACGAAGTATGATCCATCTTCTTGATTTTAACCATTCCAACAATTCATGACCCCTCATCTTAGTCATAACAATGCACTAAGATGTCCTTAGAGTATGGTTTCATAATCATTAAGATGATCATAAAACATGATACTAAAGTACTCTCCCATCTTTTCAGATTTGAGAAACTTTTATCTTTCTGCCAAATTTGATTCTTCTTATCCGTTCTGCCATACATTGAAACTTTTCCAATGTTACAGAATTATACTTAACCTTATAAGTATAACCATATTTACTAATCTTTAGTAAATCATGACGAATTGATCTTTGTGGTGGACCTTGACCAGTACACACCCAGTGTACCTAATTCCTTAGTCCTTCAATTGACTCACATATGCATGTGATCAATGAATTAGTCTCAATTTTACAAAGATGAAAATTCTCATTCATCATACAATACAACTTGTATGATTCCAAGTTTCTGTCTAACTGAAGCTTGGGTGATGAGAACCTTTCCTCATTTGGTAAATTCAGACACTACCACATATGAGAGAATCAAACTCATATTTCCAATATTGCTAGAAACATACAAACATCAATTTTCCATAAATGCCATTATAAGGGGATATAATATAAAATAAACAAAACAAAACTTTTATTTCTTTATTAAAATGCGGAAAAATATTCCTTACAATGCATCTTCAAATGAAAACTATGATATTACATATTTCCTAGCAATCTATCATAACTTTTAAGTAGTAGCTCAAAAATCCGATCCTCGAACCATGCGATAGAAATCCATCTTCGTGATCAGATTCAGCACACTCTTATTTTAACCTTCCTTTTGCTCGATCCTGCTAAACATCAAGATGCAACCTATTCACATCATGTAATAAGAATCAACAATTAGGAATTTTAACAAAGTTAGATAGTGGACTTACCTGAAGCCGAGTCAAACATTTTGTCTCTACTTGCTTTCAAACATTTCAGGTATTCAGGGCAGCTTCGCTTCCAATGTCCCTTCTCATGACAATAAAAACATATAGAATCTTTGGGAATGGTACATGAGGCAATCACAGACTTAGCCTTTCCATTTACCTTTTGGTCAACCGGGTCGACCAAGGCCGATCCCCTTCCATTGGGACGAGAAAGCTTTTCTGGACTTCCAATGTTACCATTGTCCATGTCCATGGAAGTTTGAGAAATAGATTTTCCATCAATATTTGCTCGACCATTGCGCCAAATCATTCCTGATTCAGTAGCAACAAGCAAATAAGAAAGATCTATTAGGGTTATGTCGGGATCTGTCATATGGTAGTCTTTAATAAACTCACTATATGACTCAGGAAGTGACTGAAGAACCCAGTCAACAGCGAACTTCCTTGAAATAACAACACCCAACATTCTCAACCTGTCTATGTGTGACTTCATTCCTAAGACATGAGTGCACACAGGTCTTCCATCTTTATGTTTCATTTCTAGTAGAGCTTGAGTGACCTTGAACCTTTCAAGTCTTCGGGCTTGTGGGTCAGGGAGAATAAATGGAGGAGGTGGAGGGAGTGAAGCATGATGTTGAGGGACATCATCTTCAAGAGGAAAGCTTGTTTCAAGCGATTTGGGAAGATCATAGTTGTCTGAACCAGACATCTACAATGGGAGAAAATCAAGTTAGTTGATTCAAGTCCTTAATATAACACCCAATATGAAATATTAAGGCTAGGACCCAACACAATATTTTATAACTTGGAAGAGGGATGCCGTAATCCAAGCTATAAAATATTTGAAGGTAGGTGAATGACGATTCACCAATTTCCACCATGAAAAACGAAATAAATAATTTATTAGGTTTTAATTGGATTTGAAACTCCTAGATCTTTTGAGATTCATTGAACTCTTCAATGGCATGTTTCAATCTCGATTGTGCTCTTTAGGTTTTGTGACTGGGATGCCGAGGATCACAAAACAAGGTGTGAATAACCATGCAAACTCACTTGGTACCCTTAATATTATCACCTAATCGATGTGCCGGTTAACCACACACGCTCCACCGATCTATGATAAACATTAAGTCACCCTTCGTGATCCTTACTAGTCCAAGTTAGTGTGCCGGTTAACCACACACGCTCCACCAACGACTTGGTAAGGTACAAAGTGTGAATTTCATTGGTTAGCACCATATTCACATTTTCCTAAAGTAACTAAGATTGGGAATTTATAAAAGGTTTAGTTACTTTATAATATTCATTATACTTTTAATGAAAATTTAAAGTCATTGTCCTACCCGTTCGGCTAACGACCCTCCACCGATCAAGGAAGCGGTGGGTGAGAATGGACACCCATTAAGTTGCCATTTTATAGGCAACAACCTTATACCCCCCTTATAGACCGGCTTCGTGAATGAGGCCTACTAACGGTAAAACGACTTGATCTTATACATATATATAATAATTAACCATTAATGTTATAAATAGTATAAGGGTTGAATTTTAACTTTTAAAACTCTAAGGGTTTGGAATTAAAGTTTATTAAAGTGTGTGAAACTTTACAAATTCCAAAACTTGAGGGTAAGTTTTGTAACTCTCCAAAACTTTTCATTTCATAACTTATGAATTAAAGGTTCATAAAAATGAAGACTCTTCATTTTATGTAACTTATGTGTTTTAAGTGTGTGTTTAAAAGAAGTGACCTTTGGGTATCCATAACTTGAGGACAAATTATGGACTCCATTAAAACACATAAATGATCAAGAATTAATCCTAAACAATTCAGCAAATAATTCCTATCATCTTCTAAATTCATAAGAACATGAACATGATCATCAAAGTTTCAAGAATTATATGAACACATACAAAGCATGAAATTTTGATATAAGCTATTGTAAATGGATTAGAACTACCATTACACCAACTAAAACAAGTTTTAAAACACCAAAACAGTTTAGGGTAATGTTTCTAGTCCATTTCCAGCAGCAAAAGTCGAAAATCTGCATTCTGAGGCTCCTACTCGCCGAGTGCACGAACCTACTCGCCGAGTAGGATGAGTTTACTCATGAACTCGGCGAGTCCCCCCATGGACTCGGCGAGTTCATCAGTCAGACAGCAAAAATCGACTTTTTATCACTATTTTGCATCAAGTATCAAACAAACAAGCCTAGGCTCTGATACCACTGTTGGGTTTTGAGCATTCTAACACTTCCTAAGTGTACATGCAACCCTATTAAACCTTGGATCTATGTTTGTCTAAGATACATGCAAAATATTATTTTCCAAAGGTTTATAACCTATCTAGCATGGCATGGGGTACTTTTAAACATAAAAGAACTAGATGAATTACATACCTCTTGTTGATTGCTGATTCCTTGGAGTTTGAGAGCCAAGCACCAATAATGTGAATGCCTCAAATGGAAATCACAAATCACCACAAACTTGGAAAATGTATGAGAGAGTATACTAACACTTAGAAATTGGCCACCACTATTACACACACACTATGGTGGTTTTTCATGCAACATAAGCTTGTTTATATAGTGTGCATGGTTAGGGTGAAACCCTAATAACCCATGTCTTTTCCTCTTCCAAGGATCCATGGGTTAAAAGCTCCATGGATCATCCATGGACTTCCATATAAGCTTAGCCCATTAACAAATGAGCATTAGCCCACACCATATAAATACAATAGCCCATGATTTAATTAGTCTTCCTTTTAATCACTAAATCAATTCATAATTAATTCAAGATTAAAACTAATTAAATAACATGACTTTATATTAATATATTATAACTTATAATATATTAATAAATCGTAAGTATACAATTCTCATAAAATTATCCATAAACAGTTTGGGTGAAGTGCAACCCAAATGGACCATACCGGGTCGGGTCAAGTATATACCAAATAAGTTATGGACTTAGACACCTTATCCAACAAAAGTATCATTGTCAAACTTGAGAACAGGTAAACCTCGAACAAGATCGTCGACTACCAACTTATTTAGATTTCGAAAGTTTAAATGAGATAAACGTCGATGCCACAACCAGCTAACATCAGATGAAGCTTTCGAAAGTAAACAAACTGAGGGTTTCCCAACAATAGGTTTGATGTCAAGAGTGAACATATCGCCATATCTTTTTGATTTCAGCAATACTTCATGTGTCTCAACATTCGAAATGATACTTCCTTCTTCGTTAAACACAACTTGATTGCCAGTGCCCACAACTAGTTATGAAACACTTATCAAATTATGTTGAAGACCTTCGACATACGCAACACGATTTACAGTAAACTGTCCATTCGTTACTTTCCCGTATCCTTTTACTTGACATTTGTGATTGTTCCCGAACTTCACAACACCAGCATTGTCCAAACTTCTAAAATCTCTCAAATTCTCCTTTCTTCCAGTCATGTGACGTGAGCAACCACTATCAATGTACCATTTCTCATCATATTGCTTGTCACACAGTACCTACATTCATTAAAAGAATTTAGGTACCCAAGGCTGTTTGGGTCCTTGGTCATTAGTTTGAAAAAGCAAATGAAATTTAGAACCTAAAGCCCAATTTCAAACTTTGGTTTTGAAAGTATCAATTATGTCAACATCATCAGTTAAAGGTACCGAAACATAATTTTTCGATAGTTTTGGACTTTCACTGAGTTTCTTCTCATGCTTCTCAGTGTGTCTTTCCTTTGAGATTGGTTGCCATTTTTGAACTGGAGTATTTGACTATTTCGAAGATGAACTTCCAGATGAAGTATCATTCAAATACTGTTCATAGGCCTTCTTGATTTGATGTTGAGAAAACTTTCCCGATTGATACTTTTTCCCTTTGTCTTCAAGCCAATGGTTGATTGTTTCCACCCCAGACGAACCTTTTGTGTACGAAACTTTAGTGGCTTTGTGGGCGGATGGATTCGGAAAATTTGGTTTTTGTGGAGTAAACTTTGCAGATGTTGTGGATTTATTATTCACAAATGTTTGATTGTCTGCAAACTTTCGAACATTTTCAAATTTTCGACCATTCTCAAATTTTCGAACATTGTCAAACTTTCGAACATTCTCAAATTTGTGAACATTGTCAAATTTTCGAACATTCTCAAATTTTCGAACATTGTCAAATTTTCGAACATTCTCAAATTTTCTAACATTGTCAAATTGACGAACATTAGCAAAAGTTCGATTTGTTCTATTTGAAGAAAATTGGTTTTGATTGTTTGTTGGTTTTGGAAAAGATGAATTTGAAGTTGAAAACTTTTGTTGGCTTTGTGAATGAAAATTCTTTTGTTGCATATTTGGTTGAAAAGTCTTTGAAGATGATGATTTTGAAAACTTCGTTGAAGAATTTTGAGTATCAGACGAAATTGGTTTAGCGGGATTTTCCTTTTTATCCGAACGAGTTGAAAATTTCGTTTTTACTGATTTAGACAACTCATTCTCAGACATTTTCTTGGTTAGTGTGTTTGATTGTTTTTCATTGGACACTACTTGCCAAAAAATTCTCTTTCGTGTCTGTCTTTTCGAAATTCCTTTTTCATTTGAAAATTTTTCAACAAGATCCTTAAATTCTTGTGAATTAAGTTTTACATTCTCATTTGTTTCACTAGATTCCTATTTCAAAATCTCTTTTGTATTTTCTTGTTTGTCAACCCATTTTCTTTGTGGTTTTTGTCTTTGAAAAACATACAAATTCTTTGTTAGATTGTTTTCGACAGTGCTTTGGTTTGAAAAGAATCTTTCGTCTGATGTTTTCTTATTATCGTCTTCAACCATTTTGTTGAATTCAGGTTTGATGTTTTCAACATTTCCAGTAGTGACAAACACTTGATTCGGAAATACAACATCATCTGAACACTTAAAATTTGGATACACAACAATATTTGTTTCCAAATAATGAGCACCTTTGTCAGATACAATTTTGTCGAAATTTTCAGTGTCTCCAAACACTTGATCAACAACAACTCGTGGAATGGATGTTTCATTCGAAATATTCTTTTCTGGCTCATAATTGTTCGAAACTTTTTCTTCATTCTCATCATCAGTACTATCTGTTTGACTGTCTCTTACACTCACATGATCAAAGTCACAAACTTTCGAAGTAGAGGGTCTATCAGTGTGATCCTTAACCATCGAAACATTACAAATTTCTTTACCTTTTGACTTAGATGTGACATTAATGACAGATAACTGAGAACAATCGATACTTTCCTCCTCCTCAATTTCACTGATTTCGCTAAAACTATCAGAATTGTCATCGACATCAGCAAAATTAAATTGAGAGTCAAGTTTCGAATTCTCAGTTCTTTTCAAAATGTTGATTTGTTCACTTTTTGTCAAAGTATCATTCACTATCTCAACAAGTTCATCTAGATTCAAATATTCCTCTATTTTAACAATACCATAAGCAAATCGATTATCATGCACTTTATCGAATTCTGCTATGGTTTTCTCACAATCATAGGACAAACTATTAACTTTCTCTTTTTCGAAAACAAGAAAAGGCAACAATTTCCTATGTTGTTCTTTGCTAATGTCAGACGAATGATGCAATGAAGTCAATTTAGCATATAGTCTCTTTGCCGAATTACAGTAGATGTTTCTCTGAGCAAGTAACATTCTAAAATCCTTATCTAGACATTCCCTATCATTATTCACATTATTCAATTGCAATTCCAAATACTCCACTCTGCTTCGTTTCGAATCTAACAATTTCTGGGTCTCTAGCAACTGAATGTTCAGTTTCTTAGCTTCATTACTAGCAGACACCACAATTGTATCAAACTAAGCAACAGTAGCATCAAAAGCAATTATTTCAGAATCATAAGCTTGTAAAGGAATGTTAAAAGACTGAAGAATAGCACGTACCTTGGTTGCCATCGGTGATTTGTCTCCTGATTTGGTCATGAAACAACGACCAGTCACCATTTCATCCTCTTCTTCTTCAAATTGTGCGAACATTGCCCCATAAGTCAGATTACGCATTTCTTCATCATCAGATTCTGAAGACCAGATCTGATACGTACCATCCTCCTCACCTTCGCCTTGAGCAACCAAAGACAACCCCTTCGTTTTTGCACGAACTTCTTCCAATCTTTCAACATAATAGGCTTCGTCCTTGACCCTGTTCTTTTTCTCTTCTTTCTTACGAAGCATGCAATCATTAACCAAATGATTTGCTCCGTTACAGTAATGACAGTCAATGCCCGAGTCTCCCTTAAGTTTCTTCTTATTTTTGGTTTCAGTTGCCTTCACATCATTCTTCTCGAATTTCTTCTTCTCCTCACCCACAGACTTATTCACGAAACTCCCTTTCACATCACTCTGCTTCACCTTAGGATTGAAAGGTTTCTTGAAAAACTTTTTAACTCGATTGTTCGAGTAAAAAGCAACCGCTTCATCATCAGAATTCATTAGAAAGCCTTCTTCATCAGAACCATCTTTCTCAACAGCTTCTTTCTCAGACACTTTTGAAACAAGAGCTAAAGGACCTCCCAAACTCAGTTTCGACTCTTCAGCCATCTCATTCACTTCACTTTCGTGAGTTTTCAACTGATTATACACATCATTCAGAGATGAAGTATCGAAGCTTTGTTGATTCTTCACCATCATGCTGACACTTCTCCACTCCTTACGAAGTCCCATCACAAAAGTGAGATTGAACTGCATTGATGACCTTATGATTCCATAACGATTGCATCTATAGATTAGTTCATTAAGATGATCATAGTAAACTTCAATCGTTTCACTCTCTTTTTGTCTGAACTCTTTCAGCTCCACAAAACATTGTTTAACAGAGTTTATCTTCGTTTTCTCGCTTCCCTGATACTTTTTGTTATGAGTATTCCAAATATCCTTTGCAGTTTTACAACCACGGATGTAATTGTAAACAACAGGTGGCAAGGCACCTCGCAATTCTCTCAAACAACGCTTTTTGTTGTTCTTCAGCCTGGTGGATTGATCAGTAACTGCAGGTGCTGATCCAGATGATCCAATATGTTGTACATTTGGTGGAGGTTAAGCGATTCCTGTAATGCAGCTCCAGAGTTCCTCGTCCAATCCGTTCAAGTAATCCTCCATTCGATCAACCCACTGATCATAGTACTATGGAATCAACATAAGAATCTTCGTAGAAGATCCTAACAGATGAGAAAATGAAGTCATCGTGTTCATGTTGAAATTCGCCATTGACGTACGGATGAGATTTTTCAGAAAAACGTGAAAAAACTTGAAATTGAATGACTGAATTGATCAGAAACTCAAAAACGATTACTCGATCACACAATTCAAAAACAGAATCAAATCAAAACTATAGATCAGAGATGATTTTCAGAATCAAACAGTGCGGAAACTTTTGAGACAAACTCGCGACTCAAAAACTAGAGATTCAATTGAAAATCAGATCTTTGCAGTATTGATTCCTGATCCGATACTAATTGTTGAAGTGATTAATCGAGAATAAGAATGAAATCAGAGTAAAGATGAACACGAGAAGTACATAAAGTCTGGTTCAGCTCATATTACTTCCAATGAACAAGAGTACAAAACGATAATAGAAATGGGAAAACTCTACTATCAACTCTATGTTCAGCTCCTATTTATAGGAGGCTGAAAGTACAAAAAATACTAAGGCTAGACTTTAAGCTTCGATAACAAAATGCCTTAGCAAATACATAAGGAAACATACGAAACAAACAATTACACAGACTTCGACATATTACAATATATTTCGACTCTACAGATCTTGTACACACAGATGTGTGTGGACCCTTCAGAACCGCCACAAGGGATGCTAACCGCTTCTATATGACTTTTACTGATGATTACAGTAGATATGGTTATGTCTACTTAATCAAGCATAAGTCAGAAACCTTTGAAAAGTTCAAAGAGTTTAAACAGGAAGTGGAGAATCAGTTGGGCAGGAACATTAAGATGCTTCGATCCGATCGAGGTGGTGAGTATCTTTGTACAGAGTTCCTTGACTATCTTAAGGAATGTGGGATTGTATCACAATTGACACCTCCCAGAACACCACAGTTGAATGGTGTGGCTGAGAGGCGTAATCGAACCTTGTTGGACATGGTTCGTTCCATGATGAGTCGAGCTTCACTACCAATCTTATTATGGGGTTATGCCTTAGAGACTGCCACCCATATCCTTAATCTAGTCCCTACCAAAAAGGTTGCCAAAACACCTCACGAGATGTGAATTGGGAAAGTTCCCAATTTGGACCACATCAAGATTTGGTATTATGAGGCTTTCGTGAGGCGCGAGACTCACGATAAGCTCGAACCTCGGAGTGAGCGGTGTATTTTCATCGGCTACCCATAAAAATCCTTTGGTTACCTCTTCTATAGACCCAATGATAATGTGGTCTTTGTGGCAAGGAGAGGAGTCTTTCGCAAGAGAGAGTTCATAAGCGAAGGAAACAGTGGGAGGCAAATTGACCTTGAAGAACTTCAAGAGTCAAGCGGTGAAGGAACCTCAAACACTAGCAATCAACTTGAGGGAGGAAACTCCTATTGATTCAACTGACGAGTCTGTACCTCTGAGGCGTTCCACGGGAGTTAGGAATGCACCTGAGCATTACTATGGTTTCCATATAACTGCGGAAGGTGATATACTCATCAGTGATAGTACACTGGTAAGTTTGGATGAACCTAATAGCTACACGGAAGCCATGGCAGGCCCCGAGTCTGCTAAATGGAAAGAGGCTATGGACAACGAGATACAATCCATGTATGACAATCAAGTTTGGGACTTGGTTGACAATCTACCAGGTCGTAAGACAGTCGGGTGCAAATGGATCTTCAAGAAGAATATCGACATGGATGGGAATGTACACACTTATAAGGCACGACTGGTTGTAAAGGGCTTTTCTCAAACTCCAGGATTTGATTATGATGATACCTTTTCACCAGTAGCGAAGATTAAGTCTATTAGGGTTATGCTAGCCATTGTTGTATTTCATGATTACGAAATATGGCAAATGGATGTCAAAACCACTTTCCTTAATGGAAGTTTGGCTGAAGATGTTTACATGAGTCAGCCAGAGGGTTTTGTCAGTGCAGAGTACTATAATAGAGTGTGTAAACTTGAGAAATCCATCTATGGAATTAAACAAGCACCTCGTAGATGGAATCTTTGTTTCGATGAGAAAGTCAAAGAGTTTGGCTTTTTGAGGAGCGAAGATGAGTCCTGTGTATATGTCAAGGCTAGTGGGAGTATAGTTATCTTTTTGGTATTGTATGTGGATGACATACTACTCATAGGAAATGACATCCCAACTCTATAGGAGGTGAAGTCCTGGCTTGGGAAGTGTTCCGCTATGAAGGACCTTGGAGAAGCTGCCTATATCCTAGGGATAAGGATTTTGAGAGACAGGAGAAAAAGACTAACTGGACTTAGGCAAAGTACCTACTTGGATAAGGTGCGGAATAGGTTCAGCATGCAGGATTCCAAGAAATGAGAGTTACCGATCCAGAGTAACGCCAGACTGAGTAAGACTCAGAGCCCGAGTACAGAGGTTGAGATAGCTGAAATGAGTTGAGTACCGTATGCTTCCGCTGTAGGCTCGATCATGTATGCTATGACTTGTACTCGTCCTGACGTGGCCTTTGCTTTGAGCATGGTCAGCAGATATCAGGGGAACCCTGTCAAGGCTCACTGGACTGCGGTAAAGAACATTCTCAAGTACCTGCGGAGGACTAAGGACCGGGTCCTTACTCTCGGTGGGAGTGATGACTTGAGAGTAGTGGGGTATAGTGATGCTAGCTTCCAGACTGATAGGTATAATTTCCGCTCTCAGTCAGGCTGAGTCTTTACCTTAAACGGAGGAGCATTTACTTGGAAAAGTTCCAAGCAGGAGACAGTGGCTGATTCAACTTGCGAATCAGAGTATATAGAAGCAAGCGAGGCAGCAAGGGAGACGATATGGCTGAAGAACTTTATTGGAGACCTTGGAGTAGTACCAGCTATAAAGGAGCCTATGGAGATTTTCTATGATAGTGAAAGTGCAGTTGCCTTAGCTAAGGAACCAAGGGATCACGGGAGATCCAAACACATCGACAGAAAATACCATTTCATTAGGCATCGAATAGAAGAAGGACTCCTCGTGGCAAAGAAGGTATCATCCGATGAGAACCCAGCAGATCCCCTCACGAAGGGACTGGGTAGGGTTAAGCATCTTCAGCATACGAGGCGCATCGGGCTAAAGGATGATATTAGTTTTAGAAATTAGATAGCTTTTGAAATTTGTAAAGTGTAATTGACATTTGATGATAAATAAAAGTTATTGTTTATTTATAAGTAAAGTGTTGCTATCTTCTGTCAATCGTTAACTATTATTTCATTTTTGCATGTTTTGACTTCCAGAATAATTATGTTATGGTATATCATATTATTAAAACCATCCACAATCATTCATACTTTGGAAGTAGGTAATGAGGCAAGACTGTCATGAAGGGTCTGCAGTTTGTCTAGGAAAAAGGGGTTGCAGTGTTCATGAGTACTCCTGGAATAGCGATTCGAGTATTGGATTCAACCCACGCTCACTTGTATCACTTCATGGAATTTATCTCGAGTGATCGTGATACAGTAATATCATATAAGTCTTCAAACCTAGAGATATCAGTTGTTGACAATGAGTTGGTTATACATTGATTGTACGAAAACGCATTGGTAACTCGATGTTATAAAACGTGCCTTTGTGTATGATTCAACAAGTAGTAGAACAAGCATACGAGTCGAAGTTTATCTGTTGCATTTAGTCCTTGGAGGATTCAAAGCGATATTTGGGCCCCTCGATGATTTTGTTTTGACCTATGTACAGGGCCCGGTCAGAACTAAATTGATGTGTTCGACTAAGTTCTATGTCAAACAAATCGGAAATCAGGAAACAAACTGTTGGACAATAAGTATGACATTGTTCCATGTATTTGTCCGGCTGATATCTTGAGAGCAGAGGATTATATGATCACTTATCTTAAATGGCACGTCATCTTAGTTCCGCGAGACTTTGAAAGAGCTACGATTGCTGATCGGTTCCTGAAGTCATTCTTGCAATTATAGTTATCAGACTTATCCAAGTGGGAGACTGTTGGATTAGGTGTCTAAGTTCATAACTATTTCTGGTATGTACTTGACTCGGTTGGCATGGTCCATTTGGGTTGCATGGCATCATGACACTTGGATAGACAAAATGAGAAGAAGGACACTTATGATTTGTTAATATATTATAAGTTATAATATATTAATATGAAATCATATTATTTAATTAGTATTGATCAAAAATTAATTTGGAATTAATTTTGTGATCAAAATTGAGACTAATTAAATATATGGGGTTGATTGTGTAAATCATCCATTCTTATATAGTGGGCTAATGATCCATGGTTTATTGGATTGGGCTAAATCCATAGGGTGCTCCATGGAGACTAAAACCCATGGATCATGGAGGAAATGACAAGTTATGTCAATTAGGGTTTACATGGTGTAACCCTACTTATGACACACTATATATAGACCCCATGAGCTACCAAAATCGGCACTAAGTGAAGAACAAGAGGGCTAGCCGATTTTGAGTGATAGTGTACTTCTCTCAAAGTTATTCCAAGAGTTGTGGTGTTGTGTGAAACACTTGAGGCATCACATTTGGGGTGCTAGGCTCACAAAGTTCTTAAGGAATCCAAGCAACAAGAAAGGTAAGCTCTTCTACTAGCTTTTATGTTTCAAGTTCCCCATGCCATGCTAGTTAGGTTAAGAACCTTGGAAAAATCAAATTTGCATGTATCTTAGTAAAACATAGATCCAAGGTTTCTAGGGTTGCATGTACACTTTAGGAGTGTTAGAATGCTCAAAACCCTTCATTTATCTGATATCTCTTTGGTTTATTTTCAGTATGGTGGTTACGAGACGATTTGAGACGGGATCCAGATCAGGAGCCGGGACAGGTGGCTAGGATGGGCCGGGATTGACTGAGGATCAGGTTAGGGAGATTATTCGAGAGGAGGTTGTTTTGATTGTTTGAGGTCAGATACCGGAGCTATTTGGGTTTATCAAGACCGCTATGATAGAGTTATTTGATGATCGGTATGATGCACTTTCGGAGAATGTTGCTGCTGCAGCCTCCGCAGTTGTTGCTGCCGCAGGGATTGGCACTGGGAGAGCCTTCCAGTTCGGAACTTTGACAATACGAACCCCCCGATATTTGATGGAGTTCAGGATCCGATCATAGCCATGAGGTGGTTGTCTGACGTTGAGGGGTGTTTCTTCACTTGCTCTTGCCTAGCTAACCAGAGATTCAAGTATGCTCTGAACCTTCTATGGTCTGTAGCAAAGGATTGGTGGTGACTGGTTACTAGCTCGTATTCTTCTGAGCAGAGGGTTGCTGTGACTTGGGAGCAGTTCTCAGAGATGTTCCGTTGTAGACATGTCCCGCTGGTGGAGTGTGAGTGGTTGGCCCAGGAGTACTTGGATTTGAGACAGGCGACTAATTCGGTGACAGAGATCACCAAGATGTTTACGAAGATAGCCATGTTTTTTCCTAAGTTTGCTGCTTCTGAGCAAGCTCAGATGACCCGTTACTTGAGCATGCTCAAGACGGACATCCGACAGTTTGTATCCACGCAACGTTATGGTTCATTATTGGAGTTGTACGAGGCCGTCAAGCGGCGGGAGATTGAGATGGAGCTCCAGGCGAGGGAGCAGAGACAGGCCCCGACGCAGTCGCAGCCTGCGCCGAAGCGGTTCAAGGTCGTTGATGTTAGATCTAGGAGTCAGAGGGGCCACACTTGTGGGAGGTGCAACAAGGTTCATGATGGTGCTTGTCGATCTGTTGGTGTATGTCATAAATGTGGCAATGAGGGGCACTATGCGAGGGATTGTCGCCAGCCAACTCCGATTTCGAGTACCAGGATTTGCTATCATTGTGATCTGGTTTGCCATATGAAGGTCAACTGTCCATTGCTCGCTGCCAAGCTGGCGCAAGCCCCAACGCCAACTACTTTGAGGATCAGTGATGGGTGCCAAGGGAGGGTGGAGCCCCCAAGGGCTCGGGGCCGTGCTTTTCAGCTCACTGCCGAGGAGGCCAGAGCCGCTCCAGACGTCGTGACTGGTATGTTTCTATTTATTATTCGGTTGATTGTATGTTATGTTGTGATCATGTATATGTTCCTAATAGGTATGTTCTTAGTGAACTATTTGCCTGCTCTTGTGTTAATTGACTCGGGCGCGAGTCGGTCATTTGTATCTCGATCCTTCAGTAGGGAGTTTGATATGCCTATTGGGGAGTTAGAGTGTCCATTGCGGGTTTTTATCGCCAATGAACATGGGGTTTTTGCATCTGCAGTGTATCATGGTTGTGTATTGGAGATCTTTGGGGTGCCTTATCTGATTGATCTGATCCCTATCCCCATGGTGGATGTATGCGTGATAGTGGGTATGGACAGGCTGAGCAAGTTTGGTGCCATGATCGATTGCGAGGGCGAGCGAGATGGATTGGGAATCCATCAATTTTTTGGTGGATTGGAATAGTGCAGTCGAATACAAGTGGGGGAGAATTGTTTGGTCTAAGGGTTGCACAAGAGTGGAAATTCAGGTTTCATTGCACATCAGTAGTGATACATAATGGGTATGTCGATCGATCCAGGTTGAGGGTGGTGTTAGAGCCTCTCTGTTTGTTCTTGTCTGATGTAGGCTTGGGGGTTCGAAGCATAACCCAAACATTTGATTGGGTATAATCGGAAGCGGGTTCGACTCATAATGATTATGGTTGGTTTGGTAGATAGGTTGTAAGACCATGGATGGGTCCATGGTTGTATGGAAGTGTTTTAAGATTACGTGGTAGCCATAACATTCACTAGATTGATAGGCAATTATGGAAGTGTTATAAGTCTATGACGGGATCATAGCATTCACCAGTATGAGGCGGGCCATGGTTCGAGTGGTTAGTTGGACTGATGAAAGATCAGTGCATGCCCAGGTCGAGGCGGATAATATTGATTGGGGACCACTCCTTGAGTAGTATGAGGATTGATGGATCTTAGGCAATGAGGGGTCCGTTCGATGTGTAGTATGTGAGATCTGGTAGGATCGGCTTGAGAAAGGTATCAGGTTGCGTTTAGAATGGGAAGACTCTATGGTCAATAATTGGTATTCTTGTGATGTACAGGCTAGGGTAGCCTACATCTGTTAGACTCTCAATGGGGGCCCAATGGTTGTACCAGGTGTGATATTGTCAATCTCAGCGTTAACAAAACCCCAGTTTCAATATCCGGATTTATCGTCTTCAAGTAATTCACCAAGACAGGATTAGCTGGATCAACCTTTCGAAGAATTGCATCTGGAATTCGAGAAACACTTGGAAAAACTTCGGCATCATCTTCAACTGTTTTAGGAAAATGAAACAGTGAAAACTCAGCAGTGTCTTCATTCTCAGGAACTGAGATACCTTCCTTCTCATAAGCAAACTGTAGAATGATGCTCCAATATCTAGCACAATAAACTCCATCAACAACATTTGTGTTCCCAACACTTTTCACAAATTCATTCCAAAGTTGAGTTGCATAATCCACCGGTAAATCATAGTATAAACCAGCTACCATGGCATAAACCTCCAATCTTCCTTTATCTAACCCCACAGTTCTTCCAGTCAGACAACGAAGGTATATCCCAAAGAAGAAATTCCACAAACATGGTAATCCGGACTTCTTAAACTCACTGATTTTGGTGAGAGTAGGTTGATAACCCATGTCACAACCCGAAAATTTTTAGATCAAGCAAGGTCTAAAGCCTAACCAAGTATAAGAGAAACCATATTGCAACCTTATTGCATTGTATCATCTATAGCCATGAAGGCATGTTTATAAGCTAATAACTAAGTGTAGTTTGAAACCTAAGTTGGTTTAAGCTAATATATGTCAACACAAGTCAACATGGTAAGGTTAAAACCATAAAATAATATCTTATATATGAGTTTTCGGTTCTAGAAATCTTGGGACAACTTAGGACCGAAATCTATTACTTTTAGGAAGCTAGAACCGAAAATCTCTTGCTTTATGAAGGATGGGATCGAAATCACCTTTCTTAGGTGATACGATGACCGAAAACTCTTTCTTTTGGGAAGTGTCGACCGAAATCTCTTCATGTGGAAGAGTTTGGACCGAAAACACTTGCTTTTAGGAAGCCATGACCGAAAACAACCTCCCCCATGTGAAGTATGGCAGAAAACACCCCTAAGTGTCTAGATATTTTACCTGATTAAGCTCCCAATGTGATATGATTCATTAACGTAAACATCACCTCAACCTCCTAACTTTCCTTGATATTTAAGATACAAAATGGGATCATATTCACAGTTAGTAAACTCTCAAACACTCACCATTCTCTCTCAAATATCAAACATATTCCTTTCATCCTTAAAGATCAACATTTCCAGGAGTTTTTCTTCAAGCCATTTCCTTTTGGAAATCATAGTATGTTTTTATAATCTAGTGTTATGCAAACATGTTTATGATTAGTTCATTTTATTCACACATTATTATGTGTGTAAAACAATTAGGACACGATTCGCTTCCCGTATTCTAGCCCGAAGATCACCGTTTCATCTCGTTATTGAAACCGCGATCATATTCGAGGTGAGTTCATACCCCCACATTTTTCCAAGATTTTCTATGTTTTAGGGGGGGGGGGGGATACAAGTAAAACACAAGAAATGTTGTGTTTAAAAATATAAATTGTTTATTATGTTTTCACGTACTTTATATATATTTTACGCAAAAATGCTAAAAATCGTTCCTACCAAACTTATAAACTCTTACGTACAAAGTTGTTAAAAATACAAAGGTTTTACCATTTCATCAAAACATACATTTTTAAACTATACTTGGTAGAGTTTGGGGAACATTCACGTTATTTTACTCTTTTGGGTCAAAGGAATGATTATATAAAAATACGATTATTTTATACATTGTGAATACTATAAAAGGATAATACTTACGATAACAAGGAAAAGAAAACTTCAACACACTTTTTGTAAACTAGTTAATACAGGATTGTGAGCCACTCCTTCGTTGTACCAAACAAGGTACCCGTTAAAATCCTGAATTATAACCAGAGTCTCCTGGAGGGAGAGCGTGAGCTTGTGTATAGATCTATACGGGACTGACAATCTCGTGCCCTGACTGTTAGCTACACTTGGAACGGAAGTTCTGGGGTGACAAATGTCGTAAACTTTCCGACGCCTGAAGAACGTCGTGCAGGCCATTAGTCATATTAGTATGGTTATAATGAACTCTCAAAATAAGCATTAACTAAATATTTACGTAGTGATATATTTTCAAACAGTCTTAAAGGGTAATAACTCTATGAATACTTAGTATATACATCAGGGTTATATAAAATTAATATCCGATAGATAGTGGAATGTGTGATTTCCGCCTTACTTCTTGTTCCTTGTTTGGTTGTGGGCTTAGGGCAGATTCACCTATTCGACTGTCCATTCAATCTCGATTATATATAACTTTTATGTACTTAGTGGTCATACGAGGGTATTAACATCACATCTAGTTTACAGTGCAAACACGTCTTCAGCTAGTTTTACTTATGAATAAAACTACGTATCATTAATTGAAGTATGGAAATTATACTTGTAATTTTCGGTCTTGGAACGTTTAAGACTACAATTCGGTTTTATGGAAAATATATGTCACACCCCCAAACCAGAACGGCGGAAACGTTCGGGGGCGGAGGACGTCATGTACAGTATCATAACAATGCATAATAGTAAAACAAGCAACAACATCATCCATTGCATTAATAGTATAATTTTAATACAAGTGTGTTCTATAGTTTAAAAGACACCAAAATATGAATAAAAAATAAAAGACGAGTCTTGAACGTGCTTCGTCTTCTCAAAACCTGGTCATCGGTACCTGTCTACTGGTGACCTGAGCATACAAGTTATTTTGAAAGCTTAGATCAGCATTAAAGCTGGTGAGTTCATAAGTATTTAATGTCATTGTTTGTATAAGTTTGATGAAAGTGTTTGTAAATGTACAATGTAAATGTTTGTAAGTGTTTGAATGTAAATGTTTGTATACTTCCTAGAAAATCCTATATTTTCTACTAAAGTAGTCTTCTACCAAGACCCAACTGTTTTGTAAGTTTGTTCTTTTGTAAAAGTGAGTATTTTTCCCAAGTATGAATATCATTACCAAAATATAGTTTACATTACCGTTTATGTGAGAAGATCACAATATAAATGTAATGGGAAAAATGACGATGTACAGTAGTATTGTATATAAGTAACTACAGATGTACTAACTACCTTAAACCTGCTTGTTTAATTAAGGTAAAATGTGATGAGGTTATAACCATACTTGATTGACTAGTAAAACACGACGTTCGAGACGTTGAAATGGTATGACATTCGTCACCCGTAGACCTGCAGGTCCCACTGTAGCTAGCAGCAAGGTGTAGGATGGTCAATCCCGTATAGATCTATACACAAACTCACGCTCTCCCTCCAGGAGACTCTGGTTACAAAACGTGACACAACAGTATATTGTCGTGCCATGAAGTAGTGGCTCACATTAATGTTATCTTGTTATTGTATTAGTGTAGTATGTTCTCTCTGTTTCTAGTATATAGTATGTACTCTCTGTTCTAGTGTATAGTATGTTTGAACTGACTCTTGTAAGTTTCATTGTTCTAGAAATAGTAAGTAGTGACTTCCTAAACTATACCTATTATAGTTTACTAGTAAAGTTGTTTGAATGGCTGATTATGTTTGAACACCTTTGCTACCCAAAGGTATTGAACTAAATGAAAGAACTTTTATATCTATGTACATATACATAATATATAACTAAG
Source organism: Lactuca virosa (assembly GCF_052849685.1). Classification (NCBI taxonomy): domain Eukaryota; kingdom Viridiplantae; phylum Streptophyta; class Magnoliopsida; order Asterales; family Asteraceae; genus Lactuca; species Lactuca virosa. The sequence goes on along the minus strand of NC_136429.1, from coordinate 363,532,831 downwards.
ATTCAAACGACATTCAGACAAACAACCGATACCCTAAGTCCACAACCAAACAAGGAACAGGAAATAAGGCGAGTTATCAGTCCTAAGCCCTTTCAACCTTACTTATATAACTATATCCATATAGACATGATTTGGACAATATGTAAGTTTAAAAAGAGTTTAACATATAAAAGAGTTTATAAAACGATTTGAAGCAGTTTGTTTGATAACACAGTTTTGAAATGTAAGAAATCCACTTGTTTGATAGTTATTAATCACATGTAATTGATATAATAAATATATTGTTTCTACTTGTATTCCCCCCCATAAAAGCATTTAAAATCATTTAAAAGATAATTTAGGGGTATGAACTCACCTATAGTGAGTGATTCGAATGAAAGATCGATATAGGATGCTAGGTGTCAAGTGAAGTCTCGAGCACAAATGGATCCTATTAAGCATATAATGACATATATATCTATATAATTAGTGTATAAACAACTAATCATGTTAGGGAACCACCTTAGGGACTAGGAAACACTTGGATTGAAGTGTCACAATCACATATGATTGCATTAAAGGGGTTCACGGCCACACAAGGGTGTTTACGACCATAGTGTTTACGACCATGGTGTTTACGACCATGGAGTGTACGTTCAAGGAGTGTACGACCGTACACTCATGGAAGAAAGATGCAAAAGAGGTATTTACGGCCCTATCTAGCATCCATTAAGTGTTCACGATCCTATGTTGGGGCATAAGATGAGTTTGCGGCCAGTACATGCACCAAACAAGGGTTTACGACCATAAGAGGATTTTACGGCCGTAAACTCTTGGAGTTCTTGCATTAGATGATGATTCAAGGCTAGGAATCAAGTGTTTCTCAAGCTTAACTAGAAGATAGAAGAGATACTCACACTTTTGAGGGATCCTATGGAGTTCACGACCCAAGAACAAGTGTGTGTTCTTGGTGAAAGTGATGAAGATTTGAAGATCTATCCAAAAGCGATAACTTCATGGATGAAATCATAGAGTTTTAAGATTAAGAAGGTTATCAACTAACAAACGAAAGAATCACTTACACTTTGGAAGATTAGGATGAAAAATCTTGATGATACTTGAGAGAGAATTGACTTTCTTGACTTGGATGTGTGAGAAGTGAAGGAAAATGAATGAATATCATATATGTGGGCATGAGTTCACAACCACCTTGAGTTTAAGGCCGTACACTCATGTATGCGGCCGTAAACTCCTCTTGATGGAGTTCTTGGCTCGAAAGCAACACAATGAACTTAAGTTAACTCATCCCTAAACCCAAACCTTGAATGTACTAGGCTTAGAACACTCAAACAAACCCTAAACAATGCTAAAAGATAGCAGAAACGAGTCTAACTGTGATTAAATTGAATGACTGTACAAGATAGAAATTTCGGGTTGTCACAATGTAGGACTTTCCAGGATAAACATCATTATTTTACAAGAAAACAGTTTACAACTTAACTTTCTGGAAACAAATACGATTACTTACTCTTCGGTTAGGACCATTATTGTTGATACTATGATTTCTTAGTTTATATAACTAGTATACACTAAGGAACCATAGTAGGAACCAATATGGGTCACATTACTTATATAAATTCAAAAGCGTCATATTCTATTCTTTAAGCATAAGAAACATATATATTTTGGTCTTAAGGCCTAAGACTACATTCCATTTTACTAAAGAAAATATAGGATTTTCTGAAGGAACACACTCATCACATCTAAGAGGATCATTATTGTTAACTCTGTGATTACCTAGTGAATAAGTTAGGGCTATATATAATGAAGATCCGATAGGCAGTGGAATGTGTGATTTCCGCCTTACTTCCTGTTCCTTGTTTGGTTGTGGGATTATATATAACTTGTGTTCGCTAAGTGATCGTAGAAGGAACCGGTATGGTTACATTACTTATCATTACTATTAAGAAAATATAGGATTTTCTGGAGGAACACACGAACATTTTCAAGGAACAAAGAACTTATTATCTAAAACAAAATGCTTATGAACTCACCAACTTAAATGTTGATACACTTTCAAAATCAATTGTATTCTCAGAAAACTAGTAGATAGGTACACACACAAGTTTCGAGAAGACGGAGCATAGTAGCTTCAAGTCTTTGTTTTGCTATTTACTTTTGGAGTCAATCATATATGAATCGAATACAATGTAAAATCTATATTATTAATACAATGGTTGTTGTTTCTTTGATTACTATTATACAATTGTTGTGATATTGTACATGACGTCCTCCGCCCCCGAACGTTTCCGCCGTTCCGGTTTGGGGGTGTGACAGATTGGTATGAGAGCATTGTTTATAGTGAACTAAGTTTATCAACCCATAAAAGATATACAACTATAAATACAATGGGACTAAAACACTCAGACCAAGAATTATACTTTTAAAATATATTAGTATTTTTATAAAAGTTACATACATGCATATTTAGATGTTGGATACTACAATCAAACCTAGACAGTTATGTAATCATATCTGGGATAAATATAGCCCGATCAACTATATTTATTTGAGATACGACCAACATGTGTTTGTGAGTGATAATGGTGTTGCAACAAGTCTAAAACTTACCAACTCTACCTACAAAGGAACACTAGAACCAAACATAAAGTTTAAAATACTATAAGAGTATTTTATGATACTATACAATAACAACAAGTCTAAAAACTTACCAACTTCATATACCAAGAAGCTCTAGAATCAAACATATAATTAAAATACTATAAGAGTATTTTATGGTACTATAAATAACTTATGTGAAAACTAAAAGACCCTTATTGGTAGATCTATAATTGATGAGTGTATACGCTAAGGTTATATATAATTAAGATTTTATAGACTTAGAATTTGTGATTTTCGCTCTACTTCTTGTTCCTTGTTTGGTTGTGGTCTTAGAGTAGGATCACTTATTCGAAGGTCTGTTTGATCTTAGTTATATGTAACTAGTATGCACTACGTAATTTATAGGAAGACCCGGTAAGGATCACCCCCATAAAACTTTATTTTTCAATAGAAATGCTTTTATTAATCATATAGATTCTTTAGACACTCCTATTCTCGCGCAAACGACATATCTTGACATCGAAACCCCACTACAATAGCCAACAGAAGAGTCGAGGAAGAACCAGAAAGAGTACAGGAGGAGGATTTCGAGAGGGAATCAGACAGAGAGAAGTGCTCGCAAGACATGCGAGGTGGCTGAGCACCGTATGCGTCACACTAATAACTAAGAAACTAATATAACCTAGTGAGTCAGTGATTACACTACTCACACTATGTGTTAGGTTTATAACGTCTTTCGTCACAACTAATAACTGCAAATCAAGTCACAGAATTTTAGTGAGGGTGGTCACTATTAAAAATTCATAAGTTTATTTTCACATAGAATTCTGTTATGAATCGTTTACAAAAACACTTTCAGAGCATGATACACACAAAACTATGATAACCTAGTTCTTATGACATTCGATTTATAACCACTACCAATACCTTACCAACCTTTCCTCTTTAAACTCTATGACAGAAAGATGCCGCCTCGTAGGTATATCAGGCGTAACAACAACACGACAACAAATCCACCACCGCCGCCACCACCACAGTACGATCCTGCTGTCTTTCAGGCTACTGTAACAGCCACAGTGACAGCCGCCATGACTCATATCGACGCAAGTGGTACCAGTGGGGTGGGAGGTGGTGCCAACCCATCTAACCATGGAGACAGCCATGGAAACCCAAGGGAGTGTTCCTACAAAGACTTCACCAACTATAAACCAAATCCTTTAATGGAAGCGGGGAGTCATTACTTTAATGCAATGGTTCGAGAAAACGGAGTCGATTTTTGAAATATGCATGTGCCCAGAAGGGAGAAAAGTGAAGTTTGCTGCCTGCACCTTCTTTGACATGGCCCTTACAGGGTGGAATGGCCATGTCAAGTCACTGACCCTTACAGTGGCTAACTCAATGGGCTGGGAGAACTTAAAAGTCATGATGATGGAAGAGTACTGCCCCAGGGACGAAGTACAAAAGCTAGAGCAAGAGCTCTGGAGTCTAACGATGAAAGACTCCGACATTTCTTCTTACACAGCCAGATTCAGTGATCTGGCTATTCTGTGTCCCGAGATGGTCACCCTGGAAAGTAAGAAGGCGGAGAGATACATCTGGGGACTATCTCCCCCAACCCAAGGGAAAGTAATAGCTACGAATCCACTTACCTTTGACGGTACCAAACGTCTAGCACAAACACTCGTGGACCATGGAGTCCGCCAAGGGGTGATGACCCCCGTTCCTGAACCAACAAAAGGGGGCGACTATAAGCGAAAGTCTTGGAGTAAGAAAAGGGGATAGCCAACTCAAGAGCCCTCGAAGAAACAACAGATTGTTGCTGTTCATGCTGCCACAACACCTGCCACACCAACACCAGTGCGACAATATGGTGGGATTCTCCCAAAATGCAACAAGTGCAACTTCCATCACTATGGAGCATGCCGAGAGTTACACTACAAAAATTGCAACAGGAAGGGGCACACTACCTGTTTCTGTAGGGCACCGGCACAACCCCTCAACCAAGTCCCCGACATTGGAGTAAACCCGGCTTGTTACGAGTGCGGTGAAACTGGACACTTCAAGAGGGATTGTCAAATAACAAGGAACTCTGGTGGGGATGGAAGGGTGTTGGCGATCACCGTAGGAGAGACCCTCCCGGAACCACTTGTGAACAACGATACGTTTTTCCCAATAAAAATATTTAAAGCTTAATTTTTTAATAAATAATTATAAATTTCTCTCTCGTCCGAACAAAACACATCATGCATATAAAAACTAAGGATCCTTGCAGGTGAGCTATGATGGCTTAGTGTATACATTAGGGTCATATATAATTGAGATTTTAAAGGCTTAGAGTGCGTGATTCCGCCTTATTTCCTGCTCCTTGTCTGCTTGTGGATTTAGGACAGAGTCACTCAGTCGACGGTCTTATCAATATTAATTATACAAGACTTTTATACACCAAGAGTTTATAGAAGGACCTAGTAGGGATTATATTATGAAATTTCATCATTGTCAATTATCGGAGCACTCGTACTGCTAGTACTCGCTAAACGCGGTACAAAATGTTCGCAGTAGTAATAAAAAGGATAAAACTGAAAGCACTAGAAAGTACACATAGAATGTACTATCGCTCTAACAAACACTTTTTCCTAATCAAATTAACACCCGTTACGATAAGAAGTTCCGACGTTGTCATTAGAAATGGATTAGATTGGTTCTCACCATACCAACTCCATGTGCGACGAAAAGAACTTTCGCCTTAACCGCCGACTAACGAAGCTCCTTCAATCCATAACGACAAGCCTGACACAAACCTCCGAATCGTCTCTCGCTTCAAAACCCCAAGGTACCCATGCGAGGAGTACCATATCTTCCAAAACCTTCCCGAAGTATTCCCAGCAGACCTCCCAAGAATACCACTCGTGCAACAGGTCAAGTTCAAGCACAAAGGCCAGGGACAAATACGGTTAACCTATCACTACTAAGTGTATACGCTACGATAAGAAGTTCCGACTTAGGATGTGTGTTTCCGCCTTATCTTCTGTTCCTTGTTTGGTGGTGAACTTAAGGCAGAGTCACCCATCCGACCGTCTTATCAATCTTAATCATATACAACTTGTATACACGAGGCGATGATAGATGAACCAGGTATGAATCCCACCATAAACTTCACGACAAAGCTGCCCAAGACTACGAGTGGACATTCTACCATTCGGATGAACGTAGACAAGTATACCAAACCCACACACTATTTACCGATCAAGACAGCAGACCCAATAGTGAAGATTCATTGGAGCACCAAGCGAGGATCTGAATTCACTAGGGAACGAGAAGATCAGGAGGAACAAAAGTATACACATCTTTTTCCCAAAGCTTGGAGTCCCACTCAGAAATTCTAGTTTCGGGACGAAATTCCCTCTAATGGGGGGATGATGTCACAACCCAAAATTTTTTAGATCAAGCAAGGTCTAAACCCTAACTAAGTATAAGAGAAACCATATTTCAACCTTATTGCATTGTATCATCTATAGCCATGAAGGCATGTTTATAAGCAAATAACTAAGTGTAGTTTGAAACCTAAGCTGGTTTAAGCTAATATATGTCAACACAAGTCAACATGGTAATGTTAAAACCATAAAATAATATCTTATTGTTGGGTCTAAGTGTTGCGTCATGGGCTCGGTTCATTAGTCCATTTAGTTTACCCGGTTTGGGCCTGTCCAACCGTGGTTTATCATTAGGGTTAGCGTATATATTATGCATGCATGTATTGCTTTAAGTCTGTCGATCTCATTAATTACTTTGCATTGTAACCCTAGCACACCTCTACAGTCGAAGTTCTTCATCGAGCTCTTCTGAGGTGTGAGTTATTAATCATTCGAAACTATTTGATCCATTCTTGTGTTCTTTGATTACTTCATTCTTGTTTTTCTGTTTGGAATCTATCGATCTATAACTCAATATTCTCATCAATTGGTATCAGAGCAGGAGACTGTGTAATACATACGCATCTCTTCTGTTTGAAGAATCCTTTAGGGTTTCCGCTTTTATCAATATATAGAAGCTGTCCTCTTCTTGTCGACGACATCTTTTGTGGTTGATAAAACCCTAAGTTCAACTTTACAAGTCTGATTCTAACAGAAACAATTCATCATGTCGTACGATGACTCGCAAATCAATCCAACCAACATCTCCAACAGCATAGGATCAACTACAAGGATTCCCATTCTCTATACTCAAGATTATGAAGTGTGGGCACATCACTTCGAAGATTATGTAGTTGGATCTGAAGACAATGGCTACTTGATATGGGAAGCAATAACATTGGGTCCGTTTGTTCACTCTGGAACAAACCTAACAGTCAAGACTCAAAAAGAGTATAACCAACTTCTGGCGGACGTAGATAAGATGCCTCAAGATGAAAAAGACAAGGTGTTATGCAACGTTAAAGCCATGAGGATGATCCAATTCGTATTGCAATCCGATACGTTTCGACTGGTGAGTTCATGCACGACAGCTAAAGAAATATGGGACAGGTTGAAAGAATTGTATTCAACCTATGCAGATCTAGAGCACTCGATCCAAACCCTTTTGCTCTCTGAGTTTGGTGCTTTCGAACAAAAACCTGAAGAGAAGCTTGTTTAGACATTCGAGCGCTTCAATCATCTGCTCAGTAAGATGATGAAGCATGGCATTAAAAGGAAGGTGATTGAACAAAAGGTTACCTTCATGAATGGTTTAAGGCCTGAATGGATGGCGGTGGTTTCGACTATGAAGGCTCATGAGAAATTTACATCATATTCACTGGCGAAACTGATGGGTATTCTAAAATCTCATGAAAGCGTGGTGACAAAGGAAGCGAAGGTAGTTTCGGGTGTGGGTTCACTGGCCCTCGTTTCTAAAAGCAAGAATATAGCAAACGAGGAGGAGGAATCTGATTTTTTTGAGTGTGATCTATCCAATGAAGAATATGCTATGATGGTCACAAACCCAAAGAAGTTTGCTCGCAGAAAGTTCCCGATCAACAAGAACCGAAACTGGCAGGGAAGCTATAGTTCTGAAAAGGTGAAAGAAGAACCGAAGATCGCCACTCAAAAGGACGATGAAAAGAAGGAGAGTAAGCTTGTGGGAGACTTAGGGTACGATTGCAACTACTGTCATGGCAAGAATGTCACACCCCACAACCGATGGCGGAAACGTTCCGGGGCGGAGGACGTCATGTGTAGTATCACAACAGTTGTATCATAGTAAGCGAAGTAAACACAACCATTACATTATAATATGAGTATTTACATTGTTCAAAAACGTGGTTTATACATATCAGTAAATAAAGCAAAAGTAAAAGACATGACTTCAGAATGTTCCGTCTTCTCCAAAAGTCGGCAGGAGTACCTGTCTATTGATGCCCTGAGAATACAAGCAGTTTTAAAATATCAGCATAAAGCTGGTGAGTTCATAAGCGTTTAGTTCTGGTAAAAGAAATGTTTCTTTGATCCTTTGAAAAGTGTATCCCAAGAAAATCCTATATTTTCTTATGAAAGAGGTTTGATTATCCATTAGTTATATGTTAAACATCCGGATTATGAAAGGTTAAGTTATCCCAGGAAAATCCTATATTTTCCTTAAAAGTTGATAGTTAGTTATCGATTCTGAAATGAGGTGTACAAGTATCTACCATACTTGTATCGTTAGATGTAGTTTCCTTGAAAAACCCTGTTTACTCTCTGTGAGATGTACTAGCCTTATTACATAAATAAAACTAATAAAGAAGTAGGTAGTGAACTAGATCCTAAGGGTATTATCCATACCCTCTAGTAATCAAATCGGTTATTACTTTGAGGTTAGTTCACTTGATTCATTATTACCAAAGTAAATCTCTGTTATCTAGGTTGCGAGTTTTATAACCATACATTAAACTGGATATGGCACATAACGGGGCCAGTATCTTTTATGACTTTGTCACCCCAGGCATGGCTGCCTAACTGTAGCTAGCAGTTTAGGTGCGGGATAGTCAGTCCCGTATAGATCTATACACAATAGTCACGCTCTCCCTACAAGAGATTCTGGTTATAAGAGTTAGTCCTACACTCACGAAATCCGGTGGAGTGTTACCAAGGACGTGTCTCCAATCCTAAAATAACAAACTTACAAGTAATAGTATCGAAAATCTTGTTTATGGTTTGTATAAATCCTTTATAAAATATCACATTTTATGATAAGATTTACAAGTTCCTTGCTTTAGTTTTGAAAACTGTTTCTACGAGTTGATTTCTTAATCGATTGGTAAAACGGTTTTCTGAGTTAAAAGCATACTGAACATATAATTATTTAAACAAAACAATATACTTGAGCACAAGTTTCCTTGTACTTTTGCTTGTATTCCCCCCTGAAAATATGAAAAACTCGGAAAAAGCGTAGGGGTATGAACTCACTGTTTTGACGTGGGATTCGAGTGTAAGTTGCTAGGAATTGCTGAGTGTCAAATAAAGCCTCGGACACAAATGGATCCTATTTAGCATGTAAAAGTACATATATACATTAGGTGAGGGCATAACACTATTTGTTATGGAAGGAAACCACCTTAGGGACTAGGAAACACTTAAAACTAAGTGTTAGAATCACATTTGTTTGAAGAGGGGAGTTTGCGGCCGTAATCAGGAGTTTACAGTCCATGGGTTTACTGTCCAGGTGTTTACGGTCCCTGGGTTTACGGTCCAGGTGTTTACGGTCCCTGGGTTTACGGTCCAAGTTTTTACGGCCGTAAACACTTGGCGAAAAGTGCGATTTTCGATGTTTCAAGGTCCTTTCTAGCCTTCTAGAAGTGTTCTAAGCCTCGTTTCTAAGCTTAGGAGGGTGTTGTGGCAACTTTGCACCCTATAAATAGAGTTTACGGTCAAGGGAGATTGCCTTTGACCGTAAACACTCTTTTGGTCATGATTTCTAGATGTTCAGCAAGAGATTCTTGTATCCAACAAGCTAAGGGTAGAGTACTTACGTAATGGAAGCTTGAAAGGGTGGTTAGAGTCCAAAAACACTAGTGTGTGTTCTTGGTGAGAGAGAAAATCTAGAAAAAGATGAGATTTATAAGCTAGGAACATGGATTTACCACTAGAAATGGATTTAAAATAACATTTAAGGTGGAAAAACACTTACTTCTTGAAGATTTAGAGCAATTTCGAAGTTTGTAGAGAGAGAAAGAGAGAGATTAGAGAGAGAAAGTTTCTGGAGTGTGAAAAGTGAGAAATGAAGGCCACTCATCCCTTATATAGGGGTGAGTTTACGGCCAAGGGATAGGGTGGAGGGTTTACGGCCGTAAATAGGGTTTACGGTCGTAAACAGAGTTTACGGCCGTGAACCCCTCTCGAAGGGTCGTTTGGCCCGGATGCTATGCGTTGACTTGGAAAAACTCATTTTTGGACCCAAACTTGGATTGTACTAAGCTTAGAATATTCTGTTAGACCAAAATAGTGTTAACATGAACGGCAATAAATAAAAACCCAAATTTTATAAACGGAAACTGGGTAAGGAATAACGGAAAAAGTTTCGGGTTGTCACATCATCCCCCCGTTAGAGGGAATTTCGTCCAGAAATTCGAACATAGAATACAAATCATGGATTATAAAAGAGATGTGGATACTTCTGTTTCATCTGATCTTCGCGCTCCCAAGTGAATTCAGGTCCCCGCTTGGCATTCCAGCGAACCTTCACTATCGGGATGCGACTTTGTTTCGTTCTTTTGATCTCTCTATCCATGATTTCGATTGGTTCTTCCACAAAGTTCAGGTTCTCGTTGATCTCAATCTCGTCGAGAGGAATGGTAAAGGTTTCGTCGGACACGCATTTCTAAAGATTCGAAACGTGGAAGACAGGATGAATGTTGCTAAGTTCTTGCGGTAAACGAAGTTTGTAGGCTACGGGACCGATTCTAGCGAGGATCTCGAAGGGTCCTATGTATCTTGGATTTAGCTTTCCACACTTACCAAAGCGTATCATGCCTTTCCAGGGTGAGACTTTTAGCAGGACACGGTCTCCAACCTGGAACTTCAAGGGTTTTCGTCGTTTATTAGCGTAGCTCTTTTGTCTATCTCGTGAGGCCTTAAGCCGTTCTCGGATTTGTACAGTCTTTTCTGTGGTTTCGCGAATGATTTCTGGAACAGTGAGAGCGCTGTCAGGGACTTGTCCCTTGACTAGCTGCGTGTCGCCCACCTCAGCCCAGCACAGAGGGGATCTGCACTTGCGGCCATAGAGGGCTTCGAAAGGCGCAACCTTAATGCTGGTGTGGTAACTGCTGTTGTAGGAAAACTTGACCAAGGGCAAATGGGTGTCCCATGACTCACCGAAGTCAATGACACATGCTCTGAACATGTCTTCCAACGTCTGGATGGTTCTCTCACTCTGCCCATCTGTCTGAGGATGGTAAGTTGTGCTCATATCCAGCTTAGTTCCAAGAGCCTTCTGTAGTGACTGCCAGAACCTCGAAGTGAACCTGCTATCTCGATCGGAGATAATGGACACAGGCACACCATGCAGTCGAACTATCTCTCGGATGTAGATTCTCGTGAGTCTCTCCATTTTGAAGTTTTCCTTGATTGGCAGGAAGTGGGCGGATTTAGTTAGCCGGTCGACAATTACCCAAATGGCGTCGTGCCCACTCGGAGACTTGGGTAGTTTGGTGATAAAATCCATAGTAATTCTCTCCCACTTCCCTTCAGGTATCTCCGGCTGGTGGAGTAGACTTGAGGGCTTCTGATATTCGACCTTCACCTTGGCGCAAGTCAGGCACTTGCCCACGAAGGTAGCGATCTCTACTTTCATGTTTGGCCACCAATATAGTTTCTTGAGATCGAGATACATCTTGTCCGAACCTGGGTGAACGGAGTATCTAGTCTTGTAAGCTTCGTTCATCACAACCTCTCTGTAACCACCGAACTTTGGGGTCCAGATCCGGTCCATGAAATAATAGACTCCATTTCCCTTGTTTTCTAGGTTCTTTTCCATTCCTCTTAAGGATTCACCCGACATGTTCTCTGGTTTTAAGGCTTCTAGCTGAGCCTCCTTGATTTGCGCGGACAAATGGGAATGGATAGTCATGGTCAGTGCCTTCACTCTACGACCTGAGTACTCCTTCCGGCTGAGGGCATCTGCCACCACATTGGCCTTGCCGGGATGGTAGCACATTTCGCACTCGTAATCGCTGAGTAGCTCAACCCATCGCCGTTGTATCATGTTCAGCTCCGTCTGGTCGAAGATATGCTACAAACGTTTATGGTCCGTGAAGATAGTGCACTTGGTTCCGTAGAGATAATGTCTCCATATATTCAAAGCAAAGACCACTGCTCCCAATTCCAGGTCGTGCGTTGTATAGTTGACTTCGTGTGCTTTCAGCTGTCTTGAGGCATAAGCAATGACTTTTCCCCGTTGCATGAGCACACAGCCTAGGCCCTGATTGGATGCATCACACTAGACAACGAAGTCCTCCGTCCCTTCGGGCAGGGACAAGATAGGTGCGCTGCATAGGGCCCGCTTCAACATTTGGAACGCAATGTCTTGTTTCTCATTCCAACAAAAGGGTACGCCTTTCTGAGTTAGAGTGGTTAAGGGTTTGGCAATTCTGGAGAAATTCTGGATAAATCTGCGATAGTAGCCAGCAAGACCCAAGAATTGACGGATTTCTGTGGGCGTCTTCGGTGCTGACTAGTTCTCTATCGCTTTGATTTTGGATGGGTCCACGCGTATGCCTTCCTCGCTTACCACGTGACCTAAGAAGGTTACTTTTTGGAATCCAGAATTCGCACTTGGAGAATTTCGCGTACAGTTTTTCTGTCCTTAGGGTTTCCAGCACCGATCTCAAGTGCTGTCGATGATCTTCTTCACTTCTGGAATAGACAAGTATATCATCGATGAACACGATTACAAACTTTTCCAGGAAAGAACGGCACACCCGATTCATCAGGTCCATGAATACTGCCGGTGCGTTGGTTAGACCGAAGGGCATCACTACAAATTCGTAGTGACCATACCGAGTCTGAAATGCTGTCTTAGGAACATCACTCTCATGGACTCGCAGCTGATGGTACCCTGATCTTAGGTCTATTTTGGAAAAGTAACTGGCTCCTTGAAGTTGATCGAAGAGGTCGTCGATTCGAGGAAGAGGGTAACGGTTTTCGACTGTAAGCTTGTTCAGCTCGCGGTAGTCGATACACATCCGAAAGGATCCATCCTTCTTTTTCACAAATAAGATCGGGGCTCCCCAGGGTGAGGAACTCAGTCTGATGAACCCTTTGCTGAGCAGCTCATTGAGCTGACTGGATAACTCATGCATTTCTGCCGGCGCTAATCGGTATGGGGATTTAGCTACGGGGGTAGCTCCAGGGACTAAGTCGATATAAAACTCGACTTGGCGTTCGGGAGGGATTCCCGGAAGATCTTCGGGAAAAACATCGGGAAAGTTGCAGACTTCGGGGATGCTCTCGAGGTCTTTAACTTCCTGCTTCTCGTTAATGACCTGGGCTAGGAATGCATAACACTCCTTTCGCAGGAGTTTCTGGGCTTGGATGCACGAAATGATACGGAGGTTCGAACTGAGTTTATCGCCGTAAATCACGAGAGTTTCATCAGAGGAGAGATTGAGGCGGATAGCTTTTTCGTAACAAAGGATATTGTAACATCCCGAAATTCAGGTACAACTATTTAACCCTTCTCTTTTGTCAAGTTGTCAAGATTAGCCCTTGAGTGGAAATTATAGCAAATGAGTACGCTGGGCGTACTCAAGAGTACGCTGCGCGTACTCATGCGCTTATTTTGGACGCGGACTCGCCTAGGTACGCAGGGCGTACCCAGGGTTACGCTGGGCGTAGTTGGCCCAGGTGCAAAACCCTAATTGTGGCTTGAGAGCTATAAAAGGAATGAGATGGTCTTGTCCCCAGCCACCATCCCTCAGAGAGAAACCCTAGAAGAGCAACTTTATCGTTCTAAAGCTAGTGTGTGTGTTCTTGAGCAAGAAAGTGCCTTTGTGTGTTAGTAAAGAAGAAGAGGAGGTTCTTGTGGAGGCTAGAAGTTGGAGTACAAGCTCAGATCTGAGTTCTACAGAGGGAGGAGCTTCACTTGGAGGTATAAAGCTCAAAGCTTTCCTTGTTATTTTTTATTTGTGCTTTATGGACCATTTCTAGGGTTAAAGTCCCAAAGGTGGAGACTTTATGAGCATAAAGGACTCCATGGACCTAGATCTGTCCCATTTCAGTGGTTCACTTGGAGGTATAAAGCTCAAAGCTTTCCTTGTTATTTTTGATTTGTGCTTTATGGACCATTTCTAGGGTTAAAGTCCCAAAGGTGGAGACTTTATGAGCATAAAGGACTCCATGGACCTAGTTCTCCTACAACAACAGCCACCATTCTAGTATTGGCATGCCTCCCTTCGAATTGTTGTATGGGAGGAGGTGTCGGAATCCCATTTGCTGGGGAGAGGTAGGGCAGCGTGTGATGGGTAGCACTAAAATAGTGCTTCAGACGACAGAGCAGATACATCAGGTTAGACAGAGGTTACTGACGGCTCAGAGTCGTCAGAAGAGTTATGCGGATCGGCGACGATCCGAGATGGAGTTCCAGGTGGGGGACTTCGTACTCCTGAAAGTGTCCCCTTGGAAAGGAGTGATCCGATTCAGGAAGAGGGGCAAGCTGGGGCCCCGGTACATCGGTCCGTTCTTGGTGACCGCGAGGGTGGGTAAGGTAGCATATCGGTTGGAGCTACCTGCGGAGTTGAGCCAGATTCATGATACCTTCCATGTGTCTCAGTTGAGGAAGTGTATCGCCGACGAGTCGGCAGTGGTGCCGCTGGAGGACATTCAGGTGGATGCGAGCCTGAATTATGCTGAGAGGCCAATCGCGATTGTGGATCGAAAGATCAAGGTTCTGAGGAACAAGGAGGTGCCCCTGGTTCAGGTTCAGTGGCAACATCGGAGGGGTCTGAGCTGACCTGGGAGACAGAGTCAGAGATACGGGAGCAGCATCCGGAGTTGTTTTCAGCATGAGACTTCAAGGGCGAAGTCTGGTTCTAGTGGGGGAGAATTGTAACATCCCGAAATTCAGGTACAACTATTTAACCCTTCTCTTTTGTCAAGTTGTCAAGATTAGCCCTTGAGTGGAAATTGTAGCAAATGAGTACGATGGGCGTACTCATGCGCTTATTTTGGACGCGGACTCGCCTAGGTACGCTGGGCGTACCCAGGGTTACGCTGGGCATAGTTGGCCCAGGTGCAAAACCCTAATTGTGGCTTGAGAGCTATAAAAGGAATGAGATGGTCTTGTCCCCAGCCACCATCCCTCAGAGAGAAACCCTAGAAGAGCAACTTTATCGTTCTAAAGCTAGTGTGTGTGTTCTTGAGCAAGAAAGTGCCTTTGTGTGTTAGTAAAGAAGAATAGGAGGTTCTTGTGGAGGCTAGAAGTTGGAGTACAAGCTTGGATCTGAGTTCTACAGAGGGAGGAGCTTCACTTGGAGGTATAAAGCTCAAAGCTTTCCTTGTTATTTTTGATTTGTGCTTTATGGACCATTTCTAGGGTTAAATTCCCAAAGGTGGAGACTTTATGAGCATAAAGGACTCCATGGACCAAGATCTGTCCCATTTCAGTGATATTTGTGTTATAGATCCATAAAGTTTCCATCTTGGTCGTTGATATGAGGTCATGCTTGTATTATGAGCTTTCTAGAGTTGGGTAATGGAATGTTATGGGTGTTAGTGACTTGTCCAACCATAGAAAGGCTTAAAGTCACCAACTTTATGGATTAAGAGGCTTAGAAATGGTCAGATCTAAAATTTGGACGTGGGTCTTAACTGTTTAACACCTCAAGAGCTAAGGAGTCTGAAACTGGGAGTTACGCTGGGCGTAATCCCAGTACGCGCGGTGTAGGGGGTCGCATTCCCCGTTTCTGTGAGGTCGCCGGGTACGCCCAGTGTACAGGCTTGGTATGCGCAGCGTAACCCGGAGAGTTGACTTTTGTTGACTTTTAGGGTTTGGTCAACAATTGGACTTTGGGGACCATTGAGGGGTAAAATGGTCTTTTAACCTTCTGAGAGGACATAGGAAGGGATTAGTCTAGCCTTGAGAGCCGTTAATGATTTGAAATAATTACTTTATGTGATTAGGCGGGGCTAGGTCGTTGTTTCGAGATTCAGGGATATCGAGCACGTGAGTTACTAGACATCATACGAGGTGAGTCTTCTCACTATACTATACCTGGAAGGGTACTTATGTGTGACCGGAAGGTCATGTATGCTATGATGTATGTGATATATGCGGTTATGTGATATGTATGTGTTATGTATGATTATGTATGATATGGACCGGAAGGTCAAGAGGGTACGGACCGGAAGGTCGATACAGGTAGGACCGGAAGGTCTACCGGGATTTGGGACGGGAGTCCCCTGAGGCACATGGATCGGAAGATCCTACAGAGTTGTGGCCTGGAAAGGCGTATGTGTGGCATGTGGTATTTTGGGGAACTCACTAAGCATTTATGCTTACAGTTGTTATGATATGTGTTTCAGGTACTAGCGAGGACCGTGGGAAGGCGCCAACATGATCCGTACACACTTATGGAGTTTATGTTATTGAGATTCTGGGACATGTTTTTGTTATGACACAGTGACACATTATGTTTTGTGATTATCATGTGAATGAAAGTATGGTTTAAAAATGAAAAATTGTTTTGAAAATTTACGTTGTTACAGATATCAGCATGATTGGGGCTCAACCAATCCATGCCGATGATGACATCGAAGCTTTTTATGGAGACTGGCATAAGGTCGATGGGAAAAGAATGATCGTTTAGGGTAAGAGTACAGCCTACATATATATCATTAGTGCTCTCTTTCTCACCTTTAGCCATCTCGACGGTAAATGTTTCAGTTAATGGTTGAGGCTTATGCTTAAGAAGATGTTTGAATGCATGGCTAACAAAACTTCTCTCCGCACCAGAATCGAAAAGAATGCATGCATAAGAGTTGTTGAGGAGGAACGTACCCGAAACAACAGTGGGGTCAGCGACTGCCTCTTCTTGACCCATCGTTAGCACTCTCCCCGTGCCACCTGCTGTTGTTTCCTTGGGGCAGTTTCTCTTGAAATGCCCGACTTCCCCACAGCCATAACAGGCTTGACCGAGACCTGATCCAGATGCCTGATTGATTGGTTGGTGGTACTGATGGGCCGGGGATGCGATGATGATAGTTGCATTTGCTGCACCAAGGGAGGGTACCAGTATATCCACTGGTAGGTGCTTGAGTGGCAGGAGCAGCGGCAGGAGTAGTAGCAGCGTGGACTGCCACCGTTTGATGTTTCTTCGAGGACTCCTGTGAAGACTGACTCTTCCGCTGCTTTCAAAAATTTCTTTTCTCACCACTCCCTTTAGCTGGCTCAGGAGCGGTTGCCACTTTATCAAGATCAACTTCGTGATCTATGAGAGTTTGCGCCAGACATTTAGCGCTGTCAAAGGTGTTTGGCCTAGCAGCCAAGACATTTCCTTTGGTGGGTTGTGTCAGTCCCCAAATGTATCTCTCTATCTTCTTGCTTTCCGGGGTGACCATTCCCGGGAAAAGTAGCGCTAGGTCTTCAAACCTAGATGTGTAGGCAGCAATTTTGGATTCCTTCATCCTTAGGTTCCAGAGTTCGTGCTCTAGTTTCTGCATTTCGCCTCTTGGGCAATACTCAGCTAGCATGAGTTCCTTTAAACTTTCCCAACCCATAGCATTTGCCACTGGCAGGGTTAGGGATTTGACCCGACCATTCCACCAGGTCAGTGCCCTGTTGGTGAAAGTGCAAGCGGAGAATTTTACTTTGTTGGCTTCAGAACAGGAACAGGTTTCAAAAATGGACTCGATTTTCTCGAACCATTGAGTCAGGGCAATGACACCTCCTTTGTCGTCGAAAGATGTGGGTTTCGCGTTCATGAAATCCTTATAGGAGCACTCCTTTTGGTGTCCCTGACTACCTTCATGATTTTGGGGATGAGTACCACCTCCCTGCCCACCAGATCCGCCAGAATTAATCTGTGACATTGCGGCAGCCACAGCAGCAGTAACAGTTGCCTGGAACATAGCGGGATCGAACTGAGGGGGCGGTGGTGGTGGTGGAGTGTTATCATTTCTTCTGATGGGTCTTTTTCGGGGAGGCATCTTGTCCTAAAAACAACCAGGAAGAAGAAGATGGTAAGTCCTCAAGATATATGAAACAAAATATATCTCGTCCTGATAATAAAGTGTTCTACCAAGCGATAAGCAAAGAAAGGTTACTAATGCAAGTAAGTTATCGCTAAGAAACGAATAGGTAGCAACACTAGAAATGAATTTCTACAATGTATTCGGCTCTGGCTAAAATACTCCTACAATATTTTAAGTTGCATGTTTCTTTCTTTTGATACGTTGTTGAATGGATACTGGGTAAGTTTTAGGCCTGTTGCGACACCAAAGTCACTCCCAAGCACATCTTGGTCATGTCTCGAATAAATATAGTTGATCAGGCTATATTGACCCTAGATATGATTACATAACTGCCCAGGTTTAACCGCAGTGTTCAACATCCAAAATACTTTTGTTTTGTTCTACTCATGATATTGTTTCTGGTATGTAGGTATACTTGTATACTTTTTGTAAAAATACTTATATTTTTAAAAGTATACTTTTAGTTCAGAGCACTTCAGCCCCTTAGTGTTTATAGTTGTATACGTTTGGTATACTTAGTTCACTATAAACAATAGCTCTGATACCAATCTGTCACACCCCGAAACTGATGGCGGAAACGTTCCGGGGCGGAGGACGTCATGTGTAGTATCACAACAGTGTATCATAGTAAGCGAAGTAAACACAACAATTACATTATAATATGAGTATTTACATTGTTCAAAAACATGGTGTATACATATCAGTAAATAAAGCAAAAGTAAAAGACATGACTTCAGAATGTTCCGTCTTCTCCAAAAGTCGGCAGGAGTACCTGTCTATTGATGCCCTGAGAATACAAGCAGTTTTAAAATATCAGCATAAAGCTGGTGAGTTCATAAGCGTTTAGTTATGGTAAAAGAAATGTTTCTTTGATCCTTTGAAAAGTGTATCCCAAGAAAATCCTATATTTTCTTATGAAAGAGGTTTGATTATCCATTAGTTATATGTTAAACAGCCGGATTATGAAAGGTTAAGTTATCCCAGGAAAATCCTATATTTTCCTTAAAAGTTGATAGTTAGTTATCGATTCTGAAATGAGGTGTACAAGTATCTACCATACTTGTATCGTTAGATGTAGTTTCCTTGAAAAACCCTGTTTACTCTCTGTGAGATGTACTAGCCTTATTACATAAATAAAACTAATAAAGAAGTAGGTAGTGAACTAGATCCTAAGGGTATTATCCATACCCTCTAGTAATCAAATCGGTTATTACTTTGAGGTTAGTTCACTTGATTCATTATTACCAAAGTAAATCTCTGTTATCTAGGTTGCGAGTTTTATAACCATACATTAAACTGGATATGGCACGTAACGGGGCCAGTATCTTTTATGACTTTGTCACCCCAGGCATGGCAGCCTAACTGTAGCTAGCAGTTTAGGTGCGGGATAGTCAGTCCCGTATAGATCTATACACAATAGTCATGCTCTCCCTAGAAGAGATTCTGGTTATAAGAGTTAGTCCTACACTCACGAAATCTGGTGGAGTGTTACCAAGGACGTGTCTCCAATCCTAAAATAACAAACTTACAAGTAATAGTATCGAAAATCTTGTTTATAGTTTGTATAAATCCTTTATAAAATATCACATTTTATGATAAGATTTACAAGTTCCTTGCTTTAGTTTTGAAAACTGTTTCTACGAGTTGATTTCTTAATCGATTGGTAAAACGGTTTTCTGAGTTAAAAGCATACTGAACATATAATTATTTAAACAAAATAATATACTTGAGCACAAGTTTCCTTGTACCTTTGCTTGTATTCCCCCCTGAAAATATGAAAAACTCGGAAAAAGCGTAGGGGTATGAACTCACTGTTTTGACGTGGGATTCGAGTGTAAGTTGCTAGGAATTGCTGAGTGTCAAATAAAGCCTCGGACACAAATGGATCCTATTTAGCATGTAAAAGTACATATATACATTAGGTGAGGGCATAAAACTATTTGTTATGGAAGGAAACCACCTTAGGGACTAGGAAACACTTAAAACTAAGTGTTAGAATCACATTTGTTTGAAGAGGGGAGTTTGCGGCCGTAATCAGGAGTTTACGGTCCATGGGTTTACGGTCCAGGTGTTTACGGTCCCTGGGTTTACGGTCCAGGTGTTTACGGTCCCTGGGTTTACGGTCCAAGTGTTTACGGCCGTAAACACTTGGCGAAAAGTGCGATTTTCGATGTTTCAAGGTCCATTCTAGCCTTCTGGAAGTGTTATAAGCCTCGTTTCTAAGCTTAGGAGGGTGTTGTGGCAACTTTGCACCCTATAAATAGAGTTTACGATCAAGGGAGATTGCCTTTGACCGTAAACACTCTTTTGGTCACGATTTCTAGATGTTCAGCAAGAGATTCTTGTATCCAACAAGCTAAGGGTAGAGTACTTACGTAATGGAATCTTGAAAGGGTGGTTAGAGTCCAAAAACACTAGTGTGTGTTCTTGGTGTTCTTGGTGAGAGAGAAAATATAGAAAAGATGAGATTTATGAGCTAGGAACATGGATTTACCACTAGAAATGGATTTGAAATAACATTTAAGGTGGAAAAACACTTACTTCTTGAAGATTTAGAGCAATTTCGAAGTTTGTAGAGAGAGAAAGCTTCTGGAGTGTGAAAAGTGAGAAATGAAGGCCACTCATCCCTTATATAGGGGTGAGTTTACGGCTAAGGGGTAGGGTGGAGGGTTTACGGCCGTAAATAGGGTTTACGGTCGTAAACAGAGTTTACAGCCGTAAGCTATGTTTGCGGCCGTGAACCCCTCTCGAAGGGTCGTTTGGCCCGGATGCTATGCGTTGACTTGGAAAAACTCATTTTTGGACCCAAACTTGGATTGTACTAAGCTTAGAATATTCCGTTAGACCAAAATAGTGTTAACATGAACGGAAATAAATAAAAACCCAAATTTTATAAACGGAAACTGGGTAAGGAGTAACGGAAAAAGTTTCGGGTTGTCACAAAGAACCACTTTGCCAAGGATTGCATGCTAAGGAAGATAGTTGAGAAGAAGGATGGTGAAGATGACGAGACTTACTACATGAGAAAGCTGGAGGAGATAAAGAAGAAGAAAGCTCCTAACGTTTCTATGAATGCTTTGATTGTACAGGAAAACGTTATTGATGATGAGTTCGGTGGAGTGGAAGTCTGGTCCACAAATTCTGAGGATGAAGAGGTACGAAGACCCTTGCATGGAAGAGCATTTGTGGCAAGAGAAGGAGTTGCTGAGTCGGCTGGGAGATGCTTAATGGTTACAACCGAAAGTAAGCATGAGGAAGCAAAGGTCATGGAAGATAGATGTTTTGCTGCCAAGCCCATGAGTAAAAAGATCAGCGATTGCGATTAATTGATCAAGAAGGTACAAACTATCCTAGAATCTCATAAAGTGCCAATAACAAACTATGAAAAAGATTTAAATGAATTAAAATTCAAGTTTTTGAATTTAAGTGGAAGTCTTATGCAAACTCACCTAGCTAATTCTAACCTAACTGACCAACTCAGCAGGGAGTCTTCCAAGAGTGAGGAGAGAAGGATGTGGATTCAGCAGAAGGAGTTAGAGTTAAGGAGGGCTAGGGATGAACTTATTTATTTGCAAAGAGACAATTTGAAAATTTTGAAACAAAGAAATGTTTTCTGTTTGATTGCTAAACGCTTATATACTAACATCACTTAGTTACATTTAGATTGTGAGATAGGAAAACAGATTCATAAAATGATTTTGCCTTTCCTTGAATTTGAGGAGGACGAAGTCATTGCTGAATGTGAATCTATAATGTCCTCGGATGAAGTTTCTGTTACTTACAAATATGGACTGGACAAAATTGAATCTTTCATTGAGTCTAAAGAACATAAATGCATGCTTAAGAATTTACTGGACGAAAACTAAAAATTAAAAATAAAGACCGAAACTGTACAGAAGTTTGACTCATCCAACGCCAAATTGAGTTCAGAAAATAAATTAAATTTGGAAACCACTTCTGAATTTGATGAGGAAAGTGAGATGAGTGAAATCTCTGTAGAAGATGAGGTCGATTGTTCAGAATTTCTTAAAAGCGAACCCGATACAGCCAAACCACTCATAGCTGAAAATTCGGTTGAATACGCTCGAGTGTCAAAAGACAAATCCAAGAAACTCAAAGAAAAGGCTATTGTTTATCAGAAAGTGAAAACTACACCAAACCAAGCGTATGCAATCACTGGAGTGACTAAGAAACAAACAAGTGAGTTGACCTCCATGGTTGACAAGGATAATGCTGAAGGGTGTGATAACTTCTTCTGGTCAGCTCCCATCGATAATGCAGACGAAACAGTTGGTCTGTCAGAGCAAACCTCATGGAGAGTTAAGGGACGATACATACCCGAACCCCTCAATAAGCCCTCAAGCTTCGATAAACCCATCACAAGTGGTACAAAAGATATACCAGAGGAACCACTGAAAGCTACCAACGATTCATCAACAACAACCGGTGCTCATGAGAAGAAAGCGAAACCTAAGGCCAACATTCACTTGACTCAAGAGCAAATTGCTAAACAGAAACGACAGAGGAAAAAAAGATACATGAAAAATCTCAATGAGAGAAAGCAGTCTGGCACTCACAAAACCCCTCTTATGTTCGCTCTGAAAAAGCTTCTACTCTCAAAAAGGAAGCACAGGCGAACCGAACGACCCGTTTCGGCCCTAATACTTGTGGTCACGAGAACCAAAAGACAAGTTTTGGTCCCGGCTCCTACTACGCCAAAAACCGAAGGTCCAGTGTCGGTCCCAACACAAGAGCTCAGAACCGAAAGTCAAGTTTCGGTCCTAAATCCCATCCTCCTCACTCTCATCCTAAATCCAACTCTATGAAGGATGTCAAAGGAAAGGGAAAGCTGTACTCAGATACTGAAATCCAACACACCAAAAAGTCAGCTACCCCTAAAACTTCCAAGAAAACCTCTACTGAGAAACCTACTAACAATAACACACACCGGTTAAAACAAGATAAAAATAAAATCAAAGTTTACACCATCAAATGTAAAGATGAAACCACATTAATAAAAAGAACATATATGGTTGATCTTTCGGTTGCAATTCCCTATTTTGTAAAAGAGTCACAAGGGCCCAAGAGACTTTGGGTTCCTAAATCTGCTTAATTTTGCAGGTTATCAGTGACGAGCAGTTTGACGAAGAATGGTATATTGACAGTGGCTACTCTCGTCACATGACTGGAAGGAGGGAAGAGCTTAGGGAGTGTCGGTCCCTTAAGGATGGTGGATGTGTGAAATACGGAAACAACTCTTTCGGAACGATTAAAGGGTATGGGATGATCACCAACGGAGAGTTCTCAATACGAAAAGTGCCCTACGTGGAAGGTCTGCAGCACAACCTCATCAGTGTTTCTCAACTAGTCGTAGGAACCGGTTTAAAAGTCTCGTTTGACGATGAGGGCTCAGAGATAAATGAAAAGCAAACGAAGAAAGTCCTGTTCAAATCTGAGCGAAAAGGGGAAATGTATCCTCTAAATCTCAACCCAATAAAAGGAAAGCCTGCAATATGTTTGCTGTCGAAGGAGAAATCAGATGAAAGCTGGTTGTGACACCGAAGACTATCGCACCTGAACTTCAAAGATATCAATAAACTGATGCTCGGTGATCACGTGCGTAGACTTATTGTTCTTAAATTTGAAAAATAACATCTGTGCGCGGCATGCGAGATGGGCAAGCAAAGTCGTAAAAGTCACCCCTCTCGAATCAATACAAAGATCATCGATCCTCTGGAACTACTGCACATCGATCTATGTGGCCCTTCGGCTATCGAAAGCTTCGGTGGTAGTAAGTTTATACTTGTAATTGTAGATGATTTTTCTCGCTTCACCTGGGTTTTCTTTCTTAAACAGAAATCTGAAGCGACTCCCAAGATGAAGGTTTTCATCAAGCAAGTGGAAGTACAGCTGCGAAAGGTGGTTCGAAACATTCGAAGCGATAATGGTCTTGAGTTCAAGAATAAAGACTTTGAAGATTTTCTGGCTGAAAAGGGAGTAACTCACAACTTCTCTGCTCCCTATACTCCACAGCAGAATGGGATCATTGAAAGGCGAAACCGTTCTTTATGTGAAGCGGCGAGAACCATGCTGAGCTTCGCCTGTCTTCCTCTATATTTCTGGGCGGATGCAATTGCTGCTGCATGTTACACTCAGAACCGATCCTTCCTAAACAAACGATTCTCCATCACTCCATACGAGATTTTGAATAATCGTAAGCCCAATGTGAAGTTTTTCCACGTGTTCGGTTCCCGATGCTTTATTTTCAATTCCAAAGCGAACCGAAACAAATTTGATGTCAAGGCAGACGAAGGAATCTTTCTTGGTTATTCGCTTACTTCAAAAGCATATAGGGTTCTAAATAAACGCTCAAAGAAGATTGAAGAAACCTATTATGTCACTTTTGACGACAATTATATGAAGAAAATGCGAACAACAGAAAGTCCAATGGAGGAAATCTTTCCAAAATCTGGTCAAGTCTCGGTTCCTATTGCTAACTTGTTCGATGAGTACATGCTACTTTTTGATGAACCAGAAAAGGCGATCAACTCAAAAGCGAAAGCAGCAGATAACAAAATCGATAACTTGAAGATAATTATTGATGAAACTGCTAAAGTCATGGAAAGCGAACCTCACCAACCAACCGAGAAGCAGACACAAAGCGAACCTACTGTAGCAAGTGAACATCCAGCTACTGATCACCCTCCAAGAGAAAGCTCAATAATCCAGGGGGAAGGTTCGTCTACACCAAAAACTACCAACATGCCTTTCCAGGGGGAGAATCCATAAAAAACCCCAACCCATGAAGATCCATCTGAGGGGGGGAGCACTGAATCTGACACAGGATTCGGTTCACCATTTGAGGGGGAGAATGAAAATGCAAATGACGAAGGCGATATGTAGGAACTGGAAGAAGAAGTCAATGCTGAGCTGGATCCTGCCTATGATCCCAATTACCCTCCTCTCATAAAATGGACAAAGGATCATCCTAAAACACAAATTATTGGTGAATCATCTGAGGGTGTTCTCACACGCTCACAAATGAAAGCAAAGCAAACTGCTTTATTCTCTCAAGTAGAATTCTGCATGTTTAATTCGTTTGTCTCTAAAGTAGAACCGAAGATGGTAAATGCTGCTCTTAATCACTCTAATTGGGTGCAAGCTATGCAAGACGAACTCCATGAGTTTGAACGAAATCGTGTTTGGAGACTGATTCCCACACCAAAGGATGCATCTATAGTCGGCTTAAAGTGGGTATTTAGAAATAAGTTAGATAAAGAGGGTAATGTCATTCGCAACAAAGCGAGGCTGGTGGTGAAAGGGTATTGCCAGGAAGAAGGAATAGACTATGAAGAGACCTTCCCTCCAGTAGCAAGGTTGGAATCAATGAGAATCTTTTTGGCATATGCTGCACATAAAAACTTCGAAGTTTTCCAAATGGACGTAAAATGCGCTTTCTTGAATGGAGAACTCGAAGAAACGATATACGTTGAGCAACCACCCGGATTTGTGAACGAGAAGCATCCTGATCACTGCTACATACTGGATAAAGCAGTCTATGGATTGAAGCAAGCCCCGAGAGCTTGGTATGAAACTCTAACACGATTTCTCAAAATGTCAAAACTCAAGCAAGGTTCGGTTGACCCAACCTTCTTTCGGAAGAAAGAGGGCGAACACTTAATGATCGTTCAAATTTACATCGATGACATCATCTTCGGCTCCATGAATCGTAGCTTAACAGCTGAATTCAGGAAGTTGATGGAGACTAACTTTGAAATGAGCGCAATGGGTCCGATTAACTTTTTCCTTGGATTGAATATAAGACAGGGACCAGAAGGAATCTTCATCAATCAGGAAGCGTACACAAAGACGTTGTTAACGAAGTTCGGCATGACGGGAGATTCGAAAGTAAAGGTTCCAATGGCTTTTGGCACCAAGTTGACTCCATCTCTTGAGAAACCGGCTGTTGATATGAGTCTTTACCGTCAAATGATAGGGTCACTAATGTATCTAACGGCTAGTAGGCCAGACATAATGTTTTCTGTCTGTTATTGTGCCAGGTTTCAAGCTAATCCAAGAGAACCTCACATGATTGCAGTGAAAAATATCTCCCGGTATTTAAAGCGAACCTCGTCTCTCGGTCTTTGGTATCCTGCAAAATCTGGCTTCTTTGTTCAAGATTTCTCTGACGCTGATCTTGGTGGATGTGGATTAGATCGAAAAAGCACAACCGGCGGGTGCCATTTCCTTGATGGCAAACTTGTCAGCTGGCAGTCAAAGAAACAAACTTGTGTGTCCCTCTCCACAGCCGAAGCTGAGTACATTGCTGCAGCGTCCTGCACATCACTGGTCATATGGATACAAAGTCAACTTAGAGATTATGGCTTGAGCATGAAGAAAATCCCTCTCTACTGTGACTCTGAAAGTGGAATACGAATATGTCACAATCCAGTGCAACACTCCAAGACAAAGCATATCGCACTGAGATATCACTTCATCAAGGACCACGTTGAAGATGGAAATGTTGAAATTCAATTCGTTCGGTCCTCAGATCAACTGGCTGACATCTTCACTAAGGCCTTACCAGAAGCAAGCTTTAACAAGATACTCCAAGGCTTGGGAATGATGGAAGCTGAGTCAGCACCGAAACCTTCTTCTACTCACTAAAATTGAATAAGCGAAATAGAGCGTTTGCTCGGTCTATTTTGGCTCCTGAATTTTTCGGGAACCGAAATGAACCGAACGCTTGGTCTATTTCGGTTCTTAAATTTTTAGGAACCAAAATGAACCGAACGCTCGGTCTATTTTGGCTCTTAAATTTTTGGGAACCGAAATGAACCAAACGCTCGGTCTATTTCGGCTCTTAAATTTTTTGGAACCGAAATGAACCGAACGCTCGGTCTATTTCGACTCTTAAATTTTTGGGAACCGAAATGAACCGAACGCTCGGTCTATTTCGGCTCTTAAATTTTTGGAACCGAAATGAACCGAACGCTCGGTCTATTTCGCTTCATCTTTTCTAAGGAATGGTTTCGGTTGTATAATTTTATAAAGCTTTCTTATTCTTTCGAGTGTTTATATTCAGTTTCTTTTCTGTTTTTATTATTTTTTAGAAAATCCAAAAATCCAAAAATATTTTCGCTTCTGTTTTTATTATTTTTCAGAAAATCCAAAAATCCAAAAATATTTTCGTTTCTGTTTTTATTATTTTTCAGAAAATCCAAAAATCCAAAAATATTTTCTTTTCTGTTTTTTTTTTTATTTTTCAGAAAATTCAAAAGCCTCAAAAATATTTCTAAGTTTCTTTTTGTTTTTGTCTAATATCTCTATTCTAAACATCAATTCAAGTTCACAGATGCGAAACACAATGATGATGGGGCAGGTATAATCTTCTTCTCTTTGTACTAGTTAAGTGTCCCTAGAAGCATGTTGTTGCATGTAGACCGAAGCCTCCATGACTCTGAGTGAAGCCTTAATGATTCGATAAACACCAATCGTTTCTTCCAAATCAGGCTGCTTAAATCACTCAAGTCACGAGCTACCTAACTCTTCTCATAGTGAGTTAAGAGTTTTCTGCTTTGTCCTTCTAATATAGCAGAGGTACTTTAGGTTCCTTAACCACCTCACATTTCTCCATTTAAGTTTCGCTTCATAAAAGTAACCCTTGAGACTCTCAGCAATTACCACTGAGGTTTATGGTTACACAATTTCTGTGTTGATGATCTTAGTTTTGTCTACCACGAGCTAAGTGAAACCCAAAATCCAACTCCTTGAATGCATTGACAGTGAACACTCTAATGTTCAAGCTATTACTTGTTACCTCACGAAATCTCTTTTTCTTTTTGCGTGATCTTTATGAAACTGTCTAACACCAGGATGTTTCTTCCCGTAAGATCCAGTTTATTTTTTTGGAGATTTCTTACTAATTTCTAGTCACTTAATATATATTTTTTTCAAACCTACCTGTTCAACAAACCACATCGGTTTCACAAGTACTTCACCCTACTTTCGGTCTTATTTCAAGTATCAAGGTTCGGTTGAAGGTAAGCTACCCTATAAAGCCTATAACTGAAAAGATGCCTTTCAATGTTTCTTTACAAACATTTGATCGTATTTTACAGGAAACCACACAGACACTTCTCAGTCTCTCTAGACTTTGAAGGAAGAGATTCATGCCCGGGATCATCAGTTTCATGTCTCAATAGACATCACTTAAATCCCACAAATATTTTGCTTTATTTCTTTATCATTGGCACACTCTTGCACGAAGGTCTTTATGATTTTCCAAATTCTTGTTCGTGGTACTAATGGCAATTTCCAGATTTATGCTTTCGATTCTAACAGATATGGTGGTTTTCTTTATTATGAAGAAGCGATAGTTGATTACAATAACGCAAAAGGATGTATCTAATTTATGGTGGCGTTGATTTTTTTTAAAAAAATCAAATAAGGGTGAGTCAACATGAAGTTGAAACGGTTCAAAAATTGAACAGTAGATAAGGGCAAAAAGGCGCGTGAATTTGAAACGGCACCTGATATCACGCCTGCTGACGATACCAGGCTGTCAAGTCCCGCTTTTTCTGGCGACGCTTCAGAGATAAAATCATCATCACATCGAATTTTTCTCTCTCCTAGAGATGGTATAAAAGATTTTCTCGCACCTCTTGGATTCCTTTACCGTTTCTTCTTTCTCTCTCATAAACACATCAGCGATATTCCACTGTTCATCTTCTTCTTCCCACCTGCAACAATGGCTGACTCTTCATCAATTTTTGATCAATCCGCTCAGTCCACTCTTCTGACCATCAAACCTAATCAGAATCTGGTCATCGAACTCAACCCCTTTGTCTATGATTCGTATATGCTTCATGTGGTCGAATGTCTCAAGTATTCACCACTGGTGGTCACTCTCACACAGGTGGAAAGTGTTCCAATGTCGATGCTCTCTGCTGTCTACTCCTCTGCCGTTTATGATAAAGCCAATGAGCGTATTTTTTTTCGAAATCGTCAATTAAAAGTCCTCAATTTCAAAGGCTAGATTTTCTTCATTACTACGCCTTCCTGCTGTTGAATTGTGACATCCCCATTTTCACGGCCAGAAAAGACCGATTTTGTTTATGCTTGTTTGAAAATCAGAGTAACATTTTAAATAAAAGTGTTGCGGAATTTGTCCCAAAACAAATATGATAAAGATTTATCAAAAGCATTTCCAAGGAAATGTATTTCATTAAAAGACTCGGGATGTCATGTTCGATACAGATCAAAAGCATAAACAGTACAACATAAGCCTTACTACATTATTTCATATCTACAGGCCTATATCCGTAATCCCTCATCCAAAACATCACATCTATGCTCGAGCGCCACTACCTGTAATACATGAAACTGAGTGGGCCAGGCTTGGGGGCCTGGTGAGCACATAGGGTTTTCAACCCACAATAAATAAGTTTATTAATTTCATCAATCAACAATAACCCGATCACCCGTTCCCGTTATCCTCACTTTACGTCCCTAAAACACCTATCATAAGGGACCTAGCCTAAGGATCATCATCGGGATGGACACTACTGCTAAGGGGGTTCATCAGCAGTAAATGTCCTAAAGGCAACCATGAGGGGGATGGAGTACACCGGTGAACACATCGTTCACAAACACCTACAGGTTGCGAGCCTGCTAGCGTTCCACTGGACTGTCTAGAAGAGTCCGTGGTCTTCATCTATACTCCGCTAGATGACTGGATCACCAACAACATCGAGGCCTCTCATCATTTTATCACACATCATCTTATTACATCTACCCATGTTTTACCCCAACATTTTGTAGATATAAAATACATATACAGTTTAAAACATTTAAAACATGTGTAAAAATCTTTCATCATTATAGACAACAAGTATTTAGATAATATGCACACATAACACGTAGTTTATAATAAATACTTCATATCTATGTGTAAGATGAAAGGGACTATGCACTCACTTGAAAAGGTGGTGATTCCGAACTCAGACAGCGCTTCGCTTCTTTAAAAAAATAATTTCCTTCGACGAAACCTAGTATTATTACCACTAGAGTTTAGTCTATTATTCGTCGAGACTAATTAATAGTCTAGCTATTACTACTATTATATAAGTGTTAAACAATACTTATATAACCCATAACTATAGCCCAAGTACTTATTATAAGTTCCTAATAACGTTACTATAATTAAATAAAAGCTATATTAAAAATAGCGTAGGCGTAGCTCACTTACAGCGGGTTTTATAGAAAACCGGGCTTTGCTTGGAGCAGTGTTCCCGAGCCAAAAAGCTATTCTTCTCGGAGCCGTCGAGCACTCCGGGGCTTCTGCCTCGTGCTAGGGAGGTTCCCTAGGCTTTTCGGGGGGTTTCGGGGCTAGAGAGAGGTTCTAGAGAGAGAGTAAAGAGAAGAAAGAATGGGAAAGGTGTGAAGAAAATGAGGGTGGGAGATGTTCTATTTATAGGGTGAAAAATGGCTGAACCTGGTGCCACATGTCACCATCTAGTGGCAAGACTTTGGGAGAAAGCAATGGCCAAAATTGTGCCACATCACCCATTTTCGCACAACACACTTCCGACTTCTAAAATCCGTATCTTTCACATACCACCTCCGTTTTTGACGTTCTTTATATCCACGCGTAGGTAAAACTAAGATCTATAACTTTCGTTTTGACTCCGTCGGCTAATTCTCGACCGATCTTAAATTTAACAGTACGAGGAGATTATACTGTTAAATGTCCGCGTAAAATTCATAACTTCTACATACGGACTCTGTTTTCGTCTGTCTTTTTACCGTTGAGTTCCTATTAATGAGATCTTCAATTCTCATTTAGGTTACGTAGGCCAAAAACCGCTCGATCTAAAATTCGAGTTTCGGGTTGTGCACTGCTAAGCCAAATCTTGGAAAATTCATAACTTCCTCATACGAAGTCAGATTTGAGCGTTCTTTTTTTGTATGTTCTCGGTTTAACGTATACTACAACTTTTGTTTAGATTTATAAGGCTAAAAAGTCCTCCATCGTAAATTCAATATTAACGTCTCTCGGTGTCGTGCCGATTTTGCCATAAAACTTCGACGCACCATAACTTCTTCGTTATAACTCGGATTTCAACGTTCTTTATATGTACGGAACCCTTGAGACGTATTCTACAACTTGGTTAAGATTATTTATTCTAAATAATCTTTTGTCAAAAAGTCGTTTTTGACCCCTATTATCTCTAAATTGACTAGCCCGGATCTACGGGCGTTACAATTATCTCCCCCTTAGGATGATTACGTCCCGGAATCATCAACAAAACAGGGCTCACATGATGACTCCATACGTTATCTATTCATCCTAAGTAATAACCGTAACTTTGATGTTTCTTCGAACGAATATCTAACTCTAAGACTTCCTGATTGCAGGCGGTGCTCGATCTTGCACTTGCTCCCTATCTCACGTTAGACTCCAAATTATGACCTTCAAGTCACAATCTCGATCCTTACTGGAGACTGCTTCTTTTTCTTAACAAACCTAAGATAAGTTATTTTATTACTAAAATGGAACGATGTGTCATATTCCAATGACCTATCATCGTATGCTGCAATGCTTAGACTCAAGTCTCTTAGAGTCTTCCAAAACAGACTATACTTTCCTTCATGTTCTAATCTCATCTTAAAAGGTAGCATTTCTAGCTACAAGCAACTTTTCGCGATACCTCTATTGATCGCTTTTTATTTCAATCTTCCGTTTTAAGTCAGATGCTACATCGAACTTGATTCTCTAAACCACATAACATACTCAGCGTAGTTGGACTCAATTTGATATGACCACTAGGGTCGGAATAACAATCATCTTCTTAGTCATTACCGAAACGATGGTAACGATATACTTGAATAAAACGAAATCGATTACTAGCTCCTTGGTAACCTTGTGACTTTCCCTGATCCAAGTGTGAGTCCTGTGCTTCCGGTAGTATAGGCCTCTACTACCATTCACACCTACTCCTACTCGTCCCAAGTATTGTCTCGCAGCTTTCCAAGTTCTTATTTCTTAAAAGCACAAAACAATTTAACACATACGAATGTGTCCAAATAATCATAAATATTTCCCTAGAGTTTACTAGGACTAGTTCCATGCATATCTTCAAAAACAATTCTGCTTCAACTTGGTTGGTGATGAAAACACCAAACGATAGGGCAACTTTAGGAATTACACCAATCGTTCTATCATCCTTCCAATCAAATGTGTACATTCGTACGTACCATACTCCTTTATACGTAACGTTATTTTATTAAACGTATTCTAAAAGCAAGATACCACTCTTACGATATCTTCTGATAGGTATCATTCATTATCGTAAGCCTTCTCATTTCCTCCATTTATTCAATTCACTATGAGTCTTCACCAAGACGTTATGTTCACGGAAGCATGCGTTCAGTGTATCGAGACAAAAATATAGATAGAGAAGATTTAGACGCGTATTCCTCCTTATTACTCCGAAAAGTTACATGCCAGTTCTAATATCGTAATTAAACATTTAGAAATCTGAACACATAAAATTTCCAGATCCGGTCGGCAATAGACCATAGATCCAATCAAACGATAGCATCATAAAGCATCGCAAATCATTTAGCACATAAAAGCAATTTAGGCATCTTCCTTAAATAAGCTAGTGCTCGTGTCTATCCAGGTTTACTTCCTAAAATATATTAGACACACTCCTTACGATCATCGCTTAGCATTCTAAGTTTAAGTCTAGAAATAAATTTTTATTCCTAGTTCGCTTAAACTAATGCTTTGATACCAACTGTGACATCCCCATTTTCACGGCCAGAAAAGACAGATTTTGTTTATGCTTGTTTGAAAATCAGAGTAACATTTTAAATAAAAGTGTTGCGGAATTTGTCCCAAAACAAAATATGATAAAGATTTATCAAAAGCATTTCCAAGGAAATGTATTTCATTAAAAGACTCAGGATGTCATGTTCGATACAGATCAAAAGCATAAACAGTACAACATAAGCCTTACTACATTATTTCATATCTACAGGCCTATATCCGTAATCCCTCATCCAAAACATCACATCTATGCTCGAGCGCCACTACCTGTAATACATGAAACTGAGTGGGCCAGGCTTGGGGGCCTGGTGAGCACATAGGGTTTTCAACCCACAATAAATAAGTTTATTAATTTCATCAATCAACAATAACCCGATCACCCGTTCCCGTTATCCTCACTTTACGTCCCTAAAACACCTATCATAAGGGACCTAGCCTAAGAATCATCATCGGGATGGACACTACTGCTAAGGGGGTTCCTCAGCAATAAATGTCCTAAAGGCAACCATGAGGGGGATGGAGTACACCGGTGAACACATCGTTCACAAACACCTACAGGTTGCGAGCCTGCTAGCGTTCCACTGGACTGTCTAGAAGAGTCTGTGGTCGTCATCTATACTCCACTACATGACTGGATCACCAACAACATCGAGGCCTCTCATCATTTTATCACACATCGTCTTATTACATCTACCCATGTTTTACCCCAACAGTTTGTAGATATAAAATACATATACAGTTTAAAACATTTAAAACATGTATAAAAATCTTTCATCAGCATAGATAGCAAGTATTCAGATAATATGCACACATAACACGTAGTTTATAATAAATACTTCATATCTATGTGTAAGATGAAAGGGACTATACACTCACTTGAAAAGGCAGTGATTACGAACTCAGACAGCGCTTCGCTTCTTTAAAAAAATAATTTCCTTCGACGAAACCTAGTATAATTTCCTTCGACGAAGAAGTTATGACCAATCGAAGATCCGCGATAAAACCGGCACGGTGCCGAATGACGTAAAAAGTGAGTTTTTGATAAACTACTTTTTTAGCCTTAGTGATCTAAATGAAAGTCTTAGTATTCGTTAAACCCAGAAGTTCGATAAAAAGAACGCCAAAATCTGACTTCGTATGAGGAAGTTATGATTTTTACAAGTTTCAGCTTAGCAGTAGACAGCTAAAAACTCGAATTTTAGATCGAGTGATTTTTAGCCGACACAACCTAAATGAGAATCGAAGGTCTCGTTATTAGTAGTACAACGGTAAAAAGTCTGACGAAAACGGACGTCGGATGAAGAAGTTATGAATTTTTAACGGATTTACCAGTCCTAGTCTGTTAAAAATAATAATATAAAAATAAAGTCAAAATTTTCCGACGAAGTCTAAACGAAAGTTGTAGAGCATAATTTTCTCTACGCGTGCATATAAAGAACGTCAAAAACGGAGTCTGTATGAGAAAGTTATGGATTTTACAAGATTGGGCACATTTTTCGAGAAATTTCGCATGAATAGTGATTGCCACGTCACCCTCGCTCGGAATTGGCCACGTGTCCGAAGCTGCTGCGTGGCATGCCCGAGAAGCGACGCGTGTCGCACAGATGTACGAAGGGCCACGTGATCCTCGCATGCCACACGTGATCCGACCCTCGTGTCCTCCTCCCATTGGACCGAAGCAGCCGACCCGATCCGAAGCCAGAAGCCGCGTCATCCGACCAATGCGAAGCGAGCACCTGTCCATCCGAGCCTCGCCCTGCTGCGACCTGGTCCGAACCTCGCAGCCGCGTGCCCTCCTCTCCTCGCTTCGGATCCGAGGCTCGCACCTATATAAGGGGTGCGAGACCTCCCGGTTAGAAGTTTAAAACTTGGCCTTTTTCACCCCTTTTCAACATTTTCTTGCATTCCGACTTCCCCCGAAGCCCCGGTACTTATTCCAAAGCCCGAAACGCGCCCCGAGATTTCCGAGAAGCCTGAAAAATTTATCTTTTCGGTTTCAAAGCTCTACCTTCGCAGAGCCCGGTTTTCAAGAAAACTCCCGGTTTTCAACGAAGAAAGTCATATTTAAAGCCGAAGTGCTGCCCAAATTACTATTTTGACCCCCGGTTATTTCTCGGTGAGTTTAATATATAGGAACAATTGTATGTTATACTTTTCTATGTTATCATCTCGAGTTGTTGTATCTGCTATTTTATAGCAAGGCTGTACCTCTGACATGAAGTGTATGACATAAGCATCACTTGGGTATTGGTATGAACCGTTGACCATGAAGTGTATGACATAGGCATCACTTTGGCTTCGGTAGTATGCTAAGATAAGGCTGAAAGCCTAAATATTCTAGCAAAATGATATTCCTGAGTATTTACTGTGCCATTTGTGCTGAAACTTTATTGATTTTATATCAAGTATGGAATTTGTTATGTCTCATTGATTAATATGGAAAGCTTTTCGCATTATGCCTTTGTTGTTCCTTGTTCCTCTTTGATTCTGGAATATTATAGTATATATATGGCATAACGTTATATTGTATCTATTATTGAACTCACTAAGCGTCACCGCTTACCCCTCTCAATGTTTAACTAATTTGCAGGAGATAAGCACCCAGTATAGTGATATACTGGTAGAAGATTTTTGAATAGTTTGAAACTACTGTTTTGATAGAAGATTTTCGAATAGTTTGAAACTATTGTATTTTGCACTCCCATATGTATAAAACTATAGTATCCTGGGGAGTTATGTAATATATAACACTATGAAATAGTGGGTTTGTATCCAGTAGTTTGTAACCGTTTTATCAATATAAAATATTGTTTTATGAATATGCATGTAGCATGTTTCGGAGTAGCAATTGTTATATATGAAAGTGTGGGTCCTTTCAATCATGGTATCAGAGCAGTGGTTTAAGTGAACTAAATTCCACGGATTGGTATTTAGACTTAAACTATTGGAAGTTCAATATATGAACTTAATCATTATAAGTATAGGGATACAAACCATAGGAAATATATATATAAAGTATTAGGTAATAGTAAACCCTAATATTCTAAAATACAATATTACTCCCTATTGCAGAGCAATGGCTGAACAGGTTAGTAGCCATACCCCCGAGGTTGGTGGAGGTCCTCAACCTGAGGAAGTGAATACTCCAATATCTCCTCATGAGGAACGACTCTTGGGTAGACTTACCGGTGTTATTCGACAGACTCTCGAAGAACACAAAAAGAATGGTGATAAAGGAAAAGAGAAAGCTACTGGAGAATCTTCAAAAGGAGAGGTGAAGCGTCCCTCGTTCAAAGATTTCAAAAGTAGTGGTGCTACAGAGTTTTTTGGTGTTCTTAATCCAATTGTTGTTCTTACCTGGATCCAGAACACAGAGAAAGTGTTTCGTATCTCTCATGTGGATAATGAAGACAAAGCTAACTATGCTTCTACAATGCTCATCGGAGAAGCATTGGTCTGGTGGGAAGCAACATATGAAGCTCTAAACGGGTTTGACCAGGAGAATTTAGCCTGGGAAATGTTCAAAACTCGTTTGTTAGGGAAGTATTGTCCTCTAGATATGAGGAGGAGATTGGAGAAGGAATTCCTTGAGCTTAAACAAGGAGGAATAACTGTGAATGAGTATGAAACTCAGTTCAATGAAAAAGCACGGTTTGCCGTAAAGTGTACTCCAAGTGAAGATGAGAAAATTCAGTTATTCTTAGAAGGACTACGACACGAAATTCACGATTTCGTTGCCAATCGGGAAGTACTGTCATTTGATAAAGCTGTTGAGTATGCTCGAAAGCGTGAGCATGACTTAGAAATACGTGATGCCACTCTTACTGTTCCGAAACATCCACGTACTGAAAGGACTACTCCTGCTTCCCCTATTCCACCAACTCAATCCGTTCGATCTGAACCTAGCAAGCAAGTACAATCTCAGAGTGGTTTTCGTGGCCGCGTCAGGTCACAATCTTTTTCTCTTCAGTCGCCAGCTTGTCGAAATTGTGGAAAGAATCATCCGGGCGAATGCAGACTAGAGGAAAGAACCGTGGTCTGTTTTGGATGTGGTGAAGTAGGACACAAGAGGCCCGTGTGTCCAATGAAAGGTGTTACATGCTTTGCATGTGGTGTTACTGGCCACAGGAAGCGTTTTTGCCCCACTCTTACTAGTCAGATGACGGGAAGTCAAGCTTCCGTTCAACAACCGGCGAAAAGTCAAGCTTTCGTTCAACAACCGGCAAAAAGTCAAGCTCCTGTTCAACAATCAAGGGGTACTCCAACTAAAAAGGAGGAGGTTCCAAAAGCTAAGGGTCGTGCATTCCAGATCACCACCGAAGAGGCACGCGAGGACCCAAATGTTGTGACGGGTACATTTCTTGTTAACTCTAGACCTGCTCACATCTTATTTGATTCTGGTGCCTCAGATTCTTTTGCGTCTTATGAATTTGCGCATTCTTTTCAAATTGCTTGCTATACACTCGCGCAACCCTTTCACGTAGAGACTGCTGGAAGTATATCATTACTTGCCGATAAAGTCTATAGGAATTGTGTTATAGAAATTGAAGGCTACACTTTTCTTGCTAATCTAATTCCTATCTCCTTGCCCAACTTTGACATTATTCTCGGCATGGATTGGTTGTCAAAGAACCACGCAGACCTCTTGTGTTATGAAAAGATAGTACGTATTCCCATTGAAGGGGAGAATCCTATCTATGTCTATGGTGAACAAGGAACCTTAAAAATAATATATTTCCTCAAAGCCCGTAAATTCATATCGAAAGGGTGTTCTATCTATCTGGCCTACACAGTCGATGTCTCGAAAGAAGATAAGAAAACGGTGAATGATGTTCCCATTGCTAAGGAATATCTAGATGTTTTTCCCGAAGAATTGCCTGGTCTTCCTCCGGACAGGCAAGTAGAATTCCGAATTGACCTTGTGCCTGGTGCTGCTCCGATTGCTAAGACTCCTTATCGTCTTGCGCCAGCTGAGATGAAAGAAATGATGATCCAAGTGCAGGAACTACTTGACAAAGGCTTTATCCGACCGAGTACCTCTCCCTAGGGTGCTACGGTACTGTTTGTAAAGAAGAAAGATGGATCGATGCGGATGTGCATTGATTATCGTGAGCTGAATAAGGTGACTATCAAGAACAAGTATCCACTACCTCGCATCGACGATTTGTTCGATCAACTTCAGGGTGTTAGCTATTTCTCAAAGATTGATCTAAGATCTGGCTATCATCAGTTGAAAGTTCAAGAGCAGGATGTACCGAAGACTACTTTTCGTACTCGATATGGGCATTACGAATTCCTTGTTATGCCGTTTGGTTTAACAAATGCTCCTGCTATATTCATGGATATGATGAATCGGGTATGCCGCCCAATGCTCGATAAATCTGTCATCGTATTCATTGATGATATTCTAATCTATTCCAAGTCTGAAGCTGATCATGCCATTCATATTCGTGCGGTATTAGAACTTCTTCGAAAGGAGAAACTATATGCTAAATTCTCAAAATGTGAATTTTGGCTTCGCTAAATTCAATTTCTTGGTCATGTTATTTCTGGTGACGGTGTATCCGTAGATCCTACTAAAATTGAAGCTATTCAAAATTGGGAAGTGCCCCGTAATGCTTCCGAAATTCGTAGTTTCTTGGGTCTCGCGGGATATTACCGGAGATTTATAAAAGACTTCTCTCGTATAGCCGTACCTCTCACGAGTCTTATACGAAAGGAAGTGAAGTTCGAATGGGGTGAAGCCCAAGAAAAAGCTTTCTCGACTTTAAAAGACCTTTTGACTCATGCTCCAATCTTATCACTTCCAGAAGGTGATGATGATTTCTCTGTATATAGCGATGCTTCAAGATTAGGAGTCGGTTGTGTGTTGATGCAACGTGGTAAAGTGATAGCCTATGCCTCAAGACAACTGAAAGATTATGAAAAGAATTATCCCACTCATGATCTCGAACTCGCTGCAGTGGTATTTGCCCTAAAACTTTGGAGACATTACCTCTTTGGTACAAAATGTCAATTGTATACCGACCACAAGAGTCTCAAGTATATATTCAGTCAGCAAACTCTGAATATGAGACAACAACGAGCCATGGAGCTGATTAAAGACTATGACTGTGAAATTCTATATCATCCTGGAAAGGATAATGTAGTTGCCGATGCACTTAGCAGAAAGGTTTATCGTAATAGTATGTGTTATGCTATTACTCACACCACAGTAAAGTTCACTATCCTAGATGAACTAGAGAAATGGCAAATAGAAGCCCTAAAGCCAGAAAATGTGAAGAAAGAAGGGATGGTACATTACACCGATGTTTTACTTGATGATCCCCAAGGACTGAAGGTATTCAAGAATCGGCTGTGGATTCCGAAGATTGGTGGATTAAGAAAGAAGATTTTAGATGAAGCCCATAAGTCTAAACTGTCAATACATCCTGGTACAAGTAAAATGTACTACGATGTAAGAGCTAATTATTGGTGGCTTGGATTAAAGAGAGACATTGAAAGATATGTACAGGAATGCTTGGTATGCTTACAAGTCAAAACAGAGCACCAAAAGCCTTACGGAACCCCAGAAAGTCTTAGTGTACCTGTATGGAAATGGGAAGAACTGTCCATGGATTTTATTACCAAATTGCCAAAGACTGCTAGACAGCATGATAGCATTTGGGTAATCGTCGACCGTCTGACTAAAAGCGCTCATTTTCTTGCCATGCGTGAAACGGCTCCAATGGAGAAATACGCACAAGTATACTTGTATGAAATTGTTGCAAGACATGGTGTGCCACTAAAGATCGTTTATGATCGTGATACTCGCTTCACTTCTCACTTTTGGGCGAGTATGCAATGTGAATTGGGATCTCGAGTTGCTCTCAGCACAACCTATCATCCCCAGACAGATGGACAGACGGAGAGAACAATCCAAACGGTAGAAGATATGCTTCGTGCATGTGTCTTGGAGTTCGGTGGTAACTGGGATAAATACTTACCTCTTGTCGAATTCTCGTATAATAACAGTTACCACGCTTCAATTAAAATGCCACCATATGAGGCATTATATGGTCGCAAGTGTCGTACTCCATTATGTTGGCGTGAAATAGGACAGAAAATCCTTGGAGGCCCTGAAATGATTCAAGACACCACCGACAAGATTCAAATTGTACGAGAAAGAATGAAAGCCGCCCAGGATCGACAAAAGTCCTATACGGAAAAGAGGAGGCGACCGATAGAATTCCAGGTGGGGGATTTCGTAATGTTGAAGGTATCCCCATGGAAAGGTCTTATGCGATTTGGAAAGAAAGGAAAACTAAGTCCTAGATTTGTTGGTCCTTTCAAAATCCTTCAGAGGATTGGTAAACAAGCATACCGCTTGGAATTGCCTGAAGATTTGGCAGGTATTCATGATGTCTTCCATGTGAGTTATCTGCGCAAATGCCTAAGCATCTATGATGAGGCAGTTCCATTATCCGAGGTGAAACTGGACAATAAGTTAACTTATGTAGAAGAGCCTGAAGAGATCGTAAACGAAAGAACGACTAAGCTACGTAATAAAGAAGTAGAGTTGGTGCTTGTCAAGAGGAAACACCATCGAGGCCCGAACTATACTTGGGAAAATAAGAATGAGATAAGATCGAAATACCCAATTTATTTTAATCTATGTAATTTCGGGGACGAAATTCTCAAAAGGAGGAGGTATTTGTAACATACACGTTTTGAGATCGTGTTTTATATAAATAATATTATGAAATATTATGTGATATTGAGTATTGAGTTCTAACAGATAGTTTTTACTAGAAATAAGGTAAAACTATGTTTAGAATCACTCATAAATTATTGGAAGTCTTATGAGATTCCAATTAAAAGCTAAATAGTGAAATTTAGCGAAAATATAAAACTTGAAAAAAGTAAAATTTTATTGTTGAAAGTTGTAGATAATCTCGTTAGAAACATATAGGCGAAAACCGCATCGAAATCCGAGTTATAACGAAGAAGTTATGACCAATCGAAGATCCGCGATAAAACCGGCACGGTGCCGAATGACGTAAAAAGTGAGTTTTTGATAAACTACTTTTTTAGCCTTAGTGATCTAAATGAAAGTCGTAGTATTCGTTAAACCGAGAAGTTCGATAAAAAGAACGCCAAAATCTGACTTCGTATGAGGAAGTTATGATTTTTACAAGTTTCAGCTTAGCAGTAGACAGCTAAAAACTCGAATTTTAGATCGAGTGATTTTTAGCCGACACAACCTAAACGAGAATCGAAGGTCTCGTCATTAGTAGTACAACGGTAAAAAGTCTGACGAAAACGGACGTCGGATGAAGAAGTTATGAATTTTTAACGGATTTACCAGTCCCGGTCTGTTAAAAATAATAATATAAAAATAAAGTCAAAACTTTCCGACGAAGTCTAAACGAAAGTTGTAGAGCATAATTTTCTCTACGCGTGCATATAAAGAACGTCAAAAACAGAGTCCGTATGAGAAAGTTATGGATTTTACAAGATTGGGCACATTTTTCGAGAAATTTCGCATGAATAGTGATTGCCACGTCACCCTCGCTCGTAGTTGGCCACGTGTCCGAAGCTGCTGCGTGGCATGCCCGAGAAGCGACGCGTGTCGCACAGATGTCCGAAGGGCCCAAAAAATTTCCGAGATTTCCGAGAAGCCCGAAACGCGCCCCGAGATTTCCGAGAAGCCCAAAAAATTTATCTTTTCGGTTTCGAAGCTCTACCTTCGCAGAGCCCGGTTTTCAAGAAAACTCCCGGTTTTCAACGAAGAAAGTCATATTTAAAGCCGAAGTGCTGCCCAAATTACTATTTTGACCCCCGGTTATTTCTCGGTGAGTTTAATATATAGGAACAATTGTATGTTATACTTTTCTATGTTATCATCTCGAGTTGTTGTATCTGCTATTTTATAGCAAGGCTGTACCTCTGACTTGAAGTGTATGACATAAGCATCACTTGGGTATTGGTATGAACCGTTGACCATGAAGTGTATGACATAGACATCACTTTGGCTTCGGTATTATGCTAAGATAAGGCTGAAAGCCTAAATATTCTAGCAAAATGATATTCCTGAGTATTTACTGTGCCATTTGTGC
Source organism: Lactuca virosa (assembly GCF_052849685.1). Lineage (NCBI taxonomy): Eukaryota > Viridiplantae > Streptophyta > Magnoliopsida > Asterales > Asteraceae > Lactuca > Lactuca virosa. Next base: position 363,491,102 of record NC_136429.1, on the reverse strand, counting down.
TGAAACTTTATTGATTTTATATCAAGTATGGAATTTGTTATGTCTCATTGATTAATATGGAAAGCTTTTCGCATTATGCCTTTGTTGTTCCTTGCTCCTCTTTGCTTCTGGCATATTATAGTATATATATGGCATAACGTTATATTGTATCTATTATTGAATTCACTAAGCGTCACCGCTTACCCCTCTCAATGTTTAACTAATTTGCAGGAGATAAGCACCCAGTATAGTGATATACTGGTAGAAGATTTTTGAATAGTTTGAAACTACTGTTTTGATAGAAGATTTTCGAATAGTTTGAAACTATTGTATTTTGCACTCCCATATGTATAAAACTATAGTATCCTGGGGAGTTATGTAATATATAACACTATGAAATAGTGGGTTTGTATCCAGTAGTTTGTAACCATTTTATCAATATAAAATATTGTTTTATGAATATGCATGTAGCATGTTTCGGAGTAGCAATTGTTATATATGAAAGTGTGGGTCCTTTCATATATTAAAAATAGCGTAGGCGTAGCTCACTTACAGCGGGTTTTATAGAAACCGGGCTTTGCTTGGAGCTGCGTTCCCGAGCCGAAAAGCTATTCTTCTCGGAGTCGTCGAGCACTCCGGGGCTTCCGCCTCGTGCTAGGGAGGTTCCCTAGGCTTTTCGGGGGGTTTCGGGGCTAGAGAGAGGTTCTAGAGAGAGAGTAATGAGAGGAAAGAATGGGAAATGTGTGAAGAAAATGAGGGTGGGAGAGTTTCTATTTATAGGGTGAAAAATGGCTGAACTTGGTGCCACATGTCACCATCTAGTGGCAAGACTTGGGGAGAAAGCAATGGCCAAGATTGTGCCACATCACCCATTTTTCGCACAGCACACTTCCGATTCTAAAATCCGTATCTTTCACATACCACCTACGTTTTTGACGTTCTTTATATCCACACGTAGGTAAAACTAAGATCTATGACTTTCATTTTGACTCCGTCGGCTAATTCTCGACCGATCTTAAATTTAACAGTACGAGGAGATTATACTGTTAAATGTTCGTGTAAAATTCATAACTTCTACATACGGACTCTGATTTTGTCTGTCTTTTTACCATTGAGTTCCTATTAATGAGATCTTCAATTCTCATTTAGGTCACGTAGGCCAAAAACCGCTCGATCTAAAATTCGAGTTTCGGGCTGTGCACTACTAAGCCAAATCTTAGAAAATTCATAACTTCCTCATACGAAGTCAAATTTGAGCGTTCTTTTTTTTGTATGTTCTCAGTTTAACGTATACTACAACTTTTGTTTAGATTTATAAGGCTAAATAGTCCTCCATCGTAAATTCACTATTTACGTCTCTCGGTGTCGTGCCGGTTTTGCCATAAAACTTCGACGTACCATAACTTCTTCGTTATAACTCGGATTTCAACGTTCTTTATATGTATGGAACCCTTGAGACGTATTCTACAACTTGTTTAAGATTATTTATTCTAAATAATCTTTTGTCAAAAAGTCGTTTTCGACCCTATTATCTCTAAATTGACTAGCCCAGATCTACGGGCGTTACATGAATCAATGGTTAATTCAGATTCCATCTCTACCACTCAACAATACTCGATTCTCTATGATATGGGGTACACGGAGCTTCTCATAACAATCACCAAGTTCAAGAGGTCTTCTCTTCCTCTTCATTGGAAGAGACTCTTAACGCTCCTCTCCAAGGGCTTATCGGAGAGGAGTGCTGGTTCAGACGGTACGAGCAGGGCTTTTATGACCATTCTATATGGTCTGTATCATGGGATTAATTTGGACTATGGATCGATTCTATGGGCTCAACTTGTTCAGAGTCTAAGCTCTTCTTCGAGGTACACTGAAATTTCTTGTGCACGATTTTGGACTATCGTCACTCAATGGGCGATGGAAAAGTTTACTGTTCCCACTATGGCGGATTCCCTCATGTCTTCAATTGCTACATTTCATACGACGAGGATCCTTGTCCTAAATAACTCCAAGTTTGTCTTTATCGGGTCAATTCCAGAATCTATGTACCGCTGTGTATCTAGTGTGAGTCATGTCATGGCAGATTACAAAAAGCTTTCTCCTTCTAGTCCACGACCACTTACTCCCGATATGCAAAACTCGTTGGACGCTGCAGACAAGCCTGCAAAGCGAGGAAAGAAGTCTGATAACAAAGGGGAAAAGGTTGGTCAATCATCCAAAGCTTCTACTCCTACGAAACGCAAGTTAGAGCGAGCCGAGTCTAATGCTCCAAAGAAACGCAAGACCAAAAAGCAGGCTCGTAGACCGAAGTCTCCTTCCCCATCCTCTAGTGACTCTGAGTATGTTCCTTCTGATGGCCAACGTGATCCTTAGTCAAATGACGAAGAAGCTACTGAAACCGACAGTCCACCTAGAGGTAATTCGCCTCCACCCTCACCTAACAATGATAGTAACCAAAACTCGCCTCCTCGTTCTGTTCCACTTTCGGTTCCTATTACTATCGCTCCCTGTCCTCCACCTGTCTCCTCTACAACTGCAACCTCTATCCCAATTCCAACCCCACTATTCACTACCGTCACTACCACCACCACTCATCCAACCGAACCTACTGTTCGTGTCAACGTATCTGATACGGGGGCAAGTCCATTCGGTTCTGATCCTCCTGTTACATCAGCACCTTTATCCCCACCTAGATCACATGATTCTGAACCTGTTCTTGGCGGTGAATACTTGGAGTTTGATTCCACTTATTTCAGTCCTTATCGTGTACAGAGTGATGAAGATGATGAAGCCCCTATTACCAAAAAGGATCTCAAGACTGTGACCGACAAACTTGATCGCTTGCTCTCTTCATCTTCTGCCAGTGCATATTCAGAGGCAGCCCTCAAAGCCCTGTTCTCATCGGTTGTGAAAGAACATGAAACCTCCATCTCCAGCGCTGCTAAAGCAATTGAAGCCTCAACATCAACTTGCCAAAAAGCTTCACTTGCAGTTGAAGCTTCCACCAAAGATTGCAAGCAGGCGACCGCAAATGTCGAAAAACTAATTTCTGAGGCACAAATCTTTCTTGAGTCCCTCCAAGCGGCTGCAAAGAGGAATGCTAAAACAGTGAACGCTTCGGTTGATCATCTTACGCGTTCACTGGCAGCCGAGAAGACACATCTCGAGGAAGCTCGCAAATCCATTCAGGCTGCTAACCAAGAGCTTCATACTTCGATTAATGATCGGCTGACTCAACTTGAAGCCGAGCTTGCTGTTGAAAATAAAATTATGGATGAGCTGGATAAGCGAACTTCTCAGCTTAAAATTCAGAATCTCAAGCTGAAGTCTGCTAACAAAGAGATTGAAGAATTGAAATCCGAGCGAGAAATAATTAAGAGTTCGGTCGGTGATGTGCATTCCATCCTCCTACATCTTCTGGAAGCCCATGACTCCATCCTTACTATCTCTATCCGACGCCACTTGGCTAAAAAGCTGCGACCTGCTTTGGATGTGTTGAGCAGGATTGAAGGTGTTCCGGAGTCTGGTGTCCCTCCGAAACAAGGGGGAGATAAGGTAACTCAGGGCAAAGGCCAACCTCATCCACCTTCCAAACTGAAAGTCACTACTGAGCCGAAGGTTAATGAAGCTTCGGGCAGTATGAAGGACAAGAAAAAGAAAAAAATTGGAGACGATGATGTGGATGAAAGTGATGATGACAATGATACAGGAGAAAATGCTTCGAAAAAGGAAAGTTTCAAAGTCAAGCCCACTGATCAAGAGATTCGGGAAAAACTTCAGAAAGAGAAGGAACTTCTTGACAAGGAATTGAAAGCGAACGAATTGCTGGAACAGAAGAAGTCCGTGTTTCCTGAATGAACTATGGAATCGCTTTTAAGAGAGGTTATTAATGCCCCGAGCACTCATTGGATTGAACCGGTTTCATCGTTCGGGCTTGAGAACTCTAAGGACTCACAGTTTGACATGCCCATCACATGAAAGGCATTCATCTTCCACTATTTTGAGTCGACGGCTGTCATTCCTTCTCCAGACCCGAAGGTCGATCAGGATTTGCTCGAGTATTATCTGGAGTTTGCTCAGCCACAATACCTGACCTAGAGCAATCAGAAAATTACAACGGTCAAGGTGTTGAAGCCCACTTCGGCAGGGAAATTCATTAACATCAAGTTCAAGGTGACCCGAGGCTCTGATAGCTCGGTTCATATGATTTCCCTGGCTGACCTACCGAACTTGAACCCTCACGACTGGATACTTCTTAATAATATTTTTCTAACCAATCCATAGGAGTATCAGCCTATTATCGATCACATTAAGCGAATGCTCGTATGTTATATTCATGAAGTCGCGAAGATGGATCAGGAGATCGTTGCTGCTATTCATAAGCGAACCACTATGAAGGCGATTGGAAGGGCAGGCGATGTGAATGCGATGGTTAAGGAGAAGATCGATCCCAAGTTTCACACTGTTATGTTCATGAGAGCCGAGGGTCAAAAATGCATGTTCGCTCTGATTGACAAACACCTATTCTCCACCGCTTGTTTGGAACACATTTTGGAGATTATTCATAGGTGTAACCAGAACAGTGAAGCCGATAAAAAGCTGTTTACTGATATGCTTCGATGGTACATTCTGTTTCAGCAAACTCTTCTTGCCATTATTCCTCGGCTGTTCAAGGTTGTAAAGAAGATCAAAGTAACTCAGCCGAAGTAGTCTCTCGCCTCATTGACGCAAAGGGGGAGATTGTTGGATCTAAGTGTTGTGTTATGGGCTCGGTTCATTAGTCCATTTAGTTTACCCGGTTTGGGCCTATCCAACCGTGGTTTATCATTAGGGTTAGCGTATATATTATGCATGCATGTATTGCTTTAAGTTTATCGATCTCATTAATTACTTTGCATTGTAACCCTAGCACACCTCTACAGTCGAAGTTCTTCATCGAGCTCTTCTGAGGTGTGAGTTATTAATCATTCGACACTATTTGATCCATTCTTGTGTTCTTTGGCTACTTCATTCTTGTTTTTCTGTTTGGAATCTATCGATCTATAACTCAATATTCTCATCACTTATATATGAGTTTTTAGTTCTAGAAATCTTGGGACAACTTAGGACCGAAATCTATTACTTTTAGGAAGCTAGAACCGAAAATCTCTTGCTTTATGAAGGATGGGATCGAAATCACCTTTCTTAGGTGATACGATGACCGAAAACTCTTTCTTTAGGGAAGTGTCGACCGAAATCTCTTCATGTGGAAGAGTTTGGACCGAAAACACTTGCTTTTAGGAAGCCATGACCGAAAACAACCTCTCCCATGTGAAGTATGGCCGAAAACACCCCTAAGTATCTAGATATTTTACTTGATTAAGCTCCCAATGTGATATGATTCATTTACCACCGTAAGCATCACCTCAACCTCCTAGCTTTCCTTCATATTTAAGATACAAAATGGGATCATATTCACAATTCATTCACAGTTAGTAAACTCTCAAACACTCACCATTCTCTCTCAAATATCAAACATACTCCTTTCATCCTTAAAGATCAACATCTCCTGGAGTTTTTCTTCAAGCCATTTCCATTTGCAAATCATAGAAAGTTCTTATAATCTAGTGTTATGCAAACATGTTTATGATCGGTTCATTTTATTCACACATTATTATGTGTTTAAAATAATTAAGACACGATTCGCCTCCCGTATTCTAGCTCGAAGATCACCGTTTCATCTCGTTATTTAAACCACGATCACATTCGAGGTGAGTTCATACCCCCACATTTTTCCAAGCTTTTCTATGTTTTAGGGGGGGGGGGGGGAGGGAATACAAGTAAAACACAAAAATCTTGTGTTTAAAAATACAAATCGTTTATTATGTTTTCACGTACTTTATATATATTTTACGCAAAAATGCTAAAAATCGTTACTACCAAACTTATAAACTCTTACGTACAAAGTTGTTAAAAATACAAAGGTTTTACCATTTGATCGAAACATACATTTTTAAACTATAATAGGTATAGTTTGGGGAACATTCACGTTGTTTTACTCTTTTGGATCAAAGGAATGATTATATAAAAATAAGATTATTTTATACATTGTGAATACTATAAAAGGATAATACTTACGATAACGAGGAAAAGAAAACTTCAACACACTTTATGTAAAATAGTTAATACAGGATTGTGAGCCACTCCTTCGTTGTACCAAACAAGGTACCCGTTAAAATCCTGAATTATAACCAGAGTCTCCTGGAGGGAGAGCGTGAGTTTGTGTATAGATCTATACGGGACTGACAATCTCGCGCCCTGACTGTTAGCTACAGTTGGAATGGAAGTTCTGGGGTGACAAATGTCATAAACTTTCTGACGCCTGAAGAACGTCGTGCAGGCCATTAGTCATATTATAATGAACTCTCACAATAAGCATTAACTAAATATTTACGTAGTGATATATTTTCAAACAGTCTTAAAGGGTAATAACTCTATGAATACTTAGTATATACACATGGGTTATATACAATTAATATCCGATAGACAGTGGAATATGTGATTTCCGCCTTACTTCTTGTTCCTTGTTTGGTTGTGGACTTAGGGCAGATTCACCCATTCGACTGTCCATTCAATCTCGATTATATATAACTTGTATGTACTAAGTGGTCATACGAGGGTATTAACATTACATCTAGTTTGCAGTGCAAACACGTCTTCAGCTAGTTTTACTTATGAATAAAACTACGTATCATTAAATGAAGTATGGAAATTATACTTGTACTTTTCGGTCTTGGAACGTTTAAGACTACAATTCGGTTTTATGGAAAATATAGGATTTTCCAGGATAAACATCATTATTTTACAAGAAAACAGTTTACAATTTAACTTTCTGGAAACAAATACGATTACTTACTCTTCGGTTTCTGACCATTATTGTTGATACTATGATTTCTTAGTTTATATAACTAGTATACACTAAGGAACCATAGTAGGAACCAATATGGGTCACATTACTTATATAAATTCAAAAGCGTCATATTATATTCTTTAAGCATAAGAAACATATATTTTGGTCTTAAGGCCTAAGACTACATTCCATTTTACTAAAGAAAATATAGGATTTTCTGAAGGAACACACTCATCACATCTAAAATGATAATTATTGTTAACTTTGTGATTACCTAGTGAATATGTTAGGGTTATATATAATGATGATCCAATAGGCAGTGGAATGTGTGATTTCCGCCCTAGTTCCTGTTCCTTGTTTGGTTGTGGGCTTAGGGCAGATCCACACATTCAATTGTCCATTCGATCTGGATTATATATAACTTGTGTTCACTAAGTGATCGTAGAAGGAACCAATATGGTTACATTACTTATCATTACTTATTAAGAAAATATAGGATTTTCTGGAGGAACACACGAACATTTTCAAGGAACAAAGAACTTGTTTTCTAAAACAAAATGCTTATGAACTCACCAACTTAAATGTTGATACACTTTCAAAATCAATTGTATTCTCAGGAAACTAGTAGACATGTACACACACAAGTTTCGAGAAGACGGAGCATAGTAGCTTCAAGTCTTTGTTTTACTATTTACTTTTGGAGTCAATCATATTATTAATACAATGTAAAATCTATATTATTAATACAATGGTTGTTGTTTCTTTGATTACTGTGATACAATTGTTGTGATACTGTACATGACGTCCTCCGCCCCCGAACGTTTCCGCCGTTTCGGTTTGGGGGTGTGATAACCCATCTCGTTGAACATATGAATGATTTATTCATTTGTGACCTTATAGAAGGGTTTAACATTTGGACTACTAAGAATTTGAGCAAAATTCTTTTTTGACAGTCAAAATATATTTTCATTCATCAATTGAAAAGTGACTGTGTTCATCGTCTTGCTGTATGTAACTGTAGAACCAGCAAGAGACAGCCAAGAAATAGGTACTGGAAAAGCATTGAACATCGCCTTGGATAGAACAGAGTTTTGAAGAGCAACAATGAGCATCTTCAATTCATCGGGATAAACAGATACATCACTTTGAACCTGGAAGTTTGTGCTTTGGATCTTCATTAGAGGTTGAGAAAAAACATCTTCAGTGGTTTGCGATTGATGAGCAGCCATTGTTAGGGTTTGGCAAAGAACTTGAAGAACAGTAAGAAAAAGATCACAAATCATCTAAGAATCAAATTGTGAGCGTAAACTTGGAATGAAATTCCCAATTCCGTTTTTATACGTATCCGCAAATTAAATTCCAAACGGTTGTCATTAAGAGCGTGCCACGTTTTCCTTGAAAATCATACCAGTCGCCATAAAGCATGCCATGTCAGGAAAAGTGATCAGTACTTTTGCCTAGAAAATCGTACCGTAACCAAATCGTCACATCATATGTCTTTTTGATAGTACCTAGTGGATAAGGACCGTTAGAAACCTTCGTAATGGAGGTTGGGCTCTTTCACTTTTGGGTTGAAAAGCGAAGTCATGTGCCAGACTTGCGAAATCTTCAGCCTGAGTTGATATTACTCAGAACCTCAAGGATTTCGTGAGTGCAATGTGTGCCAAAGAACAAGATAAGAAACAAAATAAAAAAATATTGATTCTGTGATGTCGAAAATAAAATTTCGATATAAAGGCAGTTAGATCCTAGGCAAAGATCACTTCGCTAGTTATCAAGAAAGATAATCAACAGCCAGTGTGGTTTCCCGTGAAGTACAATCAAATACTTATAAAAGTGAAGGGCATCTTTTTATATGGCTTCATGGGTTGGTTTGAAATTTCGTTACATATCACATCTAAACATAAGAGTGATACATTGTAAACGAAATTACTTGTTTGACCAATGTAGTCAGGGACAAGTAAGGCTTGGAAAAATATTTGAAGTAACATTGAATTAGATAGATACTCACACGGAAATCATATTCCTTAAAACAAAATAATTCATGGATCTTGTTGGGTAAAAATGTCGTCGGTTTCGAACATTTTATCAAGACCTCGCAAAAAGAAAGAATATATTTTGAAGTATCGAAAAAATGGTACTGAAACAAAAGTTTCGTTAAACGCTGGAACAAAGTTCCACGTCAATTCCTTTAATGGTTCGAAATTTTGGGTTTCACTTCCATCACGGTCTCATGATATCAGATCATAAACACAGAGTTTTGATATGTCTAGATCCTGATTGGTTTATACAAGAAATCTCTTGGACATATGTCATTGTGTGTGAACGTGAAAGAACTTTAGGATGAAAAAGGTTGAGTTTAAGAATCGAACGTACCTCTGCTATGATTGGACCAAGCAGTTAACTCCTAACTCAGATGAGAAGAGTAAGGTAGATCAGTAACGAATATGAATATAGCCTGATTGGGAAGGAATCCTCAAGATGAGAAAACCATGAAGGCTTCGAAACACATTACGTTATGGAAGCCTGGGTCGACATGCTGCAGCATGCTTCTAGGGACATCCTAACTAGGACAAAGCTTCGAAAAGTTACCTATCCCCAAGCAGCAAGCATGAACCATCAAAAATCTTCGCTAAAATCTGTACTAGTAAAAATTAACAAAACACAAAAATATTTTTGGATTTTTGATTTTTGAATGAAAATAACAAAAATAACGAAAAATATTTTTGGTATTTTTGATTTTTGATAAAGAAAGACAAAAATGAAAATCTTTTTGTTGTTTTTGATTTTTGATAAGGAAAAACAAAAATGAAAATCTTTTTGTTTTTTGTTTTTTTTTTTTTATAACGAAAAATAACAAACAACAAAAAAATGTACCTGACTAACGAAAATTTGAAACATAGCAAAAGTAACGAAGATTTTTGTCAAACCATTGTACATGATGTCGAAAGCGAAGCATGTCGAAGCGTTGACTATGAACAGTAACCGCTGAATCATGAACAGTAACCGCTGAATCGACATCTCTTCTCCACTTTGGCTTGTCATTCTAACAAAAGCTGTCCAGGAACAGAATTCACATCCATCATTCCTAAGCCATTCAGAATTCTTACGAAATATTTTTCATCCAAGGGGTTTTTAAAGATATCAGCAAGCTGATCAGTGGTCTTTACAAAATGAACTTCTATGTTTCCATCTTCAACGTGATCTTTTATAAAATGGTAACGAAGAGCAATGTGTTTGGTTTTCGAATGTTGCACAGGGTTATGGCAGATGCGAATGACACTTTGTGAGTCACAATACAATGGAATTTTCTTCATGTTGATTGCATAATCACACAGTTGACTTTGTATCCATATGATTTGTGAAGTGCAAGCTGCAACATCAACATATTCTGCTTCTGTTATGGAAATCGAAACACATGTTAACTTTTTCGATTGGCAGCTTACTAGCTTCCCATCCAATAGTTGACACCCGCCACTTGTTCTTTTTCGATTAAGATTACAACCTCCCAAATCAGCATCTGAGAATGCTTGTATGAAAAAGCCTGTCTTCGAAGGATACCACAGTCCTAACGAAGTTGTTCCTTTGAGATAACGAAATATATTCTTGACATCAGTTAGACGAGGTTCCCTAGGATTCGATTGGTACCTAGCACAATTGCACACATAAAACATAATATCAGGTCGAATTGTCGTGAGGTAAAGTAACAAACCTATCATGCTTCAATACAATGTGAGGTCAACAACTAGTTTATCCAATGATGGACTAACCCTTGTTCCAACAACCATCGGTACTCTCAGCTTTGTGTTATTCGTCATTCCGAATTTTTCCAGCAGATTTGTTGTATACTTCTCTTGGTTGATAAATATTCATTCTCTGCTCTGACGAATGTTTAATCCTAGAAAATTGTTGCTCTTCCCCATCATACTCATCTCAAATTGGCTTTTCATTAAATTTTCGAATTCTCTTGACAAAGGAGGTGTTGGGTTTTATGTACTCTAACATTCCTATAGTGCATATACAACCCTAATGCTTTGGATCTAAGTTTTCTCTGTTATACATGCAATAAACATTTTTCCAAAGCATGAAACGTAAACTAGCATGCAAGGTGATATTTGAATCATAAAAACTAGTTAGAATATTACCTTGTGTAGTAGCTTGAATACCTTGGCCTCAAGAAAGCTAAGCACCAATAGTGTGATGTCTCAGATGGAATCACAAAACACCAAGAACAATTTAGGAGGAATATAGAGAGATTATGGAGACTCTAAAATCGGATTCTACTTCTTGGAGTGCAAGGTGTAACCGATTTCAAGCTTATAGATACATATATATGTGTAGAATATCAAGGGTCATGTGTAACCCTAATCCATATACATTAGCCCATGACCCATCCATTTGATTTGGATAACCACTTGATGGATTAACCCATAAGCCCATCACAAATCAAATCATGGATCTTTAGCCCAGCTCACATGTATCATTCTAATTAGTCGCTTTTGATCACTAAATTAATTCTTAAATTAATTCTTGATCAATACTAATTAAATAATATGATTCCTCAATTAATATATTATACTTATAATATATTAATAAATCATAATTAACCTCTTACCCAAATATCCTTCCTAACATATTGCTTTGATGAATGCAACCCAAATGGACCATGCTACTATCGGGTCAAGTACATACCAATTATAGTTATGGGCTTACACACCTTTTCCAATAGTCTCCCACTTGGATAAGTCTAATAACTGTAATTACCAATGTAACTTAAAATCCGATTAGCAATCGTAGCTCTCAAAAAGCCGCTGACATACTCTGATGTGTCCATTAGATAAGTAATCATATAATCCTCTATTCTACAAGATATCATGCAGACAAATACATGGAACATAGTCATACTTATTGTCCTGCAGTTTGTTTCCCGATTTCTGATTTTTTTGACATAGAACTTAATTGAACACGTCAATAGAGTTCTGACCGGGCCCGACACATAAGTCAAAACAAAATCATCGAGGGGCCCAAGATATCGTTTTTAATCCTCTTAGGATAAAAGGAACAGATAAACTTTGACTTCTATGCTTGTACTAATTATTCATTGAATCATACATAACAACACGTTTTATAACATCGAGTTACTGATGCGTTTTCGCACTATTAATGTACAATCAACAAATAATCGCCAACTCATATATATTGGTTTGAAGATTATACAATATTATCGTCTCACAGTCACTCGTGATATATTCCATGAAGCGATATGTGAGCGTGGGTTTAGTCCAATACTCAAATCTTATTTCAAGAGCACTCATGAATGTTTGTAGCAATCTTTTGCTTTGTCTAACACCTTAGATAATCATACAAAAACCCATTCATGACAGTCTTCTTTCATAACCTACTTCCAAAGTATGATCGACTGTGGATAGTTTGAATAATCTTATTATTTTGGAAGTGAAAACATGCAAAATGAAATAATAGCAAATAATTGACATAAGACAGTAACATTATTTATAAATAAAAACATCTTTTATTCAATCATCAATATGTCAATTACATTTTGACTATTACAACTTTCTAAAATTCTATCTAATCACTCAAACTAATATCGTCCTTCAGCCTGACACTACTAGCGTGCCGCAAGTGATTAACCCTACTCAGTCCCTTCGTAAGGGGATCTGCTAGATTCTCTTCCGACGATACCCTCTTAACCACAAGGAGTCCCTCTTCTACTTGATGTCTTATGAAGTGATATTTTCTATTGATGTGTCTTGATCTGCTGTGATCTCTTGGTTCCTTGGATAAGGAAACTGCACTATCGCTATCACAGAAAATCTCCATGGGCTCCTTTATAGCTGGTACAACTCCAAGGTCTCCGATGAAGTTCTTCAACCATATAGCCTCTTTCGATGCTTCACTCGCTGCTATATACTTTGATTGACACGTTGAATCAGCTACAGTCTCTTGTTTGGAACTTTTCCAAGTTATTGCTCCTCCATTTAGGGTAAATATCCAGCCCGACTGAGAGTGGAAATTATCTCTGTCGGTCTGAAAGCTGGCATCACTATACCCTACCACTCTTAAGTCATCACTCCCACCAAGGTTAAGGATCCAGTCCTTAGTTCTTCGCAAGTACTTAAAAATGTTCTTTATCGCAGTCCAGTGAGCTTTACTAGGATTCCCTTGATATCTGCTAACCATGCTCAATGCAAAGGCTACATCAGGGCGAGTATAGGTCATAGCATACATGATCGAACCAACGGCAGAAGCATATGGTATTCGACCCATTTCTGCTATTTCAGCATCGGTACTCGGACTTTGAGTCTTACTCAGTCTGACATTGCTTTGGATAGGTAATTCTCCTCTCTAGGAATCTTGCATGTTCAAACGTTTCAGCACTTTGTCCAAATAGGTACTTTGACTAAGTCCTATTAGTCTTTTACTCCTATTACTCAATATCCTTATCCGTAGAATGTATGCAGCTTCTCTGAGGTCCTTCATAGCGAAACACTTCCCAAGCCAGGACTTAACCTCCTGCAAGGTTGGGATGTCATTTCCTACGAGCAGTATGTCATCCACATACAACACGAGAAAGCTAACTATACTCCCACTAGCTTTGACATACACACAGGACTCATCCTCACTTCTCAAAAAGCCAAACTCTTTGACTTTCTCATCGAAACAAAGATTGCACATGCGAGATGCTTGTTTTAATTTATAAATGGATTTCTCACGCTTACACACTCTATTAGGGTGCTTTGCATCAACAAAACCCTCTGGTTGATTCATGTAAACATCCTCACCCAACTTCCCATTAAGGAAAGCGGTTTTGACATCCATTTGCCATATTTCATAATCATGAAATGCAGCTATGGCTAGCATAACCCTTATAGATTTAATCTTAGCCACTGGTGAGAAGGTCTCATCATAGTCAACTCCAGGAGTTTGAGTAAAGCCATTCGCAACCGATCATGCCTTATATGTGTGTACTTTCCCATCTATGTCAGTCTGCTTCTTGAAGATCCATTTGCACCCGACTGTCTTACGGCCTGGTACATTGTCAACCAAGTTCCAAACTTGATTGTCATACATGGATAGAATCTCGCTGTCCATTGCCACTTTCCATTTCGCAGACTCAGGGCCTGTCATGACTTCCTTGTAGTTATTAGGTTCATCCAAATTTACCAGTGTACTATCACTGATAAATGTATCACCCTCAGAAGTAATATGGAAACCATAAAACTCAGGTGTCTGTCTAACTCTACTGGAACGCCTCAGAGGTAAGGACTCGTCAATTGGATCAACTGGAGTTTCCTCCTCAGGTTGAGTGCTAGTGTTTGAGGTTCCTTCATCACTTAACTCTTGAAGCTCTTCAAGGTCAATTTCCCTCCCACTGTCTCCTTGGCATATGAGTTCTCTCTCGCGAAAGACTCCTCTCCTTGTAACGAAAACAACATTGTCACTCGGTCTATAGAAGAGATATCCAAAGGATTTCTATGGGTAGCCGATGAAAATACATCGCTCACTTCGAGGTTCGAGCTTGTTGTGAGTTTCTTTTCTCATAAAAGCCTCGCAACCCCAAACCTTGATGTGTGCTAACGAGGGAACCTTCCATGTCCACATCTCGTGAGGTGTTTTGGAAAACTTTTTAGTTGGGACTAGATTAAGGATATGGGCGGCAGTCTCTAAGGCATACCCCCAGAATGAGATAGGTAATGAAGATCGACTCATCATAGAACGAACCATATCCAGTAAGGTTCGATTGTGCCTCTCAGCTACACCATTAAGCTATGGTGTCCTAGGCGGTGTCAATTGTGAAACAATTCCACATTCCTTAAGATAGTCGTGGAACTCGATACTAAGATACTCTCCTCCTCGATCATATCAAAGCATCTTTATCTTCCTGCCCAGCTGATTCTCCACTTCTTGCTTAAACTCTTTGAACTTTTCAAAGGTTTCTGACTCGTGCTTGATTAAGTAGATATAGCCATATCTGCTGTAATCATCAGTAAAAGTCACATATAAGCGGTTAGCATCCCTTGTGGCGGTTCTGAAGGGTCCACACACATCTGTGTGTATGAGATCCAACAGACCCTCACCCCTTGCACAAGTGCCAGTGAAGGGTGACTTTGTCATCTTTCAAAGTAAACAAGATTCACAAGTGTCATCTGACTTTAAGTCAAATGACTCCAACACTCCATCCTTTTGGAGTTGGGCTATGCACTTCTTGCTAACATATCCAAGGCGACAATGCCATAAGCATGCTTTATCCACATCATTGGATGAATCGATATCCAACACATTTTCTCCTAAGTTATCTACAACCATCACAGTTTCATATATGCCATTACAAGGTAATGCTTCAAAATAAAATACACCATTGTAATAAGCATTAATACTACCAATTTCTTTATTAAAAGAAAAGGTAAAACCTTGTTCATACAAACTGTGAAAAGAAATAATATTCCTCGCCATATCAGACGAGTAGCAACAATTATTCAAAACTAATTTTAAACCATTATTAAGTAATAAAGAATAAACTCCAATCTTGGTGACATGCGACTTTCCCTTATTCCCCATGATTAAGTTTATCTTCCCGTGCTCCACATCCCTACTTCCTTTTAGTCCCTGCAAATCAGAACAAATGTGTAAGCCACATCCCGTGTCAAGGACATAAGAATTGGCATGTGATGAGTGATTAGATAGAATAGTATAAATACCTGCAATGGAGGGCTTGATCTTCCCATCCTTTATGTCCTGCAAGTACTTGGGGCAGCTTCGCTTCCAGTGCCCTTTATCATGACAATGGAAGCACTCAGCTTCCTTTGGGTTGGAAGAGGGTGTGACAGAACCAACTTTGGCTCCACTGGAAGAGGGTGCAGTATGGGACTTTCCTTTATGACTCTTGGAAGGAGTCTTCCTCTTCTTTCCCTTTCCATGTCCAATTTCGAGGACAGGGGGAGTTGCAGTAGGAGTAGGTACAACATATTTACATTTCAAACTGCTTTCAGCAGTTCTCAAGAGACCTTGAAGCTTGCTCAGAGTCACCTCCTCCTTGTTCATATGATAAGTCATACGAAACTGATCATAACAAGGAGGTAAGGAGTGAAGGATAATGTCAATTGCCAATTCTTCATCGAAATTGACATTTAGCTTTAGCAAGCGGTCCACAAACCTTTGCATCTTTTGCAAGTGGGCCGTGATGGACTCTCCATCCTTTATTTTGGTCGTGATCATGGAGGCAATGATATCATACCTCTCCTACCGAGCACTTTGATGGTACCTTTCCATCAAGTCCTGGTGCATTTCATAAGGATAGTGGTCCTCATAGGACTTCTGCAGCTCAGCAGTCATGGTAGCAATCATTAGACACGACACCTTTGTCGCATCCCTCTCAAGAGTAGTATGTTCAACGATCTATTCGGGAGTAGCAGAGGTCACATCAATCTCCTTAAGCTCTTTATCTAGGCCATTCGGACGTTTCGAATCCAGTCATTGAAGTTCGATCCATCGAAAATGACCCTCCCACATAGGTTCATGAGGGAGAAAGAGCCTGAAGGGATTGGGTTGGAAGCATTTTTTGAAGTAGACATCTGAAAAGTAAGACCAAGTTTAAATTAGATAAGGATCCTTAGTATAACACCCAAAATGGAATATTAAGGCTAGGACCCAACACAATATTTTACAATTCGAAAGAGGGATGTCGTAATCCAATTGCAAAATATTTGAAGGTAGGTAAATGATGATTTACCAATTTCCACCATGAAAAACGAAATTGAATATTAGGTTTTAAATGAATTTGAAATTCCTATATTCTTTTGAGATTCATTGAACTTTTCAATGGCATGTTTAAATCTCGATTATGCCCTTCAAGTTTGTGACTAGGATACCGAGGATTACAAACAAGGTGTGAATAACCATGCAAATTAGCTTGGTACTCTCGATGTTACAAATCACCTAATCAATGTGCCGGTTAACCACACATGCTCCATTGATCCATGATTAACACCAAGCTACCCTTTACCACACATTGTCAGTCCCAAATTAGTGTGTCGGTTAACCACACACGCTCCACTAACGACTTAACAAGGTGTAAAGTGCAATTTCATGGAATAGCACCATTTTCACATTTTTCCTAAAGTAACTAAGATTGGGAATTTATAAAAGTTTAGTTACTTTAATAATTTTCGAATTCAGCAAGCTCAGATTGCATAGAAACAACCCAATCAGGATGTTCCATACCAGCCTTGACTGATTACGGATCAATTTTCGAAATAAAAACGTTGAACATGCAAAATTCTTGATGTACATTCAGTACCTCATTCTTTGCACAAAGTTGAGCTCGTGTTAACACTCCTTCATGAGGATCACCAAGAATTTGTTCCTTTGGATGATTTCGTGTCCATTTTTTCAAAGGTGGATATACATGATCAAACTCTAATGGTGCATCTTCGAATGTTTCATCATTCTCTGACCCTGCAATAGACACATTGTCAGTTGAATCGTGAAAAATTTCGGTTTGAATATTTGAAATATTTGTTTGATTATCATTTTGCTCCCCTCGACAAAATTATCTTCTGGATGCTCCCCCTCGACATCAGCATTCGTTCTCCCACTCTCCCCCTCGAAAGTATGCTCCCCCTCAACATGAGTAGTCGAATTCAAGTTCTCCCCCTCCACTTGATCAGTTTGTAGAACTGGTAGAATTTCGTTATAAACTAGAGAATTTGTTGTCGAGTTTAAATCTGCATCATACTGAGTAATTGTCGAATCATCATTATGCTTTGATGCTTCAGGAACTCGATTGTCATCAGCATGAAGTTCAACATCAACAACCCTATCAGGAACACCGAATATTAAATCATAATCAAAATCTAAAAAATTCAAACTTTGAGATTCATCAGTTGATTCATTAATAATTGGCTTTTGTTTGAAATATTTGTCAAATCTTTTAACATAATAATCATCGAAAGTAAGATTGAACGTTTCTTCAATTTTTCGTGTTCTTTTATTCAACACCCTGTATGTAACCGAATTATGTGAATAGCCCAAGAATATCCCTTCATCAGTCTTAGACTGAAATTTTGAAAGATTATCTTTGATATTCATAATGAAACACCTACACCCAAAAACATGAAAAAATTTCACATTAGGTTTACGGTTATTTATGATTTCATAAGGAGTGATGTTGAAACGACGATGAATAAACGATCTATTTTGAGTAAAACATGCAGTGGAAACTGCTTCAGCCCAAAAATATTGAGGAAGATTCGCATATGTTAATATTGTTCTTGCAGCTTCGCAAAGTGAACGATTTCTCCTTTCGACAACACCATTCTGTGGAGGCGTGTATGGCGAAGAAAAATTATGTGAAATTCCTTTGTCTGTTAAAAACGAATCAAGAACATTGTTCTTAAATTCAGAGCCATTGTCACTCTTGATCTTTCGAACATTTTTCTTCAAACTTAGTTCAATATGCTTGATGAAGTCGATCATTGCTTGACCAGTTTCAGATTTTAATCTGAGAAAATATACCCAAGTAAACCATGAGAAATCATCTACAATAACCAAAATGTACCGTTTCTTGTTGATTGTTTCAATAGTCGATGGTCCACAGAAGTGAATATGAAGAAGTTCCAGTGGTTCAACGATCTTCGAATCAATGACAATTGGATGACCTTGTCTATGTTGCTTTTCCTGCTCAAAAGCTGCACATAAAGTATCATTATCAAACTTTAAGACAGGTAAACGACGTACAAGATCATTTACCACCAATTTATTAAGATTTCGAAAGTTCAAATGTGAAATTCTTCGATTCCAAAGCCAACTGATATCTGATGAAGCTTTCTTGAGTAAACATACTGATGGAACTCCAACAATAGGTTTTATGTCGAGAGAGAACATATCACCTTTTCTTTTGGATTTGAGCATAACTTCCTTTGTATCAATGTTCAAAATTGTACTTCCTTCTTCATTAAACAACACCTGATTGCCAATGCTCACAACTAGTTGGGAAACACTTATCAAGTTGTGTTGAAGAATTTCGACATATGCTGCCCTATTCACCATGAACTTCCCATTTGTTACTTTGCCATAACCTTTGACTTGACACTTGTGATTGTTGCCAAATTTCACTACTCTAGCATTCTCCAAATTTCGATAATCACGTAAGTTTTCTTTCCTTCCAGTCATGTGACGAGAGCAACCACTATCAATGTACCATTTGTCATCATATTGCTCGTCACTCAACACCTGCAATCAATGAAAGAATTTAGGTCCACAAGGCTGTTTGGGTCATTGGTTATTAGTTTGAAAAACATTGTGAAATGAAGAACCTAAAATCCAATTACGAACTTTAGATTTGAGACTATCAATAACATCAAATTCGTTAGTTAAAGGAACAGAAAAGTAAGTATTCTCTCGTTTCTCAGTAACCTTTTCTTTTGGAATGGCTCTCCATTGTTTGACAGAAGGATTTGATTCTTTGGATGAAGAACTTCCATTTGAAGACTCATTCAAATATTGTTCATACACAACCTTGATTTTTTGTTCAGAATACTTTCCTGACTGAAATGATTTCCCTTTTCCTTCAAGCCAATGGTTAATGTTCTTCACATCAGATTTGCCTTTTATATACGAAACTTTAGGAACATGTTTCGTAGGAGGATTTGGAAAATGTGGTTGAGTTGGTTTGAAAGGCACATGACTTTTTGCATGGATTTTATTGAACTATTGATTTGGAAATACTGGTTTCGTCTGAGAGGAAAACCAATTTTGAACATTCGTTGGTTTATTCAAAAATTTATTTTGTCGAGAAAAATGATTTGCGAAAACTTTGTTTGGTGATTTGGATTGAAATTCCTTGAATATTGATGATTTGAAAATTGCTTTTCATTTGATGTTTGAAAATTTTGTTATGTTTATGTTTTTGACTCTTGTGATTTAGACTTCAAAAAATCATTTGGTGGTTTGTTTGAAGACAAATCTTTTTGTTTTAGAGCGAGATTTTTCTTATTTTCATCTTCCTTTTGAAAAGAAGTCCGAACCGTTTTAGACTTTTTAAGTTCAGAAGTTTTGTTTAGCACCGCATTTGATTTCTTTCGTGACTCAATCTTTTTCCAAAAAACTTTCTTTCTTTCTTGTCTTTTTGAAATACCACTTTCTTTCCAAATCTTTTCAATTTGCTCCTTAAACTCTTGAGAATTAATTTTGACATTTTGAGAAACATTATCATCTTTCTTTGAAATAGCAGTTGATTTTTCGATTTCTCAACCCAAACTCGTTGTATTTTTTGTCTTTGAAAAGTGTAGGAATTATTTGTTAAGTTGTTTTCTATAGTACTTTGGTTTGAGAAAAATCCTTCTTTTGATGCTTTATTGTTATCTTCTTCAACCAATTTATGCATCTCAGATTTAATGTTATCACTATTTCCTTTTGTGACAAAAACCTGATTTGGAAAGATAATCTCATCTGAGCATTTGAAATTCGGATACACAACTGTGTTTGTTTCAAGGTAATGAGAACCTTTTTCCTTCATAATTGTGTCGAATTTCTCTGTTTCGTCAAAAACTTGATCAACTACAACCCTTGGAATTGTTGTTGCTTTCGAAACATCTGCATTGTCATCCTCACTATCAGTTTGACTATCTTCGACAGTCACATTGTTATGATCATGAACTTTCGAAGTTGAATGTTTGTCAGTGTCAATTTTAACAGGAGAATCATTACATTTTTCTTTGCCTTTAGCCATTGAAGAGACATTTATGACAGACAACTGAGAACAGTCAATAACTTCCTCCTTTTCAATTTCACTAATATCATCAAAATCATCTTCGATATCAGCAAAATTAGTTTGAGGGTCACTTTTGAATTCTCAGTTCTTTTCAAAATCTTAATTTGTTCGTCTTTAGTCAGGGTATCATTTACAATGTCAACTAATTCATCAGCACTCAGACATTCTTCAGTTTTAACAATGCCATAAGCATATCGATTATCTGGTACTTTATCAAATTCAACAATAGTTTGTTCACAATCATAGGAAATATAGTCAATTTTCTCCCTTTCGAATTCCAAAAAGGGCAAAAGTTTCCTATGTTGGTCCTTGCTAATATCTGAAGAATGATGTAAAGCTGTCAATTTTCCATACAATCTTTCAACAGAGTTACAATA
Source organism: Lactuca virosa (assembly GCF_052849685.1). Classification (NCBI taxonomy): domain Eukaryota; kingdom Viridiplantae; phylum Streptophyta; class Magnoliopsida; order Asterales; family Asteraceae; genus Lactuca; species Lactuca virosa. The sequence goes on along the minus strand of NC_136429.1, from coordinate 363,470,065 downwards.
TATGTTTCGTTGTTTTAACAACATTTTAACATCTGCACTTATGCTATCTCTATCACACATTAAATTTGTTATTTGCATGTCTAAGTACTCTACTTTCATTCTCTTCGAATCCAACATCTTATGTGTTCCTAGTAATTGAGTACTAGACTTTTTAGCCTCATTGCTAGCAGAAATAACTAGATTAATGATATAAGTAATAACATCATCAAATTCAGTTAACACAGAATTATAAGCACTTGAAGGAATATTAAAGGATTGAAGTAGAGAACTTACCTTCGATGTCATTGGTGCTTTGTCCCTAGAAGTCGAAACAAAACATCTACCATTGATTTTCTCTTCTTTTTCCTCCTCATACCTCGCAAACATGGCTCCATGCATCGGATTTCTCATTTCTTCTTCATCCGAGCCCGACGACCATATTTGGTATTTTCCTTCATCTTCATCATCTCCTCTTGCTACTAGTGACAATCCCTTCGACTTAGCCCTCACTTCTTCCAATTTTTCTAAATAATATGCTTCATCCTTAACCTTATTCTTCTTTTCTTCTCTCTTTCTCAACATACAGTCTATTGTCATATGATTAGCACCATTGCAATAGTGACAATCAACTGCCGAATTCCCCTTAAGCTTTTTCTCTTGTTTTGTCTCTTCACTCTTCACTTCTTTCTTCTCAAACTTTTTCTCTTCATTCACCTTCCCAGTGTAGTTACCTTTTGCTTCCCCAGTTTTCGACTTCACATTGAAAGGCTTTTTGTAAAACTTCTTTACTCTATTGTTTGAGTAAAAAGCTATAGCTTCGTCATTAGAGTCGACGATAAGACCTTCATTATCAGAAATTTCCTTCTCAGCAACTTCCTTATCATTTTCTCTTCCCGGTACCTTCGAAACCAGTGCTAATGGACCACCCAGATTGATCCTTGACTCTTCAGCTATTTCATTCACTTCAGCTTCGTGAGCTTTTAGCATGTTGTATAGATCGTTTAGAGTACATAAATTGAAGCTCTGTTGTGTCTTTACCATCAAACTCACATTCCTCCACTCCTTTCCAAGCCCCATTATGAAAGTAAGATTGAACTCCATAGTTGATCTGGTGATGTCATACCTATTGCACTTATAGATAAGCTCATTCAGACGGTCATAGAACAATTCAATCGATTCTCCATCTTTTAGCTTGAACTCTCTTAATTCAATCAGACATTGCTTGACTGAACTGATTTTACTCTTCTCGCTGCCTTGATATTTTTCTTTCAGCGTGTTCCACATTTCTTTTAAGGTTTTGCATCTCCAAACATAATTGTACACAACTGGAGGAAGAGCTCCACGGAGTTCTCTCATACATCTTTTCTCGTTTTTCAGCAGCCTTGTAGTTTGATCAACAACATCTGGATTAGTTGCAGAAGTACCAACACTTTGAATAGAAGACGGAGGATGAACATCATCAATAATGCATTTCCAAAGTTCTTCATCAATTATATTATCATAATCATATGAAAATGATGAACACAAGATCTAAATAACATCTGTATGGCTCGATTTATGCTTTCAATGAGTACAAAGTGTTTAGACAATTATAGAGAAGTTCTACATCAATTCCGTTTAAGTAGTCCTCCATACGATCCGCCCATTGATCGTAGTAATCTGGAATTAGCATAGGAATCTTAGTTGAAGATACTAGCAGATGAGAGTAAGAAGTCATCGTATTCATATTGAAGTTCGCCATGGATGTACGGGCAATTTCAGAGAAAAGCTTCAGAAACTTGAGAATTTATTGATGATTTTATCAGAAATCACAAATCGAACACTCGATTAAACAACCTAATCGCAGAATCGAATCACCACTAAAGATCTAAGAAGATTTTCAGAATCAAAAGTGTGGAAACTTTTGAACCTAGAACGAGACTCAAAATACTTTTGACACAAATGAAAATTAGATCATTACAGAATGATTCCTGCTCTGATACCAATTGTAGTGTTTGTGTAATCGAGTATGAATTATATTATCAGAATCATATGAAAATGATGAACACAAGATCTAAATAACATCTGTATGGCTCGATTTATGCTTTCAATGAGTACAGAGTGTTTAGACAATTACAAAGAAGTTCTTATCTAACTCTAGTAATGGTCACCTATTTATAGGGAACTTGAAAGCACACAAACAATATAAGGGTAATAACATGAAAAGCTTCGACACAAAGGTATCCTTATAATAACATTACATGATAACGAAACTATTCCTTGACCTTCGACACCACAGAACTAATTTCGACATCAACACAGAGAGCTTCTAAATTCGTCGATAACCCTACCTCAGGTACTAAACGCCGATTCACTCGCAACGGTAGAAATTGGCATTCCCAAAATATGTTTTGCAATTTTACAGAGTACAGGGTATTTACCCGAATTGAGTTTCCACCAACTTATATATTCAGTTCTGTATCGACCAAATATATATTCAGTTCTGTATTATTAACACCTTTCCCCCGATTTTCCAAATATTTTGCATAGTCGTCATCCAAATCAATATCTACAACACTACTAAACGATGTAGTAGTAGAAGATGAAGAAGCGGTTGTATTTTTCTCATTATCTTTATCCTCAATCTTCTTGTAGTGAGTAAATAACTCTCTTAAAGTTTCTAGCACTCGGTGATTAACTTTATTGACTTTCTCATTATCACCACCATAAATAAGCCCCAAACAATAATCAAGAAAGAACATCTTGCTTCGTGGATCTAAGACTTACGCAACATGCAACAAAAAGTTCATGTTGTCTGTGACAACCCGAAATTTCTATTCTGTACAACATTTCAATTCAATAGAAGTCAGAACAGTTTCTGCTAACTTTCAAGCTTTTTGGAATAAGTTCGAGTCTTTTTAAGTTAGTACTTCAGGAGATACCAGGAGAGAGGATGCTCTAAGGTTTATCGTGCAACAATAAAGTCCCAAAGCTCCAAGAGTTTGGAGTTTACGGCCTAAACAAAGGTGTTTACGGCCGTAAACCCTAAATTGGGGGTATATATATGACACTTAGTCATTATTTACCATTTTTCACAAATTCAAGATCCAAACTCAATTCTCTCTCAAGTATCATCCAACAATTCTTCAAGATCTTCAACTTGTAAGTGTTTCTAGCCCTATTAAGTTGATATATTATTTAATCTAGTGATTTAACACACTTCCATCCGTGAAATCATTCCAAAAGGTTAGATCTTCAAGTTTCACCAAGAACACCAAGAACACACACTAGTGTTCTTGGACTTTTAGCACCTTTTCAAGCCTCTATCTTGTAAGTACTTCTATCCTAGAGTATAATAAGGCTTGTTACACTTCTATACATCATGAAAACACCAAGGAAACCAAGGATCAAAGGTGTTTACGGTCCAAGAACACCTTGGACCGTAAACCCTAAAAACGGTGCCAAAGTGTGCCCTAGTCCCTTCTAAACCTTGGAAACTTGCATAGATCCCTTCCCTAATGAGTTAAGTACATGAAAACATCAAAAGACCATAAACCATTTGGGTTTACGGCCGTAAACCCAAAGGCAAATGGTCCAAGGACCGTAAACTCCATTTAGGAGTGAAATGGTGCCCTAATCACTTCCATAGGCTTATACTTCAAGTGGAAATGCTTCTAAGGACTTGTAGAGCTTCAAAACAACACATGGTCAAAGAAGCATGAGTTTACGGCCGTAAACTCATGGGTTTACGACCGTAAACTCAATGAGTTATGGTCACAAAACCGTAAACTCATATAAAGGGTTCCCTTGAACCCTAAACTCAATAACAATGTCCTACAACATTTAGATGTAATCCTTAGCACTTATAACACTTATATAAGGTGTTTTTCATGCCCTAGGATGTCTTAACTATGTTAATTAGTTGTTTAAAGACTAATTGGATACATATATGTGTTATTATATGTTAAGTAGGATCATTGTGTGTGTACAAATCTTCACTTGACACCTAGCAATCCTATATCATCAGTTCATCCAAACCACTCACTACATGTGAGTTCATACCCCTTAATTAACCTTTTAAATGTTTAAATGCTTTTATGGGGGGGAATACAAGTTGAATTATTATAGTTATTATATCAATCACATGTGATTAATAACTACCAAACAAGTGGATTTCTTACTTTTCAAACTGTGTTACCAAACTGTCTTACTTCAAACTGTTTTACAAACTCCTTTTCATGACAAATACTTTTACTTAAACTCTTTTAAACTTATATTCTGTTAAATGTGTATCTATATAGATATAGTTATATAAGTAGGATTGAAAGGACTTAGGACTGATAGCTCACCTTACTTCCTGTTCCTTGTTTGGTTGTGGACTTAGGGTATTAGGGTTATCTGTCCGAAGGTCGTTTGAATCCTAGTTATATATTATGTATAAGTATATAGATACAAAGGTTCCTTCTTTCATTCAGCTCCATACCTTTGGGTAGCAAGGGTATACATACATGTTCATACATTACTACTAAGCTACTATAGGAGTAGTTTAGGAAGATACTAATACTATTACTAGAACAATGAAACATACAAAGAGTCAGTTCATACATGAAACAATACCTTACAGAGAAAGAGATAACAAACAATACCATACAGAGAAAAAGATAACAAACAATACCATACAGAGAAAGAGATAACAAACAATACCATACAGAGAAAGAGATAACAAACAATACCATACAGAGAGAACATACAGGCTAGACAGAGGTAGAACATACAATACAGCTAGCACATTCATTACATATACATTATTACAGTTATGTGAGCCACCTAGCGGGGCATGACACTACCTGCCATGACCGTTTTTGTATCCAGAATCTCCTTAAATGGGGAGCGTATGAGTTTGTGTATAGATCTATACTGGATTGACTATCCTACACCTTGCTGCTCGCTACAGTGGGACTTGCAAGTCTACGGGTGCCAAACGTCATTTCTTACGACGTCTTACATCGTCGTTTTTCTATTGAGTCGGTAGCAGGATACAGGCCGATCACATGGTATTTAAATAACAATTGGTTTAAAGTAGTTAGTACAGCAGTAGTTACTTAATACAACACTACAGTACTATATCATTTTCCCATTACATTTACTTTGTGATATTTACACAATAAACAATAATGTAAAAACTATATTTTTGGTTAATGATAGTCGGATTTGGGAAAATACACACTCTTACAAGAGACACACACACAGATACTAGATACCTTGGTAGAAGGCTACTTTTAGTAGGAAACATAGGGTTTTCTAGGAGAGTTCAAACAATTACAAACTTTTACCAACATACACAATTACAAACTTACAAAACACTTTCATACAACTACAGACACTAATATACTTATGATCTCACCAGCTTTAAAGCTGATAAACTCTTTCAAAATAACTTGTATTCTCAGGTCGCCAGTAGACAGGTACCGGAGCCAGGTTTTTGCGAAGATGGAGCTCATTCAAGACTCATCTTTATTTTGATGTATATTATTTTTGGTGTCTATATAACTTGACAGAACACACTTGTATGAAAATATATTATTGATGCAATGGATGATGTTGTTGCTTGTTTACTACTTTGCATTGTTGTGATACTGTACATGTCGTCCTCCACCCCCGAACGATTCTGCCGTTCCAGTTTTGGGGTGTGACAGATTGGTATCAGAGCTTTTTTTATAGTGAATCGAGTGTATCAACCCATAAAAGATATACGAACTATAAACACAGTGGGATTAAAATACTCTGATAAAGAGTTTATACTTTTAAATAATAAAATATTTAACCAAGTATACATACCTGCATTCATACTAAAATCAGTGTCACTAGGACAGAACAAAAGTATTACGATTGTTGGACAGCACAAGTAGACTTAGAAACATATGGTCAACCCTGGGAAGATGTAGCCAGATCAACTACATTATCCGAGGAGTGATTAGCATGTGCCTAAGTGTGGTAGTGAGGTTGCAACAAGTCTAAAAACTTACCAACACTTCTACAACAAGAACAGTAGAACAGAACATAAACTTAAAATACTATAGGAGTATTTTGTGTGTCTATTAATTACTTATCTGAGAACTAAAAAGGTCTTTATTGGTATGTCAATAGTTGCGGGGTGGATACATTAAGGTTATAGGTAACTAGGATGGCATAGACTTAGAATCTGTGATATTTGCTCTACTTCATGTTCATTGTTTGGTTGTGGGCTTAGAGTTAGGATCACTTATTCGAAGGTCTATCCTGTCTAGGTTACCTATGACTGGTATGCACTACGCAAATGTTGGAGTAACTGATAAGGATCATCTTATAATTATCTAGTTAGTTCGTCTATTGATTATTTCCTTATCCCTTTTCTCGCGTAGATATAATGGCTGGATTCCATTTTCCCGGAGACCCGTACTATCCCAACAACGGCAATGCTGGATGGCTTGGAGAAGAGCCAGAAGATGATCATCCAATCCCTTTGGATGATCACGAAGCTGAAGGCTTTTCTGATGGTTCTGACTCGGAGCCAGAAGTCAACAACCAACTCCCAGCTGCACAAAACCCAAACCTGAACCCTCGTCCAACATTTCAAGGACCCACTCCTCTGTGGGCCACAAACTTGAACAGATGGAGTCAGGAACAGGGTCAACCCATACCCTACAATGGAGACAGAAACTTTTACAACCTCACTGAGGGAGGTTCAGCTGATAGGGTCCTACGTATAATGGTCCGTAGGATTGCTCGGAACACCGAGCAAGGTCGAGCAGCTATCGACCGAGTCGTGGAGATTGACGCCAACTCTGGCGTTAACACCGTCCGCATTCGTCAACTTGAGTCTGCTCATGAAAGGACTCAGGTCTGCAATGCAGTTCTACAGAGGGAACTTGCTGAAACCCAAGCTGAAGTCAGGGAACTTCGAGCTCAGCAAGCAAGATCTGATAGGCGCGTGAGAGACATATAACACCTTTTGTCGGATTCAATAACTCACTCTAGTAGTTCTCGTCGCCGATAGAGTCTTATCGACTTCTCTTTTGGATATAACCTAGTTTGTGTAAAAAACTCTAGTCTAATTTCCTATCTTTGTAAATCTTAGACCCGTTAGGTCTTGATTAGGTAGTAGTCTGTCAAAATTTTCCATCTTGGTTGATGTAAGACCTACTTCTAGGTCATTTTTCCCGAACTCATTACGTCTGTAATTCCAGTATTATTGACAGATATCTAATCTTATGGACATCAATATCCAATTGCTATCATCTGCTAGTACTAGATCTTCATTCAATCATACTATTCAATCGTGCTATCCATTTGTGCTGTTGGACTATGGAGAGTTAGTCCATGAGTCATTCTTATCTACTTCCTATTAAATTCTTATCAATATCTTCATCTTTCTAAACTTATAGTTAAAAGATGCCTCCACATAAATCAACAAGACGCGATCCTCCCGCACCGACACCACATGCACCTCAATTCGATACAACAGCTCTAAATGCTGCTGTAGCTGCAGCTGTGGCTACAGCCTTGGCACAATATCAATCCTCAGGTTCCATTGGAGGAGGAACCCCTGTCCTATCTACTCATGGTGAAATCCCGTTGAGCTTGAGAGAGTGCTCCTATAAGGACTTCACCAACTGCAAGCCCAAGTCTTTTAGAGGGACTGGCGGAGTCATTGCCCTCTCGCAATGGTTCAAGAAAATCGAATCGGTTTTCGAGATCTGCTCCTGCCCAGAAAGGGGCAAGGTCAAGTTAGCTGCCTGCACCTTCGAAGACAAAGCCCTGACATGGTGGAATAGCCATGTCAAGTCACTATCTCTAATAGTGGCTAATGCTATGGGATGGGAAACTCTGAGAGATCTAATGATTGAAGAGTACTGCCCGAGGGACGAGATCCAAAAGCTGGAGGAGGAACTGTGGAGCCTAACCATGAAGGGCTCCGACGTAGTCTCTTATACCGCCAGGTTCTGTGAACTGGTGGCCCTCTGTCCCAACATGGTTCATACTGAGGGAAAGAAAATCGAGAGATATATATGGGGGCTGATGCCACCATACCAGGGAAATGTTTTGGCATCACACCCCACTACATTTGATAGTGCCAAGCGATTGGCACAGCGGCTCATAGACCATGGGGTTCGTATCCCGGCCGCAACAACAACCCTGGCCATCTCAGAACCTGCCAGAACCGCTGATTCCAAGCAGAAGTTTTGGGATGACAAGAAAAAGAAGAAGGCTGCCAAAATGCAGCAGATCGTGGCAGTACATGCTGCAATAGCACCTACCGCTGCTGCTCCAGTAAGGCAATACGCCGGAAGTTTGCCCAAGTGCAACAAGTGCAACTTCCACCATACAGGAGCCTGCCGGGAAATGCAGTGCTCGAACTGCAACAGGAAGGGGCACACCGCCCGTTTCTGTAAAGCTCCGGCGAGACCACTCAACCAAGTCCCCGGTGCTGGTGTGGGCCAGGCTTGCTACAATTGTGGCGACGTGGGCCACTACAAGAGGGACTGCCCAAAGGCAGGGAATTCTGGTAGAGTTGGAAGAGTTCTGGCCATAGGCCACGAGGAAGCGGTTGCCGACCCCATAGTGGTCACTGGTACGTTTCTCCTCGATAACTCATATGCATGTATACTATTTGATAGTGGAGCGGAGAGGAGCTTCGTGAACCAAAGATTTGCTCATTTACTTAAGCAAAAATCACGAGCACTCAAAGAACCGTTCACTGTAGAAATGGCTAATGGAAAGATAGAGAGCACTAACAGTATATTCATAGGGTGTACCCTAACTTTAGATAGCCATTCATTTTCGATTGATCTCATGCCGGTATCTATTAAAAGTTTCGACGTCATCATCGGCATGGATTGGTTGAGTCTTCATCGTGCCGACATCATGTGTTATGAAAAGGTTGTCCGCCTTAATCTGTTTGTCTGGCAAAATTCTAGTAGTATATGGCGACAAACCCAGCACGAACCTCTGTATCATCTCGAGCATTCAAGCTCAGAAATTCTTGCGAAAGGAATGTCGCGCATTCCTTGCTCATGTGGTCGATGTGAGCCAAGGATTTCGTGAGTGCAATGTGTACCAAAGAACAAGATAAGAAACAAAATAAAAAAATATTGATTCTATGATGTCGAAAATAAAATTTCGATATAAAGGCAGTTAGATCCTAGGCAAAGATCACTTCGCTAGTTATCAAGAAAGATAATCAACAGCCAGTGTGGTTTCCCGCGAAGTACAATCAAATACTTATAAAAGTATCGAAGGGCATCTTTTTATATGGCTTCATGGGTTGGTTTGAAATTTCGTTACATATCACATCTAAACATAAGAGTGATACATTGTAAACGAAATTACTTGTTTGACCAATGTAGTCAGGGACAAGTAAGGCTTGGAAAAATATTTGAAGTAACATTGAATTAGATAGATACTCACACGGAAATCATATTCCTTAAAACAAAATAATTCATGGATCTTGTTGGGTAAAAATGTCGTCGGTTTCGAACATTTTATCAAGACCTCGCAAAAAGAAAGAATATATTTTGAAGTATAGAAAAAATGGTACTGAAACAAAAGTTTCGTTAAACGCTGGAACAAAGTTCCCCGTCAATTCCTTTAATGGTTCAAAATTTTGGGTTTCACTTCCATCACGGTCTCATGATATCAGATCATAAACACAAAGTTTTGATATGTCTAGATCCTGATTGGTTTATACAAGAAATCTCTTGGACATATGTCATTGTGTGTGAACGTGAAAGAACTTTAGGATGAAAAAGGTTGAGTTTAAGAATCGAACGTACCTCTGCTATGATTGGACCAAGCAGTTAACTCTTAACTCAGATGAGAAGAGTAAGGTAGATCAGTAACGAATATGAATATAGCCTGATTGGGAAGGAATCCTCAAGATGAGAAAACCATTAAGGCTTCGAAACACATTACGTTATGGAAGCTTGGGTCGACATGCTGCAGCATGCTTCTAGGGACATCCTAACTAGGACAAAGTTTCGAAAATTTACCTATCCCCAAGCAGCAAGCATGAACCATCAAAAATCTTCGCTAAAATCTGTACTAGTAAAAATTAACAAAACACAAAAATATTTTTGGATTTTTGATTTTTGAATGAAAATAACAAAAATAACGAAAAATATTTTTGGTATTTTTGATTTTTGATAAAGAAAGACAAAAATGAAAATCTTTTTGTCGTTTTCGATTTTTGATAAGGAAAAACAAAAATGAAAATCTTTTTGTTTTTTTTTTTTTGATAACGAAAAATAACAAACAACAAAAAAATGTACCTGACTAACGAAAATTTGAAACATAGCAAAAGTAACGAAGATTTTTGTTAAACCATTGTACATGATGTCGAAAGCGAAGCATGTCGAAGCGTTGACTATGAACAGTAACCGCTGAATCATGAACAATAACCGCTGAATCGACATCTTTTCTCTACTTTGGCTTGTCATTCTAACAAAAGCTGTCCAGGAATAGAATTCACATCCATCATTCCTAAGCCATTCAGAATTCTTACGAAAGATTTTTCATCCAAGGGTTTTTAAAGATATCAGCAAGCTGATCAGTGGTCTTTACAAAATGAACTTCTATGTTTCCATCTTCAATGTGATCTTTTATAAAATGGTAACAAAGAGCAATGTGTTTGGTTTTCGAATGTTGCACAGGGTTATGGCAGATGCGAATGACACTTTGTGAGTCACAATACAATGGAATTTTCTTCATGTTGATTGCATAATCACACAGTTGACTTTGTATCCATATGATTTGTGAAGTGCAAGCTGCAATATCAACATATTCTGCTTCTGTTATGGAAATCGAAACACATGTTTACTTTTTCGATTGGCAGCTTACTAGCTTCCCATCCAATAGTTGACACCCGCCACTTGTTCTTTTTCGATTAAGATTACAACCTCCCAAATCAGCATCTGAGAATGCTTGTATGAAAAAGCCTGTCTTCGAAGGATACCACAGTCCTAACGAAGTTGTTCCTTTGAGATAACGAAATATATTCTTGACATCAGTTAGACGAGGTTCCCTAGAATTCGATTGGTACCTAGCACAATTGCACACATAAAACATAATATCAGGTCGAATTGTCGTGAGGTAAAGTAACAAACCTATCATGCTTCAATACAATGTGAGGTCAACAACTGGTTTATCCAATGATGGACTAACCCTTGTTCCAACAACCATCGGTACTCTCAGCTTTGTGTTATTCGTCATTCCGAATTTTTCCAGCAGATTTGTTGTATACTTCTCTTGGTTGATAAATATTCATTCTCTGCTCTGACGAATGTTTAATCCTAGAAAATTGTTGCTCTTCCCCATCATACTCATCTCAAATTGGCTTTTCATTAAAGTTTCGAATTCTCTTGACAAAGGAGGTGTTGGGTTTTATGTACTCTAACATTCCTATAGTGCATATACAACCCTAATGCTTTGGATCTAAGTGTTCTCTATTATACATGCAATAAACATTTTTCCAAAGCATGAAACGTAAACTAGCATGCAAGGTGATATTTGAATCATAAAAACTAGTTAGAATATTACCTTGTGTAGTAGCTTGAATACCTTGGCCTCAAGAAAGCTTAGCACCAATAGTGTGATGTCTCAGATGGAGTCACAAAACACCAAGAACAATTTAGGAGGAATATAAAGAGATTATGGAGACTCTAAAATCGGATTCTACTTCTTGGAGTGCAAGGTGTAACCGATTTCAAGCTTATAGATACATTTATATGTGTAGAATATCAAGGGTCATGTGTAACCCTAATCCATACACATTAGCCCATGACCCATCCATTTGATTTGGATAACCACTTGATGGATTAACCCATAAGCCCATCACAAATCAAATCATGGATCTTTAGCCCAACTCACATGTATCATTCTAATTAGTCGCTTTTGATCACTAAATTAATTCTTAAATTAATTCTTGATCAATACTAATTAAATAATATGATTCCTCAATTAATATATTATACTTATAATATATTAATAAATCATAATTAACCTCTTACCCAAATATCCTTCCTAACATATTGCTTTGATGAATGCAACCCAAATGGACCATGCTACTATCGGGTCAAGTACATACCAATTATAGTTATGGGCTTAGACACCTTTTCTAATAGTCTCCCACTTGGATAAGTCTAATAACTGTAATTGCCAATGTAACTTAAAATCCGATTAGCAATCGTAGCTCTCAAAAAGCCGCTGACATACTCTGATGTGTCCATTAGATAAGTGATCATATAATCATCTATTCTACAAGATATCATGCAGACAAATACATGGAACATAGTCATACTTATTGTCCTGCAGTTTGTTTCCCGATTTCTGATTTTTTTGACATAGAACTTAATTGAACACGTCAATAGAGTTCTGACCGGGCCTGACACATAAGTCAAAACAAAATCATCGAGGGGCCCAAGATATCGTTTTTAATCCTCTTAGGATAAAAGGAACAGATAAACTTCGACTTATATGCTTGTACTAATTATTCATTGAATCATACATAACAACACGTTTTATAACATCGAGTTACTGATGCGTTTTCGCACTATTAATGTACAATCAACAAATAATCGCCAACTCATATATATTGGTTTGAAGATTATACAATATTATCGTCTCACAGTCACTCGTGATATATTCCATGAAGTGATATATGAGCGTGGGTTTAGTCCAATACTCAAATCTTATTTCAAGAGCACTCATGAATGTTTGTAGCAATCTTTTGCTTTGTCTAACACCTTAGACAATCATACAAAAACCCATTCATGACAGTCTTCTTTCATAACCTACTTCCAAAGTATGATCGACTGTGGATAGTTTGAATAATCTTATTATTTTGGAAGTCAAAACATGCAAAATGAAACAATAGCAAATAATTGACATAAGACAGTAACAAGACTTATAAATAAAAACACCTTTTATTCAATCATCAATATGTATACATTTTGACTATTACAACTTTCTAAAATTCTATCTAATCACTAAAACTAATATCGTCCTTCAGCCCGACACTACTAGCGTGCCGCAAGTGATTAACCCTACGCAGTCCCTTCGTAAGGGGATCTGCTAGATTCTCATCCGACGATACCCTCTTAACCACAAGGAGTCCCTCTTCTACTTGATGTCTTATGAAGTGATATTTTCTATTGATGTGTCTTGATCTGCTGTGATCTCTTGGTTCCTTGGATAAGGAAACTGCCCTATCGCTATCACAGAAAATCTCCATGGGCTCCTTTATAGCTGGTACAACTCCAAGGTCTCCGATGAAGTTCTTCAACCATATAGCCTCTTTCGATGCTTCACTCGCTGCTATATACTTTGATTCACACGTTGAATCAGCTACAGTCTCTTGTTTGGAACTTTTCCAAGTTATTGCTCCTCCATTTAGGGTAAATATCCAGCCCGACTGAGAGTGGAAATTATCTCTGTCGGTCTGAAAGCTGGCATCACTATACCCTACCACTCCCACCAAGGGTAAGGACCCAGTCCTTAGTCCTTCACAAGTACTTAAAAATGTTCTTTATCACAGTCCAGTGAGCTTTACTAGGATTCCCTTGATATCTGCTAACCATGCTCAATGCAAAGGCTACTTCAGGGCGAGTATAGGTCATAGCATACATGATCGAACCAACGACAGAAGCATATGGTATTCGACCCATTTCTGCTATTTCAGCATCGGTACTCGGACTTTGAGTCTTACTCAGTCTGACATTGCTTTGGATAGGTAATTCTCCTCTCTAGGAATCTTGCATGTTCAAACGTTTCTCAATATCCTTATCCGTAGAATGTATGCAGCTTCTCTGAGGTCCTTCATAGCGAAACACTTCCCAAGCCAGGACTTAACCTCCTGCAAGGTTGGGATGTCATTTCCTATGAGCAGTATGTCATCCACATACAACACGAGAAAGCTAACTATACTCCCACTAGCTTTCACATACACACAGGACTCATCCTCACTTCTCAAAAAGCCAAACTCTTTGACTTTCTCATCGAAACAAAGATTGCACATGCGAGATGCTTGTTTTAATTTATAAATGGATTTCTCACGCTTACACACTCTATTAGGGTGCTTTGCATCGACAAAACCCTCTGGTTGATTCATGTAAACATGCTCACCCAACTTCCCATTAAGGAGAGCGGTTTTGACATCCATTTGCCATATTTCATATTCATGAAATGCAGCTATGGCTAGCATAACCCTTATAGATTTAATCTTAGCCACTGGTGAGAAGGTCTCATCATAGTCAACTCCAGTAGTTTGAGTAAAGCCCTTCGTAACCGATCATGCCTTATATGTGTGTACTTTCCCATCTATGTCGGTCTGCTTCTTGAAGATCCATTTGCACCCGACTATCTTACGGCCTGGTACATTGTCAACCAAGTTCCAAACTTGATTGTCATACATGGATAGAATCTCGCTGTCCATTGCCACTTTCCATTTCGCAGACTCAGGGCCTGTCATGGTTTCCTTGTAGTTATTAGGTTCATCCAAATTTACCAGTGTACTATCACTGATAAATGTATCACCCTCAGAAGTAATATGGAAACCATAAAACTCAGGTGTCTGTCTAACTCTACTGGAACGCCTCAGAGGTAAGGACTCGTCAATTGGATCAACTGGAGTTTCCTCCTCAGGTTGAGTGCTAGTGTTTGAGGTTCCTTCATCACTTAACTCTTGAAGCTCTCCAAGGTCAATTTCCCTCCCACTGTCTCCTTGGCATATAAGTTCTCTCTCGCGAAAGACTCCTCTCCTTGAAACGAAAACAACATTGTCACTCGGTCTATAGAAGAGATATCCAAAGGATTTCTATGGGTAGCCGATGAAAATACATCGCTCACTTCGAGGTTCGAGCTTGTTGTGAGTTTCTTTTCTCACAAAAGCCTCGCAACCCCAAAACTTGATGTGTGGTAACGAGGGAACCTTCCATGTCCACATCTCGTGAGGTGTTTTGGAAAACTTTTTAGTTGGGCTAGATTAAGGATATGGGCGGCAGTCTCTAAGGCATACCCCCAGAATGAGATAGGTAATGAAGATCGACTCATCATAGAACGAACCATATCCAGTAAGGTTCGATTGCGCCTCTCAGCTACACCATTAAGCTATGGTGTCCTAGGCGGTGTCAATTATGAAACAATTCCACATTCCTTAAGATAGTCGTGGAACTCGATACTAAGATACTCTCCTCCTCGATCATATCGAAGCATCTTTATCTTCCTGCCCAACTGATTATCCACTTCTTGCTTAAACTCTTTGAACTTTTCAAAGGTTTCTGACTCGTGCTTGATTAAGTAGATATAGCCATATCTGCTGTAATCATCAGTAAAAGTCACATATAAGCGGTTAGCATCCCTTGTGGCGGTTCTGAAGGGTCCACACACATCTGTGTGTATGAGATCCAACAGACCCTCACCCCTTGCACAAGTGCCAGTGAAGGGTGACTTTGTCATCTTTCCAAGTAAACAAGATTCACAAGTGTCATCTGACTTTAAGTCAAATGACTCCAACACTCCATCCTTTTGGAGTTGGGCTATGCACTTCTTGCTAACATATCCAAGGCGACAATGCCATAAGCATGCTTTATCCACATCATTGGATGAATCGATATCCAACACATTGTGTCCTAAGTTATCTACAACCATCACAGTTTCATATATGCCATTACAAGGTAATGCTTCAAAATAAAATACACCATTGTAATAAGCATTAATACTACCAATTTCTTTATTAAAAGAAAAGGTAAATCCTTGTTCATACAAACTGTGAAAAGAAATAATATTCCTCGCCATATCAGATGAGTAGCAACAATTATTCAAAACTAATTTTAAACCATTATTAAGTAATAAAGAATAAACTCCAATCTTGGTGACATGTGACTTTCCCCTATTCCCCATGATTAAGTTTATCTTCCCGTGCTCCACATCCCTACTTCCTTTTAGTCCCTGCAAATCAGAACAAATGTGTAAGCCACATCCCGTGTCAAGGACACAAGAATTAGCATGTGATGAGTGATTAGATAGAATAGTATAAATACCTGCAATGGAGGGCTTGATCTTCCCATCCTTTATGTCCTGCAAGTACTTGGGGCAGCTTCGCTTCCAGTGCCCTTTATCATGACAATGGAAGCACTCAGCTTCCTTTGGGTTGGAAGAGGGTGTGACAGAACCAACTTTGGCTCCACTGGAAGAGGGTGCAGTATGGGACTTTCCCTTATGACTCTTGGAAGGAGTCTTCCTCTTCTTTCCTTTTCCATGTCCAATTTCGAGGACAGGGGGAGTTGCAGTAGGAGTAGGTACAACATATTTTCCTTTCAAACTGCTTTCAGCAGTTCTCAAGAGACCTTGAAGCTTGCTCAGAGTCACCTCCTCCTTGTTCATATGATAAGTCATACGAAACTGATCATAACAAGGAGGTAAGGAGTGAAGGATAATGTCAATTGCCAATTCTTCATCGAAATTGACATTTAGCTTTAGCAAGCGGTCCACAAACCTTTGCATCTTTTGCAAGTGGGCCGTGATGGACTCTCCATCCTTCATTTTGGTCGTGATCATGGAGGCAATGATCTCATACCTCTCCTACCGAGCACTTTGATGGTACCTTTCCATCAAGTCCTGGTGCATTTCATTAGGATAGTGGTCCTCATAGAACTTCTGCAGCTCAGCAGTCATGGTAGCAATCATTAGACACGACACCTTTGTCGCATCCCTCTCATGAGTAGTATGTTCAGCGATCTATTCAGGAGTAGAAGAGGTGACATCACTCTCCTTAAGCTCTTTATCTAGGACATATTATTTGTCCTCATAGAGAATAGCCATTCAGACGTTTCGAATCCAGTCATTGAAGTTCGATCCATCGAAAATGACCCTCCCACATAGGTTCATGAGGGAGAAAGAGCCTGAAGGGATTGGGTTGGAAGCATTGTTTGAAGTAGACATCTGAAAAGTAAGACCAAGTTTAAATTAGATAAGGATCCTTAGTATAACACCCAAAATGGAATATTAAGGCTAGGACCCAACACAATATTTTACAATTCGAAAGAGGGAGGCCGTAATCCAATTGCAAAATATTTGAAGGTAGGTAAATGATGATATACCAATTTCCAACATGAAAAACGAAATTGAATATTAGGTTTTAAATGAATTTGAAATTCCTACATTCTTTTGAGATTCATTGAACTTTTCAATGGCATGTTTAAATCTCGATTATGCCCTTCAAGTTTGTGACTAGGATACCAAGGATTACAAACAAGGTGTGAATAACCATGCAAATTAGCTTGGTACTCTCGATGTTACAAATCACCTAATCAATGTGCCGGTTAACCACACATGCTCCATTGATCCATGATTAACACCAAGCTACCCTTTACCACACATTGTCAGTCCCAAATTAGTGTGTCGGTTAACCACACACGCTCCACTAACGACTTAACAAGGTGTCCAGTGCAATTTCATGGAATAGCACCATTTTCACATTTTTTCTAAAGTAACTAAGATTGGGAATTTATAAAAGTTTAGTTACTTTAATAATTTTCGAATTCAGCAAGCTTAGATTGCATAGAAACAACCCAATCAGGATGTTCCATACCAGCCTTGACTGATTTCGGTTCAATTTTCGAAATAAAAACATTGAACATGCAAAATTCTTGGTGTACACTCAGTACCTCATTCTTTGCACAAAGTTGAGCTCGTGTTAACACTCCTTCATGAGGATCACCAAGAATTTGTTCCTTTGGATGATTTCGTGTCCATTTTTCCAAAGGTGGATATGCAGGATCAAACTCTAATGGTGCATCTTCGAATGTTTCATCATTCTCTGAACCTGCAATAGACACATTGTCAGTTGAATCATGAAAAATTTGGGGTTTGAATATTTGAAATATTTGTTTGATTATCATTTTGCTCCCCTCGACAAAATTATCTTATGGATGCTCCCCCTCGACATCAGCACTCCTTCTCCCACTCTCCCCCTCGAAAGTATGCTCCCCCTCAACATGAGTAGTCGAATTCAAGTTCTCCCCCTCCACTTGATCAGTTTGTAGAACTGGTAGACTTTCGTTATAAACTAGAGAATTTGTTGTCGAGTTTAAATCTGCATCATACTGAGTAATTGTCGAATCATCATTATGCTTTGATGCTTCAGGAACTCGATTGTCATCAGCATGAAGTTCAACATCAACAACCCTGTCAGGAACACCGAATATTAAATCATAATCAAAATCTAAAAAATTCAAACTTTGAGATTCATCAGTTGATTCATTAATAATTGGCTTTTGTTTGAAATATTTGTCAAATCTTTTAACATAATAATCATCGAAAGTAAGATTGAACGTTTCTTCAATTTTTCATGTTCGTTTATTCAACACCCTGTATGTAACCGAATTATGTGAATAGCCCAAGAATATCCCTTCATTAGTCTTAGACTGAAATTTTGAAAGATTATCTTTGAGATTCATAATGAAACACCTACACCCAAAAACATGAAAAAATTTCACATTAGGTTTACGGTTATTTATGATTTCATAAGGAGTGATGTTGAAACGACGATGAATAAACGATCTATTTTGAGTAAAACATGCAGTGGAAACTGCTTCAGCCTAAAAATATTGAGGAAGATTCGCATATGTTAATATTGTTCTTGCAGCTTCGCAAAGTGAACGATTTCTCCTTTCGACAACACCATTCTGTTGAGGCGTGTATGGTGAAGAAAAATTATGCGAAATTCCTTTGTCTGTTAAAAACGAATCAAGAACATTGTTCTTAAATTCAGAGCCATTGTCACTCTTGATCTTTCGAACCTTTTTCTTCAAACTTAGTTCAATATGCTTGATGAAGTCGATCATTGCTTGACCAGTTTTAGATTTTAATCTGAGAAAATATACCCAAGTAAACCATGAGAAATCATCTACAATAACCAAAATGTACCGTTTCTTGTTGATTGTTTCAATAGTCGATGGTCCACAGAGGTCAATATGAAGAAGTTCCAGTGGTTCAACGATCTTCGAATCAATGACAATTGGATGACCTTGTCTATATTGCTTTTCCTGCTCACAAGCTACACATAAAGTATCATTATCAAACTTTAAGACAGGTAAACCACGTACAAGATCATTTACCACCAATTTATTAAGATTTCGAAAGTTTAAATGTGAAATTCTTCGATTCCAAAGCCAACTGATATCTGATGAAGCTTTCGTGAGTAAACATACTGATGGAACTCCAACAATGGGTTTTATGTCGAGAGAGAACATATCCCCTTTTCTTTTGGATTTGAGCAGAACTTCCTTTGTGTCAATGTTCAAAATTATACTTCCTTCTTCATTAAACACCACCTGATTGCCAGTGCTCACAACTAGTTGGGAAACACTTATCAAGTTGTGTTGAAGACTTTCGACATAAGCTACCCTATTCACAATGAACTTCCCATTTGTTACTTTGCCATAACCTTTGACTTGACACTTGTGATTGTTGCCAAATTTCACTACTCTAGCATTCTCCAAATTTCGATAATCACGCAAGTTTTCTTTCCTTCCAGTCATGTGACGAGAGCAACCACTATCAATGTACCATTTGTGATCATATTGCTCGTCACTCAACACCTGCAATCAATGAAAGAATTTAGGTCCCCAAGGCTGTTTGGGTCATTGGTTATTAGTTTTAAAAACATTGTGAAATGAAGAACCTAAAATCCAATTACGAACTTTAGATTTGAGACTATCAATAACATCAAATTCGTTAGTTAAAGGCACAGAAAAGTAAGTATTCTCTGGTTTAGAATTTTCACTGACTTTTTCCTTTAACTTGTCAGTTCGTTTCTCAGTAACCTTTTCTTTCGGAATGGCTCTCCATTGTTTGACAAAAGGATTTGATTCTTTGGATGAAGAACTTCCATTTGAAGATTCATTTAAATATTGTTCATACACAACCTTGATTTGTTGTTCAGAATACTTTCCTGACTGAAATGATTTCCCTTTTCCTTCAAGCCAATGGTTAATGTTCTTCACATCAGATTTGCCTTTTATATACGAAACTTGAGGAACATGTTTCGTAGGAGGAATTGGAAAATGTGGTTGAGTTGGTTTGAAAGGCACATGACTTTTTGCATGGATTTTATTGAACTATTGATTTGGAAATACTGGTTTCGTCTGAGAGGAAAACCAATTTTGAACATTCGTTGGTTTATTCAAAAATTTATTTTGTCGAGAAAAATGATTTGCGAAAACTTTGTTTGGTGATTTGGATTGAAATTCCTTGAATATTGATGATTTGAAAATTGCTTTTCATTTGATGTTTGAAAATTTTGTTATGTTTATGTTTTTTACTCTTGTGATTTAGACTTCAAAAAATCATTTGGTGGTTTGTTTGAAGACAAATTTTTTTGTTTTAGAGAGAGATTTTTCTTATTTTCATCTTCCTTTTGAAAAGAAGTCCGAATCGTTTTAGACTTTTTATGTTCAGAAGTTTTGTTTAGCACCACATTTGATTTCTTTCGTGACTCGATATTTTTCCAAAAAACTTTCTTTCTTTCTTGTCTTTTTGAAATACCACTTTCTTTCCAAATCTTTTCATTTGCTCCTTAAACTCTTGAGAATTAATTTTGACATTTTGAGAAACATTATCATCTTTCTTTGAAACAGCAGTTGATTTTTCGATTTCTCAACCCAAACTCGTTGTAGTTTTTGTCTTTGAAAAGTGTTGGAATTATTTGTTAAGTTGTTTTCTATAGTACTTTGGTCTGAGAAAAATCCTTCTTTTGATGCTTTCTTGTTATCTTCTTCAACCAATTTATGCATCTAAGATATAATGTTATCACTATTTCCTTTTGTGACAAAAACCTGATTTGGAAAGATAATCTCATCTGAGCATTTGAAATTCGGATACACAACTGTGTTTGTTTCAAGGTAATGAGAACCTTTTTCCTTCATAATTGTGTCGAATTTCTCTGTTTCGTCAAAAACTTGATCAACTACAACCCTTGGAATTGTTGTTGCTTTCGAAACATCTGCATTGTCATCCTCACTATCAGTTTGACTATCTTCGACAGTCACATTGTTATGATCATGAACTTTCGAAGTTGAATGTTTGTCAGTGTCAATTTTAACAAGAGAATCATTACATTTTTCTTTGCCTTTAGCCATTGAAGTGACATTTATGACAGACAACTGAGAACAGTCAATGACTTCCTCCTTCTCAATTTCACTAATATTATCAGAATCATCTTCGATATCAGCAAAATTAGTTTGAGGGTCAGTTTCGAATTCTCAGTTCTTTTCAAAATCTTAATTTGTTCGTCTTTAGTCAAGGTATCATTTACAATGTCAACTAATTCATCAGCACTCAGATATTCTTCAGTTTTAACAATGCCATAAGCGTATCGATTATCTGGTACTTTATCAAATTCAACAATAGTTTGTTCACAATCATAGGAAATATAGTCAATTTCCTCCCTTTCAAATTCCAAAAAGGGCAAAAGTTTCCTATGTTGGTCCTTGCTAATATCTGAAGAATGATGTAAAGCTGTCAATTTTCCATACAATCTTTTAGCAGAATTACAATATATGTTTCATTGTTTTAACAACATTTTAACATTTGCACTTATGCTATCTCTATCACACATTAAATTTGTTATTTGCATGTCTAAGTACTCTACTTTCATTCTCTTCGAATCCAACGTCTTTTGTGTTTCTAGTAATTGAGTACTAGACTTTTTAGCCTCATTGCTAGCAGAAATAACTAGATTAATGACATAAGTAATAACATCATCAAATTCAGTTAACACAGAATTATAAGCACTTGAAGGAATATTAAAGGATTGAAGTAGAGAACTTACCTTCGATGTCATTGGTGCTTTGTCCCTAGAAGTCGAAACAAAACATCTACCATTGATTTTCTCTTCTTTTTCCTCCTCATACCTCGCAAACATGGCTCCATGCATCGGATTTCTCATTTCTTCGTCATCCGAGCCCGACGACCATATTTGGTATTTTCCTTCATCTTCATCATCTCCTCTTGCTACTAGTGACAATCCCTTCGACTTAGCCCTCACTTCTTCCAATTTTTCTAAATAATATGCTTCATCCTTAACCTTATTCTTCTTTTCTTCTCTCTTTCTCAACATACAGTCTATTTTCATATGATTAGCACCATTGCAATAGTGACAATCAACTGCCGAATTCCCCTTAAGCTTTTTCTCTTGTTTTGTCTCTTCACTCTTCACTTCTTTCTTCTCAAACTTTTTCTCTTCATTCACCTTCCCAGGGTAGTTACCTTTTGCTTCCCCAGTTTTCGACTTCACATTGAAAGGCTTTTTGTAAAACTTCTTTACTCTATTGTTTGAGTAAAAAGCTATAGCTTCGTCATTAGAGTCGACGATAAGACCTTCATTATCAGAAATTTCCTTCTCAACAACTTCCTTATCATTTTCTCTTCCCGGTACCTTCGAAACCAGTGCTAATGGACCACCCAGATTGATCCTTGACTCTTCAGCTATTTCATTCACTTCAGCTTCGTGAGCTTTTAGCATGTTGTACAGATCGTTTAGAGTATAGAAATTGAAGCTCTGTTGTGTCTTTACCATCAAACTCACATTCCTCCACTCCTTTCGAAGCCCTATTATGAAAGTAAGATTGAACTCCATAGTTGATCTGGTGATGTCATACCTATTGCACTTATATATAAGCTCATTTAGACGGTCATAGAACAATTCAATCGATTCTCCATCTTTTAGCTTGAACTCTCTTAATTCAATCAGACATTGCTTGACTGAACTGATTTTACTCTTCTCGTTGCCTTGATATTTTTCTTTCAGCGTGTTCCACATTTCTTTTGAGGTTTTTCATCTCCAAACATAATTGTACACAACTGGAGGAAGAGCTCCACGGAGTTCTCTCGTTCATCTTTTCTCGTTTTTCAGCAGCCTTGCAGTTTGATCAACAACATCTGGATTAGTTGCAGAAGTACCAACACTTTGAATAGAAGACGGAGGATGAACATCATCAATAATGCATTTCCAAAGTTCTTCATCAATTATATTATCATAATCATATGAAAATGATGAACACAAGATCTAAATAACATCTGTATGGCTCGATTTATGCTTTCAATGAGTACAAAGTGTTTAGACAATTATAGAGAAGTTCTACATCAATTTTGTTTAAGTAGTCCTCCATACGATCCGCCCATTGATCGTAGTAATCTAGAATTAGCATAGGAATCTTAGTTGAAGATACTAGCAGATAAGAGTAAGAAGTCATCGTATTCATATTGAAGTTCGCCATGGATGTACGGACAATTTCAGAGAAAAGCTTCAGAAACTTGAGAATTTATTGATGATTTTATCAGAAATCACAAATCGAACACTCGATTAAACAACCTAATCGCAGAATCGAATCACCACTGAAGATCTAAGAAGATTTTCAGAATCAAAAGTGCGGAAACTTTTGAACCTAGAACGAGACTCAAAATACTTTTGACACGAATGAAAATTAGATCATTACAGAATGATTCCTGCTCTGATACCAATTGTAGTGTTTGTGTAATCGAGTATGAATTATATTATCAGAATCATATGAAAATGATGAACACAAGATCTAAGTAACATCTGTATGGCTCGATTTATGCTTTCAATGAGTACAGAGTGTTTAGACAATTACAGAGAAGTTCTTATCTAACTCTAGTACTGGTCACCTATTTATAGGGAACTAGAAAGCACACAAACAATATAAGGGTAATAACATGAAAAGCTTCGACACAAAGGTATCCTTATAATAACATTACATGATAACGAAACTATCCCTTGACCTTCGACACCTCAGAACTAATTTCGACATCAGCACAGAGAGCTTCTAAATTCGTCGATAACCCTACCTCAGGTACTAAATGCCGATTCACTCGCAACGATAGAAATTGGCATTCCCAAAATATGTTTTGCAATTTTACAGAGTACAAGGTCTTTACCCGAATTGAGTTTCCACCAACTTATATATTCAGTTCTGTATCGACCAAATATATATTCAGTTCTGTATTATTAACACCTTTCCCCCGATTTTCCAAATATTTTGCATAGCCGTCATCCAAATCAATATCTACAACACTACTAAACGATGTAGTAGTAGAAGATGAAGAACCGGTTGTATTTTTCTCATTATCTTTATCCTCAATCTTCTTGTAGTGAGTAAATAACTCTCTTAAAGTTTCTAGCACTCGATGATTAACTTTATTGACTTTCTCATTATCACCACAATAAATAAGACCCAAACAATAATCAAGAAAGAACATCTTGTTTCGCGGATCTAAGACTTACGCAACATGCAACAAAAAGTTCATGTTGTCCAAGCTGTCCCAATACTTACCATATTTGGCTTTCATCGACAATGCCGTTTTTTTCTTTTTCTCATCTATGTTTAGACACATACTTGATATGGCCGCATGCATTGTGACAAGCTACCCAACAAACAAATTTGAAGTCACATACTTATTACCAAACACTTTTTTTGTAACATTGTAGAAAATCTTCAAGAACTCTATAAAATTCCTATTGAAAACAAATAATTAACATATAGTCTTGGTGAATATATGATTGCCATGTATAGAAAATTATATGTAGTAATCACTTAAACCAATATATGTAAAGCATGTTTAAAAAAAATCTAACATCACAGTGTGCTTGAAGGCCATTGTTAACGGCTAAACCAAACCAATATATGCAAGTCATTTTCCATGTTAGGAAACTTATATGTAGTAATCACTTATTTCAAGTGGACTATTTAATATCATAAATACCATCCTAGATGTTTAAATGAACACACACGATTGTTGCCCATATTTGTTAGCAAGTAATTTTAATCAAAAGAGTGGTCTATATATTCATTTTTGTTTTAACATTATTATTAATTAGGCTATCATTATGTATTGGCATATTAGCATAATTGGATTTAAAAAAAGTATAAATTTAAGTACCTATCTTTTTCCCAATCCTCTTCTTCGGGAGCCCCTAAGGCTCGATCATTCTTCTTTCTCTTCCTAGTACTCTTCTCATTATCATCATTATCGACTTCACTATAAAAGTATGAGCTATAATGGATGTCAATCTCTTGAAGCCTATTAGAAAAACAAACAAACAAACATTAACAAATTTTAGTAAGAAAGTAAATTTCACAATAACTGATTAATTAGTAAACTAGTATAAAAATAATAAAATACCTATCAAATTCTTTTGACTACATCTCCGCTGTTTCCAACATTAAGAATGTTGAATTCCATCGGGTGTCTACATCAAGACATGGCTTACTTTTAGATTCAATTTTTTCAAACTCAACACACTTTTTGAAGCTCTCATACCTAGAAGGGGATGATCTCACATACTTAACCGCTTTTCTAATCTTTGAAACTGTATCAAATTGCTCATCTAATCAATCTCTCACCACAAGGTTGATGATATGGGCACCACATCTAAAATGAAAATATTTGCAATCTAAGATAGAACGAGATCCCTTAAGCATAGATCTTAAATATTTGATTGCCCCATCGTTTGATAAAGCATTATCAACGGTTATGGTAAAAACCCGATCTATACCCCATTCTTGCAAACAACAATACACTAACTTCCCTATTGTCACCCCCTTATGGTTGGGTGTTTGACAAAAATTCAAAATTTTATTTATTCAATGTCCAATTTTCATCAACCCAATGGGCGGTACGATACATGTAATTAAAATTTTGGACTGATGTCCATATGTCGGTGGTAAGAGAAATTGTTTAGTTTTTTAGAAGTCTTTTAAGCTTCTTTTTCTCTTATTCATATATTGATAAGCAATCTTTTGCCACGGTCCACCTAGATGGAAATTTAAAAATGGGATTAATTTCCCATACAAATTCCTTAAATCCCTCATCATCAACAATACTAAAAGGCCTATTATCTTTGATACACATTCTAGCTAGGAATTTCCTAGCCTTTTATTGGTTGAAGTGATGAGAAGCTAAACTACCCCCATATTCCCCCTTTGTTGCAGGCTTGAAGTTTAATGTGGATTGCTTCTTCATATTTTCTTTTTTGTAAAGTGGAGATTGTTTGCATACATTCTTCAAATGACATGACATGGTACTCGTACCGTTCTTTTTGCTACCGCATGCCATTATAATTTTACAATAAGTGCATTTTACCTTAATTTTACTACCCTTAATGCGAGTAAAATGGTCCCACATGAAGGATCTCTTCGGGCGATCACCCTTATTTTCGGTCTCATCATTTATGCCATCCACATCATTCAGCGGTTCATTGTTTTCATCATCAACATCAAAGACCAGATATGGTTCATCCCGTAAATTTCTATTTCCGTTCTCTGTACTCATTGCTTCCATTGATAATTTCCTGAAGATAACAAATAAATAAACCACATTGAAGAGTTATTTAAATTATAAGCCAATAGCCTAATATATGACTATATACATGTATATTATGACGTTCACATTCAATGATTCAACAAATTATTCAAAAAGCATTCGACACGTTAACATTTATTGTTATGATACAGATATGCAAAAAAATATCTATAGAACACATTAGCATGATGTCATCCATATTATAATATTGACATTCTTAAAAAATTGAAGAAAGTGCAAGCAAGAAGAGGAAACAATATGAAAACATTGACATATGTAATTTTTTTGTTCTTTTTATTTCAACAAAAATGACTAAATTATCCCTCATACTCATAATTGAAAAATCAAAATATACATGTTAGCCTATATGCTCCAGGTGAAAATTAACATTAACGTAAAATATACATGATCTAATGCATGTCCATTAAGCTATTATTTTTCAATAAAGGAGTTTCCTAAATCTTTGTTTTATGGGTAAATGAATAGCTCCCCCACCACCACCAAGAATCAACGATTTGCGTCAAATTTAGGGAAAAAGAACTCTAATCGATAATACAAAAAGCTAATAAAAAAACTAATCAAACAATCATGCATAATCGAGAATAGATTTTTTTAATCAAACTATAGATAGGAGAACATCAGAAGTTCAGAACAATGGTATCCAACAAATATCGATACTTGAGATTTGAGAGTACCTACTTTATTGAGTACAATAGCCGACTAAGCGAGAATCAAAAACGTTATTCAAACATTCATATGTAACTAGTATCAAAATCTTTTCGTCATGGAATAGCCGATAGTGAGGGAGAACTAGCGATGATATTGTTTGTTGACTTGTTAAATTGTTGTGTTCTTAATACGCTAATTGCATATCTCATTCAAATATCAAGGTCTTAAATTCCTTTATTTCCTTATACAATAAAATAATTACCAATTATATAATATATAAAATATTTTTAAAATTTATATATTGTAATCGGTTCAGTTCGGTTATATATGATTCGGTTTCTCAGAAAAACCAAAACCGAACCATTAGCAATCGGTTAATGAAAATAAAAAAATGCACCACCATTTACAATATTGGTTCGGTTTTAATGGCTCGGTTATATCGGTTAATTTGGTTATAGTTTGGTTTTTCGGTTATTATGCTCACCCTTAGTTAGCCGAACGGGTTTGATAGGACATAACCTCATTAAAAGTATAATGATGAAAAGTAACTAAACTATTTTCTAAAATCCCACTCTTAGCTACTTTAGGAAAAATATGAATTTGATGCTAATCTATGAAATTTCACATTGCACTTTATAAGTCGTTAGTGGAGTATGTGTGGTTAACCGGCATGCTAATATGGACTAATAAGGGGTGGGAATGGGTATCTCGTTAATTATCACTGATTGATGGAGCGCGTGTGGCTAACCAGCACATTAATTAGATGATAAATGATATCGAGAGTACCAAGCTAATTTGCATGGTTATTTACATCTTGTTTCTGATCCTCGGTATCCTAGTCACAAATAGAAGAGCATAATCGAGATTAAACATGCCATTGATTAGATTCAATGAATCTCAAATGATCTAGGAGTTTCATGAGATTGAAATTGGTAAATGCTTTACCTACCTAAAACAGATTCAAATTTGATTACGACATCCCTCTTCAAAGTTCAAATCGAAAATATGGATCCTAGCATTAATTCAAATTTATGGGTTAATAATTAAGGATTAAAATCAACTAACTTGAATTCTCTTTTCTCCTATTATAGATGTCAAGTTCAGACAACAATGGCCTTCCTCGTCCTTTTGGAAATGTTTTTCCTTCTCTATCTGAAGATGATCTTCCACATGTTGATCAAGGTGAAAGAATGTTCCCTTCTTCAAGAAATGATGGAACTGGAAATCATGCTTCTCCAACTCTTCCTCCTCCTCCTCAAGTGATTCTCCCCAAGTCATGTTTCCTTCAAGCTGAAAAATACGAAGTTACTCAAGCCCTATTGGCATGCAAACATCAATATGGAAAGTATGTGTGTGCACATGTTCTCAATATGAAATCGTACATTGACAGATTGGGAATGTTGGGTGTCGTTTTCCTAAGGGATCTAGCCATTGACATGGTTCTACTTTCGCTTCCTGAGTCATATAGTTAGTTCATAAAAGACTACTATATGAGGGACCACGACGTGACCCTAATTGATCTGACACATATGTTATTTGTTGCTAAAGCAGAAATGCTTAAGAGCAAAAATAAAGCAAAAGTGTTTGAAGGATCTGTCTCCTAATTTCCATGGACATTGACAATGGAAATGGTAGTACAGAACAATTTTTTCTTCCCAATGGAAAGGGATCGGCCAAGGTCAAACCATTTAACCATATGGTAAAGAGAAAGGCTAGTTCTGAGATAGTACCATGTGCTAATCCTAAAAGGTCCACATGTTTCTATTTCCAATTGAAGGGGCATTGGTTGTGAAGCTGCCCTAACTACTTGAAAGATCTTAGAGATGGTAAAGTGAAGTCGTATGACTACACTTCAGGTACATCCATTATATAACTCCATTATAAGTTCCTATTCATATATTTTTAATACATGATGTGATGATCACATTTTGATGTTTTGTAGGATCTAAGAGAAAGAAGGAATCTTAAGAAGAGTAAGTTGAATCTGATCATGACATGGATTTCGGCCGCATGGTTTGATGATTAGATTTTGAAAGCTGCTGTTTAGGAGTTATGATAGATTAATAGATTGCTTAGGAAATATCTACAAACATAGTTTTCATATGTTTGCATTGTAAGGACAAATTTTTTTCTGCCTATTATCAATAAAAGTGAATTTTTTGATTTATTTCATTTATATTTCCTTGCAATGGCATTTATGAAAATTGGTGGTTATATTTCTATTATTAGCAATGTTAAAAGTGGATTTGATTCTTAATTATGTCGTTTGTGGTATTGTCATAATTAACCAAGTGAAAAGGAATTCTCATCGCCCAAGTTTCAATTGGATAGAAACTTGGAGTCATGCAATTGGAATTGAGTGATGTTTGAGAATCTTGATCATTGGAAGATTATGACTAATTCGTTGATCACATGTTTATGTGAGCCAAGTGAAGGACTAATGGATCTAGTACATGTTTATATGAACTATTCAGATCCACCACAAAGGATGATAACTTTATTTGTCATGGTTTACTAATATTTTAGTAACCATGGTTATGTTTACAAGATTAAATATAATTCTGATACTTTGAAAAGTTTCAAAAAGTGGCAGAACGAATAAGAAGAATCTTTTAGGCAAAAAGATAAAGGTTTCTCCAATCCTAAAGGAAATGAGAGTACTTTAGTATCGTGTTTTGTGATCATCTTAATGATTGTGGAACCATGTCTCAATTGATCCTCCAAGAACATCTTAGTGCAATTGTTTGACTAAGACGAAGAATCAGATATTGTTGAAATGGTTCAATCATGAGATGAGTCATACTTCGTATCCAACTAAAATTTTAGAGTCATACTCTAGTAACTACAAATCGTATCTTGAAGCTGATTTCGTACTAAGTAGGTTTATAACACCTCATGAAATGTGGAGTAATAATGTTTTCTTACTCTAGCACATTTCAAATTGGAAGTTATGTGTCACACCCCCAAACCAGAACGGCGGAAACGTTCGGGGGTGGATGACGTCATGCGTAGTATCACAACAATTGTATCATAGCAATCATAGTAAACACAACCAAACATTGAATACGTATATGAAAAAGGTTTACATCTGTTTGATTCTCGTTTTTATACATCAAAAGCATATACAAAAGTAAAAGACGAGACTCTATACGCTCCGTCTTCTCAAAGTCTACGCGAGGTACCTGTCTACTGATTTCCTGAGAATACAAGCAGTTTTTGAAAGAGTATCAGCATACAGCTGGTGAATTCATAAGTATGTTTTGTAATGAAAACCTATCGTTGAATATGAAAATTTTTTGTATGCTTCCCAAGAAAATCCAATATTTTCTAACATATATGTTTGAATACTGTATTCCGTAGTAGTGTATAATGTATCAGTTTGTATGCATGGTTACCACCAGTATGTGTAGTATGTTCTGTTTGGAAAAACCCTGGCTATCTCCAGTATTTATAGTAGTTTCATTACTTAAAATAAAACTAACGAAAAATGAAATCCCGTAACAAAAGTTAGTTTATACTATTGTGAGTTCGTATAACCATCCTTAATATGACTGATGACCTCAGCGACGTTCTTCAGGCGTCGTATGATATGATATTTGTCACCCCAGGCATGCCTGCCTAACTGTAGCTAGCAGTTTAGGTGTGGGATTGTCAATCCCGAATAGATCTCTTCACAAATCTCACGCTCTCCCTCCAGGAGACTCTGGTTACACTAAACGTTGAGGGTTTAACTGGTACCCAGAAAGGTACAAATGAAGAGTTGTGTCACGATCCTGTATTTAACTAGTTTACATGTGGTTCTGTATTGTTCTCTCGTATCTGAATCCGTTGTATACTGTATAAGGTAATAATTATACTAAAAAAAATATTAAATGTTGTACCCTTGTAATATGTATATCATAAACTAAATATGTCGTAGTTTATATGTTTTCCTGTGTATGCAATCTGAATCAATGAAAGCTATGTATTGAATTCCCCAAACTATACCTATTATAGTTTGCTTGAAATTTTATGTGATTGATTTGTAACTTGTTATCGATGTTATGCAATTAAATTTCCAAAAAGTGTCCCTTATGCTCAACACAGTACAAAAGGGATAAAATATGGAAGTATTTTATAAAACGTGGAAATAATTTGACAATATCAATTTCATAAGTTTAAAACTTGTGAAAATCTTTTGTGTTTGGCTTGTATTCCCCCCCCCCCCTTAAAAACATTTAAAATCATAAAAGCGTAGGGGTATGAGCTCACTGTTGTTGTGTGAAAATGTCGGCTGGAAGCGAAGATCATCGGGTTGTCGTACGTGGCACTTCACGGAGTCCTAATATCAATAAATACACGTATGCATTTAAATTAGCGATTTCGTTACGTAAAGCGTTAGAAAAACACTTGTGTTCGGTTAAGGAATGTTACCGGGACTTGATCGAATCGAGGAAAGTGGGTTTTCGACCAAGAAGCACCACTTAAGAAGTGTGTATGGCCGTGAACGGAGTTTACGGCCGTGCACCGGGGTTTACGGTCGCAAGGAGAGTTTACGGTCGACAGGCTATTTACGGCTGTGAACAAGGGTTTACGGTCTTTGAAGATTGGTCGTAAACAGGTTTACTGCCTTTGAATATTGGCCGTAAACTCAAGAACAAGGGTGTTTGTTTTCGCGTAAAACGTGCTCCAGATGCTCCCAATCGACCCCAAGTGATGATTTTTGGTGTTTTTCGGAAGAAAAGGGGCGTTTTAGGAGTTTTTTCGGTCAGAGGTTCCAGAGAGAGAATGAGAGAGTTTCCGGTCAAAAGTTTTCAAATGAGGGTGGGGGTCGAATATTTATAGGGGATTTTGTGGTCGGTGGGTGGGGTCCACCCGACGCTGGCCGCAAACGAGTTTACGGTCGTAAACAGGTTTATGGCCGTGAACTCCAGTCAGGCCGTGAACATGTTGTTTTTCGAGAATAATTCGAGTTTCGCACGTTTTAATTCTGACTCTCATATATAAATTTAATTATATAAAACCAGATGATTTTCTAGATCAAAAGTTCGACGGATGGTTAATAAAACCCAAATTTTATTAACGGAAATCAAATAACAGAAACAGAAAAAGTTTCGGGTTGTCACATTATGATGTTTTGGTTAAAAAAGGATGAACTAAGGCCAATTCCATGAAGTGTTTTCTTGATGAGAATCCATACTAACTTTTGAATATTTTTTTTGATCGTCAAGGAATGTTCCTTGAGAGAGAAACTTATATGTCAAGAAGTCAGCGGGAGTCTTATTGATCTTGAAAAGTTTCAGGAGTCAATCAAGAATAAACCTTTTAGTTATCACTAGCACACGACCAGAGGTTAATAACCTATTGTGTTAATTTGACACATTCTTGTTTCTGTGCATCTTCCAGTTGAGTTGGCAATGCTTATGAGTTTTATGGTTATCATTTGACGGTGAAAGGCAGAGCACGTTGGTCGTTGATAGTACACTGGTCAATGGAAGTGAGCTGCTTAAACAACATGGAAGTGCTAGTAGGCCCTTGTGCTACAAGAAGGCAAGAAAGTAAGAACAAGCAAAGTTCAGTCTATGAAAGGAAAACTAAATTTGATTTTGGTTTTGTCCTCAACCTTATCTTCTGATTGTAGGTTGGTAATGATAGATTCACATGGCTGGGAACACCTAGACCATAAAATCTATGTGGAAAAAGGTTTCAATCTAATTCATGAAAATGATTTTAAGGAAATACTTTCGCTGGTAGATTTTAAAGATTTGATATATATCATTTTGTTTAGCAATTGTGTTAATTGCGTTCTAAATTCGCAATATGATTACGAAATTCCTTTTGATAGTTCGAATTGTGAGAAATGGAAAGGAACAGTTTGAACTTTCAGGACTTATAACTATAAGTTCTGAAAGGGTTTAAGCACACACATATGCTATCTAATGAAATGTGTATAAGCTTGAGAAGTCTGACTGAAGACTTATCGAAGCATTACGTATCAGAAATCTACACTTTAGTAAGAAAGTCAAAGAGTATTGATTTCTAGAAGTTCAGTTGGTTTCTAGGTACATGTCAAAGCTAGTGGGGGCATAACTGTTATGCAGATAAAGGCATAATTGTTATGTCAGTGGGAGCATAACTGTTATGCTGAGTGTTGCAAGTTGACAATACTAATTGTAGGAAACAAAGATTTAAAATTTGCAAAATTTCAAAGTTTGGGAATTGTTTCGCTACAGAAAGATTTAAGGAGAGGGCACTCATACTTCATTTCAAATCTAAAAGTTTGAAAGTTTAATAAAAACTTAGTCTCGGACATATATGAATATCATGTTGAACATAGGAAATTTGATATATGGAAATATTATAGCAAGGCTGATCAGGCATCAAGTCTTTATGTAAGACATTATGGATCGAATCATATATGCTTCAGATATAGGATAGACCGCATATGCTATAATATTCACTTCTTCTAAATTTTCTAAATTCCTTGTGCATTGAGAGGAAAAAGGACTGGAACTTGGTGTGACTAAAGTTGTTGAACAACTGTCAAGAACATTCTGAGGTTATACCAAAGGATTGGTTGCTTGTGGATAGTTTGAAGTATAGAATTGTAAGAAAGTGAAAGAGTATTGATTTCTAGAAGTTCAGTTGATTTCTAGGTACATGTAAAAGCTAGTGGGAGCATAATTGTTATAAAGATAAAGGCATAATTGTTATGCCAGTGGGAGCATAATTGTTATGTTGAGTGTTGGAAGTTGGCAATACTAATTGTAGGAAACAAAGATTTAAAATTTGCAAAATTCAAAGTTTGGGAATTGTTTTGCTATAGAAAGATTTAGGGGAGAGGGCACTCATACTTCATTTCAAATCTAAAAGTTTGAAATTTTAATAAAAACTTAGTCTTGGACATATATGAATGTCGTGTTGAACATAGAAAATTCGATATATGGCAATATTATAGCAAGAGACTGATCAGGCATCAAGTCTTTACGTAAGACATTATGGATCGACTCCCATACGCTTCAGATATAGGATAGATCGCATATGCTATAATATTCACTTGTTCTAAATTTTCCAAATGCCTTGTGCATTGAGAGGAAAAAGGACTGGAACTTGGTGTGACTACAGTTGTTGAACAACTGTCAAGAACATTCTGAGGTTATACTAAAGGATTGTTGCTTGTGGACAGTTTGAAGTATAGTATTGTAATTGACGGACCATATTGACATAATTCTGGGTGGAGGTGATTCTTATCTAGAATATATGGTCATATGGGGATATGGAAATGTTTCCATAATAGGAGTTGATGATTAAAATCTACATGTGAGTTAGGAACTTTAATGCAAGGAAGTTGTTCAAGGAGTATACCTTGAATTTGAGAATTTGTTACCATGAGAATTGTTTTTAAGTAACACAGTTTCAATGGAATATGTTGTAATATCGTTGGCAAAGTCTCTGTGACTTTGAAGCCTCAACATTACAAAAGGATATTTCATGTAAGGTTCAACTATAACACATTTAGTAGTAACAAGATTTTGAAATTATGAAATAAGCATCATTGGAATAGTATCAAATCGATCTGTTCACAAAGGAAGGACCATAGAGAAACATAGTACGCATGTTTATAGCATGACACGACTGATGTTTAATTCAAGTGCATAGTTGATTACTCGAAACATTATACAATGAATAAAGTCTAATTAATATGGAGATTAAATAATAAGAGTTTTATTTATATTCAATAGTTTTGTGACCATAGTTAATTAGGTTATTATTGTGTTTCACTTCACATTTTTACTTCCTGAATAATTGGATTATTCAAACATCCACAGTCACTCGTACTTTTGGAAGTAAGTAGTGAATTAAGACTGTCATGAACTGGATTATAGATTGTCTAAAGAGTTTTAGACATGGCAATAGTTTTGCTGCAATGTTCATGAGTACTTGGAAATGGGGATTTTGAGTATTAGATAAACCCACGCTTAGAGAATGACTTCATGGATTTTATCACGAGTAATTTTGAGATGATAAGATCTTATATTCTTGAAACGGATATATATGAGTTGTTGTTTACGAGTCAGTTGTGCATTGATAATACGTAAACACATCAGTAACTTGATGTTATAAAACGTATTGTTGTGCGTGATTTGATGAGTGAATATTACAAGCATATAAGTCGAAGTTTATTTGTTCCTTTGTCCCTAACGGGAAAAGCGATATTTGTGGGGCCCCTCAATGATTTGATGTCAACATTCAAAGTGCTTGGCCAAGTCTGGACTGAATTGATGTGCTCAATTGGTAGTCTCATTTTAGTTGTCATAAATCATAAATCGGGAAACAAATCTTGGAGACTTGGACAGAGAGAATGATTATAATCCATGTCTCATTTCTATACGATATCTTGTTGAACAGAGGAATATATGATAACTTATCTAGGTCAGAGTTCGTAAGCGGCTTAGAGATATACAATTTGCTAATCAATTTTTAAAGTTATACTGGCAACTATAGTTATTAGACTTATCCAAGTGGTAGACTGTTGGATTAGGTGTCTAAGCCCATAAATATAATTGATATATACTTGAATTAATAGTAGCACAGTCCTTTGGGTTACCCTCATACTAACAACTGGACAGGATGACTTTTGGAGAAAGAGGTTGAATTGCTTTTTCTCCCGCCTCAACTTCGCGGATGGGAGGAGTGCGAGAGCTGAGCCCGCACGCTCTATGCTTTTGACAGAAGATAAAGGTAAGATAATTCTTTCTGGCCTTAACTGAAAGCGGGGGAGGCCCAGGTCTACAGACAGACGACTTAACTAATTCTTTATCAGTATGCTTAGGAAGCAAGGTTTTTAGGGCCTGAGTAAGGGCACGCCGTTTGCAATGCCTTTTCTTGCTTTCGACGGGACCCCCTTACAACAGGAGAAAAAAGATTACGCCAATGCCAATTGCCAATGATATCGAAGGAGAAATGTTGTCAATGCTTTCATAGATGCCATACAACCATCCCTTCCCCTCCTAGTCCAAGAAGAGCTTCCCCTCCTTCCAGGCCCTAAAAACCTTGCTTCCTAAGCATGCTGATAAAGAATTAACAGAGTCGATCGAACGGTTAACCACTTTCCATTTTTGTAGGATATTAAATCCAAAAGACCATTATTAGCGTGTAGTAGATTGGCCCGATCTAAATAGGGTCATCTATTGGATGTGGTGTCTAAGCCTATTTCTTTCTGATTTAAGCTCTCATGTTTGGAGGAATGTTTTAAATAGACTTTCTTACTGGTCTTATATCCGAAGCTCGAGTCAAAGTGGGAGGAATTGCTTTCTAGTTCAACGAGAGCCAGATATTTGTTATATCCATGTTTATCTTACTATACCACTTGATATTAGATATTCAAAGATGGTCACTCTATTCTTTTAGCTATTCACTCACTGCACACTAATAGAATCTAAACACTTTCAAAGTGTGGTGGATTTATAAAGGTAGGTTGGTTGTGCTTGGGTCTCCTTCTCTTGTGTGCGTCTTAACTATTATTGAAAGGACAAGATCATTATGACCTCTAGCTCAAGGCCTTTAGGCTGAGCCCATTCATTCCATTCGATCGATCTTAATTCTTTAAGTAGGTTGGGTGACAGATCGGCCATATGAGTACTCCGGGATATAAACCAGGGCAACAAAAGTTAGCAAACTACCTTAATGAAATATGAAAGCGGCTGAAAAGAAAGCCATTTTTCGATAGTTATTCAAGGTGAAGCGAAAGCCCTCCGGACAGAGGGAATGGAACCCGCGCATCTCTGTTGACTTCATAACTACCTTGTTACCTTTAAAGCTTTCCTGAATTCTGTCTGTCACGTATGGAATTGTAGTCTTTGGATGAACTACGGCTTCGTGCTGCGGAAAAGATTTCTCTGTATCAGGTACGCATCACAAGAGCATATGAAACAAATTGGGGCTTTATCAGCCCAATACTTTCCTGGCCATGGGAAAAGCATAACCATAGATTTCGTAGGACGATTGCCCTATCTCTTAAATTAAAGGGGGAATAACTAAAGCCGCCAATGTCACTGAAGCTACTGGGGATCTAGACTAATCCAATGCCACAACATCAAGGGGGACAAGTCACCACTCCGGGACCTACACCGGTACAAACTAATCCAGGACTTTCTGCCAGCGCTAACACCATCCGAGCTTGCACTGCCGCTCTAACTCCTAACCTTAAATCATAGAATCGGGGATGATTTCCAAGAATCTGAAGTTGGAACGGGGAAAAAAATCCCCAGTGGAGTCGTCCACTAATTCAACTAGATCTTTCCGCCTCGTGCTGCTATGATGTAACGTGCAGTCGTCCCGAGGCATTTTAGGGCCCCCCATTTTCTCTCCCTTAAAGTCCTTTATGGATTTCAAGTCATGAATAGAGCTGTGACTTATTCGGCGCTATATCACATTTCATTCATTATCGGGCATAACTGTTCACGAAACGTGGCATGGGACATCTGTCGGCGGCGGGTGAATTCCGAGCGAGAGGTCAAACCAATCCCATTAATCCTGGTCTGATCCGAATGGATCTTGTTGAATGAATTGATCCATTGTTCTATGCCCTACTTCTTAGTTCATTTTTTCCTACTCGGACCCGCCGTACTTCCTTTGACTACTCCTGAGATATAGTGGAAACATTTTGTTCTGGTGGAGAGTGGGGAGTGAAAACACCAATGCAGGATAGAACGACCACATGAATCGGATTCCGCTTAACTTCTTAAGACAGAGGATCGAGAAAGAAAGGCTTCGCGTTCTCCAAGTGGTTGATCTTAGCTTAGCGTGCTAGCCGCAAAGCTGCCCGCCCTATGACCCACAACTCAAAATGAGCCTTACGACGAGACGCGGACATTCCCCATGCTGCGGTTCCCTCCGGTCCGTTCCCGGGTTGGGTTAGGGGAACATCCGAGCGATTTCCTTCGCGGATCCAAACGCGCTCACAAGGAGCACAATAAGAATAAGACCAATAGAGAGTTTGCTTTACCCAACCCCCCTTTTTGATAACAAGGCAGAAAGCCCCGACCTGACATTCATTAGTTTCGAATGAAGAGTGCCTATTATTGCTTCTAAGTGAAAGGTTGCCAGCAACAATATACTGAAGGCATTCAGACTCATTACCTTTCTTAGGTCTCATTGAGACTCCCTTTTAGAAATAGAAATGAACAAGAACTTAACTCATCCGGAAACGTGATTCTATATCCTGTAAGCATCTGACAAGATCAAAAACTCTTTGTCCTCTCAACGAGTGTCAGCTCCTTCCAGGTACACTGGTTGGCTAGTGTTATGAAATAAAGAAGTCAAAGTAGAGCAAGTCCCACCTACCAGGTTAGCGGAGAGTGACTCACCTACTTGTTCTGAAGGAGGACTTACACGAGTAGTGGAAAGTACGATGCTAGGCATGGAAGAGCTTTTTGTATGCCTTCTGAGATTGGCTAGCAAGAAATAGGCACTTGTTCTTACCTATCTAAACTCTATTTTGGCTTGCTATAAGA
This sequence comes from Lactuca virosa, assembly GCF_052849685.1. Taxonomy (NCBI): domain Eukaryota; kingdom Viridiplantae; phylum Streptophyta; class Magnoliopsida; order Asterales; family Asteraceae; genus Lactuca; species Lactuca virosa. The sequence goes on along the minus strand of NC_136429.1, from coordinate 363,431,528 downwards.
TTAGTACTGGTTCTTACCATCAATCTCTTTCCTATCTAGAATGGTGGGTACATCAATTCTTGTTGATCACATTCATGGGGGAGAAGCACCCCAATAGCTTCATTCAGGAGCGAACAACCACTAAATTGCTTGTTAAATGGAGGAGCGGAAGGGGCAAAGTCAACGACTGAGGCCAGAAGGTATGTGAAAGTAGAAGCCAGGGACAGAGAGAGCAGAGGAGAGGACTGATTGAATGAATGTCATTTCACGCTGATAGGAATGGGGGTTGGAGACTCCATAACGTACACAAAGAGTAACCGCTCTATGAATATCATCCTAATTCAGGTCTTGTTCCGCACTTAAACGGATAACTCAAAGCCTTACCTTGACTAGGAAAACCTCGATGACATAATCGTTTATAGTCACTCACTGGAGGTTTGGAACCCTGAGTACAGTGTTCCGGGTGTAGCACCTTATCACGTCAATTGAAGTCCACCTTATTGTTGATGAGGCCATTCGATCAATCGGCTCAACCAGATGCGGAAGGGTGGTGGTTTACGATCCTATCTCAACTTTACCTTACCCAGAAGGAGTTCAAATAAGCGGAGAAATATAGTATACCACCTTACTTCTTTCGTCTATGAGGAATAAATAAAATTGAAGAACCCGCGGATATGTGCAAAACTTTCATTCTTGTTTGCTGGAAAATGGCTCGTGGTTATTTGAATAATAAATTGAGATAACTGATTTATTAATGTATTATGGAAATAATATATTAATTAGAAATCATATTATTTAATTAATAGTTAATCAGAAATTAATTAGAATTAATTTTGGGATTACTTGTATTAATTAAAAGTGTAGGGCCTATTTGGCAATTTATTGATAGTTGTGGAATTAGGCTCCAGAACCCTCATAGATGGGTTGGACGAAATCTTCTATGAAGGCCCTAGAAATTTCGTCCAAGGACGTCTTGGATGGAGTTTGTGGGTTGCTTAGCCCTTAAGCTAAGGAATTAGGGTTTCCTCCCTTAAACCCTAGCTTTGGCTCTAAGCTACCACAACTATATAAAAGGGCTATACCCTTCATAATTTCAGTCACTCTAACCCTAAGAAGGATAGAAGAATTTCTCAAGCATCTCCTCCCCTCTCCTCTTTCATCCTCTTGCTTAGTGTGGGTATGAACCATTAGAGGTGTTACACTTGTGGCACTTGCTTTCAAGCTTAAGAAAGTCTTGGATTTACATTGTTATTACTACATAAAAATTAAAGGTATGTTTACTATCTTTTGTTATAGATTTCGAAAATAGTATATACCTCCTAGGGTTTTCCTTTTTATGTTTAATACTTGTATGTTCAATAATAGAAAACATAGATCAATGCAATCAGGGTTGCATGCACACATAAGATTGTTTGTTATGCTCAAAACCCATAAATACGTTGGGCGTACGTGGGAGTACGCGGGCCTACGCTCGGATGGGACAAACCCTAATTTTTAAGGTTTGTGCCCTATTTAAACACCTCAAGGTGCTTTTAGACTCTCCTATGACCAGCCTCCACCTCTCAAAACCCTAAGAACGAAAGCCTAGCTTTCATACGAGTGTTTGTGAGCCATTGTTGTAATCTTGTGGTGTTTTTGGATCCTTTAAAGGAGGTGAAGCTTGGTGTTGAAGCTTTAGTGGACTTAGAGGTTGAAGATCCAAAATCTGCATCAAATTTACAAGCTATTTGAGGTATAAAGCTCTTAACTTGATGGATCATTTGGTTAGATCTAGGTAGGGTTTTTTTATGCTTTTTATGGTCCTTTAAGCCATGCTTAAAAGTATGAACTACTCCAGAAGCTAGGATGGTAAATCTTGGCATTTTGAGGTACCTTGTTCATAAAAATGCAACCTTGATGAGTTATCTTGGTCCATGCATGAGCTAGACTCTTATGGTTCATTTTGAGTATTGGGTCCCATTAAGTCATGAAAGGGTGTAAAGTTGCCAACTTTACGTGTTAAGACGTCATTTAGGATCAGATATGAGAATTTGGCTTTGTCGCTTAACAAATTAATCACTTATTGGTGAGTTGGGTTGACTGCAGAGTATGTTGGGCGTACCCAGCTCGTACGTTGTGCGTACTGGTCACGGAGCGAGTACGTTGGGCGTAAGTCTGAGTACGCTAGGCATACTCAGCAACTTGACTTTTGTTGACTTTTTCTATTTGGGCCATTATGGGCTTTTGGATCCATTGGGTTGGGCCTTGGATATTGGGCCAAGTGAGGAAAGGGTAAAATGTTCTTTTACCCTGAGAGTTGGACAAATGTATGAGATTCATAGTTATGGTTATGGCCCAATTATTAATTGGGGTGTTGTTATATTTATTAACGCGAGGATCTTTCCTGATCAGCAGTCCGAGCTTTTATCTGATATTCAGCAGTTTGAGGTGAGTCACTTCACTGTACTCATGGGTCGAATGCACTACAGCCAACCCACTGGTTTATGTTTGTAGGATGATGGTTGTCTTTGTGATACTTACTGATATGCATGTATATGCTTGTTGTCTTTGTCACTCATGCTTATATGTTTGTATGCTTATATATGTAGGGTGAACAGACTTGGGGGTTGATATGGACCCGTCACAACTACAAGCTATTATATAGAGTCATTATGGACTCGGGTTTGATACAGACCAAGGGGTTGATACGGACCCGACACAACCACGTTTTGTTATATTTGTATATATGTGGTATGTGGTATTTTGGGAACTCACTAAGCTTCGTGCTTACGGTTTTCATTTTATGTTTCAGGTACTTCCGGATCAAAAGGGGAAGCGCTCGGGATGATCGCATCGCACACACCATGTCTTTCCGCATTCTGTTGATTTGATGTACTTTGATGATTATTGACATACTCTGATTTTCTTTTATGGTTTTATAAACACATTATGGATGATGGTTTTATTATTATTAAAATGAAAATTTTACTCGGTATTTTTTGGACGCTACATTTAGACTCAGACAAGCTTCCAGACAATGGTATGCAAAGCTTTCAACTACTCTAAGATATCGAGGGTATATTCATTCTCCTAATGTTTACTCTCTTTTCTTGAAGAAAACTTCAAATTCCATTACCATTGTTGTTGTCTATGTGTATGACATCTTGTCACTGGTGATGGCATTCATGAAATTCAAAGCTTGAAAGCTTATTTGAATGATCAATTCAAAATTAAAGACTTAGGTCTTTTACATTTTTGTAAGAATTGAGTTTGATAAAGTAGATAATGGCATGGTGGTTCATCAAACTAAGTTCATTAACGAACTTCTTCAAGATTATGATTTGGGTGATAGTTATTTGTTTCTACTCTGCTTCCTTCACAAGTTAAACTCCTTCCAAAGGTGGATTATCTCTTTCCAGATGCAATAGTTTACCGACAACTCATTGGTAAACTCAATTATTTGTTGCACACCAGACCTAACTCAACATTTTTGTACAATACTTAATTCAGTTTAATCAAACACCATCACAAGTTCATTATTCTGTTGCAATGTATGTTCTTCGTTATCTCCAAGAGACAATTTCACAATATTTGTTTTCTAATGATAACCCTGATCTCAAATTAGAGGCATTTTGTGATTCAGACTGGGCTGCTTACCCATTGACTCAAAAATCTGTTAGTGGGTATTTTATCATGTTTGGAAACTCTCCAATCTCATGGAAGTCCAAAAAACAATTGATATTTGCATACTTAGCTATATTTTTAGTATAGATTTATATAATTTATTAGCTAATTATTTACGTTTTATGCACAAAAGGTACTTAATAATGTTCAAATTGTATTTTCAGTCCAGAAGGGAAGCTCGGAAGCAAAAGGAAGCAGGAGTCACGATCGAAAGCTCGGGAATGGAAGAAAGAAGGAAAATTATGAATTCTGAAGCTACTCGGCGTGTAGGGACGACTACTCGACGAGTCCATACGAAGGTTCGCGAAGAAATAGGAGAAGTCCTTGCCGCATACGGATTCAACAAAGGGACTCGACGAGTCGGTGGGCTACTCGACGAGTAGCCCCTGTTTTGAGATATCTATAAATAGAAGCCACAAATCCGAATGGAGGGCCTCTCTGGCTTTTGGAGAACTTACTTGGCGACTAAGGAACTTGCTGGAGATCAGAAGAACGTGTGAAGAACCCTAATCTCAAAAGAATAAGGCAATCTAGTAAATTTTCTACTTTACCTTTGAATAGAATGATGTTTGGTTTATTTAGATTCGTTTTTAGGTTTTCATACACTGAAATCATGAACTAAATTAATTAGTTTCTGTTTAGGAAAGACGAATTTGCTCCTATGGTTTGATATATTCTTTTGATTAATTGTTAATTGGTGATTTTGTTAAATTAAGCTTGTTAAAGACCCTTATGCATTAACCATAACTATTTTCTGTTAATTGCTAAGTAATTAAGTTGCATTAACATCTCTTGATTGCTTATCTCATATAAATTTATGTGAACACATTGCTATATGCCTAGGAATAATAAATATGAAACTAGGATTAACTAGAGAATGGGTAAATTAATGTGTGAGCTTGATTGATACACCATCAACAAGAGGTTAGTTGAATCACCAATTCAATTAGCTAATTATAAGTCTTATTTAATCAAAATAATTGAACTAGGAGGTTTATTAGTTTAATCACTTGATCATTGCTTAAATTAATCTATTTCCTAAGGATTGGTAATAATGAATGTGAATCTAATCACCATAATCGGTAACCAATAACAATTAATCTATTACATTAACATAAAAATTAACCATAGGAGTAAAGGAGTTGAACCTAAACAGAAACCCTTTTGATCATTAAATTTCGTTGTCTTTACGTGTTTTCAGCTATTAGTTGATTAGTTAAGCTTTAGTTTAAGTTTCTAGTCTTGTAAAACTAGAGAAAACCCTATTTACATTACTTGTCTTTTACATAATATTAGCTATTAGTTTTAATTTTCCGTTCCCTGAGTTCGATACCCTACATATTTAGCCATACCACAATTTATAGGTCAACTGCCTTTTGTGTGTTAATTTATAATTAAAAGTAGGTTCAAAACTAGTTGAGTTTACACACATCAAGTTTTTGGCGCCGTTGTCGGGGAACGGTTCAAGAATTAATTCTAATTTCTAGTTTTATCGATCCTTTGTGTGAGATTTATCTTGCACAAAGTTATTTCTTAGGTAATTTAGTAATTAGGATAAGTTTTAATAGTTTTTTGTTTTTAGAAGTTAGTAAGTAATTTTTCTGTTTCTGCGTTGAACTCGCCGAGTGCAATCGAAGCGACTCGGCGAGTCCGTCGCTGCTACACAGTTTCGTATTTTATTTTGTTTTTGCTCGTTTTACGCGTTTTTCTTGTTTTGTTTGCAGGCGGTACATGACCAGAGGATCCAACACACCCCTGGTTTCTCCACTTGAAGACCCAGAATCCTCTTTGAGGAAAAACAAAGGCAAAGAGGTTGAAAGCTCTAATACACCTAAAAAGTCACCTTTGGCAAGCTTGAAAACGGTTTTTGGGAAGAAAAAGAACAAGAAATCAGGAGAGACCAGCAGTCGAAAGAGCGAAGAAAGAAAGTTAGAGAATATTGAAGATAATCCAAAAGAAGCCGAGTTCGAATACGACTACGAAACCGAATACGAAGAAGAAAGCGACTTTGAAGGCGAAGTAGCTAATCCCATCGCCAACATCGATGAAGTTCCCATGGGAGAATGGAAGAAGAGAATACGTGACGATACCGGCCCGGGACTTGTGCAACCTGCAATTCCTGCTACCGCCACTTTCGAACTAAAGGGCCACATACTTGCTCAACTCAAGGAAATTCCCTTCTACGGAAAAGACCACGAAGATGCCTATAAACACTTGGATGAAGTCAATGATGTAGCTGATTATTTTAATGTTCCAAATGTGCCTCGCGAAACCCAGCTGCTTCGTATGCTTCCAGTTACATTCAAAGGTGCTGCAAAGGATTGGCTCAAGTCACTCCCTCCCGGATCCATCACTACATGGGCTAAGATGAAAGAAGAATTTATTGACCAGTTTTGCCCACCTTCGAAAATAGCCAAGTTGAAGAAAGCTATTGAAAACTTTGAATAACAAGCTGGAGAGTCCCTTTATGAGGCATGGGAGAGATACAAAAGTCTACTAAGGAATTGCCCACATCATGATCTTAATAGCCAACAAGAAGTCTCCATTTTCTATGATGGAGTCAATGTAACAACTAGGCATCTCCTTGACTCGCAAGGACCCCTCACAAAGAAGGCACCCCCGGTGATCAAAGAACTAATTGAAGAATTCTCTAAGCACTCTAGAGAATACCATAACCCAAGGAATGACTTGACTCGAGGGGCGGTGAATTCCATTACCGATGACATGGCAGCAATGATGGCAAAGTTGGAAAGCATGGACCGAAGAATGACTAAGATGGACTAATCCATCCATGCCATTAGGGTAGGATGTGAAAACTATAGAGGGCCTCATCTTACAAAAGATTGTGATCTTGATGAGAATGGGGACCGGAAGGTACAAGTGTGCTATTCAAGTGGTGATAGGTTTGATGATAATTGGCGAAAACCAAGGGAAGAGTGGCTACCATATGATGAGTACAAAAAGACAAGGGAAGAAAAGTATAAGCAAAAAGATAGAGGCTTTTACCAAAAGGAGGAACCGGTACATGAAAATAAATCAGATTTGGAGGACATGCTTACAAGATTCGTAACCGCATCCGAGAAACGACACAATGATACCGATGCTACACTTAAAGATCAACAAAATATGTTGAGAGAACACCAACTTATGATGAAAGATCAACAAGCTTTACTTAGGAATCAGCAAGCATCTATTCTCAACGTAGAAAAGCAGCTGGGGCAACTTGCACAACAAGTGAATGAGAGAAGACCGGGTGGACTTCCGAGCAATACCAAAAGTAACCCGAAAGGCGCACATATAAACATTGTCACAACTAGGAGTAGGAAGATTATAACCCCTCTGACTCTTATTCAGCATGAAGATCCTAAATTGGTGCAAGAGGATAAGGAAGAACATGCAGAAACACAGATTCCCGAATCGACACGCCGAGTCGACGGTATGGACTCGACGAGTCCACCAGCTGAACAAAAATCCAGCCTCCGGTCAAGCCATATCAGCCTCCACTTCCCTTTACGGCTCGAGCCAGACAAGAAAAAAATGAAGTAGACTACCAAAAGTTTCTGGAACACATAAAGGCTCTTCAGATCAATATGCCATTCATAGAAGCGGTTGCACAAATGCCAAAATATGCAAAATTCCTCAAAGAGTTGCTAACCAATAGGAAAAAGATGGAAGAAGTAAAGAAGGTGGTCCTGAATGAGAACTGTTCAGCTGCTATGTTGAACAAACTTCCGAAGAGGAAAGGTGATCCGGGAAGCCTAACATTACCCTGTTAATTTGGAAACTTAGCTACCATTTACGCATTGGCTGATTCAGGGGCAAGTGTAAATCTCATGCCTTACTCGTTTTTCAAAAAGTTAGATCTTCCAGAGCCAAGGCCCATTCGTATGGCAATTCATTTTATGGTTGCTATCCGGACCGGTCACCGGGCCTTCGGCCTGACTAGTATGTCCTAATCGAGTTTGCAGTCTATCCGGTCCGCCCTGGGTATGTTGTCCCACATCACAAAGCAGGACCTACCTCAACCCAACCCCCAGTCCAACAATCATGTGCACATAAATATCATATGCTAGCTAGCATGTACATATAGTCATACAGATCTAACAAATCACTAACGTAGTATAATCCTATAACCAGGATACCGATCTAACAGATCACTAACATAGCAACCATCCTATAACTAGGATACCGTTCTAACAGATCAGTAACATAGCATAATCCTATAACCAGGATACCGATCTAACAGATCACTAGCATAGCAACCATCCTATAACCAGGATACCGATCTAACAAATCACTAACATAGAAACCATCCTATAACCAGGATACCGATCTAACAAATCACTAACATAGCAACCATCCTATAACCAGGATACTAATCATAAAGGGTCGGCCTTGGTGCCTTAGACCCTGTTGATATATTAAGAAGAACTCACCTCACGATGTCGAACTGTAGTGACAAGATCAAACTCCCGAATCACAGCCACGAACTCAACCACCTTCAAATGGAAGTCAAAATGGAGTAGGTATCGCATCTGCAAGCTTCTCCTTGATCCAAGCTCTTCAGTCTTCAAGCTTCTTGCACAAATGCACCAAATCACTCTTTTAGCCTCACAAAACACTCAAGAACAAGGTTTAGACTGATTAGGGTTTCTTCTGGCTGTCAAAAGGTGGTAAGGGGTTGGGGGAAAGGACTTAAGGTCCTTTAAATATGGTGCAAACCCTAAAAATTAGGGTTTCCATGCACAGCCTCTACTCGTCGAGTCAGGGTCCGCCGACTCGTAGAGTAGAAGTCATAAATCATGCGGGCTGACTAGTTTCGACACAACGAGTTGGGGCATCCAACTCGTCGAGTTCCCTCAGTAAAATGAATATAAAGCTTTCAAAAATTATACTTGGGATTCGGGATGTTACAATTCTCTCCCACTTGAACTAGACTTCATCCTCGAAGTCTGTTGTGGTGAACAACTCCGGATAATGCTCCAGCACCTCTGCCTCCGGCTCTTAAGTCCACTCGGATCCCCTCTGATTCTCCCATTGTACCTTTACCAAAGGTACTTCCTTGTTTCATAGAACCTTCAACTTCCTCTCCAGAATAGCCACTGGTCTATCCACGTAATTCAGTCGCTCATCGACCTGAATATCATCTAACGACACCACTGCCTCCTCATCCAAAATGCACTTCCGCAACTGTGAAACATGGAAAGTGCTATGAAGCTGACTAAGATCCTCTGGGAGATCTAGTATATACGCCACCTTGCCAACCCTGGCAATGATCCTGAATGGCCCGATGTATCAGGGACCCAATTTCCCCCTCTTCCTGAAGCAAGTCACACCCTTCCAGGGTGAGACCTTCAGGAGTACCATGTCACCGACCTGAAACTCCAACTCAGATCGGCGTCGATCAACGTAACTCTTCTTCTGACTCTGTACGGTCTGCAACCGATGTATGAAACTCCAACTCAGATCGGCGTCGATCAATGGGCAGAAAGTGGTAACTCTTGGTCAATCGATCCACGATGACACATATAGCGTCGAAACCCTTTGCCGTTCTCGACAATTTGGTGATGAAGTCCATCGTGATCTGCTCCCATATCCATATGGGAATCTCTAGAGGCTGCAGCTTGCCATGCGGCCTCTGGTGCTCGGCCTTGACCATCCTGCAGGTCAAACACCTTTCCACGTATAAAGCGATTTCTCGCTTCATGCACGGCCACCGGTAACTCAATCGTAAATCCCGGTACATCTTGGTGGCCCCCGGGTGAATAGAGAAGCGAGACTTGTGAGCCTCCTCCAGAACAATCTGTCTGACCCCACCACACATCGGAACCCAGACCCGACCGCAACGGGTCAACAATCCCCGACTATCCTGCACAAACCGAGTGTTCTCACCCCTAATCCTCTCAAGCTTCCAATTCTCCTATCGCATACCCTCAGCCTGAGCTTCCCTGATTAAGCTCACAAGTGTAGAATCCACCTATATCCTCATACACGTCGTTGGAGTAGAAGATCCAGCTGACTTGCGACTTAGAGCATCCACAACCACATTCGCTTTACCAGGATGCTAAAGGATCTCGCAGTCATAATCCTTGACCACGTCAAGCCACCTGCGCTGTCTCATGTTCAGGTTCGACTGATCCATGATGTGCCTCGGACTCTTGTGGTCGTGTATATGGTATAAAGGACCCATAGAGGTAATGTCTCCAAGTCTTGAGAGCGAAAACCACCGCTCCCAACTCTAGATCATGAGTAGGGTATCTTTTCTCGTGCGGCTTCAACTGCCGCGACGCGTAGGCTATCACCCATCCTCTGTGCATGAGGACCGCTCCCAGTCCTGTGACGGATGCATCACAGAATACAACAAAATCCCCAACTCCCTCCGAGAGTGTCAAGACTGGAGCCTCACAAATTCGCTTTCTGAGGGTCTCAAACGCCCTCTGCTGCTCGGGGCCCCACTAGAAATCCACCCCTTTCCTCGTCAGATGAGTGAGGGGTACTACAATCTTGGAGAGATCCTGTATAAATCTTTGGTAGTACCCAACTAATCCCCAGAAGCTCATATCCGAGGGAGATTTTGGAACCTCCCACTGCGTAAACGCCTCGATTTTGGCCGGATTGACCAAAATCCCCTCCTGGTTAATGACATATCCCAGGAACTGAACCTCTCGTAACCAAAACTCGCATTTCGAGAACTTGGCATAAAGCCGTTCTCGCCTCAAAACTCCTAATCGCTCCCGAAGATGCTCCTCGTGTTGCTCTCTAGTCTTGGACTACACCAAGATATCATCTATAAACACGATGACCGAGCGATCGAGCATCGCTCTACAGACCCGATTCATCAGGTCCATAAATACTGCTGGCGTGTTGGTGAGCCCAAACGGCATCACCATGAACTCATAATGTCCATAACGAGTCCTGAACGCGGTCTTCTCCACGTCCTCCTCCCTAACCCTCACCTGATGGTACCCGGACCTCAGGTCTATCTTGGAGAACCAAGATGCTCCCTGCAATTGATCAAAAAGATCATTTATCCTCGGGAGTGGATAACAGTTCTTCACCGTCAACTTGTTCAACTCCCGGTAGTCAATGCACATCTGGTGTGAACCATCCTTCTTCCTGACGAAGAGAATCGGCGCTCCCCACGGAGAACTGCTCGGAGGAATGAACTGCTTTCCAAGCAGTTCCTGCAGCTATGATGACAGCTCCTGCATCTCTGGTGGTGCCAATCGATACGGCACCTTGGCGATAGGGGCCGCACCTGGCACAAGGTCGATCCTGAACTCGACCTGCCTATCCAGAGGCACTCCGGGTAACTCCTTCGGAAATACGTCAGCGAATTCCCTGACTACTGGAACCTCTGAAACCGTAGTCTGATCCCCGACCAGCGTATCCACCACATATGCTAAATAACCCGCACACCCGTGATGAATGTACTACCGAGCCTTGGCAGCTGAGCAAAACCCTGATCCCAATCTGGTTCCCTCGCCAAAGATAACCCGTTCTCCCCCACTTGGGGTTCGAACTATCACTCACTAACCCTCGCATTCGACCATGGCACCGAAGCGACTAAGCCATTCCATAACCACAATCACACATACCTCCCCCATGGGAATCAGAATCAAGTCTATCGGGAAAGATACCCCAAAGATCTCCAACACACAATCCCGATAGACCGAAGAAGCAGAAATCCCATGTTCGTTGGTGATAGAGACTCGCAACGGACACTCTAGCTCTCCATCTGGCAAACCAAACTCCCTACTAAATAACTGAGAGACAAACGACCGACTCGCACCCGATTCAAATAATACCAAAGCATGTAAGGAGCTCACTAAGAATGTACCTAATCTGTCACACCCCCGAACCGAGTAAACGGCGGAAACATCCGGGGGCGGATGACGTTATGTACAGTATCACAACAAATGCATAATAGAGACCAAAGTATTACAAACATTGTATTGATAATTTAATATTTACATTGTATTTGAATCATTGTTTGACTCCAAAAGCATACAACAAAAATATAAGACGTCATAATACTAAGCTCCGTCTTCATAAAACCTGAGTGGGTACCTGTCTACTGATTTCCTGATAATACAAGTGGTTTTGAAAAATAGTCTCAACAATTAAGTTCGTGAGTTGAATTTTGTATGAGAAAGATATGTCTTTGTTCCTTGAAAATGATAGTGTGTTCTTCCAGAAAATCCAATATTTTCTTTTAAATGTAGTGTTGTCTTAAATACCCTAAGACTGAAATGTATGAATATAATTGTACTTTGAATTAGTATAGCATAGTTTTATATCTTTATAAAACCGTTTGAGTGTATGTTTCCAAAATTGTAAATCGTATTGTATTAGAAGATAGTGTAGTGTAGTTGTATCTGTATGAAATCCTTTGAATGTATGTATTTAGAAGTATCAGTTGTACTGAAAAATAGTGTTGTGTAGTTTTATCTGAATAAAACTATTTGAAGACATGTATGTATTCGTAAACCAAATGTTTTATTAATACTTATTGTGAGTGTTTATTATAACCATGCTAACGACTAGTGGCCTGTACGACGTTCTTCAGGCGTTGGAATGGTACGACATTTGTCACCCCAGACCTGCCGGTCCAACTGTAGCTAATAGTTTAGGTGCGGGATTGACAGCCCCGTATAGATCTATACACTATTGTCACGCTCTCCCTCCAGGAGACTCTGGTTATAACTCAGAACTTTTAGTGGTACTCTGGTAGGTACAATGAAGGTAGTGGCTCACAATCCTGTATTAATATGTTTACGTATAGTGCAATGAAATCTCTTTTTCTTGTAAATGTATGTATTATCCTTTCATAGTGTATACATAGTGTAAAAATAATTATACTTTTAAATAATTATTTTTATTGTCCCAAACAGGGTAAAATAGTGTGAATGCTCCACAAACTATACCTATTATAGTTTATAAAAATGTTTCGTTAAAATGTGAATCCTTTGTATATTATTATCAAATTTGACATGATAATAAGTTGGAATAAAATAATTATATATGTTCGTTTATATAATTATACCCTTTTTGCTCGACATGTTACAAAAGGGTTAAAGTTTTACTGTATCAAATTTGTACCCATGTGTATATTTATATTTAATAAAAATATAAATGTAACGGTTTGTATATTAACACAATTTATCTTGTGTTTTACTTGTATTCCCCCCTAAAACATAGAAAAATCATAGAAAACGTAGGGGTATGAACTCAACTCGGATGTGCGTTCTTGGTTGAATACAAAGTGATAGTGAGGATCCTCGGGTTAGAACACGTGTAAATAGTCGTATCCTAATAATATTTAGACACGGTATTGTATATAAATTAGTAAAATAACGATTTAAAGTGTTAAACAACACTAGATTATGTAAGGATACTGTGACATCCCCAAATTTCTCGGCCAGCAAAAACCGATTTAATTTATGCTTTTAATATAAAATCAGAGTAATCTTTTTTTTAAAGATGTTGCGGAATCTGTCCCCAAAACAAAACATCATAAAATTTTATCAAAACATTTCTTAAAGAAATATATATTTTCATTTTATATCAAAACCTCGGGATGTCATGTTCCGATACAAATCAAAAGCATAAACAGTACATTATAAGCCTTACAACAGGTATTTACAACTACTGGCCTATAATCCAAAAATCTCTCATCATCATCCGACTATGCTCGGGGTCCACTACTTGTAATATAAAAAGCTGAGTGGGTCAGGCTTGGGAGCCTGGTGAGCATATAGGGTTTTCAACCCACACATAATAATAAATTTATTAAATTCATCAACCAAAAATAAATTTATTAATTTCATCAACCAACAATAACCCTGATTACCTATTCCTGTTATCCTCACTTTACGTCCCTAAACACCTATCATAAGGGACCTAGTCTAAGGATTTTCATCGGGGTGACAACATTGCTTTAGGGATTCCTCAGCAATTTATGTCAAATAAGGCAACCATGAGGGGGATGGAGTACACCAGCGAACATATAGTTCACCAACACCTACAGGTTGTGAACCTGCTAGCGTTCCACTGGACTGTCTAGAAAGCTCCGTGGTCGTCATCTATACTCCGCTAGATGACTACAACAACAACAACAACAACAACATCGAGGCCTCTCATCATTTTAACACACATCAACTATTTCGTCCAAAGGAAGGGACGAAAGGAAGGGACACGCGGCAGCAGCAGCGAGGCTCAGACAGGGCAGGTGGCGCGTCCGAGACCGAGACACGGGGCGACATGCGTTGGACTCCGGTTGGCCGAGCCTTCGGTGCGAGGAGGGTGCGACACGGGTGCGAGGCGCGTCTGTTTCTCATTGGGCCGCATGTTATCGGTTGTCTTTTCTTGTCAGCATAGCTCTTTTGACGATCTTGAGCTGCTAACATCCTTTCCCTAATCACTTTCAACTTTTCAGTAGTCTGATGGACTATTTCAGGTCCCATAAACAGCTTTTCCCCAGCTTCAAGCCAACACGATGGTGTTCGACACTTTTCTCCATACAAAGCTTGGTAAGGTGCCATCTTGATGCTTGAGTGGAAACTATTATTATAGGAAAATTCTACCAAAGGTAAATGTTCATCCCAGTTACCTTGGAATTCTAGGGTACATGCTCGTAGCATATCCTCCAACGTTTGAATCGTTCGTTCGCTCTGACCAACGGTTTGCGGATGGTAAGCTGTACTTAGACACAATTTCGTACCCAATTCCTCTTGTAGACTTCTCCAAAACCTCGACGTGAAACGACTATCGCGATCTGACACAATCGTCAGGGGAACACCATGTGTTTTCACTATCTCTTTCACGTAAACCTTTGCAAGCTTTTCCATAGACCACTTCTCATTAGCTGCTATGAAATGTGCAGTTTTTGTGAATCGATCAACGACCACCCAAATCATGCCGTGACCGTTCTTTGTTCTGGGCAGTTTAGTCACAAAATCCATAGTGATGTCTTCCCATTTACCCATAGGTACAGGTAAAGGTTCTAAACTCCCATACGGTTTCTGATGTTGTGCCTTAACCCTCGCACAAGTCACACACTCAGCCACATACTTTGCAACATCGAGTACATGGTTTTGTGAGCTTCTTCCATCAGAAGATCTCTTAATCCTCCCGTCTTACGTACCCAAATCCTATCTTGGAATACCTTCAACCCTTGGTTGTTTGTACCGAACACTAACATTTTCCCCAAACGTTCTTCCTTTCATTCATTTTTATCTGAAGCTTCCTCTTGAGCTTTCTTTATACTTTCCACAATTGTCGAGACAACTTCAATTCTCAACGCTCTTGGCCTTTTCTTTTCAAGGTTTACCTTCCGACTGAGAGCATCAGCGACAACATTTGCTTTACCAGGATGGTAAAGTATCTCACAGTCGTAGTCCTTGAGTAACTCTAGCCAGCATCGTTGCCTTGTGTTCAATTCTTTCTGATTAAAGAGATACTGAAGACTCTTATGATCAGTGAAAATTTTTCACTTTGTTCCATAAAAGATAATTCCTCCATATCTTTAGAGAAAATACTACCGCTGCCAACTCCAAATCATGACTGGGGTAGTTCTTTTCATGCTCTTTCAATTGCCTCGATGCATATGCAATCACTTTATCCCTTTGGGTCAGAACACAACCTAACCCAACTCCAGATGCATCGCTATAAACTTCGAAGTCATCAATTCCTTCA
Source organism: Lactuca virosa (assembly GCF_052849685.1). Classification (NCBI taxonomy): domain Eukaryota; kingdom Viridiplantae; phylum Streptophyta; class Magnoliopsida; order Asterales; family Asteraceae; genus Lactuca; species Lactuca virosa. The sequence continues at coordinate 363,416,189 of NC_136429.1, read as the reverse complement.
GGTAAAGAAAGAATCTGTGCTTCACACAATTTCTTCTTTAACTTCTCAAAAGCTTCCTTACGCTTCTCATTCCAAGTATAAGTAGCTCCTTTGTGGTTCAAAGCTGTCAATGGAGCGGCTATCGAAGAAAAGCCTTGGATAAATCTTCGATAATATCCAGCTAATCCTAGAAAGCTTCGGATCTCCGTGGGACTTTTCGGCTGTTTCCACTTCATCACAGCTTCAATTTTCATTGGGTCAACCATAATCCCTTCCTGGTTAACCATATGACCCAAAAATTGGACTTCTTGAATCCAAAATTCACATTTGGAGAGCTTCGCATACAGCTTCTCCTTTTTCAGAACTTCTAGCACTTCACGCAGATGCTTGTCATGCTCCTGCTTGCTTTTTGAATAAATCAAAATATCATCTATGAACACTATCACTGATTTATCGAGGAATGGTTTACAATCCCTATTCATCAAATCCATGAATGCTGCTGGAGCATTGGTTAGTCCAAATGACATAACCAAAAACTCGTAGTGTCCATATCTTGTTCTGAATGCCGTTTTCTCAATATCCTGCTCTCTCACCTTTAGCTAATGATATCCTGACCTAAGATCGATCTTTGAGAAATAGCTCGAACCTTGCAACTGCTCGAACGGGTCATCAATCCTTGGCAACGGGTACTTGTTCTTTATTCTTGCCTTGTTCAGCTCCCTGTAATCTATACACATTCACATGATCCCATCTTTCTTCTTTACGTATAACACCGGAGCTCCCCAGGGCGATGAACTAGGTCTAATGAAACCGTTGTCCAACAACTCCTGAAGTTGCGTCATAAGCTCCTTCATCTCTGTCGGTGCTAATAGATATGGGGCTTTTGCTATTGGTGTTGTTCCTGGTAACAAGTCTATTCTAAACTTCACTTGTCTATTAGGGGGCAATCCAGGAAGATTCTCAGGAAAAACTTTCGGATAGTCACACACCACTGGTATACTTTTCATATCCTTTTTCTCCTTCTTAGCATCGATCACGAATGCCAAGTATGAAATGCATCCTTTAGATAAACATTTTCTGGCTTTCATTAGGAAAATGATTTCAGAATTTACTCTGCGCTTATCTCCGTATACCATAAATGACTCTTTTCCAGGCAAGTTTACCCTTACTATCTTTTTCTTGCACAGTATTTCGGTATCATTGGCGCTAAGCCAATCCATCCCTAGAACGATGTCGAAACCATTTAACTTGATGGGTAACAGCTTTTCTTTGAATTCGTTTCCATTCAGGTCGATGACGATATTCCTAATACAATCGCTAACAGGTATGAATTTGCCACTAGCAACTTCTACAATTAGGGCATCATCTAGCTTTTCTATAGGCAATGCTAGTCTTTCACCAAATTTATGTGATATAAAGGAGTAATTTGCTCCGGAATCAAACAATAAATTGGCAGGCAATCCATTTACAAGAAAGATACCTGATGCGACATCCACTGCATCCTTTGCAGCTTCCAGTGTCATCTGGAAAGCTCTGGCTTTTGGCTTTGGTGGAAGATTGGGCTTTGCTGCATCCATCTTCTTCGGGCAATCCTTCAGAATGTGCCCCTCTTCATTGCACCCATAACAGACTTTCTTAACAAAGGTGCATTCATTGGCATAATGTCCAGGCTTTCCACATTTGTAACAAGTGACTTCCTCGCTACATTTCCCAGCATGTTTCTTCTTACACTTGTCACACCACTTGGCTTCGGCTCCTCCTCCTAATTTTCTCGAACCAGACTTCGAGAACCTACTCTTCTTGTTGGAACCTGAAGTTCCTTCAAACTTTCTCTTTTCGCCAACTTCAACCTTGCTGGCGGCTCTCCCCTTAATCATATCTTCAACAGACTTGTCAGCCCAGATAGCTGCCTCCAAAGTAAGTGCATGACGCACTGGCACCGCATACTCCCATGGAAGTCTCTTTGCGTACCTGTCAATTTTTGTCAGCTCATCTGGGATAATACGCAAAGAAAACTCCATTTTGTCTGTGAAGTTATTTGTTTATTCATAAATGGTCATACTTCTCTTCTTCAACGTCAGAAATTGGTTTTCTAGCTCAAGAACATTTTAGGCCGAGCAGTACTTTCGCTTGAATTGCACCAAGAACTTTGCCCAAGTCAATTGCAGTGGCTCGTTAGGGCTTAGGGTTTTCCCCAGAGTGTTCCACCAGCGAACATCGCCACCTCTGAACTGACGCACTGCAAATGTGGTTTGTAACTTGCCCTGGCAACCACATGTCATGAACGCCAATTCCATTTCCGAGATCCAATCATTATTCCGACGGAATCTTCTTTTCCAGTGAAAGTTGATGGCTTGCAAGTCATAAAGTCTTTATACTTGCATCCATTTCTGTCCACTCCATCTTCGTGGTTATTCCTCCTAACAACAAGCGGTTCACTTTGACCAACAGATCTACTGTAATTTCCTTCCCCAGACTGACTATCATATAATTCAGGTTGTTCAACAGGAACTGAAGGTTCACTCATGTTGTTCAGCAATATTTGCCTCATTTCCTCCCTTTGTTCAGCCATCATTGTCTGAATCATGGCTTGTACTCCAGCCATTGTGATCGGTTCTGGTGCAGCTTCTACTATTGGCACCTGTTCCATCACTTTGGGTTGAGGTTGCTGATTTCTATCTACATTTCCAGCTCCACTTCGGGTTCTTGCCATTTTGATCTATATACCAAATAAGACGAATTTAGATCTTTATTCATGATAGATATTTAAATTCTCCTTATCACTCCGAAACGTTTACATGCTAGTTCTAATATCGTAGTCGTATGCTTAGAATCCTAAACACATAAGGTTTCCAGATCCGGTCGGCAACAGACCATGGATCCGAACAAATAATGGCATATATGGCAAACATATAGCATTTAGCACATAAAAGTATTTTAGGCATCTTTCCTAAAATATACTAGTGCTCGTGTCTAAAATATCGTAGACACTCATCTCACGATCATCACTTAACATTCTAAGTTTAAGTCTAGAAATCCTACAAATTCCTAGTTCTCTTAAGCTAATGCTCTGATACCAACTGTGACATTCCCAAATTTCTCGGCCAGAAAAGACCGATTTAATTTATTCTTTTAATATAAAATCAGAGTAATCTTTTTTTTAAAGATGTTGCGGAATTTGTCCCCAAAACAAAACATGATAAAAATTTATCAAAACATTTCTTAAAGAAATATATATTTTCATTTTATATCAAAACCTCGAGATGTCATGTTCCGATACAGATCAAAAGCCTAAACAGTACATTATAAGCCTTACAACAGTTATTTACAACTACTGGCCTATAATCCAAAAATCTCTCATCATCATCCGACTATGCTCGGGGTCCACTACCTGTAATATAAAAAGCTGAGTGGGTCAGTCTTGGGAGCCTGGTGAGCATATAGGGTTTTCAACCCACAAATAATAATAAATTTATTAAATTTATCAACCAAAAATAAATTTATTAATTTCGTCAACCAACAATAACCCTGATTACCTATTCCCGTTATCCTCACTTTACGTCCCAAAACACCTATCATAAGGGACCTAGTCTAAGGATTTTCATCGGGGTGACAACATTGCTTTAGGGATTCCTCAGCAATTTATGTCAAATAAGGCAACCATGAGGGGGATGGAGTACACCAGCGAACATATAGTTCACCAACACCTACAGGTTGCGAACCTGCTAGCGTTCCACTGGACTGTCTAGAAAGGTCCGTGGTCGTCATCTATACTCCGCTAGATGACTACAACAACAACAACAACAACAACATCGAGGCCTCTCATCATTTTAACACACATCAACTATTTCGTCTACCCATGTTTTACCCAACATATTTGTAGATAAAAATACATATATAGTTTAAAACTTGTATAAAACATCTATTCAACAGTCATCTCAAATAAACAATCAATATAATTACACATAACACATATTTTATAGAAAGTACTTCATATTTATGTGTATGATGAAAGTGACTATACACTCGCTTGTTAAGATGATAACTGGGCAGCACCTCGTCTCTTAAAACGATCGTTTCCGATGAAACCGGGAGCTTTAATGAAAAAATGGGCCTTGCGAAGGTTGAGCATCAAACCGAAAAGATAAATTTCTCGGGCTCTTCGGGCACTCCGGAACGTGTTTCAGGTGTTGGGTATAATATCGGGGCTTCAGGGAAAGTCAAAATAGTAAAAATATGGAGTTTAGGGTGAAAAAGTGGTAATTTTCCAAAATTACCCGGGAGATCTCGCAACCTTTCTATTTATAGGGGTGAGGTTCGGAGCTCCGGCCGAAGGAAGGGACATGCGGCAGCAGCAGCGAGGCTCGGACAGGGCAGGTGGCGCGTCCGAGACCGAGACACGGGGCGACACGCGTTGGACTCCGGTTGGCTGAGCCTTCGGTGCGAGGAGGGTGCGACACGGGTGCGAGGCGCGTCTGTTTCTCATTGGGCCGCATCTTCGGCCGAATCAGCGACTGACACGAGACGGACACGAGGCGGTCTCGCATGCGAGGTGACATGGCCGAACCCCATCCATGCGATTTTTTTCTCGGTTTTCAATATTTTTCGGTTTTTGTGCCCAAAACTTGCGAAATTCATAACTTTTGCATACAAGCTCCATTTTCGACGTTCTTTATATGCACGCGTAGGAGAGATTATGCTCTACAACTTTCATTTAGACTTCGTCGGCTAATTTTGACCTTATTTTTAATATTATTATTTTTAACAGACCGGGACAGGAAAATCCGTTAAAAATTCATAACTTCTTCATCTGACGTCCGTTTTCGTCTGTCTTTTTACCGTTGTACTAATATTGAAGAGACCTTCGATTCTCGTTTAGGTTGTGTCGGCTAAAAATTACTCGATCTAAAATTCGAGTTTTTAGTTGTCTACTACTAAGCTGAAACTTAGAAAAATCATAACTTCCTCATACGAAGTCAGATTTACGAAGTCAGATTTGGGCGTTCTTTTTAGGAAAATTCTCGGTTTAACGAATACTACGACTTTTATTTAGATTACTAAGGCTAAAAATCGTTCTATTGTAAATCCACTATGTACGTCACGCAGTGGCGTACCGGTTCTGTCGCGAAACTTCGACAGGTCATAACTTCTTCGTTATAACTCGGATTTCGGCATTCTTTTTATATCCGGAATCCTTGTCATGACCACTACAACTTCCTTCATAGATATTGGGTTTATCTAATATTTATTTTCGACGCTTATTTTTACCCTTAATTCATTGAATTATAATAATTAAGCATAAAACACATAATAATCAAATAATACATGTCATTATTTCAAAACAAGTTACAAAGGTTGACCTAGACTATTATACATCATTAGTGCCTAGCCTAGAAACGCGGGCGTTACAGATACTTACAATATATCCTTGGAATGAACTTAGTTTTTTGGGAAGTTGGATGAATATTTAAAGATGTTATTGAGCAATGATATGAATATATAAAGGTTTACTTATGATTTTTGAGAGAAAAACGTGAAGGATTTTGAATGTAAATGTGATTTGTGAAGTGTGTTTTCGGTTTAAACATATAAATATGGGGATATATTGATTTGATAGATGCGTATGGAAGTGTATTTTATCAAATTGGGATGTGTGCCACCGATTGGAAATGTGTTCTCGGCTTATCCTCCAAACCAAGAACCCATGATTTCGGTCTATGGTTCTCGGTCTCGCATGGTTCTCAGTGGCGAGGGTTCTCGGTCAAAGGGGTGGGTCCTCGGATGGGGTTCTCGGTATAGGAAGGGATTTCCATCCTAGTGGGATTTGATTCCTAAAACCGAAAACCCTTTAAGTGGGGTTTAAGTTATTATAAAATTTTAATTATTTGATTTTTTTTATAACAATTGACTTTGATTTGACTTCCTTTGACTTTCATTAACTTTCTTTGCCTTTTATTGACTAGAAATAACCGGTTGTTACATAATCATAGGCATAACATATAAGCATAAAACATATATAATCAACAAGATAAAGGGTAGAGACATACCAACAACTACATCCGGTGTTGTCCTGGCCTCCTCGACTGTAAGTTGGAAGGCACGTCCCCGAGCCTTCGGAGGCTCTGCTCAACCCTGACCCCCGTCAGAAATCCTCAGTGTAGCCGGTGTTGGAGCCTGCGACGGCCTGGTAGCGAGTTATGGACAGTTGGTCTTCATGTGACCAACCTAATGATAGTGGTAGCAGATCCTCATATCCTGAACTGGGGCTAGCTGGCGACAATCTCTCACAAAGTGCCCTTCTTTGCCGCATTTGCGGCACGCACTACCCGATCTACAAACCCCAGAGTGACTCTTCCCGTACTTGCCACAAGTGCGGCCATGCTGACCTCCCGACCTAGAATCAACGGTCTTAGACCTCTTTGGCACCGGCTGTGACTGTGCCGGGGCCTACCGTTGTTCTCTCAATTGCAGCTCAATCTCTAGCTCATGCCATCTAGCGGCCTCCTGTAACTCCAAGAGAGTATCAAAACACTGGGTAGCCACAAACTGACGGATGTCAGTCTTGAGCATGCTCAGATAACGTGTCATCTGAGCCTGCTCGGAAGCAAACTTCGGGGAAAACATCGCCTTCTCGGTGAACATACGGGTGATCTCTGTCACTGTCTCAACATCCTGTCTCAGCTCCAAGAACTCCTGAGCTACCCGCTCTCGCTCGACCCGTGGAATGTAGCGAGCGCGGAATATATCCCTGAACTGCTCCTAAGTGACCGCAACTCTCTGCTCATCAGTGTACGACCCTGTCATCAATCTCCACCAATCCTTTGCCCCGGACCTCAGCAGGTTCAGGGCACATCTGACCTTCTGGTCTGTAGGACATGAACATGTGAAGAAACACCCCTCCACGTCAGATAGCCACCTCATGGCTTTGATGGGGTCCTGAGTCCTATCAAAAATCTTGGGCTTCGTGTTATCGAAGTCCCGGTACTGGAATGCCCGACTGGCTCCTCCCTTTGTCGTCGTTACAACTGCTGAAGCTGCTGCGACAGCCGTCCTAGTGAGGACTGTGTAACGCTCATCGAAATACTCCATCATAGTGGTCTTGATAGACCCAAACATCTCCGGCAACTGAGCCCAGAACATCGCAGCAACCTCATCCTACAAGATCTCCTGGATCCTGGCATCCATCCCGTCTGGCCCCATATGGCTGATAGTCTCGGGCACTGCTGGTGCCTCCTGTCCGCCTTCTCCTGATCCTGACCCGGATCCAGTCACAAATCGTCCAGTAACCACCATGTTGGAAACATACCAAGAAGATATAAGATATTCCATATAACAATCCGGGAACCAACACCCAACAAAACCCTAGGGGTTGTGACTTCCTTGCTACACATATGGGTCTTGTGCTTTCAGTAGTACGGGCCCGTACTACCTTCCACACCTACCCAGGTTTGTCTCAAGTATCATCACAATGCCCTAACACTATACGTAAGTATGTCATGCACTCAATCCTCACTCCAAGAGAAAGGCTAAATATCTTATAACTGGTGGACTGACCCCACATAACCCATCCATGAAACTTCCATGAACCCTGTAGCACTAGTGTATGCTAGCCATAGATAATGATGGGCCCTATAAACTTTCGAATACCTGATCCTACCCTAAGCCCTTCATCAAACAAGAACAGGAAATAAGTCCAAACCAAACATTCTCAGGATATAAGATCTTAATTATGTACAGCCGTGATGCATACACTAAGCAACTACAGTAATGATGTCAATTTCATATAAGGAAAAACCCTAGGCTATCAGGCATCATATAATCAGACAATTCTATCATGCAATTCCTGAAGATCCCTATCCTAGTAGTAGCATACTGTTCTAACATATCACAAAATAAATAATCCGTAAGGTATTTTGAGGTCTACTTACTGGCTCCGGCTGATCGTACACTTGTATCCTCCTTTAGTATTTTGAAAACCATTTAAAAATCATTTTAAAATCTTGTCCTCAGTTTGAGATTGGATACACACGAGTGTTTCCTCCAATTCACTCAAACCAATGGTCTGATACCAACTTGTAACACCCTAAAAAATCATGCCAATTTAAAACTTTTTAAAACATTTAAAACCGATAATTATTACAAATTTGTATTCAAAATAGTTTAAACATCAGAGTATCCCAATAATCAAATCAAAGAAATATAAGGAGGTTCACGATCACACCTTTGCCTTCCCGCGATCATCAGAAGTACCTGAAACATAATCAACAACTTTAAGCCCGAAGCTTAGTGAGTTCCCCCAAAATACCAACGCCATACAGATATAACCATATCATATAAACAAACAGCATGCATGATGAGCCATCAACCTGAATGGACCTCCTCGAAGGGCCATTAGTCTATCTGGAACGCTCTACGAGCCTTCAACACGTCTGGACCACCTCTCAGGGCCTTCAGCCTATCCGGACTGCTCACCGGGCCTTCCGCCAGACTAGTATGCCCTAACCGGGTCTGCAGTCTATCCGGTCCGCCCTGGGTATGTTGGCCTACAACACAAAGCAAGACCAGCCTCAACCCAACCCCCAATCCAACAATCATGTGTGCATAAATATCATACGCTAGCTAGCATGTAAAGATAGTCATACAGATCTAATCAATCACTAACATAGCATAATCCTATACCTAGGATACCGATCTAACAGATCACTAACATAGCAACCATCCTATAACCAGGATATTGATCTAACAGATCAGTAACATATCATAATCCTATAACCAGGATATCGATCTAACAGATCACTAACATAGTGTCACACCCCCAAACCAGAACGGCGGAAACGTTCGGGGGCGGAGGACTTCATGTAAGTATCACAACACATGCAATATAGTAATCAAAGTACAAACAACCATTGCATTAATAAGTATAAGTTTTAGATAAGCGTTTAAACATTACATATTCAAACACCAAAGTAGATACAGTAGAAAACAAGAGTTGCGGTACGGTACTAGGTAGTCTTCTTAAAAGCTTCGGGAGTGTGCCTGTCTACTGGATTCCTGAGAATACAAGTTATTTTGAAAGAGTAGATTAGCATTTAAGCTGGTGAGTTCATAAGTATTTTAGTTCTATAAAGTATACTCTAAGTTCTTGGAAAAGTTCGATGGTTCCTCCAGAAAATCCTATATTTCCTAAGGTGATAAACCGATAACCTCAATAGTTCCCTCTGCAATTACTTAGTTTATACTAATTATATATAACCTAATATCGAATGGACAGTTAAATGGGTGTATCTGCCCTAAGCCCACAACAAAACAAGGAACAGGAAGTAAGGCGGAAGTCACACATTTCACTATCAATCGGATATTACTTATGTATAACTCTGATGTAAAAACTAAGGAATTACAGAATTAAGCACTAAAGGTCCTTTATGTTATACTAGTTTACAGAGAGTGAATGAATAAGTTCCAATTGTAAAAGTAGTTTAAACCCAAAAACCGTTTCATTTGTAAAAGTAGTTTAATCCCATAAATCGTTTCATTTGTAAAAGTGGTTTAATCTCATAACCATTTCATTTGTGAAAGTAGTTAAATCCCATAAACCGTTTCTTTTGTAAAAGTAGTTTAATCCCATAAACCGTTTCATTTGTAAAAGTATTCTTAGTTATATCCGTTCTACAGTAAAACATTAGTATTAATCCTGGAAAATATTATATTATCCATAATACTGCTTTGTGGTTTTAAATGTTCCAAAACCAGAAGTACAAGTATATTTGCCATACTTGATATCATGATACGTAGTCTTTACTGTAAGTAAAAACTAACAGAAGGTATATTTGGTCAGGATGTAATTATCTTTTCTTACTGTTTTAAGAGAAGTATATTACTTAGTAATTTACTCATTGTTTTATCCATGTGAGTTCTATTAACCATACTAATATGACTGATGTGCCTGATGCAACGTTCTTCAGGCGTCATAAACGATATGATATTTGACACCCTAGGCTTGCCGGCCAAACTATAGCGAACAGTGAAGGTGCGGGATTGTCAGTCCCATATAGATCTATACACAAATTCACGCCCTCCCTACAGGAGATTCTGGTTAATAAGTCAGGACTTAAGGTCGTACTTAGATAAGTACACCATGAAGAGTCTGACAAATTTATTGTTTCAACAAGATTACGATGTATTAGTACCCCGTGATTGCTAACCCTGGTACTTTGTATTGTACCCTTGTTAATGTAAACCCGATATGATGTATTATTACCCCGTGATTGCTAACCCTGGTACTCTGTATTGTACCCTTGTTAATGCAAACCCGGTATGATGTATTATTACCCCGTGATTGCTAACCCTTGTTCTCTGTATTGTACCCTTGTTAATGCAAACCCGGTATGATGTATTATTACTTCTTTAATATATTATCCATATACTAAAAGTATTATACATATCCTGGTATAGGTAAATGAATTGTTGGTACTTTCCTTGGAATGTGAATCGTACTTGTATATTTAGTTTTGAATCATAAATTATACCTATTATAATTAATATGTTCTATCTGATTAGCATGATTTCTCATGGATGAACACCTTTGCTCAGCATGATACAAAGGTAATGATACCGAATGAAGTAACCTTTTATATTCATATATAATATATATATATATATATATATATATATATATATATATATATATATATATATATATATATATATATATATATATATATATATATATATATATATATATATATATAATTAAGAAGGAAACGACCTTCGGACAAATAACACCACCTTAATTCCCCATCCAAACAAGGAAAAGGAAATAAGATAATTCATTAATCCTAAGCCCTTCAAATCTTATTTATATATTTATACATATATAAACATGATTTTGGCAATTATAATTTGAAATAGTTTATAAAACCTTTTTCAAAGAATTTAACGGAGTTTACATGACTTTAAAGATTTAACATGGCTTTAAGTCATTTTGGAAGTATTTGGTAATCCTTAAAAGCATAAGGAAACCGTTTGTGTGATTATTATCACATACAATTATTAACACAAATTATATTGTGTTCAACTTGTATTCCCCCCTAAAAAGTATTTAAAAACCATTAAAACTGTAGATTATATGGGTATTAACTCACTTGATAAGTGGTGATTTGGGCAGCGTTTCGTTTCTATAGATGATCTTTCTCGAAGAAACCGCAAGTTTTTGAGTAAAAACCGACTTTATGCGGGCAGCACTTCGACTGGAAAAAGTTTATCTTCTCGAGAATTCCGGGGCTTCGGCGCTTGCTTCGGGTTTTAGATACGATACCGGGGCCTTGGGGGTCGTAAGAAAGTTTAGGGGGTGAAAAGGTGAAAAAGGGTGAAATTTTGGGTGAAAAACCTCTCTAATCCGAGAAGTCTCGCACCCTTTATATAGGGGTGCGAAGGTTCGGCCGAGGGGGTGAGTCATCGGACAGGTGGCGAAGGAGAGGAAGGAGTCAGCAGGACACGCGGCAGCTTCGCATACGATGGGGAGGAGGACTCAGCAGCCACGCGTCAGAAGGAGAAGCGAAGCTGGAGGCGGTCTCGGAAGCTTCCTCGGTGGTGTCGGATCGGGAGTGGACCGAACTTCGGTCCAATCAGGAGATGCCACGACAACTTCGGTCCAATCAGAAGCGAACATGTGGAGGACACGGGGAAGCCTCGCATGCGAGGGTGACGTGGCCGAAGAAGGTCCATGCGATTTTTCCCGGTTTTCAACATTTCTCGATTTTCGTGCCAAAAACTTGCGAAATTCATAACTTTTGCATACGAGCTCCGTTTTTGGCGTTCTTTATATGCACTCGTAGGAAAAGTTATACTCTACGACTATCGTTTAGACTTCGTCGTCTAATTTTGACTTTATTTTTAATATTATAATTTTTAACAGACCCGACAGGAAATCCGTTAAAAATACATAACTTCTTCATTCGACGTCCGTTTTCGTCTGTCTTTTTACCGTTGTACTACTTTTGATGAGACCTTCGATTCTCGTTTAAGTTGTGTTGGCTAAATATCGATCAATTTATATTTTGAATTTTTAGCTGTCTACTACTAAACCGAAACTTAGAAAAATCATAACTTCCTCATACGAAGTCAGATTTTTACGTTCTTTTTATGAAAGTTCTCGGTTTAACATATTCTACAACTTTCATTTAGATTGTTAAGGCTAAAAATCCTTTTATCGAAAATTCACTTTTTACACTGAACAGTGTTTTGCCGGTTTTGTCGGGGATCTTCGATTGGTCATAACTTCTTCGTTACAACTCGGATTTCAGTGTTCTTTATATTTTTTGAAACCTTGTTACAATTTCTACCACTTTGTTCATCCCAATTACGATTATTGATCAATTTATTTTTGACCTAAATTTGACTGGTGTCACATTATCCCCCCGTTAGAGGGAATTTCGTCCCGAAATTAAGTCTAAAGTGATACTCATGGACTAGATCTAATCTTCCCTTTACCAAGTGAATTCAAGTCCCTGGTTTGTAATCCAGCGAACCTTCACTAACGGGGTAAGATTTTGCTTGGTTCTTTTGATTTCCCTATCCATGGTTTCTATTGGTTCTTTTACAAAGTGTAGACTTTTATTTAACTTGATTTCATCGAGTGAAATAACAAGTGTTTCATCGGATAGACACCTCTTTAGATTAGATATGTGAAAGGTGGGATGAATGTTATTAAGTTTTTGTGGTAGTTTAAGTTTATAAGCTGCAAGACCGATTCTGGTAAGAATCTCAAATGGTCCTATGTACCTTGGATTTTAGTATTCCACGCTTTCTCAAGCGTATCTTGTCCTTCTGGGGTGAGACCTTCATATGACAAGGTCACCAACCTGGAATTCCAAGGGTTTTCTTTTACCGAAGCCGTAGCTTCTCCGATTAACTCCGGAAGCTTTTATGTCGCTTCCTGATTCGTATTCTCTTTTCGGTAGTTTCTCGGATGAATTCCGGACCAACGAAGGTGTTGTGTGGAAATTTGACCTCTAGCTAGTTGGGTGTCACCAACTTCAGTCCAGTGCAGATAGGATCTGCACTTGCGACCATAGAAGGTTTCGAATGGAGAAACTTTAATTGCTAGCATGATAAAGGACTCGACTAATTGGTAAATGGGTATCCCATGCTTTACCAAGGTCGATCACATACGTTCTTATCCTTTCTTCCCAAGGTTTCACCTGCCACATTTTCAGGTTTCAAGGCTTCTTGTTGAACTTCCTTACTTTGTGTGGACAGATTTGAATGGGTTATCATAGTCAATGATTGGCTCTATGACCTGAGTACTTTTTCCGACTTGGGGTGTCAGCTACTATATTGGCTTTGTCGGGATGATAACGAATTTTGAATTCGTAGTCATTTAGTAGCTCGACCCACTGTCGTGGTCTCATGTTGAATTCCTCCTGGTAGGATATATGATGAAGGCTTTTGCTCCGAAGTTCATGATAAGACTCATACTTGGCTCATCCACCATCACCTCGTGTATACAAGTCATATATAATTTATATTTCACAAAACGTTCGGATGGGTGACTCTGCTCCAGGTCCACAACCAAACAAGGAACAGGAGATAGGGCGGAATTACACATCCTAAATCTTGTTAAGTCTAAATTATATACCACTCCCGTGTATACGCTTAGCAGCGATAGATTAACCTAATGAGTTCTTAGTCTCTATTCTTGAACTTGACCTGCGGTACAATGATTTTCATATGAGATCTATTGGGGTACTTCGGTGGTTACTGACTTCTAAAACTACTTCGGTGCTTTTCGTTTGAAGTTTTCTGTCTACTGAGTAGGCTAGAAGGGCGTAGTACCCTTCATATGGGTACTTCTGAAGTTTTGGAATGAGAGACAACCTAAGGGTTTGCGTTATGGATTGGAAGAATTTCATCTTACGGCTGATTAAGGAAAATGTTCTCTTACACAGCATAAGAATTTTCACATGGTAAGGGCTAGACCAAACCATGTCGAATGAGGATGTTGGAATTTTCTCGATGAAATAGATATTAAGTCGTTCTGAGAAAAAAAAATTATTACTTAGGATAATGAACTATCCTATGTACCTAATTTTTCAGCGCTTCTGGTTACGAATACCCTTTTTGATTTGAAATTGGCTGGTACTACCAATACGAGGGTTCTGATAATTTGAAATTATGAACTTTCATGAAATGATCCTTACTAGGTCTCTCTATAATCGCTTGGTGTATACAAGTTATGTATAATTAAGATTGGTAAGACCTTTGACTGAGCACCCCTACCCTAAATCCATAACCAAACAAGGAACAGGAAATGAGGCGGGATTACTCACTCTAAGTCTACAAATCTTAATTATAAATGACCCTTATGTATACACTAAGTCATCATAGCTTACCTGTTAGGGTTTCAAATTTTATACGAATGTTGTGATTTAATTTGAACGGGATAGTAATCATAATTATAGATAATTATCGGGGTTTGGAAGCGTACCAAAATATAGCAGGGTTCTTTGATGCCTTCCCATGCATTGGGTTCAAACTTCTCCTGCTCTCCCGTCGTTTTTCTCTGTTGGACAGTCCCTCTTGTAATGTCCTATTTCACCACAAAGGTGACATATTGGAATGGTTCCAACATTGGTAGTTGAAGTGATGAACTCAATCGGGGTTCTACAGATGCGGGCGGTGTGCCCCTTCATGTTGCATCTATTGCAATGCAGCTCTCAGCAAACTCCATGAGGATGGTAGTTTCACTTGCTGCAGTATGGGAGGTTTCCTAAGTACGGTGTGGTCGGTGCTAGAATAATAGGGCTGATGGGGGTATTGACTGCCCCAGTTCGTTGCCCTCTGTTAGGTTCTTGAGTTAAACAACTCCCTTTCTTGTTCTCTAACTTTTGTTTCAGTATATTAGGCTTACGGTTCGAAGTGTCCTTACAAATAGGTACTTGTTGCTATACTTGGCCATCACCACGATCGGGGTTGCTGATAGCATTACCACTAACATTTGCATTGTTAGCGTTAAGGTGTGTCATGACAGGTGTTACAGC
The DNA here is from genome assembly GCF_052849685.1 of Lactuca virosa. Classification (NCBI taxonomy): domain Eukaryota; kingdom Viridiplantae; phylum Streptophyta; class Magnoliopsida; order Asterales; family Asteraceae; genus Lactuca; species Lactuca virosa. The sequence continues at coordinate 363,401,172 of NC_136429.1, read as the reverse complement.
TGTTGTGACTGCAGCTTGAAACGTAGCCGCATCTATTTGAAGGATTGGTGTTTTGCCGGTGGGTTGGTTACGTTTCTTCGGAGGCATGATTCTGTTTCATGATAAGAAAATGAGCTCGTGAGCGACTATAGTTGTCTCTAGATGTATTCTAACCATTTGTATCTATGTATAATTCTTTCGTTTTGGTATATTGTTCTCAATGATTCGACCTGCATCCCTATGATGCAGTCCTGGTAAGGAACATAAATTAGTTTCTAGAATGTTTATGAACCGAGTATCATCCGAACTAAGTTACCTTTGATTGGTGGATATCGTTTTCCAACTTTCGAAATGATTTGAAAACAATTCATAATAAAGTCCACATAAAATAGACTTATGAATTTGAGAAGTAATCACTATCAACTGAGATTTCGTGATCTGATTTATTGTTATTAGCCGTGACAGGAAAAGAAGATAAGCTCAAAACTTAATGTGAGTAATGTAATCACTAACTCACTAGGTTGAATCGATTTACTAGTTATTACTTAGATGAAAAGGTGCTCAAACACTTCACATGATTCACACATGGTTTTCCTTTGTTCTCTGTTCTATTATGGGTGGTAATGATTTGTTCTCTCCTGGTATCTATAGGGTGTCCTTCTCCTCCGTAGGTATATTGAATTCCTGATTTGTCTTACTTCCGATTCTGACACTGATCCCCATTACTTCGTAATGAAGATTTTGAATCTCGGAAGTTCATGCGAATCTCTCATTGGTGTCCTTAATAGGGTAAGGGCACTAAATGATTTCTATAGTTTATTTACTTATCATCTGTTTCTTTCTCGAAATTCTCCTAATGAAATTCTGTTGGATCCTCCTTGACTCTTCTATTGATTGCTGGAGTGACTACATCTATCTAAGGGGTTTATACGAGAATGGGAATGTCTAAAGAATCTATGAGAAAATTTAAGTTTTTACGAAGGTGATCGTTTCTGGTCCTTCTATAATCATATGGTGTGTACCGATTATATATAATCCAGATCAAATAGACCTTCGAATAAGTAATCCTACTCTAAAACCACATCCAAACAAGGAAAAGGAAGTAGAGTGAAAATCACATATTCTAAATCTATAAAATCTCAACTATATATAACCTTACCATATCCATTTAGTAATTATAGACTTATCAGAAAAGATCTTTTTAACATTTCCCCAAAGTTATTTATGGTATCTAAAATACCTCCATGGTATTTTAATTATAAGTTTGATTCTTGGACTTCTAGATATAAGAAGTTGATAAGTTTTCAGTTTTCTTGTTATAGAATCCTAAAATACTCCTATAGTATTTTAACCTTTATGTTTGGTTCTTGAATTCTTCTGGTACCTAGGTAACTTTTAGACTTGTTGCAACACTACAATCACTCCCAAACACATGTTGGTCATATCTCAAATGAATATAGTTGATCAGGCTATATTGATCCCAGATATGATTACGTCACTGTCTAGGTTTAACTGTAATGTCCAATATCCAAATACTTTTGTTTTGTTCTTCTTGTGATACTCATTCTAGTATATATATTCTGCATGTACTTATACTTTTATAAAATATTGTTATATTTTTAGAGTATAACTCTTGGTCAGAGTGTTTTTATCCCAATGGGTTTATAGCTGTATATCTTTTATGACTGATATACTGAGTTCACTATAAACACTACTCTGATACCAATCTGTCACACCCCCAAACCAGAACGGCGGAAACGTTCGGGGGCGGAGGACTTCATGTAAGTATCACAACACATGCAATATAGTAATCAAAGTACAAACAACCATTGCATTAATAAGTATAAGTTTTACATAAGTGTTTAAACATTACATATTCAAACACCAAAGTAGATACAGTAGAAAACAAGAGTCGCGGTACGGTACTAGGTAGTCTTCTCAAAAGCTTTGGGAGTGTGCCTGTTTACTGGATTCCTGAGAATACAAGTTATTTTGAAAGAGTAGATTAGCATTTAAGCTGGTGAGTTCATAAGTATTTTAGTTCTATAAAGTATACTCTAAGTTCTTGGAAAAGTTCGTTGGTTCCTCCAGAAAATCCTATGTTTCCTGAGGTGATAAACTGATAACCTCAATAGTTCCCTCTGCAATTACTTAGTTTATACTAGTTATATATAACCTAATATTTAATGGACAGTTAAATGGGTGTATCTGCCCTAAGCCCACAACCAAACAAGGAACAGGAAGTAAGGCGGAAGTCACACATTTCACTGTCAATCGGATATTACTTATGTATAACTCTGATGTAAAAACTAAGGAATTATAGAATTAACCACTAAATGTCCTTTATGTTATACTAGTTTACAGAGAGTGAATGACTAAGTTCCAATTATAAAAGTAGTTTAATACCATAAACCGTTTCATTTGTAAAAGTAGTTTAATCCCATAAACAGTTTCATTTGTAAAAGTGGTTTAATCCCATAAACCGTTTCATTTGTAAAAATATTTTAATCCCATAAACCGTTTCTTTTGTAAAAGTAGTTTAATCCCATAAACCTTTTCATTTGTAAAAATATTCTTAGTTATATCCGTTCTACAGTAAAACATTAGTATTAACCCTGGAAAATATTATATTATCCATAATACTGCTTTGTGGTTTTAAATGTTCCAAAACCAGAAGTACAAGTATATTTGCCATACATGATTTCATGATACGTAGTTTTTACTGTAAGTAAAAACTAACAGAAGGTATATTTGGTCAGGATGTAATTATCTTTTCTTACTATTTTAAGAGAAATATATTACTTAGTAATTTACACGTTTTATCCATGTGAGTTCTATTAACCATACTAATATGACTGATGTGCCTGATGCGACGTTCTTCAGACGTTGGAAACGATATGATATTTGACACCCTAGGCCTGCCGGCCAAACTGTAGCGAACAGTGAAGGTACGGGATTGTCAGTCCCAAATAGATCTATACACAAATTCACGCCCTCCCTACAGGAGATTCTGGTTAATAAGTCAGGACTTAAGGTCGTACTTAGATAAGTACACCATGAAGAGTCTCACAAATTTATTGTTTCAACGAGATTACGATGTATTATTACCCCGTGATTGCTAACCCTGGTACTCTGTATTGTACCCTTGTTAATGCAAACCCGGTATGATGTATTATTACCCCGTGATTGCTAACCCTGGTACTCTGTATTGTACCCTTGTTAATGCAAACCCGGTATGATTTATTATTACTTCTTTAATATATTATCCATATACTAAAAGTATTATACATATCTTGGTATAGGTAAATGAATTGTTGGTACTTTCCTTAGAATGTGAATCGTACTTGTATATTTAGTTTTGAATCATAAATTATACCTATTATAATTTATATGTTCTATCTGATTAGCATGATTTCTCATGGATGAACACATTTGCTCAGCATGATACAAAGGTAATGATACCGAATGAAGTAACCTTTTATATTCATATATGTATAATATATATATATATATATATATATATATATATATATATATATATATATATATATAATTAAGAAGGAAACGACCTTCGGACAAATAACACCACCTTAATTCCCCATCCAAACAAGGAAAAGGAAATAAGATAATTCATTAGTCCTAAGCCCTTCAAATCTTATTTATATATTTATACATATATAAACATGATTTTGGCAATTATAATTTGAAATAGTTTATAAAACCTTTTTCAAAGAATTTAACGGAGTATACATGACTTTAGAGATTTAACATGGCTTTAAGTCATTTTGGAAGTATTTGGTAAGCCTTAAAAGCATAAGGAAACCCTTTGTGTGATTATTATCACATACAATTATTAACACAATTTATATTGTGTTCAACTTGTATTCCCCCCCCCCCCCCCACTAAAAAGTATTTAAAAACCATTAAAAAGGTATATTATAGGGGTATGAACTCACTTGATAAGTGGTGATTTGGGCAGCGTTTCGTTTCTATAGATGATCTTTCTCGAAGAAACCGTGAGTTTTTGAGTAAAAACCGACTTTATGCGGGCAGCACTTCGACTGGAAAAAGGTTATCTTCTCGAGAATTCCGGGGCTTCGGGGCTTGCTTCGGGTTTTAGATACGATACTGGGGCCTTGGGGGGTCGTAAGAAAGTTTAGGGGGTGAAAAGGTGAAAAAGGGTGAAATTTTGGGTGAAAAACCTCTCTAATCCGAGAAGTCTCGCACCCTTTATATAGGGGTGCGAGGGTTCGGCCGAGGGGTGAGTCATCGGACACGTGGCGAAGGCGAGGAAGGAGTCAGCAGGACACACGGCAGCTTCGCATGCGAGGGGGAGGAGGACTCAGCAGCCACGCGTCAGAAGGGGAAGCGAAGCTGGAGGCAGCCTCGGAAGCTTCCTCAGTGGTGTCAGATCAGGAGTGGACCGAACTTCGGTCCAATCAGGAGATGCCACGACAACTTCGGTCCAATCAGAAGCAAACACGTGGAGAACATGGGAAAGCCTCGCATGCGAGGGTGACGTGGCCGAAGAGGGTCCATGCGATTTTTCCCGGTTTTCAACATTTCTCGATTTTCGTGCCAAAAACTTGCGAAATTCATAACTTTCGCATATGAGCTCTGTTTTTGGCGTTCTTTATATGCACGCGTAGGTAAAATTATACTCTACGACTCTCGTTTGGACTTCGTTGGCTAATTTTGAATTTATTTTTAATATTATAATTTTTAACAGATCGGGACAGGAAATCCGTTAAAAATTCATAACTTCTTCATTCGACGTCCGTTTTCGTCTGTCTTTTTACTGTTGTACTACTTTTGACGACACCTTCGGTTCTCATTTAAGTTGTGTCGGCTAAATATCGATCGATTTATATTTCGAATTTTGAGCTGTCTACTGCTAAACCGAAACTTAGAAAAATCATAACTTCCTCATATGAAGTCAGATTTTTACGTTCTTTTTATGAAAGTTCCCGGTTTAACATATTCTACAACTTTCATTTAGATTGTTAAGGCTAAAAAGCCTTTTATTAAAAATTCACTTTTTACATTGAACAATGTTTTGCCGGTTTTGTCGCGGATCTTCGATTGGTCATAACTTCTTCGTTATAACTACGATTTCAGTGTTCTTTATATTTTTGGAAACCTTGTTACAATTTCTACCAGTTTGTTCATCCCAATTACGATTATTGATCAATTTATTTTTGACCTAAATTTGACTGGTGTCACACATAGCAACCATCTTATAACCAGGATACCGATCTAACAGATCACTATCATAGCAACCATCCTATAACCAGGATACCGATCTAACAGATCACTAACATATAAACCATCCTATAAACATGATACTAATCTAATAGATCACTAACATAGTAACTATCCTATAACCAGGATACAAAACATAAAGGGTCGGCCTTGGTGCCTTAGATCCTGTTGATATAGTGAGAAGAACTCACCTCACGATGTCGAACTGCAGTGATAAGATCAAACTCCCGAATCACAGCCACGAACTCAACCACCTTCAAATGGAAGCTAAAATGGAGTAGGTATTGGATCTGCAAGCTTCTCCTTGATCCAAGCTCTTGAGTGTTCAAGGTTCTTGCACAAATGCACCAAATCACTCTTTTAGCCTCACAAAACACTCAAGAACAAGTGTTTAGACTGATTAGGGTTTCTTTTGGCCGTCAAAAGGTGGTAAGGGCTAGGGGAAAGGACTTAAGGTCCTTTAAATAGGGTGCAAACCCTAAAAATTAGGGTTTTCATGCACAACCTCTACTCGTCGAGTCAGGGTCCTCCAACTCGCTAAGTAGAAGTCATAAATCATGCGGACTGACTAGTTCGACATGACGAGTTGGAGCCTCCATCTCGTCGAGTTCCCTCATTAAAATGAATATAAAGCTTTCGAAAAGTATACCTAGGAGTCGGGATGTTACAAATTAAAGTACATACCAATTATAGTTATGGGCTTGGACACCTAATCCAACAGTCTCTCACTTGGATAAGTCTAATAACTATAATTGCAAGTATGACTTAAAAAACTGATAAGAAATCGTAGCTCTCAAAACTTTTATAAACTCTGACCAAGTCAGTTGTGTGTCCTAAGATAAGGGATCATATAATCCTCCGTTCTACAAGATACCATGTGAAATAATGACATGGAACAAAATCATTCTCTTTTTTCAACAGTTTGTTTCCCGATTTCTGATATATAATGACAAAGAACTTAATCGAACACATCAATTTTGTCCTGACCGGGCCCGACACATAAGTCAACACCAAATCATCAAGGGGACCAAGATATCGCTTTTCCCCCTCAAGGCAAAAGGAACAGATAAACTATGACTCATATTCTTGTACTATTTACCCATCAAATCATACACAACAATACGTTTTATAACACCAAGTTACTGATGCGTTTACATATTATCAATGCACAACCAACTCGTAAACAACAACTCATATATCTTGGTTTAAAGATTATATGATATTATCGTCTCAGAATTACTCGTGATAAATTCCATGAAGTAGTTCACTGAGTGTGGGTTTAATCCAATACTTAAATCCCTATTTCAAAAGTACTCATGAATTTTGTAGCAAAGCATTGCTATGTCTAAACACTTAGACAATCTACAATCCAATTTATGACAGTCTTAATTCACTACTTACTTCCAAAGCATGATCGACTGTGGATGTTTGAATAATCCAATTATTCGGGAAGTAAAACATGCGAAAGAAACACAAAGATAAACAATTGAAAAAAAAGATAGTAAATGATACTCATAAATAAATCTCTATTATTTAATCATGAAATGTCAATTACAATTATTTGTTACAAGTTTCTAATATCTATCTAATCACTAAAACTAATATCATCCTTCAGACCAATACTCCTTGCGTGTTGAACATGCTTAATCCTACTCAGACCCTTTGTGAGGGGATCTGCAGGATTCTCCTCTGATGATCCCCTCTTAACAACGAGGCTTCCTTCTTCTACACGATGTTTGATAAAGTGATATTTTCTGTCGATATGTCTTGATCTACCATGATCTCTTGGTTCCTTAGTCAAGGCAACCACTCCTTCATTATCGTAGAAAATTTCCATCGGCTCCTTAACGGCTGACACTACTCCAAGATCTCCAATGAAGTTCTTCAACCATATAGCCTCCTTCGATGCTTTGCTCAAGCAATATACTCTGATTCACAAGCAGAATCAGCCACGGTTTCCTGCTTGGAACTCTTCCAAGTTACTGCTCCTCTAATAAGGGTAAACTCCCAGCCAGACTGAGAAGGGAAGTTGTCTCTGTCTGTCTGAAAGCTGGAGTTACTATACCCAATAACTCTTAATTCATTACTGCCACCAAGCACAAGGACCCAGTCCTTAGTTCTTCGCAGATACTTTAGTATGTTCTTAACTGCTATCCAATGAGCTTTACCTGAATTTCCCTGATATCGACTAACCATGCTCAAAGCAAAAGCCACGTCAGGACGAGTACATGTCGTAGCATACATGATCGATCCAACGGCGGAAGCATATGGGACTCGACTCATTTCCTCTATCTCAGCATCGATACTCGGACTCCAAGTCTTAATTGTTGGATTAATGTCTAAGTCCATAACTATATTTGGTATATACTTGACCCGACCCGACATGGTCCATTTGGGTTGCACTTCACCGACACAATTTATATGGATAGTCTTTTGAGAATAGTATATTTATGATTTATATTAATATATTATAAGTTCTAATATATTAATATATAATCATATTATTTAATTAGTATTGATCAAGAATTAATTTATAATTAATTAAGTGATCAAAAGGAACTAATTAAATATGGACTCTTAGATATATATATGTGTAGTGGGCCAAGTTCATTTAGGTTGGGCTAAGTCTTCATGGATAGTCCATAGAACTTTAGCCCATGGATCCTAGGAAATGAAAGGTCATGGGTATTAGGGTTTAACCCTAATCCTCCACACTATATAAAGGGTCTTATGGTTCATGAAATTATGCTAGTGGCTAGTGTGGATACACTAAAGAGGGCAATAACCGATTTCATAGTGTGAGCCAAGTATCCATATTCTCTAAAGGTTTTCCAAGGTGTTTTGGTGATTTGTGATTCCACTTAAGGCTTCCACACTATTGGGGCTAAGCTCTTAAAGCTTGAAGACATCAAGCTACATCAAAAGGTATGTCATCTAACTAGAACTTTGTAGTATAGATGCTTCATAATATGCTAGTTAGGATGAAACCTTGGAATATTTAATATTTGCATGTATAATAGAGAAAACATAGATCCAAGGTTTATAGGGTTGCATATACACCATAGGAGTGTTAGAATGCTCAAAACCCAACAGTGGTATCAAAGCGATGGGTTGTTTTCTGTTATATTGATGCAAATGTTTTATTTTCAAAGTTGGAAAAAAAAAGAAAAAAACATGACGTTTGTCAAATTTTAAGATAATTACTTGTTTTTGTGAAAAACTAATTATTTGTAAAATTTGAATCATTTGCTATATGAGTTGAATTAGGTCAAATTTAGTAAAAGATAAAATGATATGATTATTTTATTAGTTTTAAAAGTTTGATCTAAAGAGTTTTTTGAAACCTCCATAAGTTATGGATATGAAAAGGTTTTTAAAAAAAATTGATTCAAAGTTTTTTATGGAGTTACAAAACTTAGTCTTAATGTTTTAAAGAATTCCATAACTTGTTCTTAAGTTATGGAACATGAAAAGTTTCATCATAAAACAAGTATTTAACTCCATAAGTTATGGAATCCAAAAGTTTTCAAGAGTTACAAAACTTGCCCTCAAGTTTTGGAATTTGAAAAAAGTTTTTTATGATAAAAAAAAGAATTGAATTCTAAAACTCTTGGGTTAATTTAATAATTGGAATTATGATGTTTTTATTGAATAATTCAATTAACTCTTATGCACTTTATTAATAGATAATTAAAGTGTTTAATTAAAAGAGAATTAATAATTCCATAATGACATGGTTTAAATTTAATTAAATTAAGAGTATAGTTTAATTAATAGATTAAACCACCAAGTATTTTAAATGTCTAAAATACACCCTTATACTATTATAATATTAAAAGTTTAATATATTATATGTATAAGAGCAAGTCGTCTTACCATTAGTAGGCCTCATTCACGAAGCCGGTCTATAAGGGGGTATAAGGTTACAGCCTATAAAATGGCATTTTAATGGGTGTCCACTCTCACCCACCGCTTCCTTGACTGGTGCAGGGTCGTTAGCCGAACATGTAGGACAAGGACTATAATTCCCCCTTCATTAAAAGTATTAATGATAAATACTAAGTAACTAAACCTTTTATAAATTCCCAATCTTAGTTACTTAGGAAAATGTGAATAAGGTGCTAATCCATGAAATTACACTTTGCACTTTGTTTAAGCTGTTAGTGGAGCGTGTGTGGTTAACTGGCACACTAACCTGGACTTAACAAGGTAGGTAAAGGGTAACTTAATGTTTATCATAGTATCGTTGGAGCGTGTGTGGTTAACCGGCACATCGATTGAGGGGTAAATATTAAGGGTACCAAGTATATTTGCATGGTTACTTCACACCTTGTTTTGTGATCCTCGGCATCCCAGTCACAAAACCTGAAGGGCACACTCGAGATTGAAACATGCCATTGAAAAGTTCAATGAATCTCAAAAGAATCTAGGAGTTTCAAAAACCAATTAAAACCTAATAATGCATTTCGTTTATCTTGGTGGAAATTGGTGAATCGTCATTCACCTACCTTCAAATATTTTATAGCTTGGATTACGGCATCCCTCTTCCAAGTTATAAAATAGTTTGTTGGGTCCTAGCCTTAATATATCATATTGGGTGTTATATTAAGGACTTAAATCAACTTTACGTGAATTTCTCCCATTGTTGATGTCTGCTTTAGACAACAATGATCTTCCCAAACCAAGCTTTTCTAATGAATATGACTTCCCGAGTTTGGCTCATGGAAGTCATACTTCTCTTCCTCCACCTCCTCAAATTATTCTCCCTAACCCACAAGTTCAAGGTCACTCAAGCCCTAATGGCAAGCAAGGTCTATGTGTGATCACATCTTAGACATGAAGTCACATATTGACAAGCCGGGAGAGTTGGGTGTCAAAGTCTTGAGAAAGTTGGATGTTCAATCACTTTCTAAGTCACATAGTGAGTTCCTTTGGGACTACTATGAAACAGACTATGACATGAACCTTAATAATCATATCTATTTGCTTGGTGTTGCTGAATCAGCAATGATTTGGAACGATAGTAAAGCAAATTTGATTAGAAGATCAACTTCCAAAAAAATTTATGGACAGTGACAATAATGACACTGGAAATCCAGAAAAAGCATTCTCTTCCCAGTGGAAAGGGATTGGCCATAGTCAACCCGGTTGACCAAATGGTAAAGAGAAAGGCTAAGTCTGAGATAGTCTCATTACCAAAGGGTCCATATGTTTATTTTGCCAAAAGAAAGGGCGTTGATTGCAAAGCTGCCAAATTTACCTAAGGATGTTAAAGTCAATAAGTTTGACTCTACATCAGGTAGAGCCCATTATCTAACTCTGTTAAGTTCTGTTCTGAGATCCTCATTACATGATGTGACTGGGTCACATGTTGATGTTTTAAGAATCAAAGAATAGAGAGAAATCTTAAAGGAAGTATATGCTGATTCTGATCGCGAAGGTGGATTTCGATCGCATCAGAATTTTGAGCAGTTGCTTAAGAAGTTATGATATATTGCTAAGGAATAGATAACAACAATTTTCCATGTGGATTGTAAGGATAAGTTTTTCCGCAAAGTTTTAAAATAAAAGAAAATTGTTTAATTTTGTTTATTTGAAGTATCCTTACAATGGCATTTGTGGAAAATTGTTGCTTATATGATTCCACTGACAGCAATATTGGAAAATGGATTTGATTCTTTCATTTGTGGTAGTGTCTAAATTTACCAAATCAGGAAAGTTCCTCATCACCCAAGTTTCAATTGGACCGAAACTTGGAATCATGCAAGTTGAATAGTATGATGAATGAGAACTTTCAAGCATTGGAAAATCAAGACTAATTACTTGTTCACATGGATGTGTGAGTCAAGTGAAGGACTAAAGGGATCGAGTACACATTCTTGTGCACTGGTCATGTCCACCACAAAGCTCGTTAAGACTATTTGATTTACTAAAGTTTAGTAAATATGGTTATACTTACAAGTTTAAGTATAATTCTGAAACATTGGAAAAGTCTCAATGTATGGCAGAACGAATTGGAAGAATCAAATTAGGCAGAAGATAAAAGTTTCTCAAATCTGAAAAGATGGGAGAGTACTTTAGTATCATGTTTGTGATCATCTTAATGATTTAGAAATCATATCACAATTAGTCCTCTAAAGGTCATCTTAGTGCATTCTTATGACTAAGAAGAGGAGTCATGAATTGTTGAAATGGTTAGATTAGGAAGATGAGTCATACTTCGTTCCAAAACAATTCTTAGAGTCATACTCCAAGATTGTAACTTGAGTGACATATCTTAAAGAAAGGTTTAAAACACTTGTCAAATGTAAGAGTAAAAGTGTCCTACTCTTGTACATTTGAAATTGGTAAGTTGTGATGTTTTGGATAAAACAAAGACCAACTAAGGCCAATTGTGTGAAGTGTTTGTCTTGATAAATAATCCGCACTATCTCTTGAATATTTGGCAAGATAGTCTTATATGTCAAGAGGATAGTGGGAGTCTTAAAGATCCTAAAAAGAATTTCAAGAACTAATCAAGAATAAAACCTGAGGTTCTTCACTAGCACACGACTTGAGGTTTATAACCTATCGTGTTGACATATTCTGTGCCCATTCCAGTTAAAGTTGGCTTTGCATAGGAGTTTTGAAAGTTCTCAATTGGTTGCATAACAACTTCGAAGCAATGGCAGGCCCTGTACTGCCAGGTGGCAAGAAGTTAAGATTGCATAAGTTCAGTCCATATGAGTTTGGATTTATCATTATCCTTGTCTTGTGACTATGGTTTTGACGATTCACATGGATAAGAACACATATACCATAAAATCTAAGGGTCATAAGGTTTCTCTCCGATTCATGAAAATGATGGTGAGGAAACACTTCCACCAAGTAGATTTGAAGCAGATGGCAAAAGGTCTAAACAATTGAGACTATGATTACGACATCCCTTTTCATAGTTCTGAAATTGTTTAGACATACATGCATGCTACCTAAGGAAAGGTGTATGATTTTGATAAAGTTTTATCAAAGCATCTCGTATCAGAAATCTGAACTTTGGTAAGAAAGTCAATAAAGTATTGATTTCTAGAAGTCCAGCTGATTTCTGAGTACATGTCAAAGCTAGCGGGAGCATAAGTGTTATGCTAATAATCATCATGTTAGTGGGAGCATGATAATTATTGTTAGTGTTGCAAGTTAGCAATGTTAATTATAGAAAACAAAAGTTTCAATTTGTGAGGCTGCAGGGATTGCAAAAGTTGTTTTGCTATAATTAAGGGAGAGGATATACTTCATTTCAGTTCTAAAGGCTTAGATTGAGACCTTAATCATCTTTAGTCAAGAATATATATATGAATTTCATGTTGGATTGGTTCAACTTAAGGAAATTCTATATATTGCGTTCTCAAAATTCGATTATGATTACGGCATCCCTCTTCATAGTCAAATTTTGAAAACATGGCAAATAAAAATATTGTAGCAAAAGACTGGTCTAGAATCATGTCTTTATGTGAGACATCATGAATCGTGTACCGTTTGCTTTGGGTACAGGATCGATTGCATGTGCTATAATATTTGTCATTTCTAAATTTTTCCAAATGCCCAGAGGCATTAAGAAGGGAAAAGGTCTAGAATTGGATATGACTAAAATGATTAAGCAATTGTCGAGGACAATCTGAGGTTTACCAAAGATTGGTTGCTCAGGGACAGTTGGAAGTATAATGCTAATTTTGGAAGGACCATATTGACATATTCTGAAAAGAGGCATCTCTTATTCAGAAGTGATAATCAAAAAGAGAATATGGAGTTGTCTCCATAGGTGGAAGTTATCTGTGTAAGATTAGAAAACTTAATGCAAGAAGCATGTCCAAAGCAATGTACTTTGAATATGAGACTTAGTTTCCATGGAGTTGATCTCCATTGGAATACCTTATAGTGACTGTTGACAAGTCTTTGTGACTTTGTACATATTCCTTACAGGACGGTCAGTGCATATAAGTTTAAAATCTAAACAGATTTCGATAAATGATAGGAATTTGAAATTCTCACATTTTTCGATAAGGATTTGGGAGTGTGAAATTAGAATCATTGCAATTATGATCAATTGGTTTATTTCACAAAGTAAGGATCATAGACAAACATAGAGTGCATACTTGGTGTATGGCAAAGCTATTGTTTAAGAAAAACATAGTGTACATGCTTGGAGCATGGGACAACTAGTGTTTTTAATTCAAGTATAAAGTTGATAAAACCGAAACAAGGAATAATGAGTAATCAGTATGGTGATAAATAAAAGTGTTTATTTATATTCATAGGGTTTGATACCATATTTGATTCATTTATTCTTGTGTTTCACTTTGCATGTTTTGACTTCCAGAATAACTAAGTCGCTCTTCCTGAATGATTAAGTTATTCAAACCATCCACAGTCGGTCATATGTTAGAAGTAGATATGCATCAAGACTGTCATAGGTTGGTTTGTAGAGGTCCAAGTTGGTGGACAAAGTGGTGCTACAACACTCATGAGTGCTCATAAGTTCTGAGTATTGGATTCAACCCGCGCTCATTTGAATCACTTCATGGATTTTATCACGAGTGATCATGAGACGATAATATCTTATATTCTTCAAACCTAGAGGTATGAGTTGTTACTATGAGTTGGTTATACATTGATTGCACGAAAACGCATTTGGTAACTCGATGTTATAAAATGTGCCTTTGTGTATGATTCAACAAGTAGTAGAACAAGCCATATGAGTCGAAGTTTATCCATTCCTTTTACCTTCGGGATAAAAGCGATATATGTGGGCCCCTCGATGATTTAGCGATGACACATGTGAGTGCTTGGCCAAGCCAGGACTGATTTGATTTGTTCAATCAGTCAGTCATCATAAATCGAAAATCGGGAAACAACAAATGGACAGAGAGAATGATTATAATCCATGTCTCAGTCCATATGATATCTAGAATGGAGGAATATATGATCCCTTATCTAATGGACAAGTCATTGACAAGGTAAGAGTTCGACAGTGGCTTTAAGAGCTATGATTGCCAGTTGGTTTTTGAAGTCATACTCAATAATAGTTTTAGACTTATCCAAGTGGGAGACTGTTGGATTAATGTCTAAGTCCATAACTATATTTGGTATGTACTTGACCCGACCCGGCATGGTCCATTTGGGTTGCACTTCACTGACACAATTTATATGGATAGTCTTTTGAGAATAGTATATTTATGATTTATATTAATATATTATACGTTCTAATATATTAATATATAATCATATTATTTAATTAGTATTGATCAAGAATTAATTTATAATTAATTAAGTGATCAAAAGGAACTAATTAAATATGAACTCTTAGATATATATATGTGTAGTGGGCCAAGTTCATTTAGGTTGGGCTAAGTCTTCATGGATAGTCCATGGAGCTTTAGCCCATGGATCCTAGGAAATGAAAGGTCATGGGTATTAGGGTTTAACCCTAATCCTCCACACTATATAAAGGGTCTTATGGTTCATGAAATTATGCTAGTGGCTAGTGTGGATACACTAAAGAGGGAAATAACCGATTTCATAGTGTGAGCCAAGTATCCATATTCTCTAAAGGTTTTCCAAGGTGTTTTGGTGATTTGTGATTCCACTTGAGGCTTCCACACTATTGGGGCTAAGCTCTTAAAGCTTGAAGACATCAAGCTACATCAAAAGGTATGTCATCTAACTAGAACTTTGTAGTATATGTGCTTCATAATATGCTAGTTAGGATGAAACCTTGGAATATTTAATATTTGCATGTATAATAGAGAAAACATAGATCCAAGGTTTATAGGGTTGCATATACACCATAGGAGTGTTAGAATGCTCAAAACCCAACATTAATCAGCTTGGTATTACTTTGGATAGGTAACTCCGCTTTCTTTGAATTCTCCATGCTAAAACGCTTTTGCACCTTATCCAAATACGTACTTTGACTAAGTCCAGTTAGTCTTCTACTCCTATTTCTCAAAATCCTTATTCCCTGAATATAAGCAACCTCCTCCAGATCCTTCATAGCGAAACACTTTCCAAGCCAGGATTTAACTTCCTGCAAGGTTGGAATGTCGTGTCCTATAAGTATTATGTCATCAACATACAATACCAGGAAAGTGATTATACTCCCACTAGCTTTGACATATACACAAGACTCATCCTCACTTTTAGAAAAACCAAACTCTTTGACTTTCTCATCAAAGTGAAGATTCCATCTGTGAGAAGCTTGTTTCAATCCATAGATTGATTTCTCAAGCTTACACAATCTATTGGGGTATTTAGCATCTACAAAACCCTCTGGATGACTCATGTAAACATCCTCAACCAACTTTCCATTAAGGAATGCAGTTTTAACATCCATCTGTCAAATTTCATAGTCATGAAACGCAACTATGGCTAACATAACCCTAATAGATTTAATCTTGGCCACCGGTGAGAAGGTCTCATCATAGTCAACCCCTGGGGTTTGAGTAAATCCCTTTGCAACCAGTTGAGCCTTGAAGGTGTGCACCTTTCCTTCCATGTCGATCTTCTTCTTGAAGATCCATTTGCACCCAACTGTCTTTCGACCTAGTACATTGTCAACCAAGTTCCAAACTTGATTGTCATACATGGACTGGATCTCGCTGTCCATTTCCTCTTTCCATTTAGCAGACTCAAGGCCCGACATGGCTTCATTGTAGTTAGAATGTTCATCCAGATTTACCAGTGCACTATCACTGTTAAATGTATCACCATCCATAGTTATATGGAAACCGTAAAACTCTGGTGTCATTCTAACTCTATTGGAACGTCTAAGAGGTAACGACTCGTCAATTGGTTCAACATGAATTTCTTTCTCGGGTTGAGTGCTAGTGTTAGAGGTTCCTTCATCACTTGGCTCTTAAATTTCTTCAAGATCAATTGCACTCCCACTGTCCTCTTTGCATATGAGCTCTCTATCTCTCTCTCTCTCTCTCTCTCTCTCTCTCTCTCTCTCTCTTTCTCAAGACTCCTCTTCTTGACACAAAGACCACATTCTCACTTGGTCTGCAGAACAAGTATCCAAACGACTTTTGTGGGTATCCGATGAAATCACATTGCTTACTTCGAGGTTCAAGCTTGTCGTGAGTCTCTCGTCTAACGAAAGCTTCACAACCCCAAACCTTGATATGTGCCAATGAGGGAACCTTCCTATCCACATCTCGTGAGGTGTTTTGGAAACCTTCTTTTTTGGGACTAGATTAAGAATATGGGCGGCAGTCTCAAAGGCATACCCCCAGAATGAGATTGGTGGTGAAGTTCGACTCATCATGGAATGAACCATGTCCAATAAGGTTTGATTACGCCTCTCAGCCACACCATTAAGTTGTGGTGTCCTAGGAGGTGTTAAATTGTAAAACAATTCCACATTCCTTGAGGTAGTCGTGGAACTCGATACCAAGATACTCACCACCTCTATCAGATTTGAGCATCTTGATCTTCCTTACCAATTTATTTTCGACTTCATGTTTGAATTCTTTGAACTTTTAAAAGGTTTATGACTTATGCTTGATTAAGTAGATATATCCATATATGTTATAATCATCGGTAAAAGTCACATAAAATCGATTTGCATCCCTTGTTGTGGATTTGAAGGGCCCACACACATCCGTATGTATGAGATCCAACAATCCCTCACCTCTCTCACATGAACTCGTGCAAGGTGATTTAGTCATCTTTCCAAGCAAACAAGAGTCGCATGTATCATTTAACCTTAAGTCAAATGATTCCAACACTACATCCTTTTGGAGTTGTGCAATGCGTTTCTTGTTGACATGTCCAGACGACAATGTCACTAGCATGCTTTGTCTAAACCATTAGACGAATCAATTTTCAACACACTATTTCCTAAATTGTCTACAACCATCACAGTTTCATACACGCCATCACAAAGTAATGCTTCAAAATAAAATACACCATTATAATAAGCATAAATAGAACCATTCTCATTATCAAAAGACTATCTAAAAACCTTGTCTATATAAAACATGAAATGAAATAATATTTCTTGTCATTTCTGACGAGTAGCAACAATTACCTAAATCTAAACATAACCCACTACCAAGCACTAAAGAATAAACACCAATCTTGGTAACAGGCGACGATATCCTATTGCCCATAATTAGGGTCATCTTCCCATGCTCCACATCTTCACTTCCTTTTAGTCCCTGCAAGTCAGAAAAAATGTGGAAACCACACCCTGTGTGAAGAAACCAAGAATTCGAATGTGATGAGTTTTTAGATAGAATAGTGTAAATACCTGTCGAGGTTGGCTTAACCTTGCCATCCTTTATATCTTGCAAGTACTTGGGCAGCTTCGTTGCCAATGCCCCTTGTCATGGCAGTAGAAGCAAGTAGCCTCTTTAGGGTCAGAGGCGGGAGGAGCTTCAGAGCTAGACTTGCCTTTAGGGCCATTACTTGACGACCTGACTTGAGACTTTCCCTTCCAGTTCTGTTTCGAGGGAGCTTTCCTGTTCTTCCCCTTCCCTTACCCAATGGCCAAGATGGGAGCATCAATAACAGGAGTGGAGGCAATACTCTTTCCCTTCATTCCACTTTCAGCGGTTCTCATCAAGCTTTGGAGTTGACTCAATGTGGTTTCCTCCTTGTTCAGATGATAAGTCGTGACAAACTGATCATAACAGATAGGCAAATAAGTGCAAGACTATGTCAATAGCCAATTCCTCATCGAAGTTCACATTGAGCTTCAACAGACGATCCACATATCGTTACATACGTTGTAAGTGGGTCGTGACAGACTCTCCGTCATTCATCTTCCTTGTTATAAGTGACTTGACTATTTCATACCTCTCTTGACGAGCTCGTTGATGGTACTTTTCCATCAAGTCCTTGTTCATCTCATATGGCCAATAGTCCTCATAAAACCGTTGTAGCTTAAGAGTCATAGTGGCAACCATGATGCGTGACACTTTGGTCGCATCATTGCAGTTTTGCCTATACTCAACTATTTCTTCAGGAGTAGCATTACATTCATCGATCTCGTTCAGCTCCTTGTCGAGAACATATTCTGTGTCCTCGAAGTGCAAATCCATCTTGATGTTGCGTATCCAATCATTATAATTGGTACCATCGAAAGTGACTTTGGAGCAGATGCTCAAGAGCGAGAAGTGGTTGGAGTTGTTGGAGGAGCCAGAAGCATTGTTTGAAGTTAACATCTGAAAATGAAAAAGGATAAGATTTGATTAGCTAAGAAAATCCTTAATATAACACCTAAATGAAATATTAAGGTTAGGACCCAACTAAATAATTCACAATTCAGAAGATGGATGTCGTAATCTAATTTCAAATTATTTAAAGGTAGGTAAATGACGATTTACCAATTTCACTACCAAGAAAACGATATTTTAAGTGAATTAAGTTTTAAATGAAATTCCTAGGTCTTTTGAGATTCATTGAACTATTCAATGGCATGTTTAATCTCGATTATTCCCTTTCCATTTGTGACTGGGATACCGAGGATCACAAACAAGGTGTGAATAACCATGAAAATTAGCTTGGTACTCTCGATGTCGTTTATCATCTAATTAATGTGACGGTTAACCATACACGCTCCGTTAATCAATGATAATTTACGAGCTACCCATTGCCACCCTTTATTAGTCCATATTTGTGTGTCGGTTAACCACACACGCTCCACTAACGACTTTTATAAAGTGCAATGTGCAATTTCATGGATTAGCATCAAATTCACATTTTCCTAAAGTAACTAAGATTTGGGAATTTTATAAAAACATTTAGTTACTTTGTATATCATTATAGTTATTAATGAAAGTTTAGTGTCCGATCAAACCCGTTCAGCTAATGACCCTCCACCAATCAAGGAAGCGGTGGGTGAGAGTGGACACCTATTCAACCACCATTTTATAGGCATTTTCCTTATACCCCCTTATAGATCGGCTTCGTAAATGAGGTCTACTAACGGTAAGACTGACTTTCCTTATATATATATATATATATATATATATATATATATATATATATATATATATATATATATATATATATATTAACTTTTAATTTTAGGGTTCTTAAATTTGAAAATTTGAAAATTAAACTTTTAAATTTTAAAACCAAGGGTGTATTTTTAAAACTTTTCAAAAATACTAGGTTAAATTTTTAATAATTAAATTAACAAATTAATTTTATCTTTATCAAAACTTAACCCAATCATGAATTCATGATAAGGATACAAAATTACTGATTAAAATATCCCATTTTAAACAATTAAAATGAATTTAAGGTAATTATCCTAATAAATCCATGAAACAATTATCAAAACCAAAAAATCAGGATCTGACGGTGCAACTCGCCGAGTTAGGCAATGCACTTGTCGAGTTGATGTCAACTCGTCGCGTTCCAAGATGAACTCGTCAAGTTCGATGAACAGACTGACGATTTTGTTCCCTTTTCCTTTGAACAATTCACAATTGCAACATATTCAATAGAAAACTAATCCTAGGCTCTGATACCACTGATGGGTTTTGAGCAAAGCAATTGTTCCTAAGTGTACATGCAACCCTAATGCTTTGGATCTAGGGTTTCTCTAATTGAACATACAAACTTGAACACAAAAGGAGAAACCCTAGGAAGTGTATACAATTTTCGAAATTCATATAAAACTAGGGTTAGGTTACACACCTTGATTGTTATATTGTAATAACAATGATTCCCTTGTAGATCTTGAAGCTTGAGAACTTAGTGTCATAAGTGTAACACCTCGAATGGCTCACAAACACACAATGTAAGAGAATGATATGAGAGAGGATGAGGAGATGAGATTTTCGGCTATTTCTTCTTGCAAAATAGTGGTCGAAATTCATAGCCCTAAGGGTTCTTTATATAGTGCACTAAGGATGCTATGGATTAACTCTAATTTCAAATATGGTAATTATCCACCTCCTTTAATTATCCATATATATAATAAGATTTTCTAGAAACTCTAGAATAATCTTACATATATCATCACAAAACCGTCCACCCTTCCCTAGGAAGGTCATGGACCCTTTTGCTCAACTATTGAACAATTGCACTTTTAGTCCTTACACTATTAACTAATTCCTTTAATCCTAAAATCAATTCCAAATTAATTTTTGATTAAATATTACCTACTAACATGATTACAAATTAATATATTATTTCCATAACATATTAATAAATCATTAATTCCAATTTATTAATCAAATTAATAAATTCTTCCTCTTCCTCAATTAATCATCCTGTCTTTTTGCACGTGTGAAGGCAACCCAAAAGGACCATGGCACTATCAATTCAAGTACATACCAATTATAGTTATAGGCTTAAACACCAAATCCAACAATATGCGGCACAGGTTAAATAATCTAAGAGTGATGGATTTGACCGGATTGCACAACTCTCATTTGAGTCCAACCGTTCTAGGGTTAAGTATTTTACTCGAAGGATTATCTGATCTCTGTTGCATGTGACTATATTCATGAGGTAGTTGGTTGAAATTGGTGAGAGTCTTTCAGCAGGTCAGGGTAGGGTGAGGTCGGAAACCTAGGAGAGCCTAGGATATACTTCAATGGGTTAGTGGTGTGGCTTAGTGAGTTTTGGTGCATTGTTTGAGGAAGTAACTTAGAGGATTTGGGAGGATCGTTGCGGAGAGTATGGATAGGTATGTAAGGTAGTATTGTGCCCGTACTACTGAAAGCACAACATCCATAATCAAATCGGTGAGAGTCTTGGAGAGTCTAAGAAGCTTATGGGAGGAGGATTCTTGGGTGTGTTTTGATTGTTGGCTTGTTGTATCTCAGTTTGGAGATGAGCACTCATGGAGGTGGTTCAGGTTCTGGTTCTGGTTCGGGTTCCGGCTCAGGTGAAGGTGCTGAGCCGATTAGCGAGCAGTTGTGGGAGTTCATTTCATCAGAGATTTCTCGCATTATTTCGGATATCTTGGATGAGCGCTTGGGCGAATTCCGTTCTGAGATTATGGTTGTTCTTGGAGCTCGCACTCTTTATTTCTGGGAGTCCTGTGCTTGTGGAGCTCTTGCATTCCATGGGGAGAGGGACCCCATTGTCAGTAGGAGGTGGTTAGCGGATATGGCTAACGCGTTCCGGATGAGTTTCTGCCCGAAGGAGGCGAACGTCAGATATGCTTCCTGCCTATTGAAGGAGAGGGAAAAAGATTGGTAGGAAGAGGTTAGTAGTGAGTTTGGTGATGATGCTATCGATGCTATGTCATGGGATGACTTCTCGACCAGGTTCCGATCTTAGTTTGCACCGGCGATTGAGTTGCAACAGTTGGCACGAGAGTTTTTGGATCTCCGCCAGACTACTGAGACTATGGCAAAGATCACTGCCAAGTTTTGGGAGAGGGCTTTATTGGTACCCCAGTATGCAGCAGACGAGGAGATGAAGAAGGTGAGGTATCATGATATGCTGTGGGATGACATCAGGGAGTTTGTGAGTATTTCAGGGTGCAAGACCCTGAATGATATGGTTTCTAGAGCCCGAGAGCAGGAGATCGATTTGGAGCACCTCGGGAAGAGGGGATCGGATCAGGTGCATGTAGTGGAGGGTCGCGGGAAGAGACTCAAGACTTCTGATCAACATTTGAGAAGCCAGCAGGGCCGGGATCAGTGCAGCATATGCGGGAAACTGCATGATGGAGTTTGTCGTTCCAGGGATTTGGGCTGCTACAAGTGTGGCAGGGTTGGTCATGTCAGCAGGGATTGTCCTCAGGGGGCAAGCCCCTTATGTTTTCACTGCGATTAGGTGGGCCACAAGAAGGCCGACTGTTCGATGTTGAGGGGAGGAGCAGTGAGTGCGCCTGCTACGGCTACTTTGAGGATTACCGATGGACGAGAGGGTAGGGTAGGAGCCCCCAACAAAGAGGATTCGGGCTTTGCAGTGTCAGATAGGGGAGGTCATGACTCCAGCAGGCGATGTTGCAGGTATGTATCTTTTGCTTCTATTTGGTTTATCTAAATTTTTTGTTGTTTGGAATCTTGCATCGGTTTTGGGTAAGCGTATCTTTGATTTATTTCTCTGCTTATGTTTGGGTTATATCTTCAAGAATGTTATATGCCAATTTCATGCCAGGAATCGTTAGTGGATTAGTAAGGGTTGTTTATTGTATTGCGGGTTTCAAGTGTTTGAGTGTTATTCTGGTTTTTGGTTGGCATCAGATCAGCATCGTTGTGCGGAAGGTCTATGGTCAGGGTTCGTCGAGATGATTTTATAGCATCGTCAAGGTCAGGTGGTTTTAGCATTGTGTTGGGTTGGCCCTTGGATATGCCAAAGGAAGTGGTCTATTGCGGAGGTTTTTGGCCTGAGCATCTATTCCTTGGACTTCAGGATTTGCGTGTGGTATCATTTTATAGTATTCAGGGTTATCAGTGTTGTTGGGATTCGGGGAGTGTTTAGCTGGTCTTCAAGGGTTGTGCGGTCTTTGGGTTTGATAGCGATGGAATATTAGCATAGGTAAGCACCGGGTATCAGCAGATCGATCATTGGAGGGTAAGAAGGATTAAGAATCCTTCAATTCTTGTGTACTGTAAGAGATTAGTCAAATCAAACTGGGGGAGAATCATTCGGGTATCCAAAATCAGAAGGAGTTGTGAAACTAGGAGGAGTTTCGGATTCCCGTCGGGGAGGAAGGCGGCCCAAGTGGCCGTTTGGATTAAGGTCTGTATGGATGGGAGTTTGGAAACTTCCCAATTTGTGGGTTCACGCCTTCTTGATGTCGGGTTACAAGCTTTGGTGGGGAGGGGGGACCCAGGTTGGGGTTCCGGTCATGACTCAAGTTCAGCTCAGGTGTTGGGTCGAGTGCGTGCTTGACTTTGGCTGTGTTCGAATTGATAGATTAGCGGTAAGGCTTTGGGCGGCAGTTGTGGCAAGGTGGGAGTGATGCAAGACTGCGGGGTGGCCCGTAGCATTCACTAGTTAGCAGTTAGAATTGAAGTGTTGTAATAATGCGGGGTGACCGTAGTATTCACTGGCGGTCAGATAGAGTAGGAGTGTAAGACTGCGGCGTGGCCCGTAGCATTTACCGGTCCTTGTGCAGCGATGAAATTTTGGCAAGTCTGTGATTGGCTCACAGATTTCTTCAGATGGTTTAGGCCAAGGTGGGTCTATTCGTAAGGCTGTCGGAGGGCCACAACATGCTGGGAATCAGGAATTGGTAGGTCGCGGGAGACCGGGTATGAGATAAGGCTACAGTTGGTCTGTAACGTTCAGTTTAGCATCGGGCTGATGTCATGATGGTTCGGGTAATTATTTTCAGTCGAAATTTCTTTCGAAAGTCACATGGGCCGACTGTTGGAGTGTCGTTTGGCTCAGCAGTCGGGTGGGCATTCGGTATTTTAGATAGTTGGCAAATAAGTTGGGACCAGGGAGGTCTCGGATGCTTGGGGGAAGCAGCCAGGAGGCAGCGTGGTGCTTCGGGCAGTAGTTGTGATTTGAGGTTTTGTGTGGGAGTGGGGTAACTGGGTGATTGGGAAATGCTAAGTCAGTTGTAGTGGGATTAAATAATCTCAGAGTAATTGATTTGACCCTGTTGTGCAGCTCTTGTCTGAGTCTAACCGTTGCATGGATGAATTTTCTACTCGAAGGATTATTTGAGCCTTCTGTCGAGTATAAGTGTTCTGTAGCTATATGTGATCAATGATTTTGTTCCTTTAAAGGCATCAAGGAAAATCTGGGTTGGAAATATTTTGTCCAGTCTGTTTTTTTTATGGAATTGGGTTGATAACGGTTCAGAGGGAGTGATCTGTCAGGAAGTCAGATAAATATGAGACTGTGGGTACCATGAAAGGTAAAGGTGGGTTTAAGGTTCGTTTTGCTAGGGTGGGTTTCAGTTGCCTTGGGAAGGCGGTAGTATTCTCGGGTTGTGAAGATGAGTCCTTATGGGGACAGGGTTGTTTGGTGCTATCTGTCATGGAGTCTGACAATGTGCAGGGTTTTCAGGTCCAGGTATAGCGGTTGGGTATCTTCTATTTTGGATTTGACATCGGTATGGGTGAGTGGTTATCCGAGCGAGGTGACTTCCCTAGTCTTTTGGGATTCAAGGAGTACATTCAGGATCGTCAGTTCGGTAGGAGAGATTGTAGGGAATGATTTCGAGGATAAAATCTAATTTAAGTGGGGGAGAGTTGTAACACCCGAAATCTAGAAGTTTAATTGTGGAAATAAATTCCCTTCCAAGGGACCAACACGGCGAGTTGATGGTGGTAAACTCGATGTGTTGGAGGCTTTTGAGTTGCGCGTGTTTAGCGACTAACTCGGCAAGTTGGTGAAGGGAACTCGGCGAGTTGGACGCTGATTGACAAACCCTAATTTTTAGGGTGTTGCGCCCTATTTAAAGGCCTTAAGTTCTTTGGCTGGCCTCCTTACCAGCCTCCTTTGTCCAGAAACCCTAAAATCGAGCTCTGTCTTCCATTGTTGAGTGTATGAACTTGGGGAGAGGCTTAAGTGTTCATTTTTGGTGTTTGTTGAAGAAGCTAAGGAATTAGGAGTTTCTTGGCTTGAAGAAGAAGTATTGGATCCAGAATCTCTGTCTAATTTGCCAAGTTTTTTGAGGTATCAAGTTCTCATCTTGCTCATTAGTTGCTTAGATCTCTTCTTGGGTTAGATTTTATTCTTTTTAACCATGGTTGGGTGGATGTTGGGGATTAGGACGTCCCAAATGATTATTCTTTCAGATCTAAGGTCTACATGAACTCTTTTGGCATAAAGGTGCCAACTTTATGGATTTAAGGACTTCATGCATTCATTAAGTCCCTTTTTAAGCCCTTCTTGAGCATTTGAGCTTCTCCTAAGAATGTATGAATGTAAAGTTGGCAACTTTACGTGGTCTTCCAGACTTATGGGGTCAGATCTTCATTTTGGGGTATTGTCTTTAAGGATTAAGTGCTTAATGGTTAAGCCCTCACTCTGTTAAGTCTAGGGTTTGGGTCTGGACCAAATTAGGTGGTTCCTAGGGGTAAAGTTGGAAACTTTACCCTTCTTGATCTCATTTTGGTCGAGATCTGAGCTTTGGAGCTCTTGGATTCGATGAAGGCAACTTAATGCATTAAGTTGTTGATTCTTGGTCGAACTCGGCGATTTTGTTGGTCAACTCGGCGAGTTGGCTCGGTTTTTCCGGACTTTACAGGTTAATGGGGAAACTCGACGAGTTGAAGGACAACTCGGCGAGTTGGGTCAACATGGACCGTTGACTTTGACTTTCGATTTATGTCTTTGAACAAGTTTTTCCCAAGGGGCACTTGAGGTAACCTGAGTTGTAATTAAAGGAATTATGGCCTTAGAATAAGGCCCATATGGGGTTGGGCCTAATTTGGAAAATTGGGCAATTAGTGGGCTTTTATGGATCTTGTAGTTTATGGTATTTTGGGCTTGAGTTATTAATGGACCATCAAGATACAAAGTGTTTGGACTAGAAAGAATGGTTGGACCTTAAGGCAAGGCCATGTATGGGGTTTGGACCCAATTTGGAAATTGGGCCATTGGTTGATTAGTAGGCTTTTGGGCCTTTCAGATTGTAGTTTGGGTCACGGTTTTGGACAAGGCTAAGTTAGGGGTAAAATGGTCTTTTTACCCCAGGTATGAAGTTGTGGTTATGGATTGGAACCCAATTGTTAATTGGATGTTGTTTTGATATGACAGTTCGGAGGTGTCGTCAGGGCAGCAGCTAGGGATTTCTTTCAGTGTGCTTCTGCATTCGAGGTGAGTCTCCTCACTGTTTTATGGGTCGAAGGCATCAATGCCGGTCCATTTGGTTTATGTATTATAGGAAGACCCGGGGGTAACGCTTGGTAGTTTGTATGAAATACCTGGAGGCGGCTCCTGGCAACCTATATGAAATACCAGAGTCTGAACTCTGGCAATTATTAGTTAAGTAGTTGTAGATTGTATGCTAGTTGTCTTTCTGATGCTTGAATGGAAGACCAGGACGTGGCTCCTAGAACTTGTCTGTAAGACCCAGGGTTTTGGTCCCCGGCCTGGCAAGAAAGACCACAAGGAGGCTCGTGGCATAATGGCAAGACTATGGATGACACATTGCACTTTTATTGATTATGGTATATCAATGATATGTATGGCTCACGATTATGTATGATATGTATGGCTCACGGTTATGTATGGCATGTATGACTCGTTTGATATGTATGATATGTGGTACTTGGGGAACTCACTAAGCTTTGTGCTTACGATTTTCATTTTATGTTTCAGGTACTCCAGTTTTCAAATGAAAGAGCTCGGGACGATCGCAACTCATACACCTGTGTTTTCCGCAATATGTGATCTTTGGGAATGAACTCTGATAATTGTTTTATTTGAAATGTTTTTCAATGTTTTGACAAAGTTAAAATAGTGTTTTGATTATAAATAAAATGAAATTTGTATCCTTGATTTTTGGGGTGTTACAGTCTTGGAATAGACCAAGATATCATTGATAAATACAATCACAGACCGATCCAGCATCGGCCTGCACACGCGATTCATGAGATCCATGAACGCGGCTGGAGCATTGGTGAGCCCAATATGCATCACCACGAACTCGTAATGACCATAACGAGTCCGTAAAGCTGTCTTCTATACATCCTCATCTCTAACCCTCATCTGATGATACCCCGATCGCAAATCAATCTTGGAAAACCAAGATGCACCCTGAAGCTGGTTAAAAAGAGCATCAATCGTCAGGAGTGGATAACGGTTCTTCACCATTAACTTATTCAACTCCTGGTAGTCAATGCGCATATGATGAGAACCATCCTTCTTCTTCATAAACAAGATCGGTGCTCCCCATGGCGAACTACTCGGTCGACTTAATCCCTTGTCTAATAGCCCCATTAGCTATGTAGACAACTCCTGCATTACGGGAGGAGCCAACCGATACAGTGCTTTGACTATCGGAGCCGCACCTGGAACCAGATCAATCCTGAACTCAACCTGCCTCTCCGGAGGCACCCCGGGCAAATCCTCTGGAAAAATGCATCGGGATAATCCCGTACAATCGGCACATTATCCACGGTTTCCTTACCCTTATCCCAAGTATCCATAACATAGGCGAAAAATCCTGAACAACCCTGGTGAATATAGCGTCTGGCCCTCGCTGTTGAACAAAACATCGGCCCACTCTGAGCTCTCTCTCCCTGAACCACTAACTCTCCACCACTTGGGGTTCCAATCCGGACTAACTGCCGCTCACAATCGATCACCGCCCCATTGGGGATCAGCCAATCCATACCCACAATAACCTTGTTCCCACGCAAAGTAATGGGAACCAAATCAATCGAATGCTCCTCACTGAACAACTGGAGAGTACAACCCTGATGAACACTCGCAAGCCAAACAGCTCTATCATCTGCGATCTCAACATCTAATGGACAATCCAGCTCCCCCTGGAGCTCCAACAAACCTCTTGCTAAGCGCAAGCGATACAAAGGATCGGGTATCCCCCGAATCAAACAATACCAAAGCATAAATATCATTCACGGGGAACGATCCTAAAGTAAAACTCATAAATATAAGCAAAAATTTAATATAAATAAAGAGATAAGGAGAAGATACATACCCGTCACCACGTCAGGTGTCGCGCGAGCCTCCTCGACCATCAACTGGAAAGCCCTGCTCCTCACAGATGGTGCATCAGTCTTGCCCTCGCGGCCGTCAGTGATCCGAAGAGTCGCAGGAGCGAGTGCTGACACCGGCCTTGCTACAGCCAAACTCAGCCATTGGGCCTTTTGGTGGCCACTCTGATTGCAATGAAAGCAAATCAAAACAAATCCTAGGGTGTTCGTGGTAGCAGTACAATCCCTGCTATAATGACCCGTCCGGCCGCACTTGAAGTAGCCCGAACCACGCACCCTGCACGGTCCCTCGTGCATCTATCCACACTTCCCACATCGGCTCCAACCCTGCTAGCCTCTCGATCTGGAATCCTAAACCTCGGGCCTCTTGGCCGATCCCCCGAAACCTGAGCCTGATCCAACTTCCTCCTCCTCTCCATCTCAATATCAATCTCCCACTCTCGGGCTCTCGCTATCATATCCTACAGTGTCTTGCAACTGGATCGGCTCTCAAACTACCGAATATCGCTCCTCAACATCTCGTGATACCTCGCCTTCTTCATATCCTCGTCCGCCACATACTTCAAAACCAAAAGTGCCCTCTCCCGAAACATCGCGCTGATATCAGCCACCGTCTCAGTAGTCTGGCGGAGATCCTGAAACTCTCGCGCCAACTATTGCATCTCGATCACTGGTGCAAAATTAGCCATGAAACTGGTCACAAAATCATCCCATGACATAAAATCAACAGCCTCAGCACCAACGGAGCGCCCAACCTCCTCCCACCAATCTCGTGCCCTGTCCTTTAGACGACAAGATGCAAGTCTGACCTTTGCCCCTTTGGGACAACTACTGGTGCGGAAAGCATTAACGCCATCTGCTAACCACCGCCTACTCGCTATCGGGTCCTTCTCCTTGAAATAGTCTGAAGCCCCACACGCCCGGAACTCCCTGAAGGTGAAAGAAGGCGCCCCTACCAAGGTCACCATCTCAGAATGAAATGAGCTCAACCGCTCATCCAAAATCTCCAGAATGCCCTCCTTGATCGTACCAACGATCACAGGAGTTTGCTTAAGAATGCAACATATAATCTCAGACGGAAAGAACTCCCTTCTGATCATCCAACCGCTCGGATTCAGAACCTGAGCCCGAGCCCTCCCCAACACCAGAACTACCAACAGTTCTACCCCGCAGAATACACATCAAAATATATCGAGGGATCACAAACTCTACAAGCTTCCTGGTTTCATCGCAACTCTCCTTTACTCGAGTATGGATCCTCTACTTCCAGTAGTACGTGCCCATAGTACCTTCCACATCTATTAGTACTTTCCTCAATGATTGCCTTGAATCCGCCAAGTCACCTTATATCCATAAGATTAACCCTCAACAAGATAAGGCTCCCAGCACTAGATCGCATCCTAGGTTTTCCTAGGGAAAACTCCACACCACTCTCCGCCATCAGCTGTAGAAGGAACTCCCGTTAATTTCCTCTAACTAGCTCACGAATAGAATTACATATCACCAAAACCAGATAATTCTTTGATTGAGAGGTCTCACACTACAACGGTTGGACTCAAACAAGAGCTACGCAATAGAGTTAAAACCTAACCTTATAAAATTATTTAGTTTCCATAATATGTAACTTATCATATTCGCTTACTAGTTAGCTGAAGCTAGTGAGAACCCCTAAAAAGCACAAAGCGAGCAACATTCGAGCATAAAGTAATCAGAACCAAACATCACCTAATCAGGCCATCCTATCACTGACTGATTAGTACTAGCATGCAAGTCTACAAGCTCATACAATAGACATACAAAGGCATCTCTCCTAGCATTCTATCATGCAAATATTGAGCAGATCCTTAGCCGTAACTAGCATGCGATTCACAAATTCACTAATCAAATCATATCAGATAGAACGTATGGGTATTTTGGGAAAACTTACTTGAGCTCGGCCAATTGCATGCACCACACCCTTTCTTGTATTAGAAAACCCTTTTCATAAAAATACATTTCTTTTTGAAAAACTTTACCAAATCCTCTGTTTGAGTTCAGACACACCCGAGAGTATGTCTGAATCCCTCAAACCAAGGCTCTGATACCAACTTGCAACGACCCAAAATTTTCATTTTTTATTTAATAAAAACATTAATCCAACATTATCATACAACCCTAAAAGACCAAAGTATGTCACTACATCAAAACATATCAGAGTAAATCTCAAATTGCAGAAAAAGGTGGTGTGTGCTCTGCAATCATCCAGGGCTCTTCCCTTTCGATCCGGAAGTACCTGAAACATAAACTAAAAACTGGAAGCCCAAAGCTTAACGAGTTCCCCAAAATACCACATACCATACATAACTAAACACATATTGGGCCCCCGCCCCACATCGGGCCTCACCCTGCATCGAGTCCTACTCGGCCTCGGGCCCCGCCCGACATCGAGCCCTGCTCGGATTACAAATATGTTATTCATTAGGCCCCGCCTGAAATTGGGCTCCGCCCGGTACACATAATAAAAATATAAACATATAATCATGCTAACACATGCGATAATCACAAAATAATAGCATACAATACAGTCATCGGGCCTCGCCCGGCATCGACCGTCGCTCGGTATACCAACACATATCACATGCAAGAGTCACGCAGACATCTAGCATCCTATCATAATAATCATGGGCCGACATTGGTGCCTTCGACCCGTTAAACACCATGAGGAAACTCACCTCAGACTTCTGAATCTCGCAGATAAAACTCTGACTGTTGGCCCGCTAAAATCCCCGCGCTCATAATAAATGAAAATGATGAACTAATCCCAGATCCTCAAGCTCCAAACACAACTCCAAATGGTTCACTTCTTCTTCTCCTTCACAAAGCACCAACAATCACACTTTATGGCTCAAATCTCTCAAAAACTCACTAGGGTTTCGATTTCTGGACAAGAGGGGCTGGAGGCTGTCTAAACATGACCTATTGAGGCTATCACAAGGTTTAAATAGGGCATAGTACCCTAAAATTAGGGTTTCACATAATCACACGTACGTCATGCATACACAAGCATATGCCCCGCGTTCGTGGTCCAAATGCGCGATCCAAATCGGGGTAGTAGACTAAGCGTACCACCCTCTACGCCCCGCGTACTAGCTTAAGGAATAAATGCAAAACTTCTAAATGAGAAGGTTAAATACGAACCTTACAAAATACAAGTGTTACAGGTAGTGATCTGTACATCTACTTGTTTATCTATTGCATATGTCGACATGGTACGATTTTAGGTTGAGGCTTTACTGCTATGTGCGGGAGCCAACAGACCGGGGGTAATCCAACCTGATGGCTGTGGACCCAAGAGTATTCCAATCTGATGACTGATTGGACCCATTGCATATTGGTATTCCATTTTGATGACTGATTGGACCCGTTGCATATTGATATTACAGTCCGAAGACTGAGTGGGCTGAGGCATTCCAGTCCAATGACTGATTGGGTCGGGGGTAATCCGACCCGATGGATGTGGACCCGAGGGTATTCCAGTCTGATGACTGATTGGACCCAGCATGCATGATTGTATATGTTATATGTTTGTGTGGTGATATTTTGGGGAAACTCACTAAGCTTTATGCTTATAGTTTGATTGTTATGGTTTCAGATACTTCAGATGATCGAGGGAAAGCAAAGGCATGATCGTACACACCCTTCGATAACATGTTTCTGGAAGATTCTGTGATACGATGATCTTGGGATATTTGTAGTTGATACTTGGTTTTGATATGAGTTTTGTTTGAAAACGATGATTTCTCTTAATTTAAAAATGAAATTTTTTACCGTGATTTTGGGATGTTACAAATATAAAGATAGTTGGAACGAAAAAAATAACATAGGGATAATCTGAACGAAAGAATAATACATGGATAGTTCGAATGAAAAAAATAACATAGTGATAGTTTGAATGAAAAATAATAACACAAAAAAATTGAACGAACAACAACAACAACAACAACAACAACAACAACAACAATAATAATAATAATAATAATAATAATAATAATAATATTATGTATTTATTAAAACTATAAAAACAAGAAAAAGTCAAAATACAACAAAAAGACAAAACATTGTTTCAAAGGCGTAAACCAAGCAATTTGGAGGTATGAGAAGAATTCTCCTTTTTTTTTTGAATGGTAGAATATATTAATGCATAAAAATAAAAATAAAGTAAAATAACACTACAAATACATTAGAAATACAATTACAAAAAAATAGTTAAAAACAGGATTTTGTGACATCTCGAAATTTAGGTCAAAGACTATGAACGGTCAAGTTCACAGTAAGTCTCTTGGTAAATTGACTCATCGAGTTTTAGTGCATCTAATATAAAATAAATGAGTTATTTCGACTATTATAAGATATCATATGGTATCTTACTTCCGAATATGTAATCTGACAAACAAACCAAACAACTCAAACTACAACCTTAGTTAACGCGTCTGAAAAACTGAAATTTTGTATTAAACAGTTGTGAACAATACAAACACTCTAGTCTCGTAGTACGTGTTTCCCTGATTCTGAAAATATAAAGAACGTCCAAAACGAAGTTCGTATGCAAAAGATACGACCGTTTTAAGAATTCAAAAACCAGTATAATACTGATTTTTTTAAAACCTCTAAAACTGTTTCTAACCGTTAAGGGACTTTCACACCTCAAGTGGGAATTCCGAAAGCATTTTTGGACTCATGTTATAGCCTAATATTTAATTTCATATTTGAAATATTTTTAGTGAAAATATTTATAAAAATTGAAAAATCAGACGTTTTAAGATTTATTAATCGCAAAATTTTAAACTATTTATTTCGACATGATTTCTATTATTGGTTATGCATTTCAGAATAATATATAAATCCAAATCCAATTGATGTGGATTTTAACGATGGAAATAGCATAACACTCATAAATTTCGTGAACGACTATATATATGTATGTATATTCGGATATAGACATGTGTCATGATCAATTACATGTGATTGGTTAAATTTTCATAAATATACATTATATATGCGTGTATTTTTAATTTAACAAACCAATATTTAACAAATTAATAAATGTTACGTTCCTAACATATGAGTTCAAATTATATATATATATATATATATATATATATATATATATATATATATATATATATATATATATATATATATATATATATAACAAAGTTTGAAAAAGTTTTATAATTGTTAAGAAATGATTTGAAAAAGTTTTAAGTATACATACATATGTATACAAATAGAAAACACCAATAATACATACCAAATTAAACAAATACACACAAATACATGCCAATGAAATCAATACATCACACATAAAGTATGAATTATGTACACATACAACTTTTTTTTGTATCACACCCAACAAAATCTCATCGAAAATCATTTTCTTATAGCTTCTAAAATATCATTCAAGGCCATAATTAGATGAAACTTATACACTACTCAACTATTGTACAATTTGCTTCTACCCCTTCAGCTTATACAAAACCACACTCATTATTATATATATATTAAAGTTGTGGAAGAAAAGAATAATAAAGTTGGCATACTTTGTCCAGGTTTGGTCCCTTGATTTACATATCCGGTCCCTGTACTTCTTTAATTAATTTATTCATGTCATTTTGTTTGTGTTCCATTCAACTTCCCATTTTTTTGGCAGAATTGGTCCATGTATTATTGTTGGAAGTTAGGAATACTAAATTTGGATGTTTTTTGGCAACTTTGCTCATTATTCTTTACCCATTTTGACACTTTTGGTCCTTGCAATCAATATTTTTACACTTTTTTGGAACCTTTTAATATTTAAAGTTTGGCCACAAAACTTTAACGGTTTGACAACTTTGATACCTTTTCTAAAAAGTTGCTAATTCCTACCCCTTTAATTCTTTAGCCATTTTCACACTTCTGCTCCTTACAGTCAAAACTTTTATATTTTTTGTTCGGGGCAAAGCCCGGACTTTTCATCCTTGCACTTTCTATGTCTGTCATATTTATCAAAGTTGACATACTTTGTCCAGGTTTGGTCCCTTGATTTACATATCCGGTCCCTGTACTTCTTTAATTAATTTATTCATGTCCTTTTGTTTGTGTTCTATTCAACTTCCCATTTTTTTGGAAGAATTGGTCCCTGTATTATTGTTGGAAGTTAGGAATACTAAATTTGGATGTTTTTTGGCAACTTTGTTCATTATTCTTTACCCATTTTGACACTTTTGGTCCTTGCAATCAATATTTTTACACTTTTTTGGAACCTTTTAATATTTAAAGTTTGGCCACAAAACTTTAACGGTTTGACAACTTTGATCCATTTTCTAAAAAGTTGCTAATTCCTACCCCTTTAATTCTTTAGCCATTTTCACACTTCTGCTCCTTGCAGTCAAAACTTTTACATTTTTTGTCCGGGGCAAAGCCCGGACTTTTCATTCTTGCACTTTCTATGTCTGTCATATTTATCAATTCGGAAACAACATTGAAAGCTACTGGCCCGCGAAGCGGGGTAACCTTTCTAGTTACAATGATAAAAATAACACTCAAACTACTCCATATTTCTTCTTTCTGTATCCTTCTTCGTATCGAACCAAGATCAAACATGATAAACAAAAAGAAAAACACTGATTCTTCTTCATTTTCCCTGTAAAAACACCCAATCCAAACTCCCATCGATTTCTGTCGAACAATCAGACCCAAAAACCCATCTAAACCTATTGATTAAGCTCTATTGATGTACAGTCAAAATAAAAAGGAAAAGAAAAGAGAACTGTTACCGATCGATGAACTGCCCTCAATGCACCCACGAAGATGGCCTGAGCAGCGTTGCTGCTTCCGAATCCCCACACCCTCCTGTTCGTTGAATTCACCAAAGGAAATAACACACCCTAAATTTCGACTACTACTACAACTGCTTGTTCTTCGACCCTAGCTGTCGGCAACGACAAAGAAACCCACGAAGGGGATCGTCGGAGGGAACTGTCCCCCTCACAGCACCCACAAAGTTATCAACCGATTCTGCTGCCTTCATATCACTTTTCTTCATGATTTCATTTTCAACCCCCTTGCTCGATAGATCGATCATCACAAAACCATCTTCTGCCTGTTTCCGTGTTTCCTTCTTCTCAGGACCGAAGTCATTTTCCCCTTTTCTCATATCTGTTGTTGATTTCGATCAAGCACCTTCTCAATCAGTCGAATACCGATGCCCTATCGTGAGATTCTTTGAACGTTCCATTATCTAGATCTGATGTTGATGGCGAACCCCCAATCGAGCCTTGCGTTCGATTCCCCCTCCTGTTTCGAACCAACACCGGAGGCGCGTATCGTTCATTCGAGTTTCCCTTCGCCTGTCGTCGTTAGTTCCTCGATGTAAAGATCAGTCGATTGTCGATTTCTCTAGGCTTCAACGAAACGCTTTCTTGATTTTAACCAAGTCGAAAGTCAAATAAGAATCAAACTTGAATTTAAATTAGTCAAAAGTTACCCTCATTTGACAAATACCTTGCAAAATCAGTCCAAACCCCAATCCTTGAATCCATTTGTTTAAAACAACCCCTTATTTGGTAAAAAAAATTTATAAAAGAGTCCTATTTATTTAATGAAATTACAAAAAAGTCCTTATACATTAGCGATGTTACAAATCAGCCCCTAATAGTTAAAATTTGTTAAGAAATGGTCCCAAGAGTATTTCAAAGTTCAAGAATGGTGGATTTGCGGTTTCTCACGACAAGCTTCTCAAAGAAACTGAATTTGAACGATTGAAACTCACGCTTCAAGGGTTTTAGTGAGAGCTATTTATAAACTTTTTAGTTAAGGGCTGAGAGCTATTCACAAATTTTTTAGTTAAGGGCTTTTTAGTGAGACGTTATTCATTAGCTGAGTCTAAACAGTTAGCATACCCACACTACTTTAACCGTTAATTTTCGGAGCGAGATACATATGTATATATCTATACGGGGTCGACATCCCCACCTGCGGTTGCTAGCTACAACTCTCGACCGATCAATCGAAGCGGGTGATAAGTGTCTATAATCCTTACTGCAACGTCCAACGAAGAGTTGTAGGGGGTACACTCAGTTATATAGCTCGGTTATAGGACTCACTATAAGCATTAACTAGAATATCTCTCTCTCTCTCTCACTAACTAGAAATGGTCCCGAGAGTATTTCAAAGTTCAAGAATGGTGGATTTGCGGTTTCTCACGACAAGCTTCTCAAAGAAACTGAATATAAACGATTGAAACTCACGCTTCAAGGGTTTTAGTGAGAGTTATTCATAAACTTTTTAGTTAAGGGCTGAGAGCTATTCACAAACTTTTTAGTTAATGGCTTTTTAGTGAGACGTTATTCATTAGCCGAGTCTAAACACTTAGCATACCCACACTACTTTAACCGTTAATCTTCGGAGCGAGATACATATGTATATATTTATACGGGGTCGACATCCCCACCTGCGGTTGCTAGCTACAACCCTCGACCGATGAATCGAAGCGGGTGATAAGTGTCTATAATCGTTACTGCAACGTCCAATGAAGAGTTATAGGGGGGTACACTCAGTCATATAGCTCGGTTATAGGACTCACTATAAGCATTAACTAGAATATATATATCTCTCTTTCTCTCTCACTACAATCATGGGCTTGGTTGCTTTCAAAACTATTTTAAGTATGGAATTACTTATGTAACAATACAATTTGGGTTTCAAAGATATTCAAAGATTCTTTACAAACACGGTTTTTAAGTCTGGATATACTTATATAAAGATACAATTTGGCTTTTAAAGACTCATTGCAAACACTGTTTTTCAACTATCGTTATACATACAAAGATAATACTTGTTGGACTTTTTAAAAGCATTATTGCGGTTAGCAGAAAACCTGTAACGCTCACCAACCTTGTGTTGACTCTCAAAACTACATGTATTATCAGGAAATCCTTAAAGAAACATTCATGACGAATTTGATTATAGGTGATCTAGTTTACTTGCTGTTGTATTATATGCTTGTCAGATAAGGCAATTCATGTATTATTATTATTTATAAAAACCTTGTATTCAAACATCAAGATGGAATGTAAATGCTATTTTGTTTATTGTTGTACTTGTGCTATATATTCAGTTTACTTGTGATCCATGAACTTAGTTGCACAGCCCGGCGTGTTCCGCCGCCTCGGCCGAGGGTGTGATAGGATTACAAATCTACACAGACCAATCTAACAAAACCAAATTTAATATATGTTTAATCCAATTAAAAGTTGTCAATTGAATCTCGTTCGTCATCTTCAGGGGAGAAATCTTATCTTTGTTGAACAACCACCTGTTCTCGCCTTCCAAAGTAACTAGAGAGTAGATACATCATCAAACTCCATAAGAAAGCAAAATTCTTTCTAGGAAGAGGAGCCTTTAACAACAACGAACTCCACCAGGTAGAGATGAGTTTTTTAACCGAAAAATCAAAACAAACCGAAACTGGGACCATTTAGAACCGAATAGTAGTATTCGGTCCGGTTTTCGGTTCTTAGTTTAAGGCTTATTCAGTTTTTGATTTTTTCGGTTCGGGTTTCGGAACATCTTCTTAGATATCACATTTCTTAATGAGGCCCAAGAACCAAGCCATTTCCATACCACAATAGCATAGTCGCATCTGAAAGACACATGATCAATGGCCTCTTCCTCCTGATTACAAAAGCAGCATGTAGAGGAGTTCATGGGAGTATCTCTACGAATTAAATTCACCGAAAATGAGATTTTATTTTTCAACAACTTCCAAACAAAGCAGTTTACTTTGAGAGGAATTGGGGAAATTCTCCTTTAAAGGACATCACACCAACAATCGTAACACAAATATTCAATTATCTTTAAAAGATAAAATGAAGATATTATGAATAGATCACCAAAGATCTGACAATCAAGTTTGTTATAAAACATGACATTGCAATAAGTAAGTGTCATATTATAGATTAAAGTGTTTGTATTTTATTTTGTTTTAAACAAAGAATCATATACAAATCATTCATTAAGGATTAAAATGTAAGTATTGTGTTTTGTTCTAAACAAAGAGCATTCTTAGTATATGAACAAAACCCTAATTTAATGGGATTGGGCTACACAACTCACCATGCCATGGTAAACCCCTCACCACGCCGTGGTGATGGGTTTTCCCTATTTCCATTTCAGCTTCAAACTGTCATAACTTCTTCATTTCAACTTTGTTTTTAGTGGTCTTTATATGTATGCGAATGTATTAACAATCCCCACAACTCTATCCAACTACCTTTGGCTTAATGTATACCAAACTTAATTCATTAATACATGCAATGAGTCCAAAATATCACTTTTTCCCTTTTTACCCTTTTTGGCTCCAAAGCACAGTTTAAGGGATTAAATCGCCTAACCAACATCATCAACATCCAATAAGATCCAAAATTCATTCCTCTGAAGCCCAATACCTTTACATGATCAAATTATGACCTACTATCCTAAAATCAAAAACATCCCGAAACTAGATGTTACACTTTAGTAATGTGATCAGGGTGCAAGGAAAAATCCAATCATCACAATGTTAGAGGAAATTAGATTGTATGTAATGGAGAGACTATTCAATGAGCATCAAGGGTAGTTCATTGCCTAATTATAAACCTTTTCCAGCAATTACACTACTACTAAATGAGTTGCAAAACTCTCAAAGGTATTTTCTATACTTTGACTATCTTTACTGTAAGTAGAAACTAAATTAAATATAATGAGATTAGGTATTCACAGGTTTTACCGAGTGGTTTAAACTAGTTTGAAATAAGAAATATGGTAGAGGCTTATGTTTTGGATCTAGATAAGAATACGTGTACTTGTAGATTATGGCAACTTAATGGTTATGGATGTCTGCATTCATTTGCAACAATCTCTGATCTAAATAAAGATGTTGGTACATATGTGGAACTAATGTATACTATGGAGCCTTTTGCAAGAACACTTACAAGTATCCATTACATGGGATGAATGGTAGTAATATGTGGCCAACTACTGACTTCATACCATCATTTCCACCATTAAAGAGAAGAATGATAGGTAGACCTGCAGTCGACATAAAAAAGGATGCAAGTGAAAGGATTGCAAGACACACTACATCAAAGGTAGGAAAAGATAATGTATAGTGTGTGCAAAAAAAGTAGCACATAACAAGGTAATGTATCCTTAAGTGGAAAATCCCACAAAACTCAAGGTAAAGAAAAGGAAAAGAGCATATATGGAAACTGATAAGGATGGGCAAGGATGTAGTGGAGAAAACCAAAAGAACATGCAATGGAAGCTGACAAAGGGAAAGAGGGTACATGTAAAAAGAATAAATATGAAATAATTATTGAGAAGAAACTAGCTAAGAGGGTTGAGGGTAAGAATAGGGAAGGAAATATTGGTGATAAACCAATGGAAATTGACTAGGATATAACTTTGATTTTATGTTTGGGTGTAGTTGTTATGCTTGGATTTATGTTTGGTTGTTATGTTTGGATTTATATTTGATTGTTTCATGTTGTATAGTACATTTAGTTGTTTGACCGACTTTTTATCTTTTAATGAGAAAAATGCTATTATGATTTTATGTTTGGATTGGACGTGCATGGTATTTTGGTGGTGCATGTTACCCATTAGTTTAAGTGAATTTGGTTACCTTAAAAGGTAACTTGTGGTCCATGTTACCCACTAGTTTTAAGCGTTCCCATTTCTAAAAGTGGAAGGAATGTGATCATGTAAACTGTAAAATGTCCATTATATATCTAAGTCCTTTTAATGACCATATTTAGCAACATATATTGACAATATTTAGCAACATACTATATTTACAATATAGCAATGTACTTTATTTACCATATATCAATGACCTTTAAAAATGATAACGATAAAGGACACTATAAAATGTCCCTTATATATCTAACTTCAGTAAATGACCATATTTGGTAACATAATATATTGACAATATTTAACAACATACTATATTTACAATATAACAATGTACTTTGCTTACCATATATCAACATACTATATTGACACTGTATTTATAATATAGCAACATACTATATATCAATGCACTTTAGTTACCATATATCAATGTACTTTAATAACGATACTTGTTAATGACCATATATATGTAAGTAATGAGTGATTAAAAAGGGTGCATTATATTTCCAATATCAAACATATGTAGTTAACTTTAAAAAATCTAAATACTTCATCCATTTAATAACCACAACCAAAACTGCCTGGTTTTTTCAGGGCTTACACTTCTATTACGATTGGAGGGTTCAACAAAATAAGGAACAATTACAAAACTGTTTGTCAATGGAACATGTCTTGTTCACCATTAGCTTCTACCACGGTAAGCAACAAAAACTAAAACCAAAACCCATATAGAAAAAAAACATTTACCGATATACATACATACATATTATATATATATATATATATATATATATATATATATATATATATATATATATATATATATATATATAAGCTTCATCATCACCATCGCTTCTTCAAAACGGTGGAACATAACATCCAACATCACCATCAGAGTGACCGTCACACCAGTCACAAACACCGCCATTGCCTTGACTGAAAGATCTATAGGCCTAAGAGTCATTATAGAATGATATTTGCTAATGATATAAGATCCTATAGGCTCACACCTTATATCAACTTAATAATTATTGATTATTTATTAGAGTAATTTGATTATTAATAAATATAATCAACAATTATATTGAATTAGAAAAACATTATTTTATGAAACTAATATTTTACCATCATATTTAGGAATTATTGTTTCTAGAAAACAATAATAAAGAGAACAAAAGCTAGTAAATATCATACGGTATGAATATATATGTCATGTACAAATTAAATGGGTACTTTGAGTAACCATCTAGTTGGCATGTAACTAGCTAGTTGTAAGATTAAGTAAAATACACTCCATGGTTTTGACTTCTTTATCAAAAATCGTATACACAAACAGGAGAAATGAAGTTGCGTGTGGCCTTTTATCTTTGCTCCCATGCTTGTCATAAAGAGGACCATGTTTTCATTTAATGACTAGCTTTTACTTGGTTCATTTATGGAAGTATCTAAGGAAGACATGAGGCAAAACTAGTTAGTTTTTTCACTCACTTTTCCTAACTTTTGGGCTGCCAATTTCGAGTTTTGCAACCCCTCACTCACTCCTCTTTGTCTTGTAATTTGGTTCATGAAACAAGGGATTATAAGTTGCTTCTCCATAATTTTTATTTGGTATAATTCTTAATGGCTTAAGGACAACTTAATACAAGTGGAGACTAACATCTTGAAGTAGTTTACTCTTCCTTAGTGGATACTTCTAGAGAAACTCTCATTTGAGTCTTTTTCCATATTCATCAACTTCCAACCTCCTAAGAGGAATCAAATTCTTCAGATTTTGTAACACATTTTCCATATATGGTTGTTATCAATATTTCTATGGTTTGCAAAATGATCCTTAGTTGTTTAAAAAGAGTTTCAAGTTTAATATATTTTTAAAACTTCCGTTATCGTTATTAGAATTTTTGGGAAAAAGATTTTGAATAAAACACAACAATTGGTATTACAGTTATTTTTGTAAGCTTGGTTAGATTATTTAGATTATTTGGTATAATCTTTGTTTTTGGAAAACCTAGATGGTTTTCTATTTGTAAGAAAATTTCATACATATTTTCTTTGACAACTTTAAAATGTTTATAATTGTTATTTTTTAGTAACAAAAGTTTACAAGCATTTTTTGTCACCAAAAGTTGTCTTAGAAAAACAAAGTGTTGTTTTATAATAATTTTAAGTATATATATATGTATGATATGCGTACACTAGCCATGGACCTCTTGTGATGTGTTTGTGTGGATTTGTTAAAATTGTTGTAATATTTATTTATTCTCATGATATGTAACAATTAAACAAATAGTTTTCATTTCATTTATTTTGTAACTAATAGAATAATTTTAGAAATAGTTTATTTCATAAAAATATAATAGGAATGAATATCGTGGCCATTTTGAAGATCGAAAGTTTATAAACTTGATTTTATTAAAGTGTTATGAACATTATAAAATTATATTTATAAACTTGCTACAAGGCGTTGAAGCAAGTGGGAGCATGAAGACATTACAAGATTTTTGGTCCCTTTATATCCCTTACAAATGGACTTGAAATTTTTGTGATGGATCAAAAAATGTCACTAGTTTATGGTTGGTTTATGCATATATGATTTGCATGCTTGTGTTGTTTATATTTATGTTGATATTATGTTATGGTTGTTAAAATTAGCTTTTACATGCAAATAATATTTTGAACATAAATAACATCACAAGGAGTTTGATTTTAATGAAAGTTATCTTAACATAAGATGGTAAAATGGTTTTAAAGATAAATTGAGTTTTATCATTTAAAACTAGTTAATGGTAAACTTTGGGATTGAAATTATATAAGTTTTAAATTGATATTTTAGAGACTTATCAAACTTAAACCTTATTTTATAAAAGGAAGTTTTATTAAAACTTTAATAAATGGTCTTACCGCTCAAACGTCCAAACTTAATACTAGTTATTAAATTTAAAATTTGATCGCGTCGATTATATAAAATTTGGATTTTATAAAAGAACATTGTTAAAATGTGATTTTAAAGAAAAGTATATCATGGCTTACTAGATGCATGCAACAATCATGATATAATAAGTTTTTTAAACTATAATTATAAAAATATCAAAGACCCATTATTTAAACTCAAATCTATGCAATCATGTTTGAATAACATGCGCTCGTCACTTGTATGCACTAGTGGGATAAGAGTCACATAAATGCTAGTGTTATCCTTTCATGGTCGGGTGTATTCATGGTTTTTATAACCTAGTTATAGGTCGATTACACAAGTTCTTCAAACTGGATGATTTGATCGGAAATCTGTTGTGGTAACGGTCACCTAAACAATAGAGATTTGAGGCATATATGGAACTTTTTTATTATCGATCCCATAATGCTAGGAATTATATAATAGAA
The DNA here is from genome assembly GCF_052849685.1 of Lactuca virosa. Classification (NCBI taxonomy): domain Eukaryota; kingdom Viridiplantae; phylum Streptophyta; class Magnoliopsida; order Asterales; family Asteraceae; genus Lactuca; species Lactuca virosa. The sequence continues at coordinate 363,358,264 of NC_136429.1, read as the reverse complement.
TATAACTGATACTTGATATCTACCTAGTTGAATTCAATGAATGGGATGAATTTCACCAAACCATTTATTTGTTTTGCAACTTGGATCCTAGACTTTGATAATTAATGTTTTTGGAAACTTAAGGATATTATTTATTAAAGATTTAAATATTGAAAATACTATATGAATTTTGTTAAAATTTTGTAGATGAAAAAAAAAATCCAATCACATAATCATGCAAAATATTTCACTTACTGATCCACATGAAATAATAATATTCTTAAAGGCCCTATTCCTTGTGACATCCTCTAATTTTCAGAACCAATTAAGACTTTTCTTTACGCTTTAAAAATCATTTATTTATATTTGCGGAAAATGCCAGTACAAAAGATCATTTTGATTACAAATGTTTGTTTCCAAAATTTTAAAACCCTAAGGAATTATAATCAATACAGATACATAGGTTACAACATAGAGACCTGATGGTCCTGAATACTAATGCAGGTTGTCTCCTAATCCCACAACATCCTAATCAAGTTCCAGTGGCTTAAGTCTTGATATATGTGATGCATATAAACAGAGTGGGTGAGGTTGGGGAAACCTGGTGAGATACATAGGGATTTCAATCCCACGATATTGATAATATTCCATAATTATTAGACCTGCAAACCAACCGTTACCATACAATAATCATTCCTACATATCTATTCCTACCGATCCTCATAGATCCTAGACTATCCATTTCTACCGATCCTCACATATCCTAGGACGTGATTATCAGGGAGAAATTACATCGCCTTATGAATCGTTAAGATTGACTACACAGCTAGGGGATTCCTTTGCCGGTGTAAGTCATAAAGGCATATGGGACGTCAGAGTATTTGATGAATATAGTTTTCCAATTCATCTACGTCTAGGAGTAATGAGATCACACTAGCAACATAATTCACAAGACCATCTAGAATAATTAAGTGTTGTCACCTACTCTTTGGGGTGACAAAACATACCGCTAATAGTTGCCTGATCGGGACCCACCATTTCCGGTCATCCCATACGGAGCTACCGTACATCAACACCTGATAGTCTTATGAAACAGAACTTTACTCTCCGTTCCAAGCTTACACACATTCTCCTAATGAGACTACCTAATATCAAACTTAACTGAGCTAGGTATCTTCCATGAGTCTAAGTTTATCCCTAGACTAGATTATAGTGTCTGTAACCAACCTTAATCCCAACTCTATTCTTGGGTGACACTAACCTAATTCTAGTGTATTTATAATCCATATAGAGCATTAGGTATTATTATTCTTTTATCATCTTAGAAATGCTACCTTTAATACTTTTATATGATGTTATCTATTTAATCCTAACATAAAATAGATCCATATCTAGTTCGCACATAGCACAATATATATCCTAACTTATAATCCAGGCAATAAGCACATAATTCACCTTCGACTTCCAACATATATTTAATATTTTAATTTAATACTCATATTAAATCATGTTCATGAAAGGGACTATGTACTCACTTGATAAAAAGGGTGACTGATGATTTTGATAGCGCTTCGCTACATCCTTCCGAAGAGACCTAGACATAAAAAGCACTAAGCCTTAGTCTAGTCTCATAATCCCGGTGACTATAATGATTATAGTCTAGATTCCTTGATAATCCCAATGTCTACATCAAGATCTAAATAAGGAATAACTAGGTAGGATCATATCGGAGGTAGGTTCTGTTTGGTATACAAAGATACGGTTTGGAAATCCCACTTTAAACACCTCACTAAATCCAACCTAGACATCACTCCCATCAGTAGATTAATCATTATAATGATATGGGATTACTGATAAATCCTATGTATAGGTTCATAATAACGAATTACGACAATATATATAAGTTACACTGAGAAACGATAGAGTGTAGCTTAACTTACAAATGATTTAGCGAAAAGTTGGGAACTATGCGGGCATAATTCTGATCCGGGAGCTTCTACTCACCGACTATGTGACACCACAGGTCTTCTACTTGATAGCTACTACCACTTTAGGGATCGTAGGGCTTTATCGAATCCTAAAACTAAGTGGAATGGGCTAAAATCAAGAGGAATTCAGTAGAGAGGAGGATGGGGAGTGAGAAAGAAAATGAGCAGCCGAAGCCTATTTATAGCACAATTACTTTTCGTGCCTAGTGTACGTGCCGCGCACACCTGAGACGTTTCTCCTCCCATTTTTCTGCCACATGTCGCAAATATGGTGGTCCATGCCCAACCTTCCAGAAGGTGTGTGCTGTGTAACCTACCTTTCGTGTGATGCTTCTCAAGAACACTTCTAGAAAATCGTATCTTCTTCATATGAGATCTGATTTCGACGTTCTTTATATCCTCGAAAAGCTATTGACGAGATCTACAACTTTCGTTTAGACTTTGTCGGCTAATTTGACTTTATTTTTAAGAGGCTTAGACGTTTAAAGTCCGTTAAAAACTCATAACTTTCTCATAAGATATATGTTTTTTACTATCTTTATATCAACGGAACCATATGGACGAGATCTTCAACTCTCGTTTTTAGATTGCTTTTCCTAACAATCAACCGATCTTTACTTCGGTTTCTGAGCCTTATACTACTGCGCTGAAACTTCAAAAAATCCTAACTTCCTCTTACGAAGTCAGATTGGGACGTTCTCTATATGTACGCTCATGGTTTAACGACTACCACAACTTTCCTATACATTATTTTTCCTAAATAATCCTTATTTGATAATGTCTGATTATCCTATTATTCTTTAATCATCTAGCCCTATCTTGCAGGCGTTACAGTTATCTCCCCCCTTAGGATGATTACGTTCCGGAATCATCAACAAAACAGAGCTTGTATAATGACTCTGCATATTAACTTTCCATCATAGGTGGTAATCGTAACATCTAATGTTTCTTTTCTATTGAGTTTCTAACTCTTAGACTTCTTGATCGCTGACGGTGCTACATCTATCTTCCTTCTAGATTCAATCTTCATAGGAAGCTCCTGCTCTTTCCTAACCTAAGTTAAGGTCCTTAGTTTGACCATAGTAACAGATCGATGGGTCATGTCCTTAATGACCTCTCATCGATGGTACAATGGTTAGACTCAGGTCTTTTTTAGTTATAATATTAACACAAAGGATACCTTCCTTCATGTTCTAACGTTATACAATCACATTCTAGCATGTAACACTTCTAGCTACAGGTTACGGTGACTGTGATACTTCAATCGATCGCTTTAACTAACTCTTCCTTCAATCTAAAGTCGGACGCTACGACGAACTTACTGTTGGATTAGGTGTTTAAGCCCATAACTATTTTTTGGTATGTACTTGATTTGATTATGAGCATGGTCCTTTTGGGTTGCCTTCACTCATGCAACTTGATAGGATGAGAAGAGGAGAGAGAGTAGGATTTATTATATGAATAATAAATTGGTACTCAAAATGGTTTTATTAATATATTACAAGATTAATATATTATTCGGAAATCATATATATTAACTAGTGATTAATCAGAAATTAATTTGATATTCATTTTGGGATTAAAGGAACTGATAAATAATTGAAGGACTATTCTGCAAATCATTGATAGTTGCAGAACTGGGCTGATTGGACTCCTTAATTATGGAGTGGACGAAATCCTATATGAGGCCCTATAGATTTCGTCCAAGGCCTCTTAAGGAGTGTCAATGGGCTGCTTGTTGCCTAAGTAAGGTATTAGGGTTTCCACCTGAAAACCCTAGCAGCCACAACTATATAAAGACGCTCTCACTAAGGATTTTCAGCCATGCATGTCTTCTAAGGAACCCTAGCTGAAATCCTTCCCTCTCCAAGTCATATTGTTGCATTGGGTGTTTGTGACTCCATTAGAGGTGCAACACTTGGGGCACTAGGCTTTTAGAAGTCAAGATCAAGAAGGATTATACTTGTTATTGCTACATAACAAGAAAGGGTAAGCTTCTAACCCTAGTTTATATGTCAATTTCGAATTGTGTATGCTAGTTCATACGGTTATTGCTTTTGTGTTCATAGTTGTATGCTAAATAGAGAAAAACTTAGATCCAAAGCAATTAGGGTTTCATGTACACCATAGGAATGATGTTATGCCCATAACCCATCAGTGGTATCAAAGCCTAGGTCGTTTTTCTATTGAATAGATACAAAAGTGAACTGCCAAAAGATCAAGAAATGAAAAATCTGGCTATCTGACTGCTGAACTCGACGAGTCCATGTATGGAATCGACGAGTTGCATGAACTCGAAGAGTCCCTGTATGAACTCGACTATAAAAGGCAGCCCCGATCAAAGACATTTGCTTGCGAATGACAGTGGTGACTCTGCTTCTGCAGCAGATCCGAGAGGCCCAGCAGGAGGCTATGAAGGAGGAACATCGGAAGAGCGAGCGTATTGTAGGAAAAGTTTCCTCCTTCGACTACGATAGCTGTGGGTTGTTGACACTACACCGTAGAGTGTGGGTTCCATATCATGGAGGGGTGCGCCAAATTTTGATGGAGGACGCGCACAAATCCCGATTCTCGATTCATCCCGGAGTGACGAAGATGTACAAAGATCTTCGTCCTGATTATTGGTGGCCCTGCATGAAGCGGGATGTAGCCTGGTACGTCGAGAGATGCATGACCTGCAGGAAGGTCAAGGCCGAGCACCAGAGGCCTCACTGCAAGACGTAGCCATTGGACATCCCTATGTGGAAATGGGAAGATATTACTATGTATTTCATCACAAAGCTTCCCAGGACCATACGAGGGGTGGATTCGATTTGGGTCATCGTGGATCGGTTGAGCAAGAGTGCTCATTTCATACCGATCCAAGAGAGCATCTCAGCCGAGAAACCGGACGATATCTATATCCGAGAGGTAGTAGCTCGACAGGGAGTGCCAATCTCCGTGATTTCTGACAGAGATGTGCGGTTCACTTCCAGATTCTGGAAGAAATTCCACGACGAGTTGGGTACTCGTCTGCACTTTAGCATCGCTTGTCACCCTCACATGGATGGTCATAGCGAGCAGACCAACCAGTCTTTAGAAGATATGTTGCGGGCATGCGTTTTAGACTTTGGTGGTAGCTGGGATACCTACCTTCCGTTGGCAGAGTTTTCCTACAATAATAGTTACCACGCGAGTAACGACCATCCTCCCTTCGAGATGTTATACGGGAGGAAGTGCAGGACCCCGATTTGCTGGAGTGAGATTGGGCAGAGAGTCATCGGGAGTACCGAAGTGGTACTCAAGACGACGGAGATGATTCAACAGGTCCGGAACAGGCTTCAGACTGCTCAGAGTCGGCAGAAAAGTTATGCCGACAAGCGTTGTTCGGACCTGGAGTTCCAGGTCGGGGATATGGTCCTCCTGAAGGTGTCACCTTGGAAAGGTGTCATCTGGTTCAGGAAGTGGGGCAAGTTGGGCCCCAGGTACATCGGTCCTTTCAGGGTTGCAGCCCGGGTGGGCAAGGTGGCATATAGGCTGGATCTGCCAGCCGAGCTTAGCCAGATTCATAGTACCTTTCACGTCTCCCAGCTGTGGAAGTGCTTGGTAGACGACTCTGCAGTGGTGCCTCTGGAGGATATTCAGGTGGATGACAGCCTGAACTACATTGAGCGACCAGTAGCTATCCTCGACAGGAAGTCGAAGGATCTGAGGACAAGAGGGTCGAGCTGGTGAAGGTGCAATGGCAGCACCGTAAGTGTTCAGAATGTACTTGGGAGCTGGAGGACGAGATGAGGGAGCACTACCCCGAGCTTTTTCCAGATGCAGCAGCAGACTTCGAGGACGAAGTCTAAAATAAGTGGGGGAGATTTGTAACGCCCGGTTTCCGGTACGTATTTTAAATATAAGTATTTGCATTTTTACACTGGGACTCGACGAGTTGGAGGCCTAACTCGTCGAGTAGATTGGATTTTGGACGCGGGTTTTAAGTAACCTAGTCGATGAGTCGGGAGCCCGACTCGACGAGTAGGACTGCCTGGATGAAACCCTAATATTTAGGGTTTGCACCATATTTAAGCACATTATCTTGTCCCATTTCAGCCTCAATCGTCTCTCACAGTCCAGAAAAGCCCTAACTCGAAACCCTAAAGCATTTGGAGTGTTCTTGAGCCATTTTTGTGTGTTTGTGGTTGTTTGAAGCTTGAAGAAAGAAGTGGAAGCTTGGTGGTGCTAGAAGGAGCAAGTAGATCTAGAGATTTTGCTTCATTTCCAGCTCATTCAAGGTAAAAAGCTTCAACCTTGACCATTTATCTCTTAGATCTCTAGTTAGGACAAGTGTCTACCTTTTCTAAGTTTTAGTAGAGCCATTTTCAGGATTTTGTGGTTCTAAGGGGGTATGACTTCAGATCTGTAACCATTGAGGGTTCCCATGGCATAAAGGTGCTAACTTTATGTCCATGGGAGTCCCATGCATCATATAAACCTCATTTTAGAGCCTTTTGAGCCAAAAACCCCATGCATGAGCGTCAAGTTCGTAGCTTTACGTGTAATATGGACCCTAGGAGGTCAAATCTATGTTTTGGATGTGTTAGGACCATCTGAAATCGACTGAATAGTTTTGGACATTGAGGGACTCGGCGAGTCGCTTATGTGACTCGGCGAGTCAGGTCGCATTTTTTCCTAAAACCCCTTCTGATATCGAGTAGTGTGTTGAGTTGGAAGAAGACTCAGCCAGTTGGGTTCATTATGGACCTGAAGATCAACGTACTCGACGAGTTCAAGGATGAACTCGGCGAGTTCAAGGCAATATCCCAACCATATGAAGATGAACTCGACGAGTTCAAGGATGAACGCAGCGAGTCAAGGACTAAACACCTTAACTCGGATGAAGATGAACTCGACGAGTTCAAGGATGAACTCGGCGAGTCAGTTGTAGAAGGTCCCGACTTTATTAAAAGGAGAACTCGGTGAGCCCTTGTAAGGCTTGGCGGGTAGGGTCGAAGTCTTGGCGTTTTCATGATTTCGGAACTCGACGACTTGTGGGGCCAATTCGGTGAGTTGAGTCAACTGGATGTTGACTTTGACCTAGAGTTGAGTTTGACCAAGGTGTTCACCTTGACTTTGACTCTGACCAGAGTTGACTAGGCAATGGTAATTAAGGAAGATTGGTATGTGTAGGATCTGAGAGGGGTTGATTCCGGCAGCAAGGACAGTTCAGACACTTTACGACATTGAGGTGAGTTACCTTCCAATAGAAGTGGGTCTACGGCCACAATGCCGACCCACTAGTAGGGATTGTTTGTTGAGTAGTTGTCTTTGTGATAATTACTTGGGTTTTCCACTATCTGATGTGTGTTAGATGCTACTATAATATGATGTTATGTGATAGTGGTAGTAAGGGGAATAGTCCCCGGTTACCGGTCGATAGGGCCGAAGGGGTAGTATAGTACCCAACTATGCTAGACAGTATGATTATGTTATGTTATTATGTGGTAGTAGTAGGGGGTGAAATAGTCCCCGTAACCGGTTGAGATAAACCGGGGGGGGGTAGGTCGGACACCCCGGTATGTCTGACAGGGGTAGGTTAGGCACCCCGGTATGCCTAGTAGGGTAGGCCGGGCACCCAGATATGCCTGACAATATGTTTATAGTATGGTATGTGGTATGATGGGGGGAACTCACTAAGCTTCATGCTTACAGTTTTCAGTTTTGTTTTAGGTACCTCTTTAGCGAAGGGGAAGGAGCCGCCACGGTAGCAGCGCATCGCGCACATATGATTTCCGCATTTTGAGATCCATGGGATTGTACTATGACATTATTACTATTTTGATGATATGGTTTGAGACACGTGACTATGTTTTATGAAACGATATGAATCCATGATGTTTTTCAGTAAATTTTTTTACAAGTCTCGTAATTAAAAATGAAATTTTTGGCCTTGAAAATCGGGATGTTACACCCCCGTTGCCATATAAGTTTTTGGGTTTACAGTTGGAAAATTCCTTGTATGAGCAAATCTGGGAGTTTCCTCGGCTGTCACTGTAAGATTTGTGGTTATTGTGTCCTGATCCTTCATGCCTTTCGGTATTAAAGTTTGCTACGACAGTCGCCACCCCTTTGTGCGATCATTTCTTCGATTGCAGTCGCGTCCATTGATGTTGGTATTCGAGTTCGTGTTGGGGGTTGTGTTTGTATTGGGGTTGGTCCTAAACGGAATCTTGCGCTTTGCCTGGGTGGCATGACTATGTTCCAAGTATTAAAGTTTGAAACAATTTGCAAGCAACTAAAATTGTTACTAGTCGTATGCCATAAGTATGTCGTGTTATTCTTGTTGTATGATTCCCAATGTCTTGACCAATATCGTCATAGATGTACTTAGGTTAGTAAGTGGTAGTAGTAGTAGTAAGTATCTTATACAAAATGCACACTCTTCACATATTCAATAAGCTAGGAATATTCCATTGACTTGAGTTTCAATCTTCTTGGAAGGCATACATAGATTTTGTTTCACTACTACTTGACATAAGGAAGTACAATAAGCCTAACACAATATGTGAGTAGTATAATCACTAACTCACTAGGCTAGACTAGTCAATCATATACCAAAATGACGCACAAGGTGCCCCGTCATCTCACACATCTCGCGAGTGGCCTCCTCCGCTCTCTGTTCCGCTGTGACCGCCCTAGCTTCAGCTGCAAGGATTTGTTGTCTCACGGCGGCCATATCCTCCTCTAAGGAGTGTAGGCGGTCAGTAATGTTCTCCTGCTCCGCTTGTAGGTTCAACACGACATCTGTATGGTGTCCTTGTTCCTCGTGGATGCGTTGAATTCGCACCGTCGCGTTTCGGGCTTCGCCACCAATCTCCCTTACCTCGTGATGGAGAGCCTGAACCTGACTGTCCAAGCGGGCCACTCGTGGTACAATCTGAGGTAGTGCTCAATCCAGGGGGTGTTGGGGCTCGGAGCATGGTGTAGTGGGTGCATGCCGAATGTGGATCGTCAACCGTCTTCTCTATCCCATGCATGCAGCTGGGTTGCCCATTGTGGGGCGCATCCTGGATGGAGGGAGGTGAAAGGGGCTCATGCCTGCTCCTGATAGGGTAAGGTTCATTAATGATCTCCCCAACGCCTTCCTCCTCGTCTGATCCCTCCTCATAATCCTCCTCCTCGTAATTCATCTCTTGGTACTCTTCAGGATCCTAGTCTGGATCCTCCTCATGAACCTCTTCTGGCTCCTCCTCGATCCATCCGTTGGCTTCCGTGGCAGGGTAGTAGGGGTCTTCGTGGCGAAATCCGGCTATGTCGTCTGTGCAAGAATAGAGGTATAAGAGACACATATGGAATCTAGGTGTATGGTTCTATAGTATCATAAAATACTCCTATAGTATTTTAAACTTTATGTTTGATTCTAGAGTTTCTTTGTATGGGGTGTTGGTAAGTTTTAGACTTGTTGTTCACTACGACTATTCCCAAGCACATGTTAATCACATCTCGGATAAATATAGTTGATCAGGCTATATTTATCCAATATATAATTACATACCACCTAGGCCTACTCGTAGTGTTCAACTTATCTTATTACTTTTGTATTGTTCTTGTTATGACACTGTTCTAGTATGTAGGTATGTACTTATACTTTACTAAAATATCATTATATTTTAAAAGAATTCTTATGCAAAATGTTTTAGTCAGAGTGTTTTAGCCTCATTGTATTTATATTCGTATATCTTACATGATTTGATATACTTAGTTCACTATAAACAATGCTCTGATGCCATTTGGAACATCCCCCTCAGGCACGTATCACAATATTGTCCGCTTTGGGCCACTCGACACGAGGACTTCTCAGGGGGTCACCCATCCCGGTACTACTCCTGCCTGAGCACGCTTAACTGCAAAGTTCTTATGGGATCTGCTGCCCTCACGTCTTTAAAACGCGTTGTGACAAGGAAGGTATCCATGCCCCTTATAAGGAAATGTTTCGTTCTCCTTCCAAGTCGATGTGGGATCATGTGCAACCCACCTTCACCCCTATTATAGGGTTCGACGTCCCTATCGAACACATCGACTCGTGCCCTAGCTCTGATACCAATCTGTCACACCCCCAAACCAGAATGGCGGAAGCGTATGAGGGTGGATGACTTCATGTACAATATCATAACATAATGAATAATAGTGATCAAATCCGTACAACCATCATAATTATAAATAAGAAGATTACATTGTATCCAAAACATTGTTTGATTAAATACCGAATACATAAGACAAAAATAATTAACATGACGCTGTAACGCCCCATCCACAAAAACCCTTTGATTACCTGCTTACTGAATTCCTGAGAATACAAGTAGTTTTGAAAAAGTGTCAATAATTAAGTTGGTTAGTTCATAAGAGTTTTGTATGAGAAAAATCTGTAACTTTTCCTTGTAAAATGATAGAGTGCGCTTTCAGAAAATCCAATATTTTCTTTAAAAATGAGCTGTAACTCTTAATCCCTAAGACCAAAAATGTAAGTAGTGCTTTACTGGAAAATAGTATCATGTAGTTTTATCATTATATAAAACCATTTGAATGTATGTTAGCCCCGTAAACCGAATGTATTGTTAATACCCCATGTGAGTAATTATAATTGTGATAAAAGACATAGATGGCCTGTTACGACGTTCTTCGTGCGTCGAAATATTAGACATTTGTCACCCTATACCTGCCGGTCTAACTGTAGCTAGCAACTTAGGTGCGAGATTGTCAGTCCCGTATAGATATATACACAAGTATCACACTCTCTTATGGGAGATTCTGGTTATAATACAGGACTTTTGTTGGTACTCTAATAGGTACGTGAAGACTGACTCCCAAAATTGTATTAACAGGTTTACGTATGGTGTAATGAAAACCCTTTTGTAAGTGGGAATATTGCATTTCCATAGTAAATACATAGTGTAAAATAATTATACCTTTAAATAATTATATGTTTCGTACAAAATGATAAAGTAGTATTTGTGACCCATAAACTATACCAATTATAGTTTATTATGAATGTTTTGTTAAGTCCATTTATATAATCATATATATAAATACATATAAGTTAACATGTCTAGATGATTTAAAAGATTATATCATATAAATTTACATCTACCACAAGTATAAGAACATTTAGCATGATAAAACCAATTTCTAGTTTTTGGCCATTTTTAACGACATTTACCAGTAACTAGTAAAATATAACTTTGTGAAACTTATTTATACCTTTTTGGGGTATTTAACTCAAGTTAACTTTATATATTTAAAAACATATGGTTTTAGTCAAAACCCACAAAAATGATGCCATAAACTTGTTATGACCATTTTTTTTTGAAAATCCATTTTTACTTAAAATGATAGATTTTTGAGTTTTCTATTTTGTAAAGCTAACTCCTTGATATTTTTGTCTAGTTTCAAAATACATGTCCAAAACAACATATTTTGGGTTATACCCCACAAAAATGGTATAATAACTAGGTTATAACCATTTTTGCTAAAAAAACCATATTTTGTCCATATAAATCTTAGTCTTTGTAGCTTTGTTGTTATAACTTTTTCTTATGAACAAATAACATGGTTTATGTTTGTTTTTCTTAGTTTTGCATCTCAAACTATCATACCACAAATAAAATGTTCTAAAAACTAGTAATAACCATATTTCATGCAAATAATGCTATATTCACAACATAGAAATGAAACATGCAAACATTTGTGTTATTATTCAAAATTTTCTTGTATTCCCCCCCCCCCTAAAGCATGAAAATCTCGAAAATATGTGGTATGAACTCACCTTGATTGTGTTTGTGGTTGGATAAAGAGATGAAGATGAAGATCCTCAAGCTTAGAACACTTGAAGGTGGTTGAATAACACTTGAAGATGGTATTACCCTATGGATTTTAACACATGATAATGTGTGTAAATGGGTTGAAACTTGGCTATAAATGTGTAGAAACACTAGATTAGGAAGAAAATGCTTACCAAATACTTAAGGACAACTTGAAAGAATTAATCTATGGAGGACTTGAGCTTGTTTCTTGAGAGAAAAGTGAAGGAAGATGAAGATGTGGGGGGTTGGGACCTCTCGGCCACAACTTAAGAGAGAGAGGGGAGAGGGTGGGGTGGGATGGGGTGAGATGATGGTTGCTTGGTTGCATGTGGTGTAATACTTGGATGTATGTTGGATAAAGATGGTGTTGGGAAAAGGGGGAAACATCAAGTCTAGTTAGGAGTAAGTCTACCCTCTTTATTTTTTCTAAAATGTTGGCACTTTTTATAAAAATAGTGCTATTTTTATAAAAAGTGTGGTATAATAGTGTATAATTACTTAATTTGAGTCATAAGAATTCAAATTATTATAAAAACCTTAATATCATCAAATATATTTGCACATTGTGTTATGAATATTATTTTTGCCAAAATAATATATACTTGAATTATCGAATTTCGCGTTGTTAATCCTACATAGGATTTTTATTCAATAATTATTGAAAAGCAACACACTTTATATTAATATTCGTAAAATGTACATTAGGAACATTATGAACATAGTATTTATCCTAAATTCTTATTACTAGTCAAGTTGACTTGGTTGACTTGTTGACTTTGTTCGATCCGTAATTGATAGTTGTCATAGTAATGAGCTCAAACTAGCAATGTAATTCACAAGACTGTCTAGAATGATCTAGTGTTGTCACCTAATCTTTGGGGCGACCGGACACACCGCTAATAATTGCCTGATCGGGACCCACCGTTTCTGGTCATCCCATATGGAGCTATCATACATCAACACCTGATAGTTTCATGGAACATAACTTTACTCTCCGTTCCTAGGTTACGAACATTCTCTTAATGAGACTACCTAATATCAAACTTAATTGAGCTAGGTATCCTCCATGAGTCTAAGTTTATCCCTAGACTAGATTATAGTGTATGTAACCAACCTTAATACCAACTCTATTCTTGGGTGACACATCCAAATTATAGTGTATTAATAATCCCTACAGAGCATTAGGTATTATTATTCTTTCATCATCTTAGCAATGCTACCTTTAATATTATTATATGATGTTATCTATTTAATCCTAACATAAAATATAATCATATTTGCTTCGTACATAGCACAATATATATCCTAACATATAAACCAGGCAATAAGAACATAATTCACATACGACTTCCAGCGGATATTTAATATTTTAATTTAATACTCATATTAAATTATGTTCATGAAATGGACTATGCACTCACTTGATAAAAAGGGTGACTGTCGATTTTGACAGTGCTTCGCTACACCCTTCCGAAGAGACCTAGACGTAAAAAGTATTAAGCCTTAGTCTAGTTTCATAATACTGGTGACTATAATGATTATAGTCTAGATTCCTTGAAAATCTCAATGTCTACATCAATATCTAAATAAGGAATAACCAGGTAGGATCATATCGGAGATAGGGTCTGTTTGGTATACAGAGTATACTATTTGAAAATCCCACTTTAAACACCTCACTAAATCCAGCCTAGACATCACTCCCGTAAGTAGATCAAGCAGTATAACGACATGGGATTACTGATAAATCTTTTATAGGTTCATAATAATTAATTATGAACATAAATATAAGTTACACTGAAAAACGATAGAGTGTAGCTTAACTTACAAATGATTTAGCGAAAAGTTGGGCACTATGCGGACAAAATTCTGATCTAGGAGCTTCTATTCACAGGCTATCTGACACCGTAGGGCTTCTACTTGATAGCTACTACCACTTCAAGGATCCCAGGGGTTTCCTGAAGCCTAAAACTAAGTGGAATGGGCTAAAATCAAGAAGAATTCGGTGGAGTAGAGGATAGGGAGTGAGGAAGCAAATGAACAGTCGAAGCCTATTTATAGCACAATTGCACGTCACGCCTAGTGTGTGCGTCGTGCACACCTGAGACGTTGCTCCTCCTATTTTTTCTGCCATGTGTCGCAAATATGGTGGTCTGCGCCCCACCTTCTAGAAGGTGCGCGCCATGCAACCCAACTGCACGTGGCGCTTCTCGGAAAACTTCGGAAAATCATATCTTCTTCATATGAGTTCCGTTTTTATGTTCTTTATATCTCCGGAAAGCTCTCAACGAGATCTACAACTTTCATTTAGACTCCGTCGGCTAACCTTGAATTTATTTTTAAAGCTATTTTTTTTAACAAGCTTAGACTGTTAAAGTCCGTTAAAAATTCATAACTTTCTCATATAATATCTGTTTTCAACTGTCTTCATATCAACGGAACCATATGGAAGAGATCTTTAACTCTCATTTAGATTGTTTTTACTAACAATCAACTGATCTCTATTTTGGTTTTTGAGCCTTTTACTATTGCGCTAAAACTTCGAAAAATCATAACTTTCTCTTACGAAGTCAGATTGGGACGTTCTCTATGTGTATGCTCACGGTTTAAGGAATACTATGACTTTTGTTTAGATTACTTTCTGTAAATAATCATTCATTGACAATGTCTGATTATTGTTGTGACTATTAATTATCCTATTATTTTTTAATCATCTAGCCCTATCTTGTGGGCGTTACATTCTTAAACCACCTACTTTGAGAAGAAGACTTGAACATGATACCTGGTGGAGGCATCACTGTGATAATGTAGATGTTTCTAAAATCATACTGGGAATAGTTATTCCTGAATTCGAGGAAGTCTTGGATAACTTAGGTGTATATCACATGTTCCGATAGGTTAAGTAGATATTCCAACAATACAATGATATTTGGTTTGAGCCAGTTCAAACAAAGCAAGAATGTAAAGCTGAAGAGAGTCATCTTGTGTACTCTAAGAGGCCCAAAGTTTAGGGAAAGTAATATCTTTAGGCTGAAGAAATCTAGAAATGTGCATATATGGATCTTGTTTCTACTCTAGTGAAACATGACACTTGAAGAGGAACTGTCCCTCTTATCTGAGTAAGACTTCCATACCAGTCATTCAGGTATCTACTAGATAGAATTTGTACTTTTCATTAACACTCAAGTACTTGATATTTTATGTTAATCTAATATTTGTAAATATTTACAAATGAGCAAGTTGGAACTTCACTATCGGAGTTCAGTTTATTATTTATTCTTAGAACATAAAGTACTTGTATTGTAAAACATTTTTTATTTTCAAACAATGTATGTTTTAAATTCAGCGTGTCTAAATATATATATGTCTCAATTAATTTAGTAGATGATTGATTATTTACTTTATCTTTTTTTATAAAGACCACCGTCATATTTTGTAAAGATTAAAATTATGTTTTTTAGAATTATATCTCTAAATAGAATTATAAATGTAAGTCCCTGAACTCGGATCTATCAAAGTATCAATGCAATTGTTTGATTTAATGCGGAATCTTAATCAAAAAATGCTGCGAAACAATCAATTCAATATATCAAGAATAGTTTCAAAAATATGAATACACATAATTCTATTGAATAATTGTCAAGTACACTCAATCACTCTTCAGCCATGAATCCCTAGTGTTCACCAAAAACCACTAGCCTTGAACGAATATACACACACTATATATATACTAAACCGATAACCTAAAGCCCATACATAATAAGCCCACCAAAAACACATTAAGCCCATCGAAATCACTAGGTAATTTCGGTCCAAAATCGAGAACAATATAATACATTCAAAGCAAAGCATAAACAACTAAATAGCCCAACAATCTCCCCCTTGGTTTATTGTTTTCTGTTCTCCTCAACGTTTCTCTACGAGATGTACGTCTGCTTGGTCAAAATCCCCTGCCGACAACTTCTTGTCAATAATTATAGCTACCATACCAGTGAAAGCTTTTGCGGTAGCCTCAAATAATTCATTCTCTATGATAATCTGAAAGTTTGATAAAGTACGGATATCACGCTCTCCAAACTTCAACAAATCCTTGGGATCAACAATACGAAACTGGTTTTTCTTCAGCTTGATCACCACCGTTGTAGTAGCCTCATCATAAACCTATAATTGTATTGTATCCAAAGTGCCTTCAGGTAAGCGTTTGGGAAGAGGAATACTTTTGGCTAGCTTTGTGGGTGGCCACATGACATTCACCATTATTTTGTTTGTGCGTGGATCAATGACACCCTTGGCCTTCTTAGTAAACGATGAAGCCGTCTTTAAGTCTTCAAAGTTATCTTTCGCTTTACTCTCAAGAAAATTCTTAAAGAATCATGTCATGGTATCATTGGTTGGATTGTGGAAAGGTGCGTGGATGAGTTCTAAAAGATCAACTTTTGTCCAGGACAAGAAGTCGACTTTCTTCTCATAATATTCAATTCTTCCACTTTTCCGCTTCATGATCCACATCTTGTTATCAGCATCATATCCCCACATCATGATACCAGAACGATCACCATATTTGTAAGTGAACATCTTGTTGGATAAAGTGTCTAAGTCCATAACTTTATTTGGTATATACTTGACCCGACCCGGCATGGTCCATTTGGGTTGCACTTCACCCGAACAATTTATATGGATAATCTTTTGAGAATAGTATAAGTTATGATTTATTAATATATTATAAGTTCTAATATATTAAAATGAAATCATATTATTTAATTAGTATTGATCTAGAATTAATTTAGAATTAACTTGGTGATCAAAAAGGTGACTAATTAAATATGGACTCTTGTATTTATATAGTGTGGACTATTGCTTATTTAGAATGGGCTAGGCTTGCATGGAAAGTCCATGGACCTTTAACCCATGGATCTCATGGAAAAGAAAGGTCATGAGTATTAGGGTTTACATGGATGTAACCCTAATCCACCACACTATATAAAGGAGTCCTTGGCACTTGAAATGGCACTAGTGTGTGTGTGTGTGAGCAAAGGTGGCTGATTTCTACAAGTGTTCATACTCTCTCTAAAGGTTTCCAAAGTTTGTGGTGATTTGTGACTTCCATTTAAGGCATCCACATTATTGGTGTCAGGCTCTCAAACTCCAAGCAATCAACCACTACTAAAAGGTATGTAATTCTACTAGTGTTTTATGATTCAAGTACCCCATAACATGCTAGTTAGGAAGTAAACCTTGGAAAAATTATTATTTGCATGTATCTTAGATAAAACATAGATCCAAGGTTTCTAGGGTTGCATGTATACCTTAGGAGTGTTAGAATGCTCAAAACCCTTCAGTGGTATTAGAGCCTAGGCTTGTTTGCTTGATACTTGATGCTACATGTTTTTTCCAAAGTTGAAATTCTGCATTTTTTTGCATCTGACTGCTCACCACGACGTGGCAGTCTTTACCATGACGTGGTGATGCCCCTGTATGCAGAATTTCGGGGTTTTGCTTGGTATTGGATGAGGATCATTACCCTAAACTGTTTTTTGAACCTTAAAACCTGTTTTTGATATGGTAATGATTATGCTAATCCAATTTCAAAGGTTATTATCAAAATTTCAAGCTTTATATGTGTTTATATGATTCTTGAAATTGTTGATATGAATGTTCATATACTTATGAGTTTAGAAGATCATAGAAATTATTTGCAAATAGTTTGTTAGATTAATTCTTGATCTTGATGTGTTTTAATGGAATCCATAATTTGTCCTCAAGTTATGGATTTCCAAAAGTCATTCTTTTAAAGTCCATTAATTAAACACATAAGTTACATAAAATGAAGAGCCTCTCATTTTAATAAACAATTAACTCATAAGTTATGAAAGTTGAAAAGTTTTGAAAGTTACAAAAATTGCCCTCAAGTTTTGGAACATGTAAAGTCATCTTAAAAACATTAGTTCCAACCCCTAGAATTTTAAAAGTTAAAATTCAACCCTTATACTTTATAATATTATAAGTTAATAATATATATATATATATATATATATATATATATATATATATATATATATATATATATATATATATATATATATATATATATATATATATATAAGAACAAGTCGTTTTACCGTTAGTAGGCCTCATTCACGAAGCCGGTCTATAAGGGGGGTATAAGGTTGTTGCCTATAAAATGGCAGCTTAATGGGTGTCCACTCTCACCCACCGCTTCCTTGACTGGTGGAGGGTCGTTAGCCGAACGGGTAAGACAATGACTGCAATCCTCATTAAAAGTATGATGATTATAAATTAACTAAATGTTTTATAAATTCCCAATCTTAGTTACTTTAGGAAAATATGAAAAAGGTTCTAACCCATGAAATTACACTTTGCACTTTGCGTAAGTCGTTAGTGGAGCGTGTGTGGTTAACCGGCACACTAACATGGACTTAACAAGGTAGGCAAAGGGTGGCTTAAGGTTTATCATAGATAGGTGGAGCGTGTGTGGTTACCGGCACATCGGTTAGGTGATAAACATTAAGAGTACCAAGTAATTTGCATGGTTAATTCACACCTTGTTTTGTGATCCTCGACATCCCAGTCACAAAACCTGAAGGGCACAATCGAGATTGAAACATGCCATTGAAAAGTTCAATGAATCTCAAAAGAATCTAGGAGTTTCAAAACCAATTAAAACCTAATAACTTATTTCGTTTTTCATGGTGGAAATTGGTGAATCGTCATTCACCTACCTTCAAATATTTTATAGCTTGGATTACGACATCCCTCTTCTAAGTTATAGAATATTATGATGGGTCCTAGCCTTAATATTACATTTGGGTGTCTTATTAAGGACTATCTTTATATATAATCTAAACTTGTCCTTCTTCTTTTTCAGGTGTCTTCCAACAATGCTGCTTCTGGCTCAAATCCTACCGGCTCCTTCTCTCTCACGAACCTTTGTGCGAGAGTCATCTTCGATGGATCCAACTTTATGAATTGGATCAGGAACATCAGGATGGTCACTCGGTATGAGGACAAGGAATATGTCCTCGACAAGGAGCTTAAGGAACTTGATGAGTCGTCTGCTACTCCAAAGGAGGTCGCTGAATTCCGAGCACATGAGAGAGATGCTACTAAGGTGGCATGTATCATGTTGGCCACAATGACAGCCGAGCTCCAAAAGTCCTATGAGGACTTTTACCCTTTTGAAATACACCAGGACTTGATGGACAGGTACCATCAGAGTGCTCGTCAAGAGCGGTATGAAATCATCTCCTCCATGATAACAACCCAGATGAAGGATGGTGAACCCATCACGGGCCACATGCAGAAAATGCAAAGATTCGTGGACCGTTTGCTGAAATTGAATGGGAACTTCCCCGAGGAGTTGGCAATTGACATCATTTTGCACTCCTTACCTTCGTGTTATGATCAATTCCGAATGACATACCACATGAACAAGGAGGAAGTTACACTCAGCAAACTTCAAGGACTTCTGAAGACCGCCGAAATTCGTCTTAAAGGTAAATCGGTTGTTACTACTTCTACTCCTACCAACGCCCCTGTTCTGGCTATCGGGAAAGGTAAAGGGAAGAAGAGGAAGATCCCTTCAAAGGGTACCAAGGGAAAGTCCCTTGATGGCTTCTCTTCAAGTGGAACCAAAAAAGGTTATGTCACTCCTTCTGCCAACCCTAATGAGGCTGAATGCTTCTATTGCCATGAAAAGGCGCACTGGAAGCGAAACTGCCCAAAGTACTTGCAAGATGTTAAGGATGGGAAAGTGAAACCCAACCATGCAGGTATTTACACTATATTGTCTAATAACTCACCCTATTCAAATTCTTGGGTCCTTGATACAGGTTGTGGTATTCACATATGTTCTGATTTTCAGGGACTAAGAAGAAGTGAGAATGTGGAGCATGGGAAGATAAAATTGATCATGGGGAATAGGAAAGTTACACCTGTCACCAAGATTGGAGTTTATTCTTTGTTGCTAAGTAGTGGGTTAACATTAGATTTGAATAAATTTTGTTACTCGTCTGAAATGGTGAGAAATATTATTTCCTTTCATGGTCTGTACAAACAAGGTTTTACCTTTTCGTTTGATAATGAATGTGGTGGTATTAATGCTTTTTTTAATAATGTTCTTTATTTTAAAGCATTACCTTGTGATGGTGTGTATGAAACTGTGTCGGTTGTAGAAAACCTAGGAAATAATATGTTGTGTATCGATTCTTCCACTAGCTTGGATACAGCATCATTATGGCATTGTCGTCTTGGACATGTAAGCAAGAAACGTATAGGCCAACTCCAAAAGGATAGAGTCTTGGAGTCATTTGACGTAAAGTCAGATGATAGTTGTGAATCTTGTTTACTTGGGAAAATGACAAAGTCACCCTTCACTGGTACTTGTGCAAGGGGTGAGGGTTTGTTGGACCTCATACATACTGATGTGTGTGGACCGTTCAGAACCGCCATAAGGGATGCTAACCGCTTCTATGTGACTTTTACTGATGATTTTAGTAGATATGGATATGTCTACTTAATCAAGCATAAGTCAGAAACCTTTGAAAAGTTCAAGGAGTTTAAACAGGAAGTAGAGAATCAGTTGGGCAGGAACATTAAGATGCTTCGATCCGATCGAGGTGGTGAGTATCTTAGTACAGAGTTCCTTGACTATCTTAAGGAATGTGGGATTGTCTCACAATTGACACCTCCCAGGACACCACAACTTAATGGTGTGGCTGAGAGGCGTAATCGAACCTTGTTGGATATGGTTCGTTCCATGATGAGTCGAGCTTCGCTACCAATCTCATTTTGGGGGTATACCTTAGAGACTGCCGTCCATATCCTTAATCTAGTCCCTACAAAGAAGGTTGCCAAAACACCTCACGAGATGTGGACTGGAAAAGTTCCCAATCTAGATCATATCAAGATTTGGGGTTGTGAGGCTTTTTTGAGGTGCGAGACTCACGATAAGCGCGAACCTCGAAGTGAGAGGTGTATTTTCATCGGCTACCCACAGAAATCCTTTGGTTACATCTTTTACAGACCCAGTGATAATGTGGTCTTTGTAGCAAGGAGATGAGTCTTTCGAGAGAGAGAGAGAGAGAGAGAGAGAGAGAGTTCATAAGCCAAGGAAACAATGGGAGGCAAATTGATCTTGAAGAAATTCAAGAGTCAAGTGGTGAAGGAACCTCAAACCCTAGCAATCAACTTGAGGAGGAAACTCCTGTTGATCCGACAGACGAGTCTGTACCTCTGAGGCGTTCCACGAGAGTTAGGAATGCACCTGAGCATTACTATGGTTTCCATATTACTGCGGAAGGTGATACACTTATCAGTGATAACACACTGGTAAGTCTGGATGAACCTAACAGCTACACGGAAGCCATGACAGGCCCTAAGGCTGCTAAATGGAAAGAGGCTATGGACAGCGAGATACAGTCTATGTATGACAATCAAGTTTGGAACTTGGTTGACAATGTACCAGGTCGCAAGACCGTCGGGTGCAAATGGATCTTCAAGAAGAAGACCGACATGGATGGTAATGTACACACTTATAAGGCGTGACTGGTTTGCAAAGGGCTTTTCTCAAACTCCGGGAGTTGCTTATGATGAGACATTTTCACCAGCAGCGAAGATTAAGTCTATTAGGGTTATGCTAGCCATTGCTGCATTTCATGACTATGAAATATGGCAAATGGATGTCAAAACCGCTTTCCTTAATGGGAAGTTGGCTGAGGATGTTTACATGAGTCACCCAGAGGGTTTGGTCAGCGCAAAGTACCTTAATAGAGTGCGTAAGCTTGAGAAATCCATCTATGGATTGAAACAAGCACCTCGCAGATGGAATCTTTGTTTCGATGAGAAAGTCCAAGAGTTTGGCTTTTCGAGTAGCGAATATGAATCTTGTGTATATGTCAAGGCTAGTGGGAGTATAGTTAGCTTTTTGGTATTGTATATGGATGACATACTACTCATAGGAAATGACATCCCAACTCTGCAGGAAGTGAAGTCCTGGCTTGGGAAGTGTTTCGCAGTGAAGGACCTTGGAGAAGCTGCCTATATCCTAGGGATAAGGATTTTGAGAGACAAGAGTAAAAGACTAATTGGACTTAGTCAAAGTACTTATGTGGACAAAGTGTTGAAAAGGTTTAACATGCAGAATTCCAAGAAAGGTGACTTACCGATCCAACATAATGCCAAACTGAGTAAGGCTCAGAGCCCGAGTACAGAGGATGAGATAGCTGAGATGAGTCGATTTTCATATGCTTCCGCTGTTGGCTCGATCATGTATGCTATGACTTGTACTCGTCCTGATGTGGCCTTTACGGCGAACATGGTCAGCAGATATCATGGGAACCCTAGCAAGGCTCACTGGACTGCGGTAAAGAACATTCTCAAGTACCTGCGGAGGACTAAGGACGAGGTCCTTGCACTCGGTGGGAGTGATGACTTGAGAGTTGTAGGGTATAGTGACGCTAGATTTCAGACTGAGAGGGATAATTTCCGCTCTCAGTCGGGCTGGGTTTTTTTTACCATGAATGGAGGAGCAATTACTTGGAAAAGTTCCAAGCAGGAAACAGTGGCTGATTCAACTTGCGAATCAGAGTATATAGCGGCAAGCGAGGCAACAAAGGAGGCTATATGGCTAAATAACTTCATTGGATACCTTGGAGTTGTACCAACGATAAAAGAGCCTATGGAGATTTTCTGTGACAGCAATAGTACGGTTGCCTTAGCCAAGGAACCAAGAGATCATGGCAGATCTAGACACATTGACAAAAAATATCACTTCATAGGACATAAGATAGAAG
The DNA here is from genome assembly GCF_052849685.1 of Lactuca virosa. Classification (NCBI taxonomy): domain Eukaryota; kingdom Viridiplantae; phylum Streptophyta; class Magnoliopsida; order Asterales; family Asteraceae; genus Lactuca; species Lactuca virosa. The sequence continues at coordinate 363,335,662 of NC_136429.1, read as the reverse complement.
AAGGACTCCTTGTAGCAAAGAGGATATCGTCAGAGGAGAACCCAACACATCACCTCACAAAGGGACTGACTAAGGTTAGGTATTTGCAGCATGCGAGGCGCATCGGGCTAAAGGACGATATTAGTTTCACAGATTAGATAGCTTTGAAATTTGTAAAGTGTAATTGACATTTTTATGATGAATCAAAGTTGTTGTTTATTTATGAGTAAAGTGTTGCTATCTTTTGTTAATCATTTACTATCATTTCATTTTGCATGTTTTGACTTCTAGAATAATTATGTTATGGTATTTCATATTATTCAAATCTCCACAGTCCGTGATATGTTGGAAGTAGATATAAATCAAGACTGTCATGAAGTTGGTTTGTAGATGTCTAAGATATTGGACATAGCAAGAGTTGCTACAACATTCATGAGTACTCATAAGTTCTGAGTATTGGATTCAACCCACGCTCACTTGTATCACTTCATGGAATTTATCTCAAGTGATCGTGAGACGGTAATATCATATAAGTCTTCAAACCTAGAGATATGAGTTGTTGCCTATAAGTTGGTTATGCATTGCTTGTACGAAAACGCATCAGTAACTTGATGTCATAAAACGTACCTTTGTGTATAATTCACCAAGTGGTAGAACAAGCATATGAGTCGAAGTTTATCTGTTCCTTCTTGGATTAGAAGCGATATCTGGGCCCCTCGATGATTTTGTTTTGACCCATGTACCGGGCCTGGTCAGAACTAAATTGATATGTTCAATTAAGTTCTATGTCAAACAAATCGGAAATCGGGAAACAAACTGCTGGACAATAAGTACGACATTGTTCCATGTATTTGTCCGACTGATATCTAGAACAGAGGATTATATGATCACTTATCTGAAATGACGCTTCATAGTTCAACAGAGTCTTAAGAGCTACGATAGCCGGTTGGTTCCTGAAGTCATATAGGCAAATATAGTTATTAGACTTATCCAAGTGGGAGACTGTTGGATAAGGTGTCTAAGTCCATAACTTTATTTGGTATATACTTGACCCGACCCGACATGGTCCATTTGGGTTGCACTTCACCCGAACAATTTATATGGATAATCTTTTGAGAATAGTATAAGTTATGATTTATTAATATATTATAAGTTCTAATATATTAATATGAAATCATATTATTTAATTAGTAATGATCTAGAATTAATTTGGTGATAAAAAAGGTGACTAATTAAATATGGACTCTTGTATTTATATAGTGTGGACTATTGCTTATTTATTATGGGCTAGGCTTGCATGGAAAGTCCATGGAGCTTTAACCCATGGATCTCATGAAAAAGAAAGGTCATGGGTATTAGGTTTTACATGGATGTAACCTAATCCACCACACTATATAAATGAGTCCTTGGCACTTGAAATGGCACTAGTGTGTGTGTGTGAGCAAAGGTGGCCGATTTCTACAAGTGTTCATACTCTCTCTAAAGGTTTCCAAAGTTTGTGGTGATTTGTGACTTCCATTTGAGGCATCCACATTATTGGTGCTAGGCTCTCAAACTCCAAGCAATCAACCACTACTAAAAGGTATGTAATTCTACTAGTGTTTTATGATTCAAGTACCCCTAACATGCTAGTTAGGAAGTAAACCTTGGAAAAATTATTATTTGCATGTATCTTAGATAAAACATAGATCCAAGGTTTCTAGGGTTGCATGCACACCTTAGGAGTGTTAGAATGCTCAAAACCCTTCACTTCTTTCCAGTTTCCCTGAAGAACATTTCAGGATGATCACCCGGAGCATTTTGATCTGAATTCCTCATCACGAGCATTTTCCCTTTCAGATGATCAACCCTAATTTGCTTCTCTTTTCTTTCTTGAGCAGAAAGAGAGCAGAAGATAAGAATGTATCAAGGTTGGCATCTGGAGCAGGTCTTTTAGCTCTTTCACTTGAAGATTGAGAAGCTGGATTCAGCACTCAAAGGTTGAAATTCATCACCAAACTTGTGAAATAAGCCCTGTTTCAGGTCAAAGAATAGAGCAGTTAGACCACCGAGATTTGCTTGAAGTTCTGAGATCTTTAAATCTTTATTAGAGTTCTCTTTCTCAAGCTCGCTTATTCGAATGTCCTGCTTTCCAATTATCAAATCTTTTTCAGCAGAGCTTTGTTCCAGATCAAAGACTCTGTTTTGAAGCAGAACCACATCAACTAATTCAGATTCAAGCAACTTGCTTTTTCCTTTGGAGATGTCCAGCTAGGGAGTTTCAAATGAGCTTCCTGAAGCTTGAGCTCCTTCTGAAGGTATGACTTCTTCTTCAACAATCGGGCTTTGAAAATCTTGATCCATAGGAATGAACTCAGGGATTGGGCTTGGTATGTCTTGAATCATTGGATAGGACTCAGTAAATGTGCCTTGTATGTTTTGAGCCATAAAACCAGGCTCGTCGGTGTAGATTTCTTGGGAACTGGGTCTGTGATAAGCACTCCAGGCCTTGGATCTCTGCCTTGCCGCTTCCTTGGGAGTAAAGCGTTGGCAGAGTCTTCTAGATCACTTTTAGAAGGAGGTTCAATATCAACAGGAACTGTTTGGGGAGGCTTCCTTGCATTTCGCTGAAGTTCTGCTATAAGAGCATCCATCTGTTAAGGGGTCGGTATGGAAGATTGCACCATTGTATCACTTTCCCTTTCAGTCACAACCGGAGGTATGACAGCTGCATCCTCTTCTGGGTTTGAAATACTTTTCTGAATAAAACCTTCAAACTCATTTTCTGTCAATTCCTTTTCTTGATCCTCTTGATCTTCTTCATCACCAGACAATTCAATCTCTTCAAAGGAGAATTGAAACTTTGGTTTGGGCGCCACGTGTTTGTCGGCAACCTCAGCATTTATGAAACAAATAGTAGGAGTGTCTTCAACCTCATCAAAATTTCCAAATTTAACTAACTCCTTTAATCCTTGATAAGAAACTTTGGCAGCCTTTCTCGATTGCTTCATGAGTCTAAAAGTGTTGGGACCCAAAGCTTTCATATCCAATGTATCATATGTCCTTTCGATTTGGGGATATTTTTCATTAAAGATCATTTGAAGGAACCTGGGGTACATAAAAAATAGGTCCTTTTCTTTCCCAGAAGGTTGCTCTTCATTTCTTCAAAAACAAACTTTGATAAGTTGTAATCCCAGTCCATAGCTAGAGCGACAATGGCTGAGGTCACAGTCTGACTAATTTCATCAGAGCCTCCCTTTCTTCTGGAAATGTAAATCACAAAGGAGTGTGCCAGGAACCTCCAGCAGGGTGGCAGTAGCTTCTTGATAGTGGGAGGATAGGTTCCTTCATAACACATTTTCTCCAGAACTTCCTTGACGTGATCAGCAAAGTACTCAATTGGGAATTTGGATGCATCACTAAATTCAAGTACCTCTCGAATAACTTGTTTAGAGATAATCAGTTGTGTTCCTTTCACCATAGATTCCACAGTACCAGCTCCATCTACTCCTAGCTTGTTGATCGAAGCATTTTTCCAGAAATCAGTGATCAGGTCTCTATGAATGACTGGATTGGTGCGAAGGGCTTGAGAAATCCTGCAGTTGTTCAAACCCACCATGAGATATCCAACAATGTTGTGAGAGTCTATAAATATCAGTTGCTCTGCCATTTATCTGCACCAAACTAGCCAAGTTAGAATTTAATTTAAAATTAATTAAATTGAGTCTGAAATCTGATTTCGGTTAAAGTCAAAATTTTAGTCGATTTCGGTTAAAGTCAAGATTTCAATCGATTTCGATCAAAATTGATCGATTTCGGTCAAAGATGATTGATTTCGGACAAAATCACTTGTTGACCAGACGATTTTGGTCAACGTTGGTTGATTTCATCCGAGAACCCAACTTTCGGTCTGATTGGGTCGGATCTTCATCTATTCTCGGTCGAATCCGGGTTGAACCAAAAACTCGAACTCTCATCGAAACCTATTCCAACTCAGTTCTTCGAAAACCCTGAAAAATCCACTCGAAAACCTGCAAATCTATGAAACTGAGTACACCAAAAACAACTTAAATGCCATTGCCATGATCGAAAACCCAAACAATACCTGATTCGTCGAACAACTTGCAACAAAACAACAAATGAGTAGGTTTTTGCAGAAAAACTCGAAGAAATTTGGGAGAGAAATCGACTATGGCTGTTTGGGGTTTTTCGGTGAGAAACCCTAATCAGCCGAAAACGAGGTATATATATTACCGAAAAACGGCCCAGATGGTCAACCTAAATGATTTCGGCCCAAAGAAAAAATACTCGTTTTTAATAGAAGGATTTCCTTCGATTTTACGTTTCAAAAACCAAAAACGAAAACAAAATTAAAAATAAAATCAAACACTTTTTTATTTTTTATTATTTTATTATTTTAATTTTTTATTATATTTTTTTAAAATTTTTTATTTTTATTATAATTTCTCCCCCTAAATTTGTGCATAACAACGAAAATATGTACAAATTTAAATAAAAACAAAAATATAATAAACAGATTCTACTAGAACAAAAACTTTTGGGATCAAATGTTATAAAGCAAATTAATGAGATTTATCAGCACACACATTCATGAAAAGATCTCGTCAATCATTGATATTGTGATCCACTTAAACACAAAGGACATTTTTCAGGACAGATCATGAGAGACAATATATAACTACTATATTCCTAGATACACTATTTTGTCTGACGACGACCAGGGATATTGTTGTCCACTTAAATTTAGCCAATAAAATCTATTAGTCAACCTTTAGTTATGGGTGCAGTTAGTGTTAGTACACTGGAACATGTTCCCCACTTCATGGTATACCCCGGTAATCAAGGAAATTTCTTCGGAATCCTTTACTTTAGGTGAGTAGATAATCATTATGGAATGCATATATGTTCTGTCTCAGGTCGGATCTACCGATCACGCAGAGGGGACAACATATAACTAACATAGAGAGTAGAATATTTGTAGGAGACAATATGCTGAATTAAAAACAGTGAACATCATCCGAGTGCATATGTTGTGTCCCAGGTCGGATCTTCCGATCACGCAGATGGGACAACATATTGCTGAATAAGAAAGAAAGAATAACGATTTTAAACATACCCAATTTATCGGAATCCCTTAGTCACCCCCTGTCAATACAAGAATTAAGGACACAAGTTCATACGCCAATGAAGTGTTGAGATACAGATCTAGGTGATAGTTGGCTTCAATTTATGTCATAGGCCTCCTTGTCTATTTTACTGTTAAATCTATCCAAGCGTCGTATTGTCAGTCCAAATGGGGTTTTCTAAGTCCAAATGAGTCCACATTGTCTACTCCATTAGCCTTAGTCCTTTATGCCTACCAACACATTGAATACAGAGTTTAGACAATTCAACTTTAGTGCTTTACACGTATTTCGTTTTCCCTTTATCACTAACTCATATCACTTCCCAAAAGATTATCACAAAATTCTTTTTGTAAAAGTAAAACAAAATGGAAGAAAATAAGAAATACTAAATAAAAACGAAAAAAATTTCAGTCTTCGAAACGTATCATCTTAAGAAATCCCATAAGCACGAGCTTCGTTTTAGAAAAAATAGGTTTTTGGACGATCGCAAATCAGCATTATTATCACAGAGAATAGAAGAGTCAGAAAATTCAAACCGTAATTTAGCAGTTGATGTAATCCCCATTTGTGATCTTTCATTTTCCTTTCCCGCAAAGGACACATACTCTCCAATAATTATGAATGTCGTGCAGATGAGAGATGTCTCCTATCATGTTCCTGGAATAACCACTATCAACATAAAAAAGTATGATGATATTCCTCCAGAGTTGCTCCGACACAGAGTGCGGGATTAATTGGTTTTGGGAACCCAGTCCAATTTACAATTGGGTTGACCTTTGCCACCTACGCAGGATACGCGTTCCCAAGTCATATCCTGTTTATCAAACACAAAAATGAAGAGATGTTAGAATATTTAGGAGATTTAGGAGTGGGAACTTTTAGTACCCATCTGTAGTCAGGTTTAACCATTTTCTTGTTTAATCGGATGGATGCGTCAGTACTTGTTTTGGAGCTTGAGACCGATCGCCAAGATGACTTCGACCTTACCGATCTTGGTTTGACCGAACTATTTCTCAAATCAGATCTCTTTTCAGACATGACCTTTTTGTTCTTGAGAGTCTTATTTTTGGTCTTGGTAGAATTCCAATCACCATCACGTGATCTTGAGGAGTTTCTCTTGAAAGATCTTTCTCGAGATACGTTCTGCCTACCTTGGGCATAATAGGGAACATATGCACAATTTGGACAATTTCTGGCAATGTGACCAGGAATTCCACAGTTAAAGCAGATTTGTCTTTTAAAAGGAATACGTTCAATACTTGGTCCCTGTCCAACTGAATTTCTATAAGTACAAGCACATTTAACATATTGTTTCACAACTTTATGTGGCTTAAAATTGTTATCTTTTGAAGAGTTTTCATTAAAACTAGAATTATCTTTGTTATTCTTGCGCCCCTCTTGCACTGTTACTTTCTCTGCACATGAAGTAGAAATATTAGTATCGTTCACCTTAATATTCTCAGTTCTCCTGGATTGTTCAGTCTTAACTGAAACAGTTACAGTAGGCTGACCATGTTGAACATATTTTTCTGTCTCTATGGTTTCAGAAGCCGGAGTATAGTTATCATTGAAAGGAGGTGGTACACTGTGATACCCCTGACTCTCTTTCTGGTTACTCTTCCACTTTAACTGTTTTTTAATCATAGACTCAACTATCTCACTCGACACATCGAATTTCTTAAAATTAAAGTCAGCATCCTTAAATTTAGCATTTAATGCATCAAGTTCGGCAGTTAAGTTTGCAATTTTCTCTTTGGCAAAACGATAGTGAGCACATTTGGTGCTATATTCTTCTTTAATCCTGCTTAAATCTTTCGTTTGTGCTTCTAGTTTTTCTTTAAGCGGTTTATTTACTTTCTTAATTTCATATATTTCATTTTAAGGACAAAAACCTCTCTAACTAATAATTCATTTTGTTCACGGTTTTTATTTATTTTACCTTCACTGGACTGAGAGCATGAGACTTCACTAACCTCCTTGGTACTGTTGTAAGAGCTCATTATTTACCAACAAAAATTTGATAGTGGAATTTGATTTTGACTGAAAACCAAGATAAATTCCCTTTGACCGAAAACGGAGAACTATATATCTTGGCCGAGAACTCTTCCAAGCCGAGAACCCTATATCTTGTTACCGAGAACTCTATTCAGCCATCGAGAACACCAAAACCTAACCTAAATCAAGGTGTTGATCGTGTTTCCTTATCCAATGAATTCCAAATTTGGTAAATTACCAAAAACGATCTCTAACGCAATATCCTCCAAAGTTAGTGAAGAACACTAAGAAAATGACGAACACGAAGAACAACAACACGATGAACAGCAAAATCCTTTTTCCCAACACAACCCAAAAAACACCACAAACGAATTAATGTTTCGAAAGAAATTGATACCAAAACGGCCTTAAGTCGGTTTTAAGGCTCTGATACCACTTGTAAGTCCCTGAACTCGGATCTATCAAATATCAATGCAACTGTTTGATTTAATGCGGAATCTTAATCAAACAATGATGTGAAACAATCAATTCAATATATCAAGAATAATTTCAAAAATATGAATGCATACAATTCTATTGAATAATTGTCAAGTACAGTCAATCACTCTTCAGCCGTGAATCCCTAGTGTTCATCAAAAACCACTAGCCTTGAATGGCTATACACAGACTATATATATACTAAACCGATAACCTAAAGCTCATACATAATAAGCCCACCGAAACACACTAATCCCACCGAAATCACTAGGTAATTTCGGTCCAAAACCGAGAACAATATAATACATTCAAATCAAAGCATAAACCACTAAATATAGCCCAACAATAAAGTAAACATCAATATTTTCTAAATAAATAAGTTCTATATGCAAACTCATTTGACTCAAACTTGATTTAAATCAAACTTATCTAAGACATTGTTATCTTTATTATATAAATGATATACATATATTCCAACTTCAAAAAATGGATTTTTGAAGGCAAATAATGTAGTTTATTTGACATATGTTAACTAAATTGTAGAGAAAATAATTATTAATGAACAATACACTGTGATATATGACTTCCTTTCTAATGAATATCTAGATTTAGTACAAGATACCTAATCAAGTTTATGAAACAAATATAGTCGTGGTAATTATATTTTACATGTTAAAAGATTATTGTGAAACCTTTTTTGAAGTTTTCAAATATAAAGTTGAGATACAACTCAATAGTACCATCTAAATCCTTGGTGATAATAAAGGATGATCTAAACCTTACTAGATATGGTTTAATTTCTAGTCGGTGGAAATTAGCTTCCTTTATCCTTTTGGGATTATGCCTTAATCACGATCGCTTGTATCTTGAATACAAACACCAACTAATGAGTAGATAAAACATTTTATAAGATTTAGTATGGAAAGGCTCCATCCTTATCTTACTTAATGTTTTGTGGATTTGAAGCCTATATTAGACTAAAACTTCTAGATCCAAAATTTACTAATTACATATTTTTAGAATATTCTAAAAAAATTCTTATATTATTTTATACAAACCCACCAAGAATAAGTTCTCTTATTCCTATGAAAGTTGAGTTGTCAGAAAGCAATATTCTAATGACAAAGGAAGTAGGAGGTACATGGAACTTGAAGTAGCTCAAGATCCATAGCCTGATGTTATAAAATTTGGCACTAGTTTTAACAAGGAATTGGATATGTGGGTAGTTTATTGGATGATTATAAGGAAATTGTTAGAATACTTAAGAAAAGTAAGAGAATGTATATGAGATAATTAGTTTTAGCAGAAGATCTTTATCTAAAGGACCTACATAAGATGTTAAATTCAAAACATATATATAGGATTATGAATTGTAAATGGATTATGACTTCATTATGGATGAGGAATCGGTTTTATTGGAATGAGGTCCAAGCAAAACATAACTGCACACTCTACTACAAAATTAAATACAGTGTTAGTTTAAAAGTTGTAATCAAATATGATTGGATAAATGAGTTCATTGAAAAACTAGGTTGGGTCCATCCATTGAGGGATAACCTAAAAATATTTTGTGACTTCAAGAGTATACTTAATCAAGCCAAGAGACTCTAAATCACATCATAACACCAATCGTATTCTGCAAGATATTTAAATATGTGTAGAATAAAGTCAAATATGGGATTTTAATTTGGATTTAGTATTTGGATATTGGAGTATTATAATAACAACTATTGTATTGTTTTGATATATTGGGATATGACCATTACATTAATACTTATTGTGTTATATATTAACATGTTTAATCCATGAATAATCTTATTATTCTAAGAGTTCATAGTCGGTTATAATTATGGGAGAAATTACGAAGTAAGACTAATATGGATTAGATTGGTTAAATCTCATTAGATGAAAGTAGGCAATAAGTTGTAACCAAGGTTCATAGGCACTTGTCAGAGAACTAGTATTGAACTGAACCGCATCAAGATCACCTTACGAATCATTTTCCTAAGCCTTGATAAAATGTTCTATCTTTGTATCATTAATACATGAGATACATACCGGGACTTAAGTGTCAAGATTTCTATACTTTGATATGGTCAAATGTTGTTCTTTCACCAGGCAGTTATAAAGGCTATTTTCTGGTGTAGTGTGAAATATGAAAGAGTCTTATGTAGTCAAGATGGGATTTTTTTCCTCTTATATGTTATGCGATAGACATTTAACGCATGTTACCCAAAATTGAACACCAAATAAGATTGATTGTAATGAAAGTTTCATGTTCAACATGATGTTTGTAGCAGAGGGATAACTGATAAACTTACCTTATACATCATTTGTAAATTTGAGCTTTTGGGGATTGGATGTTAACAACTGACATTTTTCGTTGTATGTTATTAGGGGCAGTGAAATGTTAATAGACTTTCACCACTGTCTACCTCAATTTATGATGAGTCTTGCGTAAGTGGGAGATTGAAAGGTAATGCCTAAGAGTCATTATAGAATGATATTTTCTAATGACATAAGATCCTATAGGGTCATACCTTATATCAAGTTACTACTTATTGATTATTTATTAGAGTACTTTGATTATTAACAAATAAAATCAAAACTTATATTTAATTTGAAAAACATTACTTTATGAAAATAATATTTTACCATCATATTGGGAATTATTATTTCTAGGAAATAATAATAAATAGAACTAAAACTAGTAAATATCATAGGGTATGAATATATATGTTATGTACAAATTAAATGGGTACTTTGAACACTCCATGGTTTTGACTTATTTGTCCAAAACCATATATACACACACACAAGAGAGAAATAATATTGCTTGTGGTCTTTCATATTTTCTCACATGCTTGTCATGAAGTGGACCATGCTTTCATTTAATGATTACATTTTACTTGGTTTATTCACGGAAGTACATAAGGAAGACATGAGACAAAAACTAACCAGTTTTTTTACTATTTTTTCCTCTTTTTCAGGGTGCCAACTATGAGGATTACAACCCCTCCTCTTTGTCTTGAAATTTGGTGGATACTTCTAGAGAAGCTCTCCTTTGAGTCTTTTTCTATCTTCCTCAATTTCCAACGTCTCAAGAGGAATTAAAGTATTCAAAGTTTGTAACACTTTTTCCTTCTATGGTTATTTTTTAATCCTTCCATGCTTTGCAAAATGATCCTTGGTGGGTTAAAAGTGTTTTAAGTTTAATCTATTTCTAAAAGCTTTCCTTGTTGTTATTAACATTTTTAGGAAACGGTTTTGAATAAAACCTAACACTGATTATCTTTTAATTTAATTCTACCTTGTCATTCATCTTCAAGTAGTCAACCCTAAAAATTATGTAGTTATGAGCCAACTCTTCCCTAATACAATTTATTTCCAGTTGATTCTCAGTTATCTTCTCATAACAGCCACAAAAAATGGAGTGAAAATTTTTAAGAGACAAGCCCTCACGTGAATTTAAGTAATCCGAAGAGGGTGGTGGAGCCGATATGTATCTTTTGGGTGGTGTATTTTTGGGTTTCAATGGGTAGCGTTTGGCTAAGAAAAAGGATAAAACTTTTAGGCTTTTTATAAATAAAATTGTGGTTTGGCATGGGATCCAAGGGTTGGTGACATATTATTAGTAAGTAGGTATTAAGTATGGAAGTATATGTCACCTTTTCTTTCCAATGTGTCATCTACTTTAGCATCAGTGACCTTTTACTTTGGGTAAAGAGATATAACTAACCGGTCAAACAAGAGTTCTGTAACATCCCGATTTTCAAGTATTTATCTTTTAACCCCTTAGTATGATAATTGTTTGCATTTTGGCCCTTTGTGGCATTTTGGTGATTTTGGCTAAGGACTTCGTATGATGGGCGTATGTTTTGTACGTTGGGTGTACTTGGGCAGAGCTTAATACGCTGGGCGTACTTGGGCGGAGCTTAATACGTTGGGCGTACTCCATATATGCATGGCATACGTGGTGGATCCTCAAACCTTAATTTTTAGGGTTTGGTCCATATATATTCAACATTAACTCCCAATTTTGTAAGTGTCAAAGTGTGTTGTAAGGTGTCGAAGGTTATTGTGTATTCGATATTGATGTAATGTTATTACAAAGGCATAGTTATTTCAAAGCTGTAATGTTTTAGTCCTTTGTATTTTTTGTGTGCTTTCTATTTTTCCTATAAATAGGGAAGGATACATAAGATAGATAGAACTTTTACTACTCTTCTGTCTGAATACTCTTTGTATCTTGAAAGCATAATAGAGCTTAAATCAAATTATATTTACTCTGTGTGTTCGTAATTCATTCCTTTTCTGATCTCGTTTCATTACTCGATTAAATAGCTACTACAATTGGTATCAGAGCAGGAATCATACTGTAATGATCTGATTTTCATCTTGTATCAATCGTATTTTGAATCTTGTCTTGGATTCAAAACTTTCTGCACTTTTAATACTGAAAATCATCTTTGATCTTCAGTTGTGATTCGATTCTGCAACTAGTTTGTTTAATCGAGTGTTTTGCTTGCTTTTTTTGATCAATTCATCCATTACTTCTCAAATTTCTGAAGTTTTTCCGAGAATTCGTCCGTACATCAATGGCGAATTTCAATATGAACACAATGACGTCTTTTTCTCATCTGCTAGGATCTTCAACAAAGATTCCTATGCTTATTCTAGAATATTATGATCAATGGGCTGATCGCATGGAAGACTGCCTGAATGGACTGGATGAAGAGATTTGGGATTGTATTACTGGAAGTGTTCTTCCTCCAATGAATGTTCAAAATATTGGTTCATCTGCTTCAACTCAAAGTGTTACCGATCAAACAACAAGACTGAAGAAGAATGAGAAGAGGTGTGTGAGAGAGCTTCATGGTGCTCTTCCTCCGGTTGTTTATAACTACGTTTGTAGTTGTAAATCTGCAAAAGAGATCTGGAATACTCTCAAGGAGAAGCTCCAAGGGAGTGAAAAGACGAAAATCAATTATGTGAAGCATTGTTTGGTGGAATTGAAAAAGTTCAAACAAAAGGAAGGTGAATCTATTGAACTCTACTACGATCGTTTGAATGAACTCATCTACAAAATGTAATCGCAATGGAATAACCAGGTCAACCATGGAGTTTAATCTCACTTTTGTTATGCGATTACAAAAAGAATGGCCAAATATGAGTCTAATGGTGAAGACTCAACAGAGCTTCGATACCTCAACTCTGAATGAAGAGAAAGTGAGTTTTGCTGGAAAAGTGAATGAGGAGAATAAGTTCGAAAAGAAAGAATCAAAGTCTAAAGATTTGAAAGTAGAAAAGAAGCTCAAAGGTGACTCTGGTGTCAACTGTCACTATTGTCATGGCGCAAATCACATGGAAAGTGATTGTATGCTTCGAAAGAAAGAGGAGAAGAAAAGTAAGATCAAAGACGAAGCGTATTATGTCGAACGACTGGTAGAAGTGGTAGAAAAAGCTAAGGGGTTATCTTTGGTGGCGAGAGGAGAAGATGATGATGAAGGAAAGTATCAAGTTTGGTCATCAGGCTCTGATGATGACGAAATGCGTAATCCTATGCGTGGGGCAATGTATGCGAACTTTGAGGAAGAAGACAGAGAGAACGTAACTAATCGTTGTTTTATGACGAAAAGTGGAGACAAATCACCAATGACCACGAAGGTACGTTCTATACTTCAATCTTTTAATATTCCTTTGAATGCTTACGATTCCGAATTAACTGCTTTTGATGATAATGTTGCTTATTTTGATAATTTGGTTATCTCTGCTAGCAATGAGGCTAAGAAATCTAGTACACAATTACTCGAGACACAGAAGCAGTTGGATTTGAAGAAAATGAAAGTAGAATATCTAGAATTGCAAATAACTAATCTCATGTGTGATAGGGACAATTTGAATAATGATGTTAGAATGTTGTTAGCACAACGAAACATTTATTGTAATTCAGCTAAGAGATTATATGCAAAGTTGACTACTTTACATCACTCTTCTGACATAAGCAAAGATCAACATAGGAAGTTATTACCATTCTTAGCTTTTGAAAGAGAAAAGATTGATTGTGTGTCCTATGATTGTAAAAAGACTATAGTTGAGTTTGATAAAGTTCTTGATAATAGGCTTGCTTATGGAATTGTGAAAATAGAGGAATATTTGGATGCTAATGAATTAGTTGACATTGTAAATGAAACCTTAACCAAGAATGAACAAATAAAGATTTTGAAAAGAACTGAGAATTCGAAATCTGATTCTCACTCTAATTTTGCTGATATCGAAGATAATTCTGACAATGTTAACGAAATCAGTGAAGTTGAGGAAGAAGAATCTATCGATTGTTCTCAGTTGTCTGTCATTAATGTGACATATTTGACTAAAGGCAAAGAAAAATATAATGATTCATTGGTTAAGACTGACACTGATCAAGCCTCAACTTCGAAAGTTTGTGATTTCGATCATGTAAGTGTCAGAGATAGTCAAACTGACAGTAGTGATGATGAGAAAGATGATAATGAAATTTCGAAAGAAACAACCACAACAAATGATGTTTCGAAAGTAAATGAAATTCCAAGAGTTGTTGTTGATCAGGTGTATGGTGAAACAGAAAAATTCGACAAAGTGTTGGAAGAAAAAGGTGCTCATTATCTCGAAACAAATACAGTTGTGTATCCAAATTTCAAGTGCACAGATGATGTCATCTTTCCAAATCAAGTATTTATTACTACTGGGAATGTTGATAACATCAAACCTGAATTTAACAAATTGGTAGAAGAATAGAATAAGCAAACATCGAATCAAGGTTTTTTCTCTAATCAAAGTACTTTCGAAAATAATCTAACAAAGAATTTATATACTTTTCAAAGACAAAAACCTCAACGAACATGGGTAGAAAAATCAAAAATTTCGAAAGAAGTTCAAAAGCAATTGGAAGTTGTGTCACAAATGTGAAAATAAATTCACAAGAATTTAAAGATCAAATTAACAATTTTTGGAAAGAAAATGAAATTTCAAAGAGACAGGCACAAAAGAAATTCTTTTGGCAAATTGTTGAGTCTTGAAAGAAACAAAATGATTTGCAAAAGAAAAAGACTGAAAAGACAATGTATGACAAAGTTAAGACAATGTCTACATCAAGTTCAGTTACTAAGAAAAATCCCGCTCTATCCAAAAAGCATTTGTCTCAATCAACTTCACAAAATGACTTTTCAAAAACCAAAAATCAAGAAACAAAGTTTTTGTCACAAAATCATAGTCAAACATCTCATGAAAATAAGTTTTCAAATTCGCAATCTTTGAAGAAGTTTCATTCTACTAATCAAACAAGGTTTTCCAATGATGGTTTTTCAAAATCATTTCAATCAAAGAACAACTCATCATCTTTTCAACATCGAAGTCTTACACAACAACGTTTTGAGTCAAAGGTTGAAAATAAAAAGTTTGATCAATTTCATTCAAAAAGAAATGTCAAATTCACACCTCAAAAACCAAATTTTCCTAATCCTCCAGCGAAACAAGCCTTCAAAGTTCCGTATATCAAGTGAAAAACATAGATCACTGGCTTGAAGGAAAAGCGAAATCTTATCCATCAGGAAAATTCTCTCAACAGCAAATCAAAAGTGCTTATGAGAAATATTTGAACGAAATGTCGAATGTCAGTTCATCATCAAAAGATTTGACATCTTCAGTCAAGGAATGGCGTCCTGTTTCGAAAGAAAAGGTTACAAAGACACAATCTGAGAAGAAAAAGGTGAAAGTCAGTGAAAGTCCTAAACTTTCAAAATGTTATAAATCTGAGCCTTTACCAAATGAAGTGGAGTTAATTGATAGTGTCAAATCTAAAGTTCGTAATTGGATTTTAGGATCTTCATTTCATAATGTGTTTCAAACTAATCATAAAGGACCCAAATAGCCTTGGGTACCTAAATTCTTTCACTGATTACAAGTTTTATGTCACGAGCAATATGATGAAAAATGGTATATCGATAGTGGCTGTTCTCGTCACATGACTGGAAGGAAAGAAAATTTGCATGATTTTTGAAGTTTGGAGAATGCAGGAGTTGTAAAGTTTGGAAACAATCAAAAGTGTCAAGTTAAAAGATATGGTAAGGTGACAAATGGGAAATTCACTGTTAATCGTGTCGCTTATGTCGAAGATCTTCAACATAACTTGATAAGTGTTTTGCAACTTGTTGTTGGCACCGACAATCAAGTGGTGTTTAATGAAGAAGGAAGTATAATTTCGAATGTCAATACAAACGAAGTTTTACTTAAATCCAAACGACATGGAGATATGTTCACTCTCGACATCAAACCAATAGTTGGATTTCCCTCTGTGTGCTTACTTTCAAAAGCTTCATCAGATGTTAGCTGGCTTTGGCATCGACGTCTTTCACACTTGAACTTTCGTAATCTTAACAAATTAGTGGTAAATGATCTTGTCCGAGGCTTACCTGTATTAAAATTTAATAATGATACTTTGTGTGCAGTTTGCGAACAAGGGAAACAACATTGTCAAGGACATCTAATTGTCATCGATTCGAAAATTGTTGAACCATTGGAACTTCTTCATATTGATCTTTGTGGACCATCAACTGTTGAAACTCTCAACAAGAAACGGTACATTTTAGTTATTGTTGATGATTTTTCTCGATTTACTTGGGTTTATTTTCTCAGGTTAAAATCGGAAGTTGCTCAAGTAATGATTGATTTTATCAAGAAAATTGAAACAAGTTTGAAGAAGAAAGTTCGAAAAATCAAGAGTGACAATGGCTCAAAATTTAAGAATAATGTTGTTGAGAGGAGAAATAGTTCACTTTGCGAAGCAGCATGAACGATGCTCACATATGCGAATCTTCCTCAATCTCTTTGGGCTGAAGCAGTATCAACTGCATGTTTTACTCAAAACAAATCATTCATTCATCGTCGTTTCAACATTACTCCTTATGAAATCATAAATAACTGAAAACCTAATGTTAAATTCTTCCATGTTTTTGGATGTAGGTGCTTTATCATGAATCTTAAGGATAATCTTTCGAAATTTTAGTCAAAAGCTGATGAAGGAATTTTCTTGGGATATTCTCATAATTCAGTGACATATCGAGTGTTGAATAAACGCACTCTGAAAATCGAAGAAACATTCAATCTTACCTTCGGTGATTATTATATAAAACAAGTTGAAAAGTGTTTTGAGCAAAAACCGATTATTAATGAATCAAACAATGAATCTGAAAGTTTTAATTCGTCGGATGTTGATTATGATTTAATATTTGGTGTTCCAGATAGGGTTGTTGATGCTGAAGTCAATGCTCAGGATAATCGATTTCCTGAATCATCAAAGCATTCTGATTCTTCGACACTCACTCAGGATAATATTGATTTAAATTTAACATCACTTTCTCCTAGAAATAGCAAAAGTATGCCAAATGTTAAAGTAGAGGGGGAGCACTTGCATTCAAATTCTCATGTTGAGGGGGCGCATTCTTTCGAGGGGAGAATAGGATAATGGATGATAATGTTGAGGGGGAGCATCCTGAAAATGAAATTGTTGAGGGGGAGCATAATGAAAACAACCCAAATATGTCGAATAATAATAAATATGAAACTGTTGATGATCTAAATGATAATAATTCTGTTGCAGGTTCAGAGAATGATGAAATGTTCGAAGAATCACCATTGGATTTTGATCCAACATATCCACCATTGGACAAATGGACAAGAAATCATCCAAAGGAACAAGTTCTTGGTGATCATCAAGATGGAGTTCTTACAAGAGCTCAACTTCGTGCTAAAAATGAGGTACTCAATACTCATCAAGAATTTTGTATGTTCAATGTTTTTATTTCAAAAATTGAACCAAAATCAGTCAAGGTTGCTATGGAACATCCTGATTGGGTTGTTTCCATGCAATCTGAACTTGCTGAATTTGAATGAAACAAAGTTTGGCATTTAATTCCCAAACCAAAAGATGTTCTGACTGTGGGTTTAAAATGGATCTTCAAAAATAAATCTGATAAAGATGGTAATGTTGTTAGAAACAAAGCTAGGCTTGTAGTTATAAGTTATTCGTAACAAGAAGGTATAGACTATGAGGAAACCTTTGCCCCTGTCGCAAGACTCGAGGCTGTTCGAATATTTTTGGCCTATGCAGCACACAAGGATTTTGATGTTTATCAAATGATGTCAAATGTGTTTTTCTCAACGGAGAACTCGAAGAAACGGTGTATGTTGAACAACCTCCAGGTTTTATTAACGAATAATTCCCTAATCATTGTTATACCTTAGATAAAGTTGTATATGGGTTAAAACAAACACCAAGAGCATGGTATGCAACTCTTACCACTTTCTTAAAACAATCGAAATTTAAACAAGGATCAGTTGATCCCACACTCTTTCGAAAGAAAGTTAGGGATCATCTTATGCTTGTTCAAATTTATGTTGATGATATTATTTTTGGCTCTACTGACCCTGCTTTATCAAAAGATTTTGAAAATTTAATAAAAAGCCAGTTTGAGATGAGCATGATGGGGAAGATAAACAATTTTCTGGGATTGAATATTTGTCAGAGCAGACAAGGAATTTTTATCAATTAATAAAAATACACAAAGAATCTGCTGGAAAAATTTGGGATGATGAAGAGCACAGACTTACGAGTATCCATGGCGGTTGGAACAAGGCTCACTCCTTCGTTAGATAAACCTGTTGTTGATCTTACTTTATACCGAAGCAGGATAGGTTCGTTACTTTATCTCACAGCAAGTCGACGTGATATCATGTTTTCTGTGTGTAATTGTGATCGGTACCAATCGAATCCCAGGGAACCACACTTAACTGCTGTAAAGAATATATTTCGTTATCTCAAAGGAACAAGTTCGTTAGGATTGTGGTATCCTTCGAAGACAGGCTTCTTCATACAAGCATTTTCAGATGCTGATTTAGGAGGTTGCAATCTTGATAGAAAGAGAACAAGTGGCGGATGTCAACTGTTGGATGGGAAGTTAGTAAGCTGGCAATCGAAAAAGCAAACATGTGTTTCGATGTCCACAGCAGAAGCAGAGTATGTTGCTACTGCAGCTTGCACTTCGCAAATCATATGGATTCAAAGCCAACTGCGTGATTATGCAATCAACATGAAGAAAATTCCGTTGTATTGTGATTCACAAAGTGCCATACACATTTGTCACAATCCTGTGAAACATTCGAAAACCAAGCACATTGCTCTTTTCTATCACTTTATAAAAGATCATGTCGAGGATGGCAATATCGAAGTTCACTTTGTAAAAACCACTGATCAACTTGCTGATATTTTTACAAAGCCATTAGATGAAAAGTCATTCGTGAGAATTTTGGCTGGTCTATGAATGATAGAAGCTAATTCTGTTCCTGGATTTATTTCGAAAGAATGATAAGGGAAAAAGTTACAAAGGTGTCGATTCAGAGGTGCTAAGTGTTCATTCAGAGGATACAGTTCATGGTTCAGAGGTTACTGTTCACGTTCAGCGCTTCGACACGCTTCTCTTTCGACATCATGTACAATCTGCTGAATCACAAATTTTCGTTAGTTTGGTACTAAATTTTTTTTTTCGTTATTTTTATGTCGAAAAATCAAAAACACCAAAAATATTTTTGTTTTGTTTTTCTATTTTGAAAAATTCAAAAATATCAACAAGATTTTATTATTTTTGTTATTTTCATCTTCTCAAACAAACATCCAAAAATATTTTCTTCTTTTTGTTTGTTTTACATTTGTTGTGTAGATGTAGCGAAGATTTTTCTTTACATAACAGAGAATGAAGATTCTTCGTGGTACGTGCTTGATGCTTTGAGGGAAGGTATATTTTCGACAACTATGTACTAGTTAAGATGTCCCTAGAAGCATGTTGCAGCATGTTGACCCAAGCCTCGATAATGTTATGAGTTTCGAAGCCTTAATGGTTTTTTCATTATGAGAATTCCTTCCCAATTAGGCTATATTCTCATTCATTCATGAGGTACCTTACTCTTCTCATTTGAGTTAAGAGTTTACTGCTTGGTCCAATCATAGCAGAGGTACATTCGTTTTCTTAAAACCACTCTTTTTCATCCCAAAATTCTATCTCATTCACACACAATGACATATGCCCAAGAGATTTCTGGTATAAACCAATCAGGATCTAGACATATCAAATCTTTGTGTTTATGATCCAACATCATGAGACCGTGATGAAAGTGAAACCCAAACATTCGAACCTTAAGGAATATACAGGGAACTTTGTTCCAGGCTTTAACGAAACTTTTTTTTCGGTACCTATTTTCGATACTCAAAATCATATTCTTTCTTTCATAGTAATCTTGATCAAATATTCGAAACCCACGACATTTGTTACCCAACAAGATTTAGGACTAATTTTGTTTTCAAGAATATGATTTCCGTCTGAGTATCATTCTACCTTCGTTACTTGATAAATTTTCCAAAGCCTACTTGTCACTGACTACACTGGTCAAACATGTAATTTCGTTTACAACTTTTCACTCTTATGTTTGGTTGTGCATTGTAATGAAATTTTTTAAGATACCTTCGAAACAATGCTAAAAGAAGCCCTTCGATACTTCTTTACAAGTAATCGACTATAATTCACGGGAAACCATACAAGCTGTTTATCATCTCTCTTGATGATTAGCGAAGCAATCATTGCCTGGAATTTATCTGCTTTTATGTCGAAATTATATTTTCGACATCACAGATCCAAATTTTTCTTATTTTGCTTCTTATCTTTTTCCTTGGAACACTGCACGGATGAAATCCTTGAGGTTCTGAGTAATACCAACTTAGACTGATGATTCCGAAATTCTGGCACATAACTTCGTTTTCAAACCCAATAGCGAAAGAGCCCAACCTCTATTTCGAAGGTTTTGGTCCTTATCTACTGGGTACTCACGAAGAGACTTTTGATGTGACGTATTGATAACTGTGGCCGTTTTTAGGAAACTGTGCTAATCACTTTATCTGACATGATGACTTTTACGGCTAATGGTGCGATTTTCAAGGGCCACGTGTCATGTTATATAATGGCAATCGTTTGAGATTCAAATTAAGGATACATATAAAAAGGGCGATGAGGTATTCATTCCAACTTTACGCTTTCCAAACATACTTAAAGATAATTTGTGCCCTCTTTTTCCTCTGTTCTTCAATATTTCAAGCAAACCCTAGCAATGGCTTCTCATCAATATAACACCACTGAAGACATATCTTCTCAGCCCATCACGAAGATCCAAAGTATTAATTATCAAGTTGATGATGATATTTCTGTTTATCCAGAGGAACTCAAGATGTTGATTGTTGTTCTGAAACACTCAGTTTTGTCAACTGCGATGTTCAGTTCTTTTGAAGTTCTGATGTCTTGGCTCTCAATTGTTGGTTCCACTGCAACATACAACAAGATAATGCAGACAGTTACATTCAATCTGGTGAATGAAAAGAAATTACGTTTGTCCAATAAGCTTTTTGCTCAGATTCTCGATATCCATAATTCTCCACCTTTTTATAAGGTCACTAATGAACAAGTGATTCATACGTTCAATGACATGGGTTATCAACCCACTCTTACCAAGATAAGCGAGTTCAAGAAATCAAGCCTTCCTTGTATCTGGAATTTTCTCTTTGAGATTTATCTTCGATGTCTGACTGGTCGAAGTGTCGGTTTGGATAAAGGAAGACTGGAGGTGTATGCTATGGTTCCTGGCATATATTATGACCTATCGGTGGATTATGCAACTCAGATGTGGAAGGAGTTCTTGAAGAGCATTGAGAATACCAAAGTTGTGGATGGGGTTTCTTGTGCTAAGTATTGGAGTCTGATTCTTCATTATGCATATGAGAAGGAAGGTATTCAGGTGTATGCTGATGAACAAAAGGCTGAGTTTGTAAAGTATCACTACCCAAAGGCTATTGAAGATAATGTGGATGAATTTCCATAAGTTGCTCGAATTCCGGATGCAATGCTCAAAAACGTTGATCCGTCGAATCCTGTGTTAATGGCATATTTACAGACTATTAGTCCTTCTATCGAGACTGGAGTTTTATTACCACGTTCTGATGAAGGTTCTTCAAAGAAATCACGAAAGCCTAAGAAAGTTGTTGAAACTAGTCCTTCAAAACCTATTCAAGAGGAGAAAATGACTAAGTCACCAAAGAAAAAGTCTGGAGAGGAGTCGAAGTTTCAAAGACAATCAAAAAGCCTATTGAGACAGTAACAACTGAGCCTTCAAAGGAGACAGTTCCTTCGAAATCTGGTGTGTTAAAGCGCCTTAAAAAGATATCTCATCGGTCAAGAAAATCTCCTGAAAGGTCATCCAGCTTTTCACCTTCAATGGTTCGAAAGCCTCATGTAACTCGGAAAAGTGTTGTCATTCGTGAAATACCAGTACCTGTTTCTCCATCCTCTAAGAAGCGAAGAGCTGAGGATGTTGCTAAACATATTACCAAGAAACAAAAGAAGAGAAAGTTGATACTTTAGGAAGACTCCATGGATGACGAAGCAGTTCCTGAATCACCAATGGGTAAAGTTTCATCTAAGAAGAAATCTCATGTCAAATCAAATTTCGAGGAGATAGGAATTTCAAGTAGCTCTGTGAAAACTACAACAGTGGACACATCTACTTTTCTTGGTGACTCAACAAAAATATTAACTCCTATGCAGACTTCGGTCATACCACCCGAGCTTTCGTTAACCAAGGCATCTAATGAGGAGGTTCGAACCTCAGGCATCCCTGCACACGTATCTGATACGGATGCAAATGTCGTCATGGGTGAAGGAGTTTCGAATAAAGAAAACCCATTTTCTACTACTCACAGTATTTTCGAAACATCTACCATACATACCTCTACTTCTCTATCACCATTTTTCACAACTGTTTCTACATCCACTCATTCACCAACTTTTGATCAAGTCATGCAACAACCTATCACTTCTCTCTTTCCGTCTCAATCAACTGAACCACCCAAAACGATCAATGATGAAGAAACTGATGATGGAGGGTTTGGAGGTTCATTCGCTGACCTAGAATTTGATCCTTAAGAAGAAGAAATCCCTGATCATATGCTTATGCCAGGTAAACAATTCAAAATTCTCAACAGAAAGCTCAATTCTTTATTGCAGTGACAAGCGATGCAACACGTAAACATTCTGTATCTGGCATTGAAGTTGATGTCATGCTCAAAGCTTAGGAGCTTCGACTTCAACACAAGTTGGATGTAATGGATAAAAACAATGAGCTCCGAGTCAAAGCTCAATCTGAGACTTTCAATGGTGAAATCAAGGAGCTAAAAATGGTTGCGAAGGAATGACATGTTCTCTTCGCTCAGGATGTCAAGACTGTAAGAGAAGGTGTGAATCGAAAGTTTGAGAAATTTAAGGTTGACATGGAAAAGGAGATTAATGAGTTGAATATCAATTATTGTTCTCTACTTTCGAAAGTGGATATTGTTGCAGGGGTTGTAACAAAAGTGGTGGAGTGGTATCAATCTGTTATTCTCAAGTTTGACGACAAAGCAATTGGTGATATTAAAAGTTTTGGGAAGCTTTATGTCATGCTTAGTGAATTGAAATAATTGGTTTTGAAGTCTGGATCTTCATCTCTCTTAACTCCTGAGTTTTTAACTCAGAAGTTTCGTTCATTCGAAACTACCATTCAAAAGGAGTTAGCCCCATTATCTCAGTTGATTAATCTCTTACCAACGAATGCCCCGCCTGTTGTCACAGGGGTGCAAGGGGGAGAAAGGAAGATTGTTGGTAAAGGAGAAGGTGCTTCTGGGAAAAGTAAGGAAGAAGCGAAGGTTGTTGAAAAAGTCTTAATAACTCAAATTTCAACACCAATAATTTCGAAGGCTGATTCTGTGATGGCAACTAAAACAACTACAAGGCCGATTGTTAAAGGCATTGTAATTGGGTCTACATGTGAAAGTAGTTCTTCAAAATCCAAGAAAACTGAAACAGATAAAGGGAAAGGAAAAGAGGTTGATGTAGAAAATCAAAGGAAGAAAGAAAAGCTGAAATCGAAGCAGAAATGGAAAAGCAGCGTCAAATTCAAAGTATCTTGAGGCTTCGTCAAGATGATCCTTGTACTTTGAACAAAGATGATCCAAAGAAGCTATACAGTTATGAGAATATAGAAGCAAGAGTGGCTTACAATGAAATGTATGAGTTTGAAAAGAAACCGAGAAAAAGTTATGCCATAGAGAATTCTGACATGAATCAGCATGATTTTCCTGTCAATGAGATGATGTTTCTTACAGCTCAGTATAAATTTTTTAATCAATTTAAGGATAAAGATGATTTTATTCACATGAAGCTGAGGTTCCATGCTGTGCTGGGAAAGGAACAGGATGAGGTTTGGTCACTTGTTAAGATTGTTCGAGTGTTGAGCATAACAAAGGATGTGTTATTAGAGAATATGCTGCAAAATTTTCGATACCATGTTGTGAGGGAAAATAATGTTACTTTCGACTTCTCAATTGCTGATTTTCCGTTGACGAATTTGAATGACCTTATTCAAGTTGCGAACATTCTCAAAAACATGGATGCTTCGAAACTTCAAGGAACTAGTAAAGATGTGTTACATTTGGGGTTAGGTCATATCAAACTTTTCATATACAATTACTATGATTGTCCAGCATTGACAGATGTTGAATTAGCTTTGTCAATGGGAAAAGAAATTATTGTTCCTCAGTCTGTGTTGAAGAGTCAAGCTGATTTAAAGAATTATATAGATGGGGAGATATGTTTGAAGCCATTGGGGATCGTTTTCATTGGAAATAATCAAAAAGGGAAAGTCAACAAAGTTTTTATTCCAGTCATGTGATGTTGAAAGATATACAACTGCTCAATATACAAACTTAATTGTGCGTATGAATAGCTGTAAGAAGAATAATGATGGGGATAAAGCAGAACTGAAGAAAGTAATGAATTGGTATGCGGAGATAAGAAAAACATTTCATATGGCTGCTCAAGTTTTGATAACCTGATTTCGACACTGCTTACAAAAGGGGAGATTGTAAGTGTCAAAGTATGTTGTAAGGTGTTGAAGGTTATTGTGTATTCGATATTGATGTAATGTTATTACAAATGCATAGTTATTTCGAAGCTGTAATGTTTTAGCCCTTTGTATTTTTTGTGTTCTTTCTATTTTTCCTATAAATAGGGAAGGATACATAAGATAGATAGAACTTTTGCTACTCTTCTGTCTGAATACTCTTTGTATCTTGAAAGCATAATAGAGCTGAAACCAGATTATATTTACTCTGTGTGTTCGTAATTCATTCCTTTTTTGATCTCGTTTCATTACTCGATTAAATAGCTACTACAAATTTATCATTCACCCTTCAGCCTCCATCTGGAAAATCATTCCTTAGCCAACCCTTATTATCTCTAGTGCATTTTTGAGATTTGGTGTATATGTTGGTGTCCTTGAAGGAGCAAGTTGGAAGAGAAGATCATCCTTGAAGAGTGGAACACTTTGGATCGAGGATTACATCCTCTTTTGACACCTTTTGGAGGTATAAACACTACTAGAAAAACAACCTTTTACGACGCGCAATGCGTGTCATAAAACGCTCAGACGACGCACAAATGCGCGTCAAGGAAGGCCCTGTCATAACGAGAGACGACACACTTTTGCGCATCGTCTATAGACGACGCGCATTTACGACGCACATTTATGACACACATTTTTGCGTATCGTAAATTTAAATGTTTAAAATAAATACATTTATTTATTTATTAATTTTTAAATTAAATTTTCATTTAATGTCTCATAATAGAAATAAAATACCATATACAAAAATACAATCCATTGCATAAAATTTAATGTCGTACAATTCTATTTCTTACAATATATAAATTTGCATTCATCTAATCTACTCTGTGTTTTATACAAAAAATATATTTCATGCGGCTACTTCCATTTCCTTTATTAGCAGCTTCCATCATTAGTAGTATAACTAACAATTGAAATGAAGAATGCAACACTTGCATTTGCAGCATCTTATCTCTTTCAGCTTGAGCTTTCTTTTCCTCCAGAGCTATTCGTTCCCTCTCCACATTTATAACCACCCCCACCCCCAATCTGTCCCAGCTTCTCGAACCTTAACCTGAAACAAAAAAAGACGTATATAACCTTATCCATATATAATCTTTTGTTCCATTTCCTTTTTCCCCAAGTGTGTTGTCGTTTTCTCAAAAAAATTTCAAACATTTAATATTGTTGAAATTTTTGAATATTGTGAAACTTGTATTTCTGCCAACCCAAGAATCAAATTAGTTCGTCTGCATGTTTTCAGCCAAATATAGGAAATTTGCTATTATCCAATGATTCCTAATCTAACATAAAATGGAATCATTTCCACACAAAAAGCAACTAATTTATTGGTAATTAAAAAAACTACAATTTAACTCACCAATGTTTTAAAACTTGTAAACCATTCCTTCTGTGTATCCAAGTTCTTTGAGTACTCCACTCACCTCACCATGTGACCAATATTTGGCTTTGCCACCAAATACATGTTCCATCATTCCAGGTGGCCCATACACCTAAGTACAACAGAATGGAATCAGTCAAAGGAATCAGAATTGGAACTGGAATTGGAATTGGAATTGGAATCATAATATGTTAAAAAGAAAAAGGTGTTTCTTACAAGTATAAGTGTGTCATCACTTGGAGAAGGAAAGCCTTTTGAGGCCATGTCTTTTGATATGTAACCTTTACATCCAACCCAATACTTTCATAAACTATTTTTTTTAAAAATAATATATATATATATATATATATATATATATATATATATATATATATATATATATATATATATATATATATATATATATATATACCTTCAAATTAGGGTGACTGGAAGCAAGCATGTCGAGTTTCTTTTTTAGCAGAATGTCATCTGGTGATACATTCGCATAAATCAATGAAACCTGAAGATATTTCAAAATATGAAAATTTAATGTTGTAAAAAGAAAGGAAGCGATCCATAACTTCAAAATAAACAATTTTATTAATAAAATTATTTAAAATGATAGCGATCCATATCTACAAAGTTTATAAAAAAACAAGTAAAAAAACAACATATATTAAACTATTATGAGAAGCATGTAGGGGTTGGTAGAGTCAATTAACATGTATTAAAAACCCAATGGCAGCTACAAAGATTCAGGGGCATTTTCGTCCAAATTTTGGTATCTAAAACATGGATAGGGCAGGAGATTTGAAATTAATCCTCTCAAGGAGTTCATCAGGTCTGATTTAACCATTCAGGAGTTCATCAAGTTTAAATATAATCATTCTTGTCTTCCAATGAGGTAACGTTCCCAATGTATTCAGGGATTACAAATTATACCATTGCACTCTAGCTCTGTGTGATCTAGTTTGTGATTCATATTCATTACCCCCTGAATGATTGGTGCTATTCTGTCTAAGGTGACACATAGTTGCTTTACTTCTGGCTTGAAATTGAGTGTGGCTTCAGCTACATATATTACCATTGCATATAGTTTGGAGATGGATTCAGAAAGAAGCATAGCCATTTCTTGTGGGAGCATATATAACATAAAATAAATTTACCAGTAAACTAAATTTACCAGTAAACTAAATTTACCAGTAAACCAAATAACAAAAATAACACATAAAAGATTTTACTAACACTTTCCGAGTCCGATCCGGTTCTTACCCGAAAACCAAAATATGAAAAACATTATAACCGGGAACTGCCCCGATTATAGGCTTTGTCTTCTTGTCTAAATCTCTTCTATGTTCAGCCATTTCCACCAACATTCCATGACTGATCTCAGGGGTGGACCTCACACGAGTAAGCATCGCCTGTTACAATTACAAACTAATCCTTATTTTCACTCACACCCTCAACAAAACACATCTACTACAACAAAATGTCACAATTTATTTTAAATCTTTAACAAGGAAATGGATTGGTTTCATAATGATGTTACGCTTAAATTAAAACTACTTTCATAGATGCATAGTTTTATATCAAATTCTAGACACTTTCATTATTTATTCATAGCAAATTCATATGTAAGACAAAATAACTGGAAGCTAACCTTGAAGTTTGGAATATTGTTGAAGATATGGTCTCTCTTTTGAAATCATAATCGACAGGTTTGTATTCCAACTCTCCATTTGAGCCTCACAAGGAGCCACATCATCTTCCAGCTGTGAAAGTGTTCTACCAAAACAAACATAAATTAGAATTCATATCAAAACATATATTTCCAATTTCCAATCTTTGTTTTCTTTATCTATGTGGACATGGTAAGAAACTGATTATTGAGATAAATGTAAATATATGATACCAAACTACCATTGACTTTAATCATATAGGTGGATTTACCTTTTCAAATAAGTCCACCTTGCTATGGCTTTTCGAGTGTAATCAAGAAGAATCTTGGACACCTTTTGCACTTTAGCCCTCTTATCTTCTAGTCCAGTCTTCCTTAGTGATACATCTCGTATACACTCATCTCTAATATAAAATAGTTAAAAGGGCATAAATGGAATTAACATATATTAAATATATAATATATCAAATCTGTTTTTGTTGGAATAAAAATTCAAATAACACTTACTTGAAGCATGTAACTTATGGTGGGATCATCGGTTTCTTGAGTTCCTTGCAATAAAATAAGAACTTCCATCACATTGAAACCATTTTCAAGATTTAAAATTGTAATAACAATCAAAGAATGATCATTAATACATAAATAGAGTTAGAGTACCATTGATTACTAAAAGATGGATTACATGGAATAAACGCGACATCACCTTCACAGTCTTGTCATTGTACTCGGGCGTACAAGTTGTAATGCATGTGCTCTCAGACTACATTGTTGCACCTGTGCACAAAGAAATATCGACTTAATATAGAAAGCATTCGCTTTTTGTTGTTTGTTGAAATTCAAATGCCAAAAAATTCACATTCTCCACCTGTTATAAAAATTGTTTTAATAAAATGTTTCATGTAGAGTTAGTTGTTCCACTTCACCTTAGTTACTAAAGAGCATATGGAGACTGATATTCTCTGAATCACATCAACACCTGCTCCAGACCTGATATTGTCTGCATCACATCAACATCTGGCTGTAAAATCAATGAGTGTAACAAATACTGTTTTGTAGTTTTACTTTTGAAGATCATTAAGATTTGAAGATCATACCTTTGCACCACATAAAACTAGAAAACGGAGAGAGCTAGACTCCAGAACCTTAACAGCCCCACTTACGGAGATGGAGTGATCCTTTTCATTTTGATCCCATTCATCCTCATATGGAATCTCCTTTTGTCAAAAACATACAATCAGAATTAAGAACAATATATTATATTAAAAATAGGGGAAAATCAATAACAAAATGAAAGTGACAATGAAGTGAATTGACATTCTAACTTGTTTCTTGAGGATAGAGTGCAAGTTCAAGTCCTGATTCGGCTGTTGTATCTGTAATCTTTTGGATATGACAGAATGCCACATCTTTAAGATAGTCACCCATGCGTGTCTGAAAGAAATAGTAATTGTTTCAGATAAAAGGTACATAAATTAGCACTATAACTCTAAACAAACAAACCTGTGTCCCTGTACCTCGGGACATTTTTTCTTGCTCCTGAAGAGCTTCTTCCACTCTCTGAACTGCAGCTCTAGCTTTCTCAATTTCAGTTCTTACAAAAGCTCTCTCTTCATCAACAAGCCTTTTTGCATCTTCTGAAGCCTACATGTAATTATAAATCTTTACCAAAACTAAACAACAAAAATACAAGAGAAAAAATAATTTCTTTAAGGTGATAAACTAAAATAATGAAATACTATTACTAACCTGCTTTAGAAAACCTGCAAGCTTCTTAACCTCAACCTCTTCTTGAACCAACTCTCCTTCCCTTTGTGTCAATTGACCTGATAAAGCTTCAACGTAACCATAAACATCAAAAATGAACATTTTTACATGTAAACCCAAGAAAAAAACTATAACTGAAAGGATACAACTTTAGAGAGAAGTACAGATTTCGAATGCAGAAAAACAACCTGAGCCATAGGCATCGACGTTAAAAGGACATCGCTTAATTGAGACCAAGTACAGATTTTGAATGCAGAAAAACAACCTGGGCAAGAAGCATTTGAGACCAAGTAAACTTTAGTTGCTGTATTTTGAACTTGCTTCTTGAAAGAAACCCCCGAATATCTTGCCTTAATTGATGTACATTCAGAGACTGGGATCCTCCTCCAACCACCATCCTTGACCGCCTCCTCCAATTTCATGGACCCGAGCCACTGCTCCAGCCTCCGAGCGGAGCCCTCAAGCCGATCAAACCTCAGTGGTCTGGAATATCACGTGATGCACGTCAGCGAGGATGTGAGCCTGAAGCGGGCCCTCAAATCTTATCTCCACACCGGAGTACTTGATCTGAGATATGAGCTTGGTTGCGTTATTCATTTAGGATAAACAAAAGGGATTCGGTAGTGGTGGAGGCGGATTAGGGATTACAGAGAAAAGAAGAAGCAGAGAGTGAAGGTTGTCGGCTGTTGGAGAGGATGAATTCGTTATTCCTTCCCGAACAACAACAATGTGATCAGAGAACGAAACCGGCAAATTAGGTCTAGGGTTTACATGGAAACCTAAAAGATGATGAAACGTGGGGTTTTTAATTTTTTAGGATTTCATTTTCCCCCTGCTATTAAAGGATGGAACGCGCGTTCTATTAAAATTTATAAAGCGACGTCCTTAGATGACACACATGTGCCCTCCGTGTTTTTTTTGTTTAGACACTAATTTAAGGGCACGCAATAATGCGTGACCTAAATCCTTAAATTTTTTGAAGAGACGATATTCTTTTAATGTCACTCTCTTTTGCGTAACATAAATCAATGAGTGTCGTGATTTGCGCGTCGTAAAAGGGTCTTTTTCTTGTAGTGAAAGTTCTGAACTTGATGTTAATTTCATTTAGATCTTGTTAGCCTTATATTTTCAGTTATTTTGGTCCCATGAGCTTGGTATTATGAGTATGTGGTACTCTAATCCTTTTGAGTTGTCCTTTCAGATGCTTGGGAGTGTTTTGAAGCATAAAAATGTGATCTTGAAGGTGATATTTAGCCCATGGATGTGTTAGAGGGTCTTAGTGGTTTAAGAACATAAGGTTTTAAACATTAAGCACTTATTAGCTATGTAAGACCCTAAAGTTGGAAACTTTATGGTTAAGGACGTTAGTTTAAGGTTGGATCTGAAATTTGAGTAAAAAAGGATTAAGGAATAAGCTCGTAATGGATGAATGAAGTACAAGCAACGTACGCTGGGGGTAACCCAGGTACACCGGGCGTATTGAGTCAACCATCCCATAATTTGGGTCAACACTCGTTTACACGGGGGGTAAGTTAAGTACGCAAGGCGTACTCAACCATCCTCAAACTTTGACTTTTGTTGACTCCGTTGACCTTTGACTTTTTAACCAAGTTTGACTTTAGGTCAAACTTGACGGTTTTGATTGGTGATTAAGATTTTATTGATTCTGATGTTAGTGAATCCCCAGGAGCAAGCAGTGTAGCAAGGAGCGTATCGTGGTGTTCTCGGGTTTCTTCATTTCAGGTGAGTTTCGCCTCATTGTACCGTGGGTCGAAGGCACCAATGTCGGCCCACTAGTTTTTGTTATCTGTTAGTAGAAGGATGTCGTAGGAACAATATATAGTTAGGTAGGATAGACTAAGGACTCTTTGTCTAGGCTCTCTTACCTGTTCCTTGTTTGGTTGTGATTCTAGAGTAGGACTACCTGTCCGGGTCTCTATCTCACCTCTGAGTATATACGGTCATGCATTCCTTGGATTGTTGCTATTTCGTATGATGCTATGCTGTAGTGATCCGTTAGATCTATATCCTGGTATCGAGTATGTTGTTATGCTGTAGTGATCTGTTAGATCTGTATCCCGGTATCGAGTATGTTATTATGATGTAGTGATCTGTTAGATTTGTATCCTGGTATATATTATGTTTTTATGTTGTAGTGATCTGTAGAACTGTATATTATCTGTGCTTACTACTTATCATCTTGTGGAGTGCCCTAGGGACTGTATGTAGTCATGTAGGATAGCCTAAGAACTCTTGATCTAGGCTTTATTTATTGTTCCTTGTTTGGTTGTGGCTCTAGAGTAGGATCATCTGTTCGGGTGGCTATCTCACCTCTAGCTACTTATGGTTATGCATTTCATGGAGGTTAGCTGGTAGTGGGACTGTATGTTGTGACAGGACTAGTAGGCGGTAGTGAGCTGTATGATTGATGTTGTCTGTATTTTGTGCCTACTTGATCCTTGTTTGCTTATATGTCGACATATGGTAGTGGTGGATTGAGGCGGTCCTTCTTTGTGCTGTAGGCCAAGATACCCGGTGCATGTTGGATGTAAGCCGTAGGCACGGAGGCTCTGGAAGAGCGATTGGGTTGAGGCGGTAGGCCAACAAACCCTGGGTATTCCAACCCGATGGTTGACTGGACCCGTTGTATATTGGCATTCAAACCTAGGGTATTCCATCCCGAGGATGACTGGACCCGAAGGTTGACTGGGCTTGGGGTATTCCAACCTGATGGTTGATTGGACCCGACATGCTTGTTGTATGTGTTATCTGTTTGTATGGTGGTATTTTGGGAGAAACTCACTAAGCTTTGTGATTATCCAGTTGTTTATGGTTTCAGTTATTATCAGTGAGTGTAGGAAGGCGAAGGCGGGACTGTACACACCCATTAGCAACATTGAGGATTCCACATTTTCAATGATACTCTGATTTCTAATAAATGTAATTTTTAATAAACGGTTTTCCTAATAATATATGTATAAATTGGGAAGTTTCACCTTAATAAAAATGAAAATTTTGGTTGAGAAAATGGGACGTTATAAGTTGGTATCAGAGCCCTCGTTTGAGTGAATTGGAGGAACACTTGTGTGAATTCAGTCTTAAACTAGAACTCGAGA
This sequence comes from Lactuca virosa, assembly GCF_052849685.1. Classification (NCBI taxonomy): domain Eukaryota; kingdom Viridiplantae; phylum Streptophyta; class Magnoliopsida; order Asterales; family Asteraceae; genus Lactuca; species Lactuca virosa. The sequence goes on along the minus strand of NC_136429.1, from coordinate 363,303,091 downwards.
ATTTTTGCAAAATATTTTGAAAAAGAATTCATAATAAAAAGGGTTGGGTTAGGGACATGGGCTCGGTCTCTTGTCATTTTCTTGTTTGATTGTTGGCTTGGGATTGGGAACGTGGACCTTGACTTAACTTTGACTTTTTCAGGAAGATGTGGTGTGTACAGTCAGCCAGAGCCCGAACAGGAGAGTGGTTCCCAAAATACATGTACTTGTTATGTTTGCTGAGTTTTGATTTTGCTGATATATGAATTGTTATAAAAGGCATGATAGTGGATAAGGTTCTTTTAGAAACTGTTGGATTGAAATGTCTGATTATGTGATGCCTTATGATATAGGAAGTTGCTTGCCTAATGTATATTGCTTGATTGCCAGATTGTTGTGTGTATGTTGATTAGTTGTATATGGTCGGATTGAATATCCTTGGAATGATCGACTTAGCCTTACATCATGTTACTTGTTTGGTTGTGGGCTTAGGGCCGAGTCGATTATTTGACAATCTATCCAATCTCGTATTGTGTACAACAAGCATGCACAAAAGCAACTGGTGGTGCGGGAGCGAGGATAATCCTATGAAGAGTACCTAGGAAGTTACTTGTAGCTCGTAGGAGAAGTGGGTGTTAGCACACCTGGGAGTGGTTTAGTGCAGTGACTTAGGACCTTGAGATGAATTATGAAATAACTACGGATAGGTGTGGAAGGTAGTATGGGCTCATACTGTAAAAGCACAGGATCCGTATGAGATTTAGGAGGAATTTTGAGGCTGATAAGGAACTAATAGGAGTAGGACCTGGTATGTTGAGCCCTGTTTTGTGATGTCTGATCGTTCCTTGATATATTTTCAGTATGGCGGCTATTAGAGGTTTAGGGTGGAGTCGGTGGACATGATGGGCCAGGGTTAACATAGGATCAGGTTAGGGATATCATTCGTGAGGAGGTTGTTTCTATTATCCGGGGGCAGATATCGGAGCTGTTTGGGTCTATCAAGACTGCTATGATGGAGTTCTGTGATGACCGATACGCTGCACTTTCTGAGACTATCGTTGATGCGGCTACCGCGACCGTCGTTGCGGTCAAGGTTTGGCTTTGGGAGAGCTTTCCAGTACCAGGACTTCGCCAATATGAAACACCGGTGTTTGACGGGGTTCAGGATCCGATCATCGCCATGAGGTGGATGTCAAATGCTGAGGGATGTTTCTTTACTTGTTCTTGTCCAGCTGACCAGAAGGTCAAGTGCACTCTAAGCCTTCTTCGGTCTGGAGCGAAGGATTGGTGGAGGCTGGTTACTAGTGCATACACCCCATAGCAGCTAGCTGCCATATCGTGGGAGTAGTTCTATGAGATGTTCCGCTCGAGATATGTCCCATTGGTGGAGCGGGAGAGACTGGCCCAAGAGTATTTGGATCTGAGATAGGGGACTGAGTCGGTGACATAGATCACCTAGATGTTCATGGAGAGAGCTATGTTTTGCCCTGAGTTTGCTGCTTTTGAGAAAGCTCAGATGACTCAGTACTTAGGCATGCTCAAGGCGGATATTCGGCAATTCGTATCCATCCAACTCTACGGTTCTCTCATTGAGCTTCGAGATGCCGTAAGGAGGCGAGAGTTTAAGATAGAGACCAAGACAAGGGAGCAGCATCAGGCTTTGGATCAGTCCCAACCTGCAATTAAGAGGTTCAAGTCTGCCAGTCAGAGTTCGGGATCAGTTGGAGGGAGGTGCCGATCTTTTGTATGTCATAGGTATGGCGAGGAGGGTCATTTTGGAAGAGATTACAGGCGGAGTGCACGAGTTTGTTTTCATTCAGGCTAGGAGGGCCACATCATAGCTCGTTGTCCTTTTCTCATTTTTGGTGAGGTGTTGGATCCTACACCCTTAGCTTGGCATTTGCCCGACGGTCGTCATGGGACGACCGGAGTCCCGGAGACCGAGAGTTGAGTTGGCAGTTCTTCTTTTTAGCACTTATGGTTTTATTGGTAGTTATCTGAAATTCCTGGTTGTGTTTCAAGTTTAGTTGTAATATTGGATGATCATTTGAATAGAATTATATTAATTAGCTCAGTTGAATTTCATTTCTTTTTATGAATGGATTAATCATCATTTTCATCAGATTGTATGTGTTGAGTTTTTTTTTAATGTTGTGTGGATTCAGATTTTCCAGCTTATCTGAATATCAGTGGTTGGGATCAAGTGTTGGAGTTCAGGTTAGTCTGGGAGTCGAGGGATTGTGAAGTTGTTAGATTTTAGCATAATTTAAGTGGGGGAGAATCGTAATACCCCATTGTGACATCGTGGGTCGTTGACCAAGAGTCCCCACTTTTTGGCCGTCCGAGAGACCTCTTTGGCCGAAAGATCGGCCGATGTGTCCTTTCGGAAGTTGTTAAGAAAACCACATGAACCAACTAATTTGGATAAGTGAGCAGTTAAGGGTTGTTGGGAGTATCAGTCGTGCCTCAGAAAGTCTCCTACAGAGTGGTTGCATTATGAATATCCGTCCTGGAATACAGGTTATGAAGTTTAGATCTGACGGGCTTCTGGTTTTGAGAAGTATATTGATAGATTTTATTCAGTTATTGTAGTTTCTAGAGTCCCCGACTCTGTGGTTTTCGCTAGAAGTTAGGTCTTATGGTTAGGAAGTTATGGGATATGTTGACATTGTATGTATCTGTCTGCAACAGTTATCTGGTTGAGGCTCGTGTTGTGAGTCGACTGGTTTTCGGGTGAAGGTTTCAACAGTAGTGGATCGTCAGGAGCTCCGTTCCCAGTGGTATCAGCAATGTAATCCAAGGTCAGAAGGATTCTATATGGTTCAGCTTCTAAAGTAGTTGTAATAACTGTGTTCTGAGATAATTTGCTTGCTTGGGAGTCTGTCGAGGTATTGGATTCCCAAGTTTTGGGAGGATTGTGAAGGTCTTCTTCAGTTGTAAAAGTTAGTGGGTCAAGGATTCGTTATTGGTCGGGGTTCGTGAGTTCCGTTAAGATTGGGTTAAGGATAGTAAGGTAAGGTAGTCTCCTGAATGATCCGACTTTTGTTTCGGATCGGGTTCCGACGAGAACCTTCTGAGTGGCCCGAGGTGAGATGCGGGATCACTACCCTGAGTTAGTTGCAACAACGGACGTCGAGGATGAAGTCTGATTTAAGTGGGGGAGAATTGTAACATTCCGATTTTCAAGTATTTATATATTAACCCCACAGTATGATAATTGTTTGCATTTTGGCCCTTTGTGGCATTTTGTTGATTTTGACTAAGGACTTAGTACACTGGGCGTACTTGGGCGGAGCTTAATACGTTAGGCATACTCCATGTACGCATGGCGCACGTAGTGGATCCTCAAACCCTAATTTTTAGGGTTTGGTCCATATATATTCAACATTAACTCCCCATTTCTCATTCATCATTCAACCTCCATCTGGAAAATCATTCCTTAGCCAACCCTAAATCTCTCTAGTGCATTTTTTTATCTTTAGTGTATGTTTTGGTGTCCTTGAAGGAGCAAGTTGGAAGAGAAGATCATCCTTGAAGAGTGGAACACTTTGGATCCATGATTACATAATTTTTTGACACCCTTTCGAGGTATAAAGTTCTGAACTTGATGTTGATTTCATTTAGATCTTGTTAGCCTTAGATTTAGGGTTATTGTGGTCCCATGAGCTTGGTATTATGAGTATGTGGTACTCAAATCCTTTTGAGCTGATTTTTCAGACGTTTGGGAGTCTCTTGAAGCATAAATATGTGATCTTGAAGGTGATATTTAGCCCATGCATGTGGTAGAGGGTCTTAGTGGGTTAAGAACATAGGGTTTTGGACATTAAGCACTTATTAGCCATGCAAGACCATAAAGTTGTAAACTTTATGGTTACGGACGTTAGTTTAAGGTTGGATCTAGAATTTGAGTAAAAAGGGCTTAAGGAATAAGCTCTTAATGGATGAATGGAGTACAGGCACTGTACGCTGGGCGTGACCTAGATACGTCGGTCATACACAGGGCGTACTCAACCATCCTTGTACTTTGATTTTAGTTGACTTCGTTGACCGTTGAATTTTTAACCCAGTTTAACTTTAGGTCAAACTTGAGGGTTTGGATTGGTGATTTAGATTTTATTGATTCTTATGTTAGTGGATTTGCGGGAGAAAGCAATGTAGCAGGGAGCGTATCGCGGTGCTCTTGAGTTTCTTCATTTCGGGCGAGTTTCGCCTCATTGTACCATGGGTCGAAGGCACCAATGTCGGCCCACTAGTTTTGGTTATCTGTTAGTAGAAGGATGTCGTAGGGATCGTATATAGTCATGTAGGATAGACTGAGGACTCTTGGTCTATGCTCTCTTACCTGTTCCTTGTTTGGTTGTGGTTCTAGAGTAGGACCACCTGTTCGGGTGTCTATCTTACCTCTAAGTATATAAAGTCATGCATTCCTTGGATTGTTGCTATTTAGTATGTTGCTATGTTGTAGTGATCTGTTAGATCTGTATCCTGGTATCGAGTATGCTGTTATGCTGTAGTGATCTATTAGATCTGTATCCTGCTATCGAGTATGTTGTTATGTTGTAGTGATCTGTTAGATTTGTATTCTGGTCTCGAGTATGTTGTTATGTTGTAGTGATCTGTAGAACTGTATGTTATATGTGCTTACTAGTTATCATCTAGTGGAGTGCCCTAGGGATTGTATGTAGTGATGTAGGATAGCCTGAGAACTCTTGATCTAGGCTTTATTTCCTGTTCCTTAGGCTATAATGACATTTTCCCTAAAGTTAAATATAGAGATGAGCATATTTTGCAAAATTCATACAAATTAAATTTAGAAAAGACCCATTAATAAATTCCTTCCTTTAAAGTAAGAATGAAAGGTAAAGCTTATGCTATACGACTTTGTTGTTCTCTAAATAGGATTTGATTTGAATTTAGTATTTGGATATTGGAATAATATGACAACGACTATTATATTGTTTTGATACATTGGGATATGATCTTCACATTACTATTTGTTGTGTTTTATATTAACATGTTTAATCCATGAATAATCTATCTATTCTAAAAGTTCATAGTTGGTCATAATTATAGGAGAAATTATGAAGTAAGACTAATATGAATTGGACTAGTTGACTCTCATTAGATGAAAGTGGGAAAAGGGTTGTAACCAAGATTCATAGGTACTTGTAAGAGAATGAGTATTGGACATCACATGCATCAAGATTACCTCGTAGATCGCTATCATGAGTGATGCTTGATAAAAGGTACTATCTTTGTATCCTTAATACCTGAGATTCATATTGAGACTTGAGTTTAGGGAACACTATACTTTGACATGGTCAAATGTTGTTTTCTGACCAGTTAGTTATAAAGGCCATTGGCATGTGTGGTATAAAATATACAAGAGGTGTATGTAGTCAAGATGAGATTTGTTCCTCTTATGTGATGAGAGCTTAGATATCTAACTTGCATTACCCAAAGTTGAACACCAAATAAGATTGACTGCGATCCAAGTCTCATGTTCAACAAGATGTTTGTAACAAAGAGATAATTTATAAACTTACCTTGTCCATCAATTGTAACTTTGAGCTTTTGGAATTGGATGTTGATGAATGGAATTCTTCATTGTTTATTATTGGGGTAGTGAAATGTTTGCAAACATTCACCACTGTCTATATCATTCTAAGATGAGTCATGTGCAAGTGGGAGATTGAAAGATCTTTATGACCAAGAGTCATTATATAATGATATTTGCTAATAAAATATGATCCTATAGTGTCACACCTTATAGCAAGTTACTAATTATTGATTATTTATTTTTTTAATTTGATTATTAAATATAATCAACACTTTTATTTAACTGGAAAATTATTATTTTATGACAATAATATTTTATCAACTAATTCAGAATTAATGTTTTTAGGAAATAATAATAAAAGAGAACAAAAACTAGTTATATTTGTAACATGCTTATTTTTCAAGTATTATAATATTTATTGTATCTTTATTATAAATAGCACCTTTGGTCCCTTGAAAGAAAAGCCTTGTGATTTTAGTCGTACGATGGGCGTACGTAAGGGTACGTGCAGTGTACCCATGCAGAATAAGGAACGTGGGTGGCCAGCTAGTATGTTGGGCGTACGTATGGTACGCCAGGTGTACTAACCCGGACTCCAATACCCTAATTTCTTAGTTTCTCCCTATAAAAAGAACATTAAGTCCTCTTTTGGTCACCCTTATCAGCCTCCAAACCTTCCCTAGACCCTAATCCCAAGTTTGAATGTTGTGTGACCCTTACTAGTTCATTTGGGTGTTTTTGGTGCATTTAGTTGAAGAAGGAAGCTAGTGAAGAAGAAGAAGGTGTTATCAAGCTTGTAGATCCATAAAACTTCCCTCGGCGTGCATCATTTTCAGGTATAAAGTTTGTACCTTTGGCAAGTCTTTCATTAGATCTCCATGTTTGAAGTTTTAAAAGTTTTGTCCCCAAAGATTGGTCCTTTATGAGTTTGGGGCACTCTAGGGGTTTGTAGCTGTCCTTTCATGTATTATAGGACTTATGGATGCATAAAAATGGTAGCTTGATCACTTCATTTAGTTCATGCATGAGCAAAATGGCTTAGAATGTGTTGGGAGTTTATGAATGTAGCTTTGGGACTTTTCTAGCCATGAAAAGGCTTAAAGATGATAACTTTATGGTTTTAGACGTCATGGAATGGCCAGATCTGTGGTTGGGAGTAAATGTCTTAAGGGTTTAACACACAAGTTGGTAGAAATGGGAACAGACGGAGTACGATGGGCGTACTCCTGGCTATGCCCCATGTTGCCGGTCCCAGCCCCGTTATTTCATTGATCCAGGTTGTACGCCCCGAGTAGATTGTGGTACGCTCAACGTACACGCTGAATGTTGAATTTTGTTGACTTTGACCCTTGGTCAAGATTTAGGGTTTTTGGACCATGAGAAGGGAAGAATGGTCCTATTTCCCTTAGAAGGTTTAGCCGTGGGATTTGGACTCGCAAGTGAGTTCTTGAACCTTAATTATTAATTAGGGTTAATTATTTTGTTGATTAGACGGAGTCTAGATCCGACAGTTCGAGTGTTAGGTTTTTTGTGTCATCACTATCAGGTGAGTCTCCTCACTTACTCTTACCTGTATGGTACGATATATGTATTTATAACGACCAGATGGGTCTAGCTGTTATGTCATGTTATGTTATGATAATTATATGTGACTGAGGCTGCTGATAGCCAACCAGGGTTGCTGATAACCCATCGGGCATGCTGTTAGCTCATTGGGACTGGTGATAGCCCCCAGGGTTGCGGATAACCCATAGTTGTTTATTTATGTTGTGTTATATGTGGTATCTTGGGGAACTCACTAAGCTTTGTGCTTACAATTGTTGATTTATATGTGGCAGGTACTTCGTAGGACCGTAGGAAGGTGAAGGTCTGATTGTACACACACACTGGGAAATTTACTACTGGGACATGTTCTTGAAATCTGATAATTATGATACTTGTTGTTTTGGGATAATCATGTATTTGATAACTTGTTTGTGAAACTATGATATTTTTTGGTAATTTAAAAAGGAAAATTTTGGTCTAAAATTTGAGGTCTTACAATTTTGTATCAGAGCCCTAGTTTAAGGGATTTAGATGAAACTCTGGGTGATTCGAAACTCAAACTAAGGATCTAAAATATTTTTAAGAACTTAACAAGAAATAAAGACTTTTACAAGAGGAAAAACCCAGAGAAACAGTGTGTACAATCGACCAGCGCTCGAGCGGCAGTTTCCCAAAATACCTCAATTTATATTTTGAGTAGTGCAGAGCAGATATGTTCATATTATGAGTTGACAGAATTGTATGCTAGGTAGAGGTAGGCTAAGGAATCTTGCAGAGTTAGTGTGAAATGTTGCCTGATTTGTGATTCCTTAGCCTAGGAGTTCATTCTTATGAGATTGAATCTGTCTTTACTATTTGCTTAATGTATGCTACATAGTTGTACATAGTTAGGATTTTATAGCCTTAAAATTTCTGATTTAGCCTTTCTTCATGTTCCTTGTTTGGATGTGGATTTGAGGTAGGATCATTTATTTGAATGCCTATTTAGTCTCGTACTATGTACAATTGGCATACGCAAAGCAAATGTCAAGGACAACGGAGGTCTCAGGAGGCGGGGCAGTGCTGGGGAGTTCTTAGCTGATGTGAGGAGGTAGAGTCCTTGCGACTTAGGGTGTTGAGGGTACGACTCGAGACAAATACGGGTTGTTGTGGAAGATAGTATTGGTCCCATTGTTGAATCAAGAAAGTGACCCTCTTAAACCTATCAATCTGAATTTGACTCCTCTACCGCAACGGATCTTCTCTCTGGTATTACCTTCAGTCTACATCTTTTGCTACCGCAACCTCTTTTGAAGATGTCATCCGTAAGCTTCTCATCCGCAATGAAGACTTAGTTACATTATCTGACGTGTTAATTTACAATGTATTATCCAGTGAACTTTTCATTGTCACTATAATTCAGAAGTTTATTAATAGTTTATCTTTGTTGTAAGTCTTCGAGGCTCTATAAATAGAGTGCTCTTTCTATGTATCAATTACCTCTATCACTTCTAAAATTTCTAATCACGTATCTGAATTCTCTTCTCTACTTCTTATCTCTTATCACTTCTCATATCTCATATCTCCATCTTGCTTATTGATCATCATCGAAGATCTTCTCCTTTAACTGATCTCACTTACTAACTCGTGTTTGAATGCAAACCGTGTTTTGTATCAGTTAGGTGTTTACTTGATATAACTAGTCTTTAAATTTCCTTTACATTTCAGCACTTTACATTTTCGCATCTAACAAATTTAACATCTAACTTATTATTTTTGAGCTTTCATGATCTTTTGAGATTAACTTATTCCGCAATTATCAACTTGTACTAACGTTTGTTCAAGTGTTTCCCAAAGTTCTTCTCTCAACAATTCTTATCATAGCCAAAGTGGTTGCTTTTTAAACAAAACTCTGATTTTGAAAAGCCTTCTATACCACTGAAGCTCATTTCTTTTAAAAACAAAAATCTTAAAAAAAGGAAATGGAACAAGCTTTATCAGTCAATGTTTCCAACAGTGTTGGAGGTTCTAACCGAGCCCCAATACTTGTTGCAAGCGAGTATCATCACTGGTCTCAAAGAATGGAGAGATATCTGAAAAGACTTGGTAGGGATGTGTGAAGATCTGTGGAAGAAGGACCTCATGTTCTAGTCCTTACTCCGGTTCAAGCTGATGGTGCCCAAGCTAGACTAGGTGGAGGTCAAGCTGTGATGAATCGTCCCACTAAAGATGATCTTGATAAAATGGAAAATGATGCGGTGGATTTATATGAAATCTCATGCGAAGTGGCCCCAGATAACTTTGATATCATCATCAACTGCAAATCAGCCAAAAAAATCTGGGATGTTCTTAAAAACTTGTATGAAGTTTCTGAACAAGCTCAAGACAAGAAACTCACCACTGCCCTCAACGAGTTCAATAACTTCAAAGCTCATCCAGGTGAAAGTCTAGAAGACTCATTCAAAAGATTCAATCTTATTGTCACCAAGTTGTCAAACGCTGGCACCGTCTGAAGCAATTATGAAACAAATCTCCAGTTTCTCAATGGTTTGGGTAAACATTGGACTACGGCAAAAATGATAGTCCAAGGAGATAGGAAGATTCACACACTATCTCTCTTCAAGTTGTATGGTAAACTTTAGGCACAAGAATCTACAGTGCTAAAAGATTGTGCAGACTTCGGAGGACCACTTGCTCTCATAGCCCAAACCCCTCAAAGCAAAACCACCCATTCATATGAACCATATCCACTCTCTTATGACAACCCACCGCAATCCTATGAAGCCAATACATAATATGATGATGAAGAAGAATTTCAAAATTCCATTGCTCTAGTTCACCAACAATTGAACAGGTTACCACCAACCTCTTTTCGTAATAATCAACAGTTTACCAAACCACCCTTCAACCGTAACTTCAATCCGCAGAACAATCATTCTCGATATCCCAGAAACCCTCACCAGTCTTCGCAACCACAAAACTCTTATCAACCCAAAGAGGCACCGCAGTCCATCAAGTCATCTGACTTCGGTACCTTAATTGAAGACAAGAATGATGTCATTATCTGTCACAAATGCAATAAAGAAAATCACTTCGCTAAATATTGCAAAGCCAATGTGGTGAAAGATAAAGCATTCTATCTTAGAATGGCTCAGAAGATGGAAGAAAAATAGAAGGCAAGGGCATACGTGGCCCATGTTAAAAGGGATCATCAAGTATGGTCATCCGGAGATGAAGGTGAAGACCATAACATCAAGGGAAAAGGAAAAATATGCATGGTGGCAACTGTTGATGAGGATGGATCAACAAAGCTAGAGAAAAACTACTGCTTCATGGCGAAAGATGGAACTCTAAGCTTCATCGAATAGGTAAAACTCATGATTCAATCTAACAACTATAGCATGCATGATTGTCAACCTTTCTTGGACAAAATTAATGACACTTGTGCTGCCGTCTTTTAATACTATAACAAGGCATTAGATGAGAAGAACATAGCGTCCCAAGAAATGTTTCATGTGAGAGGATGACTAGAAGATAAAAGACTTCAAGTTGCCATTTTAGACAAGGACTTAGTGTTAGAAAAAGATGCTAGAATGCTATGTGAAACTCAGTTACGAATTTCTTTGAATCAAAGGGATCTAGCCCAAAAGGAAAATGTACGTTTAAATCTGTTAATCAAAAAATTGTTTAATGAAAGTGAGGCTATTAAAAATCTTGTGAATAATGGGAATGTAGATAACACATATAATTGGGGTTGGTCCAAAGGGTTTGCAACCGCAGAAGACTCATCACATCGATTTAACAAAGACCGTCCACATGTCCCTCCGGATCGAGAGTTTCATTTCCTTATCAATGATAAAACATTCCCCAAAGACATCGGATGTCACTTCGGAAAACTTCATGAACTGAGTAACAATTGTGTTATTGAGGAAATTCTCCCAAAATCCTCAGATCCTATCCCAGTCACTAACACAAATCGTCCCAACTCTCAGTCATCCTCGGATGTAGATTAAGAAATTGTATTGGAAGGACCAGACTTAGTCGATGATTGTACATCGTTACCTTCCACAACGTGTCACAACAAAAGTCCATCATTGACGTACTCTGCGGTAGTTCAGACATCCTTACCACAGACCGGAGTCAAGAGCATCGTGATCATTCAGCCCATTCATTATGAATTACCAATCGAAAATTTTGAGTATGGTCAGTGTTCACAAAATCTTGATGTCTCTAGTTCGGATGATTCCATTCCTCGGTTTTCAAAACAGTCAAAATCTGTCAAGAAACCGTAGTTGAACATTTCTGACTGCAGTTCTCCAAAAAATCATGCAAAACTGGTTTTCAAAGAACATCTCAAGTCTCAAAACAAAAAGCAAGATGATAAACTCAAAAAGGCTTTAAAACATCCGAAAGTGTCAAAACAAAAGAATTTCGAAAATCCCATAAAAAATCTTTCAAAAATCACTGAAGTCAAATATTTAGACAAAAAGGAGTGTATAGTAACAAAAACCTTTTCAAACTCTCCTGCTAAATCCCAAAAGCGACTCACGTCTTTTCAAAGGTATATTTGTCAAAATTATTCCTTAAATGAACCAAAATGGAAAGGTCTTTTTCCAACTCCCAAGTCTATAAAGTCATCTCAGTCACATCTTAAGTCAAAACCTTGGAGAAATTCATGTGTAAACACTTTTTCAAGTCCGAAGGTTTCTGCAGCAAAAAGTCGTTCTGCAGCTAAAAGTCATTCTTGGACCAGACAAAAGAGTCAGAACACACCCTCCGGACCGATAAGCAAACCCAGTGTCTGGATAAAACCTCTTTCTTCTGGACTCTTTCTCTTAGAAACATCGTGTCCAACTCAACCTCGACACACTCCCAAAGTTACCAAGTACGCAAGACTAGGTCACAATTCTAACACGAAACATGTCCCTGTAACTCATGTGCATGCATTGAGTCAGAAACATTCTAGTATGTCCCCGGGCTCCAAACTAGTTTGGATGCCCAAACTAACCCTTTGATCTTGTAGATAAATTGCAAGGATGAACAAGAAGAGGAGTGGTTAATTGATAGTGCCTGCTCCTTGAACATGACCAGGAGGTTAGAATATCTCCATGACTTCAGGCCTATATGTAACGGGGGACATGTCACATTCGGCAACAATGCGAATGGTATCATCAGGGGTTACGGTGTACTGACAACAGGATGTTTCTCAATCCAAAAGGTTGCTTACGTGGAAGGCCTCAAGCATAATCTCATCAGTGTAGGACAACTATGCAAAGCATGTCACAGGGTAGAATTTGATAATGAATACTGTTATATCATGACAAGAGATAGAAGCGTCTGCTTGATCAAATCCAAGTCCGAAGGAACAATGTACCCTTTGGATGTCTCCTTGATCATTGGCAAACCCCAGTTATGCTTTTGTCCAAAGTAGTGTCCGAAGTTAGCTGGTTGTGGCACCGCAAGCTAGCTCATCTTAACTTCCGGTATATCAACAACCTTGTCACCGAAGAACTTATCCGAGGTCTCCCCATCCTAAAGTACAATAATGATTCTCTTTGCCCAGCATGTGAGTGTGGAAAGCAATCCAAGGGAAGCCATCCACTGATTATTGATTCTTCGATTTCTGAACCATTAGAGCTACTCCATATTGACCTCTGCGGTCCTTCTACCAAAGCTAGTCTTCATCATAAGAATTACATACTGGTTATAGTTTATGACTATACTCGTTTCACTTGGGTATTTTTCTTAAGACTCAAATCAGAAACACCGCAGGTCCTGATCAACTTCATCAAAGAGATAGAGCTCCAAATCAAGTTACCAGTCCGAGGAATCAGAAGTGACAATGGAACCGAGTTTACCAATCATCTCTTGAACAATTACTTGGTTACCAAAGGCATCAGTCACAACTTCTCAGCTCCCTACACACCGTCGTAGAATGGAGTTGTAGAGCGAAGAAATCGTACATTGGTTGAAGCAGCTAGATCAATGTTAAATTTTGCCAATCTTCCTCTATACTTCTGGGCTGAAGCAGTGGCAACTGCATGCTTTGTACAAAACCGAAGCATCACTTGCAAGCGTCTAAACAAAACTCCATTCGAGGGCCTGAACAACCGCAAACCAAATGTCAGATTCTTTCACATCTTTGGTTGCAGATGTTTTGTGATCAACAACAAGGATCATCTTAACAAATTTTCACCCAAATCAGATGAATGCGTTTTTCTTGGTTACTCTACCAACAAAGTGGCTTACCGGGTTCTCATCAGACGCATGAGACTGATAGTCAAAAGCTTCGATGTTAAATTCGATGACTATTACGTCTGCAACACTTCTCCTTTCACTGAAACTAAATTCATCCTGGAAAGTGATATCTTAGCTTCTTCGGGTCCACTTAACATAGTTGAAGTTAACTATGATGATTTATTTGATCCCGTTGAAACGACACACCTCTCTGAAATTCTTGTGCCTCCGGTAGCTCAGCAACAACATGCTGAAGTATATGGTCCATCTCTCTCTGATGACTTGTCACTCAACACTTCCACCTCGCCGGTTGAGGGGGAAAGCTCAACTCCGGTTCAAATGACAACCATCGAGGTTCCAGCACCAACAGATGCAGCTACGGTACCCATCCACAGAGTCCCAATCCAAGCTCCTTCAAACTCTAAGGATGAAGATATTGAAACCATTGACACAAGATCAGACTCGAGGATCATCACGCATTCATCTATCCAGGGGGAACCATCTTCAGTCTAGGGGGAACTCCCATCCATAGTTCAGGGGGAACCTCCTTCCACAGCTTCAGTTCAAGATCCTACATTCGAAGATTCTTCTGCGGGTTGCTCTCAAATCGAGGGGGAACTTCCATCTCCAACCGCAGATTGCTCTGATGTTGAAGATATTCCCTCTACCACAGCCGCTGATCACCTTCAAACTCGTCTTCACATCTGGACGAAAGATCACCCACCAGGACAAATCATTGGTAACCCATCCGCAGGCATACAAACTCACTCTTCCAGTGATCTAACGGACCACTGCCATTACACAGCCATCATGTCTGCAGTCAATCCACGAACCATTAAAGAAGCACTAATGGAGCCTGACTGGATCACTGAAATGCAAGAAGAACTTGCTGAGTTTGAAAGAAACAAGGTGTGGAAGCTGGTATCGAAGCCGAAAGGTCACACAATCATCGGTACTAGATGGGTTTACAAGAACAAGCTTGACGAATCTGGTGCGGTGATAAGAACCAAAGCAAGACTTATCGCTAAGGGGTACAGTCAACTGGAAGGTGTTGACTATGATGAATCTTATGCCCCTGTAGCACGAATGGAAGCCATATGCATCTTCCTGGTGTATGCGGCACATAAGAACATCAAGGTTCACCAAATGGATGTAAAAAGTGCCTTTCTCAATGGTGAACTGAAGGAGGAGGTATACTTGAAACAACCTCCAGGCTTCGAAAGTCATGAATTTCCAAACTATTGCTACAAGCTTGAAAAGGCAGTCTACGGTCTCAAACAAGCTCCAAGGGCATGGTATGAGACTCTTTCAGAGTTTCTTGTTATGTCAGGATACAAACGAGGTGTGATTGATCCCACTTTATTTAGAAGGGCAAATGGTAACAAATTAATGCGCGTCCAAATATATGTGGATGATATCATCTTTGGCTCAACAGACCAAAGTTTGGCGGATGACTTTGCAAAGCTCATGACCACCAAATTCCAAATGAGCATGAATAGAGAGATTAATTTCTTTCTAGGTCTTCAAGTAAAACAAATCCCTTAAGGGATTTCATCCATCAAGAAAAATTCACCTCAGAGCTGCTGAAGAAATACTCATTAGACAACTGTTCCTCAACCAAAGTCCTGATGGCCTTTGTATATAAGATCTCTGCTGATCCTACCAGTGTAACGACGTAAATTTTCAAACAATTTTTCATTTTTCAAACACAACATATCGCATATAAATCATCTCAAAACTCAAGTGTATCAAATGTTATCATGGTAAAACATATCCCAGAATCTCAAATACAAAATCATCTCTCAGTGTGTACAAATCATGTCGGCGCCTTCCCGCGATCCTCGCTAGTACCTGAAACACATATCACATAACACGGTAAGCGTAAATGCTTAGTGAGTTCCCCAAAATACCACATATAGCACATAAGCCACTCGAGGCTATAACTCGGTATGACCCTCCTGTCAATGTGTCTCAGCGGGACCCTCCAGTCCCGTAGCTCGTTGGACCCTCCAGTCCGGTCTAGCTCGTTGGACCCTCCGGTCCGGTCTAAATCGTTGGACCCCCCGGTCCGGTCTACTCGAGGGCCCCCTGGCCTCGTAAGTCGTTGGACCCTCCGGTCCGGTCTATATAACACATAGCATACATATATCAATATGCACATAATCTCAAACATACACATAACACATAAGACCCTTCGGTCTGCACATAGATACCACTCTAGGTAATGTATAGTGAGAAGACTCACCTCATATGATGTCTAGTAAACTCTCGTGCTCGATATCCCCGACCTAGCCTCCGCCTATCAAAATGATAATATCTCTAATCAATACTCTCCTCATGTTCTCATCTCTAAAGAATGGGTAAAAGACCATTCTACCCTTCCATGGCCTCTATTGAATCAGTGTGACCAAACCCCCAAGGTAAACTGAAGTCAACTACAGATGACGGTCCAACTTTGACCAGACTCGTCGAGTGCACTCGGGTGACTCGACGAGTCCATGCGTGTCCTATGAATCCTCCTAAGGCATCACTCGACTCGTCGAGTTAACCTTTCACTCGACGGGTTACCACTGATCACGAATCGCGGGGCAACCCGATCCGACTCATCGAGTCCTCTTATGGACTCGGCGAGTTTCCTCCATGGCAACACTCTTAACCTTCTGAGGTCATATCTGTTTCTCTAATTTATAGATCTGGCCTTCTAGTACCCAAAAGTCATGTAAATGTTCAATCTTTATGTCCATGCACCACACAACAAGCTCTATTTGAGGAAATAGCTCTTAAAATGACAACCTAGACTCAAAACCCCAATGGGACTGCATAAAGCTGGATGATTGGGACTCTCTGGACCTCTCAAGGTCCAGATATAATGGCATATGCCTCAAAGGGACTCCCCATGCTCCATAATCTCAACAAAAAGGGGTAAAGAAACCCTAGATTCCAAAAATCTACTATATACACGAAAATAGGCATGGATTCTTACCTCAAACAGAATCCTTTGATGAAATAGAAGAAGTTCTGAGCCCCCTCTAAGCAGCCTAGCTTGAAACTCCCTTCCTTCCTTGCAAGAATGCACTATGGTGGTGAAATTAGCTCCTTCCCTCACTCTCTATGCTCTCTGGTTCAATAGGGTCTCTCAAGTGTGTGTGTGGCCGCCAATGAAGGCCATAAGGACCCTTAAATAGCGCACAGGCCCAAAGATTTAGGGTTTCTGTCCACAGCGCGGACTCGTCGAGTCGACACACCGGCTCGTCGAGTCCATTCATTAATCCGAGTTATCAGTCGCGATCCTACTCGACGAGTTTAGGCGTCAACTCGTCGAGTCCCTCTTCTTAACTCAAAATAAATACTTAAATTATGATACCTTGAAATCCGGATGTTACAATTCTTCCCCACTAGAATCAAACTTCGCCCTCGAAGTCTTACTCTGCAAACAACTCTGGATTCTACTCCCGCATCTCCGTCTCTGACTCCCAAGTCAGCTCGGACCCTCTCCAATACTGCCACTAGACCTGAACCAGAGGCACCTCATTGTGCCTTAGAACCTTGATCTTCCGATCCAAGATTGCGATCGGCCTCTCAATGTAATTCAGGCCCGCATCCACCTGAATATCCTCTAGCGGCACTACTGCCGTCTCATCGGCTATACACTTCCTCAAGTGGGATACATGGAAGGTATCATGAATCTGGCTCAATTCCGCAGGTAGCTCTAAACGGTAGGCTACCTAACCCACTCTTATAGTCACCCTGAACGGACCAATGTATCGGTGCCCCAGCTTGCCCCTCTTCCTGAATCGGATCACTCCTTTCCAAGGAGATACCTTCAGGAGTATGAAATCTCCAACCTGGAACTCGAGCTCGGATCGCCGCCTGTCCGCATAACTCTTCTGGCGGCTCTGGGCTGTCATCAACCGCTGTCTGACCTGCTATATCTACTCATTCGTCTTAAGCACTATCTCAGTGCTACCCATCACTTGCTGCCCTACCTCTCCGCAACAGATGGAAGTTCGATACCTCCTCCCATATAAAACCTCAAAGGGAGGCATACCTATACTCGAATGGTGGCTGTTGTTGTAAGAAAACTCAGCTAAAGGTAGGTATGTGTCCCAAATTCCCCCGCAGTCCATAACACATGCTCGAAGCATGTCCTCGAGCGTCTGTATCGTCCGCTCACTCTGTCCATCCGTCTGTGGGTGGTAAGAAGTGCTGAAGTGCAATCTCGTACCCAACTCCTCATGGAACTTCTTCCAGAACCTGGAAGTGAAACGCACATCTCGGTCTGACACAATCAAGATCGGCACTCCATGCCGCGACACCACCTCCCTCACGTATATCTCTGCCAGCCTCTCTGCAGAAGAGCTCTCACTGATAGCAAGGAAACAAGCGCTCTTCATCAGCCGATCCACAATCACCCAAATTGCATCAACACCTCTCGCGGTCCTCGGCAATTTGGTGATAAAATCCATAGAAATATGTTCCCACTTCCACTGGGAACCTCTAATGGCTGCAATTAGCCATGCGGATGCTGGTGCTCGACATTAACCCGACGACAGGTCAAGCACCTCTCTACTACAACATCCCTCTTCATACAGGGCCACTAGTAGTCTCTCTTCAGGTCCAAATACATCTTAGTGGCCCCGGGATGGATCGAGAATATCGATCTATGCGCCTCCTCCATCAAAGTGCTACGTGCCCCGCCCGTATACGGAAACCAAATCTGACCATGAAAGGTCATAAGCCCTCGGCTATCCGTCACAAACTCGGATACCTGTCCAATCACCCGCTCTCTTTTGCGGTTCTCCGGTCTCACAGCCTCTGCCTGGGCCTCTCGAATGGTATCTGTCACACCCCGAAACCGGCGGTGGAAACGTTCCGGGGCGGAGGACGTCATACGTAGTATCACAACCATTGTACATAGTAATCATAGTAAGCACAACCATTACATTACATAAGAAAAGTTACATTCGTTTGAGAATGGAGAAATACATAGTTTATATACATCAGTATATCAAAAGTAAAGACGAGACTTCTATACACTCCGTCTTCTCCAAAAGTAACGGGATACCTGTCTAACGAGAACCTGAGAATACAAGCAGTTTTAAAATATCAGCATAAAGCTGGTAAGTTCATAAGCATGTTTTGTAAGGAAAAACCGGTTATTTAATCTTGTGATAAATAACTCATTTCCTTTAATAAAGATTGTTGTTATATCGAAAACCATTGTTACTGAGTTATGAATTACATAAGCATGTTTTCCCAGAAAATCCCATATTTTCTAACATGTAAGTTGGTTTCCATAAAATGAGAAAAACCTTGACTAATCATCAATAAGTTAAGAAAACCATAAGTTAGGATCCTGGAATTCCCCTCCAGTACGAAAGTAGGTAGTTTTAATACATAAAACTATAGATGAAAGAAAGAAATTCGTGAATAGAGTTAGTTAATTTAGTACGTATTGTGAGTCGTATAACCATACTGATTTGACCTGTGACCTCCTTGACGTTTTTCAGGCGTCGATCGATTTTCAAAATTTGTCACCCCAGGCGTGCCCGCCTAACTGTAGCTAGCAGTTTAGGTGTGGGATTGTCAGTCCCGAATAGATCTATCCACAAATTTCACGTTCTCCCTCCAGGAGACTCTGGTTATACTTCCGAAGAGGATTTACTGGTAACCCGAAGGGTATATCGAAGACAAGTCTCACAAGCTAGTATTAACTAAATCACGGGATACTGGTCGTCATCGAATTTCGAAATCGTTTGGAACAAAGTAGAGTATAAATAATTAAATACAAAGTAATTATTTAGCATGATACTCTAGGTTTAACATGGATAAACTAAATCATACATAGTTTATATATATTGACTTTGCATGAAATCTGAATCCGTAAAACAAGTAATAAAGATCCCAAATTATTCCCATAATAATTTGAATGGTTTGAGAAGTTTTCACGCTGTTCTGAAAACTATGTAATTATATTTAGAAATCGTCCCTTATGCTCCGCATGTTACAAAAGGGATGCAGTATCTAAAGTTTGACAGAAAATCGTATAATTACATCAGTTTTTAAGTTACAAAAACCTTTATGATTTGCTTGTATTCCCCCCCTGAAAAACATGAAAAACTCGGAAAAATGTAGGGGTATGAACTCACCAGACGAGAAATGTGCCGGATAGGATGCTAAGTGTCAATTTAGAGCTTGAACACGCGCGAGGATCCTATGTAACATGAGGAGATACATAAGTGTATCTAATTAGACATTGAACTACTAATTAAGTAAGATAATACACCCGAGGCGCGAAAACACTTTATTTCAAGTGTTAGGAATGATTCGGGTTGCATCTAAGGAGTGTTGGGCCTTGATATGGAGTTTACTCTTCAAGTGTAAGCCCTTAGGGGTGTTTACGGTTCAAAGACCCTATCCCCCATGAGTTTACGGCCGTAAACTCATGGGAATGGTGAATTTGGGTGTTTCAAGGTCTCATGCTTCACAAAGAAGGGTCCTAGGGTTGAATCAAAGGCTTAGGAAGTGTTTGGGGCTTGGAATGGACCCTTTATGGAGTTTACGGTTTCTGAACCACTCCTTGGGGAGTTTACGGTCGTAAACACATGGGTTTACGGTCGTAAACTCATGTGTGTCCATTTTTCATGTGTTTTGGTGGTTGTAGGTCGTGCATGCAAGGTTCTAGACCCAAATGTAAGCCATACAAGGTGTTAAGGGCACTTAAACACCCTTTGGAGGTGTTTACGGTTTTGGGAGACCTTCCCAAACCGTAAACTCATGTTTACACTTCTCAATCCATGTTTTAGGGTTGTAAGATCATTCAAGCAAGTTTCTAGGTCATTAGCCAAGCATTGGAAAGGTTTTGGGGCATCAAAACCCCTTTTTAGGGTGTTTACGGTTCATGAATGTTCATGGACCGTAAACCCATGTCTAGTCCCATAAAGACATGATTTTGGTGTTCTAAGTTCATGCATGCAAGTTCCTAAGCCATAGCTAAACATTAGAAGAGGTTTGAAAGGGTTTTGGGGCTTCAAAACCCTCTTATGGGAGTTTACGGTTTTGGGAGGTGTTCCCAAACTGTAAACACAAGTTTTTGGGGTTTTTGAGAGTTTAACCCATAGATTTGCATGCATGTTAAGTTAAACAACAAGCTAGGAAGGATTACTTACGATTTTAGAGCTTGAATGAGGTGATTCTTGATCAAAACCCGATTTTTAGAGAGAGAGTAGAGAGAGAAAGTTCCAAGGTGGGTGAAAAGGTTCAAATGGAGTCCACTCAACCCTTATATGGGGTTGAGTCCACGGTTAGGTGGGGACACACCCAATCCCGACATTAAACGAAGTTTAAGATTTTACCCGATTAAGTGACCATAACCCGACTTAGTCGTAAACTAGAAATTTTTCCAAAGGATTATCGAGGGAATTATATGTGATTTTATTGATTTCCTACATGTAGGAAATTATGACAATAACCCTAGATGAATTATTTAACTTAAAAGTTAACAGACAATTTTAATAATAAAATAAATTTTATTAACGGAAAGGGTTATAGTGACGGAATAAATTTCGGGTTGTCACAGTATCCAACACTGGAGTCATCACCGTCATCCTCATACATATATCTCGAATCGGGGCACTCTCCGCCCTGCGGCTCAGAGCATCGGCTACCACGTTAGCCTTGCCCCGGTGGTATAGGATCTCACAATCGTAATCCTGTACCACATCCAACCATCTCCTCTGGTGCATAAATAGGTTGGGCTGATCCATCAGATACTTCAAACTCTTATGGTCCATGTATATGGTACACTGAACCTCATACAAATAATGGCGTCATATCTTGAGGGCGAACACCACTGCCCCCAACTCCAAATCGTGGGTGGGATACCTCGTCTCATGAGGCTTCAGCTACCTCGATGCGTATGCTATCACGTGCCCTCTCTGCATAAGCACCGCACCCAATCCCGATATAGACGCATCACAATACACCACGAAATCCTCCATTCCCTCCGGAAGGGCTAACACCGGGGCTTCGCATAATCTCTGGCGAAGAGTCTCAAACGAGGTCTGTTGCTCGGGACCCCAAATAAAAGCAGCGCCCTTTCGGTTCAATCTGGTGAGGGGAACGACAATCTTGGAGAAATCTCTGATAAATCTTCGATAGTAGCCGGCCAACCCCAGAAAACTCCTGATCTCGGTGGGGGATCTCGGCACCTCCCAACTCATGACAGCCTCAATCTTGGCCGGATCGACCAATATCCTATTCTGATTAACGAGATGTCACAAGAACTGGACCTCTCGTAACCAGATTCTCACTTGAAGAATTTGGCATAAAGCCTCTCCGATCTCAATACTCCAAGGATCTTCCTCGGGTGCTCCTCATGCTGCTCTCTGGATCTCGAATACACTAGAATATCTTCGATGAACACAATCACCGATCGATCCAACATCGGCCTGCATACTCGGTTCATGAGATCCATGAACGTTGCTGGTGCATTGGTGAGCCCAAAAGGCATCACCACGAACTCGTAATGCCCATAACGAGTCCTAAACGCCGTCTTCTGGATATCCCCATCGTGCACCCTCATCTGGTGATATCCAGACCTCAAATCTAACTTGGAAAATCAAGACGTACCCTGCAAGTGATCGAACAGATCTTCGATCCTCGGTAGTGGATAACGGTTCTTGACCGTCAACTTGTTCAAATCCCAGTAATCAATGCACATCCGGTGTGAACCATCCTTTTTCTTGACAAAAAGGATCGGCGCTCCCCACGGCGAGATACTCGGTCGGATGAATCCCTTCCCCAACAGCTCTTGAAGCTGCGAGGATAACTCCTGCATCTCCGGTGGCGCAAGGCGATAGAGTGCCTTGGCAATGGGCGCTGCCCCCGGAACCAAATCGATGTGGAACTCCACCTGCCTCTCGGGAGGCACAACCGACAACTCCTCAGGGAAAACATCCGGAAACTCTCTCATTATCGGTACCTCACCGACAGAACTCGGCCTCTCTGCGACAACTCGTGTATCCATCACATATGCAACAAACCCTCTACAGCCCTGCTGTAGACTCTGTCTCGCTCTGGCAGTCGAGCAAAATGCTGACCCAGATCGGGTACCCTCGCCATACACCGTAAGTACTCCCCCACTAGGGTCTCGTATGGTCACCAACTGATGCTCGCAGTCGATAACAGCTCCGAATCGACTCAACCAGTCCATGCCCACGATGACACCGACATCCCCCATCGCAATCAGTACCAAATCTATCGAGAACTCAACACCGAAAATCTCGAGTACACATCCTCGAATCACCTCAGTAGCATAAACTGCTCGCTCGTCAGCTATAGAAAATCGCAGAGGTCGACTCAACGCCTCTCGTCGGATACTGATGTGCTGACTAAACGCTAATGATACGAAAGATCAACTCGCACCCGAGTCAAACAAAACCAAAGCAGGTACGGAACTCACAAGAAAAGTACCTATGCATACCACCATATAAGCACAAAATCTCAAACTCAGTATAAGTAAATAAAAGGATACATACCAGCCACGACATCGGGCGCTGCGCGGACCTCCTCTCAACCGAAAGGCTCTCCCGCGAGCCTTCGGTGCCTCGGCCTTCGCTGGTCGGGCCTCGGTAGCTCTAGCAGCAGGTGCAGATCCCTGTGCTGATCCCTGAAGTAGCTGTGGGCACTCGGCCTTCCGATGGCCAGTCTGGTTGCAGTGAAAGCAAACTGCAAACCCCTTGGGGAAATCCCTCGCGAAATGCCCCTCCTTGCCACACTTGTAGCACACCCCTTCTCTGCACACTCCCTCATGGCTCTTGCCGCACTTCCCGCAAGTGCGGCCCCTCGGACCTCCGGATCTCGAATCAGTGGGCTTTGCCCGCTTGGCTGCCGGCTGAGACTGTGCCGACCGCCTATCCCTCCTCTGAGACTCGGCCTCCTCCCTGGCCTGAGTCTCTAGCTCAATCTCCCTCTTCCGGGCATTTGCCTGGAGCTCGGCAAATGTCCGGTACGTCGAGTTCGCCACGAACTAACGAATGTCTATCCTCAGTATGCTTATATATCAGCTCATACGTGTCTGCTCAGTGGACTTGTGCTCAGGGCAGAACAACGCCCTCTCATTAAACATCCGTGTGATCACAGTCACGGACTCCGTCCCCTGCTTGAGGGACAAGAACTCCTGAGCCAACCGTTCCCTCTCCACCGGGGGAACGTAATCATCTCGAAACATGGCGGTGAACTTCTCCCAAGTCACCGCGGTAAGCTCTGCTGTGGTGAAATCAGCCGTCACAAACTTCCACCAATCCTTCGCCCCCAAGCGAAGCTGGTTCAACGCGAACCGTACTCTCAGATGCTCCGGACAAGAACAAGTGTAGAAGCATCCCTCAATGTCAAAGATCCATCTCATCGCGGCTATAGGATCCTTAGTCCCATCAAACTCTGGTGGCTTCGTGTTGCTGAACTCTCGGTACAGCAACGAGTCACCCCCCTGTGGCCTCGCGGGAGCGACAGCTGCAGTGGCTACAGCAGCAGCCACCTCAGTAACATCAGCATATCTCTCGTCAAACGTCTCAATCAGCATGGTCTTGATAGACCCAAACATCTCTGGAATGGCCTCCCGGATTGTCGCGGCCACCTCGTCATGAATCATCCGACGAATCTCCTCGTCGCTAACGCCACTGCCCTCTGGTGTGTGGCGTGTCCCAACCATGATGTCTCTGAAATACAACACAAAAGAAATCAGTGACTCGCTCGAGTATACTCGCACTCGCTACTCAACCCTACTTATTCCCTAGTACCCCGAGGACTCTTACTTGGACTGCTCACTAATCCGGTGTTTCCAGTAGTACGGGCAATATACTACCTTCCACACCGCATTAGTATTCACCCCAAGTCCTCCTCCTAGGATCCCAGATCACAAGTACACTATATCTCGCTGAACACAGGCTACCGTCCAGTAGACCACTCATAAGCTCCTCGCTGCTACCTACTCACTCTCGAAGTAACTCATAACAGCAGTAATCTCCTAGGCTAAGGTGTAACAATTGGTAAAAACAGGAACGATCGTACGATGCTATGTTTTGACTTTTAAGTATTATGAATATTTTATCAAAAATGGTTGAAGGAATTTAACCTGTTGTATTTAGATAAGTTCTTGTGAAATATAAAGCAAGTAACTAATAATAATTTTCGTTACGACGTATAACTACGAACCATGACCGGTTTGTGAAAATTTGCATATAACGTAATTTGAATGCAACAAACTTAATTTCGGTATCAACATGTCTTCACTTGATGAATAAGTTAAGTTCTATGTAAAACTTGTGCTTAATAGTTGTGAAGAATCTAAATTTGACAAATATACGAACCAAAGTGACGAAACATTTTTAACGATATCGTTAACCGGTTAAATATCACGAAATTATACCTTGTCAATAAATTTTATATTTAAATAAATAAAAATATAAAATGAATTATTATAAGTCATAATTAGAATGTATTTTAGTGTTTTTGAATAAAAAGAATAAAACATAAACATTTAAGTTCAAATACACAAAAACTGCATTGTTATTTTATACTAAGTATACATGTATGTATTTGTACATATGTATTATTATCTTTAACTAACTAGAAGACCTTCTAGAACTCCTAGTTAACTAACTAACTAGTATTTAGTTAGTTAACTAACCCTATCTCTAAGCAACCACTCAAGCAAGTGGCTAGGCAAGATAACATCACTTAAACTCACATCCACTCACAAGCTAGTCTAGGTTTTGTCCCCTTATCCTCTTCCACTTTTTCCTCCATCATAACCACGAAATTTACTCTTCATTTTACCCTCAATTCACCAGCCAATACTCCAGGGAAATACTCTCAACCTTCATCTCATTTTTAGCCACAAGAACTTCCTTCCAAAGCCATCAAAACCATGAACTAAAGGGTTGATGTCCCTTTTGTGTTTCAGCCACCATTTCATCCATCTACACCTCCCTTTTGCTTGATATTTTCACCACCAAATACCCCTGGAAGTTAGTTGTTATGCTACTCAAAATTATAGATTCAAAACAGTGAGTAAACTACCATTTTCTTACCCTTTTTCTTTGAAGTTTTTGTGACAGCAACATAGCCAAAACAGTGGCTGTTTTGGAGCATCAAACAAACATCCAAAATTTCTTCATCTTTCTGCCCATTTTCGAGATTTAAATTCCACCATATGTAGCTACTTTCAAACACTTAAAACCCCTGAGAAAGTTACCCTTTACCTCTCTAAAAGCTTGTGTTATTCCACCACCTTTTGGCAACATACTTTTGATCCAAGTTGAAGCTAGGTATATTCTTGATTTATACTCTTTCTTTTTATCATCAAACGCACTGATTTTAAATGATTTAAGACATGATAAAAGTCTAACATACATGTAAATATATGTCTTTATGTGTTAAGACATCCAAAAGAATACTCGAATCACAAACTTGAGTGGAACCGGAAACCGCACGAACCATTCTCAACCCGAATAACTCTACGCGACAAAAGTGAGTTTTCTACGGCCCCTCTTTTATGTTTTACAAGTTTTGGGGGAGAATACACACTAAATAAATTATAGTTGAAAGATTTAAAGGCTTTGCTAGCTAAAAATGCAAGTTATATCACTAAATATATATAAGCTTAAATTTCAGCTTTTCACAGAAACGTTATGGTCTGTTCACGGACTGTTTTTCCCTCCTTAAACTCAATGGATTTCAAAACTGTACAATATGGAAATAGTTCAGGTTAATACCTTTCCAAGGACTACTCGAACGCGTTCATACGATTTTTCAACAATTTATAATGATTTTTATAAAACTGCCTATCATTTCAGAACATTTTCGGACCAGTCGGTAAAAATGAACATTTTCACTCTAGATAGGAACCACTTAAGTTCAGGGTAAAAATTATGGACAAAGTAGACTCATTTTTTCTGCTCTGAGAGTTTACAGATCCAGATTCCGACTTAAAATGATTTTTCTATAATTATTCTAAAAACGTGGACAGATTTGCCCTTTTGATTTATCTTGCTGTTTGGTTTTCAAATATATATATACAAAGTGTTGTGGTAAATAAGAAGTACACCAATTATGATATTGTTTAGTTCATACATACTTTAATAGTTATAAAAGTGTAAATTATAACAAGTATTTCTAATATGATCATGTTGAAAACCTCATAAGATATGATGGTTTGGACTACATCGATTTTGGTCACTCACAGTCGGGGTGCTGTATAAACTTTGTTATTCACTTACAGTTGGAGTACTGTATAAACATATATATGGTCACTTATAGTCAACGAACTGTTTAAACTCGTATAGGGACACATACGACCGTTGTCCCGATCGTATAAAGACACATACGACCGTTGTCCCGATAGAACTTTGGTAGCTTTACATTATTAAGCATTACAACCAAAAGTCTTCAAACTTAAACAATCAAGAATTATAACAAAGTCCGGGATACAAATATACTAATACACACTAGGATGAGGTAGTATAAATATTGTTTGTAGATTGTTAAACTGATTGTTAGTGTTTATTTATATAAATACTAAATATTTTGTTTCACAAAAATATGTTAATATTTACTTTTATCATAAGTATTTTTACATGGATAGTCGTATCGGATTTCAAGTATCGGGTCTCACACGAAGCATATCGGTAACATTGTTGACCATGTTTTGCACAACTTATTTTGTTAAAAATTCCATGTTTTATAAATATTTCTTTTTATAAAACTCACGGAGTCAAAACCTGTGGAACTCACCAACAATTTTTGTTGACGTATTTTAAAAATGTGTATTCTCAGGTAACTAAGGAGCCGGAGGTAAGACATCGGTTCTAAGGAAACTATAGTTCCTTTCTTTTGGGAATAATATTGAACTGTTTTCATTTACTGTTGTGTGTTTAAACTATGAATATGTAATTTCAATTCCAACACTTTAAGGTTTGTAATATATTGATTTAAATATGTTTAGTGTTCGATATATGTGGTTGACTGTGATCCAATTGTTATGACGTCGCAACCCCGGCAATTTCCGCCGTCGGTCGGGGTGTGACAGATTGGTATCAGAGCTAACGACTATAGAGAACTTAGTATTTTCTTTTTTTTGGAAAAATACAACTATAGTCTAGGGATTACTCTAGTAGGTTTAAGAAATATCCTTATCCTACAACACTTAAAAGTTAATGAATCTATTAAACTTAAACACAAGGATTTAGATCAAATACTCAAATAGGTTTCTTAAAACATAGGTCATACCATGACTAAACATAGATGTGCACCTAAGTTTTATTTTGGTCGGGCCTCATGGATTATCCAACCTAAGCGAAGTAGTTGATAAACTAAAAACTTGGCGTTTTACAAGTAAAAGTACGATCACAGGTCAATAAGTGAAGTCAATAAGTGTCGATAGGACATTCTTTTATTTGTATGTGTAAATTTTGTGTAGCATATTTGAGATACTAAAAGTTTTGGTGACAAAATTTTCGGATATGTATTAGCATATGTAAGAATAAGTAAACTTTATTTGTTTATTAGTTGGTCTTTGTACCACTAATTATAGGTCTTTACATTTTAAGAATGGTAAAGACTAATGTACTCGGATGTTACTGTTTAATATAATGAAGCATATGTTATTAAGTTTAAAAATATTTTTTTTACTATTATATGAATCGTGATCATGAATAATAACATTATGTGAAAACTAACAAACACATCACAAACTTAGCCTTTACTATTAAATGAATTAGGAAATCAAAATGCCTCCAAGAAGGAACACCAGAGCAAATGCCTGACTTGCTCTAAGGTCAAGGCAGAGCATCAAAAGCCCTCGGGATTACTGCAACAGCCGGAGATTCCCGAGTGGAAATGAGAGCAAATTGCAATGGACTTTATCACAAAGCTGCCCAAGACTCCTAGTGGCTATGACACTATTTGGGTAGTGGTTGATAGATTAACTAAGTCTGCCCATTTCCTACCAATCAAGGAAACTGACAAAATGGAAAAGCTGACGAGAACATATCTCAGGGAAATTGTCAAGCTTCATGGAGTGCCAACCTCTATTATCTCGGATAGGGATAGTAGGTTCACATCAAGGTTCTGGCAATCACTTCACAAATCCCTGGGAACCCGCTTAGATATAAGCACAGCTTACCACCCACAGACAGATGGTCAAAGTGAACGAACCATTCAGACCCTAGAAGATATGCTACGGTCTTGTGTAATTGACTTTGAAAATTCTTGGGATACTCATCTATCGTTGATTGAGTTTTCCTATAATAATAGTTATCACACCATCCTGAAAGCAGCACCATTCGAAGCTTTATACGGACGCAAATGTCGATCGCCTATATGTTAGGCAGAGGTCGGGGATACCCAACTGGCCCGAGCACACACAAATGACACACTGCGTACTGGGCCAGAGATAATCCATGAAACGACCGAGAAAATCATTCAAATCAAGGATCGACTTAAGGCAGCGCGTGACCGTCAGAAAAGTTATGCTGATATAAGGCGTAAACCTCTAGAATTCCAAGTTGGAGATCGAGTGATGCTAAAAGTCTCGCCCTGGAAGGGTATGATTCGTTTTGGAAAACGAGGAAAGCTTAACCCAAGATACATTGGACCTTTTGAAATCCTTGACAGAATTGGTCCTGTAGCTTATCGACTAAAGCTACCTCAAGAACTGAGCAAAGTACACGACGTATTCCATGTATCAAACCTGAAAAAGTGTCTGTCCGACGACACCAATATAATACCTCTCGATGAGATACAACTAAACACAAAACTCCACTTCGTTGAAGAACCTGTGGAAATTATGGATCGAGAAGTAAAACATTTAAAACAAAGTCGTATTCCTATTGTGAAAGTTCGTTGGAACTCTCAGCGAGGACCAGAATTTACCTGAGAACGCGAAGACCAAATGAAAAATAAATACCCCCAATTGTTTGGTGATGTCTCGTCTACAAGTTAAATTTCGGGGCGAAATTCTTTTAACGGGGGGAGAATGTAACAATTGGTAAAAACAGGAACGATCGTACGATGCTATGTTTTGACTTTTAAGTATTATGAATATTTTATCAAAAATGGTTGAAGGAATTTAACCTGTTGTATTTAGATAAGTTCTTGTGAAATATAAAACAAGTAACTAATAATAATTTTCGTTACGACGTATAACTACGAACCATGACCGGTTTGTGAAAATTTGCATATAACGTAATTTGAACGCAACAAACTTAATTTCGGTATCAACATGTCTTCACTTGATGAATAAGTTAAGTTCTATGTAAAACTTGTGCTTAATAGTTGTGAAGAATCTAAATTTGACAAATATACGAACCAAAGTGACGAAACATTTTTAACGATATCGTTAACCGGTTAAATATCACGAAATTATACCTTGTCAATAAATTTTATATTTAAATAAATAAAAATATAAAATGAATTATTATAAGGCATAATTAGAATGTATTTTAGTGTTTTTGAATAAAAAGAATAAAACATAAACATTTAAGTTCAAATACACAAAAACTGCATTGTTATTTTATACTAAGTATACATGTATGTATTTGTACATATGTATTATTATCTTTAACTAACTAGAAGACCTTCTAGAACTCCTAGTTAACTAACTAACTAGTATTTAGTTAGTTAACTAACCCTATCTTTAAGCAACCACTCAAGCAAGTGGCTAGGCAAGATAACATCACTTAAACTCACATCCACTCACAAGCTAGTCTAGGTTTTGTCCCCTTATCCTCTTCCACTTTTTCCTCCATCATAACCACGAAATTTACTCTTCATTTTACCCTCAATTCACCAGCCAATACTCCAGGGAAATACTCTCTCAACCTTCATCTCATTTTTAGCCACAAGAACTTCCTTCCAAAGCCATCAAAACCATGAACTAAAAGGTTGATGTCCCTTTTGTGTTTCAGCCACCATTTCATCCATCTACACCTCCCTTTTGCTTGATATTTTCACCACCAAATACCCCTGGAAGTTAGTTGTTATGCTACTCAAAATTATAGATTCAAAACAGTGAGTAAACTACCTTTTTCTTACCCTTTTGCTTTGAAGTTTTTGTGACAGCAACATAGCCAAAACAGTGGCTGTTTTGGAGCATCAAACAAACATCCAAAAGTTCTTCATCTTTCTGCCCATTTTCGAGATTTAAATTCCACCATATGTAGCTACTTTCAAACACTTAAAACCCCTGAGAAAGTTACCCTTTACCTCTCTAAAAGCTTGTGTTATTCCACCACCTTTTGGCAACATACTTTTGATCCAAGTTGAAGCTAGGTATATTCTTGATTTATACTCTTTCTTTTTATCATCAAACCCACTGATTTTAAATGATTTAAGACATGATAAAAGTCTAACATACATATAAATATATGTCTTTATGTGTTAAGACATCCAAAAGAATACTCGAATCACAAACTTGAGTGGAACCGGAAACCGCACGAACCATTCTCAACCCGAATAACTCTACGCGACAAAAGTGAGTTTTCTACGGCCCCTCTTTTATGTTTTACAAGTTTTGGGGGAGAATACACACTAAATAAATTATAGTTGAAAGATTTAAAGGCTTTGCTAGCTAAAAATGCAAGTTATATCACTAAATATATATAAGCTTAAATTTCAGCTTTTCACAGAAACGTTATGGTCTGTTCACGGACTGTTTTGCCCTGCTTAAACTCAATGGATTTCAAAACTGTACAATATGGAAATAGTTCAGGTTAATACCTTTCCAAGGACTAATCGAACGCGTTCATACGATTGTTCTACAATTTATAATGATTTTTATAAAACTGCCTATCACTTCAGAACATTTTCGGACCAGTCGGTAAAAATGAACATTTTCACTCTGGATAGGAACCACTTAAGTTCAGGGTAAAAATTATGGACAAAGTAGACTCATTTTTTCTGCTCTGAGAGTTTACAGATCCAGATTCCGACTTAAAATGATTTTTCTATAATTATTCTACAAACATGGACAGATTTGCCCTTTTGATTTATCTTGCTGTTTGGTTTTCAAATATATATATACAAAGTGTTGTGGTAAATAAGAAGTACACCAATTATGATATTGTTTAGTTCACACATACTTTAATAGTTATAAAAGTGTAAATTATAACAAGTATTTCTAATATGATCATGTTGAAAACCTCATAAGATATGATGATTTGGACTACATCGATTTTGGTCACTCACAGCCGGGGTGCTGTATAAACTTTGTTATTCACTTACAGTCGGAGTACTGTATAAACATATATATGGTCATTTACAGTCGACGAACTGTTTAAACTCGTATAGGGACACATACGACCGTTGTCCCGATCGTATAAAGACACATACGACCGTTGTCCCGATAGAACTTTGGTAGCTTTACATTATTAAGCATTACAACCAAAAGTCTTCAAACTTAAACAATCAAGAATTATAACAAAGTCCGGGATACAAATATACTAATACACACTAGGATGAGGTAGTATAAATATTGTTTGTAGATTGTTAAACTGATTGTTAGTGTTTATTTATATAAATACTAAATATTTTGTTTCACAAAAATATGTTAATATTTACTTTTATCATAAGTATTTTTACATGGATAGTCGTATCGGATTTCAAGTATCGGGTCTCACACGAAGCATATCGGTAAAATTGTTGACCATGTTTTGCACAACTTATTTTGTTAAACATTCCATGTTTTATAAAGATTTCTTTTTATAAAACTCACGGAGTCAAAACCTGTGGAACTCACCAACAATTTTTGTTGACGTATTTTAAAAATGTGTATTCTCAGGTAACTAAGGAGCCGGAGGTAAGACATCGGTTCTAAGGAAACTATAGTTCCTTTCTTTTGGGAATAATCTTGAACTGTTTTCATTTACTGTTGTGTGTTTAAACTATGAATATGTAATTTCAATTCCAACACTTTAAGGTTTGTAATATATTGATTTAAATATGTTTAGTGTTCGATATATGTGGTTGACTGTGATCCAATTGTTATGACGTCGCAACCCCGGCAATTTCCGCCGTCGGTCGGGGTGTGACATAAGGCATTACAAATCAGGCCACCCTAGTCCTAGATATGAATACCTAGCCTACTATAGCATGCATAGCATATCATATAATATCTCATAACACATAATGTAGGGGTATTTTGGGAAATCACCGTTCGGGCGCTGGCTGATCGTACACACTGCTCCGTTCTGCTTTTCTCGAAAATCTTTTACTCTTTTTAGAAAAATTGTTTCTCTCATGAAAAATCTTCTCAAATCCTTAGTTTGAGTTCAGATACGCCCGAAGGTGCATCTGAATCCCTCAAACCAAGGCTCTGATACCAACTTGTAACGACGTAAATTTTCAAACAATTTTTCATTTTTCAAACACAACCTATCTCATATAAATCATCTCAAAACTCAAGTGTATCAAATGTTATCATGGTAAAACATATCCCAGAATCTCAAATACAAAATCCTCTGTCAGTGTGTACAAATCATGCAGGTGCCTTCTGTAGTGACATAAAGAACATGGTTTGGCATGCGGAATTAAAGATTGCTCAATGAACATGGTGATTTGGGTGTTCAAGAGATGTATTGATTATGTATGGTGTTACACAAAAAGGATCTAGATCTAGACTACATAAATAACAGACACTTACACACTCACTTTTACATCTCTCAAGCACACCTCTACAAGTGGACTAAACCCACCTTATATAGAGGTGTTTACATGTCTCTCTCTCACTCTCACTAACTCATGGGTCTAAAGGCTAATGCACCACATGCAAGTGGTTTTACAAAAGTCAAACAATTACAAAGTCAATCATGAATAAATTTGTACCCCAACATTCTCCCCCTCAAAGTTAGGAATGAATGACCCACTTCAAATCTTCCAAAATCGAGCAACTACGCGATCTAAGCCTCAAGGGTGACACATGTCGAAACGAACTTCAATCTTCAATTATTCCATGATTCTTCAATTTGGGCTCTAGGATGTGAGACCATACAAACCGAGCATCAACGAATGATCACGAGCTTCTCAAACTCCAAATTGATCACCAAAAGTTGAGCATAAAGCACACCCCAAAAATCTTCAATAAAACCAAACCCATTTCGAATACATCACTTCCGAACTTCTAATTTCATCATTTCGTAAGCTTCAAAAATTCAAGATCACTTCGGTCGTCAAATCCGCGTAATATGAAAAATTCAAGTTCGAATTTCCATATAAATTTCTCCCCCTTTTTATAATCGAAACTTGATTATAAAACCTTCAAGGAAAGAGAACGTGCTCTATTCGGAATTTTTCGTGTCAAAACTCTCCCTTAACATGTGGCATAAACTTTGTGCTTCAATCCGGAAAATCCAAAAAATATTGAATTTTTAGCTTCGTTCACGGATCACCTTTGACAAAATTTCTCAAAAATGGGTAGAAATTGTCAATTTCAAAATTCTGCAGTGACCCGGTGCGCCCAAAACAGCAAAATATGCAAAACTCTCCCCCTTTTTCCAAAGCTGGGTAGAAAGCGTAAATTTGCACAAACTGTAGGGGCCTGACATGCACTTTCTTCAATTTTCAGCAAAAACAGTCCTTTTTCGAATTTGGGTACGAATTGCCAAACATTCGAAACCTCAGGGACTATTTTCGAAAATTCTGCCCTTTGTGCTCATATCATACGAAGAATCACCCCAAACATACAAAGCTCCAAAAGTTTTCGAAATTGGGTGAAAAGTGTCAAACATTCGAAACTTGGGTTGATTTTTGAATTGTCAAATTTTCGAAGGTTCAGGGGTCGAATTCGAAACTTTTTGCCATTTGTTCAATTTATACGACATGTTGAAGAAGCATACGAAACTTTAGCCAATTCGTACGAAAGTTTAGGGGTCATTTTCGTAACATTTACACTTTTATTCAAAACACACGAAATTTCAAGGATCATTTTCGAAACTTTTCCTTCTTCTTTGATTCGTACAAATCCAACATTTGTATTTCATACGAAATCCCAAACACCCCTTCGTATAAATCAAAAACACTTCTTCGTATACAATCCAATACCAGCTAACTAACGAAATTACTCTTCCAAGCTTTCGTTAATACAAGCCTTCTTCCCAAAATTCCATTTTCATAAGAATCTTATTCCAGTGTTGACACAAATTCTTCGTTCTTAACTCAAATTTCGATTGATTCGTCCATTCATTAAACAACTTCAATGAAGATCCAAAAATCTAGTCCTCGAGCCTTCGTACATAACATCAAAAACATAACTTTGATTTATCAAGTGCAAATCGACCAGATAACGAAGCCCTTTTCCATAACAGTCAAATTGATTTATTTATATGCTTATCTTCTTCCTCCTTCTAAATCGACTTTCAATCCAGGCATTTAAAAGAGTCTCGACCACAAGACATTCGAATCAACTATCAATTCCAAATCATACGAAATCAAAATAATTTCTGATTTTGACTTCTAGCTTTGACTATTCGTTCTTCATCATTTATCGACAATCCACAAATATAGATGAGAATGAAGAAATCTACTCAAAATCAAACCAAATAGATTTTGACTCCAACTCGAAATGATTCAGCAATTTCAGTCACGAACAAAAACATCACCGGTCTTCAATAATCGAAACCAATCATAGATTCAAGAATCGACAAAAGAAATTGAGTTCGACTCCAAGTATAACAAAATCAAATTCTTTTTCAGATTCTACAATCGAACTTGATATGAACAACATTAACTTCGAAATCAATTGCAAACAATCATCCAGATACCCAGAGGATATGTCGATTTTGAATTTTCTTTCAAATCGTTTCCAAAGGAATTTCTAAATCGACATCATGAACCAATTTCGATTCAAAGAATATGAGTCAAGAAAAAGAGATGAACAAGAATATGAACAAGAACATGAATCAATTTTGAATTTCGATTTTGTGAGTATTCATCTTGAATCGAATGAGAAGATAGAACAAACTGATTAAGAATAATCGAGATGTTTGAACAAAAGAAAAACCGGAGCAATCTTTTCATGAATTGGGCTTTAGATGAACAGTTTTTGAAATTTTTATGGGCTCAAATCTGACATTATCGGATCAAAGTGACTAATAGGCTTAAAAACCAATGATGAACAGTAACTCGTTATGTGATTGGATTGAATTCGAAATTTGAATAAAAAATTATTAGAAAACAAGATTTTGCTTGATCTATGAAACAAAATAGATTGGATCAACAATTGGGCTTGAAACAAATTCGATCCAACCGAGACAACATGATCAAAACTTTAAAACGCAACGCACGATTTAATGAGATTAAGAGAGATCATAGAGTGAGACTCACCAAAATTGCTCAAATTGCGACAACAGTTGCCAAACCGAGAATCGTTCTTCAAAAATCACCTTGATCTTGAATACCCGCTCTGATACCAATTATAGTGACATAAAGAACATGGTTTGGCATGCGGAATTAAAGATTGCTCAATGAACATGGTGATTTGGGTGTTCAAGAGATGTATTGATTATGTATGGTGTTACACAAAAAGGATCTAGATCTAGACTACATAAATAACACACACTTACACACTCACTTTTACATCTCTCAAGCACACCTCTACAAGTGTACTAAACCCACCTTATATAGAGGTGTTTACATGTCTCTCTCTCACTCTCACTAACTCATGGGTCTAAAGGCTAATGCACCACATGCAAGTGGGTTTTACAAAAGTAAAACAATTACAAAGTCAATCATGAATAACTTTGTACCCCAACACCTTCCCGCGATCCTCGCTAGTACCTGAAACACATATCACATAACACGGTAAGCATAAATGCTTAGTGAGTTCCCCAAAATACCACATACAGCACATAAGCCACACGACGCTATAACTCGGTATGACCGTCTGGTCAATCTGTCTCAGCGGGACCCTCCAGTCCCGTAGCTCGTTGGACCCTCCAATCCGGTCTATCTCGTTGGACCCTCCGGTCCGGTCTAAATCGTTGGACCCCCCGGTCCGGTCTACTCGAGGGCCCTCTGGCCTCGTAAGTCGTTAGACCCTCCGGTCCGGTCTATATAACACATAGCATACATATATCACAATGCAGATAATCTCAAACATACACATAACACATAAGACCCTCCGGTCTGCACATAGATACCACTCTAGGTAATGTATCGTGAGAAGACTCACCTCGTATGATCTCTAGTAAACTCTCGTGCTCGATATCCCCGACCTAGCCTCCGCCTATCAAAATGATAATATCTCTAATCAATACTCTCCTCATGTTCTCATCTCTAAAGAATGGGTAGAAGACCATTCTACCCCTCCATGGCCTCTGTTGAATCAGTGTGACCAAACCCCCAAGGTAAACTGAAGTCAACTCAGATGACGGTCCAACTTTGACCAGACTCGTCGAGTGCACTCGGGTGACTCGGCGAGTCCATGCGTGTCCTATGAATCCTCCTAAGGCATCACTCGACTCGTCGAGTTAACCTTTCACTCGACGGGTTACCACTGATCACGAATCGCGGGGCAACCCGATCCGACTCGTCGAGTCCTCTTATGGACTCGACGAGTTTCCTCCATGGCAACACTCATTTGACCTTCTGAGGTCAGATCTATTTCTCTAATTTATAGATCTGGCCTTCTAGTACCCAAAAGTCACGTAAAGGTTCAATCTTTATGTCCATGCACCACACAACAAGCTCTATTTGAGGAAATAGCTCTTAAAATGACAACCTAGACTCAAAACCCCAATAGGACTGCATAAAGCTGGATGATTGGGACTCTCTGGACCTCTCAAGGTCCAGATCTAATGGCATATGCCTCAAAGGGACTCCCCATGCTCCATAATCTCAACAAAAAGGGGTAAAGAAACCCTAGATACCAGAAATCGACTATATACACGAAAATAGGCATGGATTCTTACCTCAAACAGAACCTTTGATGAAATAGAAGAAGTTCTGAGCACCCTCTAAGCAGCCTAGCTTGAAACTCCCTTCATTCCTGGCAAGAATGCACTATGGTGGTGAAATTAACTCCTTCCCTCACTCTCTATGCACTCTGGTTCGATAGGGTCTCTCAAGTGTGTGTGTGGCCGCCAATGAAGGCCATAAGGACCCTTAAATAGGACACAGGCCCAAAGATTTAGGGTTTCTGTCCACAGCGCGGACTCGTCGAGTCGACTCACCGGCTCGTCGTGTCCATTCATTAATCCGAGTCATCAGTCGCGATCCTACTCGATGAGTTTAGGCGTCAACTCGTCGAGTCCCTCTTCTTAACTCAAAATAAATACTTAAATTATGATACATGGAAATCCGGATGTTACAACCGGAGAGTCAGTGGATCACAAAACTTATAGAGGAATTATTGGGTCATTGATGTACCTAACTGCAAGCAGACCAGACATTGTTTTTGCCATAGGCTTATGCGCTCGATACCAAGCCGACCCGAAAGTATCACATCTGACCACAGTCAAGCAAATCTTCAGATACCTTAAGGGAAGCAAAGCTCTTGGCCTCTGGTACCCCGCAGGAAACGACTTCAGCCTGCAAGCCTTCACTGATGCGGATCATGTCGGTTGTAGATTAGATGGAAAGAGTACTTCTAGTGGGTGTCAATTCCTAGGAGGAAGATTAGACAGCTGGTCGTCAAGAAAACAAAATTTTGTCTCATTGTCAACTGCAGAGACAGAATATGTGGCCGCAGCCAGTTGCAGTTCTCAAGTTCTTTGGATGAAGACTCAACTAATGGACTACAGGTACAAAATGTTGTGGGTACCAATTTACTGTGACTCAGAGAGTGCCATTGCAATTTCTCAGAATCCAATCCAACACTCAAAGACTAAGCACATTGAATTGCGGTACCACTTTATCAAAGACCACATACTTAAAGGTAACATCGAACTAATTTTTTTTCCCACACATGAGGAATCGCTGATGTTTTCACAAAAGCACTTGATGCCACAAAATTGAATAGCTTTCTAGAAATGGTAGGAATGATGAATCTTGACCCGCAATTCTTTTTGAATTAATAGCTACTGCAGTCATCTTCTTATGAAGAACTTGCTTCCTTTCTTTTCAAAACAAAATTCTAGAAGCATTATCTTCACTGCGGTTCTAGAACTATATATTTTTCGTGTGTGCGCCGCAATCACACATGATCTCTATATTCTTCGAGTCCTTAATTCCTTTTATTTTTAATTATTTGATCAAGTGTTTCCTCAGCTCAAGCTACCACAGCCATATCATCTCCCAACCGCAGTCATCATCATTCACCGCAGTCGCATTAAAGGATCACCATCTACTTCATAAATCTTACTAATAAACATTATGTGCTATTTAATGATTTTCATTAAATAAAAATTCCTCATAAAAACTAAACATTCGTTTTGTAGCATACAACATTTCAGTTGCTTTCAAAATCATTTTTTCGTGTTAGACCTACTTTGGGCTATAAAACAAATAAATCTTTTTCCCATAAAAGAAATGTCACAACTAGGAATTCTGATACGCTGTAAACACTTAACAAAGAGTGACATTGTAGTTAAACTTGAGAACATGTATTGTGTTAAATCAATGACAACAAAATTCCTATACAAGCATTCAAATAGTCAACAAAGGTTGGAAACCCTAAAAATCCCGATTTAAGTTTATTTTTGGATTAGGATTTTTTTATTGGGCCTAATGGACCAATAAGCTACCAATTTGACTATTTTGGACTTAGAACTCTTAAATGGGCCCTAATTGGACCCATATGCATGAAACTTAATATTTTGGGCCTTATAAGCCTAAAATGAACTAGGTTATATTCAATGGGCCTTATTGGGCCATCACAAATCTAAATAGCCCTAATGGGCCATAAAAATCATTCCTTGATTTATTTTGGGCCGTGAACCCTCTCCAAATACCAATTGGGCCAAAAATCATCTAATTGGACCATAATATGGGCTTAAGCATAAAAAGGCCAAATTTCTTTTCTTTCTTCTCCCTCTCTCGGCCCAAACCACAAAACATGGGGAGGAAGAGTTGACTTTCCTACATGCCACCTCACAATTACACATGGGATATCCATGCAAACTAACCACTAAACAATACTCAATCACATACATCCATGCAAATCTCTCTCTCTTCTCCTCTCTTTTTCTTCTGCGGCCGAGAACACAAAGGGAAAGACACACCTCACAAATTCTCTCCAAACACTCTCAAAGAACACTCTTGCTTCTTCATCAAAAATTTTGAGATTTAAGAGCTTTCAAGAAGGATTTTCCATAAGAGACATCATCTTAGGTAAGTTGATGCTTGGATCCATAATCTAGACTCTTTGTTTTATCGAAAATCTCTTCTTAACTCATACAAAATTCGTGATCTAGCCTCTTAGAACTCATCTAAGCCAAAGATCCTCCAAGAAGCTTGCTAGGCCGAGAATAGCATCAAACTTCTTCCATTCTTCTTCAAAACCGAACCCACAAACTCAAGGTGAGTTCATACCCCTTTCTTTTCGATTTTCACAAGTTTTTATGGGGGAGAATGCAAGTAAAATGTGTAGATCTGTGTGTATGTGTATGCTATGTATGATTTCATGTATGTATGTGTGATTTTATGTGCTTATGTGTTGAATATGTAAACAAAAAGGAACGAAATCTCGAAATCTATGGCCCAAGAAGGAAAGAAAACATGATCTAAGATGTATTACACTAAACAAGTCAAGAAAATTACCCTCCAAGATTATGATAAACATATTGTAACATAAAACCCATTTTTGGGCTTAACTTGTCAAATAAACAAAAGTTTGGGTAAAAATTGCCATTTACGGTTTTCTTAAGGGTCAAAAGAGTCAAAACAGTTAAAATAAGTATTTTTATGAATATTATGCTCTTCAAAGAACTTGAAATGTAAATTGTAGCTTAATGGGCAAATTTTTGGGCTTTTCGGCCCATTAAGCCCAAAATTGCGAAAAACATGATTTTCAAGGGGCTGAAATGATAAATTCCTCAAAACAGTGGATAGAAAGTTAAACAAAACTATTCCAAGGGTTAAAATGCTTTTCTTTCCCAAAAAGGATCAAAAATGTAAAGTTTTTGGATTTTGGGCCAAAATTGTAAAAGTTGCAAAAAGTTTGGGCTTTAACTGAAAAACACTTTTCTGGAAGGGCTGAAACTGCCAAAGAATAAGTTTTGAGTTAAAAAATATCACTTGAACAAGTCTATGGGTTAAAGGTCTCAAGAAAATGGTTTAAGGGCTTAAAATGTCTTTTATATATATAAAGGACTAAAATTGTTATTTTTTTTAAAGAAGGGCTGAAAAGGGTGAAACCAACATTTTGAACCAATTATTTT
The DNA here is from genome assembly GCF_052849685.1 of Lactuca virosa. Taxonomy (NCBI): domain Eukaryota; kingdom Viridiplantae; phylum Streptophyta; class Magnoliopsida; order Asterales; family Asteraceae; genus Lactuca; species Lactuca virosa. The sequence continues at coordinate 363,262,420 of NC_136429.1, read as the reverse complement.
ATTTTTAAGATAATTGAATCAAAAAATACCAAAAACTACAACTCGTGAAAATAGAGAGATGAATATACGTATAAATCCAAATATCGTTATAAACAAATCGACCGGTCTCGTGTCGATACAAAAATCACAATCGTCCAATCAAACCTTCCAACAATTATACAATACCTAAAACAAGTAAACATTCAAAACTTTGGGCTTGAAAGTTCCAATCATGCTTGTTGGGCCTTTGTGACCCATTAACATGATTTTTGGGCCCAAGGGATAATAATAATAAATGTTATTGGGCCTTCTATGACCCAATTTCATATTTAAGGGACCCTCAATGGTTTTTAAGTGCCATTGGGCCTTAGTGGCCCATTAGCATTGCTAGTAAGGTCCAAGTAAATCAAATGCGAAATGGGCCAACGTGTCCTTCGTATACCCAACAGCCTAAAATAACTCACGAAAGTAGCAGGACTTTGTATTCCTCTTCTCCTCGTTTGTTAGGCTTATGTGTAATCAAAGTAAACAAATTCAGGTCGTTAATCAATAGTAATCAATGTTGTTTGGATTAAGTGAGTAATATCGGGCGACACCTCTAAGTGTCGTTCGTAGTCTGTAGTTATAATCAAAGTCTCCTGGAAGGAGAGCGAGAGTTTGTGTATAGATCTATACAGGGGTGACTCCCCCACACCTCAGCTGTTCGCTACAGTTAGACTCGGCCAGTCTAGGGTGACAAAATCTTAAGATCAATCCCGGCATACGTTAGGTTGCCAAGACAGACGAAATAGTCATTATTATGCATGGTTATAACGACTCACATAATTAATTAATCCAATACCATCCGAGTAATCAAGGAAGAGTAATCAAAATCATTCGTTGTGGCGGTATAGCAATTTGAAAAACAATTATATTTTATGTTATCGGAAAACATCGGGTTTTTCGAGGAAATCAACACCACTCGCTCGTATTTTTCTATAACTATAATACAAAACTCCCTTTTATACACGTTTTGAAATCATTCATGCATCAACTTATGGATCTTCACACTTTGGTAAACAATTGTCTTTTCAGAAAATATCGGATTTTCTGGGTTATATAAACTACACAAATCAATTTTATCACAACCCTGCTTATGAACTCACCAACATTTCATATGTTGACCGTTTTCAAAATAACTTGTATTCTCAGGTAACAGGTAAGCTGAAGGGTAATATCAAGTATGTTAGGATGTTATGTTTTGAAAACTCTCAAACAATTTATGTTATGAATGTGTAATATTTAAAACAATGTACTGGATGTAAACAACATCAATTGTAATGTATTGATGCATGGTGATGTTTATGTTATGATTCATGTATATTCAATGTGATGATATTCAATTTAAGTCACGCGAGCCCTCGGACATTTCCGCCGTCTGGTTTCGGGGGTGTGACAAGAAATCTTTTGAGAAAATCTTTTCTTGAAATGTGTCGTGTCCAATAGCCCCCAAACTGTCAAATCCGGCTCAACTTCTTCTTTATCCAACAGATTAATAACCCCTCACCACACGTTCCTCTAACGTGTAATAATGGGCCTGACAGTCATTAAATGCCCCATTTTTGAAAATAAAGATTTTTTTGATTTAATTTTATGTGTGGATGTTGATGGTTAAACCCAAGGGTTTTTACCTTTAACAGCTGTAAATAAGGTAAATTGAATAATCTTTTGAAATCCGCTGCTATATAACACTCTTTTCCCTCCCAAGAAAGCTTTACGCTTTCTGAACCCTTACGACGATCTTTCTCTCCTTCATCTTCTTGCTCTCTGGTTTTCTGCAAGTTCTAAAGAAAAAACCCTATTTCAAAATGGTGAAATCTAGTATCTCCAAAAAACAATCCAAAGCTTCTGGATCTGCTCGACCAACTGGTTATGAGTCAACAATCAGAAATCAATTTCCGATGATAGCCTCTAGAAATTTCAGAGCTGTGTTTGAAGATCATTCGTCATACAATGAGGCGATTCGTTTAATGATCAAGTACCAGTCATCTCACCCACTGTTTGGTGCATTCAATTCCTTCACTGATATCGTTCCTCTATCCACTCTGTTTAAATGTGCATTCTCCGCCTTTCGCCCAAGCAATAACCCTCAAGAAGTTCACTTGACCCTGATCGATGATTCTTTAGTTATCCTGACAAAAGCCAAGTTTCTTGAAGCAATTAACCTTCAAGTTCTTCCTTCAACCAGCATTTACTCACCAAGCGTCAACGACATAACTTCAACCCTATACCAAATGGGTTATCAGAAGAAACTGAAAGGAATTGGGGAATTCAAGAAAAACCAACTCCCTGTGGTATGGCAATACGTCTGTCACTTTGTCATCCGGAGTCTCTCTGGCAGAACCGGTGGTACAGACAACATGGGACTCAAACTGCTTGAACTTTTATGGAGCATTTTCATAGGTAATGCAGTCAACTACGGCCAAATTCTCTGGGATGACTTCCTACAATATGTTCCCAAGGAGAATTCTCGAGAAGACCCAATTGAACTCACTTTTGCACGCTTCTGGTCTCTCTACATCTTGGATTTTCACAAGGATGCAAAACTTGACATGGGTGCTGACATCAATCTCTTTGCTACCCGAGATTTAAAAAGGTACACTCTCTCCAAACATCAATCAATTTTTGGACCCCTTAGGAGATTACCTGGCCACATTATAAAGACTATTGGACTTGAAACTCGAGAAGTCACTGGCCATATTGAGGCTACGGATGGTATTGACCCATACCGTTCCTCCCCACCTCATCCCAGTCAGGCTGTCGTAATTCTTACCAAATCCCAAGGTCCCTCTAGTACTGCTGTTCCTCCTTCAACTTCAGTCCCTCCAACCGAAGAACAATCTAACCCTCCACAAATCAAGCGTCAAAAAAAGATTGTTCTCTCCAAGAAAGCTCCCCGCAACATAGTCAGGAAGGGTGAAAATCCTTCCAAGAAACGCAAACAAAGGGTTTTTGAATCCTCAATTGAAATTCCTTCTCCCTCTGACACTCATGACAAACCAGTTAATGTTGATGAATCCACTAGTGATGAATCTGATGATCTCTTCAGATGCAAGAAGCTTAAGCTTACCCCTAGCCACAGCCAAATGCGTGATCGGACCATTACCGCAGTCTCTTGAAATACTCTGGTAGTCCTTGGATCCCCCGCAGACTTATTCGCTTCTACCCTCTCCAGCTACGCAGATGCATCAAGTGCATCTGTTTCACTTGAACAGGGAGACACCACCCCATCGGGATCCCAAGAGGATCTCAGTCGTAAGACACACCCTAAGGTCTCCAGGGCAGGTCACCTTCACTACTTCGAGCCTGAGGAGTTGCGCTCCATCCTTCTTTCAGTCGCCCATACACTACAAACACATAACCAACTGCAGGGCAATTCTTTCGCCCTTGCCAGAACCGAACCGAGGCCAACATGACTACAGGTCAAGGAGACCAAGCAAGTTCGGGAAATCCTACTCCTCCACCATTACACTCAAGTGGTTTAGGCGTGGTGAGCATAATCGTGCCAGGATCCACGAACCCGGGGGACACCCCGGTGCAAACACAAGGATTTGACGGTTATTGTTCAGATGATTCTTGGACTCGGTTTCAACCAAGCACTAAGTCTGAAATCAGGAAATATGAAGCTTTCTACAGGGCATTCCAGGCACGTAAGGCTTAACAAACAAGGCAACAACAGTAGAAGGAACAAGACATTCACACCGTGGCCAAATACTGGGCAGATGCTTTCAACAACGCCAAGACTACTCATGGCCTTCTCAAGATTCAAGAATTGATGTCCAAGATGGAAGCTACGGTGCAACAAGCTCAAACTCTTCAAGGTGGTGTTGGTCCATCTAAGCCTCCTCCCACTGCTGAAAATCATGACTCTAATGCTGATGGAACCGCAATAGAGATCAGCTCAGGTCCGATGTTTGGACTTGATGATCTGGATGTTGATGGAATTGACCAGCCTACTCATTCAGATGACTTTTTAATGATTTTTGATGAAGACGAATCAAGTGGATCCCAACACTCCACTTCTAAGCCCAAGGAAAAGAAGAAAAAGAAGAAGCTAGCAGTATCTCAAAAGGAATTTCTCTCTTTACAGTCTAAAGTCGACCAGATTCTAGCCGCAGTCACTACTTCGCAATCGCAACAGTCAGAAATTGTTGGACCGTAGTCCCTAGCAGATCGAGTGGAAAGATTAAAAGCCAGAGAACGTCTGGTTGTGGAGAGAATCTCCTTGAAGCTTGAGATGGGTATTCGAGCCATTGACAACGCTCGAACTGCGGATCACAAGCAGTTCCTTTCCACTACTGAAACTCTTATTCAAGAGGTGACCACGATCTAAGAAGAGATCAAGTCCACTCTTGACCGACTCTCAGAACCTTGTACAAAAAACACACAATGCGTATGAATCCGCTCTGGCTGTACTTCAAACAACCATCAATGGCCTGAGACGTTCTCTCACGGCTAACTCCAATGTTGACGAGATCTTGCGGTTGACCAAAGAGATCTATAATCTGCTGTTCAACGCCGACATTCCTTCCAATCTTCAAATCTCAGACCTGATCTAGTCTCAGTTTGACAAGACATTCTCCAGGATTGATGGCCTCGGACAACGGTTTAAGGAGCAACAAATGGTTTCTTCCTCAAAAGGGGGAAGTGAACACTCTCATCCTCAGGACCATCAATCTACCGTAGCAATTCCAATTCCAATTCCAATCCCATCCTTTGGTCCAACTCATCAAAGAATCGAAACTCAGCAACCACCATCGCAACCAACACCGCAACCATCTCCCAAACCAACAACTTCGGTGCATCCTTCAGTGCAATCTCATCATTCTCCCCCACCATAACAAAATTCTCCTGAACAAGTACAACATCAATCCCCTCCTCGTCAAGAAACTCCTCCACAGTTCTAAAATTTGGAATCCTCAATGTCATCAGTTCACTCCATTGACTCTCCTGCAACTCTTCAACGGAAACAAGACTGGAAAGCTGCAAAGTTCGCTGAACAGATCTTGAGAGATCACGGTTTATACACAACCATGGATGAATCACTGATCAACTCTTGGGTTAATCCCACACGAAGACTGCTTGATGAAGATTATAGGCCAGTGATGACCTATGTTGAACCACCTTCGGATGGATACTGGGATATCCCAATCTCTCCCAATGCTAAATTCTTCACTGTATTTGAACCCTTTGATCGTAGTCTTCCTGATGACCAAAGATTGTCTCTTGAATTTGAACGCCTGAGCAAGTTCCATGCCAAGCATGGATCGGAGTTTGAAAACATCTGGTCAAATGATAGACCTTCTGCAGTCAAGAATTTCAAGATTAGGAAGTTCATGAAGACTGACTTCCTTCAGTATACACTTACCAGAAGAGGAGACGACTACATCAGAACTCAAGCAGACTTTCCCTGCATGAATCCGGAGGAAGTGTTTCTGATTGATAGGGTGTTTCAAATCAAGTCTGAGAAACATCCGAAGATGAATATAGCATATGAGAAGGCCTGTGAATATCTCAAGCAAGCAGTTTATGATTTTGCCAAAATTGATGTTGACATTCATTCGACTCTCACCCAAAAGTTCAATGTTTCTGCTCTCGAACCAGCACCTGTCTTCACAGAAGGATATCAAGATAGATCCTTAGGAGCAACCAACTTCCCTGAACTGGGAGTCGTGTACAAAAGAGCCACCAACGATGTCAAATACTTCATTCTGATCACTGCTATGCACCGCCTAACCCGCAGACAACTTGAAGTCACTGTGGCTTCGGTGCAGAGAACCAAGCATACAACGGATGAAGTGAAGTTCAAGATCACAAGGAGGATCACCTGGCTTAGAGAAGTAAGAAAGTTTTGGTGGCTGCTTATCAAGTTTCTGAACCTCAACACTTAATGAAGGTGAAGTTGAAGAGTTCGCTTAGGGGGAAAATGTTGAATCAAGAAAGTGACCCTCTTAAACTTATCAATCCGAAGTCGACTCCTCTACCGCAACAGATCTTCTCTCTGGTATCACCTTCAGTCTACATCTTTTGCTACCACAACCTCTTTTGAAGATGTCATCCGCAATGAAGACTTGGTTACATTATCTGACGTGTTAATTTAAAATGTATTATCCAGTCAACTTTTCATAGTCACTATAAGTCAGAAGTTTATTAATAGTTTATCTTTGTTGTAAGTCTTTGAGGCTCTATAAATAGAGTGCTTTTTCTTTGTATCAATTACCTCTACCACTTCTACAATTTCTAATCACATATCTGAATTCTCTTCTCTACTTCTTATCTCTTATCACTTCTCATATCGCATATCTCCATCTTGCTTACTGATCATCATCGAAGATCTTCTCCTTTAACTGATCTCACTTACTAACTCGTGTTTAAATGCAAACCGTGTTTCGTATCAGTTAGGTGTTTACTTGATATAACTAGTCTTTACATTTTGTTTACATTTCAGCATCTTACATTTCCGCATCTAACAAATCTAACATCTAACTTATTATTGTTGAGCTTTCATGATCCTTTGAGATTAACTTATTCCGCAATTATCAACTTGTACTAACGTTTGTTCAAGTGTTTCCCAAAGTTCTTCTCTCAACACCCGTACTTGCGGGAAGTGCGGCAAGGGACACGAGGGACCTCGTCGGTCCGGGTCAGCTTCCTACCTGTGTCGCAAGGAGGGACATATGGCTAGGGATTGTCCCAAGGGATTTCAGGTTTGTTTCAGCTGCAACTAGACGGGCCACATGAAGGCAGATTGTCCTCTGCTTGCATCTAGGGCGGTTTAGACTCTGGCCCTAACGAACCTGCGTATCACTGATGGCCAGCAGGGGAAGGTCGATGGACCGAGGGCTCGGGGTAGAGCATTTCAGTTGACAGCAGAGGAGGCCCTTAGATCTCCAGACGTTATGGCTGGTATGTGTTCTTTATATTTCTATTAATTTATTTACGTTCCTTATATTATGAATTGTGTAGGTACTTTTCTTGTGAATTATGTGCTTGCGCTTGTGCTGTTTGACTCGGATGCGAGTCGATCGTTTATGTGGTCATCATTTTGTCGTGTTTTTAGTATTCTGCGAGAGACTATGAGCAGGCCCATGAGAGTCTCGATACCTGACGAGTGTCTCGTCTCTGCTACGGATGTCTACAGTGGTTGTGTATTAGAGATCTTCGGTGTTGGATATCCGATAGACCTCATCCCTATCGTGATGGTAGATGTTTGTGTGATCGTGGGTATGGATTGGTTGAGCCGGTTTTGGGATCTGATTGACTTTCAGCGTCAGCTGGCGACAGTTCGAGACCCTAGTGGGGGAGTGCTAGCTATCTATGGCGAGTGTACTAGGTCGGGATCAGCTTTCTGTTCTACCGCCAGGGCAAGGCAAAGTTTGCAACATGGGTGTATGGGTTACATGGCATATGTAATGGACACTCAGGTTGAGAGGAAGGGATCGACCTCTCTTTCTAATGTTCTGGTGGTATGTGACTTTCCCGATGTTTTCCAGAGGAGTTACCGGGTCTGCCTCCCGAGAGGCAAGTGGAGTTCCAGATCGATCTGATTCCGGGTGCGTCGCCGATCGCCAAGGCACTGTACCATCTTGTACCTCCTGAGATGTAGGAGTTATCCTCTCAGCTGCAAAAGCTGTTAGGAAATGGGTTTATTAGGCCGAGCAGTTCTCCTTGGGGAGCCACATTCCTTTTTGTCAGGAAAAAGGATGGTTCGCACCGGATGTGCATTGATTATCGGAAATAGAACAAGCTAAAGGTGAAAAACCGTTACCCTTTTTCGAGGACTGATGATCTCTTTGACCAACTTCAGGGGGGCATCTTGGTTTTCCAAGATCGATTTGAGGTTCGACTATCATCAGATGAGGGTTCGGGAGGAGGATATTCATAAGACGGCCTTTTGAACTCGCTATAGGCATTACGAGTTTGTGGTGATGCCTTTTGGGCTCACCAACGCATCGGCGACGTTCATGGACCTCATGAACCGGGTGTGTAGGCCCATGTTAGATCGACCAGTGATCGTTTTTATCGATGACATTCTGGTATATTCAATGACTATGGAACAAAATGAGGAGCATCTACGAGAGATTCTTGGGGTTTTGAGGATGGAGAGGTTGTATGCCAAGTTCTCCAAGTGTGACTTCTGGTTGTGCGAGGTTTAATTTTTGGGACACCTCGTCAATCAGAACGATATCTTGGCCGACCCAGCCAAGATAGAGGTGGTGATGCAGTGGGAGGTGCCGAGATATCCATCTGAGATTCGAATCTTCTTCTGATTGGCAGGTTATTATCGAAGACTCGTCAGAGATTTCTCCAAGATTGTTGTTACTCTCACCAATTTGACAAGGAAGGATGTTGCTTTGAGTTGGGGGCCTGAGATTGTGTGAGGCGCCAGTACTTGCCCACCCTGAGGGAGTTAAGGATTTTGTGGTCTACTGTGATGCATCCATTGCAGGATTGGTTGATTTTTTCATGCAGAGAGGGCATGTGATAGCATACGCTTCGAGGCAACTAAAGCCTCACGAAGCGAGATATCCCACTCATGATCTGGAGTTGGGGGCGGAGGTTTTCACCCTCAAGATTTGGAGCCACTATCTCTATGGTGTTCGTTGTACCATCTACACGGAGCATAAGAGTCTGAGATACCTTATGGATCAGCCTAACCTGAATATGAGGCAAATGAGGTGGTTGGGTGTAGTGAAAGACTATGACTGCGAGATCTTATATCATATGGTCATGACCAATGTGGTGGTCGATGCCTTGAGCCGGAGGGCGGTAAGTGCCCCGATTTAGGATGTGTGCATGAGGATAACCGTGATGACTCCAGTCTTAGAGATCATCAAGGAAGCGCAGTCGGATGCCATAAAAGAGGAAAATCAGAAAAGTGAGCAGATGATCAGTCAGATTTCGGCATTTGATATGGACAGTCGAGGGATTTTGACTCTTCATGGGCGGTTATGGGTACCATTTACGGGTGGGGCCCAACGTATTTGGATGGAGGAGGCCCACAAATCGAGATTTTCCATCCACCCGGGGGCTACCAAGATGTATCTCGAATTGAAGCATAATTATTGGTGGCCATGTATGAAGAGAGATGTGGCATGGTTTGTAGAGCGATGTCTGACCTGCCGGAAGGTCAAGGTTGAGCACCAGCGCCCTAATGGAAAGTTGCAGCCTCTGGAGGTTCCCCTATGGAAGTGGTAAAATATTACTATGGATTTCATTACAAAGCTACCGATGACTGCGATGGGTGTTGACACTATCTGGGTGATAGTGGATCGTTTGACAAAGAATGCTCACTTCTTAGCCATTAGTGAGAACTCTTCTGCAGAGAAGTTGGCCGAGATTTACGTTCGAGATGTGGTAGCTCGGCATGGGGTGCCGACGTCTATTGTGTGTGACCGTGATATGTGATTTACTTCCAGGTTCTGGAAGAGACTTCATGAGGAGTTGGGTACCCGGCTACACTTTAGTACCGCATACCATCCGCAGACGGACGGGCAGAGTGAGCGAAGAATTCATACGCTCGAGGATATTCTGCGTGTTTATGTTATCGATTTTGGTGGTATTTGGGACTCCTATCTTCCGTTGGTTGAGTTCTCATATAACAACAACCATCATGCCAATATCGGTATGCCGTCGTTCGAGCTCCCTTGTGGTCGGAGATGTCAGGCTCCTATTTGTTGGGGCGAGGTGGGGCAGAGGGTCATGGGGAGCACGGAGGTAGTGCTCAAGACGACTGAGCTTATACAATAGGTTCGACAGAGATTGCTGACAACGCAGAGCCGTCAGAAGAGTTATGCAGATCGGCGACACTTTGAGCTAGAGTTTCAAGTGGCAGATCTAGTGCTCCTGAAGGTATCACCGTGGATGGGTGTTATCTGCTTTAGGAACTGGGGCAAGCTGGGCCCTAGGTTCATTGGCCCTTTTCGAGTTTTGGCCTGTATGGGCAAGGTCGCCTACCGGAGGAGCTGAGTCATATCCATGATACCTTCCATGTTTCTCAGCTGAGAAAGTGTATAGCTGATGAGACAGTTGTGGTCCCTTTGGAGGACATTCAGGTCCATGATCGCTTGAATTTTGTGGAGAAGCCTGTAGCCATTTTGGATCGGAAGGTGAAAACCTTGAGGAACAAGTTTTTGAACTTGGTCAAAGTTCAGTGGCAGCACCAGAGAGGTTCAGCGTGGACGTGGGAACCTGAGTCCGAGATGTGTGATCAATATCAGGAGCTGTTTCCTGAGGATGACTTCGAGGGAGAAGTCTGATTCTTGTGGGGGAGACTTATAACATCCCAATTTTTCAGGTACTATAATATTTACTGTATCTTGATTATAAATGGCACCTTTGGTCCCTTGGAAGAAAATCCTTGTGATTTTAGTCGTACGTTGGGCGTATGTAAGGGTACGCGCAGCGTACCCATGCAACATAAGGATCGTGGGTGGCCACCTAGTACACTAGGCGTACGTGTGGTACGTCGGGCATACTAGCCCAGACTCCAAAATCCTAATTTCTTAGTTTCTCCCTATATAAAGAACATTAAGACCTCTTTTGGTCACCTTATCAGCCTCCAAACCTTCCCTAAACCCTAATCCCGTGTTTGAGGGTTGTGTGAGCCTTACAAGTTCATTTGGGTGTTTTTGGTGCATTTAGTTGAAGAAGGGAGCTAGTGAAGAAGAATAAGGTGTTAGCAAGCTTGTAGATCCAGAAAACTTCCCTCCTCGTGTATCATTTTTAGGTATAAAGTTTGTACCTTGGCAAGTCTTTCATTAGATCTCCATGTTTGAAGTTTTAAGAGTTTTGTCCCCAAAGATTGGTCCTTTATGAGTTTGGGGCACTCTAGGGGTTTGTAGTTGTCCTTTCATGTATTATAGGACTTGTGGATGCATAAAAATGGTAGCTTGATCACTTCTTTTAGTTACTTGCATGAGAAAAATGGCTTAGAATGCGTTGGGAGTTTATGAATGTTGATTTGGGACTTTTCTAGCCATGACAAGGCTTTAAAATGATAACTTTATGGTTTTAGACGTCATGGAATGGGCAGATCTGTGGTTGGGAGTAAATGTCTTAAGGGTTTAAAACACAAATTGGTAGAAATAGGAACATACGGAGTACATTGGGCGTACTCCTGTCTACGCCCCGCGTAGCCGGTCCCAGCCCCGTTATTTCGCTGATCCAGGTTGTACGCCCCGCATAGATTTTGGTACGCTCAGCATACGCGTTGAGTGTTGACTTTTGTTGACTTTGACCCTTGGTCAAGATTTAGGGGTTTTGGACCACGAGAAGGGAAAATGGTCCTTTTGCCCTTAGAAGGTTTAGTCGGGGGATTTGGACTCGCAAGTGAGTTTTTGAACCTTAATTATTAATTAGGGTTAATTATTTTGTTGACAGGCGGAGTCTAGATCCGGCAGTTCGGGTGCTAGGTTTTCCGTGTCATCAGTATCAGGTGAGTCTCCTTACTTCCTCTTACCTGTATGGTAGGATAGTTGAATTTATGATGACCAGCTGGTTCTAGCTGTTATGTTATGTTATGTTATGATATGATAATTATATGTAACTGAGGCTTCTAATATCCAACCAGGGTTGCTGATAACCCATCGGGCATGCTGTTAGCTCACTGGGACTGTTAATAGCCCCTAGGGTTGCAGATAACCCATAGTTGTTTATTTATGTTGTGTTATATGTGGTATCTTGGGGAACTCACTAAGCTTTGTGCTTACAACTTTTGATTTATATGTGGTAGGTACTTTGCAGGACCGCGGGAAGGCGAAGGTCTGATTGTACACACGCGCTGGGGGATTTACTACTCGAACATGTTCATGAACTCCAATAATTATGATACTTGTTGTTTTGGGATAATCATGTATTTGATATTGTATGAATATATATATATATATATATATATATATATATATATATATACACACACACACACACTAGCCGTTTACCCGCGCCAAGCGACGGGTGCGAATAGTTTTTTCATATATTAGTTTCTAGAGGCAATTAGTTCTTTTGCGCAAATAGTTTTATATTTATAAGCATATATCAATAATATTCATTCTAGCAAACACGAAATCTGAAACAAACTAAAAGAAACTGTGTCATGTATATAAGTAGATAAAGATTTCAAATTCATTGAATTTGTTGAATAATGATAATAAGATAGGTAAGCAGTGAGAATGCTTAGAAGAAAAAATGAAACCCTAATTTTGTGGTCTTTGATTTGTGCTTCTGTTGCAAACTCAGAATTTGACTCGTGTATAAGGTGTTGATCCTCGTATGCCTCAAAACTCTTTTTCACATTCCATAACCTTTAGTGGCGACGAAAAATGGGAGACGGGGAGGGGTGTTGAACAATTCTTTTTCAGCGATTAGTTTTGAAGATGTAATCTTTAAGTAACGAATTATTTATCCATCTCTGTTACAAGGCGTTCATAGTTTATGTGATTCAAGATGTAATCAATAATGCAACATTTTGTATTTAATGTGATTTATTTGGAAGCAAAGTAAGGAATGAAGAAGTTGACATGAGGTTTATTGATTCAGCAAGACAGCAACAAACAATTACAATAACAAATGCTTCAGTATGAAAGAATGAGAGAAGTAATTTTTAAACTTCTCAATGCATTTCGTTAAAAATAAAATTATAATTTTGTATCTTCTTTGTTAAAGATAAAAATACACTACACATAATCAATACATCGTGCTCAATTTTTTTTTGTTGTACTTTTATGTTTTCCTAAACATTACGAAATGCATAATTGAAATTAATATTAATGAATTTTGTTTTTAAATGGGTAACTATATAAATAAACTTGCCTCAACATCTTCTTTTGTTTCTCCAATCACTATTAAGGAACACAAAGAAAAAAAACAGACCAGACTCAAGTTACATTTATAAGAAACATATGGAATACTTTTCAAAATAAGTGTTAATTTAATAGCTTAATTTCTAAAATAGGGTAACTAATTAGAATGAATAAAAAAATTGTAAAGTTGATTAAATATGAAAATCTAAAATAGTAAAATTTGAAAGTTGGTTGCTATTAATTGTAAATAAATCAAAGTACCTTGTTTATTATGGTAAAATACATTGACATATAGGAAAATTTTATTTCCAAAAGTAAATTGGAATTTATAAATTACCAAACATGGAATTAATAAAACTCATACCATCTAGTTATAACTTTTTGGTTGAAATTTTTGAGCATTAAAACTATCATATGCATGCACATAAAAGCCTTTTTTTATCATTTTCTCTATTTGCTAAGAACTATCATATCTCATAGTTTATTCTTCAAATATGTATTTGTTGCTTTTGAATTTGTTTCTATTTCCTTCCATTTTGTCCCACCAGCTTTACCAACCTGTCAATTATTCAAATCACATTTCAATGAAAACTCAAGATAACAAAACTTTAAAGTTCTATAACAAAAAAAGGAAAATGGAATATCCCTAAACTGTAGTAATAGATGTGTTGACAATGCTATATTCTTTAAATCGTTTCCTAAACTCCTACCAGATAATACGACATTGCTATAACCGGATAGATCTTTCAAAGTACATTCCCACTATAAGAAAAATATGAAAGTTGGATAATGTAATCAACAAATCAAAAAACGTACATTATTATTTCTTGCGTTTAACCGATTTTCATTTTAAGAAAAATTTTAAATAATGTTGTATTATTCAAACACCTGTATTTTTTGTTCCATTTTAGATACAAATACAATTTAGGAACCATGTTTTAGGAAAAAAAAAAAAAGGTATCATTGATACCTCTTGGTATTGTACAGGTGCAAAATCCAAGTTCTGCAACAAAAAAAAAAGATAACTTTAATAGTTAGAGCTTGAACTTGTGATTACTTTAAAACAGATATTAGGAATCAAACTTGTTAGAAGTCGGACCTATTAGAAAAGAAATTACCAAATACTTGTACTTGTCGGTCCCATTCCTTCAATCCTTCAATGGTTTGTTTCCCAACAAATATATATATGTCAATTCTCAAGTACCCATTCTTCTTTTGAGCATCTACATGGATAGTCCATCAACTAATATGCATATGTAAATCAAAATTTGACTCTAATAAACAATGCCAAAAGGAAACACTGACAAACAGGGGAAGGGCAAGAAAAAATGTGAAATAAAAATAAAAAATATATAATACATAAATTAAAGATACTATATTAGGCAAACAAATGAAACAACCTTCCCAATTCTTGGATCTAGATACTCATTAAGGAAAAAAGAAACAACATGTTACATTCATAACAGATGCAGACACAATTCCTGAATGGTTTTTAGCAGCCTAATCCTATCTAGATAAGCCAAGATCTTGATAATGATTAAATCTTAATTTCATCCTTAAGGGCAATGTGGTCATTTGAATCTTATTGGATTAAATATCTTTATTACACTTATTTAAGAGACTATATGCCTTTTTTTAGATCCACTTGATGTTGTATTGGTGCCAAATCCACTACATTCAATATTACCATCCAAATTTCAAATACAAAAACTGAATATAATAAAAAATATCCATAAAAATTAATTATCATATATATATATATATATATATATATATATATATATATATATATATATATATATATATATATATATATATATATATATATATATACTAAAATGAATAAATGGTATAAATAAGTTTCCTTAATGAAACATTAGCATGAACTCACATAATAGGCAGCCCAATGATGAACATATATGAGTGGCATGATCGCTAAACGAAAATAGAGTAAATCCGTCCAGGTACTAAAATCAAGAGCCCAACATATCAACTTACTTCTGAATACTCATGATATCGGTTATCAGCATCACAATCATCATCATAGATCCTCAATCGCTTTTGTAGAAGAACAAAAGAATGTCATGTGATTTAACAAAAAACATTTTGAAGGACCAAGGTACAAAACCTAAAAGCTCATCACAAGTGAGCACTCTGGGCGCACCAAAAACATCACTGGGTTTCCTCGTGGGTTCTTCATCTGAGATGATTCTTGGTAGCTTCTTTCAAGCGACCTACAAATCATGAAATCAAAAAAGAAGAAATCACAAAATTAAAAATTAAGTTGATTCAGAAAATCGATTTAGGTTTCAAAGAATACTAAATAGACAAAATGATAGCTCACATATACACAAATGAGTTTCAGGTGGAGGAGACTCGTGTCAAAGAATAAAACAACTGATATAATGACGAGAAGACTTTTCCTTTAAAAAAACAAATACAAAGATGAAAATGAACAAACCTTGCCTCAACATTCAAGAAATATGATGCATTCGGTGCCAAAATTCATGGATGGATACAAAAAAAAACAAAGAAATTATAGAAGCGATGATTGACGACCATGAAACTCTGTTAATCAAGCTTGAGGAAACTCACATGTGGTCGTCGTGGTGTGGTTTAGAGAGAGCGTTATATAGGGAAAGGATAAACGACGACTATAATTACCTGTCTAGTGGTGACATCTAGGGTTTTTAGTGAGAAAATAGAGATGCAATCGTGGTGTGTGTGTGTGTTCATAGATATTGGGCTTTCTTATATCATGGTCATGGCCAGCGATTATATGATGGGTTGATAAGTTGAAGTCGCTCGTAGATCAAGATCAATGGTAACAAATTGGCGGTAGTAGTAATGCATAGAGGTGAAGGGTATTGATTTAGGGTATTGATTTTTAAGTGATGGTGGTTCTTTGGTGGTTTGGAGAGAGATACACAATTGTAGGATAGTTGGAGGATAGTGCAAGGCGTTGATTTGATAATGTTGTGCCGGTTGTACGACAGATGATGGTAGTGACGGCTACAGATCGTGAAGGGGGTCTAAGGGAAGATGAGAGAAATTTTGAATTTAGAGAGAGATGTATTTGAAAATGAGGAGCATACATCTTTTCAGCAGGAAGACGCGAGAAATAGGGGAAGGCGGGCCTAGAATGCCGAGACAATGGTCGAAATCTCAGTTTAGCGGTTGTCTTCATTGATGGCAGTTGGAGCTCGATGGTGGTGGTGGTTGCTCTTGGCTGATGGTGGTGTTTGGGGTATAAGGGAGGCAGTTTGGTGGTTGGTGCTTCTCGGTGATGAGGTTTTCAGGCGGTGGTGGTTGAAAGAAGTTGGAGATTGCGTGAGTGGTTATGATGGTGAATATCTTCGGTCAACCGGTAGTGCAGGGGAGGCTGATAGAATTGGAGAAGCATATCATCATAAAATATAGGAGGAGATGGTTCCGGGATAAAGGAGATATGGTCGAGATTAAGGGGAGTTTGGTATTGAGGTATTCAACTATCAATCCAATAAATCACGGTCGGATAAGATGTTGACCAAATAAATTTCTATGCATAAAATGATTGTAAATAACGTATTAAGGTTTGTACGACTTAAAGTTCAGCAGTTGACCAAATATGCTTTATAAGATATAATATATATATATATATATATATATATATATATATATATATATATATATATATATATATATATATATATATATATTTGTTTGGACACTTTGAGTGATCATCTAGTTAGCACATGTAACTAGTTAGTTTGAAGCTTAAGTCAAAGATATACTATGGTCCCATACTCCCTCTCATTGTCATGAATTCCATACATCATGGGAAGGTTATGTGTTTGACTTGGTATTTCACCCATGCTTTGTAAGAAAGCATGGATCATACATTTAAAGATGGTATGGTCATTCTTACATGCAAGGAAGTATATAAAGAAGAGAAATGACCAAAACTTTTAGTTTTTCAAGTGATTATTCTATTTATTTTCTTCTAAACGTTGTGGGTTTTTTCCTCTCATTCCCTCTCCTTTCTCATGCAATGTGTTGTGAAGAATAAAGTGTTATTTGTTCTTCTCCTTTAAGACTTATTTGGTACAAGTACTTAATGACTTAATAAGTATATATTACAAGTGAAGACTAGCATCTTGAAGTGGTTTATCCTTGCTCGGTGGATACATTAGAGAGCTTTTACTTTGAAGTCCTTTTCCATCTTCATCAACTTCCAACCTCCCGAGAGGAATCCAAGTCTTCAAATGTTGAAGTTATTTTCTTCATATGGTTGTGATTTAATTTTTTATTTTCTTGCAAAAGAATCCTTTGATGGGTATAAATGGTTATATATATATATATATATATATATATATATATATATATATATATTCATTTTAATATGGTTTCGTTGCTAATCTCGTAGTTTTGACACTATATTTAGACTATTTTTTAATATAAACCCATCACTCCCAAACCCTAGATGTTTTTGGATCTAAATTCAACCCCATTTGATATTTAGTGTACATTCTCATGTTTATAATGCTTATTTCATCATCATTTTACGCTTAGAGGCGTAATTTATGCAACTAGTGTCATAACAGTTGTTTTGATGGTTTATGGAGTTCATGTGAAGTTTAGGGCCCATGGTAATTCAATGATTGAGTTGTAAACCTTCATGATTTCCTAATTTTAGTTGTTTTATGTTATAAGAATTTAATTTGGTCTATGTTATTGCAGTACAAGTTTCACATATAGTGATTTCATGTTGTTTGGGCTCTATGTGCTCATTGGACTTCTATATGGACTTTGAGAGATGTTTTGATGTATGATGTATTTTATAAGGATATTAACCATATGGTAATCCTTTCTTATGCTTATATTATGTTTTACAACATATATTTGAAGCTCATTGAGTCATTTGATTCATATTTGAGGTCCTTAATGCAAAGTGTCATCTATATAAGCTCTTTAGGAAGATTCTGCATAAAATAGTTGTAAAAGGCATGAAACTGCATATGTCATCCAAGGATATTATGAAATGGGCCGTGTCAGGTGGTTTGATTACATTTGGTACTTTTCTTGTATCTTGAGTTTGGTTCATTCCTTTGGTCTCATTTGGCTTCCATAATTTATATTAGGATAGAGAAGGAGAATTTTGAGCTTGGGAAGTGTTATGAAACCATATAGGGCTATTTTAGTCTTCTGAAACCTTATTAATGATGACCATAGGTGTTGATTGGGAATGCACATAGCTTGTGGAAGAATGGTTCAAGTGAATAAGAGTGGCGTGTTGCTAAGCATTGGAGTGATGTGAGTTACCGGGATCATATGTCCCTTACTATGGTTTCCTACTTTTAAGTTTTCACATGATAATTATGCTAATATTATATAAAGAGTTTTTTGATCTTTATGTTGTTTGAATATGCAATATGCTTTACTGTGGGTACTATTTATGCATTGCATACAAAATGTTTGAAAAGGGTTTCCTTAAAAGGTCGTAACATTGATAAAGTTGATTTATGTTGAGAAATATTTGGTTTCTTTTAAAGGATTTTCCTTAAAATTTGAAATGTTGATAATGTTGATTTATGTTGAAAATGTTGATAAATTGTTTTGAAAAGATTTTCCTTAAAGTTAAAAGGTTAATAATGTTGAAATTCTTGATAGTTTTGATAATGATAAAAATGTTTTGGCATAACATGTGTGTGTACATTTAGGATGGGTGCCCATGTGCGTCATTTATTATATCCATACAAGCTTGACAATTATGATGTATGTTGAAAGTGAATTGATTTCTAAATAATCCTCATTATGAACAAGTAGGCTAGCTATCCTTTATGTGGTGTTCATGTGATGGCTCATGAATACCTAGTCTACATTGAAAGGGCATGGGATATGCTTTTTTTGGAATACGCTCCTTCTAGCATCATCTCTATTGGTTATGTTTGGAATACACTCTTTCATAAGTACATTATGTATGTTTGGAATACAATCATTTATATACAAGTCCTTAACCATCAAAATGGTAACGTTGGACTTCATGAGATAAACTTGGGTATTGAGATAGTTATATATTGCTTAACTTTAATTTTTATTTAAATTATTATATTCTCAAAACTAAAGTTGATTATTGACTTTTACTTGGCTAACTAATGGTAGTCTAAGGTTGTTAATCATTTTTTTAAAAAGTTGATTATGGGTTATAAACCTTTTAGTTTAATAAGAGTCATTAAATCCAAAATATTTTGAAATGGTTTTAAATGATTTTTTAGATTGATTTGAGTAAGTTAGATTGTTATCTTCTTACTCCAAATGATTCCACTTCGGGTATTCTCACTAGGCAAATCCATTTTCTAACTTAATTTGACATATGTTATGATTGAAGACAAAATTTAAAGTAGAAGATTGTAGCTTGGACTTTGAGAAGACCATGGTTTGTGTGGAAGCTTAAACAGTGTTTTTATATGTTTATTATTAACAACCTTTCTACTTTAAACTTATTAATGTGTTTTAAGCGAATTGGATCGTAATTTTCTACAACTACTCTTTGTGAAATTTTTGAAAAGTATAAATTTTTTCTTAAACATGTTTCAAATAGGTCATAGGGAGGGGATACATTTTGTGTGTGTTCCGGATACAACACTAGAAGCAATGATATATGCTTCATTATACATGTTTTATAGGTACTTTGTGGGTATGTCTATAATTAAAATAGAATGAAAGGTGCTTAATTGCTTTATATTTAGATTTTGTAGGTAAAAAGTACATGATGATGAAAATGAATGAAAATGGGCAAAAATGGAGCTAAATTGATGAGTTGGAGCAAAACAGAAAAAATACTTGCTAAATTATAAATTGGTTGATGGACCCCTATGCAATGTTTGGTTCATATATTCTGACTCACAACTTTAATGACGAGATTAAATATGTTCTGGAAAACAGACAAAATTTCCTACAACTAATGTGTAAGGGTCTTTTTGCTAAATCGGCATCTATCTATTCCATAATCAGTTTTGAAGCCGGTGCAATAAAGCTGAAGATTCTGAAGATATTTTCAAGATTTGAATCTAGTGGAGAAATGTTTATCATGCGAAGAAATACGTCGGTCACAAAAAGATATATATAGAACCCCAAATTCGTCAAATACAAGTATTAAATCAGTAGGTCAATTTCCAAAAACCCTAGAGGAAAAAAATGTCCAAGGAGGCCGTTTTGAGAGTCTAAAAGGCTATATCAGCCGAGAAGCTGATATAGATAAAGAAATCTAAATTTCGAGAGAAGAAATCATTATATTATCAATATGTTTACTTTTTTGTCTATAATTAGTGAACTTTTTTATATCATATATGTTCTTGTTGAGATTTGGGATTAAACCCTTTATGATTATTTAATATTTTTTTAAACCCTGGTTTGTTTGATTAATTGATATTTGGTATTGAGAGTTATTCAATTGATTATATTTATAATCAATTAAAGATACATGAGTATTGATATTGATTTTGTTATGTTTATGTAACTGAGTGCATGATCTAATGATTAGGTTAAGATTATGTATCTTGAATCACATTGTTTATTAACTTGTCCAAGCTAGAAAACTAAGTCA
Source organism: Lactuca virosa (assembly GCF_052849685.1). Lineage (NCBI taxonomy): Eukaryota > Viridiplantae > Streptophyta > Magnoliopsida > Asterales > Asteraceae > Lactuca > Lactuca virosa. Next base: position 363,242,017 of record NC_136429.1, on the reverse strand, counting down.
AGAGCATAGGGAGTGGTAACTAGAGGAGAGATACCCTAGTTTAATCATAATATAGTTGAGGTTAATATTTGTGAATGATCCAATAACTTGGACAATTTGATAATTTTCCACTAACCCTAGGACCGATCATGTCTATTGAGTCATTGCATAATATGTCACACCCCGCTAATGCAGAAACACGAGGCGTGACAGTACAAAGGGTCTCATAGCAAAAGTTAAAAGACAACACCAACCATAGTATTAAAAATCATTACAATTTTACAATGAGTTTGAACACCTTTTTAAAAGAGATTACAATGTATTTAAAAGTCAACACATTCAAATGCTCCTACAAGTGTTGTGTATGTACGTGCCTCTTACTAGATGATTCCTGAAAAAGCATGTAAAACGAGCGTCAACTATAAAAATAGTTGGTGAGTACTCACATATTTAAAAATAATATTGGTTTCATAAATCGAAATCAAAGATTTGATAAAAGTTTCCATGAATAAATATATTGCTAAAATGAGTAAATAAGTTTGCATAAACAAAGTTCGTTGTCATCATGAGAGATAAAGTATGTTGCCTAAATGAGATGCAACTTCATATTCTCATGGGGAATAAAGTTCGTTACTAAAACGAGTAAACAACTTTCGTTGCTAAGACAAGTAAATATGTTTCTAGTAACAAAAGTTCATTGTTATAATGAGAAACAAAGTTTATTGCTATAATGAGAACCAAAGTTCATTGCTATAATTAATAAGCGAGTTTGTATGTATATGAGCAAACAATGAGTTCACAACCAAGCCTATGACTGATGCCCTATCAAGATCTATGATTATTGTTCCATAGATTAATATGGTATCATGCACTCAAGCAATCGGGCGAGTGAGGAGTTGTCAATTCCTAATAGCGTTATCCATAATCACCATTGGCTCAAAGAGTTAATGGTTGGATTAAAGTGTAAGAGAAGGGACTTAAGACGATAAGGCCTCATGTTTCAAGTTGCATAGACATACATAGCAAAATATAGCAATCATGTTTGATACAAATCCGTTTAAATACAACGAACAATAAATAGTTTTTCGGACATGCTTTTCCACCCCAAAACATAAAAACAAAAAATAAGGGGAGTGCGTGAATACTCACAATGTTTCAAGTCACTACAATTGGTGCCTCGGAATACACCTACGCCTTACTATCGGGATCCTACAACATCAAACACGCGCTAGTGAGTTTCTATGTCGAAATCTAATGCTAATATACTAAATTCTACATATAGAGAAATGCCAAATTTTGTTCTAATATTGGTTTTATATCAATTGGTAACAATTTTTCTGAAATGGTGAAATTTTATAACTCATGTGATTAAGACAATTTTGGATATTAATTTTCCAGATTTTTGAAATATTAATTGAGGGTATTTCAACACATTTAAAGGTGTTTTAAACTCCTAAAAATCCAAAATATTATCAAACAGTTTCCAAAACTTCTCAAAATTTTCATTTTCATTCTAAATACAGTAGAGGTCTTCCATAAATTTTCCCTTGAATTTTTGATGTGATTAACTATTTTTCCAAATTTTTAAGCCTTCATAACAATAAAAATTCTTGAAAAATAGAATCCAGATGATAAAAATTCCCAAACTTTTTATAATACTTCCATTAAACAGTTTAACCCGATTTTATGATTTTTGTGCATTTATTCTAACAAAAATGGAAATAAACAGAAATAGTTTCCAAAATTGCCCAAAATTTTTGTAACACTGTTATTATACATATAGAATCTGTGAAAAATATAAAAGATATTTTTCAATTAGTCTTGCTATTTTTCTTTGTTTTATTCTCTTGAATAATCATTAATTGGTGAATAATTATCAAACAGTTAAAGTAAATTACCAAAATTTTTGTAAACTTGATTTACAGTGTACATAATCCGGTAAAAATACCAATGATGATTTTTATATACTGTAATCCGATTTTGTGGATTTGAGTGTCTTTAATCTTAGAAAATAGAAGAAAAATAGCATACTGAATAGAAAAATCATCCAAATTTTTATTTAGAGTTTTAATATATTATAAGGTATTCTGGTAAATTTTCATGAATTTTGGATGAGTAGAACTGTTTTTCCCATTATTAGTCCATTATAAATACAAAAATCGGGGAGAAATAGGTATGCATAATGAAAAATTCTGAAAATATTTTTCTGAGTATTCCACATGAGGTAGGATCTGCGAAAAATCTTAGATATCCTTTTCACATTCTCTAAAGTGGTTTTATGATTTATTTGATTTAAACAAAAAGAAAATTTAAAACCATACCAAACAGTAGCAAAAATCGATGAAACTTACTGAGATATCATCATTTACTTAAGGGTCATCCATGAATTTACCTAGGATTTATAGACCTCAGAAAGTATTTTAAATGATTTATGGCCTTGTTTTCTTGTAAAAATTTTAATAAATTAAAGAAATGGTAAAAACTCCTGGGATTTTCCATATCCTCGTATCATCTTACTGGGAATCTGAGGAAAGTTTATTTCGAACATAAAAGGATATCTATTTTTTTTATGAATAAAATCATTTACATGCACTATTAACAATGTACTTTGATCATCAAGCTCTTTAACTTGATGTTCATCACATGCATCACGGTTTGAAGACCATGCATGGACATATTTTGTTCATAATGATGTTTTCAAAGGAAAAACTTGAATGCATAAGGTAGATGAATCTTCAAAACTTGTAAAAATTCGTATTTTAGGGTTTGACATAGGTTTTGGTCCTTGGATTTCACCATCAAACAACATGCATGTTGTTCTTGGGTGAAACCCTACCACCATCATCATTAAACTCGAAATTCATGGATATGTTCATGAATGTTCATAAAGAATGGTGTAGAAGAATGAGAAGTGCAAGAAGAACCTTTACAACAAGAAAGAAAGTGAAGGACGATGAAGGATTTTCGTGATTACCTTGAAGAACAACCCTAGATGATGAAGATTTAGAGTTTAAGGTGTGTTCTTGGAGCCATTTTTCTGGAAAATTTCGTGAGTTAGGGTGAGGGTGAGATAAAATGTGGTGGTGATGAAGAGTGTGAGAGAGAATGAGGAGGTGAAGTATGGAGAAGTGAGAAATGATTCAAATTTTGGGGAATGGTCTTTCTTGGGAAAAGGGGGCCAAATTTCTAAGTAAGAGAGAGGCTTCCATTCTCTTTTATTTTTATAAAATTCAATCTCCATTATAAAAATACCAAATTTTTATAAAATGTGCATTTTAATCAAATTTTTATTCATAAACCTTAATTTTTGGCTTTGAAAATAAGGTTAAATACTAATGACCTTAATTTTATTTTTCCTTGATGATATTTTCCTGAATTTAATTATCTTAAAGTGATATTATAAGGTTAATAATTATTTTTATAGAATTTTTAAGGTTAAATTTTATAAATTTAGGTTTTTAGGGCATTTAAGGTTTTTGAGAGTTTGTAAATCTTTGGATATCAAAATCACTTGAATTTTGGGACGTCAAATTATTTTAGAGCTTCATAACTCTTATTCAAATTAGAACTAATGTTTGTCATTTATTTCTAATATTAGGTCAAATGTATGATGTGTCTACATAATTCATGAAAAGATGTTCGAGTCAAATAATGACCCAAATATGGATAGTCACTATAGTTAAGTAGTGGTAGAATTCACATATCAATGTGAAATCTAAGTACACTATCCTTCAATTCTACTCGTTTCCAAGTTTCTAGTAGGTTATAACTTAGCTTCTGGTTACTAAGTATAGTATGTGTCAGTCCTATACATGCAACTAAGTTTATCCAAATCTAGAACTGACTCGAATTTTGACGGTTGTCACATAATATGAAATAATAGATTGAGTCTAAGGGAGCTATCTTCGCTGGTAGACAACATAGAATCATAGGATAAATGATATTAGCATGGAGTTAATCAATTTAGGAATTGATAGATAACTTACCAATATCATTTAAAGGATGTTAATTAATTGAACTAGGATGGATGGAACAAAAATATGATTACCTCCAGATTTTGTTATCTATGCAGTTAGCCATGGTCGGTAGTTGGGGTTATGTTTGTTTGCATATTTATTTTTTTGTTTATTTGAGTGACAGTTATTCCCTTTATATGCTTTTTTAGATTGATTAATAAAAAGATACTGATATGTTAGTACACTTCAATTTCCCATGTGTTCGACACCCTTACTTACCTAAGCTATATTGTCATCGATCACATGGTGTAGATAGTCAATTTGGTTTGTTAGGAATTATAAATATAAAACTAGATTTGTATTTTTAAAGTCCATATCTTTTATGCCATCTAAATTTTTGGCAACATTATCAAATGAAATGATTTCAAGTATATTTTATAGACTATCAATTACACATCAAGCAGCGATCCAATTTACTTCTCTTAAGATTGAGTATTGGTCTAAATGAAACAAATGTAAAGATACATTGTTATCTTACAACCATTAAATCTAAAATTGCGAAGAATAATCGTTTCTATTTTCATTAACCTTTTAAACAACATTCATATATGTTAATGTATAGATAATTATAAAAATAGTAATTCATACCCGGTCAGCGTAAATTAATTTTAATATAGGAAAATATTTCAAATTAAATAACGAACTCCACTCAGTTTTATAATAACTCAAAATAAAAAGTAAAAAACTATAAATAAAAAAAAATTCTTAACCAATTACAAGACCTAGGGTTGACCAATATGTACCACGGAAAACCAACCCAACATGTTACTAACCGAACCAAGAATATTGGTAACCAATATGTTTGGTAAACAACATGTTTGGTTGGTAGTACCATACCAATTGAGAAATTATGGTACGGTAGTGGTACAAAGTTTTCAATACCACGGTAGTACCATACCAACCACTTTAATATATATATATATATACACTACAACCCCACCTAAGCATAGGTACTAAACCTCTAAAGTGTGTCGTCTTAACTTACTAAATATATTTGGTTCAGTTTTCACTTGGTAAATATACCATCCCCAATAGTATTCCTTTCTTCCATTATCGGTTAACCATCCTTGTTTTCTTTCCTCTGTTATCGTTTATTACTTCACCCCAATGAACATTACTGTTTTCCACCATCACGAAGGTCGAATATAATCAATATTCTTGCTTCCCTATCAAAATTATTGCTTTAATCCTTAATCTGCAAGTTCAAGTGTTAATCGTGAATTCCCTAATCGCAATCTTTAGCTAATAAAACGATTTAGTTTTATGAGGTTTAGTACCTAAGCTTAGGTAAGGTTGTAATGTATATTCACTTTTCTATACACACACACACACACACACATATATATATATATATATATATATACATATATATATATATATATATATATATATATATATAATTTTAGTATGTTTGGTGCTTATGATTTATGAGCTTTGATAGTAGCATTTACTGAATTAATAAAGTTTAAAGTTTTAAGCTTATATTGGCGTGTTCAATATTCCTCCACCTCTTTAACTTATAAACTAATGATAGAAATTAATAAAATCATTTTGGATTGAATTTTCAATCTTAACCATTCATAAAACTCCCCATTGAAGTTTCACCATGCTCAATAACACGAAAATCGTAATTCACAAACCCTCCCACACATGTTGGTATATATCAATACCAACATGTACCAACCGAACTTACTGGTTGCCAAATAAGTTGGTACCAACTATATTTGGTACGGTAGTGGTAGCAAATTTTTTTTACCAAGTATAATTAGTATGGTACACGGTTTAATGAAAAAATGAATTGATACCTACCAATTCTACACCTAACAAGACCCCACGATAGCCTATCTAGGGGGCACTATTTAAGTTTGTAAAATTGTAAGAGTAAAACAATTTAGGTGTCGTAATTACAATGGTTATATACATTGATAACTAAAAGGGCTTATAGTCCAGCGGTATCATGTATTGCCCTCTCTCCATAAGGTCGAGGATTCAAGTCCCGTTTGGGATATAGGTGGAAATATGAGTATGTTATATTTGTTCAAAAAAATATACATTGATAAAATTATATTTTATTATCAGCCTTATGTAGTAAATAAAGTCTTATATAAGCTATGTAGTTATGCTTCAAGTTGCTACTAAAAATCATCAGCTGATTGATAATAGAGTCATATGATTAATGAATGAGAGAGACAGATTACAATGTTCTTGAAAAGCAAGAAAGCAAAGAAAAGCAAGATGAGGAATATAAATGCAAGCTAACCTAACCCTAAACCTAATGCGCTAAAGACAAAAGGAGCCCAAAACAAGTGGGCTTGTAATAAACATATATATGCTAACATCCGCTTCAAACTTACAATGCCATAGTAATAAGCATTGAGAGTTTTTCACACAAGAACCGAAATCGAGATGCTGAAGAAGCCTTCGTAAAAATATCAGCAAGTTGCAAGGTGGATGGAACAAACGGAAGCGATATGGTCCCAAGTTGTAAGTGATGACGAGTGAAGTGACAATTAATCTCATTGTGCTTCGTCCGCTCATGGAAAACAATATTCTTCGCAATCTATAAGTAGGTGAAGAAATGTGAACCCCAAATATCTGCAAGATGCCACCATAACCAGATAATCTCACATGTAGTCACAACCATAACACGATACTCAGCCTCCATGGAAGATCTACAAACAACGTCTTGTTTCTTGCTCTTCCAAGTAATGATAGACTCTCCAAGAAACACGCAAAATTTGGGGGTGATTCGCGATCATGACGATCACCATCCCAATCGACATCACTATAGGCCCGTAGCTCAAGAGATGACGTTGAGGGAAACAAGAGGGTCTGAAACTGAGTGCCACGAAGATATCTCAAAATACGGAGTACAACGCCCCAATGAATAGAAGTAGGAGATGTAACAAACTGACTGACAACATGAACAATATGAGCAATGTCTGGACGAGTAACTGTGATATAAACCAAACTTCCCATAATAGTCCAGTAAAGACTCAGATTGGATAAAGGAACACCATCATTAGGAGAGTATCGTGCATTGGTTTCAAGAGGAGTATCTACAATCCGATTGTCAGAGAGGCCCGCCCGTGTAAACAAGTCAGATATATATTCAGTCTGAGAAAGAATATACCCTTTCTTAGACTGAGTTACCTCAATACCCAAGAAATAACGCAGCAAGCCCAAATCTTTCATAGCAAATCGACGAGCTTGATCATGCTTCAAGGACTCAATACCACCATGGTCATCACCACTAATATGTTGGGTTTTGAGCATTCTAACACTCCTATGGTGTACATGCAACCCTATAAACCTTGGATCTATGTTTTCTCTATTATACATGCAAATATTAACTATTCCAAGGTTTCATCCTAACTAGCATATTATGAAGCACCTATACTACAAAGTTCTAGTTAGATGACATACCTTTTGATGTAGCTTGATGTCTTCAAGCTTTAAGAGCTTAGCCCCAATAGTGTGGAAGCCTCAAATGGAATCACAAATCACCAAAACACCTTGGAAGAACTTGAGAGAATATGTATGCACACTAAAATCGGCCCACTCTTATTTTCACACACTTGTGCCAATTTTGTGAGCCAAGGACCCCTTTATATATTATGGAGGATTAGGGTTACATCCATGTAAACCCTAATACCCATGACCTTTCATTTACATAGGATCCATGGGTTAAAAGCACCATGGACCATCCATGAAAGCTTAGCCCAACCTAAATGAACTTGGCCCATTCCATATATATAAGAGTCCATATTTAATTAGTTCTTTTTGATCACTTAATTAATTGTAAATTAATTATTGATCAATACTAATTAAATACTATGATTCCATATTAATATATTAGAACTTATAATATATTAATATAAATCATAAATATACTATTCTCAAAAGACTATCCATATAAATTGTGCCGGTGAAGTGCAACCCAAATGGACCATGTCGGGTCGAGTCAAGTACATACCAAATATAGTTATGGACTTAGACATTAATCCAACAGTCTCCCACTTGGATAAGTCTAAAACTATTATTGAGTATGACTTCAAAACCTAACTGGAAATCGTAGCTCTTAAAGCCGTTGTCGAACTCTGACCTTATCAATGACTTGTCCATTAGATAAGGGATCATATATTCCTCCATTCTAGATATCATATGGACTGAGACATGGATTATAATCATTCTCTCTGTCCATTTGTTGTTTCCCGATTTTCGATTTATGATGACTGACTAATTGAACAAATCAAATCAGTCCTGGCTTGGCCAAGCACTCACATGTGTCATCGCTAAATCATCGAGGGGCCCACAGATATCGCTTTTATCCCGAAGCTAAAAGGAATGGATAAACTTCGACTCATATGGCTTGTTCTACTACTTGTTGAATCATACACAAAGGCACGTTTTATAACATCGAGTTACCAATGCGTTTTCGTGCAATCAATGTATAACCAACTCATAGTAACAACTCATATCTCTAGGTTCGAAGAATATAAGATATTATCGTCTCATGATCACTCGTGATAAAATCCATGAAGTGATTCAAATGAGCGCAGGTTGAATCCAATACTCAGAACTTATGAGCACTCATGAGTGTTGTAGCACCACTTTGTCCACCAACTTAGACCTCTACAAACCAACCCATGACAGTCTTGATTCATATCTACTTCCAATATATGACCGACTGTGGATGGTTTGAATAACTTAATCATTCAGGAAGAGCGACTTAGTTATTCTGGAAGTCAAAACATGCAAAGTGAAACACAAGAATAAATGAATCAAATATGGTATCAAACCCTATGAATATAAATAAACACTTTTATTTATCACCATACTGATTACTCATTATTCATTGTTTCGGTTTTATCAACTTTATACTTGAATTAAAAACACTAGTTGTCCCATGCTCCAAGGATGTACACTATGTTTTTCTTAAACAATAGTTTTGCCATACACCAAGTATGCACTCTATGTTTGTCTATGATCCTTACTTTGTGAAATAAACCAATTGAACATAATTTCAATGATTCTAATTTCACACTCCCAAATCCTTATCGAAAAATGTGAGAATTTCAAATTACTATCATTTATCGAAATCTGTTTAGATTTTAAACTTATATGCACTGACCCTCCTGTAATGAATATGTACAAAGTCACAAAGACTTGTCAACAGTCATTATAAGGTATTCCAATGGAGATCAACTCCATGGAAACTAAGTCTCATATTCAAAGTACATTGCTTTGGACATGCTTCTTGCATTAAGTTTTCTAATCTTACACAGATAACTTCCACCTATGGAGACAACTCCATATTCTCATTTTGACTATCACTTCTAAATAAGAGATGCCTCTTTTCATAATATGTCAATATGGTCCTTCCAAAATTAGCACTATACTTCAAACTGTCCCTGAGCAACCAATCTTTGGTAAACCTCAGATTGTCCTCGACAATTACTTAATCATTTTAGTCATATCCAATTCTAGACCTTTTCCCTTCTAAATGCCTCTGGGCATTTGGAAAAATTTTGAAATGACAAATATTATAGCACTTTCAATCGATCCTGTACCCAAAGCAAATGGTACACGATTCATGATGTCTCACATAAAGACATGATTCTAGACCAGTATTTTGCTACAATATTTTTTTATTTGCCATGTTTTCAAATTTTGGCTATGAAGAGGGATGCCGTAATCATAATCGAATTTTGAGAATGCAATATATAGAATTTCCTTAAGTTGAACCAATCCAACATGAAATTCATATATATATTCTTGACTAAAGATGATTAAGGTCTCAATCTAAGCCTTTAGAACTGAAATGAAGTATATCCTCTCCCTTAATTATAGCAAAACAACTTTTTCAATCCCTGCAGCCTCACGAATTGAAACTTTTGTTTTCTATAATTAACATTGCTAACTTGCAATACTAACAATAATTATCATGCTCCCACTAACATGATGATTATTAGCATAACACTTATGCTCCCACTAGCTTTAACATGTACTCAGAAATCAGCTGGACTTCTAGAAATCAATACTTTATTGACTTTCTTACCAAAGTTCAGATTTCTGATACGAGATGCTTTGATAAAACTTTAACAAAATCATACACCTTTCCTTAGATAGCATGCATGTGTGTCTAAACAGTTTCAGAACTATGAAAAGGGATGCCGTAATCATAGTCTCAATTGTGTAGACCTTTTGCCATCTGCTTCAAATCTACTTGGTGGAAGTGTTTCCTCACCATCATTTTCATGAATCGGAGAGAAACCTTATGACCCTTAGATTTTATGGTGTATGTGTTCTTATCCATGTGAATCGTCAAAACCATAGTCACAAGACAAGGATAATGACAAATCCAAACTCATATGGACTGAACTTATGCAATCTTAACTTCTTGCCACCTGGCAGTACAGGACCTGCCATTGCTTCCAAGCTGTTATGCAACCAATTGAGAACTTTCAGAACTCCTATGCAAAGCCAACTTTAACTGGAATGGGCACAGAATATGTCAACACGATAGGTTATAAACCTCAAGTCGTGTGCTAGTGAAGAACCTCGGGTTTTATTATTGATTAGTTCTTGAAATTCTTTTTAGGATCTTTAAGACTCCCACTATGCTCTTGACATATAAGACTATCTTGCCAAATATTCAAGAGATAGTGCGGATTCATTATCAAGACAAACACTTCACACAATTGGCCTTAGTTGGTCTTTGTTTTATTCAAAACATCACAACTTACCAATTTCAAATGTACAAGAGTAGGACACTTTTACTCTTACATTTGACAAGTGTTTTACACCTTTCTTTAAGATATGTCACTCAAGTTACAATCTTGGAGTATGACTCTAAGAATTGTTTTGGAACGAAGTATGACTCATCTTCCTGATCTAACCATTTCAACAATTCATGACTCCTCTTCTTAGTCATAAGAATGCACTAAGATGACCTTTAGAGGACTAATTGTGATATGATTTCTAAATCATTAAGATGATCACAAACATGATACTAAAGTACTCTTCCATCTTTTCAGATTTGAGAAACTTTTATCTTTCTGCCTAATTTGATTCTTCCCATTCGTTCTGCCATACATTGAGACTTTTCTAATGTTTCAGAATTATACTTAAACTTGTAAGTATAACCATATTTACTAAACTTTAGTAAATCAAATAGTCTTAACGAGCTTTGTGGTGGACATGACCAGTGCACAAGAATGTGTACTCGATCCCTTTAGTCCTTCACTTGACTCACACATCCATGTGAACAAGTAATTAGTCTTGATTTTCCAATGCTTGAAAGTTCTCATTCATCATACTATTCAACTTGCATGATTCCAAGTTTCGGTCCAATTGAAACTTGGGTTATGAGGAAATTTCCTGATTTGGTAAATTTAGACACTACCACAAATGAAAGAATCAAATCCATTTTCCAATATTGCTGTCAGTGGAATCATATAAGCAACAATTTTCCACAAATGTCATTGTAAGGATACTTCAAATAAACAAAATTAAAAAATTTTATTTTCTTTTAAAACTTTGCGGAAAAACTTATCCTTACAATCCACATGGAAAATTGTTGTTATCTATTCCTTAGCAATATATCATAACTTCTTAAGCAACTGCTCAAAATTCTGATGCGATCGAAATCCACCTTCGCGATCAGAATCAGCATATACTTCCTTTAAGATTTCTCTCTATTCTTTGATTCTTAAAACATCAACATGTGACCCAGTCACATCATGTAATCAGGATCTCAGAATAGAACTTAACAGAGTTAGATAATGGGCTCTACCTGATATAGAGTCAAACTTATTGACTTTAACATCCTTAGGTAAATTTGGCAGCTTTGCAATCAACGCCCCTTCCTTTGGAAAAATAAACATATGGACCCTTTGGTAATGGGACTATCTCAGACTTAGCCTTTCTCTTTACCATTTGGTCAACCGGGTTGACTATGGCCAATCCATTTCCATTGGGAAGAGAATGTTTTTTCTGGATTTCCAGTGTCACCATTGTCACTGTCCATAAATTTTTTGGGAAGTTGATCTTCTAATCAAATTTGCTTCACTATCGTTCCAAATCATTGCTGATTCAGCAGCACCAAGCGAATAGATATGATCATTAAGGTTCATGTCATAGTTTATATCATAGTAGTCCCAAAGGAACTCACTATGTGACTTAGAAAGTGATTGAACATCCAACTTTCTCAAGACTTTGAAACCTAACTCTCCCGACTTGTCAATATGTGACTTCATCTCTAAGATGTGATCACACATAGACCTTGCTTGCCATTAGGGCTTTAGTGACATTGAACTTGTGGGTTAGGGAGAATAATTGGAGGAGGTGGAGGAAGTAAAGTTCCAAGAGATTTGGGAAGATCATAGATGTCTGAACTCGACATCTTTTGGGAGATATTCAAGATAGTTGATCTAAAGTCCTTAATATAACACCCAATATGAAATATTAAGGCTATGATCCAACAACCTATTTATAACTGGAAGAGGGATGCCGTAATCCGAGTTATAAAATAGTTGAAGGTAGGTAACCATCCAAATATACTTGGTACCCTTAATATTTACCCCTCAATCGATGTGTCGGTTAACCACACACGCTCCAACGATACTATGATAAACATTAAGTTACCCTTTGCCTACCTTGTTAAGTCCAGGTTAGTGTGCCGGTTAACCACACACGCTCCACTAACAGCTTAAACAAAGTGCAAAGTGTAATTTCATGGATTAGCACCTTATTCATATTTTCCTAAGTAACTAAGATTGGGAATTTATAAAATGTTTAGTTACTTAGTATTTATCATTAATACTTTTAATGAAGGGAGAATTATAGTCATTGTCCTACCTGTTCGGCTAACGACCCTCCACCAGTCAAGGAAGCGGTGGGTGAGAGTGGTCACCCATTAAACTGCCATTTTATAGGCAGTAACCTTATACCCCCCTTATAGACCGGCTTCGTGAATGAGGCCTACTAATGGTAAGACGACTTGCTCTTATACATATAATATATTAAACTTTTAATATTATAATACTATAAGGGTGTATTTTAGACATTTAAAATACTTGGTGGTTTAATCTATTAATTAAACTATACTTTTAATTTAATTAAACTCAAACCATATATTTATTGATTTAATAATACTCTTTTAATTAAACGCTTTAATTAACTATTAATAAAGTCCATAAGAGTTAATTTGAACTATTCAACAAAACATCATAATTCCAATTATTAAACTCAAAATTAAAATCATTTAATTAATTGTTTAAGTTATGAACCCAAGAGTTTTAGAATTCAATTCTTTTTTTCATAAAAAACTTTTCTCAAATTCCAAAACTTGAGGGCAAGTTTTGTAATTCTTGAAAACCTTTGGATTCCATAACTTATGGAATTAATGGTGTTTTATGATGAAACTTTCCATGTTCCATAACTTAAGAACAAGTTATGGAATTCTTTAAAACATTAACACCAAATTTTGTAACTCCATAAAAACTTTGAATCAAATTTTTTTTTTTTAAAAAAAACTTTCATATCCATAACTTATGGAAGTTTCAAAAACCCTTAAGATCACAACTTTAAAAAAAAACTTTTGAGCTCCAAAATTTTATGACAAAATTTGTAACTCCTTAAAACATTTAGATCAAACTTTTAAAACTAATAAAATAATCATATCATTTTATCTTTTACTAAATTTGACTTAATTCAACTCATATAACAAATGATTGAAATTTTACAAATAATTCGTTTTTCACAAAACAAGTAATTATCTTAAAATTTGACAAACGTCATGTTTTTTTTTCCTTTTTTTTCCAACTTGAAAATAAAACATTTGCATCAATATAACAGAAAACAACCCATGGCTCTGATACCACTGTTGGGTTTTGAGCATTCTAACACTCCTATGGTGTACATGCAACCCTATAAACCTTGGATCTATGTTTTCTCTATTATACATGCAAATATTAACTATTCCAAGGTTTCATCCTAACTAGAATATTATGAAGCACCTATACTACAAAGTTCTAGTTAGATGACATACCTTTTGATGTAGCTTGATGTCTTCAAGCTTTAAGAGCTTAGCCCTAATAGTGTGGAAGCCTCAAATGGAATCACAAATCACCAAAACATCTTGGACGAATTTGAGAGAATATGTATGCACACTAAAATCGGCCCACTCTTATTTTCACACACTTGTGCCAATTTTGTGAGCCAAGGACCCCTTTATATATTATGGAGGATTAGGGTTACGTCCATGTAAACCCTAATACCCATGACCTTTCATTTACATAGGATCCATGGGTTAAAAGCTCCATGGACCATCCATGAAAGCTTAGCCCAACCTAAATGAACTTGGCCCATTCCATATATATAAGAGTCCATATTTAATTAGTTCTTTTTGATCACTTAATTAATTGTAAATTAATTCTTGAACAATACTAATTAAATAATATGATTCCATATTAATATATTAGAACTTATAATATATTAATATAAATCATAAATATACTATTCTCAAAAGACTATCCATATAAAGTGTGTCGGTGAAGTGCAACCCAAATGGACCATGCCGGGTCGAGTCAAGTACATACCAAATATAGTTATGGACTTAGACATTAATCCAACATAATAATCACGTCATACACATATAAGGACATAAGAATCCGTCCTATACTTGAACATCTAATAAACAAAGTTAAATCATGATTACTCTGAACAAATCCAAGAGAGGTAATCATTGCGGAAAATTTCTCAAACCAAGCACGAGGTGCTTGCTTGAGACCATACAAAGCTTTGAGAAGCCGACAAACCTCACCCGGATGGTGTTGAATTCCTGGGGAAGGAGAAATATAAACCTATTCATGGAGATCATCATTTAAAAAGGCATTCTTGAAATCCATTTGAAAGATCTTCCATTGTTGAACAGATGCAAACTAAATCATAATATGTAATGTAGTCATGTTTTCCACTGGGGAAAAAGTCTCCTCATCGTCAAAACCATATTGTTGGGAATACCCTTTTGCTGCAAGTCTGGCCTTGTAACACTCAACATACCCATCAAATTTTGTTTTTATCTTGTACACCCAACGGAAACCAATCATATGTTTCCCCGGAGGAAGGGAAACCAAATCCCATGTATGATTCTGATGAAGAGCAGTGAGTTCCTCAGCCATCACATTCTTTCAAAGAGAATACAATACAACTTCTCTATACGATTATAGTTCAGACAGATGGTATATGCTTGTTATAAAAGAAGCAAATGATCCTGAGTATGTAGAGTAGGCAAAATCTTGGAAGCTTGGTGGACTTAATAGGATGAATAGACCTCCTGAGGGGTAGTGGATGTGGGTCTTGAATCTCAACAGTCGAAGGTTCAGACTCAGGAGAAGTCGAGGAACTCTTTGAATACGGGGGCATGTCCTAAGCTGGAGGATCAGACGGCATAGATGAATCTCGAGCCTCTGTATCCTCATCAAAAGTATCAATATACAGAAGATCTGGCTTCATTACATTATGGGTTGTAGCAGGAATCGAGTAGAAAGGAATATGTTCCAAAAGGTGACATTTCGGGAAACATATAACTTCTAACTCACAAGATCATAAAAACGATATCCTTTTTGTCCAACACCATACCCCAAGAATACACAAATAGCATATTTTGGTCCCAACTTTTTCCTCTCAACATGAGGACAACGAACAAAACAAGTACATCCAAAAACTCGTAGAGCAGACTAGTCTGGTAAGTGGCCATATAGCTTCTCAAATTGAGACATTCCTGAATTCAGTGCATTAGGAATATGATTAATCCCATAAACAACAGCTAAGATTGCTTCTCCCTAAAAGGCATTAGGAATATGCGCAGACAAGAGCAATGAGTGGGCTATCTCAACAATATGATGGTGTTTCCGTTCCGCCACACCATTTTGTTGAGGAGTATCAGTACACGATGAATGGTGTATGGTATCATCAGAAGCAAGTAACTGAGTAAACTCATTAGATGTATATTCACCCCCAAGTCACACCTAAAGCACTTTATCACAACTGAATGTTGAGTTTTAATAAGAGCTTTAAAATTGATGTAAATGCCAAGGAAATCAGATCTGCATTTTATAAGATAAACCCAGGTATAGCAAGTATAATCATCTATAAAAGATACATAATAGGCCAACCCACCCTTTATGGATACGTGTAGGACCCCACACATCAGAATGAATAATATCAAAAGGAGAAATAGAGCAAGACATACTTTTACTGAAAGGTAAAGTAGAGAATTTTGCCAGTCTACAACCACTACAATCAGAAATATCACAAGTGTTCAAATCACCCAAAACACCACTAGAAGCTAGAAAAATCAAACGTGATACAAATACATGTCCCAAGTCCCGTTTGGGATATAGGTCGAGGATTCAAGTCCCATAAGGTCGAGGATTCAAGTCCCGTTTGGGATATAGGTGGAAATATGAGTATGTTATATTTGTTCAAAAAAATATACATTGATAAAATTATATTTTATTATCGGCCTTATGTAGTAAATAAAGTCTTATATAAGCTATGTAGTTATGCTTCAAGTTGCTACTAAAAATCATCAGCTGATTGATAATAGAGTCATATGATTAATGAATGAGAGAGACAGATTACAATGTTCTTAAAAAGCATGAAAGCAAAGAATAGCAAGATGAGGAATATAAATGCAAGCTAACCTAACCCTAAACCTAATGGGCTAAAGACAAAAGGAGCCCAAAACAAGTGGGCTTGTAATAAACATATATATGCTAACATCCGCTTCAAACTTACAATGCCATAGTAATAAGCATTGAGAGTTTTTCACACAAGAACCGAAATCGAGATGCTGAAAAATCCTTCGTAAAAATATCAGCAAGTTGCAAGGTGGATGGAACAAACGGAAGCGGTATGGTCCCAAGTTGTAAGTGATGAAGAGTGAAGTGACAATTGATCTCAATGTGCTTCGTCCGCTCATGGAAAACAATATTCTTCGCAATCTATAAGTAGGTGAAGAAATATGAACCCCAAATATCTGCAAGATGCCACCGTAACCAGATAATCTCACATGTAGTCACAACCATAACACGATACTCAGCCTCCATGGAAGATCTACAAACAACGTTTTGTTTCTTGCTCTTCCAAGTAATGATAGACTCTCCAAGAAACACGCAAAATTTGGGGGTGATTCGCGATCATGACGATCACCATCCCAATCGACATCACTATAGGCCCGTAGCTCAAGAGATGACGTTGAGGGAAACAAGAGGGTCTGAAACTGAGTGCCACGAAGACATCTCAAAATACGGAGTACAACGCCCCAATGAATAGAAGTAGGAGATGTAACAAACTGACTGACAACATGAACAATATGAGCAATGTCTGGACGAGTAACTGTGATATAAACCAAACTTCCCACAATAGTCCAGTAAAGACTCCGATCAGATAAAGGAACACCATCATTAGGAGAGTATCATGCATTGGTTTCAAGAGGAGTATCTACAATCCGATTGTTAGAGAGGCCCGCCCGTGTAAACAAGTCAGATATATATTCAGTGTGAGAAAGAATATACCCTTTCTTAGACTGAGTTACCTCAATACCCAAGAAATAACGCAGCAAGCCCAAATCTTTCATAGCAGATCGACGAGCCTGATCATGCTTCAAAGACTCAATACCACCATGGTCATCACCACTAATATGTTGGGTTTTGAGCATTCTAACACTCCTATGGTGTACATGCAACCCTATAAACCTTGGATCTATGTTTTCTCTATTATACATGCAAATATTAACTATTCCAAGGTTTCATCCTAACTAGCATATTATGAAGCACCTATACTACAAAGTTCTAGTTAGATGACATACCTTTTGATGTAGCTTGATCTCTTCAAGCTTTAAGAGCTTAGCCCCAATAGTGTGTAAGCCTCAAATGGAATCACAAATCACCAAAACACCTTGGAAGAACTTGAGAGAATATGTATGCACACTAAAATCGGCCCACTCTTATTTTCACACACTTGTGCCAATTTTGTGAGCCAAGGAACCCTTTATATATTATGGAGGATTAGGGTTACATCCATGTAAACCCTAATACCCATGACCTTTCATTTACATAGGATCCATGGGTTAAAAGCTCCATGGACCATCCATGAAAGCTTAGCCCAACCTAAATGAACTTGGCCCATTCCATATATATAAGAGTCCATATTTAATTAGTTCTTTTTGATCACTTAATTAATTCTAAATTAATTCTTGATCAATACTAATTAAATAATATGATTCCATATTAATATATTAGAACTTATAATATATTAATATAAATCATAAATATACTATTCTCAAAAGACTATCCATATAAATTGTGCCGGTGAAGTGCAACCCTAATGGACCATGTCGGGTCGAGTCAAGTACATACCAAATATAGTTATGGACTTAGACATTAATCCAACAGTCTCCCACTTGGATAAGTCTAAAACTATTATTGAGTATGACTTCAAAACCTAACTGGCAATCGTAGCTCTTAAAGCCGCTGTCGAACTCTGACCTTGTCAATGACTTGTCCATTAGATAAGGGATCATATATTCCTCCATTCTAGATATCATATGGACTGAGACATGGATTATAATCATTCTCTCTGTCCATTTGTTGTTTCCCGATTTTCGATTTATGATGACTGACTGATTGAACAAATCAAATCAGTCCTGGCTTGGCCAAGCACTCACATGTGTCATCGCTAAATCATCGAGGGGCCCACAGATATCGCTTTTATCCCGAAGGTAAAAGGAATGGATAAACTTCAACTCATATGGCTTGTTCTACTACTTGTTGAATCATACACAAAGGCACGTTTTATAACATCGAGTTACCAATGCGTTTTCGTGCAATCAATGTATAACCAACTCATAGTAACAACTCATATCTCTAGGTTCGAAGAATATAAGATATTATCGTCTCAGGATCACTCGTGATAAAATCCATGAAGTGATTCAAATGAGCGCAGGTTGAATCCAATACTCAGAACTTATGAGCACTCATGAGTGTTGTAGCACCACTTTGTCCACCAACTTAGACCTCTACAAACCAACCCATGACAGTCTTGATTCATATCTACTTCCAATATATGACCGACTGTGGATGGTTTGAATAACTTAATCATTCAGGAAGAGCGACTTAGTTATTCTGGAAGTCAAAACATGCAAAGTGAAACACAAGAATAAATGAATCAAATATGGTATCAAACCCTATGAATATAAATAAACACTTTTATTTATCACCATATTGATTACTCATTATTCATTGTTTCGGTTTTATCAACTTTATACTTGAATTAAAAACACTAGTTGTCCCATGCTCCAAGCATGTACACTATGTTTTTCTTAAACAATAGTTTTACCATACACCAAGTATGCACTCTATGTTTGTCTATGATCCTTACTTTGTGAAATAAACCAATTGAACATAATTTCAATGATTCTAATTTCACACTCCCAAATCCTTATCGAAAAATGTGAGAATTTCAAATTCCTATCATTTATCGAAATCTGTTTAGATTTTAAACTTATATGCACTGACCCTCCTGTAATGAATATGTACAAAGTCACAAAGACTTGTCAACAGTCATTATAAGGTATTCCAATGGAGATCAACTCCATGGAAACTAAGTCTCATATTCAAAGTACATTGCTTTGGACATGCTTCTTGCATTAAGTTTTCTAATCTTACACAGATAACTTCCACCTATGGAGACAACTCCATATTCTCATTTTGACTATCACTTCTAAATAAGAGATGCCTCTTTTCATAATATGTCAATATGGTCCTTCCAAAATTAGCACTATACTTCAAACTGTCCCTGAGCAACCAATCTTTGGTAAACCTCAGATTGTCCTCGACAATTACTTAATCATTTTAGTCATATCCAATTCTAGACCTTTTCCCTTCTTAATGCCTCTGGGCATTTGGAAAAATTTTGAAATGACAAATATTATAGCACATGAAATCGATCCTGTACCCAAAGCAAATCGTACACGATTCATGATGTCTCACATAAAGACATGATTCTAGACCAGTCTTTTGCTACAATATTTTTATTTGCCATGTTTTCAAAATTTGACTATGAAGAGGGATGCCGTAATCATAATCGAATTTTGAGAACCCAATATATAGAATTTCCTTAAGTTGAACCAATCCAACATGAAATTCATATATATATTCTTGACTAAAGATGATTAAGGTCTCAATCTAAGCCTTTAGAACTGAAATGAAGTATATCCTCTCCCTTAATTATAGCAAAACAACTTTTTCAATCCCTGCAGCCTCAAAAATTGAAACTTTTGTTTTCTATAATTAACATTGCTAACTTGCAACACTAACAATAATTATCGTGCTCCCACTAACATGATGATTATTAGCATAACACTTATGCTCCCACCAGCTTTGACATGTACTCAGAAATCAGCTGGACTTCTAGAAATCAATACTTTATTGACTTTCTTACCAAAGTTCAGATTTCTGATACGAGATGCTTTGATAAAACTTTATCAAAATCATACACCTTTCCTTAGATAGCATGCATGTGTGTCTAAACAGTTTCAGAACTATGAAAAGGGATGCCGTAATCATAGTCTCAATTGTGTAGACCTTTTGCCATCTGCTTCAAATCTACTTGGTGGAAGTGTTTCCTCACCATCATTTTCATGAATCGGAGAGAAACCTTATGACCCTTAGATTTTATGGTGTATGTGTTCTTATCCATGTGAATCGTCAAAACCATAGTCTCAAGTCGTGTGCTAGTGAAGAACCTCGGGTTTTATTATTGATTAGTTCTTGAAATTCTTTTTAGGATCTTTAAGACTCCCACTATCCTCTTGACATATAAGACTATCTTGCCAAATATTCAAGAGATAGTGCGGATTCTTTATCAAGACAAACACTTCACACAATTGGCCTTTGTTGGTCTTTGTTTTATCCAAAACATCACAACTTACCAATTTCAAATGTACAAGAGTAGGACACTTTTACTCTTACATTTGACAAGTGTTTTAAACCTTTCTTTAAGATATGTCACTCAAGTTACAATCTTGGAGTATGACTCTAAGAATTGTTTTGGAACGAAGTATGACTCATCTTCCTGATCTAACCATTTCAACAATTAATGACTCCTCTTCTTAGTCATAAGAATGCACTAAGATGACCTTTAGAGGACTAATTGTGATATGATTTCTAAATCATTAATATGATCACAAACATGATACTAAAGTACTCTTCCATCTTTTCAGATTTGAGAAACTTTTATCTTTCTGTCTAATTTGATTCTTCCCATTCGTTCTGTCATACATTGAGACTTTTCCAATGTTTCAGAATTATACTTAAACTTGTAAGTATAACCATATTTACTAAACTTTAGTAAATCAAATAGTCTTAACGAGCTTTGTGGTGGACATGACCAGTGCACAAGAATGTGTACTCGATCCCTTTAGTCCTTCACTTGACTCATACATCCATGTGAACAAGTAATTAGTCTTGATTTTCCAATGCTTGAAAGTTCTCATTCATCATACTATTCAACTTGCATGATTCCAAGTTTCGCTCCAATTGAAACTTGGGTGATGAGGAAATTTCCTGATTTGGTAAATTTAGACACTACCACAAATGAAAGAATCAAATCCATTTTCCAATATTGCTGTCACTGGAATCATATAAGCAACAATTTTCCACAAATATCATTGTAAGGATACTTCAAATAAACAAAATTAAAAAATTTTCTTTTCTTTTAAAACTTTGCGGAAAAACTTATCCTTACAATCCACATGGAAAATTGTTATTATCTATTCCTTAGCAATATATCATAACTTCTTAAGCAACTGCTCAAAATTCTGATGCGATCGAAATCCACCTTCGCGATCAGAATCAGCATATACTTCCTTTAATATTTCTCTCTATTCTTTGATTCTTAAAACATCAACATGTGACCCAGTCACATCATGTAATCAGGATCTCAGAATAGAACTTAACAGAGTTAGATATATGGGCTCTACCTGATGTAGAGTCAAACTTATTGACTTTAACATCCTTAGGTAAATTTGGCAGCTTTGCAATCAACGCCCCTTCCTTTGGAAAAATAAACATATGGACCCTTTGGTAATGGGACTATCTCAGACTTAGCGTTTCTCTTTACCATTTGGTCAACCGGGTTGACTATGGCCAATCCCTTTCCATTGGGAAAAGAATGTTTTTTCTGGATTTCCAGTGTCACCATTGTCACTGTCCATAAAGTTTTTGGGAAGTTGATCTTCTAATCAAATTTGCTTCACTATCGTTCCAAATCATTGCTGATTCAGCAGCACCAAGCAAATAGATATGATCATTAAGGTTCATGTCATAGTCTATATCATAGTAGTCCCAAAGGAACTCACTATGTGACTTAGAAAGTGATTGAACATCCAACTTTCTCAAGACTTTGAAACCCAACTCTCCCGGCTTGTCAATATGTGACTTCATCTATAAGATGTGATCACACATAGACCTTGCTTGCCATTAGGGATTGAGTGACCTTGAACTTGTGGGTTAGGGAGAATAATTGGAGGAGGTGGAGGAAGTAAAGTTCCAAGAGATTTGGGAAGATCATAGATGTCTGAACTCGACATCTTTTGGGAGATATTCAAGATAGTTGATCTAAAGTCCTTAATATAACACCCAATATGAAATATTAAGGCTATGATCCAACAACCTATTTATAACTGGAAGAGGGATGCCGTAATCCGAGTTATAAAACAGTTGAAGGTAGGTAAATGACGATTTACCAATTTCCACCATGAAAAACGAAATAATTTAATTAGGTTTTTTTTACTTGGATTTGAAACTCCTAGATCTTTTGAGATTCATTGAACTTTTCAATGCCATGTTTCAATCTCGAGTGTGCCCTTCAGGTTTTGTGACTGGGATGCCGAGGATCACAAAACAAGGTGTGAAGTAACCATCCAAATATACTTGGTACCCTTAATATTTACCCCTCAATCGATGTGTCGGTTAACCACACACGCTCCAACGATACTATGATAAACATTAAGTTACCCTTTGCCTACCTTGTTAAGTCCAGGTTAGTGTGCCGGTTAACCACACACGCTCCACTAACAGCTTAAACAAAGTGCAAAGTGTAATTTCATGGATTAGCACCTTATTCACATTTTCCTAAGTAACTAAGATTGGGAATTTATAAAATGTTTAGTTACTTAGTATTTATCATTAATACTTTTAATGAAGGGAGAATTATAGTCCTTGTCCTACCTGTTCGGCTAACGACCCTCCACCAGTCAAGGAAGCGGTGGGTGAGAGTGGACACCCATTAAACTGCCATTTTATAGGCAGTAACCTTATACCCCCCTTATAGACTGGCTTCGTGAATGAGGCCTACTAATGGTAAGACGACTTGCTCTTATACATATAATATATTAAACTTTTAATATTATAATAGTATAAGGGTGTATTTTAGACATTTAAAATACTTGGTGGTTTAATCTATTAATTAAACTATACTTTTAATTTTATTAAACTCAAACCATATATTTATTGATTTAATAATACTCTTTTAATTAAACGCTTTAATTAACTATTAATAAAGTCCATAAGAGTTAATTTGAACTATTCAACAAAACATCATAATTCCAATTATTAAACTCAAAATTAAAACCATTTAATTAATTGTTTAAGTTATGAACCCAAGAGTTTTAGAATTCAATTCTTTTTTTCATAATAAACTTTTCTCAAATTCCAAAACTTGAGGGCAAGTTTTGTAATTCTTGAAAACCTTTGGATTCCATAACTTATGGAATTAATGGTGTTTTATGATGAAACTTTTCATGTTCCATAACTTAAGAACAAGTTATGGAATTCTTTAAAACATTAACACCAAATTTTGTAACTCCATAAAAACTTTGAATCAAATTTTTTTTTAAAAAAAAAAACTTTCATATCCATAACTTATGGAAGTTTCAAAAACCCTTAAGATCACAACTTTAAAAAAAAACTTTTGAGCTCCAAAATTTTATGACAAAATTTGCAACTCCTTAAAACATTTAGATCAAACTTTTAAAACTAATAAAATAATCATATCATTTTATCTTTTACTAAATTTGACTTAATTCAACTCATATAACAAATGATTGAAATTTTACAAATAATTCGTTTTTCACAAAACAAGTAATTATCTTAAAATTTGACAAACGTCATGTTTTTTTTTTCATTTTTTTTTCCAACTTGAAAATAAAACATTTGCATCAATATAACAGAAAACAACCCATGGCTCTGATACCATTGTTGGGTTTTGAGCATTCTAACACTCCTATGGTGTACATGCAACCCTATAAACCTTGGATCTATGTTTTCTCTATTATACATGCAAATATTAACTATTCCAAGGTTTCATCCTAACTAGCATATTATGAAGCACCTATACTACAAAGTTCTAGTTAGATGACATACCTTTTGATGTAGCTTGATGTCTTCAAGCTTTAAGAGCTTAGCCCCAATAGTGTGGAAGCCTCAAATGGAATCACAAATCACCAAAACACCTTGGAAGAACTTGAGAGAATATGTATGCACACTAAAATCGGCCCACTCTTATTTTCACACACTTGTGCCAATTTTGTGAGCCAAGGACCCCTTTATATATTATGGAGGATTAGGGTTACATCCATGTAAACCCTAATACCCATGACCTTTCATTTACATAGGATCCATGGGTTAAAAGCTCCATGGACCATCCATGAAAGCTTAGCCCAACCTAAATGAACTTGGCCCATTCCATATATATAAGAGTCCATATTTAATTAGTTCTTTTTGATCACTTAATTAATTCTAAATTAATTCTTGATCAATACTAATTAAATAATATGATTCCATATTAATATATTAGAACTTATAATATATTAATATAAATCATAAATATACTATTCTCAAAAGACTATCCATATAAATTGTGTCGGTGAAGTGCAACCCAAATGGACCATGCCGGGTCGAGTCATGTACATACCAAATATAGTTATGGACTTAGACATTAATCCAACATAATAATCACGTCATACACATATAAGGACATAAGAATCCGTCCTATACTTGAACATCTAATAAACAAAGTTAAATCATGATTACTCTGAACAAATCCAAGAGAGGTAATCATTACGGAGAATTTCTCAAACCAAGCACGAGGTGCTTGCTTGAGACCATACAAAGCTTTGAGAAGCCGACAAACCTCACCCGGCTGGTGTTGAATTCCTGGGGAAGGAGAAATATAAACCTATTCATGGAGATCATCATTTAAAAAGGCATTCTTGAAATCCATTTGAAAGATCTTCCATTGTTGAACAGATGCAACTAAAATCATAATATGTAATGTAGTCATGTTTTCCACTGGGGAAAAAGTCTCCTTATCGTCAAAACCGTATTGTTGGGAATACCCTTTTGCTACAAGTCTGGCCTTGTAACACTCATCATACCCATCAAATTTTGTTTTTATCTTGTACATCCAACGGAAACCAATCATATGTTTCCCCGGAGGAAGGGAAACCAAATCCCATGTATGATTCTGATGAAGAGCAGTGAGTTCCTCAGCCATCACATTCTTTCAAAGAGAATACAATACAACTTCTCTATACGATTATAGTTCAGACAGATGGTAGATGCTTGTTATAAAAGCAGCAAATGATCCTGAGTATGTAGAGTAGGCAAAATCTTGGAAGCTTGGTGGACTTAATAGGATGAATAGACCTCCTGAGGTGTGGTGGATGTGGGTCTTGAATCTCAAAAGTCGAAGGTTCAGACTC
The DNA here is from genome assembly GCF_052849685.1 of Lactuca virosa. Taxonomy (NCBI): domain Eukaryota; kingdom Viridiplantae; phylum Streptophyta; class Magnoliopsida; order Asterales; family Asteraceae; genus Lactuca; species Lactuca virosa. Next base: position 363,216,187 of record NC_136429.1, on the reverse strand, counting down.
AGGAGAAGTCGAGGAACTCTTTGAATATGGGGGCATGTCCTAAGCTGGAGGATCAGACGGCATAGATGAATCTCGAGCCTCTGTATCCTCATCAAAAGGATCAATATACTGAAGATATGGCTTCATTACATTATGGGTTGTAGCAGGAATCGAGTAGAAAGGAATATGTTCCAAAAGGTGACATTTCGGGAAACATATAACTTCTAACTCACAAGATCATAAAAACGATATCCTTTTTCTCCAACACCATACCCCAAGAATACACAAATAGCATATTTTGGTCCCAACTTTTTCCTCTCAACATGAGGACAAAGAACAAAACAAGTACATCCAAAAACTCGTAGAGCAGACTAGTCTGGTAAGTGGCCATATAGCTTCTCAAAATGAGACATTCCTGAATTCAGTGCATTAGGAATATGATTAATCCCATAAACAACAGCTAAGATTGCTTCTCCCTAAAAGGCACTAGGAATATGCGCAGACAAGAGCAATGAGTGGGCTATCTCAACAATATGATGGTGTTTCCGTTCCGCCACACCATTTTGTTGAGGAGTATCAGTACACGATGAATGGTGTATGGTACCATCAGAAGCAAGTAACTGAGTAAACTCATTAGATGTATATTCACCCCCAAGTCACACCTGAAGCACTTTATCACAACTGAATGTTGAGTTTTAATAAGAGCTTTAAAATTGATGTAAATGCCAAGGAAATCAGATCTGCATTTTATAAGATAAACCCAGGTATAGCAAGTATAATCATCTATAAAAGATACATAATAGGCCAACCCACCCTTTGTGGATACGTGTAGGACCCCACACATCAGAATGAATAATATCAAAAGGAGCAATAGAGCAAGACATACTTTTACTGAAAGGTAAAGTAGAGAATTTTGCCAGTCTACAACCACTACAATCAGAAATATCACAAGTGTTCAAATCACCCAAAACACCACTAGAAGCTAGAAAATAAACGTGATACAAATACATGTCCCAAGTCCCGTTTGGGATATAGGTCGAGGATTCAACTCCCATAAGGTCGAGGATTCAAGTCCCGTTTGGGATATAGGTGGAAATATGAGTATGTTATATTTGTTCAAAAAAATATACATTGATAAAATTATATTTTATTATCAGCCTTATGTAGTAAATAAAGTCTTATATAAGCTATGTAGTTATGCTTCAAGTTGCTACTAAAAATCATCAGCTGATTGATAATAGAGTCATATGATTAATGAATGAGAGAGACAGATTACAATGTTCTTGAAAAGCATGAAAGCAAAGAACAGCAAGATGAGGAATATAAATGCAAGCTAACCTAACCCTAAACCTAATGGGCTAAAGACAAAAGGAGCCCAAAACAAGTGGGCTTGTAATAAACATATATATGCAAACATCCGCTTCAAACTTACAATGCCATAGTAATAAGCATTGAGAGTTTTTCACACAAGAACCGAAATCGAGATTCTGAAAAAGCCTTCGTAAAAATATCAGCAAGTTGCAAGGTGGATGGAACAAACGGAAGCGGTATGGTCCCAAGTTGTAAGTGATGACGAGTGAAGTGACAATTAATCTCAATGTGCTTCGTCCGCTCATGGAAAACAATATTCTTCGCAGTCTATAAGTAGGTGAAGAAATGTGTACCCCAAATATCTGCAAGATGCCACCGTAACCAGATAATCTCACATTTAGTCACAACCATAACACGATACTCAGCCTCCATGGAAGATCTACAAACAACGTCTTGTTTCTTGCTCTTCCAAGTAATGATAGACTCTCCAAGAAACACGCGAAATTTAGGGGTGATTTGCGATCATGACGATCACCATCCGAATCGACATCACTATAGGCCCGTAGCTCAAGATATGACGTTGAGGGAAACAAGAGGGTCTGAAACTGAGTGCCACGAAGATATCTCAAAATACGGAGTACAACGCCCCATTGAATAGAAGTAGGAGATGTAACAAACTGACTGACAACATGAACAATATGAGCAATGTATGGACGAGTAACTGTGATATAAACCAAACTTCCCACAATAGTCCAGTAAAGACTCAGATCGGATAAAGGAACACCATCATTAGGAGAGTATCGTGCATTGGTTTCAAGAGGACTATCTACAATCCGATTGTCAGAGAGGCCCGCCCGTGTAAACAAGTCAGACATATATTCAGTCTGAGAAAGAATATACGCTTTCTTAGACTGAGTTACCTCAATACCCAAGAAATAACGCAGCAAGCCCAAATCTTTCATAGCAAATTGACGAGCTTGATCATGCTTCAAAGACTCAATACCACCATGGTCATCACCACTAATAATCACGTCATACACATATAAGGACATAAGAATCCGTCCTATACTTGAACATCTAACAAACAAAGTTAAATCATGATTACTCTGAACAAATCCAAGAGAGGTAATCATTGCGGAGAATTTCTCAAACCAAGCACGAGGTGCTTGCTTGAGACCATACAAAGCTTTGAGAAGCCGACAAACCTCACCCGGCTGGTGTTGAATTCCTGGGGAAGGAGAAATATAAACCTATTCATGGAGATCATCATTTAAAAAGGCATTCTTGAAATCCATTTGAAAGATCTTCCATTGTTGAACAGATGCAACTAAAATCATAATATGTAATGTAGTCATGTTTTCCACTGGGGAAAAAGTCTCGTCATCGTCAAAACCGTATTGTTGGGAATACCCTTTTGCTACAAGTCTGGCCTTGTAACACTCAACATACCCATCAAATTTTGTTTTTATCTTGTACATCCAACGGAAACCAATCATATGTTTCCCCGGAGGAAGGGAAACCAAATCCCATGTATGATTCTGATGAAGAGCAGTGAGTTCCTCAGCCATCACATTCTTTCAAAGAGAATACAATACAACTTCTCTATACGATTATAGTTCAGACAGATGGTAGATGCTTGTTATAAAAGCAGCAAATGATCCTGAGTATGTAGAGTAGGCAAAATCTTGGAAGCTTGGTGGACTTAATAGGATGAATAGACCTCCTGAGGTGTGGTGGATGTGGGTCTTGAATCTCAACAGTCGAAGGTTCAGACTCAGGAGAAGTCGAGGAACTCTTTGAATATGGGGGCATGTCCTAAGCTGGAGGATCAGACGGCATAGATGAATCTCGAGCCTCTGTATCCTCATCAAAAGGATCAATATACTGAAGATATGGCTTCATTACATTATGGGTTGTAGCAGGAATCGAGTAGAAAGGAATATGTTCCAAAAGGTGACATTTCGGGAAACATATAACTTCTAACTCACAAGATCATAAAAACGATATCCTTTTTCTCCAACACCATACCCCAAGAATACACAAATAGCATATTTTGGTCCCAACTTTTTCCTCTCAACATGAGGACAAAGAACAAAACAAGTACATCCAAAAACTCGTAGAGCAGACTAGTCTGGTAAGTGGCCATATAGCTTCTCAAAATGAGACATTCCTGAATTCAGTGCATTAGGAATATGATTAATCCCATAAACAACAGCTAAGATTGCTTCTCCCTAAAAGGCACTAGGAATATGCGCAGACAAGAGCAATGAGTGGGCTATCTCAACAATATGATGGTGTTTCCGTTCCGCCACACCATTTTGTTGAGGAGTATCAGTACACGATGAATGGTGTATGGTACCATCAGAAGCAAGTAACTGAGTAAACAAATTAGATGTATATTCACCCCCAAGTCACACCTGAAGCACTTTATCACAACTGAATGTTGAGTTTTAATAAGAGCTTTAAAATTGATGTAAATGCCAAGGAAATCAGATCTGCATTTTATAAGATAAACCCAGGTATAGCAAGTATAATCATCTATAAAAGATACATAATAGGCCAACCCACCCTTTGTGGATACGTGTAGGACCCCACACATCAGAATGAATAATATCAAAAGGAGCAATAGAGCAAGACATACTTTTACTGAAAGGTAAAGTAGAGAATTTTGCCAGTCTACAATCAGAAATATCACAAGTGTTCAAATCACCCAAAACACCACTAGAAGATAGATAAATCAAACGTGATACAAATACATGTCCCAAACGAGAATGCCAAAGATAAATCTGAGACGAAAAAGGAATCAAATGAAAAGAAGAAAAATCAATGTTGGAGGCAGCAACAATAGACATTTTGAGAACCTCCAAGACATAAAGTTCTCCCACCCTACGGTCGATCCCATTCACCTTCTAAGTGTGTTGGTCCTGCATAACACATACAGAATCAGAAAAGAACACCCAATTACCAGACTTACACAACTGGCTGACTGAAACAAGATTCAAAGTGAGTTTGGGATGTAATAAACATTAGGGAGAGACATATGAGGAATAGAAACAAGCCCAACACCCTCGACTATTATAGATATATCACTACCAGACATAACAGAGATAGATGACATACATGACAGAGAAGTAAACGGTGACAAATAAGGAGACATGTGATGGGTTGCACCAAAATCTAAAATCCACAAAGATAAAGGTATACTTAAGGTACTGGATGAAGTAGGACCAGAATGAGACATAGATGCAGACATGGCAATAGGATTGGAGGAAAAATATTGTCTAAAACTCTCAAAATCCTTGGGATCCAATGCAGAAGGTGGCATGTTGCCAACTGACTCAGTGTCAACTGATGAAGCAGTAGCAGCAACAAACTATAGAAAACGATGTGTCCGTGGAGAAGCACATGAGGAACGTGGCTGAAACTTCTGCTAACCAGACCTATGTTGTTGTCCCGACTAGGTCTGACCAGATTTACCCTTGTTAACTAACAACGAACACTACGCTTTCCAATGATTTTTTGTTTACAGAAGGCACATTAATCATAAGAAACCCTTGTATTTTGACGAGACTGATTAGTGGAAACAGAAAGCACAGCAGGAGTGGAAATAGGAGCGGAGATTGTTTTAGACCCTTTATTTGTGTGAGACTGGATACAAGTATCTTTATCAATCATCTCATGAACAACTAAATCCACTGAGGGAAGAGGAGAACGATGAAGAATCGTTCCACATAGGCCTTCAAATCAGAACGCAACACCATCAAAAACTAAAACAAACGTTGTTCTTCACTCCTAGCGATATATGTCTCAAAGTCTTTTAACTCTTTAGATTCAGTAGAAATCTTGAATATTCATATCATTTTGCTGAAGGGCATGAATGTCATATTCTAACTGATGTTGTTTAGCAAAGTTGGACTGAGTATACAGTCTCTCCAAATGATTCCAAACTTCCTTTTATGTGTCATATTTAGCCAATTGCATACCAATAGACAGTGTAACCGAATTGTTAATCCAAGTAATGTATAACATCCCAAAAATATAGACCAAAAATTTTCGATTTTTAAACAACTAAAAACGATTATCCAAACATCATAATAACCATCGCAAATAAAAATATATCATCTAGATCATTAAACATCAGAGTAATCATAAGAATGCAGATCAAAATAATGTGTGCACTGCAATCACCCCGAGCTCTTCCCCTTTGCACCAGAAGTACGTGATACATAAACTAAAAACCGTAAGCACGAAACTTAGTGAGTTTCCCCCAAATACCACATACCATACATATCAAATATATAATGAGCCCCGTCCGATGAGTGTAACGGGCCCCGCCCTAACTTTCATAATAGGCCCCGCCCACTGAGTATAATGGGCATCGACCTAACTCGCATAACAGGCCCCGCCCACTGAGTATAACAGGCCTCGCCCTAACTCGTATAACGGGCCCCGCCCACTGAGTATAATGAGCTTCGCCCCAACTCGCATAATGGGCCCCTCCCAACATACAAGTTTAACAAGTAATAGCATACAAAATAACCATCGAGCCCCGCCCAGTAAGCACACGAGCACAGACACATGCAAGAGTCATGCAGACATCTAGCATCCTAATCGTAACAAACCATGGTCCAACATTGGTGCCTTCGACCCGCTAATCATGGTGAGAAAACTCACCTCAAACTGCTAAATCGCTCAGATAAATCTTTGCCTACTGGTCCGATAAATCCCCGTGCTATCAATATCAATAACATCCAATTATTAATTAGATACCAATACATAACAACCAATCTGATCTATTGGGCCCATAACCACGGAAAAATACCATTTTACCCTTTATCAAGCTTGGCCCAAGGCCAAGCCCCAATTCAACTACTATGAAGGCACAAATTCTACTTGGCAATCCAAGGCCCAATTATGGCCTAGTCTTCCAAATTAGGCCCAAACCCATCATGGGCCTAAAATCCAAGGAAGCCAAACATGCTAGTCCAAAGTCCAACACAGAATTCTGATGATCCAATAAGGCTCAAACAATGGAAGCCCAAACATTGGCCCAATACTGAAAACGTGAAGTCCAAGGCCTATCTGTTGAGTACGCGGGGCATACTCCGCTCGTACGCTTAGCGTACTCCATATGGGGCTAGTACGCATTGTGTAGTTGGGTACGCCCTGTGTACTCCCCAGTGTGTCAATTCACTTCGTTAAGCACTTAACCCGCTAAGTCCTTCATCCAAACTCTCAAATCTTAACCCAAAAGATGATTTATCATGTAAAGTTGGCAAATTTACGTGCATGGATGGCTTAATGGGGCTCAAGAGCTCAAAAGGAGCTTAACAAAGGTCTTAACACATGCATGGGTCAAGATACACCATAAAGCTTGCATTCTTATGCATAAGGGACCCTTAAAACGTCTGGATCTAAGGGCTAAGCTTCTAAAACAACCTTTACTCACAAGGACCAACCAAAAGGGACCAAAATAAACCATAAACAAACCCAAACAAGATTTATACAAGGAGTTGTCAAACTCCAAATAACTCTAGGTAGTTCTCCCGCATCTCATCCTCTGGCTCCCATGTCCATTCTAAACCCTTGCGATGCTGCCTTTGGACTTTCACTAACTCAACAACCTTGTTCCTCAAGGTTTTAGTCTTCCGGTCAAGAATCGCCACCGGCCTCTCAATATAACTCAGTTGGTCATCCACCTGAACGTCCTCTAATGGAACCACTGTGGAATCATCCACTAAACACTTCCGCAACTCAGAGACATGGAACGTGCTATGGATATGACTGAGCTCATCTAGAAGATCCAATTGATATGCAACCCAGCCCACCTGGGCCGACACCCTGAAAGGACTGATGTACCTATGGCCCAGCTTTCCCCTCTTTCTAAATTGGATGACACCTTTCCAAGGTGACACCTTCAGGAGAACCATATCCCCCACCTGGAACTCTAGATCTGAATGACGCTTGTCGGCATAACTATTCTGCCGACTCTGAGCTGTCTGGAGTCTACTTCGAACTTGCTGGATCAACTCGATGGTCTTGAGTACCACCTCGATACTCCCCATGACTCGCTGACCGACCTCACCCCACCAAGTCGGGACCCTGCATTTCCTCCCATAAAGCATCTCAAAAAGAGGTTGATCGATGTTGGTGTGATAACTGTTGTTATACGAAAATTCCGCTAACGGAAGATACGTATCCTAACTCCCACTAAAGTCCAAAACATACGCCCAAAGCATATCCTCTAAGGTCTGAATGGTCCGCTCGCTCTGACAATTAGTCTGCGGATGGAATGTCATGCTGAAATGGAGACGAGTACCTAACTCATCATGGAACCTCTTCCAAAACCTGGAAGTAAACCGGACATCCCTGTTTGAAACCATTAAAACCGACACCTCACGTCGTGCTACAACCTCCCTGATGTATACCTCAGCTAACTTCTCCATGGAAATACTCTCCTGAATCGGGATGAAATGCGTGCTCTTGGTCAACCGATCCACGATGACCCAAATCGAATCCACTCCATGCGCGGTCTGAGGCAACATTGTGATGAAATCCATGGTAATCTCCTCCCATTTCCAAATGGGAATATCCAACTGTTGCATCTTGTCATGAGGTCGCTGATGCTCGACCTTGACTTTCTGCAAGTCAAGCACCTCTCCACATACCAAGCCACATCCCGCTTCATGCAGGGCAACCAATAATCAGGACGAAGATCTCTATACATCTTCGTCGCCCCGGGATGAATGGAGAACCTCGACTTGTGTGCCTCCTCCATCAGAACCTGACGCACACCGCCACAATACAGAACCCATACCCTCCGATGAAGAGTCAACAACCCATGGCTATCATAATCAAAGGAAGACACTTGACCCACCTGACCCACAATGCCTCAAAAATCCACTCCAACAGTGGAGTAATCATGGTCATCCTCAAGAAAATATCTTTGATCGGAGCCACGAACGCCTTATGGCTGAGAGCATCGGCCACCATATTGGCCTTCCTCGGGTGGTAAAAGATCTCACAATCATAATCTTTCACCACATCCAACCATCGGCGCTGCTTCAGATTCAGATTTGGCTTATCCATCAGATACCTTAGGCTCTTCTGATCTGTTTAAATAGTATAGTGGACCCCATAAAGTTAATGTCACCAAATCTTGAGGGCGAAAACCACAGCCCCCAGCTCCAAATCATGTGTTGGATAGTTCGCCTCATGAGGCTTCAGCTTCCTCGAGGCATAAGCGATCATGCGACCCCTCTGCATCAAAACTGCCCCCAAACCCATGATAGAAGCATCACAATAAACCACAAAGTACTCAACACCCTCCGACAGGGTCAAAATCGACGCCTCGTATAGTCTCTTCCTTAGGGTCTCAAAATTTGCCTGCTGCTCAGGCCCAAATGTGACCGTCTTCTTGTTGGGTTTTATGTACTATAACACTCCTATGGTGCACATACAACCCTAATGCTTTGGATCTAAGTTTTCTCTAGTTATACATGCAAAAAAAATTATCCAAAGCATGAAACCTATCTAGCATACAAATATGGTACATGAATCATAAAACTAGTTAGAAGAATACCTCTTATTTGTAGCTTGTAGTTGTTGGCCTTTCAAGAGCTTAGCACCTCAAGTATGATGCCTCAAACAAGTCACAAACACCATGAACAAATGGAGAATAATGAGAGAGGTTATGGAGCACCCAAAATCTTCCATCTCTTAGAATAATCCACCCTTGGTCGATTTTTAGCTTTAGTGGGTTACATATATAGTGTAGAATTCAAAGAGTTATATGTAACCTTAATTCTTACACTTAGGTTTATAATCCATAACTTATTTGGACTAATAATTTATGGACTTTCACATAAGCTTAGCCCATTAGTAATTAATCATGGATCATTAGCCCAAACCATATGTCTCACTGATTTACATAATCAGTCGCCATTAACTTAATTAGTCTCTTTTGATCACTAAATTAATTCCAAATTAATTCTTGATCAATACTAATTAAATAATATGATTTCTCAATTAATATATTATAGTTATAATATATTAATAAATCACAAATAACCTTTTTCTCAAATATCCATCCTGTCAAATTGTTCTGGTGAAGGCAACCTGAAATGGACCATGCTACTATCGGGTCAAGTACATACCAATTATAGTTATGGGCTTAGACACCTAATCCAATAGTCTCCCACTTGGATAATTCTAATAACTATTACTGCAAATACGACTCCAAAATCCGATTAGCAATCGTAGCTCTTAAAAGCCGCTGTCGAACTCTGACGCGTCCATTAGATAAGGGATTATATATTCCTCCATTCTAGATATCGTATGGACATGATACATGGATTATAATCATTCTCTCTGTCCATATGTTGTTTCCCGATTTCTGATTTATGACAACCGACTAATTGAACAAATCAAATCAGTCCAGGCTTGGCCAAGCACTTAGGGTTGTCATCACTAAATCATCGAGGGGCCCACAGATATCGCTTTTATCCCTCTTAGGGTAAAAGGAATGGATAAACTTCGAATCATATGCTTGCTCAATTTACTCATCAAATCACACACAACAATACATTTTATAACATCAAGTTACTGGTGCGTTTACATATCATCAATGTGCAACCGACTTGTAAACTGCAACTCATATCTCTCTGTTTCAAGAATATAAGATATTATCGTCTCACAATCACCAGTGATAAAATCCATGAAGTGATTCAGATGAGTGTGGGTTTAATCCAATACTCAAATCTTATTACAGAAGTATTCATGAACACTGCATCAAACATGTTCTATGTCTAACACTTTAGACAATTTACAGACGAATTCATGACAGTCTTACCTCATTACCTACTTCCAAAGTATGATTGACTGTGGATGTTTGAATAATCTTATTATTCGGGAAGTCAAAACATGCGAAGCGAAACACAAGAATAATCGAATTCAATATGGTCTCAAAACTTTTGAATATAAATAAAACACCTTTTATTTAATCACCATATCGATTACACATTATTCATTGTATAATGTTTACACTGATCAACTTAATACTTGAATTAAAACAATAATTATCCCATGCTCCAAGCATGCACATTATGTTTACCTATGGTCCTTACTTTGTGAAATAGATCAGTTGTAAACATTTCCAATGACACTCATTTCACAATTCCAAATTCTTATCGTAAGTGTAAGAATACCAAGTCCTTGCCACTTACTGTAATCTGTTAGATTCTAAGCTTATATGCAGTGATCCTTATGTAATGACTATGTACACAAGTCACAGAGACTTTTCCAATTACAAAAATTTCCATTGGAGATTGTTACAAGACAATTCCATAGATATGAAGTCTCATATTCAAAGCACATTCCTTTGAACATCCTTCTTGCATAAAAGTTTCTAACTTACTCATAGATTCTTGATATCCAACTCCCATTATGGAAACTTTTCCATAATTGTCATATGACTATCCATTCTTAATAGAATCATATCTATTCAGAATTATATCAATATGGTCCATTCATTACTATACTTCCAACTGTCCTTAAGCAACCAATCCTTAGCGAACCTCAGATCGTCCTTGACAATTGTTTAATAACTTTACTCATATCCGGTTCTTGTCCTTTTTCCCTCTTAATGCCCTAGGCATTTGGAAAATTAAAACACGTGAATATTATAGCATATGCAATCGATCCTATATCTGAATCATATGGGACACGATTCATAATGTCTTACATAAAGACATGATACCTGACCAGTCTTTTGCTATAATATTTCCATATATAGAATTTCCAATTTTGAAATATTTCAACATGGTATTCATATATCCATGACTAAGTTTGATTAATACTTCAATATAAACTTTTAGATTCAAAATAAAGTATAAGTATCCTCTCCCTTACTATAGCGAAACAACTTTTCAACCTTTGCAACTTTGCAAATTAGAACTTTGTTTCCTATAAATAGTATTGCTAACTCGCAACACTTACCATAATAATTATGCTCCCACTAGCATAACAATTGTTTTGTTACTATCATAACATTTATGCTCCCACTAGCTTTGACATGTATCTAAAATCAGCTGGACTTCTAGAAATTAGTACTTATTGACTTTCTTACCAAAATTCAGATTTCTGATACAAGATGCTTCGATAAGACTTTATCTAAGCTTCTCAAACTCATACACCTTACCTTAGATAGCTCATATGTGTGTCTAAACTATTTCAGAACTTACAGTAGTAAGTTCCGAATGTTCAAACTATTTTCCATTTCTCACAATTCGAACTATGAAGATGGATGTCGTGATCATAATTGAATTTGAGAATGCAATTAACACAACTGCTATCTCCTTAAAATCTACTCAGTGAAATCATTTCCTCACAATCATTTTCATGAATTGGAGAGAAACCTTATGTCACTTAGATTTTAAGGTGTATGTGTTCCTATCCATGGGAAAATGTCATTCCCAACCATTATCATAAGACAAGGTCTATGATAAATTCAAACTCAAAGGGACTGAACTTGTTCAATCTTAATTTCTTGTCACTTAGCAGCACAAGGGCCTACCATGTCTTCCGAGTTGCTGTGAGATCACCCTTACTGATCAATGAACTTTCACTGATCAAGGTGCTTTACCTTATGCATACAATTGAGAACTCATAGAACTATCATGCATAGTCAAATTTAACTGGAATGAGCACATAAACAAGAATATGTCAACACGATCGATTACAAACCTCAAATCGTGAGCTAGTGATACATAATAGGTTTATTCTTGATTAGTTCCTGAAACTTTTCAAGATCTTTAAGACTCCCACTGACTTCTTGACATATAAGATTCTCTTCTCAAGAAACATTTCTTGACAATCAAATATTCAAGAGTTAGTGTGGATTCTTATCAATAATGACACTTCATGTAATTGGTCTTAGTTGGTCTTTGTCTTATCTACAACATCACAGCTACCAATTCCAAATGTGCATGAGCAAGAAAACTTTTCTACTCCACATTCCATGATGTGTTATAAACCTACTTAGGATATGTCACTCAATGTACAATCTTGGAGTATGACTCTAAGAATTGATTTTTGAACGAAGTATGACTCATCTTCTTGATTTAACCATTTCTACAATTCCCGATTCCTCTTCTTAGCCATACAAGTGCACTAAGGTGTCCTTAGAGGATCAATTGTGATATGGTTTTCATAATCATTAAGATGATCATAAAACACGATACTAAAGTATGCTGCTTTCCTTTCAGATTGGAGAAACTTTTATCTTTCTTCCTAATTGATTCTTCTTATTCGTTCTACTATACATTGAAACTTTTTCAATGATTCAGAATTACACTTAATCCTATAAGCATAATCATATTCACTAAGCTTTTAGTAAATCATGACGAATAGTCTTATCGTTCTTTGTGGTGGACCTGGTCAGTTCACAACAAGGTGTACTAGATCCCCTAGTCTTTCACTTGACTCACATTTATATGTGAATAAGGAATTAGTCTTAATTTCCTAAAGATGAAGGTCCTCATTCATCATACAATACGAGTTTCATGATTCCAAGTTTCTGTCCAATTGTGACTTGCTGATGAGAATCTTCCCTTATTTGGTAAATTTCTGACACTACCACAAATGAAAGAATCAAATCCATATTGCTAAAAATAGAAACATACAAACATCAATTTTCACAAATGCCATTGCAAGGAAATATAAAATAAGATAAAATCAAAATTTTTCTTTATTTATAAAATGTGGAAAACTTGTCCTTATATGAAAACTATGTTGCTACATATTTCTAAGCAATCTATCATAACTCCTAAGCAGCAGCTCAAAATTCTGATCACCGAATCATGCGATCGAAATCCATCTCTTCGCAATTAGACACAACCTGCTCTTTCTTTAAGGTTCCCTTCTCTTATTCGATCCTACAAAACATCAAAATGTAATCTTATCACATCATGTTATTAAGAATCTATAAATAGGAACTTAATAGAGTTAGATAGTGAACTTACCTGAAGTAGAATCATACAATTTGATTTTACCCTCTCTTAGATCTTTCAGGTAGTCAGGGCAGCTTCGCTTCCAATGTCCCTTCAAATGGCAATAGAAACAAGTGGACTATTTTTCATTTGCACATGGAACTATCTCAGAACTGGCTTTTCTCTTATGGTCAAATCTTTTGACCATAGCTAATTCCCTTCCCATACGAGAAGGGATTTTTTATGGACTATCTATGTCATTGCCTATGTCCATGGCAGCTTGGGAAGTAGATCTTCTAATCAAATTTGCTTGACCAGTGCGCCAGATCATTGTCGATTGAGCAGCAATTAGCAAATAGGTAAGATCGATAAAGGGTCACGTCGTGATCTGTCAGATAGTAGTCTTTAACAAACTGACCATACGACTCGGGAAGTGATTGAAGAACCAAGTCAACAGCCAACTTCCTTGATACAACGACTCCTAACATTCCCAACCAATCAATGTGTGACTTCATCTCCAAGACATGTGCACACACAGACCTTCCATCTTGGTGTTTGCTAACCGATAGGGTTTGAGTGACCTTTAACTTTTCAAGTCGACGAACACGTAGGTTAGGGAGAACTATTGGAGGAGGTGGAGGAAGTGAAGTATGATTTCTGGGAACATCATCTTCATGTGGAAAGCTTTTTCCAAAAAGTTCGGGAGGACCATAGTTGTCAGAACTAGACATCTATAAGGGGAGAAGTTCAAAGTTAGTTGATTTAAGTCCTTAATATAACACCCAAAATGAAATATTAAGGCTAGGACCCAACACAATATTCTACAATTCGTAAGTGGGATGCCATAATCCAATTGTAAAATATTTGAAGGTAGGTAAATGACGATTTACCAATTTCTACCATGAAAAACAAAAAGAGCATTAGGTTTTAAATGAATTGAAATTCCTAGATTCTTTGAGATTCATTGAACTTTTTCAATGGCATGTTGAATCTCGATTATGCCTTTCAAATTTGTGACTGGGATGCCGAGGATCACAAACAAGGTGTGAATAACCATGCAAATTAGCTTGGTACACTCGAAGTCATTTATCACCTAATCAATGTGTCGGTTAACCACACACGCTCCATTGATCTATGACAAACTACGAGCTACCCATTGCCATCCTTCATTAGTCCCATATTAGTGTGTCGGTTAACCACACATGCTCCACTAACGACTAATAAGGTGCAATGTGCAATTTCATGGGTTAGCATCAAATTCACATTTTTCCTAAGTAACTAAGATTTGGAATTTATAAAAGGTTTAGTTACTTTATATTTCATTATACTTTTAATGAGGATTTAAATGTCCTATCAAACTCATTCAGCTAACGACCCTCCACTAGTCAAGAGTGCGGTGGGTAAGAGTGGATACCCATTCAATCGCCATTTTATAGGCAATTTCCTTAAACACCCCTTATAGACTAGTTTCGTGAATAAGGCCTACTAACAGTAAGACTGACTTTTAACTTATACATATATAATATATTAAACTTTTAATTGGATATAGTATAAGGGTGTAACTTACACATTTAAAATATTTGGTGGTTTAATCGATTAATAAGTTAAACTTTTAATTTAATTAAACTTAAACCATATCCTTATGGAATTATTAATTCTCTTTTAATTAAACACTTTAATCAATTTAATAATATCCATAAGGTGTAATTGAACTATTCAAAAACCATCAAGGTTCTAAATATAAAAATTCAAAATTAAAAACTATTTAATTAATTTTTTAAGTTATGAACTCAAGAGTTGTACCTTTTGAAACCTTTCAATTACTAGATGTTTTAGAATTCAATATTTCAAATTAAAACTTTTTAATTAAACTTTTCAAATTCCAAAACTTGAGGGCAAGTTATGAAACTCTTCAAAACTTTTGGATTCTATAACTTATGGAGTTAATGAATGAAACTTTCCAAGTTCCATAACTTGAGGACAAGTTATGAAACTCTTCAAGACCTTTGCAATTCCATAACTTAAAGTGATTAAAGTTTCATATATGAGACTTTTCATATTTCATAACTTGAGGACAAGTTATGAATCTCTTCATGAAACACTTAGATCAAAATATAAACTAATACAATTATCATATAACTTATCATTTACCAATTTGACCTAATTTAACTCTTATTGCAAGACAATTCTCTTCAGACAATACAAATAATCAAATTATCATATAATCAAAACATTATCTTAAAATTTAATAATTGTCTTTTTAATTTTGGATGATTGAAATCATTAGCTTATCACAAAAACAATTTTTTAATAGTCAAAACAGTTTTTGGTAATGATTCTAATCCAAAACTTGGCCATTAACTGAAAAAATCGTCCACTGAACAGTCACCACGTCATGGTGATCATGTAGATTCGCAAAAAAACAATTTTTCTTGCTTTGAACAATTAACCAATGCATCAACATAACAGAAAGCACCCATGGCTCTGATACCACTATTGGGTTTTATGTACTATAACACTCCTATGGTGCATATACAACCCTAATGCTTTGGATCTAAGTTTTCTCTAGTTATACATGCAACAAAATTATCCAAAGCATGAAACCTATCTAGCATACAAATATTGTACATGAATCATAAAACTAGTTAGAAGAATACCTCTTATTTGTAGCTTGTAGTTGTTGGCCTTTCAAGAGCTTAGCACCTCAAGTATGATGCCTCAAACAAGTCACAAACACCATGAACAAATGGAGAATAATGAGCGAGGTTATGGAGCACACAAAATCGTCCATCTCTTAGAATAATCCACCCTTGGTCGATTTTTGGCTTTAGTGGGTTACATATATAGTGTAGAATTCCAAGAGGTATATGTAACCCTAATTCTTATACTTAAGCTTATGATCCATAACTTATTTGGACTAATAATTTATGGACTTTCACATAATCTTAGCCCATTACAAATTAATCATGGATCATTAGCCCAAACCATATGTCTCACTGATTTACATAATCAGTCCCCATTAATTTAATTAGTCTCTTTTGATCATTAAATTAATTCCAAATTAATTTTTGATCAGTACTAATTAATTCATATGATTTCTCAATTAATATGTTATACTTATAATATATTAATAAATCACAAATAACCTCTTTCTCAAATATCCATCCTGTCAAATTGTTATGGTGAAGGCAACCCGAAATAGACCATGCTACTATCGGGTCAAGTACATACCAATTATAGTTATCGGCTTAGACACCTAATCCAACACTTCTTCATCAACTGAGTCAACGGAACTGCTATCTTGGAGAAATCCTAGATGAGTCTCCGATAATAACCTGCTAAACCAAGGAAACTCCGAATCTAAGATGGAGACCTCGGAACCTCCCACCTCATCACGGCCTCGACCTTGGCCGGATCGACCAGAATACCATTTTGGTTGACAATGTGCCCCAGAAACTGCACCTCGCGCAACCAGAACTCGCACTTTGAGAACTTTGCAAAAAGTCTCTCCCTCTTCAAAGTCTCCAAAACCTCTCTCAAGTGCTCCTCGTGTAGCTCCTGGGTGTTGGAATAGACCATGATATCATCAATGAATACAATTACAGACCGATCTAGCATCGGTCTGCATACGCGGTTCATGAGGTCCATGAACGCGGCTAGAGCATTGGTGAGCCCGAAGGGCATCACCACGAACTCGTAATGACCATAGTGAGTCCGGAAGGCCGTCTTCTGCACATCCTCATCTCTAACCCTCATCTGATGATAAATCGAACACAAATAAATATTGGAAAACCAAGATGCACCCTAAAGCTGGTCGAACAGATCATCAATCCTCGGGAGTGGATAACAGTTCTTCACACTCAGCTTATTCAGCTATTAGTAGTCAATGCACATACGATGCGACCCATCCTTCTTTTTCACAAACAAGATTGGTGCTCCCAAGGCGAACTGCTCGGTCGAATGAATTCCTTGTCTAACAGCTCCTGCAGCTGTGTAGACAACTCATGCATCTCAGGAGGAGCCAACCAATACAATGCTTTGCTATCGGAGCCGCACCTGGAACCACATCAATCCTGAACTCTACCTGCCTCTCTGGAGGCACCACATGCAAATCCTCCGGAAATACATCCGGATACTCCCACACAATTGACAGATCATCCACAGTCCCCTTAACCTTATCCCGGGTATCCATAACATTGGCGACGAATTCAGAACAACCCTGATGAATATAGCGTATGGCCCTCGCTCTTGAACACAAAATCAGCCCACGCTGAGCTCTCTCTCCCTGAACCACTAACTCTCCCACATTCAGGGTTCGAATCTGAACTAACTGGTGCTCACAATCGATCACCGCCCCATTGGGGCTCAACCAATCCATACCCACGATAACCTTGTTCCCACACAAAGGAATGAGAACCAAATCAATCGATTACTGCTCGCTGAACATCTGAAGAATACAACCCCGATGAACCCTTGCTACCCAGACAGATCGATCATCTGTCATCTCGACATCTAAAGGACAATCCAGCTCCCCAAAAGCTCCAATAAACCTCTTGCTAAGCGCAAGCAATACAAATGATTGGGTAGCCCCCGAATCAAACAATACCAAAGCAGCAATACTATTCACGAGGAACGATCTCGTCACCACATTAGGTGCCACACGAGCCTCTTCATCTGTCAACTGAAAAGCCCTGCTCTTCACCACAGGTGCATCCTCCTTTCCCTAGCGGCAGTTAGTGATCCGTAGAGTCGCAGGAGCGAGTGTTGACACCGGCCCTGATGCAGTCAAACTCAGACAATGGGCCTTCTTGTGGCCCCTCTGATTGCAATGAAAGCAAATCAGATCAGATACCGGGGTGGTGATGGTAATAGCAGTAAAATCTCTACTGATATGACTCGTCCAGCCGCACTTCAAGCAGCCAGAACCACTCACCCTGCACGCCCCATCGTGCGTCTTGCCGCACTTGACACAACGGCCCCGGCCCTGCTGGCCCCTCGATCTCGTATCAACAACCTTGGGCCTCTTGCCCGAACCCTCTGCACTCTGCACAAAATCTGGCTTCCTCTTCTTTTCCATCTCTAGATCTATCTCCCTCTCCCTGGCTCTCGCAATAATATCATCCACTGTTTTGCAACTGGATCGGCTCATAAACTGCCAAATATCGCTCCTCAACATTTCATGGTACCTCACCTTCTTCATCTCCTCGTCTGCCACATACTTGGGAACCAACAACGCTCTCTCCCGGAACATCGCGTTGAGCTCAACCACCATCTCAGTAGTCTGGCGGAGATCCTGAAACTCTCACACCAACTGCTGCACCTCAATCACTGGTGCAAACTCAGCCTTGAATCTCGTCGCAAAATCATCCCATGTCATGGACTCAATCGCCTCGCCTCCTAAGACTAGTGCGAAAAGCGTTAGCGACATCTGCTAACCATCGTCTGCTCGTAATCGGGTCCTTCTTCCCGAAGAACTCTGGCACTCACATACCCTGAACTCACAGAAGGTCAATGAACGTGCTCCCAACATGCCTACCATCTCATAACAGAAAGGACCCAAACGCTCCTCCAACAACTCCACAATACCCTCCTTGATCGTACCAAAGATCATAGGAGTCTGCTCAAGTATGCAACGCGTAATCTCAGACAAAATGAACTCTCGCGTTTGATCATCCAACTGCCTGGCTCAGGAAGCTGAGCCCGAGCCCTCACCAGCACCAGAACTACCAATCGGTATGCCTCAAGAGTTAGCATACTCAAAATAGACCATGAAAACCATCAGAATACGCATCAAAATATATATCGAGGAATCTCATACCCTACAAGCTTCATGGTTTCATCGCGGCTCTCTTTGACTCGAGTACGGATCTTCTGCTTCCAGTAGTACGGCCCCATACTACCTTCCACATCTATCTTGTAACACTCTAAATTTTCAACCAAATTTTTCATTTTTAAAATCATATAAAACCCAATATCATATTTCTCAAAAACCACAAATATATAAGTTGTCAAAACACAAGTCAACAATTGTTTAATAATATCCCAAAATCCTCAAAACATAAACTCCAACTGGTGTGTACAATCAAGTCGGCGCCTTTCTGCGATCCTGAGAAGTACCTGAAACACATATCACACAACACTATAAGCACGAAGCTTAGTGAGTTCCCCAAAATACCACATACACAAATAATAAGCCTCTCATGGCTATAGCTTGTCATGGACCCTCCGGTCCTGCGTCTCAGTGAGGACCCTCCGGTCTCACGGCTCGGTGTGGACCCTTCGGTCATGTGTCTCAGTGAAGAGCCTCCGGTCTCACAGCTCGGGTGGACCCTCCAGTCCTGTATCTCAGTGAAGACCCTCCGGTCTCACAACTCGGTTTGGACCCACCGGTCCTAACTCAGTAATGCACAGAATAATATAGCATATATCACAAAGACAAGATGCATAATATCACATAACTCAATATAATCACATAGGACCCTCTGGTCGATAAGTCAAATAAGACCCTCCGGTCACACAGCATTACCACTCAGGTAAGTATAATGAGAAGACTCACCTCGTATAGTAAAGCAGTATATGCCACACTCAAACTGTTGGTCTAGAATCCGCTCCTCCATAGCCTCCAAAATCCACAGCGTGACCAAACCCTAAAGTCAACGAAGTCAACAGTCAAAGGTGAACCAACTCGTCGAGTGCAACTCATGAACTCGTCGAGTTCCTCAATACTCAGTAATCACTAAAACCCGAGTCAACTCGCCGAGTTGCTAGCCAAATCGTCGAGTCCATGCAGAGTCCAGAAGATTGGGTAAAACCCCAGCCACACGTCGAGTTGTCCCACCAACTCGTCGAGTCCATTCTGAGTCCAAAAACAGGGAAAACTCAACTCAACTCGTCGAGTTGGATGCCCAAATCGTCGAGTTGGATGCCCAACTCGTCGAGTTCCTCACCCCATTCTCATTTAACTCATTCCAGTCGATTCCAATGCTCCAAACTCCAGATCCAACCTCCTAGGATGAAGTTACCACGTAAAGTTGCTAACTTTACGATCATGCAAGGCCTCACAAGGCTATATCACTCAAAACTAAGCTCAAGAAGGGGTTTAGGACATGAGGACCGGTCAAAGCTTCATAAAGCTTGAGACTTTATGTACATGAGACCTAGAGAAGTCCAGATCTGAAACTCATACCCTCTGGGCAAGCTTAACTCGAGAATGGCCCTCATTTTGCACCAAAAAGCCCATAACTCACACAAGAAGAGATCTAATAAATGGCAAGCCAAGGTAAGGACTCTTTACCTCTAAATAGATGCTACAACTGTATGAATGCTGGATCTAAAGACTCCTCCTTGTTCCAAGCTCTTCACTCTCCAAGCTTCCTCCAAGAATGCACACTTTTGGCTTCACACACTCAAAATATGGGCTAGCTCACTAGGGTTTCTCTCTGGACGTAATAGGGGGTGAGGGAGGCGGGGTAAGGGAGTTAAAGTCCTTTAAATAGGGTGCAAACCTGAATAATTAGGGTTTTCTCTAAACAGCCTCAACTCGTCGAGTCCATCTCTCCGACTCGACGAGTAGACTTCATAACTCGCGCGTCCAGATCAACTCCTACACGACGAGTTGGGCCAACCAACTCGTCGAGTAGGCCCTTCAACTTACACAAAATCCTCAAGTCCTACGTCCAGGAATTGGGGTGTTATAATTCTCCCTCACTTAAATTAGATTTCGCCCTCGAAATCGCTCTTTATCAACACATCGATCGAAACAAACACCCGAGAAGCACCACCGGCAAATCTCATATCGTACAACGATCTCCCTCCCAAGACACCCGTAACCAAACAGGAACTCCCAACCCGAAGAAGGACGGACCCCTCTGCAGTTACAGTGCCAGCTCTGACTCCCCAGAACCAGAAAACTATAGTGGTCTGTCTCCCCGACAGACCACCGATGCAGAATATCATCATGTTAATTGCTCATCGAATAACAGACCCTGATAATCACTTCCAACTCTAATTATCTTGTTGTGACTGTTGGGTACAAGTCATTGACCGATAATTGGCTTCTGATCACTCATGACTGACATATTAATCGATCCAGATCGTAACTCAAAAGGAACGGAGGGGTCACATCTCACCAAGTACCAACCACCGGTACTACTATAAGAACCAGTCTAAAGAATGAATCTCAATACTCTAATCTCAGACACTAGAATAATGACCATGCCCGGTCAGAAATATCCTCTTATTTCTATATCTATAAGCCCCAGCTTCCCTTCAAATGCTCCTTCCAGCACTGGGTACCAGGTCAGCTCCCGACCCAAGAGTTGAATCTCCAAGGCTACCCTAGCCCATCCGGCAATACGACTTCACAGTCGTCCTATCCAACTGAGTTGTCTCAACCAATCACACTGGACTCACAATCACGAAGTTCGCTTTACCCCAAGCGATTACTACAACTAAATTGAAGTCACACCTCACCTTCGACCTCTGTCTTCTACCACTTGCTAATTCATGCTTGTCGTGGTCCTCCTTAAACCAACGAACCGATTCACCCAGGTCTAGAGCAACAGATGGGAAACACATCCCACTCAGAATGAAATCCATATGGAAACTCCAAAATCCCAACCTGCTCGTCCTCCACACAGATAGAGCCAAACTCAAACACAAGAGTCTGGTCTGACACAGAATTGGAACCACTCGTCCCATTCTGGTACTCAACTCATGACCCATGTTCCACGAATCTACGCATGCATTACACCTCGATCCTTCCGATTTGCGACAACCCCTCTCTAACTCAAAACACGACGGTTTCTGACCATCGCTGAGTCCCCAACCTCATCCCTGGTTGGGCCTCCAGGTTCCCACAAACTCAATTGGCAAGGCTACTCAGGCCTAAAAACCCCTCTGCGTCACACTCTGACTAGTGAATGCCATGGCTCTCCGCAGTCTTACATCACTCTCTCACTGACTGATGAGTGTTACGGCTCCCCGTAGTATTATAACCTTCTCTCACTAGCTTCTGGGTGCTACGGCTCCCCGCAGTTTTCGATACTTTCTCTCATCGACACGTGATTGCTACGGCTCCCCGTAGTATTACGTTACTCTCTCTTACTGACTCGTGAATGCTACGGCTCCCCGTAGTATTATGATACTCTCTTGTACTGACTCATGTATGCTACGGCTCCCCTCATTCATACAATACTCTCTCTTAATGATTCGCGAATGCTACGGCTCTCTGTAGTCTTATAATATTCTCTCACTCGCCATGGGCTCACCCTACAATTTTTCCCTGACGGTCCTAAGTGATTACTCCCACCTTGTTCCACTCACTCTCTTATCACCCCACAATCTCATCATCAACTATAACCATACCGAGTTCACTAACTCATGCTCCGCGGTCCAACCTAGATAGGTGTACACACCTACCCAGATTTTGCTTCACTTACTCTTGACGAAAATTCTCGTAGACAAGGCACTATCCCTCAGTACGGTTTTCTCCCTTGGAAAATCCACATCTGGCGACAATTAACCGATGATCTCACATCTGGAAATGTAGTCGCTTGATGTTCCGCCTGCCGTCTGACAAACCCAGGTCTCATAGTAATCCAACAACTTAGGGCATCGTACTCGGATACCTCGATACTGTTGGGTTTTATGTACTCTAACATCCCTATGGTGCACATATAACCCTAATGCTTTGGATCTAACTTTTCTCAATTATACATGCAATAAACACTTTTCCAAAGCATGAAGCCTAAACTAGCATTCAAGGTGATATTTGAATCATAAAAAACTAGTTAGAATATTACCTTGTGTAGTAGCTTGAATAACTTGGCCTCAAGAAAGCTTAGCACCAATAGTGTGATGCCTAAAATGGAATCACAAAACACCAAGAACAATTTAGGAGGGATATAGAGAGGTTATGGAGACTAGAAATCGGATTCTCCTTCTTGGAATGCAAGGTGCAACCGATTTCAAGCTTATATATATATATATATATATATATATATATATATATATATATATATATATATATATATATATATATATATATATATATATATATATATATATATATATATATATATATATATATAGAGAGAGAGAGAGAGAGAGAGAGAGAATATCAAGGGTCATGTGTAACCCTAATCCATACACATTAACCCATGACCCATCCATTTGATTTGGATAAATACTTCATGGATTAACCCATAAGCTCATCACAAATCAAACCATGGATCTTTAGCCCAACTCATATGTATCATTTTAATTAGTGTCTTTTGATCACTGAATTAATTCTTGACCAATACAAATTAAATAATATGATTCCTTAATTAATATATTATACTTATAATATATTAATAAATCATAAATAACCTCTTACTCAAACATCCTTCCTAACATATTGCTTTGATGAATGCAACCTAAATGGACCACGCTACTATCGGGTCAAGTACATACTAATTATATTTATGGGCTTAGACACCTTTTTCCAACAGTCTCCCACTTGGATAAGTCTAATAACTATAATTGCCAATGTAACTTAAAATCTGATTAGCAATCGTAGCTCTCAAAAAGGCGCTAACATACTCTGATGTGTCCATTAGATAAGTGATCATATAATCCTCTGTTCTACAAGATATCATGCGGACAAATACATGGAAGATAGTCATACTTATTGTCCTGCAGTTTTTTTCCCGATTTCCGATTTGTTTGACGTAGAACTTAATTGAACACATCAATAGAGTTCTGACCGGGCCTGGCACATAAGTCAAAACAAAATCATCAAGGGGCCCAAGATATCGCTTTTAATCCTCTTAGGATAAAAGGAACAGATAAACTTCGACTTATATGCTTGTACTAACTATTCATTGAATCATACATAACAACACGTTTTATAACATCGAGTTACTGATGCGTTTTCGCACTACTAATGTACAATCAATAAATAATCGCCAACTCATATATCTTGGTTTGAAGACTATACGATATTATCGTCTCACAATCACTCGTGATAAATTCCATGAAGTGATATGTGAGTGTGGGTTTAGTCCAATACTCAAATCTTATTTCAAGAGCACTCATGAATGTTTGTAGCAATCTTTTGCTATGTCTAACACCTAAGACAATCATACAAAAACCCATTCATGACAGTCTTCTTTCATAACCTACTTCCAAATTATGATCGACTGTGGATAGTTTGAATAATCTTATTATTTTGGAAGTCAAAACATGCAAAATGAAACAATAGTAGATAATTGACACAAGACAGTAACAATACTTATAAATAAATAAAAACCTTTCAATCAATCATCAAATTTCAATTACATTTTGACTATTAGAAGTTTCTAAAATTCTATCTAATCACTAAAACTAATATCGTCCTTCAGCCCGACAATACAAGCGTGCCGCAAGTGATTAACCCTACTCAATCTCTTCGTAAGGGGATCTGTTGGATTCTCTTCTGACGATACCCTCTTAACCACGAGGATTCCCTCTTCTACTTGATGTCTTATGAAGTGATATTTTATGTTGATGTGTCTTGATCTGCTATGATCTCTTGGTTCCTTGGATAAGGCAACTGCACTATCGCTATCACAAAAAATCTCCATGGGCTCCTTTATAGCTGGTACAACTCCAAGGCCTCCGATGAAGTTCTTCAGCCATATCGCCTCTTTCAATGCTTCACTCGATGCTATATACTCTGATTCGCACGTTGAATTAGCTACAGTCTCCTATTTGGAACTTTTCCAAGTTATTGCTCCTCCATTTAGCGTAAATATCCAGCCCGGCTGAGAGCGGAAATTGTCTTTGTCGGTCTGAAAGCTGGAATCACTATACCCTGCCACTCTTAAGTCATCACTCCCACCAAGGGTAAGCATCCAGTCCTTAGTCCTTCGCAAGTACTTAAGAATGTTCTTTACCTTAGTTCAGTGAGCTTTACCAGGATTTCCTTGATATATGCTAACCATTATCAATGCAAAGGCTACACCAGGGTGAGTACAGGTCATAGCATACATGATCGAGCCAACGGCAGAAGCATATGGTATTCGACTCATTTCTGCTATTTCAGCATCGGTACTAAGACTTTGAGTCTTACTCAGCCTGGAATTGCTTTGGATAGGTAATTCTCCTCTCTTGGAATCTTGCATGTTGAAACGTTTCAACACCTTGTCCAAATAGGGACTTTGACTAAGTCCTATTCGTCTTTTACTCATGTTTCTCAATATCCTTATCCCTAGAATGTAAGCAGTTTCTCCGAGATCCTTCATAGAGAAACACTTCCCAAGCCAGGACTTAACCTCCTGCAAGGTTAGAATGTCGTTTCCTATGAGCAGTATGTCATCCACATACAACACGAGAAAGCTAACTATACTCCCACTAGCTCTGACATATACACAGGACTCATCCTTACTTCTCGAAAAGACAAACTCTTTGACTTTCTCATCGAAACAAAGATTCCATCTGCGAGATGCTTGTTTTAATCCATAAATGGATTTCTCAAGCTTACACACTCTATCAGGGAACTTTGCATCGACAAAACCCTCTATTTGATTCATGTAAACATCCTCAGCCAACTTCCTATTAAGGAAAGCGGTTTTTGACATCCATTTGCCATATTTCATAATCATGAAATGCAGCTATAGCTAGCATAACCCTTATAGATTTAATTTTGGCCATTGGTGAAAAGGTCTCATCATAGTCAACTCCAGGAGTTTAAGTAAAGCCCTTCGCAACCAATCGCGCCTTATAAGTGTGTACTTTCCCATCCATTTCGGACTTCTTCTTGAAGATCCATTTACACCCGACTATCTTACGGCCTGGTACATTGTCAACCAAGTTCCAAACTTGATTGTCATACATGGACTGAATCTCGTTGTCCATTGCCTCTTTCCATTTTGCAGACTCAGGGCCTGCCATGGCTTCCTGGTAGTTGTTAGGTTCATCCAAATTTACCAGTGTACTATCACTGATAAATTTATCACCCTCAGAAGTAATATGGAAACCATAAAACTCAGGTGTTTGTCTAACTCTACTGGAATGCCTCAGAGGTAAGGACTCATCAATCGGTTCAACTGGAGTTTCCTCCTCCGGTTGAGCGCTAGTGTTTGAGGTTCCTTCATCACTTAACTCTTGAAGCTCTTCAAGGTTAATTTGCCTCCCACTGTCCCCTTGGCATATGAGTTCTCTCTCACGAAAGACTCTTCTCCTTGCAACGAAGACAACATTGTCACTCGGTCTATAAAAGAGATATCCAAAGGATTTCTGTGGGTAGCCGATGAAAATACATCACTCACTTCGAGGTTCGAGCTTGTCGTGAGTTTCTTTTCTCACAAAAGCCTCACAACCCCAAACCTTGATGTGTGCTAACGAGGAAACCTTCCCTGTCCATATCTCGTGAGGTGGTTTCGTAACCTTTTTAGTTTGGACTAGATTAAGGATATGGGCGGCAGTCTCTAAGGTATACCCCCATAATGAGATAGGTAATGAAGCTCAACTCATCATAGAACGAACCATGTCCAACAAGGTTCGATTGTGCCTCTCAGCTACACCATTAAGTTGTGGTGTCCTAGGCGGCGTGAATTGTGAAAACATTCCACATTCCTTAAGATAGTCGTGGAACTTGATACTAAGATACTCTCCTCCTCGGTTGGATCGAGTCATCTTTATCTTCCTGCCCAATTGATTATCCACTTCTTTCTTAAACTCTTTGAACTTTTCAAAGGTTTCTGACTTATGCTTGATTATGTAGATATAGCCATATCTGCTGTAATCATCAGTAAAAGTCACACAGAAGCGGTTAGCATCCCTTGTGGTGGTTCTGAAGAGTCCACACACATCTGTGTGTATGAGATCCAACAGACCCTCACCCCTTGCACAAGTGCCAGTGAAGGGTGACTTTGTCATCTTTCCAAGTAAACAAGATTCACAAGTGTCATCTGACTTTAAGTCAAATGGCTCCAACACTCCATCCTTTTGGGGTTGAGCTATGCGCTTCTTGTTAACATGTCCAAGGCGACAATGCCATAGGCATGCTTTATCCAAATCATTGGATGAATTGATATGCAACACAATATTTCCTAAGTTATCTACAACCATCACAGTTTCATATATGCCATTTCAAGGTAATGCTTAAAAATAAAATACACAATTGTAATAAGCATTAATACTACCAATTTCATTATTAAAAGAAAAGGTAAAGCCTTGTTCATACAAACTGTGAAAAGAAATAATATTCCTCGCCATATCAGACGAGTAGCAACAATTATTCAAATCTAATTTAAACCATTACTAAGTAATAAATAATAAACTCCAATCTTGGTGACATGCGACTTTCCCCTATTCCCCATGATTAAGTTCATCTTCCCGTGCTCCACATCCCTACTTCTTTTTAGTCCCTGCAAATCAGAACAAATGTATAAGCCACATCCTGTATCAAGGACCCAAGAATTAGCATGTGATGAGTTATTAGATAAAATAGTATAAATAACTGCAAAGGAGGGTTTGATCTTCCTATCCTTTATATCCTGCAAGTATTTTGGGCAGCTTCGTCTCCAGTGCCCTTTTTCATGGCAATGGAAGCACTCGACTTCCTTTGGGTTGGAAGAGGGTGTGATAGAACCAACTTTGGCTCCACTGGAAGAGGATCCAGCATGGGACTTTCCCTTATGACTCTTGGAAGGAGTCTTCCTCTTCTTTCCCTTTCCATGTCCAATTGCCAAGACAGGGGCAATTGCAGTAGGAGTAGGTACAACATATTTTCCTTTCAAACTGCTTTCAACAGTTCTCAAGAGACCTTGAAGCTTGATTAGAGTGACCTCCTCCTTGTTCATATGATAGGTCATACGGAACTGATCATAACAAGGAGGTAAAGAGTGTAGAATGATATCTATGGCCAACTCTTCATCAAAGCTAACATTCAATTTCAGCAAGCGATCCACAAACCTCTGCATCTTTTGCAAGTGGGTCGTGATAGACTCTCCATCCTTCATTTTGGTCGTGATCATGGAGGCAATGATCCCATACCTCTCCTGCCGAGCACTTTGACGGTACCTTTCCATCAAGTCCTGGTGCATTTCATAAGGCCAAAAGTCCTCATAGGACTTCTGGAGCTCAGCAGTCATGGTAGCGATCATTATACACGACACTTTGGCCGTGTCCCTCTCATGAATTTTGTACTCATCAATCTGTTCAGGAGTAGCAATAGTTTCATCAATCTCTTTAAGCTCTCTATCAAGGACATATTCTTTGTCCTCATAACGAATAGCCATTCTGATGTTTCGAATCCAATCATTGAAATTCGATCCATCGAAGATGACCCTCCCACATAAGTTCATGAGGGAGAAAGAGTCGGAAGGGATTGGGTTGGAAGCATTGTTTGAAGTAGACATCTGAAAAGAAAGACAAAGTTTAGATTAGATAATGATCCTTAATATAACACCCAAAATGAGATATTAAGGCTATGACCCAATACAATATTTTACAATTCAAAAGAGGGATACCGTAATCCAATTGCAAAATATTTGAAGGTAGGTAAATGACGATTTACCAATTTCCACCATGAAAAACGAAATTGAAGATTAGGTTTTAAATGAATTGAAATTCCTAGATTCTTTTGAGATTCATTGAACTTTTCAATGGCATACTTAAATCTCGATTATACCCTTCAAGTTTGTGACTGGGATACCGAGGATCACAAACAAGGTGTGAATAACCATGCAAATTAGCTTGGTACTTTCGATGTTACAAATCACCTAATCAATGAGTCGGTTAGCCACACACGCTCCGTTGATCCATGATTAACACCAAGCTACCCTTTTCCACACATTGTCAGTCCCAAATTAGTGTGTCGGTAAACCACACACGCTCCACTAACGACTTAACAAGGTGCAAAGTGCAATTTCATGGAATAGCACCATTTTCACATTTTTCCTAAAGTAACTAAGATTGAGAATTTATAAAAGTTTAGTTACTTTAATAATTTTCATTATACTTATTAATGAGAATTAGTGTCCTATCCTACCCGTTCGGCTAACGACCCTCCACCAGTCAAGGAAGTAGTGGGTGAGAGTGGACACCCATTAAACCACCATTTTATAGGCAGTAACTTTATACCCCCCCCCCTTATAGACCGACTTCGTGAATGAGGTTTACTAACGGTAAGACTGACTTGTCTTATACATATATATAAATATTAAACGTTAATATTATAATAGTATAAGGGTTGAACTTTAAACTTTTAAAACTCTAGGGTTTGGAATTAAAGTTTCATTAATGTAACTTTTCAAGTTCCAAAACTTGAGGGAAAGTTATGTAAATTGTCAAGACTTTTGAAATTCATAACTTATGAACTTTTATGTTCCATGAATGAGACCTTTCTAATTCCAAACTTGTGTACAAGTTATGAAACCTTCCAAGACTCTTAGAATTCTATAACTTACATTAGTTAATGGTTTCATAAATAAGGACTTTTCATATTCCATAACTTGAGGACAAGATATGGAACTTTTCAAGAACACATATGGATCAAATTAACTAGTCCAATTATGATATGAAGAACATTTACCAATTTGACCTAATTTGATTCATATTCAATATAGTTTCAAATTTTACAAATAACTAGTATTTCACAAAAATCAAGTAGTTATCTTAGAATTTGACAAACATCATGTTATTGGATGGGGATTAACATTACCATATCATTAAAATCAAATTTTATAAACCAAAACAGTTTGTGGTAATGTTCCTAATCCAAAACAGGCCAAAAGCTCGAAAATTCTGCCAACAGATGCATCAACTCGACGAGTGCCATAAAGGACTCGTCCAGTTCAAGGCAAACATCATCCACCTCGTCGAGTTGAATGATGGACTCGGCATGTTGGCCCTGGCAGAATCCCGAAATGCAGTTTTTTCAGCTTTGAAAATTACACAGTTGCATCAATACAATAGAAAACATCCTAGTATATGATACCATTGTTGGATTTTATGTACTCTAACATCCCTATGGTTCACATACAACCTTAATGCTTTGGATCTAAGTTTTCTCTATTATACATGCAATAAACACTTTTCCAAAGCATGAAGCCTAAACTAGCATGCAAGGTAAAATTTGAATCATAAAAAACTAGTTAGAATATTACCTTGTGTAGTAGCTTGAATAACTTGGTCTCAAGAAGCTTAGCACCAATACTGTGATGCCTCAAATGGAATCACAAAACACCAAGAACAATTTAGGAGGAATATAGAGAGGTTATGGAGACTAGAAATCGGATTCTCCTTCTTGGAATGCAAGGTGCAACCGATTTCAAGCTTATATATATATATATATATATATATATATATATATATATATATATATATATATATATATATATATATATGTGTGTGTGTGTGTGTGTGTGTGTGTAGAATATCAAGGGTCATGTGTAACCCTAATCCATACACATTAGCCCATGACCAATCCATTTGATTTGGATAAATACTTCATGGATTAACCCATAAGCCCATCACAAATAAAACCATGGATCTTTAGCCCAACTCATATGTATCATTTTAATTAGTCTCTTTTGATTACTAAATTAATTCTTAAATTAATTCTTGACCAATACTAATTAAATAATATGATTCCTCAATTAATTTATTATACTTATAATATATTAATAAATCATAAATAACCTCTTACTCAAACATCCTTCCTAACATATTGCCTTGATGAATGCAACCCAAATGGACCATGCTATTATCGGGTCAAGTACATACCAATTATAGTTATGGGCTTAGACACCTTTTTCCAACAGATACACCATCATAGAATCTCACGATGTTTTCCCATGACCACTGATCTTCCACTCACACAACTCGAAACCTTGAAGTTCTCCGACACACAACTTGAAGCACGGAGGAATCGTCAACGACTGATACCACATACCAAAACTACATAAAGTACTCATAGTATAAAAACATCCCAAAACTACTGATCTAGCCCAATCCAGAGCCCCATCCTCTACTGATCTAGCCCATGCGAAACTACTCATATCGACTCTGAAGTTGATTGACAAATAAGTTGTTGCCTTTCCCGGAGTACAGATAACAACCTATACGTCGAACTACCATTCTCTCAGCAATCGAATCTTGACCTCAGCAACCCAACCGTCTCGAAGCTCAACCATCGGCACACCCGAAGAAACATGGGCCACAATCAGATTCCTGACCAACGGCCACCTGCCGTGAAGACACTCATTCTCTCCTGAGCATATGCGACATGCATCATCTCGCCCTGTATGTTGCCTTGGCTATCACATGACCCCAGTCTCATGTAATCGGACTGCAGATCCTCATAACCCAACGTCTGCACCACACCAGATTGAGAATTCTTCTCATAGAATACCCAATTCTCCCCCGCTTAGGGTTCGAACCATCGTCCCTTGACATACCAAACAGACCACACTACAGACTGGCTCACCAGATGTATCATTCCCGACTCATGGAACGTACCACGCAGCACTCGATGATCTTTCAGATAATGAGCAAATAACTCCAAG
Organism: Lactuca virosa; assembly: GCF_052849685.1. Classification (NCBI taxonomy): domain Eukaryota; kingdom Viridiplantae; phylum Streptophyta; class Magnoliopsida; order Asterales; family Asteraceae; genus Lactuca; species Lactuca virosa. Next base: position 363,184,374 of record NC_136429.1, on the reverse strand, counting down.
TATCCCGTATCTCAGATGGAAACCTCGGAAACCTCCCAATGTGACTTCCTCTAGTCACCCAAAATCTCATACCGACACATCATCGGACATTTCGACTGTCCCGAATTAGTTAAGACTCTCTCACCTGAGAATAATGAACTATCACACAAACCACATCTCTGATTCCTCACCCAACATTCCTGATGGGTTTTATGTACTATAACACTCCTATGGTGCACATAGAACCCTAATGCTTTGGATCTAAGTTTTCTCTAGTTATACATGCAATAAAAATTATCCAAAGCATAAAGCCTACAACTAGCATACAATTGATATATGAACCATAAAAATTGGTTAGAATATTACCTCTTGTTGTAGCTTGTTAAATTTGGCCTTTCAAGAGCTTTGCACCTCAAGTGTGATGCCTCAAACGGTTCACAGCACACCATGAACAATTGGATGAATAAGAGAGAGAGGTTTGGAGACACAAAATCGGCTAGGTCTTCCTTTGAACTCATAGGTCTGATTTTAGGCATAGGGAAATAAATATATAGTGTAGAATTCCAAGAGTCATATGCAAACCCTAATTCTCACACTTAGGCTTATGATCCAATAACTCATATTGACTAACTCTTCCTGGAAACTTACATAAACTTAGTCCATCATGGATCAATAGTCCAAACCATATGTATCGCTGATTTAAATAATCAGTCCCCGTTAATTTAATTAGTCTCTTTTGATCACTAAATTAATTCCAAACAAATTCTTGATCAATACTAATAAAATCATATGATTTCTCTATTAATATATTATACTTATAATATATTAATAAATCAGAAATAACCTCTTTCTCAAATATCCATCCTATCAAATTGCCCTGGTGAATACAACCCGAAATGGACCATGCTACTCTCGGGTCAAGTACATACCAATTATAGTTATGGGCTTAGACACCTAATCCAACAGTCTCCCACTTGGATAAGTCTAATAACTATAACTACAAGTACGACATAAAACCGACTAGCAATCGTAGCTCTTAAAAGCCATTGTCGAACTCTGACGCGTCCATTAGATAAGGGATCATATATTCCTTCATTCTAGATATCGTATGAACTGAGACATGGATTATAATCATTCTATCTGTTCATGTGTTGTTTCCCGATTTCCGATTTATGATGACCGACTAATTAAACAAATCAAATCAGTCCTGGCTTGGCCAAGCGCTTAGGGTTGTCATCACTAAATCATCGAGGGGCCCACATATATCGCTTTTATCCCTCTTAGGGTAAAAGAAATGGATAAACTTCGACTCATATTCTTGCTCTATTTACTCATCAAATCACACACAATAATATGTTTTATAACACCAAGTTACTAGTGCGTTTACATATTATCAATGTGTAACCGACTTGTAAACTGCAACTATATATCTCCGCTTCAAGAATATAAGATATTATCGTCTCACTAATCACTCGTGATAAAATCCATGAAGTGATTCAGATGACCGTGGGTTTAATCCAATACTCAAATCTTATTACAGGAGTACTCATGAATACTGTAGCAAACTTGTGCTATGTCTAACACTTAGACAATCTACAGATGGATTCATGACAGTCTTGCCTCAACACCTACTTCCAAATTATGATCGACTGTGGATGATTTGAATAATCTTATTATTCGGGAAGTCAAAACATGTGAAGTGAAACACAAGAATAATCAAATCCAATATGGTCTCAAAACTTTTGAATATAAATAAAACATCTTTTATTTAATCACCATATTTATTACATATTATTCATTGTATAATGTTTCGATTAATCAACTTAATACTTAAATTAAAATAATAGTTATCCCATGCTACAAGCATGCACACTATGTTTATATATGGTCCTTACTTTGTGAAATAGATCAATTGAAAACATTTCAATGATGCTCATTTCACAATTCCAAATCCTTATTACTTAGTGTAAGAATAGCTAATTCTTGTCACAGAGACTTTGCCAACGATATTACAGAACTTTCCACTGGAGATTGATAACAAAACAATTCCAAGGAAGCGAAGTCTCAAATTCAAAGTACATTCCGTTGAACATCCTTCTTGCATAAAAGTTTATAACCTACACATAGATTCTTAATATCCAACTCCCAATATGGAAACATTTCCATATTTTCCATATAACAACTCATTATTAATAGAATCTTGTCTATTCATAATAATGTCAATATGGTCCATCCATTACTATACTTCCAACTACAAGCGATGAATCCTTAGCGAACCTTAGATCGTCCTTGACGGTTGTTTAACCACTTTACACTTTAGTCATATCCGGTTCTAGTCCTTTTTCCCTCTTAATGCCCTAGGCATTTGGAAAATTAGAACACGTGAATATTATACCATATGCAATCGATCCTATATATGAAGCATATAGGACACGATTCATAATGTCTTACATAAAGACATGATATTTGACCAGTCAAGAGCTTAGCACCTCAAGTGTGATGCCTTTCAAGAGCTTAGCACGATTCATATATATGAAGCATATAGGACACGATACATAATCTTGTTGTAGCTTGTTGAATTTGACTTTCAAGAGCTTAGCACCTCAAGTGTGATGTCTCAAACAGTTCACAACACACCATGAATAATTGGATGAATAAGAGAGAGGGGTTTGGAGACACAAAATCGGCTAGGTCTTCCTTTGAACTCATAGGTCCGATTTTAGGCTTAGGGAAATACATATATAGTGTAGAATTCCAAGAGTCATATGCAAACCCTAGTTCTCACACCTAGGCTTATGATTCAATAACTCATATGGACTAACTCTTCATGGAAACTTACATAAACTTAGTCCATCATGGATCAATAGCCCAAACCATATGTATCATTGATTTACATAATCAGTCCTCGTTAATTTAATTAGTCTCTTTTGATCACTAAATTAATTCCAAACTAATTCTTGATCAATACTAATTAAATAATATGATTTCTCTATTAATATATTATACTTATAATATATTAATAAATCACAAATAACCTCTTTCTCAAATATCCATCCTATCAAATTGCCCTGGTGAATGCAACCCGAAATGGACCATGCTACTCTCGGGTCAAGTACATACCAGTTATAGTTATGGGCTTAGACACCTAATCCAACAATTCCATCGTTTGAATTATCATAGAAGCAAGAGACCTCTCTCTCCTACTCGATATACCACGTAAACAACGAGGGCCGCCGCCCCGATATACTCCTCTTAATTACTTGGAACTGCTGCTAAAATATGCCTTACTATACTCAACTAAAGCATATCCTTGTCCTCATCCATCTTAGTCCCTTCTGATGACTCTCTCACGATATAAGAAATGCCTCGCAGCAGACATACCATACATACTCTGGTGAAAATATATCCACTATATGCTACCCCACAGGGTTTACCTCCAAACTCTGAAATCAGAAACTCGTTACCCCTTTCGCTCAACACGGGAAGTGGAAATAGTGTAAATTTCGTCAGAGGAAGTGACATCACAACCATCGGCTGATCACTCAACCCAGACCGCAATCCTCCGCAAAGCATCATCTCCAGTTTTCCTCGAGTCCTGCGACTCCAACTAGCACCTCACCAGTCAACTCCTTGGGATCTAACTCAATTTTCCTTGCAAGGTATACTCTATTGAAACTCAACCGACATGGCCCTCTGGCCCCACAGTTTACCATATCCATTCTCAGTTTGAACACCCCTCGTCGGATAACTGGTAAAGACGGAAGCACCCTCCGCTACAAATCATGGTACCCGAACCATGTTATATCCCCTCAATCTGCTATTTAAAACCTCTGGAATTCTCCATGTTTCGATTATGGGTCCTCTGCTTTCAGTAGTACGGGTCCATACTACCTGCCACATCTATCCATACTTTCCACACGGATCGTCCCAGATTTCCTAAGTAGCTGCTCAACCTTCTCGATCTCCAATCCCATTACACATGTTCGCTCTCCAGCGAATACTCACCTCTAAACAGCGTACTCATCATACTAAAATTACTCCATAGGCTCTCCTAGGTTCTCACACTTCTCTGTCATCAGCTGCTGAAGAACTCCTCATGATGCCAGCCATCTACCTCCTGAATATTGTCATATTCCCTTAGTAGTTGACTCCCATCATTCAGGAGTTCCACAAAGCACGAGGCAAGCAGCATTCGGGCATCGAATAACCTACACCAGCACATAAAACCACTCTAGCATACAACTCCACTTGCTCTATCCACAACTCAAAGGCATCACCGAACTCGGGCAATCCTACCTCTCGTGGGTATCCAACTACTCTCACGGTAGATTCCTCAAATGCACATCTAGGTATCTCTCCTAGATTACTCCGCTACTCAAAGCTCTCTCTAAAAGATTCCTGCTAGATACTCCTACTCAACACATACATAGAGCAAATAGTTGATAATATCAATCAATAGCATACCCTAGGCTAAGGCATCATGAATCAGGCAACTCTAGCTCTAAATTCTGAAATAACTTGCCTATCCTCTAGCATGCGGCTCTAATATCTCATAAATATCTCATAATATAAACAAGTAATGGTATTTTGGGAAATCACTGTTCGGGCTCTGGCTATTGTACACACTACTTCATCTCGTTTTCTTTTAAAAGCTCTTACTCGTTTTAGAAAAATAATTTCCCTTTTTAGAAAATTTTCTCAATTCTTTAGTTTGAGTCCAGACATACCCGAGAGTATATCCGAATCCCTCAAACCAAGGCTCTGATACCAACTTGTAACACTCTAAATTTTCAACAAAATTTTTCATTTTTAAAATCACATAAAACCCAATATCATATTTCTCAAAAACCACAAATGTATAAGTTGTCAAAACACAAGTCAACAATTGTTTGATAATATCCCAGAATCCTCAAAACATAAACTCCAACTGGTGTGTACAATCAAGCTGGCGCCTTTCCGCGATCCTGAGAAGTACCTGAAACACATAACACAAAACACTATTGTTGGATTAATGTCTAAGTCCATAACTATATTTGGTATGTACTTGACCCGACCCGGCATGGTCCATTTGGGTTGCACTTCACCGGCACAATTTATATGGATAGTCTTTTGAGAATAGTATATTTATGATTTATATTAATATATTATAAGTTCTAATATATTAATATGGAATCATATTATTTAATTAGTATTGATCAAGAATTAATTTAGAATTAATTAAGTGATCAAAAAGAACTAATTAAATATGGACTCTTATATATATGGAATGGGCCAAGTTCATTTAGGTTGGGCTAAGCTTTCATGGATGGTCCATGGAGCTTTTAACCCATGGATCCTATGTAAATGAAAGGTCATGGGTATTAGGGTTTACATGGATGTAACCCTAATCCTCCATAATATATAAAGGGGTCCTTGGCTCACAAAATTGGCACAAGTGTGTGAAAATAAGAGTGGGCCGATTTTAGTGTGCATACATATTCTCTCATGTTCTTCCAAGGTGTTTTGGTGATTTGTGATTCCACTTGAGGCTTCCACACTATTGGGGCTAAGCTCTTAAAGTTCAAGACTTCAAGCTTCATTAAAAGGTATGTATTCTAACTTGTTATATTACCCAAGTATCAAGGATTGTATGCTAGATAGGGTAATACCTTGGAATATTCATATTTGCATGTATAATAGAGAAAACATAGATCCAAGGTATTTAGGGTTGCATGTACACTTAGGAGTGTTAGAATGCTCAAAAACCCAACAGTGGTATCAGAGCCATGGGTTGTTTTCTGTTATATTGATGCAAACGTTTTATTTTCAAAGTTGAAAAAAAAAGGAAAAAAAACATGACGTTTGTCAAATTTTAAGATAATTACTTGTTTTTGTGAAAAACTAATTATTTGTAAAATTTGAATCATTTGCTATATGAGTTGAATTAGGTCAAATTTAGTAAAAGATAAAATGATATGATTATTTTATTAGTTTTAAAAGTTTGATCTCAAGAGTTTTTTGAAACCTCCATAAGTTATGGATATGAAAAGGTTTAAAAAAAATTGATTCAAAATTTTTTTATGGAGTTACAAAACTTGGTCTTAATGTTTTAAAGAATTCCATAACTTGTTCTTAAGTTATGGAACATGAAAAGTTTCATCATAAAACAAAACATTAAACTCCATAAGTTATGGAATCCAAAAGTTATTTTTTTTTGTTTCCTTGATTTATGAGTTAGTTTAGATTAATGGAAAAAAAATTGTGTTTTTGTAACTTGTCCTCAAGTTACATAAAAGGTCACATTTATGAATCTTAAAACTCATAAAAGTGTCATAGGTTACATAAAAAAAATGAAGGGTCTTTTTCATTAAATAGTATTATGACTCCATAACTTGTCCTCAAGTTATGGATGTTTAAGAGTCACTTCTTTAAAAGTGTTATTAAAGAATAAGAGGTTACATAAAAAATGAAGAGTCTTCATTTTAATGAACCATTAAACTCATAAGTTATGAAATGAAAATTTTTTAATAGTTTCAAAAACGTGCCCTCAAGTTTTGGAATTTGTAAAGTTTTCCCATGAATACTTTAATTCCAAGTTAAGCCCTTAGAATTTTAAAAGTTCAAATTCAACCCTTATACTTTATAATATTATAAGTTAATAATATCTATATATATGTATAAGAGCAAGTCGTCTTACCATTAGTAGGCCTCATTCACGAAGCCGGTCTATAAGGGGGGTATAAGGTTACTGCCTATAAAATGGCAGTTTAATGGGTGTCCACTCTCACCCACCGCTTCCTTGACCGGTGGAGGGTCGTTAGCCGAACGGGTAGGACAAGGACTATAATTCTCCCTTCATTAAAAGTATTAATGACAAATACTAAGTAACTAAACATTTATAAATTCCCAATCTTAGTTACTTAGGAAAATGTGAATTTGGTGCTAAACATTACTCCTAACTTCATAACATTTAGGCAGTATAACAGCTATAACTTGAGGTAAAACCAGGTTTTATCTTGACATAAAACCAATAATAACAATATATAACGTACCAAGTTTTATCTTGACATAAAACTAACAACATATAGCATACCGGCTCTTATCTTAACATAAAACCAACAATAACAACATACTTATCCATTAACATATAGAACTTCCGAGTATAACTTCGGAACTATATCGCACACAACATATATATAGAATCCTAAGTATAAATCAGGGTCTACATTAGTATACTACTATAACAATAACATGCTAACAACTTTACGATAGTTGTATACTTTCAGATATAAAATAACTATATCCCGGTTATTATAACTATCTATGTTGATACTAATATAATATCATATAGACATAATAATAACGTATATATAATATTTAGCATGCATTTTCCCCCGAAATATTAGAAAGTGGGGCCGTGAAACTCACCCTAGTAGCGTGATTTTATGTAACCTAAGCAAAAACGGTCAGCGTACAAGGTCGTCGGGGCTCGAGATGCAAGAGGGCCTCAACAAAGGAGAGAAAGGAAAGAAGTTTAGGTGTAAGAATGGCTGAAGTCGGACCTGCTATTTATAGTAAGGATTTTAGGATCTCACGTCGTGAGTTTGATAAGGCTCACGTCGTGAGTCCTGCATGCTCATCCCGTAGACTTGCCATTTGCGTCCCTAGCTTCGGAAGGTGGCCATGTGACTCCTCACGTCATGAGATATCCTTGCTCACGTCGTGAGTTTGGATCTTATCCCCTCGCAGCCTCATCACACACCTTCTAGATTCCGAGATATGGATAAATGAGTTCTCATGTCGTGAGTTTTGTGCTCACGTCGTGATCTCAGTCAGATTAGGGTTTCTGACAGTTGAATCTTCGGAAGGTCGTAACTTTTACATACGAACTCCGATTTTGACGTTCTTTATATGCACGCGTAGGTATTTACAAGTACTACAACTCTCGTATAGACATCAATAGCTAATTCTAAGTATATTTTAAATTCCTCTTACTATAGAGATTTATAGTGTTCGGTTTATCATAACTTCTTCATGTGAAGTCAGATTCAGACATTCTCTATATTTTTGGAATCGTATGGACGTATACTTTGAGTTGTATCATAAAGAAAGTTAATATTTGTATTAGAATTTATCATGAACTACATAACACTCTTATCACATTACATGATTGGCATAATCACATGTGATTGTCTATTGACCTAATTTGACTAGTGTTACATTCTCCCCCCGTTAGAATAATTTCGTCCCGAAATTCATCTTATGGATGGGGTTTTGCCAAACAATTGGGGGTTTTTTTCTTTCATCTGATCTTCACGTTCCCAAGTAAATTAAGTTCCTCGTAAAGAGTTCCATCGAACTTTCACTATGGGAATACGACTTTGCTTTAATCGTTTGACTTCTCGATCCATGATCTCAACAGGTTCTTCTACAAAGTTGAGTTTCGCATTGACTTGTATCTCTTCGAGAGGTATAACAAGAGTATCATCGGAAAAACATCTTTTCAGATTTGATACGTGAAAAACATCGTGGACATTACTTAGCTCTTGAGGCAACTTGAGTTGGTATGCGACAGAACCAATTCTTGCTAGAATTTCAAAAGGTCCTATATACCGTGGATTTAGTTTGCCTCGTTTCCCAAATCGAATTACGCCTTTGCAAGGAGAGATCTTCAACATTACTTTATCTCCAACTTGGAATTCTAAAGGCTTACGTCTTACGTCAGCATAACTCTTTTGACGATCACGTGCAGCCTTTAATCGACCCTTAATTTGCACAATCTTTTCAGTTGTCTCGTGGATTATTTCTGGTCCAATACGTAAGGTATCGCCTGTACGTTCTCTGGCCATCTGCGTATCTCCAACTTCTACCCAACACACTGGGGAACGACATTTTCGTCCATAAAGAGCCTCAAACGGTGCAGCCTTGATGCTGGTGTGATGACTATTGTTGTAGGAAAACTCAATTAACGGTAAATGAGTATCCCACGCATTTCCAAAGTCTATTACACAGGCTCGGAGCATATCTTCTAAAGTCTGAATGGTTCTCTCACTCTGACCATCAGTCTGTGGATGGTAAACTGTACTCATATCTAGACGTGTTCCTAAGGATTTTTGTAGAGATTGCCAAAACCGTGAAGTGAATCTACTATCTCGGTCAGAAATAATAGAATTTAGAACTCCATGCAATTTGACAATTTCCTTAAGATAAATTCTAGTTAGCTTCTCCATCTTGTCGTTCTCCGTAATGTTGGCTTAATGTCTAAGTCCATAACTATATTTGGTATGTACTTGACCCGACCCGGCATGGTCCATTTGGGTTGCACTTCACCGGCACAATTTATATGGATAGTCTTTTGAGAATAGTATATTTATGATTTATATTAATATATTATAAGTTCTAATATATTAATATGGAATCATATTATTTAATTAGTATTGATCAAGAATTAATTTAGAATTAATTTAGAATTAATTAAGTGATCAAAAAGAACTAATTAAATATGGACTCTTATATATATATGGAATGGGCCAAGTTCATTTAGGTTGGGCTAAGCTTTCATGGATGGTCCATGGAGCTTTTAACCCATGGATCCTATGTAAATGAAAGGTCATGGGTATTAGGGTTTACATGGATGTAACCCTAATCCTCCATAATATATAAAGGGGTCCTTGGCTCACAAAATTGGCACAAGTGTGTGAAAATAAGAGTGGGCCGATTTTAGTGTGCATACATATTCTCTCAAGTTCTTACAAGGTGTTTTGGTGATTTGTGATTCCATTTGAGGCTTCCACACTATTGGGGCTAAGCTCTTAAAGCTTGAAGACATCAAGCTACATCAAAAGGTATGTCATCTAACTAGAACTTTGTAGTATAGGTGCTTCATAATATGCTAGTTAGGATGAAACCTTGGAATAGTTAATATTTGCATGTATTATAGAGAAAACATAGATCCAAGGTTTATAGGGTTGCATGTACACCATAGGAGTGTTAGAATGCTCAAAACCCAACAGTGGTATCAGAGCCATGGGTTGTTTTCTGTTATATTGTTGCAAATGTTTTATTTTCAAAGTTGAAAAAAAAGGAAAAAAAACATGACGTTTGTCAAATTTTAAGATAATTACTTGTTTTTGTGAAAAACTAATTATTTGTAAAATTTGAATCATTTGCTATATGAGTTGAATTATGTCAAATTTAGTAAAAGATAAAATGATATGATTATTTTATTAGTTTTAAAAGTTTGATCTAAAGAGTTTTTTGAAACCTCCATAAGTTATGGATATGAAAAGGTTTAAAAAAAATTGATTCAAAATTTTTTATGGAGTTACAAAACTTGGTCTTAATGTTTTAAAGAATTCCATAACTTGTTCTTAAGTTATGGAACATGAAAAGTTTCATCATAAAACAAGTATTTAACTCCATAAGTTATGGAATCCAAAAGTTTTCAAGAGTTACAATACTTGCCCTCAAGTTTTGGAATTTGGAAAAAGTTTTTTTATAAAAAAAAAGAATTGAATTCTAAAACTCTTGGGTTCATAACTTAAACAATTAATTAAATGGTTTTAATTTTGAATTTAATAATTGGAATTATGATGTTTTTATTGAATAATTCAATTAGCTCTTATGGACTTTATTAATAGATAATTAAAGTGTTTAATTAAAAGAGAATTAATAATTCCATAATGACATGGTTTAAATTTAATTAAATTAAGAGTATAGTTTAAGTAATAGATTAAACCACCAAGTATTTTAAATGTCTAAAATACACCCTTATACTATTATAATATTAAAAGTCTAATATATTATATGTATAAGAGCAAGTCGTCTTACCATTAGTAGGCCTCATTCACGAAGCCGGTCTATAAGGGGGGTATAAGGTTACTGCCTATAAAATGGCAGTTTAATGGGTGTCCACTCTCACCCACCGCTTCCTTGACTGGTGGAGGGTCGTTAGCCGAACAGGTAGGACAAGGACTATAATTCTCCCTTCATTATAAGTATAATGATAAATACTAAGTAACTAAACACTTATAAATTCCCAATCTTAGTTACTTAGGAAAATGTGAATAAGGTGCTAATCCATGAAATTACACTTTGCACTTTGTTTAAGCTGTTAGTGGAGCCTGTGTGGTTAACCGGCACACTAACCTGGACTTAACAAGGTAGGCAAAGGGTAACTTAATGTTTATCATAGTATCGTTGGAGTGTGTGTGGTTAACCGGCACATCGATTGAGGGGTAAATATTAAGGGTACCAAGTATATTTGCATGGTTACTTCACACCTTGTTTTGTGATCCTCGGCATCCCAGTCACAAAACCTGAAGGGCACACTCGAGATTGAAACATGCCATTGAAAAGTTCAATGAATCTCAAAAGAATCTAGGAGTTTTAAAACCAATTAAAACCTAATAATACATTTCGTTTATCTTGGTGGAAATTGGTGAATCGTCATTCGCCTACCTTCAAATATTTTATAGCTTGGATTACGGCATCCCTCTTCCAAGTTATAAAATAGTTTGTTGGGTCCTAGCCTTAATATATCATATTGGGTGTTATATTAAGGACTTAAATCAACTTTACGTGAATTTCTCCCATTGTTGATGTCTGGTTTAGACAACAATGATCTTCCCAAACCAAGTTTTCCTAATGAATATGACTTCCCGAGTTTGGCTCATGGAAGTCATACTTCTCTTCCTCCACCTCCTCCAATTATTCTCCCTAACCCACAAGTTCAAGGTCACTAAAGCCCTAATGGCAAGCAAGGTCTATGTGTGATCACATCTTAGAGATGAAGTCACATATTGACAAGCCGGGAGAGTTGGGTGTCAAAGTCTTGAGAAAGTTGGATGTTCAATCACTTTCTAAGTCACATAGTGAGTTCCTTTGGGACTACAATGAAACAGACTATGACATGAACCTTAATGATCATATCTATTTGCTAGGTGCTGCTGAATCAGCAATGATTTGGAACGATAGTAAAGCAAATTTGATTAGAAGATCAACTTCCTAAAAACTTTATGGACAGTGACAATGGTGACACTGGAAATCCAGAAAAAGCATTCTCTTCCCAATGGAAAGGGATTGGCCATAGTCAACCCGGTTGACCAAATGGTAAAGAGAAAGGCTAAGTCTGAGATAGTACCATTACCAAAGGGTCCATTTGTTAAAATTGCCAAAGGAAGGGGCACTGTTTGCGAAGCTGCCAAATTTACCTAGGGATGTTAAAGTCAATAAGTTTGACTCTACTTCAGGTAAAGTCCATTGTCTAACTCTGTTAAGCTCCTATTTGGAGATTCTTATTACATAATGTGACTGAGTCACATGGTGATGTTATAAGAATCAAAGAAAAGAGAGAAAGCTTAAAGGAAGTATATGTTGCTTCTGATCGCGAAGATGGACTTTGATCGCATCAGAATTTTGAAGCTGTTACTTAGGAGTTATGACACATTGCTTAGGAATATATAACAACAAGGTTTTCATATGGATTGTAAGGATAAGTTTTTCCGCAAAGTTTTTAAAATAAAAGGAAATTTTTGATTTTATTTATTTGAAGTATCCTTACAATGGCATTTGTGGAAAATTGTTGCTTATATGATTCCACTGACAACAATATTGGAAAATGGATTTGATTCTTTCATTTGTGGTAGTGTCTAAATTTACCAAATCAGGAAAGTTCCTCGTCGCCCAAGTTTCAATTGGACCGAAACTTGGAATCATGCAAGTTAAATAGTATGATGAATGAGAACTTTCAAGCATTGGAAAATCAAGACTAATTACTTGTTCACATGGATGTGTGAGTCAAGTGAATGACTAAAGGGATCGAACACACATTCTTGTGCACTGGTCATGTCCACCACAAAGCTCGTTAAGACTATTTGATTTACTAAAGTTTAGTAAATATGGTTATACTTACAAGTTTAAGTATAATTCTGAAACATTGGAAAAGTCTCAATGTATGGCAGAACGAATGGGAAGAATCAAATTAGGCAGAAAGATAAAAGTTTCTCAAATCTGAAAAGATGGGAGAGTACTTTAGTATCATGTTTGTGATCATCTTAATGATTTAGAAATCATATCACAATTAGTCCTCTAAAGGTCATCTTAGTGCATTCTTATGACTAAGAAGAGGAGTCATGAATTGTTGAAATGGTTAGATCAGGAAGATGAGTCATACTTCGTTCCAAAACAATTCTTAGAGTCATACTCCAAGATTGTAACTTGAGTGACATATCTTAAAGAAAGGTTTAAAACACTTGTCAAATGTAAGAGTAAAAGTGTCCTACTCTTGTACATTTGAAATTGGTAACTTGTGATGTTTTGGATAAAACAAAGACCAACTAAGGCCAATTGTGTGAAGTGTTTGTCTTGATAAAGAATCCGCACTATCTCTTGAATATTTGGCAAGATAGTCTTATATGTCAAGAGGATAGTGGGAGTCTTAAAGATCGTAAAAAGAATTTCAAGAACTAATCAAGAATAAAACCTGAGGTTCTTCACTAGCACACGACTTGAGGTTTATAACCTATCGTGTTGACATATTCTATGCCCATTCCAGTTAAAGTTGGCTTTGCATAGGAGTTCTGAAAGTTCTCAATTGGTTGCATAACAACTTGGAAGCAATGGCAGGCCCTGTACTGCCAGGTGGCAAGAAGTTAAGATTGCATAAGTTCAGTCCATATGAGTTTGGATTTGTCATTATCCTTGTCTTATGACTATGGTTTTGACGATTCACATGGATAACAAACATACACCAGAAAATCTAAGGGTCATAAGGTTTCTCTCCGATTCATGAAAATGATGGTGAGGAAACACTTACACCAAGTAGATTTGAAGCAGATGGCAAAAGGTCTAAACAATTGAGACTATGATTACGGCATCCCTTTTCATAGTTCTGAAATTGTTTAGACACACATGCATGCTATCTAAGGAAAGGTGTATGATTTTGATAAAGTTTTATCAAAGCGTCTCGTATCAGAAATCTGAACTTTGGTAAGAAAGTCAATAAAGTATTGATTTCTAGAAGTCCAGCTGATTTCTGAGTACATGTCAAAGCTAGTGGGAGCATAAGTGTTATGCTAATAATCATCATGTTAGTGGTAGCATGATAATTATTGTTAGTGTTGCAAGTTAGCAATGTTAATTATAGAAAACAAAAGTTTCAATTCGTGAGGCTGCAGGGATTGAAAAAGTTGTTTTGCTATAATTAAGGGAGAGGATATACTTCATTTCAGTTCTAAAGGCTTAGATTGAGACCTTAATCATCTTTAGTCAAGAATATATATATATATATATATATATATATGAATTTCATGTTGGATTGGTTCAACTTAAGGAAATTCTATATATTGCGTTCTCAAAATTCGATTATGATTACGGCATCCCTCTTCATATTCAAATTTTGAAAACATGGCAAATAAAAATATTGTAGCAAAAGACTGGTCTAGAATCATGTCTTTATGTGAGACATCATGAATCGTGTACCATTTGCTTTGGGTACAGGATCGATTGCATGTGCTATAATATTTGTCATTTCTAAATTTTTCCAAATGCCCAGAGGCATTAAGAAGGGAAAAGGTCTAGAATTGGATATGACTAAAATGATTAAGCAATTGTCGAGGACAATCTGAGGTTTACCAAAGATTGGTTGCTCAGGGACAGTTGGAAGTATAGTGCTAATTTTGGAAGGACCATATTGACATATTCTAAAAAGAGGCATCTCTTATTCAGAAGTGATAGTCAAAATGAGAATATGGAGTTGTCTCCATAGGTGGAAGTTATCTGTGTAAGATTAGAAAACTTAATGCAAGAAGCATGTCCAAAGCAATGTACTTTGAATATGAGACTTAGTTTCCATGGAGTTGATCTCCATTGGAATACCTTATAATGACTGTTGACAAGTCTTTGTGACTTTGTACATATTCATTACAGGAGGGTCAGTGCATATAAGTTTAAAATCTAAACAGATTTCGATAAATGATAGGAATTTGAAATTCTCACATTTTTCGATAAGGATTTGGGAGTGTGAAAAGAGAATCATTGAAATTATGTTCAATTGATCTAGTTCACAAAGAAAAGGATCATAGACAAACATAGAGTACATACTTGGTGTATGACAAAGCTATTGTTTAGAAAAACATAGTGTACATGCTTGGAGCATGGGACAACTAGTGTTTTTAATTCAGGTATAAAGTTGATAAAACCGAAACAATGAATAATGAGTAATTAGTATGGTGATAAATAAAAGTGGTCTATTTATATTCATAGGGTTTGATACCATATTTGATTCATTTATTCTTGTGTTTCAGTTTGCATGTTTTGACTTCCAGAATAACTAAGTCGCTCTTCCTGAATGATTAAGTTATTCAAACCATCCACAGTCGGTCATATGTTGGAAGTAGATATGAATCAAGACTGTCATGGGTTGGTTTGTAGAGGTCCAAGTTGGTGGACAAAGTGGTGCTACAACACTCATGAGTGCTCATAAGTTCTGAGTATTGGATTCAACCCGCGCTCATTTGAATCACTTCATGGATTTTATCACGAGTGATCATGAGACGATAATATCTTATATTCTTCAAACCTAGAGATATGAGTTGTTACTATGAGTTGGTTGTACATTGATTGCACGAAAACGCATTCGGTAACTCGATGTTATAAAACATGCCTTTGTGTATGATTCAACAAGTAGTAGAACAAGCCATATGAGTCGAAGTTTATCCATTCCTTTTACCTTCGGGATAAAAGCGATATCTGTGGGCCCCTCGATGATTTAGTGATGACACATGTGAGTGCTTGGCCAAGCCAGGACTGCTTTGATTTGTTCAATCAGTCAGTCATCATAAATCGAAAATCGGGAAACAACAAATGGACAGAGAGAATGATTATAATCCATGTCTCAGTCCATATGATATCTAGAATGGAGGAATATATGATCCCTTATCTAATGGACAAGTCATTGACAAGGTCAGAGTTCGACAGCGGATTTAAGAGCTACGATTGCCAGTTAGGTTTTGAAGTCATACTCAATAATAGTTTTAGACTTATCCAAGTGGGAGACTGTTGGATTAATGTCTAAGTCCATAACTATATTTGGTATGTACTTGACCCGACCCGGCATGGTCCATTTGGGTTGCACTTCACCGGCACAATTTATATGGATAGTCTTTTGAGAATAGTATATTGATGATTTATATTAATATATTATAAGTTCTAATATATTAATATGGAATCATATTATTTAATTAGTATTGATCAAGAATTAATTTAGAATTAATTAAGTGATCAAAAAGAACTAATTAAATATGGACTCTTATATATATGGAATGGGCCAAGTTCATTTAGGTTGGGCTAAGCTTTCATGGATGGTCCATGGAGCTTTTAACCCATGGATCCTATGTAAATGAAAGGTCATGGGTATTAGGGTTTACATGGATGTAACCCTAATTCTCCATAATATATAAATGGGTCCTTGGCTCACAAAATTGGCACAAGTGTGTGAAAATAAGAGTGGGCCGATTTTAGTGTGCATACATATTCTCTCAAGTTCTTCCAAGGTGTTTTGGTGATTTGTGATTCCACTTGAGGCTTCCACACTATTGGGGCTAAGCTCTTAAAGTTCAAGACTTCAAGCTTCATTAAAAGGTATGTATTCTAACTTGTTATATTACCCAAGTATCAAGGATTGTATGCTAGATAGGGTAATACCTTGGAATATTCATATTTGCATGTATAATAGAGAAAACATAGATCCAAGGTATTTAGGGTTGCATGTACACTTAGGAGTGTTAGAATGCTCAAAAACCCAACAACTATAAGCACGAAGCTTAGTGAGTTCCCTAAAATACCACATACACAAATAATAAGCCTCTCATGGCTATAGCTCGTCATGGACCCTCCGGTCCTGCGTCTCAGTGAGGAGCCTCCGGTCTCACGGATCGGTGTGGACCCTTCGGTCATGTGTCTCAGTGAAGACCCTCCGTTCTCACAGCTCGGGTGGACCCTCCAGTCCTGTATCTCAGTGAAGACCCTCCGGTCTCACAACTCGGTTTGGACCCTCCGGTCCTAACTCAGTAATGCACAGAATAATATAGCATATATCACAAAGACAAGATGCATAATATCACATAACTCAATATAAGCACATAGGACCCTCTGGTCGATAACTCAAATAAGACCCTCCGGTCACACAACATTACCACTCAAGTAAGTATAATGAGAAGACTCACCTCGTATAATAAAGTAGTATATCCAACACTCGAACTGCTGGTCTAGACTCCGCCCCTCCATAGCCTCCAAAATCCACAGCTTGACCAAACCCTAAAGTCAACGGAACTCAACAGTCAAAGCTGAACCAACTCATCGAGTTCCTCAATACTCAGTAATCACTAAAACCCGAGTCAACTCACCAAGTTGCTAGCCAACTCGTCGAGTCCATGCGAAGTCCAGAAGATCGGGGAAAACCCCAGCCACTCGTCGAGTTGTCCCACCAACTCGTCGAGTCTACCCTGAGTCCAAAAATGGGGAAAAATCAAATCAACTCGTCGAGTTGGATGCCCAACTCATCGAGTTCCTCATCCCTTTCTCATTAAACTCATTCCAGTCGATTCCAATGCTCCAAACTCCAGATCCAACCTCCTAGGATGAAGTTACCACATAAAGTTGCTAACATTACGATCATGCAAGGCCTCACAAGGCTATATCACTCAAAACTAAGCTCAAGAAGGGGTTTAGGACATGAGGACCGGTCAAAGCTTCATAAAGCTTGAGACTTTATGTACATCAGACCTAGAGAAGTCCAGATCTGAAACTCATACCCTCTGGGCAAGCTTAACTCGAGAATGGCCCTCATTTTGCACCAAAAAGCTCATAACTCACACAAGAAGAGATCTAATAAATGGCAAGCCAAGGTAAGGACTTTTTACCTCCAAATAGATGCTACAACTGTCTGAATGTTGGATCTAAAGACTCCTCCTTGTTCCAAGCTCTTCACTCTTCAAGCTTCCTCCAAGAATGCACATTTTTGGCTTCACACACTCAAAATATGGGCTAGCTCACTAGGGTTTCTCTCTGGACGTGATAAGGGGATGAGGGAGGCTGGGTAAGGGAGTTAAAGTCCTTTAAATAGGGTGGAAACCCGAATAATTAGGGTTTTCTCTAAACAGCCTCAACTCGTCAAGTCCAGCTCTCCAACTCGACGAGTAGACTTCATAACTCGCGTTTCCAGATCAACTCCTACACGACGAGTTGGGCCAACCAACTCGTCGAGTAGGCCCTTCAACTTGCACAAAATCCTCAAGTCCTGCGTCCAGGAATCGGGGTGTTACACATACGTACTTTCCTCCAGGTTTTCCTTGAATCCTCCAAGTCACTCCTTATCCATACAATTAATCATCATCAAGATAAGGCTCCCAACACTAAATCTCTTCCTAGGTTTTCCTAGGGTAATCTCCACACCACTCTCTGCCATCAGCTGCAGAAGTAACTCCCACTAACTCCCTCTAACTAGCTCATGAATACAATTACATATCACCAAAACCAGATAATTCTTCGAATGAGAGGGCTCACACTACAACGGTTGGACTCAAACAAGAGCTGAGCAATAGAGTTCAAACCTAACCTTCTAAAATTATTTAGTTTCAATAATATGTAACTTAACATATTCTCTTACTAGTTAGTTGATGTTAGTGAAAACTCCTAGAAAGAACAAAGCAAGCAGCATTCGATCATTGAGTAATCAGAATCAAGCATAACCTAATCAGGCCATCCTATCACTGACTAACTAGTACTAGCATGCAAGTCTACAAGCTCATACAATAGGCATACATAGGCATCTCTCCTAGCATTCTATCATGCAAATACTAAGCAGATCCTTAGCCCTAACTAGCATGCGATTCACAGATTCACAAATCAAATCATATCATATAACATGTATGGGTATTTTGGGAAAACTTACTTGAGCCCGATCGATTGCATGCACCACACCCTTTTCTTTTAATACAAAACCCTTTTATAAAACATTTTCCTTTTTGAAAAATTCCACCAAATCCTCAGTTTGAGTTCTGACACAGCCGAGAGTATGCCCGAATCCCTCAAACTAAGGCTCTGATACCAACTTGTAATGTCCCAAAAATATAGACAAAAAAATTTCGATTTTTAAACAAATAAAAACGATTATCCAAACATCATAATAACCATCGCAAATCAAAATGTATCATCTAGATCATAAAACATCAGAGTAATCATAAGAATGCGAAACAAAATAGTGTGTGCACTGCAATTACCCCGAGCTCTTCCCCTTTGCACCATAAGTACCTGAAACATAAACTGAAAACTGTAAGCACGAAGCTTAGTGAGTTTTCCCCAAATACCGCATACCACACATATCAAACATATAATGGGCCCCGCCTGATGAGTGTAACGGGCCCCACCCTAACTCGCATAAAGGGCCTCGCCCATTGAGTATAACGGGTCTCGACCTAACTCATATAACGGGCCCCGCCCATTGAGTATAACGGGCCTCGCCCTAACTCGCATAACGGGCCCCGCCAACATACAAACATACAAGTATAACAAGTAATAACATACAACCATCGGGCCTCGCCTGATAAGCATACAAGCATATGCATATGCAAGAGTCACGCAGACATCTAGAATCCTAATCATAACAAACCATGGGCCGGAATTGGTGCCTTCGACCCGCTAATCATGGTGAGAAAACTCACCTCAAACTACTGACACATGTAAATCTCTGCCTGCTGGACCGAAAAATCCCCGCGATATAAAAACCAATAACATCCAATTATTAATTGGATCACAATCCATAACCACCAGTCTAATATATTGGGTCCCTAAGCAGGGCAAAAGACCATTTTACCCTTTATCAAGCTTGGCCCAATGCCAAGGCCCAATTCAACTACTATGAAAGCCCAAATTCAACTTGGAAACCTAAGGCCCAATTATGGCCCAATCTTCTAAATTGGGCCCAACCCCATCATGGGGCTAAAATCCAAGGAAGCGCAACATGCTAGTCCAAAGTCCAACACAGAAGTCTGATGATCCAATAAGGCCCAAACATTTTCCCAATACCGAAAACGTCACGTCCAAGGCCCATCTGCTGAGTAGGCGGGGCGTACTAGCTCGTACGCTTACGTACTCCATCTGGGGCTAGTACGCGCAGCGTACCAGCTGGTTACGCCCTGCATACTCCCCAGTGTGCCAATTCACTCCATTAAGAACTTAACCCGCTAAGTCCTTCATCCAAACTCTCAAATCTTGACCCAAAAGATGATTTATCACGTAAAGTTGGCAACTTTACGTGCATGCATGGCTTAATGGGGCTTAAGAGCTCAAAAAGAGCTTAACAAAGGTCTTAACACATGCATGGGTCAAGATCACCATAAAGCTTGCATTTTTATGCATAAAGGACCCTTAAAACGTCCAGATCTAAGGGCTAAGCTTCTGAAACAACCTTTACTCACAAGGACTAACCAAAAGGGACCAAAATAAGCCATAAACAAACCCAAACTAGATCTACACAAGGAGTTGTCAAGCTAAGGACTTTATACCTCAAATGGCTCGAAATGAAGATGCTAACTCTGGATCTCTAAGCTCCACTCCAAGGAATGAGTCTTCAATCTCCTTCTACCACTTCAAAATACACAAGAACACACCAAAATTCTTTACAAGAGCTCAAAAGCACCAAACAAAGGCTAAGGGCGAGATTAGGGTTTATAAGATATGGAGGCTGGTCTAATATGGCGAAGGGATGAGTTTACGATGCTTAAATAGGGCACAAACCCTAAAAATTAGGGTTTGTCCCAGGCCTGCATATGCCATGCGTACTCCATGTATGCACAACTTATGTGGATGGGATCCGCGATCATTAGGAGTCTAGTACGCTAAGCGTACTCATACAGTAACCTCGTGTGCTAGCAAAGGACCATATAGAAAACAATTTAACATAAGGTACTAAAAGAGGAACTTACCCAAACTTGAATGTTACATAATGGCCTTGGAGTTATCAATCTCCCAAGCATCAACCAACGAATCGAAGTTCGCAGCTTGAGGCACTGAATGTTTGGCTTTACTTCCTGTGACATAGCCCCACATATTCTTCCCACGAAGGAAAATTTTCATAACAGAGCTCCAATAAGTGTAATTCTTTCCATCCAATCGAGTACTGATTGACTGAAGAGAATCGCCTTTTCCAGTCATGATGGCAGCAGAAAAATAACCACAATAATGGACAAGCAATTAGAGAACAAGAACAACAAACCAGCGGAAACAACCAATAGAGCATGAAGAAATCGAACAACAAACCCTAGAATTCGAACAACAACAGCAAACTAACAGCAACAACAAATGAACACTAACAAGCAAACGAACATCAACAACAAACGAATCAGCTACAGTAAACCCTCAAAAAATTTCGATCCGCGCCACAGATGACTGTTACAAAAACTTCTAACAACGTATAAAACCTCTACTCTAAAAACATATCAAACCTCTGATACCATGATAATAGAATCATATGACTAATGAAAGAGAGAGTGAGAGAGAGATTACAAGGTTCTTGAAAAATATGAAAACAAAGAACAACAAGATGGGGAATATAAAAGCAAGCTAAGCTAACCCTAATCATAATGGGCTAAAGACAAAAGGAGCCCAAAACAAATGGGTTTATAATATATATTATATATATATATATATATATATATATATATATATATATATATATATATATCCATATCGTAATTTAAAAAAAAAACATATCTAACGTAAATAACTCTTTATCACATAATTAAAATTGGTTATCAGTATTAACGTGTGTGTATATATATATATATATATATATATATATATATATATTAACTCAGATAACCAATTTTAATTATGTGATAAAGAGTTATTTACTTTGGATATGTTTTTTTTTTTTAATTATGACATGCATAGATAATTATTATTTAAGCCTACATATAGATAAGTAGTGCGGGTTTTAGTTGTTCCGTGTTGTTTTTTTATTATGAGTTATATAAATTATTTTCAAAACAATATTTATATAAATTAAATATACATGTAATGAAAATTCGGAAAAAAAAAAAGCTATTTAATAGAAAAGGAGATTACTAACAAAGAGAAGAAATATGTTTATATGGTTTTGGGGAAGGGTTGACCTTTGACGTATCAACAACTCGCTTTTGCACTCCGAAGAAGTCTTCATATGGAAACATTCAAGTTTTCCTTTTTAACCAAAAGAAATTTACGAACAAGTCTTCATCGTTTTATTTTAAATTAATTTTCCATCCGAAATATGGAATTCGTCGTCCTTCCATTTCTAGAAGATAGAGATAATTTTTCGTCAGTTTAATAAAAAATAATAATAATAATAATGAAGAAAAAAACGTATATTATTAAATTTATATATAATAAAGAGTTATGAATAAAAAACCATTATATGTTGTATTTTTACTATTTTAACCATCTATTTTTTATTTCTGTTAAAAAATTCATTAATTTTTTGATAAAAGTTCTATTACGACCACTATAACCTGCATTTGTGCTAAAAAAACATCAATTTTCATTTTACGCTAAAAATTCACTCTTAAATTGGTGGTTAATACAAACTTTTGAAAAAATTTCGTAATTAAACCGGCTCTAATATGTAACAATGGTTGTGCTGAAACGTTTTATCAAAAATTGATGGATTTTTTAGAACTTATTAAAAATTGGTGGTTGAACCGAATTTTTAGAAAAATATTGTGTTTTTTCGTAATTATCCTTATAATAAAAAGTAACATTATATATAAATAATATGAGTAATATATATATATATATATATATATATATATATATATATATATATATATATATATATATAATGAAAAACCAACCAACATGTTACCTACCAAACTAATAATGATGTTAACCAATATATTTGATAACCAACATGTGTGATTAGTAGCTCCATACCAATTGAGTAAATATGGCACCATAAATGGTACAAAGTTTTAAATAGCATGGTATTACCGTACCAAACAATTCAATTATATATATATATATATATATATATATATATATATATATATATATATATATATATATATATATATATATATATATATTAGAAACAACATTTTATATAAAAACAAACAAAGACTAGTAAGAAGTAAGCTTAAAAAAAAGGTCTAAGTCATTTCAAGAAAGGAGTTGGGCTTTGGAGCCACAACATCCAATCAAAAGACAAATTATACCTATTAGAACACCAAAGGAAAGAATGAGAAACTATGTTATAAAAAATCTTACTCTTTTTTGGTTGCACGTTAACAAAAATGCTCTTATTTTGAAATATCTATAAGAACCACCGAGCAATAAAGAACACTCCTTCTAAAACATCTTTAAACTTATTCCTCAATCTATTATTATCAACCAATCTACCTAGTCGCTCGTAGAATTATAATCGTGATCCTCCAAACCCCACCACTTCAAAATTTTATCCAAAATTGCTTTAGCGACCGAGCAGGAAAAGAACACGTGATTCACTAATTCTACACCACTGTCACAAATCGGGCACATGATCGTTAAATATCCAACCCTTTCCAAGACAAATTATGTCTAGTAGGTAACTTGTCCAAAAACATTTTCCAACATAAAATATTTACTTTGAGAGCAACCAAAGACACCCATCTAGTAGCATTGCCAACCGTAGCCAAAGTAACTTGGTCTATCAACTTTCGAACAGAAGAAACTGTGTAAATACCTTACGAATCTAAGTCCCACACCCATTTATTAGGCATCACAGAAAGAGCAACCGGGGTTGTTCAGATTCCGCCCCTCCCAAACAAGGACAACGAAAAGAATCTGAAAACAAAATACTATTACACTTATCCGCAACTGAAGCTTCCTTGTTAGTCTCTAAAGCAAATAACAGCAGAAAGCGGTCTTTGAGAGGCACATCTCCACACCAAACATCCAACTAAAATAACGAATTAACACCATTGCCAATCATATTCCTACAAGAAGCCATAAGATTTACACCTTTTTGTCTTAAATTAGAAATAGCATGTATGATATCGATCCATACTGAGTGGCGATTCTGGCTAAT
Source organism: Lactuca virosa (assembly GCF_052849685.1). Taxonomy (NCBI): domain Eukaryota; kingdom Viridiplantae; phylum Streptophyta; class Magnoliopsida; order Asterales; family Asteraceae; genus Lactuca; species Lactuca virosa. The sequence goes on along the minus strand of NC_136429.1, from coordinate 363,160,316 downwards.
ATCATAATCCAAAAGGCCATGGTCCCCATGAATAGCTTTGACCACCCGCACCCAAAAAGAATCAAGAGAAGACCAAAAACGCCAAATCCATTTGAATATAAGTGCCCTATTCAAAGCAAAGAAGCTTCCCACACCTAAGCCTCCATGAACTTTTGCTATTAACACCTTCTCTCATGCCACCCAAACAATCTTCCTCTCATTCTTGTCAATACCATGAAAAAAAAGCACTCCTCAAAGATTCTAATCTATCAAGTATACTAGAAGGAACCTTGGACAAAGACATAAAAAGTAGGTATAGAGCCTAAAACCGATTTAAGAAGAGCGAGACAAGCCCCGACTGAAAGAGTGTCAATCTTCCATTTAGATAATCTTGTCTCAATCTTTTGAACCACATTAGACCATGATTGAATTCTAGACATCAAACCTCCCACCAACGAACCCAAATAAATAAAATGAGTCTTAATAGCTGCACATCCAACAAAAGAATCCACCATCTCAACTTCTTCAAAGGGAACACACAATCCCAAAAGCCGAGATTTTTGAATATTTATCTTCAAACCAGAAGCCAATAAAACACTACAAAATAGTAACAATATTATTGAAATTTTTATCTTTCCATTCTCTAACGAACACTGCATCATCCGCACAGAAAAGGTGATAAATCTTGAAACTAGGTTTAATGGTGGGACCCATAAAAATGTCCTGCTCTAAAGCGCGAGAAAAGACAATTTTCAAAGATTCCATAACCAATATAAAAAAATGAGAAAGAGGATATCCTTGTCTTAACCCTTTATAAAACTAAAACTCTTCTGAAGGACTACCATTAATTAAAACTGAGCCCATAGAAGAATGTAAGCATCCCCTAATCCAACCCTCCACTTTTGTTAATCATTTTTTATATGAAATGTTCATATTTGATTATAACTAGAAGAAAACCCATGCTCTGCATCAGACAGAGTGTGTTCGTTTTTTTTTACTAAAATACAATGCTAAATCTTGGTAGTGACAACCACCACCATCATTCACCTTGGAGTCATCCGTGTGTGTGGTTATGGCAGTGGCAACATCTTTTAGGCTTCTTTCTATGTTGCCACCATCGTTTTCCATAATCCTTTTTTCTTGAACTTTCACTTGGTCTTCTTCTGATAAACCCATTTGTCCTCTGTTTAATAAAAAACAAAACCCTAATCATGAAGTATATGGGTAAATCCGTAAAACATTTTCTTTTCATACGTAATCAATAACTTTTGGTAAGCATTTATGTAACGCCCGTGTTTCCAGCTGGATTACTTATAGTCTGTAATCACTTTGGTAAACTATTGTAACCTTTTTATTAACAAATAAGAAAGGATTATTCATATATTTATGTGCTTATGTGTTTTATACGATATTCTATGCAAATTATATAAGTAATTAATAATAAAATAAATAATATTAAAATACGCGTTGAAAATAAAAACTTATTTAGGACAAATAGTCTTAGCCTAAGTTGTAGTATACGTAATAAGGATTCGGGAGATATGAGGAATGTTCGAATCCGACTTAGAACGAAGAAGTTATTGTACGTTGAAATTTCACGTTAAATCCGACACGATCACGGATGTTGCAAAATAGTGAATCGGAGATAGATCGCTTATTAGCCTAAGTGATCTAAACTAAAGTCGTAGTAGTTGTTAAACCGAGAGCGCGCATATAGAGAACGTCCAAATCTGACTTTATATGAGGAAGTTATGATTTTTCTAAGATTCAGTGTAGTAGTGTGCAACACTGATATTGAAATTTAGAACGGTCGGTTGTTAGGAAAATCAATTTAAACGAGAGTTGAAGATCTCGTCCATACCTATCCGTCAATATAAAGATAGTTGAGAATGGATATCGTATGAAAGAGTTATGATTTTTACATGGACTTTAACATTCTAAGCCTGTAAAAATATAACTTTAAAAATAAAGTCAAAATTAGCTGACAGAGTCTAATGCAAAGTTGTAGATCTCCTCAATAGCTACACGTGGATATAAACCCCGTCAAAAACAAAGCTCATATGAAGACGATATGAATTATTTAAGAAAATGGAAAAATTTGCACGCAGTCGTGCGCCCAGACAGAGGGTACGGCGCGCTTCTAACTCTCCATGGAAATCACGACACGTGGCGCCACTCAAAAGCGACACATCACCGATCGACCACATGCACGACGTGCTCTGACATTACGTGTGGTGCACTTTTGCTTTTTACCCCTATATATATTCTTCGATTTTCAGCCACTTTCTTCACACCTTTCCTCCAATTCTCTATGGAATACCTTCTATTTTTTATTTCCTTTACTCCCTAGTTCCCGACCCCTTCGGCGAAACAATGCGGTGTCAGATAGGCGGTGATTAGAAGCTCTTGAGTCAGAGTTCTTCCCGCATAATTCCCGGTTCTTGCTAGATTACTCTGTAAGTTAAGCTACACTTATTTTATTTTGAATGTAACTTTTAATTATAGTCATAGTCGTTATTATCAACCTATAATTAAGATTTGTTAGTGATTCCAAGTCGTTATACTAGTTAATCTACTTACGGGAGTGATGTCTAGGCTGGATTTAGTGAGGTGTTTAAAATGGGATTTCTAAACAGTATACTTTGTATACCAAACGGACCCTACTTCCGATATGATCCTACCTATTTATTCCTTACTTGATAGATCTTGATGTAGACATTGGGATTGTTGAGGAATCTAGGCTATCGTTATATAGTCGCCAGGAGTATGAAGCTACACTAAGACTTAGTGCTTTATACGTTTAGGTCTTTGAGAAGTGTTAAGGAAAAGCGTTGCCCTAACCTCTAGTCACTTGCTTTTATCAGGTGAGTGTGTAGTTACTTTCAAGAGCATAAATTAATAAAATTATTTATTAAATATTAATTGTTTTAATTATACTATGTGCTACTTGTATAACTGTAATAGTACTTCTTATTAGGAACTATGTTAATTTCAGAAATGCCTTTAGATATAGCCTGGGTTAGTTATGGACTTATAAAAGGTACCTAGTTCTAAATAAGTTGGACATTGTTTAGGTCTCATTTGAGGGTAACGTGTGAGATCAGAGCAGAGTATAGTATTCCTAATCTTTCTTGGATGACCATAAATGGTGGGTCTAGATCAGACAACCGGTAGGTATGTCTAGGTCATCGACTAGAGTAGATGACAACACTTCACTATTCTAGGCGGTCTAGTGAATTACGTTGCTAGTATGGACTTATAACCCACTGACATAGATAAAATATTTATCAATAACTCAGAACATTGGTTTCCTTTATATGACTTACATTGGCCATGGACTCCCTAGCCGTGTAGTCAACCAGATACTCAAACGGGTTATCAGGTAGGGTGATTCCTCCAGATAATCGTTGACTTAGGATTGGCGAGAATCAGTTGGGTTGGGTAGAATGTCTTAAGGATATTCATGACAGATTTTGTATTATCCATCAATTATTGTTTTGCATGGATTATACTATGATTTATTATCATTAATTTATTATGGGCTTGAAAACCCTATGCATCTCACCAGGTTTCTCAAACCTGGCCCACTCATTTTATGTGCATCACAGGTAGTGGATGTAACTGTTGAAGCTTAGTTAGGATGTTGAGTGAAATAAGAGATGTGTCTATTATAGTATTTCAGGACCTTTTATATATTTTACCCTCTAATGTATGTTTTGATATGAACGATGACATCCCAGAGTTTTAATATAAATAACCTTTGTTATCTCAATTGTTTTATTTAACTGAGAATTTCCGCAACTCCATATACCAAGCGTAAAGAAAAAGTTTTAAATGGTTCTGAAATATGAGGGATGTCACAATATAGACTAAAGTGCTTTAAAAATAAGTAAATTGAAAGTAGGATGTTGTAATTTGTAGATTTTCAAAGTTCAATGGAATAACATTGCACTTCCGTTTTTTTGTGTTTTACTTCTAGTTTTTATTATTATTAGTCTATAACCTGTTACAACATGTGAATGTAATTACAAATGGTTTTAAATTAAATTTATTGACAACGAACTGAATTAAAGTATGTTGCTATTACTTGGGAAAATTATGCTCTAAGAGAAAAAAGAAAAGTAATATACAGTGAAAATAATGTTCAAAAAGTTGGATGTTGGTTTGAAAATTTTTTAAAAGAAGATTGCAGGTTTCAAGTACCTCTTGTAAAATATATTTATAAAAAATTCACACTTTTCCCTTAAGAAAATATAACAAATAAAAAATGAAAAAGGAAGATATTTGAAAAATTAAAAGGGAGAAACCAAGTGTGAATGCAATCACTCACCATGAAATTGGAGTTGGCTATGTATGAAGTCTTTCAAGTTGCCAACACGAAGTGAATATCAAGAATGTGAAAGAGAAAAAAAACTACATTAGTTTATTTGAGAAAGAACATACAGTTGCCATGAGATATTGTACTTACCTCTCCCTTAAAACCATGAGGTTTCTGGTAAGTAGATTGTCATGTCACATAATTATAGTAGTATAAGATTCATGTTTCAGTCTTGTGGGCTGACCATCCATCCAACTGTTCAACACCAATAGAATTTCCATGTTTGTTGTTGTCTGCAATAACCCAAACATAGATATGATGGATTTTGTGTACTATAACACTCCTATGGTGCACATACAACCCTAATAGCTTTGGATCTAAGTTTTTTCTAGTTATACATGCAACAAAAATTTCCAAAGCTTGAAACCTACAACTAGCATACAATATTGGTAATTGAAACATAAAAGTAAGTTAGAAGATTACCTCTTAATTTTAGCTTGTAGGAATCGGTCTTTCAAGAGTCTAGCACCTCAAGTGTGATGCCTCAAATGTCTTATAACAAACCAAGAACAAGATGAGGAACTTGAGAGAGAGGTTTGGAGACACTAAAATCGTCTAGAGCTTCTTAGAATCACTAGTGCACCATTTTTGGCTTAGGGGTTACATTTATATAGTGTAGAATCCAAGAGTTAAACCCTAATCCACTTCCTTGGGCCTTAATCCAATAATCCATATGATAAGCCCTTTGGACTAACTCTTCATGGAGTCTTACATGAACTTAGTCCATTACTAATCAATATGGATCATTAGCCCAAACTATATATATATATCACTGATTTACACAACCAGTCCCCATTAATTTAATTAGTCTCTTTTGATCACTAAATTAATTCCAAATTAATTCTTGATCAATACTAATTAAATAATATGATTTCTCAATTAATATATTATACTTATAATATATTAATAAAACACATTATCCTCTTTCTCAAATATCCATCCTATCAAATTGTTCCAGAGTGTTACAACCCAAATGGACAATGCTTGTATCGGGTCAAGTACATACCAGTTATAGTTACGGGCTTAGACACCTAATCCAACACTCTCCCACTTGGATAATTCTAATAACTATAATTGCAAGTACGACTTCAAAATCCGATTAGCAATTGTAGCTCTCAAAAGACTATTGTCGAACTCTGATCTTATTAGTAACTTGTCCATAAGATAAGGGATCATATATTCCTCCATTCTAGATATCGTATGAACTGAGACATGGATTATAATCATTCTCTCTGTTTGTTTCCCGATTTCCGATTTATGACGACTGACTAATTGAACAAATCAAATCCGTCTAGGCTTGGCCAAGCGCTTAGGACTGTCATCACTAAATCATCGAGGGGCCCACAGATATCGCTTTTATCCCACATTGGGTAAAAGGAATGGATAAACTTCGACTCATGTGCTTGCTCTATTTACTCATAAAATCACACATAATGATACGTTTTATAACACCAAGTTATTGGTGCGTTTCCATATCATCAATGTGCAACCACCTTGTAAACTCCAACTCATATCTCTCCGTTTCAAGAATATAAGATATTATCGTCTCATGATCACTCGTGATAAAATCCATGAAGTGATTCAATGAGCGTGGGTTTAGTCCAATACTCAAATCTTATTACAGGAGTACTCATGAATAATGTAGCAAACTTGTGCTATGTCTAAACACCTTTAGACAATCTACAGACCCATTCATGACAGTCTAGCTTAAATCCCTACTTCCAAAGTATGATCGACTGTGGATAGTTTGAATAATTTAATATTCGGGAAGTCAAAACATGCAAAGTGAAACACAAGAATAATCGAATCCAATATGGTCTCAAACTTTTGAATATAAATAAAACACCTTTTATTTAATCACCATATTAATTACACATTATTCATTGTATAATGTTTCGATTTATCAACTTAATACTTGAATTAAAACAATAGTTATCCCATGCTCCAAGCATGCACACTATGTTTATCTATGGTCCTAACTTTGTGAAATAGATCAATAGAAGACATTTCCAATGAAACTCATTTCACAATTCCAAATTCTTATTACAAGTATAAGAATGCCAAATTCTTGCCACTATTAGAATGTGTCACATTCTAAACTATTATGTAATGATTCATTTCGTAATGTCGAGGTACAGAAGTCACAGAGACTTTGCCAACGATATTACAAAGTATTCCATTGGAGATTGTTACAAAACAATTCCCTGGAAATGAAGTCTCACATTCAAAGTACATTCTTTTGAACATCCTTCTTGCATAAAAGTTTCTAAGTTTCTCATAGATTCTTAATATCCAACTCCCATTATGGAAACTTTTCCATATTTGCCATATGACAACTCATTATTAATAGAATCCTGTCTATTCATAATAATGTCAATATGGTCCATTCATTATTATAGTTCCAACTGCCCATAAGCGACCAATCCTTGGCGAACCTTAGATTGTCCTTGACAGTTGTTTAACTACCTTAGCCATATCCGGTTTTAATCCTTTTTACCTCTTAATGCCCTAAGCATTTGGAAAAACAAAACACAAAAATATTATAGCATATGCAATCGATCCTATACCCGAAGCATATGGGATACGATTCATAATGTCTTACATAAAGACGTGAGTCTTTTGCTATAATATTCCCATATATAGAATTTCCTTATGTTGAACCATTCCAACATAACATTCATATATGTCCTTGACTAAATTTGATTAAAATCTCAATCTAAGCTTTTAGATTTGAAATAAAGTATAAGTTCCTCTCCCTTAATTATAGCAAAACAAACTTTTCAAACTCTACAACTTTGCGAATTGAAACTTCTATTTTCTATAATTAACATTGCTAACTTGCAACACTTAACGTAATAATTGTGCTCCCACTCGCATAACAAATACATTCTTATTAGCATAACACTTATGCTCCCACTAGCTTTGACATGTACCCAGAAATTAACTGGACTTCTAAAAATCAATACCTATTGACTTTCTTACCAAATTTCAAATTTCTGACACAAGATGCTTTGATAAGCTTTATCTAAGCGCATACACTTTTGTTAGAAATCTCGTATGCGTGTCTAAACTATTCATAACTTACAACAATAAGTTCCAAAATGTTAAAACTGTTTGCCATTTCTCACAATTCGAACTATGAAGAGGGATGTCGTAATCATAATCGAATTTGAGAATGCAATTAACACAACTACTATCTCCTCAAAATCTTCTTAGTGAAAGTGTTTCCTCACACTCATTTTCATGAAAGGGAGAGAAAACTTATGTCACTTAGATTTTATGGTGTATGTGCTCCTATCCATGTGAATTTTTTATTTCTAACCATTATCATAGGATAAGGTCTATGACAAATTCAAACTCATACGGACTGAACTTGTTCAATCGTAACTTCTTGCCACTTGGCAGCATAAGGGCCTACCATATCTTCCAATTTATTAAGCAGATCACCTTTACTGATCAATGAACTTTCACTGATCAAGGTGCTTTGCCTTATGCAATCAATTGTGAACTCATAGAACTCACATGCATAGTCATCTTTAACTGGAATGGGCACAAAAACAATAATATGTCAACACGATAGGCTACAAACCTCAAGTCATGTGCTAGTGTTAAACAATAGTTTTATTCTTGATTAGTTCTTGAAACTTTTCAAGGTCTTTAAGACTCCCACTGTCCTCTTACCATATAAGATTCTCTTGCCAGGAAACATTCCTTGACAAACAAATATTCAAGAGTTAGTGTGGATTCTTATCAAGAATAACACTTCACAGAATTGGTCTTAGTTGGTCTTTGTTTTATCCAAGACATCACAACTTACCAATTTCAAATGTGTAGGAGTAAGAAAACATGTTTTCTATTCCACATTTGATGAGTGTGTTATAAACCTTCTTAAGATCATGTCACTCAATTCATAATCTTGGAGAATAACTCTAAGACTCGATTTTGGAACGAAGTATGACTCACCTTAATTGATTTAACCATTTCAACAATTCCTGATTCCTCTTCTTAGCCATACAAGTGCACTAAGGTGTCCTTAGAGGATCAATTGGGATATGGTTTTCATAATCATTAAGATGATCATAAAACACGATACTAAAGTACTCTCCTTTCCTTTCAGATTGGAGAAACTTTTATCTTTCTGCCTAATTTGATTCTTCTTATTCGTTCTGCCATACATTGAAACTTTTCCAATGTCTCAGAATTAAAATTAAACTTGTAAGCATAACCATATTTACTAAACTTTTAGTAAATCATGACGAATAGTCTTATCGTTCTTTGTGGTGGACCTGACCAGCGCACAACCAAGTGTACCCGATCCCCTAGTCCTTTACTTGATTCACATATACATGTGAACAAGGAATTAATCATAATTTCCCAAAGACGAAGTTTCTCATTCATCACACAATACAAGTTGCATGATTCCAAGTTTCTATCTAATTGAAACTTGGGGGATGAGAATCTTTCCTTATTTGGTAAATTTAGACACTACCGCAAACGAAAGAATCAAATCCATATTGCTAACAATATATAAACACCAATTTTCACAAATGCCATTGTAAGGATAAATATAAAATAAGATAAAATCAAATTTTTCTTTATTTATAAAATTGTAGAAAAACTTGTCCTTACATTGCAAATACAAATGAAAACGATGTTACTAAATATTTCCTAAGCAATCTATCATAACTCTTAAGCACCAGCTCAAAATCTTATCATCGAACCATGCGGTCGAAATCCATCTCTTCGCGATCAGACTCAGCTCACTCTTCCTTTAAGCTTCATTCGATTCTTCCAAACATCAAAATGTAATCTTATCACATCATGTATTAAGAATCTACAAATAGGAACTTAATAGGGTTAGATAGTGGACTTACCTGAAGTAGAGTCAAACACTTTGACTTTACCATCCTTATGATCCTTCAAGTAGATAAGGCAGCTTCGCAACCAATGCCCCTTCTCTTGGTAGTAGAAGCAAACAAACTCTTTTGGAATGGCACATGGAACAATCTCAGACTTAACCTTTCTCTTTACCATTTGGTCAAATGGTTTGACCATGGCCGATCCCTTTCCATTGGGAAGAGAAAACTTTTCTGGACTTCCAATGTTTCCATTGTCAATGTCCATGGAAGTTTGGGAAGTAGATCTTCCAATCAAATTTGCATTACCATTGCGCCAAATTATTTCTGATTCAGCAGCAATTAGCAAATAGGTAAGATCAATAAGGGTCACGTTGCGGTCTGTCATATAGTAATCTCTAATGAACTCACTATATGACTTAGGAAGTGATTGAAGAACCAAGTCAACAGCCAACTTCCTCGCGGAAACGACACCTAACATTCCCAGTCTGTCAATGTCTGACTTCATCTCCAAGACATGTGTACACACAGACTTTCCATCTTCATGTTTGCTTACCAATAGGGTTTGAGTGACCTTGAACTTTTTAAGTCGACGAACATGTGGGTCAGGGAGAATTATTGGAGAAGGTAGAGGAAGTTAAGTATGATATTGAGGAATATCCTCTTCATGTGGAAGGCCTTTCCCAAAAGATTCGGGAAGACCATAGTTGTCAGTAATAGACATCTACAAGGGAGAAATTCAAGTTTAGTTGATTTAAGTCTTTAATATAACACCCAAAATGAAATATTAATTCTAGGACTCAACACAATATTTCACAATTCGGAAGAGGGATGTCGTAATCCAATTGCAAAATATTTGAAGGTAGGTAAATGACGATTTACCAATTTCCACCATGAAAAACGAAAATGAATTTTAGGTTTTAAATGAACTGAAATTCCTAGATTCTTTTAGATTCATTGAACTTTTCAATGGCATGTTTAAATCTCGATTATGCCCTTCAAGTTTGTGACTGGGATGTCGAGGATCACAAACAAGGTGTGAATAACCATGCAAATTAGCTTGGTACACTTAATGTTACAAATCACATAATCAATGTGCCGGTTAACCACACACGCTCCATTGATCCATGATTAACATCAAGCTACCCTTTGCCACACATTTTCAGTCCCAAATTAGTGTGCCGGTTAACCACACATGCTCCACTAACGACTTAACAAGGTGCAAAGTGAAATTTCATGGAATAGCACCATTTTCACATTTTTCCTAAAGTAACTAAGATTGGGAATTTATTAAAGTTTAGTTACTTTAAAAATTATCATTATACTTATTAATGAAGATTAGTCCTGTCAAACCCGTTCGGCTAACGACCCTCCACTTGTCAAGAGTGTGGTGGGTAAGAGTGTATACCCAATGGCGGTCATTTTATAGGTCGCTTCCTTAAACACCCCTTAAGACCAGCTTCGTGAATGAGGCCTACTAACGGTAAGACTGACTTTTAACTTATACATATATAATATATTACACTTTTAATTTTATATAGTATAAGGGTGTATTTTAAACATTTAAAATACTAGGTGGTTTAATCTATTAATAAATTATACTCTTAATTTAATTAAACTTAAACCATATGATTATGGATTTAATAATACTCTTTTAATTAAACATTTAATTAACTATTAATAAAGTCCATAAGAGTTAATTGAACTATTCAAAAAAAACAAAACAAAAAGATTCTTAATCAAATTAAAACTATTTAATTAATTTTAAGTTATGAACCCATGAGTTACATTTTTGAAAACCTTTCAAATTACTAGGGTTTTTATGAATTCAATGTTTCTTAATTAAGACTTTTCAACTTTTAAAACTTAAGGGCAAGTTTTGTAATTCTTGAAAAACTTTTTGAACTCCATAACTTAAGGAGTTAATTTGTTTTATGAAGATGAGACTTTTCAAGTTCCATAACTTATGGAACTCTTCAAAAACATTAAGATCAATTTAACTAATATTTATTTGTAACTCCTTAAAAAACTTTTGAGTTCCAAATTTGATGACAAAATTTGTAACTCCTTAAAAAACTTTTAGAATTCCAAAACTTAAAACCAAGTTTTGTAACTCTCCAAAAAACATTTAGATCAAATTTTAAACTTATAAAATAACCATTTTATCCTTTACCAATTTGATCATAATACAACTCTTGTACTAAGATAATTTCAAATCAAAGATTACAAATAATTAGCTTTATCATACAAACTAGTAATTATCTTAAAATTTGACAATTTATCTTTTAATTGGATGAGAATAATCACTACCATATCAGAAAAACAGATTTTATGATACAGCATAGTTTGTGGTAATGATTCTAATCCAATTGAGGCCAAAAAACCCAAAAAAACTGCCAACAGATGATCCAACTCGTCGAGTCGGATAATGGACTCAACGAGTTCATCACTTATGAGCATGAACTCAACGAGTTCATGTATGGACTCGTCGAGTCCTCCTGTCAGAGTGCAGTTTTTCGACTTTTCCAACTTTGAACAATTAGCTATGCATCTATATAACAGAAAACTACTCATGGCTCTGATACCATTGATGGGTTTTGTGTACTATAACACTATGGTGCACATACAACCCTAATAGCTTTAGATCTAAGTTTTCTCCAGTTATACATGCAACAAAAATTTCCAAAGCTTGAAACCTACAACTAGCATACAATATTGGTAATTGAAACATAAAAGTAAGTTAGAAGAATACCTCTTAATTGTAGCTTGTATGAATCGTTCTTTCAAGAGCCTATCACCTCAAGTGTGATGCCTCAAATGTCTTATAACAAACCAAGAACAAGAGGAGGAACTTGAGAGAGAGAGGTTTGGAGACACAAAATTCGTCTAGAGCTTCTTAGAATCACTAGTGCACCATTTTTGGCTTAGGGATTACATTTATATAGTGTAGAATCCAAGAGTTAAACCCTAATCCACTTCCTTGGGCCTTAATCCAATAATCCATATGATAAGCCCTTTGGACTAACTCTTCATGGAGTCTTACATGAACTTAGTCAATTACTAATCAATATGGATCATTAGCCCAAACTATATATATATCACTGATTTACACAACCAGCCCCCGTTAATTTAATTAGTCTCTTTTGATCACTAAATTAATTCCAAATTAATTCTTGATCAATACTAATTAAATAATATGATTTCTCAATTAATATATTATACTTATAATATATTAATAAAGCACATTATCCTCTTTCTCAAATATCCATCCTATCAAATTGTTCCAGAGTGTTACAACCCAAATGGACCATGCTTGTATCGGGTCAAGTACATACCAATTATAGTTATGGGCTTAGACACCTAATCCAACAAGATAAATATATAAATAAAAAACTCAACCCCAACAAATTCACTTCTGGACATTATTAATTAACTCACACATATGACAAACTAGTACCTAGAGGTAATTCAAGTGCCATTCGAGAACCAACAAATGACATGGTGTTAGAATATATACCATAACTCCAAGAACTCCAACTGAAGTACCAAGAATACTTTTGTTTTATTTGATATTTGTAATTTTGGTTTCTTCAAAAACAAAAGGACGCAATTAACCAACTCCTTTGTACAGTGTCGAATAAGAGAGAAAAATCCACCTGAAAAAACATCAAAACTCAATAAATCGTAAAGTTTTCTCAATAAAAAAAAAAGCATATGCAATTCAAAACATGATATTTTAAAATTGGTGATGGAACATACTTTGTTTAGACCACTGAAAAATAACGTTATACTCCCGAGACATGACAAAGTTATATTCCTTGCAATTACTTGGAAAAATTACTCCAAGGACAATCATCATCCCATTGTAGTTTGTTTCCATTATCACCTCCATATCTGGTAATCTCAGGCTCAGAATTTAGTATTTCATTATCTTCATCATAAGGAAGAGTTTTGTATGTTTGGGTGAAATGGACTTTTGAAGAAATCTGTTAAAGAGGTTTGATGATGAAATGGCATACAAAATTATGATTCAGTTAGGAGATATTATTTATTGACAAAGAGTGGCAGAAGTGACTTACAAATTTAGATACAAACTGTTCATTTAATCCCTCCATGGGCGTGTTCGGAAAAATTAGCTGGTAGCGGGTAGCTTGTAGCGGGTAACGGTTAGCTTGTATCTTGTAGCGTTTTGTTAATCGCAACATGAAGTAGCATTTAGATTTAGAACGTTTTGTTTAAACTAAACTCTAGAATCTTGTAGTGCCAAACAAGGCTTTCTGTTCAAAACGGAACATTTTGTCAAACGCTAGAAGCTAGAAGCTCTCAAACGCTCCGTGTCGAACAAGCCCCATATGCATGAGTTTTTCAGGAACTTCAATAGAAATAAGATCTTCAAATCTTCGAGTAAATACTTTGTCCCTATATTTTGGATAGCAATATAAGCTTCTCTAGATGGATCATGCTTAAGTACAAATATTGGGCACAAACAAAAATCGTATTCACAATTGTCTTATACACACTTCCAGTTAAACCCAGTTGAGCTAACCGTCTTCTCCTGGACACAAGTACTTTTATTATTTAATAAACATATAATAATAACCAATAATAATGGTGATGATAATAATAATAACAATACTTAATGATTGTTACCTATCGTCAACATTATTTAAGAGTTGATGTGTCCGAATTCCATGAAATTAATTACCAAAAGCTCTATTTTCTTGGGAAAAACATCGACTTGTAATCAGTAAAATATTAACTATTTTCAATTTTATGGCTATATGCAATGATGAATAGAATGACATTCTTGTCTTTACAAAAATTTGTAGTTTTTTGTTCCGTTACAATCATATTTTGTCATGTTACCAAACATGGATTCATGAAATAGTAACGCACTTTCATTAGTTTGTTTTACATGATTTGACTTTTAATCTTTTCCTTGTTGCCTTTTATTCTTGAACTAGATCAGACCGGTTGGGTCAACACGTTTAACCGAGAACGATCCAGGTCCAATTCTATGAAGGCAAAAAACCATTCGTCATGTGAACCGTTAAAACCCAATCTGTCGAACTTGTAAAAACCGGGAACTTTATAAAATATTTATATTTTTTCATTTTTTTTATTTTTTATATAATTAAAATTAATAATAATATAATTATGACATCATCCGGTTTTTGAGATCGGTCCGATCGGTTGGACCGGTTGAACCATCGCACCGGTAAAACGGTCGGTTCGATCTTCGATCATGTTTTCAAAACCTTCTCATTAAGTATAATAATGGATTTCCTAACTATTTCCAACCTTTTACTGACAAGTGACAGGTCAAGACACACATATGACTCAAAACTCAAAACCCAGTCTGTCATTTATTTTATTTATCTTTGTGTGTGTGTGTGTGTATATATATATAATCCAAAAAATCATAAATAATACCTTGTTGGATGCCTCCATTACCATGAGGATTTAAGAAATATGTATCTGCTGTTAGATAGGGTGACATAGTATAGATGTCCAATATATCTGGAAAAAAATGTGGATGTTATATTATAACATTACCCTTCCAATTATATTTGACAAGTATTACGTAATCATAGGTTTTTCCAAAGTAGAATGTCATAATAAAAAGAAATAGAAATAAGATTCTATAGTAATAATATATACGGAATCAATGAACGTACCTGAACTAATTAAGAAGTTTGTTGTCAAATCCGATAGGCTAAAGCTTCTTTGGATTTGTCCTAAAAATTAGAACGATGATGCATCCATTGATTCATTCACATGCTTTGGACTGGATTCATCAATAATAAAGGAAGGAATATGTACATCCGCCATGACAGGGTGTCCTTCCACAACATTATTTGTAGGATTATACAGAAAAAAAAAGATGTATCAGCGTCTGCATATCTAGATTATGATTTCAATACTTACATAATTCCCATATTTGAATTCTGAGCAATCAGTAAAAAATCATCCCTTCTAGACATACATGGGTGAAATGTTGACCCACCATCACTGAGTTGACCAACAGTTGACTGATGTGTGTTATATAGCATCATAGCTTGTTGTGTTTGTGTATTATTATATTGGACAAAACATGAAGGATTTTGGAGCACTATAAGTATAAAACAAAGATAATATATTAATATATCAATATTATATCATAAAGTTTGGTTATATAACTTCAAAACACTTACTGCCTGAAACATTGAAAAAGTGGTCAGAACATTGATCAAAACTTACCGCCTGAAACATTAAAAAAGTGGTTAGAACCTTAATCAAATGTACCTTAATGAAACCTTAATCAAACACATTTCTTGTACTTAAAAAGAAATTCATGAAGTCCTTATACACATTTGAAGGTTAAAAGCACGTCATCTGAATGGAGGTTTGAAACATGAAATTGAACTGGCTTATGGGTATCACAAGTAGGGTAAAGGCATGGGTTTATAAACACAAAATCATACAATGGAGAGCAATTGATTTTCGGGTTCCCTTTGCATACGTGTAAAACCGTTTTCCTATACATACATCACATACAAATTTCACAGATGATTAAAATCAATCCAAAGCATAACAAATCAAAAGCAAGCAATTTCTATGTGAATGTCCATAATACGTAATCAAAGCCCGATATAATGATGAATTCGTGTAATTAAATAAGAAATTACGAAGATTTTGTCAATAATAAAACACCAAGAAAAACCATGATTCTTATCAAATTGCATTTTTATCAATTCGTGATGTCCTTCTCCACACTGCAAGTTCATGTATACAAGAACAATCTTGATTTTTCTTCCATGGACAGGGGTGGTGGGCTTGAAAGATCTAGTATGCTCAAGAGTAATATTAAAATGATATCGCTAAATAACATATGGTACTAATGGGTCACACTAACAACAACTTGATACAATTCATTATTTATTAGAAATTGATGTTAATAAATATTCAATAAAACTCTTATAATTAAATTGGAAATTATTTATTTCATGGAAATAATAATTTTCGTTAGCAAGTAACATTATATTATTTCATATGGTATGAATTAATAAGTCATGCACAACTTTTTGGACTAGTTGAAAACTTTTTTTCTTTTACTCAAAAGACAAAGTTTATATTTTATAAACCTTGAGTTTATAAAATTTAAACTAACTTTCCTCTTCTTTATGCAATTTTCGAGATTTGCATAAAAATAAGAAGTGTATAACTTGTTTAATCATGCTTTAAAGGCATGAGAGACATGCTTATGACAATGGGGACAAGTTTGCTTAAAGTGTTAACGACTAATGGTTAATACATTCACTTTTTGCATATAAATAAGAGGCTTGCATTTGGCTAGAATTCTTATCCTTCACATCCTGCAAATGACTGAAATATCTTCCCTCTCCCTCATTCTCTCTAGTTTTGGTTAGGATTGTAACACCCGATTTTGAAAGTGTTCGATTGTGTCTTCGGAGGCCAAGGGTATAAGCGTAATCTGACGATTCGGCCTTTTATGGGTCTCGTGATTATTCGAGAGGTTTTAAGGCTTGGGGTGTAGCTAGGAGCGTAGGGCTCTTGCCACCTTTTCGTGGATATAAAGTTCATCGGAAACGGACTTAGAACGAAGAAGTTATAGTACTTCGAAGTTGTTGGCAGAATTGGTCCCCAAATGGAAAAGTTTGCATTTCAGCCCGTGCATGCAAGGTGGCAGCTAGGTGAGTACGCCCAGCGTAGTGTTGGTTAATGAATCGCGGGCGCTGAAGACGTACGCCCAGGATCTCCAAAACCCTAATTTTTAGGGTTGGCTCGCTATTTAAGCACCTTAAGTCTGAGGGGGTGCGCCTCCCTTTCATTCTCAGAGCCTTAAAACCCTAATTTCAAGTGGAAGCTTCATCCAAGAGTGTTGTGAGCTTGGTGGGTGCATTTTGGGTGGTTTTTGGTGCATTTCAAGAAGATAGAACTTGTTGCAAAGATGGGAATCAAGGAGGAGCTTATGGATCTGGCTTTTGGGACTCATTCTCATCTTGATGAAGGTATAAAGCTTTGAACTTGATCATTCATCTCTTAGATCTACCATTGTGAGTTTTAGTTCATTTTGGTCCCAAGGATGGAACTTTATGGTTGAAATCTGATTCTTAGACTTAGAGTTGCCACTCTCAGTGTTGAATGAGTCCCTAAGGCAGAAAGTTGCCATCTTTGAGGTCTTTATGGGTTCATGTATGAGTTAAGACCATTTTCATGGGAGTAGTTTATCATTTTTGGAATTTGAGCTTATGTGGGTCATGCAAAGCCATCAAGTAAGCAACTTTATGGTTTTAGACGTTGAAGAGGACTTGGATCTGAAATTGTAGCTTATGGAGTAGAGTATTAAGCACTTAATGGAAAAGTGGCTTAACAGAGGACTACGCTGGGCGTACATGCAGGTACGTGCAGTGTACACCACCCTCAGCCAGTACGCTTAACATACAAGGGAGTACGCCCCGCGTACTCATCAATTATGGGCTTGGAGTGTGTTGGGCCTCGGGTTGGGCCAGGCAGTGGACTTTGTGCCTTTGGGCCTTAGTGGATCATCAGAAGTCAGATGTTTGGGCTTAAGGTAAGGCCTATTGGAGGGGTTGGGCCCAATTTGGCAAATTGGGCCATTAGTGGGCCACTAGTGGGCTTGGAAAGCCGACCTAGTGTTGGGCTTTTGTTTTGGGATTGGGCCTTAGTTTTGGATCATATTGGGCCAGGGGTAGAATGGTCATTTTACCCCATGCATGGATTAAGGATTTTGGTATGGGACCCAATTGCTAATTGGGTATATTATTTGGTAGTGACAGCTCGGGAAGCTGGCGGGGCAGCAGCTAAGGAATTCATGCGGGAAGCTTCTGCAGTGCGAGGTGAGTCTTCTCACCATACCAATGGGTCTAAGGCACCAAGGTCGGCCCATTTTATGTTATGTGGTACACTAGCTGTAGTAGAGATATGCGGTATGATAGTTAGCTTTATGCTAAGTGGTATGCTAGTGATTATATGATATGTGGTATGCTAATTGTCTTTGTGATACTTGCATGGAAGACCATGTGGGGTAGCCTATGGCACAATGGTATAAGACCCTGGGGGAGCCCACGGCAGCCTTACAGGTTTATGTACGTGTTATGTGTAGATACTTCTGTGATACATGATACGCTATTTGATTATATATGATATTGGCAAGGAAAGACCATGGGGAGCCCATGGCACTTACATGTAAGACCATGTGGGGGAGCCCATGGCTGTCCGGCAGGGAAAGACCATGGGGGGGAGAGAATGGCACTTAAGTGTAAGACCATGTGGGGGAGCCCATGGCGTCCTTATGCAGGGATATGTGGTAGAGATAGCTTTTATAGCTAATGTTATAGGGTAGAGATAGCTTTATGGCTGATATGTTATGTGATATGTGGTAGAGATAGCTTTTATAGCTAATGTTATATGGTAGAGATAGCTTTATGGCTAATATGTTATGTGGTATGCGGTAGAGATAGCTTCTATAGCTAATATGATATGTGTTATGTGGATTGTGTGTGGGGTATGCTCTGGGGGACTCACTAAGTTTTGTGCTTACGGTTTACAGTTTTGGTTTCAGGTATCATCGGTTTAGAAAAGAAGAGCTCGGATTGATCGCAGTGCACACACCTATGATTTCCGCAATGAATGATTTTGGGATGAACTCTGATAAATGATTTAGTTATCGATGATTTGAAATGTTTGAAGTAAATGGTATCAATGCTTTAGTTATATTAAAAATGAAATTTTTACCCTTGATTTTTGGGTCGTTACAAGTTGGTATCAGAGCCTTGGTTTAAGGGATTCGGACATACTTTCGGGTGTGTCTGAACTCAAACTGAGGATCTGTTAAGTTTTCAAAAGGAAAAATGTTTTAAGTAAAGAATTTTTAAGACAATAAAGGGTGTGGTGCATGCAATCAGCCGAGCTCGAGTAAGTTTCCCCAGAATACCCACATTTGTTATCTGCTATGATTTGATTATGAATCTGTAAATCGCATGCTAGTTAGGGCTAGGGGAGATGCATGTATATGTTGTATGAGCTGGTAGACTTGCATGCTAGTGTTGAGTAGTCAGCAATAGGTTGGCCTGATATGTGGTGCTTGTAGCCATGAGTATATTGGATGTCATGCTAAAATAAGAATGATAATTGGTATTTGTAACTGCAATGTGTATGTTTTGAAAATTGTATACGGTTAGGATCTTATAGCCTTGGAATAGCTGATTTGACCTTATTTCCTATGGTCTTAGGGTAGAGTCTATTATTCGACAGTCTATTAGATCATGTTCTGTGTATAATTTGCATGCATAAGGCAGCCGGCAGCGAGGATGGATGTGGACAGCATGGGTCGTGGTTTGTGGGCTGAACGTTCTATGATAGTTCTTTGGATCAGAGTGCTACTGCACGAATGCTGCTTGCTTTGTGCTTTGTGGAACTCTTAAGTGATGGGAGTCAACCACTAAGTGGATATGACGATATCCAGGAGGTGGATGGCTGGCATCATGGGGAGTTCTTCAGCAGCTGATGGCAGGGCGAGGTTGGGAACCTAGGAAAGCCTAGGATATGCTCCAGCGAGTTAGTGGGGCGGTTCGGTGAGATTGGGAACGTAGGGGGAGCCTAGGAGTTGCTTCGGTGAGTATCGTGCTGCTGTTTAGCGGATATTTTATGCACCAGTGGAGTAGGTGACTTGGAGGATTCGGAAGGATTGCTGAGGAAAGTATGGATAGGTGTGGAAGGTAGTATGGGCCTGTACTACTAAAAGCACAGGATCCATACTCGAATCAGTGAGAATCTTGGAAAATATAAGAAGCTTATGGGAAGGAGAATTGTTGATGATGTTCTGTGGGGATAGCTATTATGCAGAATGCGGATGAGCACGCAAGGGGAAGGACCAGGGTTTGGATCCAGCTCCGGTGGTGATCCAGTTAGTAGAAGGACTGCCAGGATTTTGAGTTCGCCTTGGATTTCTTGTATCAGACGGCAAGGATTGATTGTGTGATCGATTTCGCTTTCGGGATTAGAGACTATGACTTGGGAGTAGTTGTAGCCCGGGTAGGACAGAGGTTGCTCCAGATATTACAGTTCAGCCGTTGACGATTGAGCTGGTGAGTGTGTCGGGGTGCAAGACCCTGAATGATATGGATCCCAGAGCCGAGGACGGAAGATTGATTAGGAGTACCTCAATGAGAGAGGTTCAGGTTAGGTGAATTTATTGGAGGATCTCGGGCGAAGACTCAAGAGTTCGAATCAGTTTTTGAGAGCCCAGCAAGGTCGGATTCAGCGCAACACTTGCGGAAACTGCATGATGGAGCTTCATTCCAGGGGCTTGGGTTGTCATTGGAAATGGAAGGAAGTGTACATCATGTCCTCAGCATGGTCGAGGTAACACAGGAGAAGGTAGTCAGGATTCCTTCAGATGTTTGCGGATATGCTATCTTCTGCCACTTCAGGTGGACGTCGGAAATTTGCATCACTTTGGAATTGTGATAAGTTAGATCTCGGGTGGATTTTTTGCTATTGTCTGGGTTAGCAAGGGTTTTCAGATGCCATTCAGCATGTCGAGGAATCTTTGAGAGATCTTCAGACAGATGTATCTCGCGGAGCAGATTCCGCGTGTACTGTGATTGCTCCGAGTCGTTGTCGGAATCTGTTCAGTGATCTGGGTTGCTACAGGTGTAGTAGGTTTGGCCACGTCATCAGGGATTGCCCATAGGGAGCAAGCCCGTTAAATTTTCGTTGTGTTCAGGTGAACGACAAGGAGGTCGACTGTCTGACGATCAGGGAGGAGCAGTGAGTGCACCTGCTCCAGTCATTTTCAGGGTTGGTTCAAGGGCTTGAACGAGGGAATTATGACTAGGTTCCAGTAACCTTTGCAATTATGTTTGGAAAAGCTTTCGGGGTTGTCAAAGGAAGAGAGAATTTATCGTTGAAGTGTTGTGGGAGCATCCGACTTTTGGACTCCGAGATCTGAGTGTGATATTAGTTTGAACAGCTAGAGTCATTGGCATTGTTGGGATTCAAGAAGTGTTAGCTTGTTTTCGGGAATCGTGTTGTTTTGGAAGGGTTATTCATGGTGTTCAAGCTTTGTTAAGCACCGGCCGTCAGCAGATTGATCATTGGAACGAGAGAGGGTTTGGGAATCCTTCAATTCTCATATGCTGAGAGGACTTAGTTGAATCTAAGTGGGGGAGAGTTATTCAGATATCCAGGATAGAAGCGAGTGTGAGACAAGGATGCGTCTCACATTCCCCTTTGGGGGAGGAAAGACGGCCTTAGGGGCTGACTGAATATAGGATATCGTGGATGGGAGTTCGGGTTACTCCCCAACATTTGGATCATGTCGTCTGATGTCATATAGCAGGCTTTGGGGGAGGGAACCAGGTAGAGTTCCAGTCAGTGTTTGAGTTCAGTTGGGAGGATAGACCGCGTGGGCGCTCAACGTTGAAATGTGTTTGGATTGATAGATGAGCGATAGGGCTATGGTCAGTGATCATGTGAGGGTGAAAGTGTTGTAAGACTATGGGGAGCCGTAGCATTCACTAGCAGTCGGATAGTGTGGAAAGTGTTGTAAGACTACGGGGGAGCCGTAGCATTCACTAGCAGTTGGATAGTATGGAAAGTGTTGTAAGACTACGGGGGAGCCGTAGCATTCACTATCGGTCAGATAGTGTGGGAAGTGTTGTAAGACTGCGGGGGATTCGTAGCATTCACGAATTCAATCAGATGATTGAGGCTAGGATAGACCAGTTCGCAAGATTGTGGGAAAGCCACAACTTTATAGAATCAGGGTCGGAGGTGGTTATTCGATCGGTTATCCGTGGTGCCCGGACGGTTATAGGAATTCGGAATGGAACTGGTAGAGACTGTTGAGTCAATGGTTTGGACCTTGAGTTGCAGGATCTTGTGGATAAGTGGTACGTGACATAGTAGGGCTATGGCTGGGTAGTCCTGATAATTGATCTCTTGGGAACCTGGTGGTTGGACCGGGTGCGAGACTGGTAGTCTCAGGGATCGGTTAAGGGTATCTATTTATCGATAAGGTAAGGGATGACGGGGGGTTATGGAGCATTACGCAAATGCCAATTCGAGGATCTCTGGATAGGAGCGGAGTAACAATGCGGATTTGGATAGGAACCCGAATCGGAATTCGTGCAGGATTTTGTTTCAGTGAGATAGGATGTGGGGCATCGAGGACAGAATTCCAGGGTGGTGAACGAGTTAGTTTGATGGTAGTTTAAGCCATTGTGATGTGCCTCGGGTGGCTCTATCCGTAATAGAGCCACGACATGTCGGAATCAGGAAGCGGTAGGTCGAAGGAGACCGGGTATGATGAAAGACTACAGTTATTATGTTAGTATTCATATTTTGCGTCAGATTCAGTGGCGACAGGTTGTCATCCTATCTCGATCGGATGGATCAATGGATTGAAGGATATAGGGCAGTTTTGGTTAGACGATGTATTCTTCGGAGCTCACAGGGGACTGCTGAGTATGTTTTTGGCTCCGCAATCGGGTAGGTGAACAGTGTTTTGGATAGTTGGCAGGCAGGTTGGGATCAAGGAGGTCCCCGTGTGTTCTCTAGGAAAGCAGCCATGTGGCAGCAAGAGGAGTAGGAGCGACTTCAGTAATTTGGGGGTCTGTGTGTTGAATCGCTTGTTATTCGGTAGTCGCAGTTGATCGGCGATTTTGTTCGTTAGGAAGCCTCAAGGTATTACGAGTGGGAAGTATTCTATCTAAATTGGTTTCTTGTGAAATCAGTTCGATGATGATTCGATGTGGGCATTTCTGTCAGGGAGACAGACCATCTCGAACTTCAGATTTCGGATGAAGCAGATGTGATCAGGTTGCAAGGGATTCGTTCATCTTCGGGTTCTAGAACCCTATGAGGGTTGGTTTCGGTGGCCTTGGAAAGGATATGGTATGCTCGGGGTGGTAGCCACGAGGCCTTATTTATTTGGCGTGAGGAATGGTAAGGAATGATTTCGAGGACGAAATCTAATTTAAGTGGGGGAGAGTTGTAACACCTGATTTTGAAAGTGTTCGATTGTGTCTTCGGAGGCCAAGGGTATAAGCGTAATCTGACGATTCGGCCTTTTATGGGTCTCAGGTTTATTCGAGAGGTTTTAAGGCTTGCGGTGTAGCTAGGAGCGTAAGGCTCTTGCCACCTTTTCGTGGATATAAAGTTCGTCAGAAACAGACTTAGAACGAAGAAGTTATAGTACTTCGAAGTTGTTGGCAGAATTGGTCCCCGAATGGAAAAGTTTGCATTTCAGCCCGTGCATGCAAGGTGGCAGCCAGGTGAGTACGCCCAGCGTAAGCTGGGGTACGCCCAGCGTAGTGTTGGTTAATGAATCGCGGGTGCTGAAGACGAACACCCAGCGTACGGGGATTACGCCCAGCGTACGCCGAGGATCTCCAAAACCCTAATTTTTAGGGTTGGCTCACTATTCAAGCACCTTAAGTCCGAGGGGGTGCACCTCCCTTTCATTCTCAGAGCCTTAAAACCCTAATTTCAATTGGAAGCTTCATCCAAGAGTGTTGTGAGCTTGGTGGGTGCATTTTGGGTGGTTTTTGGTGCATTTCAAGAAGATGGAACTTGTTGCAAAGATGGGAATCAAAGAGAAGCTTATGGATCTGGCTTTTGGGACTCATTCTCAGCTTGATGAAGGTATAAAGCTTTGAACTTGATCATTCATCTCTTAGATCTACCATTGTGAGTTTTAGTTCATTTTGGTCCCAAGGATGGAACTTTATGGTTGAAATCTGATTCTTAGACTTAGAGTTGCCACTCTCAGTGTTAATTGAGTACCTAAGGCAAAAAGTTGCCATCTTTGAGGTCTTTATGGGTTCATGTATAAGTTAAGACCATTTTCATGGGAGTAGTTTATCATTTTTGGAATTTGAGCTTATGTGGGTCATGCAAAGCCATCAAGTAAGAAACTTTATGGTTTTAGACGTTGAAGAGGACTTGGATCTGAAATTGTAGCTTATGGAGTAGAGTATTAAGCATTTAATGGAAAAGTGGCTTAACAGAGGAGTACGTTGGGCGTACATGCAGGTACGCGCAGCGTACACCACCCTCGGCCAGTACGCTTAGTGTACAAGGGAGTACGCCCCGCATACTCATCAGTTATGGGCTTGGAGTATTTTGGGCCTCGGGTTGGGCCAGTCAGTGGACTTTGGGCCTTTGGGCCTTAGTGGATCATCAGAAGTCAGATGTTTGGGCTTAAGATAAGGCCCATTGGAGGGGTTGGGCCCAATTTGGCAAATAAAATTCATATTCTGAAATGATTAACTTCTATTTATGAGACTAGATCTCTTAATAGAATTATGTAGTAAATATCAACATTTTTTAAATAAAATTAAGTTCTATATGTAAGCACTTTTGACTTAAACTTGTTTTAAATCAAACTCATCTTTGACATTGTTATCTTTATTATATAAATGGCATTCACATATTCCAACTTCAAGAAAGGTATCTTCGAAGGCAAATAATGTAGTTTATTTGACATATGTGAACCTTATTTATATGTAAAGCATTCCTAATGATATTTTCACTAAGGTGTAGAGAAAATAATTAAGGAACTATACACTTTGGTGTATGACTTCCTCTCTAATGAATGTCTGAGATTAAGCACAAGATACCAAATCAACTTTATTAGCAACTATAGTAGTTTTAATTATATTTTACATGGTAAAACATAATTGTGAAATCTTTGTTGAAAGTTTCAAAAGTTGAGATGCAAACCGGTAAGAACCATCTAAGGCCTTGGTGATAATAAAGGATGAATTAAATCTTACTTGGTATGATTTACTTTCTAATCGGTAGAAATATCCTCCTTTAATCTTTTTGGGATAATACTTCAATCACTATTAATTGTATCTTGAATACAAATACCAACTAATATGTAGATTAAACACTTTATAAGATTTAGTATGGAAAGGCTTCATCCTCATCTTACTTAATGTTTTGTGGATTTGAAGTCGATGTTGGACTAAAGCTTCTAAACCCAAAATATACTAAATACATATTTGTATAACAATCTAAATGTGGATTATATTATTATATGCAAACCCACCAAGAATAAGTCCTCGTATTCTTGTGAAAGCTAAGTTAGTAGAAAGCAAGCTTCTAATGACAAAGTGAGTGGGAGGTGCATGGAACTTGAAGCAGCTCAAGAACCATAACCTTATGTAGTAATAGTTGGAACTAGTTTTAACAAGGATTGTTAAAATTGAATAATAGCTATTCACAAACACAAATTGTTCGCATTACTGGAAGAAATCTATGACTTGAGAAATGTGGAATCTCTCATTGATGAGCTTTTATTGATAATTTCTGGAAAATCCATCAAGTACCAAGATGCTATGTCAGATCTCGAATCTGATAAATGACTTCGAGTCATGAATATGAGATGTAATCCATGTATAAGAATCAAGTATGGGCTTGATTAAAATTTATCCCTATAGCAAGGCTAGAAGGAAGAAATGATTCTTCTAGAAAGAATAAAATACATGGATAACCATACACATTTAAAGCAAGACTTTTTGTAAAAAGGATTCTCTCATACTCATGTCATTGACTATGGTCCTCATCATACTCATGACATTGACTGTGATCAAACCTTTTTCACAAGTAGCTAAGATTAGATCAAAAAAGGATATTGTTTACTATAAGTTCATTTTCTTAATATGAGATCAAGTAAATATATTTAAAGAAAGACCTTTTTCTTAATAGACATCTACTGGAAGATATCTATATAGATTAGCCTGGAGGTTTTCTTAATCCATGTTATCCTAAACAAAATGTGTAAAGCTTGAGATCCACTTGTGGATATAAAGCAAACATCTAAATATTATAATCATCATTCTATGTAACACCACAATGTGTGTTTTTATATCAAAATAGAACATGTGTGTTTACTAAGAACTAGTGGGAGCATAGTGAAATTCCTAATCTTGTATGAATGAGACATACTTAATCATTTGAAATCACATTCTGACTAGGCAAGGTCGTTTTCACCTTGACTCGGAAAGTGTTTCTAAAATGAAAGACTAAGGAAGGAGAAGACACATTCTTGGAATGTAAAATCTATAAGGGATAGATAAAATGAATGTTAAAAGTTTCATGTCCTTATACATATATTGGCAATATCATGAAAGGGATCAAGACACAAGATTCTTTTGGAGAATTCTTGGCATTGTCATATGGTACCATTTTGAGCTAGCCTCAAAAGTACATAGCTCATAGGCTTTTACTAGATGAAATGATTTATATTCTATTTGTTTGGAAAATGAATTCATCATTTACGCCATATTATACATAGGACATGGTATTTGATCATGATGTAAGCATGTCATAGGATACAAATTGAATACATGGTTAAGTCACTTGATGACTAAGAGAGCATTCTAAGAGTACTTTAGAAGAACTAAGAGAATGCATATGAGACAATCAGTTTAGAAAGGATCTTTATGGAAAGAGCTAAACAAAATGTTAATTTCTAAACATATATAAATAATTATGAATTATAATTGGATTTTGACTTCATTATGGAATGAAGGGTAAGTTTTGATGGAATGAGGTCCAAGCAAAACATAATGACACAATCTACTACAAAATAAGAATACACTACTTTAGAAGTTGAATTCAAATATGATTGGATGAATGGAATCATTAAAAAAACTATGTTGATTTCTTCCATTCAAGGATCACATAGAAATCTTTGTGACTTCGAGAGTATACTTAATCAAGCTAAGAGATTCTATGTCACGAAAGAACACCAATCATATTCTCCAAGATATTTAACTATACTTAGATTAAAGTCAAGTATGCAGATGATAGTATTCACATAATTCACACAAATTAAATTTTGTCAGATCCATTGATAAAGTCATTCCTTGAGCTAAGTATGAATGGTCACACTTCAGCTACAAGACTTTATAATTCTAGAAATGGGTTTTTGATTTGGATTTAGTATTTGGATAATGGAGCATTATAACAACAAATATTAGATAATGTTGTGATATATTAGGATATAGTCATCACATTAATACTTGTTGGGTTATATATTAACATGTTTAATCCATGAATAATGTTATTATTCTAAAAGGTCATAGTCGGTTATAATTGTGGGAACAATTATAAAGTATGACTAATATGAATTGGATTGGTTGACTCTCACTAGATGAAAGTAGGCAAGTGGTTGTAACCAAGTTTCATATGTACTTGTCATAGAACTAGTATTGAATTGACCAGCATCAAGATCATCTCATGTATCGTTATCATGAATTATACTTGATTAAAAGGTACTATATGTGTATCCTTAACACCTGAGATACATAGTGGGACTTAAGTGTAAGGAGTACTATGTTTTGATAATGGTCAAATGTTGTTCCTTAACCAGGCAGTTATAAAAGCCATTTTCAGGTATGGTGTGAACTATGCAAGAGGCTTATGTAGTCAAGATGGGATTTGTTCCTCTTATGTGTTGAGAGTTAGACATCTAAGGCGCCTTATCAAAAGTTGAACGACTAATGAGATTAATTCTCCGAGTGAGAGTTCTGGTTGCGAGAGGTGTAGTTTCTGGGGCACCTTGTCAACCAGAAAGGTATATTGGTCGATCCTGCCCAGATCGAGGTCGTGATGCAGTGGGAGATTCCGAGATCTCCATCGGAGATTTGGAGTTTCCTTGGTTTATTTGGGTATTATCGTAGGTTTATCAAGAATTTCTCCAGGATCCCAGTTTCGTTGACTAGGTGGACGAAGAATTCTGCTACTTTCCGTTGGGGGCCTAAGCAGCAGGCGGCGTGTGAGAATTTGATGCAAAAGTTATGCGAGGCTCCGATCTTGACCCTACTAGAGGGTGTGGATGATTTTGTGGTGTACTGTGATGCATCGATTTTGGGATTGGGTGCAGTTTTGATGCAGAGGGGTTGTATGATAGCTTATGCTTCAAGGCAGCTGAAGCCTCATGAGGCGAATTATCCCACTCACGATTTAGAGTTGGGGGCAGTTGTGTTCACCCTCAATATTTAGCGTCATTACTTGTATGGGGTTCGTTGTATCATTTACACGGACCACAAGAGTCTGGAGCATTTGATGGATCAACCAAATCTGAACATGAGGCAGCGTAAATGGCTTGAGGTGGTGAAGGATTATGATTGTGAGATCCTTTATCACCTGAGAAAGTCCAACGTGGTGGCCGATTCTCTTAGCAGCAACACGGCTATTTCACCGATCAGGGATGTCTGTTTGAGGATGAATATGATTACCCTACTCTTGGAGAAGATTTGAGAGGCTCAGGTTGAGGCTATGAAAGAAGAGCATCGGAAGCATGAGCGCATAGAGGGCCAGGTGTCATCTTTTGATTATGATAGTTGAGGATTGTTGACTTTTCATTGGAGAGTTGGGTTCCATATTTCGGGGGTACACGTCAGATTTTGATGGAAGAGTCGCAGAAGTCGAGGTTTTCTATTCATCCGGGAGCGACAAAGATGTATAGAGAAATCTGGCTCGATTATTAGTGGCCCTGCATGAGGCGAGATGTGGCCTGGTATGTGGAGAGGTGCTTGACTTGCAGAAAGTCAAGGCCGAGCATCAGCGACCTCACGTCAAGATAGAGTTGTTGGGTGTTCCCGTTTGGAAATGGGAAGAGATTACGATGGATTTTATCATGAAGTTGTCGCAGACTGTGCGTGGGGTGGATTCGATTTGGGTCATTGTGTATCGATTGACTAAGAGTGCACATTTCATTCCTATTCAGGAGATCATTTCTGCGGATAAATTAGCGGATGTTTATATCAAGGAGGTTATAGCACGGCATGGGGTTCCAGTCTCAGTGGTTTCTGATCGGGATGTTCGATTCACTTCTAGGTTTTGGAAGAGGTTCCACGAGGAGTTGGGTACTCGTTTTCACTTCAGCACAACGTTTCCTCTGTAGACCGATTGTCAGATCGAGCGAACTATCGAGACCTTGGAAGATATGCTTTGGGCATGTGTGCTGGATTTTGGTGGAAGTTGGGATATGTATCTCCCATTGGCTGAGTTTTCTTACAACAACAACTACCATGCTAGTATTGATCGACCTCCTTCTGAGATTCTTTACGGGAGAAAGAGTCAGACCCCGATTTGCTGGGGTGAGGTCGGTCAGCGAGTTATGCATAGCACAGAGGTGGTGCTCCGGACTATTGAGTTGATATAACAGGTGCGCGGGCAATTGCAGATCGCATAGAGTCGACAGAAGAGTTACGCGGATAAACGCCGGTCAGATTTGGAATTTCAGGTTAGGGATATGGTACTCCTGAAGGTGTCACCTTGGAAAGGTGTCATCCGGTTCAAGAAGCGGGGCAAGCTGGGCACCATATATATCGGTCCTTTCAGGGTTATTGCATGGGTGGGTAGGGTTGCTTATCGTTTGGAGCTACCAGAGGAGCTCAGTCATATTCACAACACTTTTCACGTCTCTCAAATGCGATTCTGCAGTGGTTCCTTTGGAGTATATTCAGGTGGATGAGCGATTGAATTACATAGAGAGACACTGATCGCAATCCTAGACAAGAAGACGAAGACTTTGCGAAACAAGGTTGTGGGTCTAGTGAAGGTGAAATGGCAGCACCAGAAGGGTTCAGAATGGACATGGGAGCCTGAGGAAGAGATGAGAGAGCACTACGCAGACTTGTTTGTGGAGGCGGACTTCGAGGACGAAGTCTGATTCAAGTGGGGAAAAATTGTAACGCCCGGTTTCCATGTAAATTTCTTAAAATTATAAGTGTTTATTTATTTTGCATGGTGGCCTATTACGATGGGCGTAATTGAGGTACGTTGGGCGTACCTTCATGAATCTTATACACGGGCTTTTCCCCCTGGTATGTTGGGCATACCTAGCATATGTTGGGCGTACTCAAGGCAGGGGCAAACCCTAAAATTTAGGATTTTGACCCTATTTAAGCACTTTATAACCTCTAGGCCTCTTTTATCATCAGCCTCCTTCGTCCCAAAGCAATTCCCACAAAACCCTAATCCCTTTTTAGAGAGTTTTGAGCATTTTGTGTGTCTTGGTGTGTTTTTGGTGCATCTTGAAGAAAGAAGAACCCTTTGGAGAAGCATTTGTTGGCTTGAAGCTTGTGGATCCAAAATCTATTCACCTTCATCATCTTCCAGAAGGTATAAAGTCTCAATCTTGGTGATTCCTTGTTTAGATCTAGGCTAGTTAGGGTTTTTGGCATAGTTTGGTCCCTTGGGTTGATTCATGTGAGTATAAGTTACTCCAGAATATTAGAATAGTAGATCTGATGTTTTTGAGGTCCATTGTTCATAAAAATGGCATCTTGATGGATTTATCTCAACCATGCAAGAGTTGATGTTTATATTATGGAGTTATAATGTTAAAAATGAGTGTTAGGCCTCTTTGAGCCATGCAAAGGCATCAAGATGATGACTTTATCATTTAAGACGTTTCCCAAGAACAAAATCTATGATTTGGACGTTTGGACTAAAGGAATTAAGTGCTTAATGTGAGTTTTAGTCATCAATGGAGTACGTTGGGCATAAGTTGGTGTACTCTCAGCGTAATGCGAGTCAGCCTCGTTATTCCCTTTCTGTTAGAGCTTGTATGCGATGCAATAGCAGGGTGGTACGCATAACGTACTCACCAAAGGACCTTTAGGTCATCATTTGGGCGTTGGGTCTTTATGGGTTTGGACCATTGTTTGGCTTAGGTCTTTATGGGCTTGGTCCATGGTTAGATGGGTCAATTAGGGTGAAATGGTCTTTTACCCTTAGCATTTTAGATGATAATCTGGGCCATTTTCTATGGGTTATTACCCTGATTGTTTATTAGGGTTAATTTGGATAACGTTCAGTGTGAGGAGTCGTGGTAGCAGCAGCCCGAGAGTGTGATTTGTCTATCTTTAGACTGAGGTACGTCTCCTCACTGTACTTGTGGGTCAAAGGCACTAATACCGGACCACTGGATTATGATGTAGGATAGTAGTGATCTTTATGACACTTATTGATATGTTTGTATGTGCTTGCTGTCTTTGTGACTCTTGCTAGTATGACTGTATGCTTAGTTGTAGGGGTGAAATAGACCCGTACCGGTTGAAAGATATCGAAGGGGTCAGATGGGACTCAGAGAGTCGGAAGGGACTCGGTGATTCGGAAGGGACTCAGGGAGTCGGGAGGGACTTAGGGGTGAAAAAGATATGTACATGTTTTACTATGATATGTATGTATGATGTATTGTATGTGGTATTTAGGGAACTCACTAAGCTTTATGCTTACGTTTTAAGTTTATGTTTCAGGTACTTCCAGTTCTAAGGGAAGGGCCCAGCCTGATCACAATGCATCCACCCGTGTTTCGCTTTCGACCTTGACCTTCTAACTGATTAGGAGTTGTTTACTATGGAGACCCAAGTTGAGCTCGAGCAGATGAAAGAACTATTTGAGACTGAAATGGCGGCAATGTGTGCCAAAACCAGATTGAATATGAAGATCTTCTTGCAGATTTTCCAAAAACCACTTCCAGTTATCTTTATTTTCAACACATACCACAGTCCATGCAATTGGAAATATATGATTATTGTCATCCCGCCCAACAACACATATTAACTCCCCATTACACATTACTTTTAAAAACACTCATCCAAATTTATAATCCTTCTACACCCATTTCTCCAGTCCTACTTCAATCCCTCAAAACATACATAAATCTTGTTAAAGTAGTTTTTCCCATATTGCATAGAATTGATAGACAATTTCATAGTTGAACTTCGATTATACCTTCTTATCTCATTAACATAAGACCACAACTTTGCATATTTTTCACTATGGTGCCTTCAATAAAGGACACTACATGTTGCTTGGCTCTCATATGCTGACCCATACCCACCTCTATGTCAAATTTATTTTTCACTTCTTCTCTTAGCATTCGAACGTTGAATTTCTCTTTTTCAAGAACTTCTCTAGTGAAATGACTATCAATCCATCTATGGTTAACAATTGAACCAAGTTCGAAATTTCTAGAACAATTATGATCAATAATAAGAGACTTAATTTCGAATGATTGCTCCTCACTCATCCATGAAGCTTAGAGCCTAGATGTACAATCACCACCACAACACTTAACCAATAGTCTTTTACTGTCATTTTTCCATAACACAATTGATAGCCATTGGCTACCGCATAATTGCACAAAATGTGTTTCAATTGTTCGAGGTTGGTAAATCTCATACCTTGAATAAACAACAGCTTCTTTTAAGGTATATCTTCATTGAACCTTGTTTTACCATTAACTTTTGAGACATTATCATCTTCTGGGACATCATTAATTATCTATGTCAACCTCATTTTGATTTTCCTAAGTTACTCCTTCATAACACAATTGATGTATGTTGCCATCGATAGGATATATGAATGGGAAGAAGGGTTTTTTGTTTCAAACGAAAGAAAGGAAGGAAGTATTGATGATTGTGTCTAATTTAAATCTATGTTGAATGTAATGGAGTACACATGGCAATGACATGGCACCGCCAATGCTTACATGGCACTCAATGTTGATGACCAGCCTAAAAATGACCGACTTACCCGTGAGTTTTTTCGATAATGACATTTTAAACACTAAAAAATAGACTTAAAGTACGAAAAAATAAAAATAAAAAAATAAAAAATTAAGTGGCGTTTTAAAACAAATAGGAAAAATTTGTAGGGTTAAAATGACATTTTCCATAGATTAAAGTATTTGGATGCTTTAAGGGTCTAAGTGTTAGGTAGAGATCCTCTTAGGTTTAAAAACATAAACAAAGCAGGAGCCAAACAAGATTTCATATTATTACAAGATATTTTGTGTTATTGATATAGTGTGACGTTATAATTTCATGTACTTGTTCAAACATGAAACAGAGATACCTCTTAGGTTTGAAAACTTCGCCGGACAATTGTTGAAATTAGTACAAAACTTTCTGATAATGTTGATTTTGTTTGTAAAATATTTCATATTTTATGTAGTAGTTATTAGTCAAAACATTTTTTAAGTTTGGATGGAAGGAATGGGATATTATAAAAGCATAGTAGCTAGTAGGCAAACATTTCCTACAGCTTGGAGTTGCAGACAGAGAACATATATGATGGCTTCCTTCAGATTTTCAGTGGCTTCCTCTTCTGCCATGCTACTTGTTCTTGCATTCCTATCTTCCATGGCTCAAGGAGACAATTCTATGCCACTTACTCTCACTCCTTTCTCCGGTAATTAAGCAAATATATAATAATATAACCCTATCTCTTACAAATAACAAATTCATCACATTTTGTATGTACATATATACTAATTTCTAACACTTATGCATGTCAATGTTATTCGACACTATAGACAACATCTGTGATCAAGTCAACTGTGGTAAAGGAAACTGCTCGGTTGATCTCGGCAAGCCATTTCAATTTGTTTGCCAGTGTGAACCTGGATGGAAGAGGACTCGTTCCAACGACGACAATGAAGAAGATGATCATCAGTTTCTTCCTTGCGTCATTCCCAACTGTACAATAACTATTCACTCACCAAAATTAATGACGGTTTTAAACAGACAAATTAACTAATGACCATTTTTTTCTTTTGTTTTTTTGTGCAGGTACCCTAGACTACTCGTGCATGCCGGCTGCTCCTCCAAGTCCACCAATTCCTGATAATATCTCTGTCTTCGATCGTAATATCTTCCAACTTTGATTCATCTAAACTTTATCTTCAATCATATTCATATTCATATTCATATTCATGGGATTGATTAATTATATGTACTGATCACTTTTAGTTTTTATGGAATTATTTAATTTAATTAGCTTGCTACTGGACATACTGTGGAGAAGGTACATGCACCAAGAATCTTTCGTATACGTATACGCATACATGTGAATGCAATCCCGGATACACCAATCTCATGAACACCTCGCATTTTCCCTGCTTCAGCAACTGTAAGATATTCATCCGTCCGTCCATCCTTGATCATCCACCCAAATTTATAAAAAAAGAAAATTAACCTTATGACTAGTTAATTTGATTTGATGATTATTGCTTTTAATTTTGAAACAGGTGCCATTGGAGCCGACTGCAGAAGACTTGGGATACGGGTATTGGAAGCCACCTCTCCTTCTGGTGATCAAAGTCAAGGTGAGACAGCAGCCTCAGGATCAGGAACGAGTCAAGGCTTGGCAATCAGATTTTTTAAAGTCATTATCTTAATTTGTTGACTTTGACTTTTTTTTTAATTTGACTTTTGGTTTTGCAGGTATGAGATTTCTTCCTGGAGGCTTTCATTGGATTGAAATTATAGTTATATCTGTTATCATGGCTCTATGGAAATAGGAAACAGCATTCGCGTTGCTGATGTTGATTGGTTTGTTTTGAGGTCATCATGTTTCTATTGATCGATATACATGTATTATTAACAATATGTTTTTTGTATGATAATAATAATCATAATAACTTTTGGTTGTAGAAATAAAGGCCCCATCCTTATCCTTATTATTATATAAATCATTCTATCTTCCTTACATTTACAAAATTGTCCATGTACGTCTTTCAAAAAGCTACAGAAAAATCATATCAGAAACATAATAATATAATCAATAATCATTTGGAATAAAAGATTTTCATGTTTTCTAAGCATTTTAGGTTTAGGTTTACAAGTGGAGGTGTCATTCATGCCATACCAGAACATCGTTGTGGCCAAAACGTCATGTTGGGAAAAAAAATACACAATTTTGACAAAAGGAGAATAACATTCTAAATACTGGAATTTTATAAAATACCAAGGTGAAGGTGACATTACAACCTATACAATCTAGGATAGACATGATCTTTAAGATAAATATATTTGATTGTTGGAACATTATTCCGCTACATATATATTATTCAACTCATGAAAATGTTGGTTGGTATATTATTGACTTTGGAAGGTATTTCCCAGAAAATAAAAATAAATAGCAATGTTACTACAACACATATGCGAATTTCCAGAATTTAGAAAAGCACATGATGGTAGAAAATACTCATTATTAGTTTCCATCCACAAGTAAATTAGTTTGAAAAGCTTTTATTAACTAGCAAATAAAATCAATAAATGATAATTCCGACCTAACTCTACACCAAGAAGGCAAGAATACAAACATAGGACCTATACAATGATACATGTATCTATATACAATATAATATATATTAGCTTTCCTGGTTGTAAAATAAAATGATCATGTGTATATTTGTTGGGAGTCCATAGGAGACGACCAGTACCTCAAAAGAGATTCAACAGTTAATCTTCGAGTTGCACTAAGCATGGATATGAAAAACCGACAACCATCTATTTTATATTCCTCCAGCGGATCCCTGTGC
Source organism: Lactuca virosa (assembly GCF_052849685.1). Classification (NCBI taxonomy): domain Eukaryota; kingdom Viridiplantae; phylum Streptophyta; class Magnoliopsida; order Asterales; family Asteraceae; genus Lactuca; species Lactuca virosa. The sequence continues at coordinate 363,124,720 of NC_136429.1, read as the reverse complement.
CCAAAACTCCTCACATTTACCTGCACACCACCCAATTAAACTTCTTGCTAAGTGATGATGAAACTACATTTCAGCTATTTTATATTTTGCCCAATACTAATAGATATTAAAAAAGTATAGTTAAGTGGCTAAAATTGATAAACAGGTGAAAATAAGTAATTTGCAAACCATGGAATGGAGAAATTACAAAAGTAGCATACCGCTGAATTTAGTCTGTTCATGTTTACAAGATGATCTCTCCAGAAACAATCTAGTGACTTCACAAGAACTGCTCTCTGGAAATACAAGATAGAAACATATATAATTATTTATGTAAATTATGAAGAGGAAAAGGAAAAAGGGGTAGAGAGTAGAGTTACCTCAATTTCTTTGACGTATTCTTCAGCATAACCAGACTCTTGAATGATGTTCATATATGAAGTAATTAATAAATCGCCAAGGTACTTGCGCAGAAGATTAGCAGTAAGTCGATATCTTCCATCTCTGAAGTTCACATCTCAAATAAAAAGTCTTAATCATTGCATTGCATAAAGTAGTTAAGTGGCTAAATCATGTATAAGGGTTTCTTTTTTTTCTGTATTTTACCAAATTAATTAAGAAACAGAAAATTTACGCTACGCACTTGAGTGAGAGTGAATCATCGGAGCATATGGCTAGCCAGCGTTTTAGTGAGGTAGTCTTCTTACGTATGCCTCTAAAGGCATTTGGAGGTTGGGGTAAATTTGGAAAACAGAAATCGTTGATATCTACATCACTCACTTCATCAACATTGGCAAGTGATTGCATTAAAGATTCAACCGTAATTCCCGCACACGACTCTATAAAAACCATACAGAGTTAGTCCAAAGATGAAAAGTATTTTCAAATTAAGGATGTGTGCTGGACTAGACAAAATGAGGAGGGCATTTACGTCTTTTGCGGTGGGACTGGGACATCACCTTTTTGCATTCACCTTTGTCTTTTGTTGGGAGGGACAAGAAATTACAATTTTGCCCCATTGATATCAGAAGGGACAAAAAGTTCTACAATTTTGCCCCACTTCCAAACAAGGCATAAGAGATAGGTCTGAAACGAAATCTCACCATCCAAAATCTTCCCTGAAATTGCAACAAAGTCCTTCAAGAGTTTATCTAGGTTCCAGCTGCTTGGATGCTATTCAATAGACATACAGATTATGGATTGGATATTAGAAATTGAATTTTAGATAAAGAGATTTGATTACCTTCAATGGATTAACATTTCCCAAAACAATTTCGTCGATAACTGCTTGCATGTACCTAGTATCCATGCACAAAACATTTAGATAACAGTGACAAAACTACCATATACACACTTAGGTGTTGTTTCTTTTTTATTTAATGGACTTAATGAGAACACAACTTGATCTGGTAAGGTATTTACTTACTTTTTACTTAATAGAAAAAGTCAAGAGGAAGGAGGTTTTCTCTATTAAGTCATAACTTTTTACAAATTTACCATCATTTTCCATTTCCCTAAGTGGGTTGTCATTATATTTTTTACACCATCATACAGACATCAGTTCATGGGGAAAATAAGTAACAAAGCAAACACTCACTGGAATATGTGATGTGAACAACTCTCAGAATCACCAGTTAAAATTAACTGACGGAGATCATAAACATGCTTCCTTTGCACCTGAAACCAGAAAATTATGCATTCAGTTTTATATATATATATATATATATATATATATATATATATATATATATATATATATATATATATATATAAAGAAAAAAAAAACTAAGGTCGAAGATTGCTCTAAAACAAGCATGCAAAGATACACTCAACCAAAAAGAAAAAAGGAAAGATTCATAAAATTGAGATATTGACTGTTGACTTGGACAATCCATTGACAAAAAAACATTAATAAAATAGGACAAAAAAGTGCAAAAAGAATCTTTCTTGGATCATATCCAAAGAATAAAAAGTGATATAACACATGGACCTAAACTGTATATTACTCTAAAAAAATGCATATGGTGATCAATACTACACAATATACCTCTAACACTTCGTCGAACTCCACAAGGCTCTTTCTTATGTTGAAGAAATACTTTTCTGCCGAAACTTGAAGAGACAGAAGCTGAAATTTGTTTCAATTTTAATAAACAGTTAGAAGATAATATCAAAACAAACTGAAGTAAAAAACATACAGCACATCTGTATCCATCCTTTTAACAAGGTTACACAAACAAATGGGCCAAGGGCCATAAAAAGAAGATGTGGTGAAGGCTTTCATGAAATATATATAAATATCATTTCTTACAACATATGTTACTTCGGATTAGATGCAACAAAATTAACATACTTCCGTTGATTTATTATTACAACATCCTACTTTCATTTCTTCTTATTAACATACAGTGCATTCAGAGATGAGAGAACTAGCCAATTATAGCAAATATCATTGGAATACAAAGCCATTTCACTGCTAAAAGTAGGCAGACTCTTTAAAGTGAAAGTACCATAATATAATAACTGAACATACAATGTTGTATTAGGAAGAAATGGAAGTACATTACTACTTGTTGCGTTTAGCCTTAATACTAAATAAATAAGACTCTCATATATTGAACTATATGTACGCAAATAAAGGAATAAAAAAAGTTAAATGAGTAACAACCAAGACTATTACATCACACCTGTCGGACAATTGTATCACCTTCAATAGGTACATCCTCATCATTAGTAATCCTGGATATAAGTTTCACAGCCCACTCAGTGTCAAAGTTGAACTTCTGAAACATTTCATCCTGCAAACTGTAACATAGATAGGTCAAAATCTTACCTACACCTACATCAACTTTAAGGTTGCCTTGTTAAAAGAGAATGACTAGAATAGATTTCCCTTTTTCACAAGGCATGTGCATGCACATATGACTAACTTAATGGGATCACTCTAACAAAAAACTGTTCATGTCAACTACTCCAGGGACTAATCTATGACGTAATTTAACATGAAGAATTTTGTTCAGATGAAAAGATTGACTTTAAACTTTATAAAAATCATTTAACAGAACTTACCTGACCATGAACCGTGTTGATCCAGGATCTCCTTGCCTTCCTGCTCTGCCACGAAGCTTTGTAAAGCAAGAAAAAAATTTAAAATGTGAGTGAAAGTATATGATAAATTTATGTAAAACCTTAAAACACAATATTGATGCCAAGTTACACTTACCTGATTATCAATTCTTCGGGACTCATGCAAAGATGTTCCAATGACATGGAGACCACCAAGCCGTTTGACTTCCAATCCTTCATGAAAACAATGAATCTCACAGTCCTTTAGAACCGATAAATAGGCAATTGCAATGCAAGGACCAAGAGGGTACATCTCTGCCTGTTCTTCCACAAGCCTATGCAGTTCATCTAAACCCACTGACTGGCTCATTTCAATTGACTCTAAAATTATTGATTTTGCCTTCTCATATGTCCAACTCTTGTTCTCACTTTTGCCCACGTATTTAGCTGCATTATTTACTCAAAAACATGTACCATTAGAGCTAAATGCAAGAAATATTATATTATAGCATCCTACTTTCATTTCTTTCTATTACAGCATCATACTTTCACTTTTTTTCTTATTATGTCGTTGTACTTTAAAAAATCTGCCAGTACTTCCATTTATTTTTTTTTATTATTAGGAGGATATTATAACTAAAAAAACCTACTACTCAAATTATAGCAGTGAAAGTTGCTTTGTATTTGAATGACATTGCTATGACTGGGTGCATTTTTCAAAGTAGAATGTTGTAAGAGGAAGAAATGAAAGTAGGATGCTATAATAAGCAAATCAACCTGCATGAAGTCATAGATTACTAACCCATTAGAGCCGTCTTAGCTAGCAAAGCTAATGATGATGGTCCAATTTTCATTTTTGATAATACCTACACAACCGGAAGATAATGATAAGGAACTGATTAAGCACAGAATTAATATATTTGAGAAATCACCTTTTGTGACTTTGGGTCCTCAACCTCAACATCAGGAGTATCATGACTCATATGTGAAAGTATGCTATCCTCTATAACTTCTTTTGCAAGCATCTGAAATTAACATAACATTAACCTATTATTGCATAAAAATAATATGACATTTGGGATTGGGAGCTACAATTATTATTTATTAAATGAGAACCACTGAACAAGCCAAAGCCAACCCACCTTGGGGTTACCTCCCAATATAATGTCTGTGCCCCTTCCAGCCATATTTGTAGATATGGTGATAGCATATTTTCGTCCAGCTTGGGCCACAGTTTGAGCCTCTCTTGCAGCATACTGAAAACAATAATCAAGTCACATTGTTAACCCAAAACCCCCCCCCCCCCTACCTATCTATTTTCACTCATAAATCCGAGAACAAACCTTTGGTCGTGCATTGAGGACATTGTGGGGAATCTTGCTAACCCTCAGCAAAGCAGACAAATATTCTGAGTTCTCAACACTGCACCAATAAAAAAAGATAAGAAAATATCTTCACACTTGGTTGCATGCATAAAGATTTAGAATACCACAAAATCACAAGTGAAGAATGAATTTCATTGTAGTAGTAGTACCTAGTGGTCCCCACTAAAACAGGACGACCAACTCTGAACATGCTTTCAACTTCTGCACGAACATATTCCCATTTACCACGAGCATTCTATTTGCAAAACAATTAGAAGCATTGTTAAAGATAATAAAAGGGTGTTTTCAACAAGAACAGATAGAAGGATAGAGTTTCTTACTGCAAAAGCTTGGATGGGTAAATCATGACGAATATTTGCCATATTTGTGGGCACTTCAATAACAGGCATCTGGAACATTTTCAACAACTCCTTTTCCTGTAAGAATGGGAGCAATAAGTAGATATCGGCATAATAATTAATGCAAAAGAATCCTGCAGTTGATTGAACTTGAGGACAATATGTAATTGGGTTAAATGCAAGAAACAGCATCCTACTTTTATTTATTTGTTTACAATATAGCATCCTACTTTCATTTCTTTCTGCCATATTAATGTACTCTTTAAAAAATATATCTTTCATAAGGCACTGTACTTTGAAAACTCTACCCGGTTGCAGTTACAGCTCTATACTGTCAATATTTTTCTTATTAGGGCATTGTACTTTAAGAATTCTATCAAATTATAGCAGTGAAAAATTTCTGTCCATTTGACAGACATTGCTATGATTGGGTAGATTTTTCAAATCCAATGCTGTAAATATGAAGAATGAAAGTAGGATGCTATAACACACAAATAAATGAAAGTATGTTCCTATTTCTTGCACTTAGTCCATATGTAAAGTCATAGAATGTGAATACTTCAGTTTTTGCAGTCCCTGTCATCCCCGAAAGCTTTGGATAGAGCTTAAACATTGATTGGTACGTGATCTGCGCCACTACAACTGAATCAGCCTACAAAATCCAAGACAAAAACAAGTTAATAGCTTTAAACAAGAGTTATCAAAAAGAATGATATGTCCATCATCAAAAATCAATATATATACCTGGATTGGTAAACCTTCTTTTGCCTCCACAGCCTGGTGAATCCCCTCTGACCATCGTCTTTTTTCTTCCACTCTCCCCGTCAACTTCAAATAATTGAAATTAAAAATGATTATTAATTTACAACTATATAACAAGTTTTTTCTCCTAAAATGAAAATAGGATGTTTTAATACCTCGTTTATTATAAGAGCTTTCCCATTTTTAACAATGTACTGCACATCTTGGCGATAGAACTCCTTGGCTTTCAAAGCATTCATGACAAATCTACATTATATTAATGATAAGAGTCCAAACAATAACATACGAAAATAAGAATATATATATATATATATATATATATATATATATATATATATACCTAGCCCAAGGGTCATTCTCGTCCCAAAGATCTTTTGTTTCTAGAGCCATCTCAGCTAGGGCTATTCCTTCTTCTGTCATCTCCACTGAATTATCCTTAAGCTGTATATTGTAATGCTGTGTAGTGAAATAAACATCGAGATACTCATACAATGGAGATGTAGACATCAAAAAGAAAAAAAGAAGGGCAAGAAAGTAAAATACAAGGCCACGCATGAGAAGCTCGGCTACTTTGGCAGCAACTGGATAACGTGCAGCATCCTTGCTAGCCTGAGATACAGATCAAAATATCAAAGCTTCCTTTTGTTTTGAATTGATTTCCCCAACTGTGTCATCACTTTCCCAAATACTTTTTAAACATCATTTATCTGTACAGCACTCAAAGTAAGAAGACATACCTCACCACTTATCAGCAATGGGTTTCTTCCCTCATCAATTAGGACAGAATCAACTTCATCAACTATTGCAAAATGAAATGGTTTTGGCCTGATAAACATTGTGCTATTAATACTACCAAGAGACACTTTAAATGAAATCTGCCTTAGTAATTAGTATGAAAAATATGGTAATACCATCTCATAACAAGTTGCCCGCTGCTGCCAGCAAGATTGTCTCTCAAATAGTCAAAACCAAGTTCCTAGCATCATTAAATGTACAGTGATGGCAACATCCAACTACACTTGTATAAGAAAGTAAACAAAAGAAAACTTCAGCAGAAAACTCATGAAGAAACTTACTGAATTATTGGTGTATGTAATATCACATCTATAGTTAGACCTCCTTTCCTCAGGTTTCATGCCTCTCTACATATGATGTGGTAATATACGTAAAGAGGAAGTTATATAAGGAGTACCTTATGCAATATGCATATCATAGAAGATGGCTGGCTACATGTATTTATAACAACTTACTTGGATAAGACCAACAGAAAGACCTAAGAAACGATGAACACGACCCATCCACTCAGCATCACGTTGAGCAAGGTAATCATTGACCGTTACCACTGTACAATAAATCAACAAATTATGGCTGCTCCTGCTCCTTACTTACCAATCAAAATCAAATCATATTTTATATTTGGAGAGCCACATGGTCCAATCCGCCTTTCTATATGTTGCTCTCTCCTTGAGAGAAAACCAAGGACTCCAAATATCTAACAATTGTACTATAGTTTTGCAAGGAACTAACTTCCATATACACAATTTCAAAAGATTTAAAATCACCACAATAAATGAAAGAGAAAACAGAAAGAAAGATATATGAGTACAGAAAATATGAAGTACAATACCCTTACCATGAACACCCTCGCCAGTCAAGGCATTAAGATATGCAGCCAATGTAGAAACCAGTGTTTTCCCCTCTCCAGTTTTCATCTCAGCAATAGACCCATCATTAAGCACTGCACCACCAATAATCTAGCAATTGCAACACCAAACTTACTTAAAGTTATTTAACCGAATTTAGCACTTTTTCGATTACAATGAAGAGAGAAAGAGAGACACCTGCACATCAAAATGACGCATCCCAAGCTTCCTCTTGGCAGCTTCGCGAACAACAGCAAATGCCTCTGTAGTACAAGTATGTGAAGTAAATGCCTAAATTCAATTATTAGACACAAAAAAGAAACGAACTTGAATGCATAAACTTGCGTTGAGGGCAGCTATTACTAACCAGCTTGAATATCGGCAAGTGTCTCTCCTTTTCCCAAGCGACGGCGGAACTCAGCAGTTTTTGCAGTTAGCTGATTGATCATTAAAGAATTTAAGATACTTGATATACAAAAACCATCATGCAATGGAAGCACAAAAAAAAAGTCGGCCAAACTTTGGGAAACAATTAGAAGACTCAAACCTGTTCATCAGAAAGCTTCTGAATTCGAGGCTCAAAGGAGTTAACGAACTCTACAAGACGATAATAATCCCGAACAACCCAGTAATTAAGGCTTGTAAAATCTCCCCATGTTTTCGTAACGCGGCCCAAATTTTCCTGAAAATTGAACAGGGATGTGAGGCATTTCATCAAACAGGTAGTGAGCATATAGGTATATAATTGTTTTGGATTTAGAAAAGAGCAAAATAAAGAGAAAGCGTCTTGACTGTACTTTGAGAGATGCTTTAATTAGTATGGGAGTGAAGCGACGGCGTCGAGAACAAAACGAGAGTAGGGGGAAAGGATTGGCAGGTCGTGTACAGAAAAAATTGAAAGGAGGAGAAGAGGACTGATGACGCCTCGTAGTTACGGTGAAAAAGGAGGGATTTGAGATCGCAGACGAAGAAGCCGCCATTCTTGGATGGCCTTGCAGTGCTCAACGGTGTTTCATTCAGCAGAAACTGCCTGCGCGCCTCGTATAACCTCGGGTGATGATTCAATTTATAGCATCCGACTTTTTTTTCATTTTTTTTAGATTTTTAGAAAAAAACTTAAAATAGAAAAATAAAACTAAAGACTTCAGGCAGAATTTCGTATATGTTTTTGCTAAACATCTAAATGTTGTATTTGTCCGATCTAAACTTTAAATATCGTATTTGTCATTCTTAATGTTTTTTAATAGGGAAAATACCGACTATAGTCAAAAAAATGGGAGGTAATTTCAAAATTTAGACATGAAAAATGACAATTCCGGACATAGACATGTATTTCGCGGAGGACCCTCTGCAGACCTCCGCGGAACAATGAAACCTCTACGGAGAGGTTAAATGTTGTATTTTTTTATTAATTAAATATTGGTCCGCATAGATATCTCCGCGAAGGGATTGGTTTGGATGTTCATTAAAGCCTCCGCAGAGGAGGTGACGAGGTGCTCCGCGGAGGCCTTAAAATTTCTGCGGAATGGGTGGTTGCAAGACTTTTAGTGACGGTTTTTTGTGATATAAACGGTTTTTTCATTTTTTTAGATCCATTTGCAATATTAGATCGGTTTTAGTCTTAGAAATTTGTTTTCAAAGAAAATATGAGTTTTGTTATTTTATGTACAGGGGGTTTTTGGCAGATGAGTAATGGGATTAACACTTACGTTAGACCAAAGTTTAACAACTTAGGTTTACTGCTTCCGCCAAATTTTGACCGTCGAATATTGTTTGATTTGGTCAAAAGTAAGGCTAATGTGTTCAATAGTAATATATCATTGTCATTTCAACACCTGGTTCAAGGGTATGTTATGAATATTGTAGACGAAACAGATGTTCATCAACTCAGAAATGTAATTTCTGAAACGAAGGAGATTGTGCATTTGTATTTGGAGGTGAGGGTTGGGTCGAACAGACAGAAGCTGTTGACAAGATTATACCATACAACGTTGAAAACATTGTATATGATACTGTTGAAGAGTGTCCACAAGAAGAAACTATGGCAGTGAATACAGTGGAAGAAGAAATTTTATATGAGTTTGGAAGACTGCGTGACAAAACTTAGTCAGACGATGAAGAATCAAATGAAGGTTGGTCAGAAGATGAGTTCACACACGGAAAAAAAAGCTTCAGACATTTTTTACGGTATGTCTCCCATACCTGATTGTCCTGATCCTATTGTTGAACCTAGACCATTTCACAGTTTAGGACCAAATGATGATATGTTTGTTTGTCAAACGTATGATAACAAACAACAACTAATATTTGCTTTGAGTCTTAAAGCAACAAGAGAAAAGTTTCAGTTTAAGACCAAACATTCTAACAAAAACCGTTATGAGGTATATTGTGAAATTGAGAACTGTACTTGGCGTTTATATGCAAAACACATTAATCCCACTGATGAATTTGAAATCAGGACTTTTAACAACGTGCACACATGTTCGTCATTACAGATACACCCAAATCATAAGCACGCAAATAAAAAAATCATGGGTACTACTATATTGCATGAGATTATGGGAAAAACTCGTTCCAAGGTTTGGAGGCCTAATGAAATATCAAGGGATTTGAATGCTTTGCTGGAAATCAATGTAAGTTACAAACAAGTTTGGCGTGCAAAACAATATGCTATGGAACTGTTGTTGGGATCCTCTGAAAAATGTTTTTCCAAACTTCCTATTTATTTTCACAGTTTGAAGAGGCATAATCCTGGTACAGTAGCCTATATACAAATAGATTCTGAAGATTGTTTCGAGTGTTGTTTTTATGTCATTGGGAGCATGGTAAATACAAAAAACTTCTTGTTATTTAATATATAATTATTTGTAAAAAAAAATTAGAGTGTTTATGTGTTCCATTTTAATATATTGCAGATACTAGCGTTCAAACATTTTTGTCGTAAAGTTATAATTATGGATGGTACCCATTTGAAGGGTGATTTTAAGGAAACCATATTGCATGCAGTAGCTATGGATGGGGACAACCAAATAGTGCCCTTGCGCACGGAATATGCAAAAAAAAGTGTGGTCTTTGCACATGGTTTCTTAAAAAGTTGTATGAATGCGTTGGTGATTGTCAAGATTTGACGTTTGTAACTGATAGGGCCGATGCAATTCGGGTTAGTATTGAAAATGTTTTCCCACATGCTCATCATGGCGTATGTGCTTTTTCATCTACTAGGAAACATAGTACACAGGTTTGGAAAAAATGATAAAACAAAAGTGTTGTTTTGGAGGCTTGTGAGAGCTTACAAAAGAAATGTTTTTGAAGATTTGTGGTATAGATTTATGTAATGCCCCGATTCTCAGGTATTGATTTTAAATAAGAATTTTCTTGATTTCAAGGTCTACTCAACGAGTTGGTTGCCCCACTCGTCGAGTAGCAGCGGGTTGGTCCGCGTGTTTTAGTGACCTACTCGCCGAGTCCAAGAGAGACTCGACGAGTAGGAGCTGGCAGATGAAAACCCTAAATTCCGGGGATTTGCACCCTATTTAAGGACCACTTATTCCCCTTAGCCCCTCTCACTACCTCCCTTGAGTTCAGAAACCCTAATTGTGGTTGCTCTCTATAATTGTGTGCTCCTTAGCTTGGAAGAGGGATCTTTGGAGTAAAAAGCTTGGAGTGCAAGAAGCTTGGAGCAAGGGGCTGTTGTAGATCCGGATTCTTCTCTATCTTGGCATCATCTTGGAGGTAACAAGTTGTTACCTTGGCTCTCTCTTAGTTAGATCTCTTCATTATGGGTTGGGATTTTAGGGTTTTTGTGTGTGGTTCTCCGATTTGGGTCAAGATCTGGGGTTGCAACCTCAGATCTAGACTCATCTAGATCCTCTTTGTCATAAAGCTCCAGCCTTTCTTGAGCTATGGCTTTTCCCTTACCTTAAGCCACTCCTTGAGCTTGTTTTGGGCCATTATCATCTTGCATGCACGTAAAGTTTGCAACTTTACGTGATAAACATGCCCTAGGAGCTTAGATCTGCAGTATGGAGCCTTTGCATGGCTTAAAAAGCATCTGTATGGATAAAGGATTGAAGGGACTCGCGAGTCGCAGGGTCGACTCGGCGAGTCATATGAAGACGGTCCTGAACTCGACGAGTTGGATGAACAACTCGGCGAGTCCGATGAAGATTGCCCTGGGCTCAGCGAGTCAGTTCATTGCTCGGCGAGTCGGCTAGGGTTTTCCCGACCTTTGGACACGTATGAACCCGACGAGTTGTAAAGGGGAAACTCGACGAGTTGGCCAAGAGAGTTTGCGGCCACTGACATTAGGAACTAGACGAGTCGCTCAAGTGACTCGGCGAGTTAGCAAGTTATGCAAGGAACTCGGCGAGTGGTTGGTTGTACTCGACGAGTTGAGGTCAACATGGACTGTTGACCTTGACAGTTGACTTTGACTTTGACCAAGGGTTGACTATTGGACTTCTGGGGTATTTTGGGAAATTGGAAATTTACAAGCATGGTTCTATGGTGCATTCAGGTGGTGGAGTTGTACCGGCAATCCAAGAGCTTGGGTTTATCTTTGAGTCGACAGTGCGAGGTGAGTTATCCTCACTATACTCAAGGGTCTAAGGCACCAAGGCCGACCCTTTGAATTGTTATTGGTTATGCTATGCTAGTATGATCTGTTAGTTCGGTATCCTAGAGGGTAGGACAATAGTATGTGGTATGATCCGTTAGATCAGTTGTTGTCTATAGACTGTTATGTGATTATCTGTTATATGTGCACATCTTTGTTTAGCGGTTGAGGCTTATCTGCTTGTGCGAAAGCCAATAGGCTTGGGCATTCCAACATGTTGGTTGTGGGCCGTGAGTATTCCATCCCGAGGATGACTGGACTCATAGTATGTGGGCATTCCAACCTGTTGGTTGTGGGCCTGGGGTATTCCATCCCGAGGATGATTGGACCCATAGTATGTTCGCATTCCAACCGGATGGTTGAGGGCCTGGGGTATTCCAACCTGATGGTTGACTGGACCCATAGTATGATGTTTATGATTATATGTGTATTATTGTGGGTATGGGTATTTTGGGGGAAACTCACTAAGCTTTCGAGCTTACAGTTTCAGTTTATTGTTTCAGGTACATCAGGGGATCGCGACAAGTCGAAGGCATGATCGTACAGCTCCTCATGAATTGTTTATGTTTCTGGGAAACTCTGATATTATACATTTTGAAAACAAAGTTGTAATGATTTTTAATGGTTTGAAATGTTTTTAAAAGTTTTAAATTGGCCTGAATTTTGTGGGTGTTACAATTTAGTTCTACTAGGCCGCAAGTAGCGGCGTATCTAAGTGAAATTCCACGTGCTAAATGGACTAGAGCATATTCCCCGTCGAAACGGTATGATTACATGACCTCGAACAGTGCAGAGTCCATGAATGCTTTATCTGTAGATGCATGGAAGATGCCTATAGTACCCATTCTTGAGTTCTTCCGTCGTCTTTCACGGGAATGGTGTAACAAGCGTCGCATCGATGGAGGTATGACTTTAATTTGGACTTTAATTATGTCGAATAATAAGTTAATTATATATATCTTCTTTACAAGGAAACATTCAACAGTGCTAACGGAGTGGGCTGAAAAAGTAGTTAGGAAAAATGAAGAACGTACGACAGGATGGTCCGTTTCTGGTGATTCAGATGCAATATATCAAATGCATGATTTCAAACATGGTGGCATAGTTGATCTGAGGCAAGAGACTTGTACATGGAAATATTGGGAAGGAACTAGGTTGCCTTGTGGTCATGTCATAATGATCTTAAAGCACTTGAAAAAAACTAACTTTGGACATCTGGCTATAGATGCTTACAAAATGGAAATGTACAGAAGTACGTATGAGGAGGCGGTTTATCCCATTCCAGAACCGTGTGATTGGGAGATTCCTACTGAGATGATGGTTGTTAAACCCCTGATAATGGATACACGTCAAGCTGGTAGACCAAAAAACAGAAATTGTATCCCGTCACAGGGTGAGGAACCTATAATAAGAAGGTGTAGTAGATATGATAGTACAACACATAATGCAACGACTTGTCCGGCATTGGTCCCAATGAAGCAAAAGAAGGCTAGAAAAAGTAATGTAGCATCAGGTAGTAACACAAAAGGGAAATAGAAAGGGACGCAAGTGTCACACCCCTAAACCGGAACGGCGGAAACGTTCGGGGGAGGAGGACGTCATGTTTAGTATCACAAGACATGCATCATAGTAATCAAAGTAACAAACAACCATTTCATTAGAATGAAAGTGTTTACAAAGTATGTGGTTCACATAAGATAGACTACAAAAGTAAATAACAAGACAAGACATGAAACTACTATCCTCCATCTTCTGAATCCCAGTGCACGTACCTGTCTACTGGTTTCCTGAGAATACAAGTTATTTTGAAAGCGTAGATCAGCATTTAAGCTGGTGAGTTCATAAGTATTTTAGTGATGTAAAGTAAGTTGAAAGTTCTTTTAGAAAAGTTCGCCTGTTCCTCCAGAAGATCCTATATCTTCTGATATGATGAAAGATAAGTAAAAATGACTCAACAATCCTTTCGATGAATGCTAAATGAATATAAGTTATATAGAATCCAGATCAAACAAACAATCAATTGTGTGAATCTGCCCTAAGCCCACAACCAAACAAGGAATAGGGAATGAGGCAAAAGTCACACATCCCATTGTTTGTTAGATCTTTACTGTATATAACACTGGTGTATTCATTTGGTACTCACGGAGTTAACTGTAATAGTTCCTTTATTTTTGAAGAAAACATTCTTTAAGAATAACCCTTATTTCCTTTAGTAAAAATGGTAACCACAATAGTTCCTTCTATAATCACTTAGTTTATACAAGCTATATATAATCTAATATTGAATGGATAGTTAATTGTGTGAATCTGCCCTAAGCCCACAACCAAACGAGGAACAGGAAGTAAAGCGAAAATCACACATCCAAATACCTATCGGATATTAATTATATATAACCCTGATGTATAAACTAAGGTTTTATAGAATTAACCACATAAGGTCCTTTAAGTTGTACTGGTTTAATAAAATGGATTAAACCTTTCACTGATAAGTTTCTAGTTTAGTTTACTCAATGTTCTATCTGAAAGTATGTTTTTGTACTAGAAAACGGTGTATTGAATTTGTATACTATGACATGACCCATACCTGGTACTCCTTATGATTATTTGGTGTATACGGAATATATATATAGCTAAGATCGAATAGATAGTAGACTGGGTGCATCTGCTCTAAGCCCACAACCAAACAAGGAACAGGAAATGAAGCGGAAGGCACACATCCTACTATCTGCTAGACTCGATTAATATATATCCCTGATGTATCTACCGAGGAATCATAAAGGTAGCATTATAGGCCCCCTTCTAACTGAATGTTCATGTTACGAGTAAGTTATGTGGCGTTATTCTAATATTTGGACAACTACTAGAAGTAATGAAATCATGTACTCTTAACGCCTCAGTCGATACTGTTGTGAGTTTTGTATATATTTATGTGTTTTATTTATTATTGTCCGGTACTTTGTAGATGTACCCTTTATAAATAACTCCGGTATGATATATTGTTACCTCGTGTTTGCTAACCCTGGTACGTTGTATTTGTACTTTTGTTAGTGCAAACCTGGTATGATGTATTATTAGCTCGTGTTTGCTAACCCTGGTACGTGGTATTCGTACCTTTGTTAGTGCAAACCCGGTATGATGTATTATTACCTCGTGTTTGCTAACCCTAGTACGTGGTATTCGTACCTTTGTTAGTGCAAACCTGGTATGATGTATTATTACCTCGTGTTTGCTAACCCTGGTACGTTGTATTTGTACCTTTGTTAGTGCAAACCTGGTATGATGTATTATTACCTCGTGTTTGCTAACCCCGGTACGTTGTATTTGTACCTTTGTTAGTGCAAACCCGGTATGATGTATTATTACCTCATGTTTGCTAACCCTGGTATGTTGTATTTTTACCTTTGTTAGTGCAAACCCAACATGATGTATTAACATAATTTGTTATAAACAATGAGTTAAAGATACGATATCTTCCTAGGATACTAGGAATATATAGTATAAGTGAGTAATTCATGATTTGTTCTTCTGTTATAGTTATAGTATGTTCCTCCCTGTACTAGTTATAGTATGCTTCTCCCTGTACTAGTTATAGTATGCTCCTCCCTGTACTAGTTATAGTATGTTCCTCCCTGTACTAGTTATAGTATGCTCCTCCCTGTACTAGTTATAGTATGCTTCTCCCTGTACTAGTTATAGTATGAACTGAATCCCTAAACTATACCTATTATAATTTACTAGTATGTTTGTCTGAACTGTTACTACCTTGAAATAAAGACTCATTTATCTACTAAGTTATGATTGTACTTTAAAAACGGAGTTATGTTTGTTTGAACTGTTACTACCATAAAGTAACATAACTTTAAAAGAGTTTTTGCAATGATTTGATCACTTATAAACACATAAGCAATCCTTAAAAAAATGATGTTTATCACAAAACATTTACACAATTATCATTTTGTTCAACTTGTATCCCCCCCCCCCTTAAAAGCATTTAAAACATTTAAAAGATTAATTATATGGGTATGAACTCACCTTATGTGGGTGATTCAATTGCAGATTCGCGTAGGATGAGAAGTTCCACGAATGAGTTCCCGAGACACAAACGAGTCCTAAATGACATATAACGATATATATATATATATATATATATATATATATATATATATATATATATATATATAGGCGTGTAATTAGTGTTTTAAACAACTAATATGCAAGGAAACACTCATAGGGACTAGGAAACACTTGATAGAAAGTGTTACAATCACATGTGATTAACTAAATAGGGTTTATGATCATGCAAGGGAGTGTACGGCCAAGGGGTGTACGGTCATGGAGTGTACGGCCGTACACTCATGAGAAAACATGCAAAAAGAGGGTGTCTGATCCATGGGGAAACTAGTGTGACAAATGCACAACAAGAGGATGAACAAAACTCTCATTTTGGAAGGACTTGAGGTGTGTACGGCCACACCAAGTGTGTACGGCCATACACACTCCAAAATGAATGCATTTTTGGGTCTTGATTCATAGGGATTCAAGGGTTCAAGAGTTCTAATGGATAACAAGTACCTAGAAAGTGTTTAAGGCTTTAGATTATGATTCTAACAAGGGTGTACGGTCGTAGATAGAGTGTATGGCCGTACACTCTTGATGTTCTTGAGTTTGATGATGTTTCATGAATGAAATCATGGATCTTCACTAGATATAGCAATGTATCAACTAATTAATGGAAGGAATACTTACGTTTTTGAAGATCAAAGTGAAAAGCTTGATGATAGTTGAGAGAGTATTGACTTTCTTGACTTGGAAGTGTGAAAAGTGTTGAAGAAATGAAGGGATGGCTTATATATGGGCATGGGTTCACGACCATCTTGAGTGTACGGTCGTACATCCATGTGTGCGGCCGTACTCTCCTCTTGGTGGAGTGTTTGGCTCGAGTGCAACATGCAGAACCCAAGTTAACTCATCCCTAAACTCAAAACTTGAATGTACTAGGCTTAGAACACTCAAACAGACCCGAAACAATGCTAAAAGATAGCAGAAATGAGTCTGACTCTCGATTGATTGGCTGGACTTACAAGGCAAAAAAATTTGGGTTGTCACAGCAAGGGACACAAGGGACTCACGAGACGCTAGAGACGGACGGGACACAAGAGACGCACAGGACGCAAGGGACGCAAAGAGAAGACTATTGTTCAACGTTTGATTTGAATGATTGATGTTGTATTTATAATTAATTATGTTATGTTTTGGAAGACGTTGATTGTGTACTTTGAAATGGTGTGGTTACTGTAAAGATTATGGATAATATTATGATTATATTAGTGCATCATTACTAGTAGAATAATATAAAACTCGAAGATAATACATACAACAAACCAAAAACACATAATAAACGTACAACAACCGTAATTAACTTAAGGGAATTGCAATGGATACTTTTCTTTCTCCATTGTTATATAGCCGTCCCTAATTCTTATTTTATCTTCAGAAAGGTCCTTTTGCCGCCCAAGATCTATCATTTCTGCATCCTTCTCAGCAAGCCATTTTTCAGTCAGTTTGATAGTCTTCTTAGTCCTTTTTATCCATTCCTCATGATCTTTGATTTTTTTTTTATTAATTTGCATCCTTTCCTCAACCTCTTTGCACTCTGCCGCAATGAGGTCACGACGTTCAGTGAGAGCCCGAGATGACTCTTTATCTTTTTTTTTTGTTCTTCAGCCCATTGTAATTGTTGCAAAGTATCATCATACATATACGGCTCTCTTATGTTTGGTGATGGGGCAAGAAAAGGGTTGATTGGATCACAATAGAAACAATCAAATTCGTTACACGAGCAAATATACAAATTTAAAGATGAACTCATATTAAATTTCAAAATAATTTTTAACTCTTTACCAAAAATTCAACAATCATGCATGACAATATATAAACCCTTCAACTCCGCAGAGAGCTGTTTGTCAGTCTGCAGAGCTGTTTGTCAGTCCGCAGAGCTGTTTGTCAGTTCGCATAGTTGTGTGTCAAGTCGTTGACATCCATACATTACAATTATAGGAATACAATTATTTATTAAAAGGTAAACATTATTTATTAAAAACTAAACAATGCCAATGGACCAAAAGTAAGGTTAACATAGAACTGAATACAAACTAATATTCGTTGTGATCCATACATTACAATTCAAGTGAATTTTCGTGGAGTAACTTCTACTCACAAGACTTAGCAAGACTTAGTGGGATCCAAATCAAAACCCTAAGTCCCAAACTTTACCAAAAGACCACCAAAACATGCATGAAAGATTTATACTCATCTATCCAGACTTTAAGACTTTATAACCCTAACAAGGACCAAATATGAAGCTCAAAGGTTCTGGAGTAACTTCTACCCACAAGAACCACCACGAAGGGACCAAAACCATAACCAAAACCAACTAGCTAGATCTACATGAAAGAGTTGTCAAGGTTGAGACTTTATACCTCCAGAAGTTAGATCTAGGTGAGCAAAGCCTGGATCCAAAAGCTCTAAGTCAAGCATTGACTCTTCAAGAAGTTCCTTCTTTCACTTCAAGCACCAAAACACTCAAAAATCACCATGAAGCTCAAGAAATACACAAATGGGGGCTAGGGTTTCGTTCTTATGGTTAGAGAGGATAGAGGTTGGAGAATGGAAGAGGTTTAGGTCCACAATGATGCTTATAAAGGGACCAAACCCTAAAAACGAGTTTTTGAATCTGCCCAGCGAACGCCCAACATTCCCTTGAGGAACACCCAACGTTCCCACCTTGGCCCATGTCCAATTTTCCTTAAACGCCATGTGTTCCCATCGGGTACGCCCTGCGTACCCGATTCGGCCCAAAACCCCTCTAACTTCAAATAGTCATAACTTTTGCGTCCTTTATCCGTTTTCGATGTTCTTTATATCCACGTAAAGGTAACAAGAAGCCCTGCTGTAACATCCCTATTTTCAAGGCTAAAAATTTCATTTTTTTTTTAAAATAAGTAATCATGTGAAATCATTTATCAAACGTTGCTAATATTATATTAATTCATAAAACCATTGCGTCGTGTCTCAAAAACATATCACCGGATAATAGTAATAATCAGAGTACAATCCCAGAAAACTCAATGCGGAAATCATGCGTGAGTGTGATGTGCCGCTACCGCGCCGGCTCCTTCCCCTTCGCTGAAGAGGTACCTGAAACAAAACTGAAATCTGTAAGCACGAAGCTTAGTGAGTTCCCCCATCATACCACATACCATACACACACATGACATACATACTGCAGGCATATCTGCGTGCCCGACCTACCCCTTCAATCCTCTCGACCGGTGACCTTGCCTAGCATATATGGGTGTTGGCCTACCTCTTCGGTCCTCTCGACCGGTGACCTTGCCTAGCATATCTGGGTGCTGGTCTACCCCTTCGGCCCTCTCGACCGGTCCATCACATACAGTCACGTAATCATAATCTAACATAGTTGGGTACTAAACTACCCCTTCGGCCCTATCGGCCGGTAACTTGGGGACTATCTTCCCCCTACTACTACCATCATCACGTAACATCATATCATGCTAGCACATAAACATAACAGGTTGTAGCAAACCTAGATGAATATCACAAAGACAATCATCTAACATACAACTCCTACTGGTGGGCCGACATTGTGGCCGTAAACCCACCGCTGCTGGAAGGGAACTCACCTCGTATGAATGAATGCTGTCAATCCGAGTGAGAAGTCTCTTTCTGCTGCTCCGACGATTCTCCGGCTATAATTCCCATAAAGCCACTTAGTCAGAAGCTGATAACTACTCTTATGGTAAAATGACTATTTTACCCCTGGCCAAAGTCAATATCCTGGTCAAAGTCAACTTCCAATTGACCTGACTCGCCGAGTTGGGCCGCCAACTCGCCGAACCCCTATTCTTTCATCTGACCCCCTCCCGACTCTACTCGTCGAGTTAGCAAAGACTCGACGAGTTCTCCTTCTATAATATCATCGACTGCACCTTCATCCGACTCGCCGAGTTGTATGAACAACTCGTCGAGTTCACCGTCATCCTATGAGCATGTCCAGTCTGCGACTCGCGGAGTTGTATGAACAACTCGTCGAGTCCATCTTCAAAGGGTTGGGAGATTGCCTTGGACTCGCCGAGTCTGTTCATACACTCGCCGAGTCCTATGATTCCCAGGTCCATGGCTAAGTCTAATATGTTGAGTCACTCCCCTGGACCCCTCTAAGACCCTTCTAACACTCAACTGGGTTCCTTTGAACCTCGACAGACTGGGGACTCAAGCCCTGGACTCGCCGAGTTCCAAGAACAACTCGACGAGTCGGTGTTGTCCAAGTCTTATATCTCGATTTCTGATGTACAACACTCATCCAAAAGACAGATATGGGCTTCTAAGATCGATCTAGCATGTAAATTTATGAACTTTACGTGCATGGATGGGAGTATAAGCTCAATGGACCCAAAAATGAGGTCTAAAGGTGCATGTTGCGCTCTATGGCTACAAAGTTGGCCACTTTAGGCCATGTAGTCCCCTAAGGACCCTGGATCTGGAGTCTTAACCCCCAACCATGCTTGCACTCTTGATTGGTCACCAAAAATGGTTCCTAAAAGCCCTAATTCACTCCAAAAAGGGATCTAGAACATGAATGAACAAGGTATAAGCTTTATACCTCTAAGGAACTCTAGATGCTGCACAAACTCGAAATCTTCTGGTTTCCTCTTGGCTCCTCAAGCTTTTCCTTCTTTCTTGTGATCACAAACCACCAAAATCACCAAAAAGAGCCTTAGATCTCACAAAACGATTAGGGTTTCAGTATGAGGTGTTCTGGGAGCATAAGGGACGATGGAGGCTGCATTAAGACGTTTAAATAGGGTGCAATCCCTCAGATTTAGGGTTTTGTCCAAACAACGCCTACTCGTCGAGTCGGTTCGCCGACTCGTCGAGTAGGTCACTAAACTCCCGTGTCCAAAGTCGATTCTACTCGACGAGTTGGACCTTCAACTCGCCGAGTCCTAGGCCAAAATGTTATAATTACTTGAATAAAAATACGTACCAGGAACCGGGTGCTACACCTGCACTCCTATAAACTTTATTTAGCCTGAAAACCAACCGAACTTAAATCCAAAATTCATAAAAGGCCCGAACTAATGCCTTTACCGATACCCTTGGGCTGTAAAGTACAAACCGAACCCTTTCATCACATAACCAACATCACCCACATCCAAATGGGTCTAACCTTTCTTACCCAAGGCCTTAAGCCTTATGATAAATGATGATCGGGCCACGGTCCCAAATAATGAAGCGATTCGAAACCGAGCGTTACAGCAGGGCATAGCCCAACTTACGCCCTACGTACCACGTTGTCAAAATGATTTTGTAAAAATCACAACTCTTTCGTAAATGAATTTGTAAAAATCATAACTCTTTCATGCGAGCTCCAATTTAAGCCCTCTTTATATATGTGTAATGATCTCAAGGAGTACTACAACTCTCTTTTAGTTTGTTTTAGCTAGTTTTGACTTTCATTTTTATGTCTAACGGGGGTAAAAATAAATGATTTTACAAAAATCATATCTCTCTCATACGGATCCCGTTTTCGGCATTCTTTGTCTTAAATTTTATATCTCAAGGAGTACTACGAATCTCCTTTTTACACTTTTAGTCAAAACTCAACCAATTTCTAAGTGCCGTTTTGACGTAATTAACTTTAATTATACGATTGATTTTTATTTTTATAAAATCCATAACTCTTTCATTTGGAGTCGGATTTTTACGTTAACGAGTACTTTCCAAATACGTTCCAGCTTAGAAGACGGTACAACTTTTTGGACGCTTATTTTTTAGTCTAGCAGTCGATTTAACTATAAACGTAACGACATATTTGATTTTTATTATCTCAGAAATCAGATATTACAATATCAAGATATTACATCTATTTTTCCTACTCTCTCCTAACGGTGTTCAGTGACGGAATCCTCTCGGTTGTCACATTGTACGTGCTACGGCTTGCGCTTCGCCCGAAGCTCCAACTCAATCTACTGTTCCTATGTTCTAGCAATCATGTCATTTAGGGTCTTGCACCCAGACAAGCTCACAAACTCTCTAATATCATCTCTCAACATATCATGATATCTCATCTTCTTCTTCTCCTCATCCAGATCATACTACGGAACCAACATAGCCCTCTCTCGGAACTTGGCGGTGATCTCTGTCACGGTCTCAGTAGTCTGGCGAAGGTCATGGAACTCCATCGTCAACTGTTGCACCTCAATAGTCGGTGAAAACTCCAACTGGAACCTCGTCACAAAATCCTTTCAAGTCACGGATACCACAGTTGCAGATCCCAATGCACGACCGATCTCCTCCCATGTAACACTCCAAAAATCACACCAAATTTAAACTTAAAAAAAAAAACAACCCAAAATCATAAAAAGTTTACAAGATCATTATTTCTAAATTGTTTATCAATATTAGAGTATCCCAAAATCATACAGCCAAAACAGAGGATGTGCACAGTCACGCCTTCTCCTTCCCACGATCATCAGAAGTACCTGAAACCATAACCAAAAACTGTAAGGCAACGCTTAGTGAGTTTCCCCTAAAGTACCACCAAATAATATATAACAAATAACAGCATACAATGGGTCAGTAGCTAAAAGACTGGATTACCCCTGAGCCTACAGTATGAGTTTGGCTTGCCTATCGGGCCCACGACTCATATTTGGCTTGCTCCTGAGCCCACAACATAATTCTGGGTTGCCCTTGGGCCCACAGCTTATGTCTGGCTTACTCTCGAGCCCACAACATAAGTATGGCTTGCCCTCAGGGCCCACAACTTATGCATGGCTTGCTCCAGGGTTTGTTGGCTACAACACAAAGCAGTATTACCTCAACCCAACCATACTATGTCGACATATACTCAACATATAACCAGTCAACAGACAATCAGGTAGATCTACTGATCACTAAGAATAGCAACATCCTATATACCAGGATACAAATCTAACATATCACTACAGCACAATAACATATTATCATATAATGGGATATCTAATCCACTGGGCCGACCTTGGTGCCTTAGACCCATGAGTACAGTGAGGATAACTCACCTCACAGTCTAAACAATAGCTGATAAGGTTCTGACTCCGAATCTCAGCTCTAACTGTCATCTATCCAACCAAATGACCAATTTTCAAATACCATTCAAAATACCCAAAATACCCCTTGGTCAAACTTGGTCAAATCTAACAAGTCAACCCAACCGAGTCAACTTAGCCGAGTCGACACAGAACGCATACGCAGGGCGTACTCTGGCTTGACAATGATCGGGGTAGTTGACCGGGTACACTCAGCGTACACACAAGCACTACTAGAAAAACAGCCTTTTACGACGCGCAATGCGCGTCATAAAACGCTCAGACGACGCACAAATGTGTGTCAAGGAAGGCCCTATCATAACGAGAGACGACACGCTTTTGCATGTCGTCTATAGACGACGCGCATTTACGACGCACATTTATGACACACATTTACGACACGCATTTACGACGTGCAATGCGTATCAAGGAAGACTCTGTCATAAAGGAAGACGACACGCATTTGCGTGTCGTAACCTTACGAGGCACGTTTAGGACACGCATTGCGTATCATTAAAGTCCATGTCATAAATGAAGATGGCACACATTTGCATGTCATAATACAAAAATATGGACTTTAATACATTTACGACGCGTCTTTACGATACTCATTTACGCATAATACAAAAATATGGAAACAAATATATACCAAAACAATCAATTTCATCCATAACATCATGTCAAAAAATTGTAATACATTGGTATTAAGGGGATCCGATTGTATATTTTTATTAAGAGGTTTTTCCTAACTATATAACCTAATACTACATTGCTATTAAGGAACACCTTCTTGTTTCTACTTCTTATTGTTATGCTTCTGTTTCCACATGATGCCTGTTTCCAAGACAAGTAAACTTGCTCTTATTGGGGCTGATAGAATTTAGATATAACAACAATGTTATATTTAAAGGAATAAAAAAAGTAGGAATGTAAGGGAAACATGAAGGGGAATAAGATAGCATAACCTCACCATAATCAACAAACAGTTTGTTTGCTCGCTAGTATGCTTCAATCATAACCAATTACCTTCTTTCATACAGCAGCAAAATAGTCATTTCCATTAACTCAACAACTTCCTTCTCATCATATTTTGCAACTCAAAATGTTCATACGGCTCCCATTTGATAAAAGAAAGATTTCTTCGTCTTATATTTATATTTATATGGGCTTTTGTAAAAAAAATACCAATTCAAGTGGGTGGCCCCAAAGACTCATTATCAAATTCAAATGGGTGTGGTGTGGATAACAGGTCAAAATGGTAACTTTTTCTACATTTTTTATTTTATATTAGTGTTAAATATGATTCAACAACAACAATACCCAGATCCCATATATAGGAATGGGGTAAGATGTAGATAATCGGACCTCCACCCCAAGGTACAGGATACAGAGACTGCTACATATGATTATACAGTAATATATCTATTTTTTTAATAAAGCATTTAGGAGCTTCTATGCTTTAAAAATAACTCCATGGAACTTTCAACCTTTTGACGTGTTTCACTTCTGCTTATTTTACCAAATTTACCCCTATAGAGATAAAACTTGGCCCAAATCTGCTCATTTATAACTTATAAGGAAATTGCCACCTCTAATCATACTTATTTGAGGATATAAACAAATGGTGTCTATAGTTTTATAACAACTTATATCTGATTCTGGTTATTTTGTATCACATGACATAATCTGATTATGGTTATTCTGCATCACATGACATAATCAGTTTTAAACCCTTGATATATGAGGAATAAATAATAACAAAATTCACTTTTAATATTGTAACTCGAATGAATACCATATTTCATACAACATAGACTAAAACATATAGAGGATCCAGGGACCAACATTTTTCAACCATTTTCGAATAATTATTTCAGAAACCAAAATAAAAAAAATTAATTAAAAGACAAGGAAAGGAAAGGATACTAGAAAATAACCTTGGGTGAAGAGTCTTGATCTCTTCCAAATTTTGATACACCTTTGACATTACAAGGCGTACATACCTGAAAGAAAGAATATTATATTTTGTGTTTTGTTATCATTAAAGAACACAACATTTACATTAAAATCATACCGAATCTCATACTCTTTCCGCTCTCGAGGGGTAATCTGATAAATCACAATAAGATGAGATGGATGCTTTAGGCCATAATTATTATAACTCTAAGGTTAAATGTAAAAAAAATAACAATGTAATGTACTTATTTGATTTGTTTAGTAATTAGTATAGCATCTTCCTATTCCAGTAGTATTATACCCATTTATAGAAAAGTCATCTAAATACTAAGCACTTTTCACTACTGCTATATTATTATTTGCAGACTATAATACAATGTCCTAATAAGAAAAAAATATAAAAGTAGCTAGCCAGCTAGGTTGATATATATATTTAGAGAAAGTATGCTCCTGCTATTTCTTGCATTTAGCCCTAAATGTTATGAAAATGGTGATGAATGAATTTATTACCTCACTCCCATTTAATATGTTTACTTTGGCCAAACGAACAATCAAAACAAATCTTACAAGCCCACCTCTGCTTGGATCGGTTATTGGATTCTCAGAGCACCTAATATCCTGCATTTACAAACCATAGGGATAGGCTTCAATATAATTATATCATCTCATCTGTGGCATTATCTATAATATGATTGGATCACTAGCTGCATTTATGTTTATTGTTACTCTACCTTCACTATTTTTGTTTTTGTTAATGTTATTATTCATGTTACCTAACTGTTAATGTTATTGTTTGACTACTTTCTACAACCATAGTTATCAGATTTGTGAGCAAAAATAAAGATAAATAAGCTTACCTACCATTAAGCCAGGATAAGAATTTAGGGCATCAATGGAAGATGTCTCCTGGATTTTATTACCTCCTGGACACACGCCATAAATTTTCAATAACTTGGAATTGTTCAAGTAAGATAATATAATCCCAAAAAAATGCAATTAATTACCAATAAGTAGGCAATGCAAATTTTGGAAAGGCTTATCAGGTTCATTTGTAGCTGAGGGGTACCAAATGCGCTCTATGTTATTCTTATTCAACTGAAGTTGCTCCAAACTGAATACAATTTCAAGTAAAGGATAAAGCTTTCACAAACTATTATAATATTAACCTTGAGTAAGTCATCGCTGAGGGATAAAAGCGAATCCAGAGTGCCAACATGAAGATTTGGGATATTAAACTGCAAAATTACTCAAATTGAATAAAATACTTAGTAAAATTGAACGAAAGTGATTATGATGATTGCTATACCCTGTAGAGAGGAGTGTCAAATGAGTTTTTGGAGATGGATTCTTCTAAGCGACTCCACAAAGAAGAAGCAGAACTCTAAACGGGAAGAGAAACTATCCAGTATCTGGTAGCCATTGGTGCTCAAAATTCTTAAGATCGAGAACGGAGGTTCCCGATTGTTGAATTGAATTATGGTTTGCAACAAAGAATCAAAAGGGGGAAAATTAACTAGATCTCTCCTCCAAATAGAAATCGACGAATTCATGAGACAGATTGACTTCGTTTTGAAAACATCCATGAAGTCAACTTTAGAAGCAGTAATAATCGATTCAGATTCGCTTTCTATTCAAACATGTTCAATTTTTTTGTAGGATACGGTCCCAATTTTTACATAGGAACCACCAAATCATTCAAAACTAGAAAAAAAGTATGTGAAGAAACGAACAATAAAATGATTACCTGGCTCTCTGACGCAGAAGTTTCAAAGGTGATGCCGAGATGCAATTGGGAAGCTAATGGAGCAAAGTTACAGTTCTTCGTCTGTGTGTTTTTCAATTTATCTGTGGGGAATCAGAAACAAACGAGAATCAAGATTTGCATTCCTAATATTGAGACTTGAGAGTATAATACTGAATTAGGGCTTTTTCTGACAATTTCAACATCGAGTGGGAGATATGGTGGTTCCAGTGGGTAGAAGTAAGTGAGCCTTGATCGATGTCAACAAACAGGGAAGAATCGGTGGTGGCGGTCGGAGTTCAAGGGAAAGAAGCAAGCAACACTCGATGTAGGGAGGCGGAGGAAGACCGGAGAAGATTTTTGTGGTCAAAGAACACACCCAGAGCTAAAGAGGGGAAACAGGGAAGGAAGGCGGGTTTTCTAATTTTTTTTATTTCCTTTTTCCCGTTGCTAGTTGCTGAAGAGCGCGTTTGTAAAATTATAAAGCGACATTTCTAGATGACACGCCTTTAACATAAGCGCCCTCCGTGTTTTTTTTTTGTGAGACACTAATTTTAGGGCACGCAAAAATGCGCGTCCTAAACTCTTCAAATTTCTAAAGATCTGACATTATTTTTAGGGCATGCCCTTTTGTGTATCATTAATCGGTGCGTGTCGTAATAAGCGTGTCATTAAAGGTCTGTTTTCTAGTAGTGAGGTACGCACGACATACTCACAGAACTTCTCTTTTCACATTAAGAGCTTAATACTTTGACTTAATGCGTCCAATTGCATATCCAAGGCTAAAATATCCCCAAGAGTCATAAAGTTTCCAACTTTATGACCTTGCAAGTCCATTAAGTGCTTAAAACACAAAAACCCAACATCTTAATGTATTAAGATCTCCTGTAGTATGCATGGAGTGAAACTAAACCCCAAGGCTACATTTTTATGAATTAAGACCCCTCCAAAGGTCTGAAAAGACGACTCAATGGGTCAAGAACATGCTATGCTCAAGAATCACTACATTTGGGACAAAAAGAACCTAAAATCAAATCCGAAATAAGATCTAAATGAAACTTCACCAATTTCAGAACGTTATACCTCCAAATAATGCCAAATGATGGTGTGATTCTGGATCTAAAGTGCTTCACTCCTCCAAGATGGTTTCTACTTCCTTCCTTCTTCTTCAAAGGCACAAAACACACATACTCAAGCTTAGAAATGCTTCACAAGGTGGATTAGGGTTGCAAAGTCGTTTTAAGAGGATGGAGGCCGATGAGAGGAGCCAAGGTTAAGAGTTAATGATGAATAAATAAGGTCCAAACCCTAAATATTAGGGTTTGGGACTTCACCCCGTACGCCCTACGTACTCAAAACGTACGCCTATCGTACGTGGCTCCGCCCCAACAATCTAAAAATGGCAATAACAGTCCCTCCCATCCATTAGTCTTACATTATAAGGACAAAACTGCAATAAATCTCAATGTAAGGGTGAAAAGAGAAAGTACATCAAAACCAAGATGTTACATCCCACCAATCACGAGCTCGGTCCCTCAAAAGCCAGGATGCAAACCCCACCTTCTCCCCCTCGGGGCAGAAGCTCGTTCGCTGAGCATTCTCCATGTCAGCGATCCATCGACGGCTAGTAATGGGGTCCTTAGCCCCAAAGAACTCTGGAGCTTCACAAGCCTTGGACTCCAGGAAAAAAGGAGTCCATGCTCCTAACTGTCCTGCCGCACCCAAAAGGCCCCAAGACGCTCATCCAAAAGCTTCATAATCTCATCCTTGATGGTACCGAAAATCACAGGGGCGACCTCCATAATACAACGAGTAATCTCCGATGTAATAAACTTGCGCAATACTAGAAACCTCTACCAACACCGTTGGTTGCCTTATGCATGTAAATTATACACAAGATGGGACCACATAGACTGTCGAATAATGATTTTACCCTAAGCCCATAACCAGACAAGGAACAAGAAATAACGTCAAACCAATCATTCTAGGGCTATATGATGATAATCGTATATAGTTTTTAAAGCATACACTTAGCAATTAACTGATCCGGTATTAATCCTGAGTAATACATAGATTCCAATCCTCCTAGGCTACAAGGCATCATACAATCAGGCAATTCTAGCATACGATTCTTGAAGGTATCCTTAGCTTTACTCTAGCATGCAATTCACATATCAGGCATACTAGTCATAATACATTAGTATGAGTATTTTGGGAATTGGGGAGTTGATGAAGATAAAAAATAACAAGAAGTGTGAACTTCTCTACAAGTATCCACCATCCAATAGTAAGGAACTTGGAATGCTAGTTCCCTTTTTGTATTCATAACTTCTTAAGCCTTTAAGTGCTTAACACAGTTAAGCACTAAAAGAGAAGCATTTCTACACCACTAACACTTACATCTAGTCTTCAAAAGAGAGAAAAATAGGGAGAGAAGAAGGGTTACAATTTAAGAGAAAAAGCAAGGGAAAAATAAGCAACCACAAATGCAAACTCCATGCACTCTTTTTATACTTGCAAAAGAGATCTAATTCCCATACCTTATCTTACATGAAGTGATGGACATTTAAGAGTCATGATGCATGGAGTGTGAAGTGAAACAAACAACCCTCATCCTCTAAGGATAGGTTCAACCGAAGGTGTACAAGGGTAGGCCCTTGGTTTGTCTCTCACTTTTGCCCAAAATGTACATGACTTATTCTAGTAATATCTAATATGCCCAAAATGTTGTACATGACATATTATGTCATACATTATAAAATAATAACTAAGTTATAACCTCTAGATATATTATTTTCAGAAAACAATAATTTTCCGTAATTAAACACAAGAGTTGATTATTTATTAATAATCATATTAATAATAAACATTCAATATGTGTCAACTTAATAAGGGTGTGACCCTATAGGATCATATGTCATTAGCAAATGTCATTCAATAATGTTTCTTAAGCATATAGATCCAACAATTATTTCCAAGATGTGAAGACTAATGCTACTTCCTTGTTTGCATCCCTTTAGGGCTTCCATGATCTCAAATCACTTCTCCCAACCTACCCTTTGAACCGGTCCTTAAGTTGGTTCGTTATGTCATAGCACTAAGATGTTCTAATCTCTCTTGGAAATTAGGAATCATTGTGCTTGACATGAGGCAAACCACCTCATTTTAGTCGCTAAGACGTCTTTCATACATGTCTCTAGCAGCCCTAGTAGATCTAGTTGGGGGATCCTCATAAACAAGTTCCTGAATAGCATAAAGTTTCTTTGTGAACCTGAGCATATTTCTCCGGTTTTAAAACCATAATTCATGCCATTGAGGTTATCCTATTTGAGGAGATTTTGCAGTGAAAAGTTTGTAACAAAATAATTTGTGTTTGAAGACACTAACTAAAACAAGAATATTTACTAGTAATTTGATAATTATCCTTTATAAAATTAACAACTGAAAAAATATTTATCAAAGGCTAAGATCTATCACTTCTAGTTGTGAAAGTATGTCTTAATTAGAAAGAGAAGTTATTTAGGTAGATACAACTCTTTACTTATTCTAATCTCTATGGAACTCTTAGATCGGTGCATGATTTATTGGTTTTTACTGAGTGAACATTTGACGTGTTTAATCCCTCATTCACTTATCTCTTTTTTGTGAAGAGTATGCCAAAGAACACAAAGAAAGATAGTAAATCGTTCATTTAAACATACACGAAACACGATGTATGGCTCAAGACTCACTGGTAGTGAGTAAATCATTGCTAACATATGTGATGTTCAACTTAAGACTCACTGTTAGCGAGTAAATCATTTATGTTTGTGATTACGATCATTAAGTATTGAGTTGGATTGCTCACTAACTATTTGTAGTTTGTAAATTACAGTTACTTGTAAGTCTCATTATTTCAAGTGCAGGTACAAGTGGTAAAGAGTCATTATTTCAAGTGTAGGTACAAATGGGAAAAGTAAACGGGTGGCTTAGCTTGTAGATGATACGAAGAGACTTAGAAGAGTTGCCATTGTAAAGTTTGTTGTTCAATTTGTTAATATGGAGTTAAACCATATGTACGGATGAAGTGTTAACAAGAAAAAAAAAAGTTGATATACTTTGTTTTATTATTTGGAGTGTTAAGAAAATATAAAATGCTTTATCATCATAATCTTCACTTCTAACAAGCAACCATCAAATACACTTTTATGATGACAAAAACCATCCTTTTGCATCCAAGAGACAGATCTAGAGCCATTTTGATTGTGGTGGGTTTTTAAGTCAAAATAGTGCATGATATATCTTGTACAGATTCTAATTTACATGTCATCATCATCCTCTATCAACAAGTAGCGTAATGTTACATGTAATAATATCTCAAATTATCAAATTTATAGATTATTGTCACAATGTACCATCCAATTTATTTGTTTAGAGCATGGTATATGATAAAAATTCATTCGACTGAAATCATTAATCAAATCAATAACAGAATGCATAACATATAAATAAAGTATGCATGAAACTTCTAAAATGAGTATATTTGAAACTTAAGAAATAACATCGTCTTATTACAAGTAATGGATTCAGCAAACCCTTCGATTATTGGATTCTCTAGCATCATCAATCTTCACACGTCCAAAATGCTGAGGAAAAGCAACAAAGATGACCTGCCAAATTTAAAAATAATAAAAACAAAAAAGAAAGAATATTGTTAAACAAGATGCCAAATGTTCAACTTCTTTCTTTAGTTGTAGTTAGTAGTTACCGATTGTGTTAGATGCGATAAATAGCAATCTACTTTTATTTATGTGTATTATAGCATTCTACTTTCGTTTCTTTCTATCACAACTTTGAAATTTTCTTATTTATGTCATTAACTTTGAAAAATCTACCCTAATTATAGCAATGAAAATTGCTTTATATTTAAGATTATATTGCTATATATAATCTGTAGATTTTTCAAAGTACAATTCTATAATAGGAAGAAATAAAAGTAGGATGTTATAATAAACAAATCAATGAAAGTATTTTGTTATTTCTAGCATTTAACCCTTACAAAACTAGCTTTAAAATAAACATCTGAAAGCAATATGAATTCAAAGAAACTTGGCAACATCAAACATGTGGGTGGTCATGTCAAACACTCAACCCTAAGACATTTACAACTCCATTAATGAATCACATGACCTATACTTCTCGAACAATCATGGCTTACAAAAAGAGACCAATGAATCAGAATATCAGATGATCATGAAGGTTTGGAGAATAAATGATTGGTTTTAAGGTACACACTACACAGAAACCCATTGGAAGATTGCAAAAAGGGGAAAAAAAAAACAAATAAATAAATGCAGGCCCCTATGCTTTGTGAGTTGTAAGAAACAAAAAAAACGGCTTTGTACATACAAATTCCTTTATACTTGCAAAAAAGGTTGTTATCATGAGTGAAAGTGTGGAACCTAACCTCGCTAATACTAAAAACAAAACCTAAAAATCTGCAAATCAGAGAAAAAAAAACTAATATTTAAATTTAAAACTCAAGTCATACAAGGTCTTGATGGAGGTAATAATGGGTGGTTGCCTCATATTGTTTCTTGCTATATAACAAATGGAGCAATATGAGAACAAAATATCTATATACAGCTTGTAACAAAAACTAAAAAGGAACAATATCTTACCAGATAATCTGATTAAAGGAGATGTAGATCTTGTGTGGTACCATATTACCACCATCTGAAATGGGCATAGCTTCGATTGGTGGAAGCAAGTCCATGAAGAACCTCTCTTTTCTTACGTGCAGTTCCTCTCTTCCTGTAAGCATCCATTATCTCAGCAAACAAACATTCCTCCAATTTTGAGCTATGATTAGTACGTCGTTTTTTAGCTGCATCAAGGATCCAACGAACAGCTAAAGTTTGTTGCCTATCCCTGGCTACAACCCCAGGGACATCATAAATATTACCAGCTATTCTTACTTTTGCTACTTCACAAATGGGTTTCACATTCTCTAGGGCATCGGATATAAGTTTCACTGCATCACGATCAGTACGAGCTAGCTTGTGAAGAGTTTCATGGAAGATAGCACGAACTCTTGTCTTTTTGCCTTCTTTCATGCGAAAATTCACCAACTTATGGATCAACTGTTTTTCATCACCATCCAATCCCCCCATGTAGTTGAGAATTTCCGAGCCAGTGTAAGCCACTTTAGACTGACTAGTGGTTGAAAACTGTTGCAGAAACAGTGGTGTGATAGGCGAACTTGAACCATGGAGTTCTCTTAGAATACCATTCCACTGCCTACCAGCAGCAACGCGAATCATCTTTTCTAAACTACTCCGACTGAGTTACTGTACTTAATCACAAGACCTGAAAAACCTGCAATCAGTAGCAAAGCTTGGAAGTTAATTTTATTGGGTTGTCATTTGAGAAAACGCTAAAAATTACTGATTCCATACTTGAAAGTTGAAACATTGCTATGCTAGTTATTCATAAAACATAGATGGACAACAAGTTTTAACGTCCAAGAATATATACACAAATGCATACGTAAATACGCACAGATATATAGACACACCAACACATGTTTACAAACACATTCATCCATTTTCCCCAATCGAAAGCAAAATCTATAGCATATATAGAAACTATCGATGAAATACAAACCTTCTAGGGCTTAAATCGAGGCTGATTAGACTTCCTAGCTTTGACGCTGAACTTAATCGAGGGAAATTGCAACCCTAAGAATTAGAGGACATCGGCGGAGGTGAAAAGGGGTTAGACATAGGAAAAATGAATCTTCACTTCACCGAGAACTTTCTCCGGATAATTTTCGAAATAAGTTATGAAAATGGTCCCTGTAGTTAGAAAAGGATTGCATTCTCTTTTTATAAGACAAATCTTGGTAAATGGTGAATGTGGTTCTCGTAATATCATGTTTTATTTTAAGGATCTCCAACCTACCTCCAAACTTTTTTTTTTTCATTTTTCCTCCATTCTCTTTCAACCCTATCTTATTTTCATCTCCACTTTTGGAGATATATTTGGGGGAATACTATTCATATCTTCAAAAATGGAGTTGAAGTTTCGGTTGCCAATTTTAGTCTCTCTCATTTTTAGTTTATTTTTATCTACTAATTATAATTTATGTGCAATATTTAATAATTGTAATATTATGTTATATTGAAACATCCCAAAAATACAACCTAAAATTTTCATTTTAAAAATCATTAATAAAACCATAAGTATCGTCAATCATATAAAAAGTCATAAATCATGTATCTCGAGAATATAATAACATTTGTCAATGTATCAAAACCATATGTCAAAACATCAGAGTGAATCATACCAGACTAAAAACTGTGGTGTGTGTCATGCAGTCATCCCGAGCTCTTCCCCTTACTAGCGGAAGTACCTGAAATCAAAACTGAAAACTGTAAGCACGA
Organism: Lactuca virosa; assembly: GCF_052849685.1. Lineage (NCBI taxonomy): Eukaryota > Viridiplantae > Streptophyta > Magnoliopsida > Asterales > Asteraceae > Lactuca > Lactuca virosa. The sequence goes on along the minus strand of NC_136429.1, from coordinate 363,090,661 downwards.
AGCTTAGTGAGTCTCCCCAAACTACCACATATCATACACATAATCACATAATAACATACATTAGGCCTTGCCCGCTACATCGGGTCTCGCTCGGCATCGGACCAAAGTTTGGCATCGGGCCCCACTCGGCATCGGACCGAAGTCCGGTATACATATATCATATCAACAAGCATATAACATAAACACATAACATAAACATATAAACATTCCTCGGGCTTGCCCCGACATCGGACTGAAGCCCGGAACACATAACACATAACATATAAGCTAAAAATTCCTCGGGCTTGCCCCGACATCGGACCGAAGTCCGGAACATATAAACGAACACATGCAAGAATCACGGAGACATCAAGCATACAAACATTCCTCGGGCTTGCCCCGACATCGGACCGAAGTCCGAAAGCATATAAACTACATCGGGCTAACCTCGGCATTGCTAGCATACATAAACGGGCCGGCCTTGGTGCCTTAGACTCGTTCCTACTGGAAGAGGACTCACCTCACAAAGTTGGCTGCTGTATCTCTCGGTAAGGAATCTCTATCGGCTGCTCCCACGACTCCCTGAGCTATCATTACCAAATAACACTTAGTCAAAATCCAAACAATCCTTCTTAGGGTATAATGACCATTTTACCCCTGATCTAAATGGACCCATGACCTAAGCCCAAATCCATAACATGAAGGCCCAAATCCATATATTCACACCAGGGCCACTAATGGCCCACTTATGGCCCAATTTTCTAAATTGGGCCCAACTTCTCAAATGGGCCTTCCCTCAAGTCCAATATGCAATAAAATCCATTATCAACCCAAAACAATAATCCACTAAGGCCCATAATCAACTAGTCCAAGGAAATGGCCCAAAAAGGCCCACTGTCGCAACGAACGCAAGGCGTTCCTTTGTGGAACGTTGGGCGTTCCTCCTTCGTTCAGATCGCGAGCTCCAGTGGGAACGCAATGTAAGTCCCCAATCTGCTTGTGTATCAATCAGATCCGTTTAATGGTGCGGAATCCCAATCAAACGGATGATGCCATATCAAAATAGAAGAGAAGGAGAATAAGATGATGATGAATCTTGTATGAATTGATTAGAATGAAGATCCAGATACAAGAGATTCACACACACAAAACTTCTCTCTAGTTTCTCTCTCTAGAATATGCTCTCCTTCTCTCTAGCCTTACACTCCCACTTGTCTAGCCTTACACACGCATTCCTCACCCTATATATAGTAGACATGGGCCGTGAATAGGTTTACGGCCGTAAACCTGTTCACAGCCGTAAACTCATATACAGCCGTAAACACTAAGTTGTTTACGGTCCTAGACATAAAAATACATTTTCCTAGAAAAGTAAAGTATAAACCAATATTTTAGACCTAACAATCTCCCCCTTGGTTTATAGCTTTCTTTTCTAATTGACCCAACAAGCTCCCCTAAAAAGTAACTGCCTTTTCTTGTTAATCTTCATTGGGAGCTTTGACTTCAGCTTTAATCTTCGATATCTTCATGACTTCAAGATGAACATATGAATCTTCAATAAATGACTTCATCTCGAGCACTTGGGCTTTTCTTCAGAATTTGGCATTAAACGCACGTTGGGTGAGGAGGCTTCTTGATAAGATTCTTGAAAGATAGCGCTTTCAACTTGAGAATCTTCAGAGAGAACTAATCTTCTGGATCACTTCAGCAGGTTCAAGAAAGCAGCAGATTGATTGAGGAGGCTTCAATGCAATATGTCACATGATCTTCAATTACAGCTTGACCTTGCTTATGGGGTTGAAGGATTGAATGTTGAAAAAATAATCTTCATTTCTTGCTCCTTCGAATGAGAATTCTTCGATGCTCACGGGTGAAGCCTTGGCTCAGAAATTTTCGATCCAGTCTCCATGAGTCTCATCTACATCTGAATTCACTTTTCAAGACAAAACAAAACTTAAAAGAAAATTTAGCATACAAAACGGAAACAAAAATATTTTTGGATTTTTGATTTTTCTGAACAAGAAATAAAACAGAAACAACACTATTTTTGGATTTTGAATTTTTTAATTTTTGTTTGATTTTTGAATTTTTCTTAACTTTGTTTGATTTTTGATATTTTTATTTTTTTTAATTCTCCACCTAAATTTATGCATAGAGGAAAACTATGAGCAAATTTAACAAAAACAAAAATATTCGGGATCAAAGTTGTCAAGCAATCCAATATCGTTTATCAACACACGCCTGCATGTCTAGATCTGGTCAATCACCGGTATTGTGGTCCACTTAAACACAAAGGATGTTGACAATTTAGACAGATTATAAGTGACAAGTCATTGTGATATATATTCTTAAATGGACATTTAGCTGGCGACGACCAAGGATATTGTTGTCCACTTAAATTAAGCAACAAGATCTACAGACAACCTATTAAATGATTCAATTTTAGATGTACTAGAACATGTTTCCCACTTCCCGATATACCCCGGTAATCAAGAACTTCCAAAGAACTCCTTACTTTAGGTGAGTATACAATTATTAAGAAATAAGTCAGATATAGAAGTGCATATGTTGTATCCCAGGTCGGATGTCTTCCAATCACACAGAGGGGACAACATATGACTAACAGAGATAGAGGGATTGAGAGGTAGAGTGTTGCATATGCTGTGTCCCAGGTCGGATCTTCCGATCACGCAGAGGGGACAGCATATGGCTAACAGATAGAAAGAATTTCATAGATAAGGAGGTGCGTAGAGATAGAGTTGCATATGTTGCATTCCAGGTCGGATATGTTCCAATCACGTAAAGGAAGCAACATATGACTGACAGATAGAAAGCAAGAAAATAATTTCCTACAAACCTACTTTATCAGACCCCCCCCCAGTTGCCCTATCAATACCGGAATTAAGGACATGAGTCCATACATCAAGGAAATGTTGAGCCACAATTCTAGATAATTAACTTTTAGTGTATCTCGCAGGTTCCCATGTTTATCTCACTGCTCAATCTACCCGAGCGTCGTATGGTCAACCCAAATGAAACTATCTATGTGCATATTAGTCAAGTCCTTTTAATTTTCAAACTGAGTCTAGTCCTTTTAAATCCTTTGTGCCTACCAGCACATTGAATACAAAGTCTAGACAATTCGACTTTAGTGCATTACACGCATCATAAATTGCTCTTTAGCACTATACTTCATATCACTTCCCGAAACAATACCTACTAAATAAATACATATAAGGAAATAAAAAATTGTCTTTGAAATGAATCAATGTAAGATAAACTCACGAGTATAGAGAAGAAAACTCAAACCGTAAGTCACCGATTGAATTTGCATCCAGAAGGTCTGAGAACAGCACGCATAATCTCAGAACAGATCCGAAAATTCTTCACATCGTTAAGAACAAACCCCATGAGTGATCCATTTCTCTTTCTTTCCCGCAAAGGACACATACTCTCAAACAATGTTCTGAATGTTGTACAGTTGAGAGATGCCTCCTATCATGTGCCAGAAACAACCACTATCAACAAACCGAAGTCTGATGATATGCCTCCATAGCTGCTCCAGCACAGAGCGGGATCAGTTGGCCTTTGGAATCCAGTCCATTTTGAAACTGGGTTGACCTTTGTCATCCTTGCAAGGTACTCTCTCCTATGACATGTTCTGTTTATCACAAACAGCAGATGTAGAAATATTAGAATCATTAGAAGATTTGGGAGATTGAACCTTTGGTACCCATCTGTAGTTGGGTTTAACCCATTTCTTTTTCGATACGATGGGTGCCTCGGTACTTGATTTTGAACTGGAAGCCGATCGTCGAGATGACTTTGACCTAACCGGTCTTGATTTCGCTGGAGCATCTCTTGGATTGGACTTTTTGGCCGACATTCCCTTCTTGCCCTTGGGATTTTGATTCTTGGCCTTTTGCGCGTTCCAGTCGCCATTGTCTGAACGTGGCCTCAAAGGGTTTCTTTTGAAAGATCTCCCTCTTGGCGTGTTCTGCCAGCCTTGTGTGTAATAGGGAACGTATGCGCAATTTGGACAATTTCTGGCAATGTGTCCAGGTGTTCCACAGTGAAAGCAAGTCTTTTTCTTCACTGGGAAATTGTTTCTTCCTGCCCCTGGTGGCATGTCTTTGCCTTGTCGCTGGTTTTTCCCACACACACACTTACAACAGGCACTCTATTTCACTATAATTGGTGGCCTGTATTTCTCAACCGCAGGTTTGTTAGGAGTAACTGAGTTAGAAGCAACAAATTCAGAGTTCAAGGAGTCATCGGATTGTTCAATAGTTTTCTCCTTCTTCTCATCCTCTACTACTTTACCTGCACAGGAAGTAGAATCATTAGTATCCAAAACCCTAACACTAGGTCCTGTTGCCTGTTCAGCAGCTGGTTTACCATAAACCATATAAGGTTCTCTGTCGATCTCTTCTTTTGTTAAAGGATTAACATAATACGAATGATTAAAAATTTGACAGTTTTAACTTCATTGACTGGGATGTTTGAGGAACTCATTTTTATAAAAAAATATGCCCTTTGACTAAAAACTCAAAAGTCAACCTTAAAAGATCAAATTAAAAAAATCAAACTTAAAAGTCAAACTTGAAAAGTCAAACTTAAAAGTCAAAACGAAAAACTAAATTTGAAAATTTGAAAGTTAAACGAGAAAGTCAAAGTTTAAAGTCGTCAAACTTGAAAAGTCAAAGTCAAATTTTGAGGTCAAAGGTCAATTTAGAAATTTAAAAATTAAAAGCTAAAATTTTTGGAAGAAAATAGAATTTAAAAATAAAAGGAAATTGAATTTTGGGTTAAAAGTGTCAAAAATGCGAAATTTGGTTCGAAAGAAGAAGCCTTTTGAATTAAATTTGGAAGGGAAAAACCATCCAGCAAGCTAGATCAGATGGTTAAGGCGTTGCAATTATGAATCAGGGGACCCAGGTTCGAAACCTAGTACCCCCAAAATCCCGTTCCTTTTTTTAATAAGATGCTGCGAAGACTTGTTGAACGAACACGTGCGAAGGGCGAGGTGCGAGGTGCGAGGCCGAGAACTTCAGAAGCCGGAAACGTGCGAGACCGAGCCACAAACTGCTGAGCCGTAAACTCCGAGGCGAGGCTGTAAACTCCGACCGTAAAATCCGAGGCCGTGAACTCCGACCGTAAACTCCAAGGCCGTAAACTGTTTACGGCCGTAAATCTTCGAAAACCCTAGCTGCTGGCCGTACACGCCACCACCCCCTCGCTGGTTACGACCAAAAACAACGTTTTTTTTTCGACTTTGTAGCTCCAAAACTCGATTAAAAACTCGTTTTTATCAAAAACACGAAGAACAAACCCCCCTTATTTTGCCAAGATCTATCCAAAAACGCAGAAATCCTTCAAAAATAAGATCAAATAAGCTCCAGATCTGACAAAATTGATTGATACAATCCAAGCTCTGATACCAATTGTAAGTCCCCAATCTGCTTGTGTATCAATCAGATCCGTTTGATGGTGCGGAATCCCAATCAAACGGATGATGCCAGATCAAAATAGAAGAGAAGGAGAAGAAGAAGATGATGAATCTTGTATGAATTGATTAGAATGAAGATCCAGATACAAGAGATTCACACATACAAAACTTCTCTCTAGTTTCTCTCTCTAGAATATGCTCTCCTTCTCTCTAGCCTTACAATCCCACTTGTCTAGCCTTACACATGCACTCCTCACCCTTATATAGTAGACATGGGTCGTGAATGGGTTTACGGCCGTAAACCTGTTCACGGCCGTAAACACAGCCGTAAACTCATATACACCCGTAAACACCAAGTTGTTTACGGTCCTAGACATAGAAATACATTTTCCTAGAAAAGTAAAGTATAAACCAATATTTTAGACCCAACACGCAGCGCGTTCCCAAGACCTACGCAGGGCGTTTGCGTCCAGCTTTCAAAAACTGGCCATTAAGCACTTAATGCTTAAGTCATGCTATCCAAACACTGATCCAAGCTATTTAAGACCTCTAGAATCATAAAGTCACGGACTTGGTGACTTTGCATGCCCCCTCAAGTCCAAATCTCAAGGAATAGCAACCAACTTTCATAAATGTGGTCTTAACTCTTGCATGAACCCATTAAGACCTCAAAGATCGAAACTTTACTGATGTAGGGACACCATTAGCATCAAGGGTGGCAACCCTAGTCCTGTAAACGAATTTGAGTCATAAAGATCCATTATTGGGACTAAAAAGGTCCAAAACATCATCACACTAGATCTAAGCATACTTGAGGAAAGTTGTGAACTTTATACCTTCAAAGAGTCCCAAATGATGATGTTATCCCGGATCTATGAGCTCAAGATACTCAAGTTTCTCTTCACTTGCTTCTCCTTCCTTCTTCCAAATTTCTAAGCTCCAAAACAAGCTTCACAAGGCCACACACACACAAGAATGAGAAAAGGAGGCTATCTAGGGTTTTCTGAGGTTGAGAGGCTGGTAAGGAGGTCAGGGCTTGAGTCATAATGTTGTTTATATAGGTCCCAAACCCTAAAAATTAGGATTTTCATTCAACGTGGGAACGCAACACGTTCCTCAGAGGAACGCCCCGCATTCGGGCTCCGCCTCCAAAATCCAAATTTGGCAGAAATGGTCCCTCCTTCCTCCAAATTCCATAATAATAAGGTCCAAAAGCAGTAATTCAATATGTAAGGGACTAAAATGTAAATAATACCTGGACTAGGTGTTACAAATCTCCACACTTGAATCAGACTTCGTCCTCGAAGTCCGTTGCGTCTGGAAATAACTCCGGGTGATGCTCCCTCATCTCCTCATTGGGCTCCCAAGTCAATTTTGAGCCCTTGCAGTGCTGCCACTGTACCTTCACCAACTCAATCCTCTTGTTCCTTAGCTCCTTCGTCTACTTATCGAGAATAGCTACCGGACTCTCGATGTAATTCAGGCTGTCATCAACCTGAATGTCCTCTAAGGGCACAACCGCCGAGTCATCCAGTAAGCACTTCCGTAACTGAGAAACATGGAAAGTGTTGTGGATCTGGATGAGCTCTGCTTGAAGATCCAAACGGTAAGCAACCCGACCCACCTGAGCCAACACCCTGAACGGAACGATGTATCTGGAGGCCAGCTTGCCCCGCTTCCTGAACTGGATGACACCTTTCTAAGGTGACACCTTTCAGGAGGACCATGTTGCCCACCTGAAACTCAAAGTCTGAACGTCACTTGTCGGCATAGCTCTTTTGCCGACTCTGAGCAGTCTGGAGCCTGCTCCGGACATGTTGGATCCTCTCAGTAGTCTTGAGTACTACTTCAGTACTCCCCATGACTCTCTGACCGACCTCTCCCCAACAGATTGCAGTCCTACATTTCCTCCTATAGAGCATCTCAAAGGGAGGTCAGTCTATGCTGGCGTGGTAACTGTTGTTATACGAAAATTTCGTTAACGGAAGATACGTATCCCAACTGCCCCCGAAATCCAAGACACATGCGCGCAGCATGTCCTCGAGAGTCTGAATCGTCCTCTCGCTCTGTCCCTCCGTCTGAGGGTGGAAAGCGGTGCTGAAGTGGAGACGAGTACCCATCTCCTCGTGAAACCGCTTCCAAAACCTGGAAGTGAAACGGACATCTCGTTTTGACACCACCGAGACAGACACTCCATGTCGTGCCACTATCTCACGTATGTAGATCTCGGCCAGCTTCTCGGCTGATATGCTCTCCTAGATCGGGATAAAATGAGCACTATTGGTCAACCGATCCATTATGACCCATATCGAATCTACTCTACGTGCGGTCCTGGGAAGCTTGGTGATGAAATCCATGGTGATATCTTCCTATTTCCACACGGGAATGTCTAACAGCTGCATCTTGTCGTGTGGTCTCTGGTGCTCGGCCTTGACCTTCCTGCAGGTCAAGAACCGCTCTACATACCATGTTATGTCCCGCTTCATGCAGGGCCACCAGTAATCAGGGTGAAGATCCCGGTACATCTTCGTCGCCCCGGGATGGATGGAGAACCTCGACTTGTGGGCCTCATCCATCAGAACCTGTCGTACTCCGCCCCAGTACGGAACCCATACCCTCTCATGCAGGGTCAACAACCCTCGGGTGTCGTAATCAAATGAGGCCACCCGGCCTACGATCTGCTCGCACTTTTGGCGCTCTTCCTTCAGGCCCTCAACCTGCGCCTCTCTAATCTACTCTAACAATGGAGTAATCACTGTCATCCTTAGGTATATATCTCGAATCGGAGCCGTCACTGCCTAGCGGATCAGTGCATCGGCCACCACATTGGCCTTGCCCGGGTGGTAAAGGATCTCACAGCCATAATCCTTCACCACATCTAACCACCGACGTTGCCTCATGTTTAGATTCGGCTGATCCATGAGGTACCTCAAACTCTTGTGGTTCGTGTAAATGGTACAACGGACCCCATAGAGGTAATGCCGCCAAATCATGAGGGCGAACACCACCGCCCCCAGCTCTAAATCATGAGTCGGATAGTTAGCCTCGTGAGGCTTCAGCTGCCTCGAAGCGTAAGCTATCACATGACCCCGCTGCATCAAAACTGCCCCCATGCCCATGATCGAAGCGTCACACTAAACCACAAAGTCATCAACTCCCTCGGGCAGCGTCAAAATCGGTGCCTCGCATAACCGCTGTCTGAGAGTCTCGAAGGTCGCCTGCTGCTCAGGCCCCCAGCGGAATATCACCGACTTCTTGGTCAGTTGGGTCAAAGGAACAATGATTTTGGAGAAATCCTCGAAAAATCTACAGTAACAACCCGCTAGACCAAGAAAACTCTGAATCTCAGTTGGAGACCTCGGAACCTCCCACTACATCACGACCTTTATCGTGGTCGGATCGACCAGAATATCCTTCTGGTTGACAAGGTGCCCCAGAAACTGCACCTCGCGCAACTAGAACTCACACATGGAGAGAAAAAAGTCTCTCCCTCCTCAGAGTCTCCAGCACCTCCCTCAGGTGCTCCTCATGCTGCTCCTGAGTCTTAGAATAAACCAGAATGTCATCAATGAAAATGTCACACCCTCGAACCAGACGGCGGAAACGTCCGAGGGCTCGTGTGACTTAAATTGAAATATCATCACAATGAATATACATGAAACATAACATAAACATCCCCATGCATTAATACATCACAACCGTCATTGTTCACATCCAGTACATTGTTTACATTACATAATCCATAGTATAAATGGTTTGAGAATCACAAAACACAACATCCTAACACACTTGGCAATTTTCTTCAGCTTATATGTTACCTGAGAATACAAGTTATTTTGAAAACGTCAACATATATAATGTTGGTGAGTTCATAAGCAGGTTTGATATGAAAATGCTTTGTATTGTTTATAAAACCCAGAAAATCCGATATTTTCTGAAACGGAAATTGTTTATACAAAAGGTGTGATGATCCATAAGTATATGCGAGAATGATTTCAAAACTTGTAAAAACAAAAGATATGTTTCTCCATGATAAATTCTTGCATTATAGTTATTGAAAGTACAAGTGGATAATGTTGTTTCCCCGGAAAACCCGATGTTTTCCGATAAAATAGTTTGATCGTTTTGTATTATTGTATCGACACAACGAATGAATATGATTTCCCTTGATTACTTGGATGGTATTGGATCTCTATGTGAGTCGTTATAACCATGCATGATAATGATTAGTTCGTCTGTCTTGGCATTCTAGCGAACGCCGGAATTGATCTTAAGATTTTGTCACCCGAGACTGGCCGAGTCTAACTGTAGCGAACAACTTAGGTGTGGGGGAGTCACCCCCGTATAGATCTATACACAAACTCTCCCTCTCCCTCCAGGAGACTTTGATTATAACTACAGACTACGACCGACACTTATTGGTGTCGCCCGTTATTACTCACTTAATCCAAATGAATTTGAATAACCTTGATTAACTACCTGATTTTTGTTTTCTTGAATAGAAGGTAAGCCTAACAGACGAAGAGAAGAGGGCTACAAGGCCCTACTAATCACTTATGTTATTTAAGGCTGTCGAGTATACGAAGGACGCGTTAGCCCATTTCGCATATGATTTATTTGGACCTTACTAGCAATGCTAATGGGCCACTGAGGCCCAATAGCATGTAAAAGCCATTGAGGGTCCCTTAGGCATGTAATTGGGTCACAGGAGGCCCAATAAACATGTATTATTTATGTTAGGCCCAAAAATCATGTTAATGGGTCACAAAGGCCCAATAAACATGTATTATTTAAGCCCAACCATTTGAATGTTTACATGTTTTGTGTAGTATTTGTGTTGCGAAGTTGTTTAATCGATATGTCGTAATAATCGCCAATTTGTTTTATAACGATTCATAGATTTATATAAAAATATGTACTTTTCTATTGAAACCCATAAGTTATAAAATTTTGTATATTTTGACCCAATTGTTTTAACATAATTGACCAATTCAGCCCTTTATTTTGGTAAAATTGGCAATTTTAGTCCTTCTTATAAAAAAAATGACATATTAGGTCCTTGAACTATTTTTCTTGACATTTATGACCCAAACACTTATTTAAATAATGTTTTAAGCCCAAAATTATATTTTTGGAAAGTTTCAACCCCTTAGTTAAAAGATTTGCATTTAAAACCACACTTTTCTCAATTTTTACAATTTTGACCCAAAATCCAAAATCTTTGCATTTTTAGTCCCTTTTGATAAATAAGGCCATTTTAACCCCTGAAATAGGTTCATTTACGTTTATAGCCCCTGTTTTGAGAAAAAGTTCCATTTCAGCTCCTCTTAATTTGATTTTTCGCATATTTGAGCCTAAATAGCCGAAAAGCCCAAATTTTAGCCCAATAGGCTAAAATTTACATTTTTAGTCCTTTAAAATGCATAATATTGATAAAAACTCTTATTTTAACTGTTTTGACTCTTTTGATCCTTGTAAAAACCGTGAATGACATCTTTTCCCCATCTTTTGTTCATTTATCAAAAATAGTCCAATAACCAACTTTATGTTGTAGTATGCTTATTATAAACCTTGTATGGTAGTTCGTCTTGACATGTTAAGTGAAATATATCCTAGATCACATATTTTTCCTTCTTGAACTATAGATCTCGAAGTATCTTTCATTTTTAGTACATGTTCATCACATAAACACAAGAAATCACACATAACATACAAATACATGTAGATCTACACATTTTACTTGTATTCTCCCCCATAAAACATATGAAAACCGAAAATAGAGGGGTATGAACTCACCTTGAGTTTGTGGATTCGGTTTTTGAAGAAGATAAGAAGAAGATTTTTGGTCCTAGCAACACCTTGATGTGGATCTCGAACTTGAGGTGATTCTAGGAGTATGATTATCACAAATGTTTAAGAGAAGGGATCTAATCATGAGAAAAGAGTTATATAATCCTTGGATATGTATAACTTACCAAGAAGTGATGATATTCTCTTGAAAATCCTCTTGATACACAAGCAAAATTTCGAGATTTTGGAGTGAGAAGGAGGAGAATGCTTGAGAGAGTTTGGAAGAAGTTTGAAGTTGTGTGTGTGTGTGTTTTCCTTGTGCTCTCGCCCGAAGAAGAAAAATAGAGGGGAAGAGAGAGGTGATGAAGTGACTAACATGGATACATGTTGGGTTTTGCATGGAGATATGGGGTGTAATAAGGAGGTGGCACCTCCAAGGTCAACCCTCCCTAATTACATCTTTTTCCCCTTTTTTGTTTTCTACTTGGGCCGAGAGAGAGAAGAAAGAGAATAGATTTGGGCCTTAGTGTTTGAGTTTCATAATGTGAAGCCTAAATTTGTAGTTTTCGGCCCATTGGGCCTTTGAAGTGGATCACGGCCCAATCTTGCATGAAAGAATGGATTTATGGCTCATTAGGGCTTATTGGATTGTTATGGCCCAACAAGGCCCATTAAAGGTAAACTAGTCCATTTTAGGCTTATAAGGCCCAAAAAGGTTAAGTCTCATGAGAGTGGGTCCAATGAGAGCCCATTTAAGAGTTCTAAGCCCAAAATAGTCAAATTGGAAGTCTATTGGCCCATTAGGCCCAATAAGGAAATCCTAGTCCATAATGGACTTAAACCGGGATTTCTAGGGTTTCCAATCTTTTGTTGACTATTTGAAGTGTTGTATAGAGTGTTTGATGGAATGTTGTTGTTATTGAATAAACATCATGTTTTCAAGTCATGGTTACAATTAATGATAATGCTTACATAAGGATAGAACTTCCTAGCCAAATTTGCTAGTTGTGACATCATCCCCCCGTTAGAGGGAATTTCGTCCCGAAATGCTTTTTGGAGCTAGATTTGAGAATGCGAGAATAGGTGAGGGTACTTCTGCTTCATCTGGGCTTCGCGTTCCCATGTGAATTCCGGTCCACGTTTTGCGTTCCACCGAACCTTCACAATCGGAATGCGACTTTGCTTAGTATGCTTCACTTCCCTGTCCATGATTTCAACTGGTTCCTCGATGAACAGGAGATTCTCGTTGATTTCGATTTCTTCCAATGGAATGATGAGAGTTTCATCGGATAGGCACTTCTTCAGATTGGAAACATGAAACACGGGGTGTACACTGCTGAGCTCGGTAGGTAGCTGCAATCTATAAGCCACTGGACCAATTCGGGCAAGAATCTCGAATGGTCCAATGTAGCGTGGGTTTAGTTTTCCCTGTTTCCCAAAACGAATCACCCCTTTCTAGGGAGAGACTTTTAACAACACCCGATCCCCGAATCGAAATTCCAAGGGCTTTCGCCGTTTATCAGTGTAGCTCTTCTGTCGGTCTCGTGATGCTTGAAGTCGAGCTTTGATTTGAACTATCTTCTCTATCGTTTCGCGTATGATTTCTAGTCCTGTTAATGCATTGTTTGGTGTCTGCCCTCTAGCTAGCTGAGTGTCGCCTACCTCAGTCCAACACAACGGTGATCTACATTTACGACCATATAATGCTTCGAAAGGAGCAACTTTGATGCTTGTGTGATAACTGTTGTTATACGAAAACTCAATTAAAGGTAAGTGGGTATCCCACGACCTTCCAAAGTCTATCACACATGCTCGAAGCATATCCTCAAGCGTTTGAATGGTTCACTCACTTTGACCATCCGTCTGTGGGTGGTAAGCAGTGCTCATGTCGAGTTGTGTTCCCATAGCCTTTTGAAGCGATTGCCAAAAGCGTGAAGTGAATCTACTATCTCGATCTGAGATGATAGATATTGGTACTCCATGGAGTCTCACGATTTCCTTGATGTAGGTTCTCGTCAATCGTTCCATCTTGTATGACTCCTTTATTGGCAGGAAATGGGCGGATTTTGTCAACCTGTCGACTATTACCCATATGGTATCCAATCCATCTGTTGTCTTGGGTAATTTGGTCACAAAGTCCATGGTAATCCTTTCCCATTTCCACTCGGGTATTACCGGCTGTTGTAATAGTCCCGAGGGCTTTTGATACTCTACCTTCACTTTAGCACAAGTGAGGCACTTGCTAACGTAAGTGGCAATCTCTGCCTTCATGTTAGGCCACCAATAACATGGTTTAATATCCAGGTACATCTTATCTGATCCCGGATGGATGGAGTATCGTGTCTTATGAGCTTCATTCATGACTATTTCTCTGAATCCCCCAAGTTTAGGGACCCAAATTCGGTTCATGAAATAATATGTTCCGTCCTCCTTGACTTCAAAGTTCTTTTCCATTCCACGTAACGCTTCGCTCGTTCTGTTTTCTGTCTTCATGGCATCGAACTGGGCTGCTTTGATTTGTGAGGACATATGGGATTGGATGGTTATTGAAAGAGTTTTCACACAACGATTTGAGTATTCTTTCCGACTCAAGGCATCAGCTACCACGTTAGCCTTGCCTGGGTGGTACTTGATTTCACACTCATAATCGTTTAGCAGCTCAACGCATCTTCGCTGCCTCATGTTTAACTCCTTTTGATTTAAAATGTGTTGGAGACTCTTGTGGTCGGTGAAAATGTTGCACTTCGTACCATAAAGGTAGTGCCTCCAAATCTTCAAAGCGAAGACCACAACTCCCAATTCGAGATCATGGGTGGTATAATTCACCTCATGTGTCTTTAGTTTTCGGGATGCATAAGCTATCACCTTCCCACGCTGCATGAGTACACAGCCTAAACCCTGATTCGAAGCATCGCAGTAAATTACGAAGTCCTCAGTTCCCTCTGGTAAGGATAGTACTGGTGCACTACAGAGAGCTCGTTTCAGAGTTCGGAAGGCAACCTCCTGCTTTTCTGTCCATTCAAATGGGACGCCCTTCTGTGTGAGCAGGGTAAGTGGCTTGGCTGTTCTGGAGAAGTTCTGAATGAATCGTCTGTAATAGCCTGCGAGACCCAGAAATTGACGAATTTATGTGGGTGTCGTTGGGACTGCCCATCCTTCAATGGCTTTGATCTTAGAAGGGTCCACATGTATCCCTTCTTGGCTGACAACATGACCTAAAAAGTTTATGCTACGGAGCTAGAACTCACACTTAGAGAGTTTTACGTATAACTTTTTGGTCCGTAGGGTTTCCAAGATTTGCCGGAGATGTCGACTATGCTCCTCTTCGCTTCGAGAATAAACCAGGATATCGTCGATGAAAACGATGACAAAGTTGTCGAGGAATGGTCGGCAGACTCGATTCATCAGGTCCATGAATGCGGCAGGGGCATTCGTTAGACCGAAGGGCATTACAACAAATTCATAATGTCCATAGCGAGTTCGGAAAGCGGTCTTGGGGATATCCTCTTCCCGGACTTTGAGTTGATGGTAGCTGGATCGCAGATCTATCTTAGAGAAATGGTTCGCTCCTTGAAGCTGGTCGAATAGATCGTCGATTCGCGGAAGTGGGTAGCGATTTTTGATAGTGAGCTTATTCAGTTCTCTGTAATCAATACACATCCTAAAGGATCCGTCCTTTTTCTTAACAAAGAGGACCGGAGCTCCCCAGTGTGAGAAGCTGGGTCGGATGAATCCTTTGCTCAAGAGTTCGCTAATTTGGCTTGACAGTTCTTGCATCTCCGCAGGAGCCAACCTATAGGGTGATTTGGCAATGGGCGTAGCTCCCGGCACAAGGTCAATTCGGAACTCGACTTGTCTTTCCGGGGGTATCCCCGGAAGATCTTCAGGAAAGACATCCGGGAAATCGCAAGCCACAGGGATGTCTCGAATATTGACCTCTTCCTTGGACTTATCCACTATGTGAGCCAGAAACGCCAAG
Source organism: Lactuca virosa (assembly GCF_052849685.1). Classification (NCBI taxonomy): domain Eukaryota; kingdom Viridiplantae; phylum Streptophyta; class Magnoliopsida; order Asterales; family Asteraceae; genus Lactuca; species Lactuca virosa. Next base: position 363,075,464 of record NC_136429.1, on the reverse strand, counting down.
TCCTTCTTTTGTAGATACTTATGTGCCTTAATGCAAGAGATAAGACGAAGGTTAGTACTGGGTTTGTCCCCGTATATAATTAGGGTTTCATGGTTAGGGAGATGAAGGCGAACGACCTTCTCGCAACACATAATTTCGGCATGATGGGGGTGTTGGGTTTTGAGCATTCTAACACTTCCTAAGTGTACATGCAACCCTATTAAACCTTGGATCTATGTTTGTCTAAGATACATGCAAAATATTATTTTCCAAGGTTTATAACCTATCTAGCATGGCATGGGGTACTTTTAACCATAAAAGAACTAGATGAATTACATACTTTTTGTTGATTGTTGATTCCTTGGAGTTTGAGAGCCAAGCACCAATAATGTGAATGCCTCAAATGGAAATCACAAATCACCACAAACTTGGAAAAAATGTATGAGAGAGTATACTAACTCTTGATTTTGGCCACCACACTTACACACACATTAGGGTATTTTTCATGCAACATAAGCTTGTTTATATAGTGTACATGGTTAGGGTGAAACCCTAATAACCCATGTCTTTTCCTCTTCCAAGGATCCATGGTAAAAGCTCCATGGATCATCCATGGACTTCCATATAAGCTTAGCCCATTCCCAAATGAGTGTTAGCCCACACCATATAAATATAATAGCCCATGATTTAATTAGTCTTCCTTTTAATCACTAAATTAATTCATAATTAATTCAAGATTAAAACTAATTAAGTAACATAACTTTATATTAATATATTATAACTTATAATATATTAATAAATCGTAAGTATACAACTCTCATAAAATTATCCATAACTAGTTTGGGTGAAGTGCAACCCAAATGGACCATGCCGGGTCGGGTCAAGTATATACCAAATAAGTTATGGACTTAGACACCTTATCCAACAGACTCCCACTTGGATAAGTCTAATAACTGTATTTGCCTATATTACTTCAGGAACCAACCGGCAATCGTAGCTCTCGAAAACTCTTGTGAACTATGAAGCGCCATTTTAGATAAGTGATCATATAATCCTCTGCTCTCATGATATCAGTCGGACAAATACATGGAACAATGTCTTACTTATTGTCTAGCAGTTGTTTCTCGATTTCCGATTTGTTTGACAAAGAACTTAACTGAACACATCAATTTAGTTCTGACCGGGCCCGGTACATGGGTCAACACAAAATCATCGAGGGGCCCAGATATCGCTTCTATTTCTAGAAGGAACAGATAAACTTCGACTCATATGCTTGTTCTACTACTTATTGAATTGCACACAAAGGCACGTTTTATAACATCAAGTTACTGATGCGTTTACGTGCAATCAATGCACAACCAACTCATAGTTAACAACTCATATCTCTAGGTTTGAAGACTTATATGATATTACCGTCTCACGATCACTCGAGATAAATTCCATGAAGTGATACAAGTGAGCGTGGGTTTATTCCAATACTCATAACTTATGAGTACTCATGAATGTTGTAGCAACCATTGCTATGGCTAAACACCTTTAGTCATCTACAATCCCAATTCATGACAGTCTTGATTCATACCTACTTCCGACATATGACCGACTGTGGAGAGTTTGAATAAATTAATTATTCTGGAAGTCAAAACATGCAAAACTGAAACAATAGTAAATAATTGACAATGATAGCAACACTTTACTCATAAATAAATCACAAATTTTATTCATCATCAAACGTCGATTACATTTTACAAGTTTCAGAAAAGGCTATCTAATCTGTAAAACTAATATCGTCCCTCAGCCCGATGCGCCTCGCATGCTGCAAATGCTTCACCCTCGTCAGTCCCTTCGTAAGGGGATCCGCAGGGTTCTCATCTGACGATACCCTCTTTGCCACGAGGAGTCCCTCTTCTATCTTGTGTCTTATGAAGTGATATTTTCTGTCAATGTGTCGGGATCTGCCATGATCTCTTGGTTCCTTGGCTAAGGCAACCGCACTATTGCTGTCACAGAAAATCTCCATAGGCTCCTTAATAGCTGGTACAACTCCAAGGTCTCCGATGAAGTTCCTCAGCCATATCGCCTCCTTTGCCGCTTCACTCGCTGCTATGTACTCTGATTCACAAGTCGAATCAGCTACAGTCTCCTGTTTGGAACTCTTCCAAGTGATTGCCCCTCCATTTAAGGTAAAGACCCAGCCCGACTGAGAGCGGAAGTTATCCCTATTAGTCTGAAAGCTAGCATCACTATACCCTACTACTCTCAAGTCATCACTCCCACCAAGGGTAAGGATCCAATCCTTAGTCCTCCGCAGGTACTTGAGAATATTCTTTACCGCAGTCCAATGAGCCTTGCCAGGGTTCCCCTGATATCTGCTGACCATGCTCAAAGCGAAGGCCACATCAGGACGGGTACAAGTCATAACATACATGATCGAACCAACAACGGAAGCATACGGTAATCGACTCATCTCAGCTATATCATCTTCTGTACTCGGGCTCTGAGCCTTGCTCAGTTTGGCATTGCTTTGGATCGGTAATTCTCCTTTCTTGGAATTCTGCATGTTGAACCTTTTCAACACCTTATCCAAGTAGATACTCTGACTAAGTCCAATTGGTCTTTTACTCCTTTCTCTTAATATCCTTATCCCTAGGATATAGGTAACTTCTCCAAGGTCCTTCATAGCAAAGCACTTCCCAAGCCAGGACTTAACCTCCTGCAAGGTTGGGATGTCATTTCCTATGAGTAGTATGTCATCCACATACAGTACCAAAAAACTAACTATACTCCCACTAGCTCTGACATACACGCAGGACTCATCTTCACTTCTTGAGAAACCAAACTCTTTGACCTTCTCATCGAAACAAAGATTCCAACTTCGAGATGCTTGTTTCAATCCATAAATGGATTTCTCAAGCTTGCACACTCTATTGGGGTACTCTGCACTGACAAAACCTTCTGGCTGATTCATGTAAACATCCTTAGCCAACTTTCCGTTAAGGAAAGCGGTTTTGACATCCATTTGCCATATTTCATAATCATGAAATGCAGCAATGGCTAGCATAACCCTAATAGACTTAATCTTTGCTACTGGTGAAAAGGTTTCATCATAATCAATACCCTGAGTCTGAGTAAACCCCTCCGCAACCAGTCGAGCCTTATAAGTGTGCACCTTCCCATCCATGTCGGTCTTCTTCTTGAAGATCCATTTGCACCCGACTGTCTTACGGCCTGGTACATCGTCAACCAAGTTCCAAACTTGATTGTCATACATGGACTGTATCTCGCTGTCCATAGCCTCCTTCCATTTAACAGACTCTGGGCCTGCCATGGCTTCCTTAACACTGTTAGGTTCATCCAGATTTACCAGTGTACTGTCACTGATAAATGTATCACCTTCCGTAGTAATATGAAATCCATAATAAAACTCAGGTGTGTTCCTAACCCTTGTGGAACGCCTCGGAAGTATAGACTCGTCAGCTGGATCAACAGGAATTTCCTCCTCAAGTTGATTGCTAGTGTCTGAGGTTCCTTCACCAATTGAGTCTTGAATTTCTTCAAGGTCAATTTGCCTCCCACTGTCTCCTTGGTTTATAAATTCTCTCTCTCGAAAGACCCCTCTCCTAGCCACAAAGACCATATTCTCACTGGGTCTGTAGAAGAGGTAACCAAAGGATTTTTGTGGGTAGCCGATGAAAATACACCTTTCACTTCGAGGTTCGAGCCTGTCATGAGTTTCGCGCCTCACGAAAGCCTCGCAACCCCAAATCTTGATATGGTCCAAATTGGTAACTTTCCCAGTCCACATTTCATGAGGTGTTTTGGCAACCTTCTTTGCAGGGACTAGATTAAGGATGTGGGCGGCAGTCTCTAAGGCATACCCCCAAAAAGAGATTGGTAGCGAAGCTCGAATCATCATAGAGCGAACCATGTCCAACAAAGTTCGATTGCGCCTCTCAGCTACACCAGTCAACTGTGGTGTCCTGGAGGTGTCAATTGTGAGACAATCCCACACTCCTTAAGATAGTCGAGGAACTCAGTACTAAGATACTCACCACCTCGATCGGATCGAAGCATCTTAATGTTCCTGCCCAATTGATTTTCTACTTCCTGTTTAAACTCTTTAAACCTTTCAAAAGTTTCTGACTTATGTTTGATTAAGTAGACATAACCATATCTACTAAAATCATCAATAAAAGTCACATAATAGCGATTAGCATCCCTTGTGGCGGTTTTGAATGGTCCACATACATCAGTATGTATAAGGTCCAACAAACCCTCACCCCTTGCACAAGTACCAGTGAAGGGTGATTTTGTCATTTTTCCAAGTAGACAAGACTCACAACTATCATCCGACTTGAGGTCGAACGACTCCAAGACTCCATCCTTTTGGAGCTGGCCTATGCGTTTCTTGCTTACATGTCCAAGACGACAATGCCACAAAGATGCTTTATCCAAGCTAGTAGAAGAATCAATACATAATACATTATTTCCTAAATTATCTACAACCGATACAGCTTCATACACACCATCACAAGGTAATGCTTTAAAATAAAGAACATTATTAAAGAAAGCATTAATACTACCAACTTCATTATCAAAAGAAAAGGTAAAACCTTGTTTGTACAAAGCATGAAAGGAAATAATATTCCTCGCCATTTCAGATGAGTACACACATTTATTCAAATCTAACTTTAACCCACTATCTAGCAACAAAGTATAAACTCCAATCTTGGTAACAGGTGCAACCTTCTTGTTCCCCATGATTAAGTTTATCTTTCCGTGCTCCACATCCTCACTTCTTCTTAGGCCCTGCAAGTCACAACAGATGTGAATACCACAACCTGTATCAAGAACCCAAGAATTAGAATATGGTGAGTTATTAGACAATATAGTGTAAATACCTGAATGGGATGGTTTCACTTTCCCATCCTTGACATCCTGCAAGTACTTTGGGCAGTTTCGCTTCCAGTGCCCCTTATTTTGACAGTAGAAGCATTCAGCATCCTTAGGGATGGCAGAAGGAGTGATAGAACCACCTTTGGTTCCAGATGAGGAGCCTTCAAGGGACTTTCCCTTGGTACCCTTCGAAGGGTGCTTCCTCTTCTTCCCTTTGCCTTGCCCGATAGCCAAAACAGGGGTAGTAGTAGGAGTAGGAGTAGCAACCGACTTACTCTTAAGACCACTTTCGGCAGTCTTCAGAAGTCCTTGAAGCTTACTGAGTGTGACTTCCTCCTTGTTCATGTGGTATGTCATACGAAATTGATCATAACACGATGGCAAGGAGTGCAAAATGATATCAATTGCCAACTCCTCAGGGAAGTTCACATTCAGTTTCATTAGACGGTCCACATACCTTTGCATTTTCTGCATGTGGCTCGTGATTGGTTCGCTATCCTTCATACGGGTAGTGATCATGGAGGAGATTATTTCATACCGCTCTTGACGAGCACTCTGATGGTACCTTTCCATCAGATCCTGATGCATCTCAAAAGGGTAATAGTCCTAATAGGACTTTTGGAGTTCAGCTGTCATGGTGGCCATCATGATGCATGCCACCTTGGTGGCATCTCTTTTATGTGCCTGATACTCAGCGACCTCCTCAGGAGTAGCAGTGGACTCATCAAGCTCCTTTAGCTCCTTATCGAGGACATATTCCTTGTCCTCGTAACGAGTGACCATCCTGATGTTCCGGATCCAATCCATGAAGTTGGAACCATCAAAGATAACCCTCCCACAAAGGTTCATGAGGGAAAAGGAGCCAGTAGGGTTAGAGCCCGAAGCTTTGTTGTTGGAAGACATCTGAAAAGAAGAAAACAAGTTTAGATTAGATATATCGAATCCTTAATAATACACCCAAATGTAATATTAAGGCTAGGATCCAACACAATATATTATAACTTAGAAGAGGGATGCCGTAATCTAAGCTATAATATATTTGAAGGTAGGTGAATGACGATTCACCAATTTCCACCATGAAAACGAAATGAATTATTAGGTTTAATTGGTTTTTGAAATTCCTAGATTCTTTTGAGATTCATTGAACTTTTCAATGGCATGTTTCAATCTCGATTGTGCCCTTCAAGTTTTGTGACTGGGATGCCGAGGATCACAAAACAAGGTGTGAATAACCATGCAAATTCACTTGGTACCCTTAATATTATCACCTAATCAATGTGCCGGTTAACCACACACGCTCCACCAACGACTTGGTAAGGTACAAAGTGTGAATTTCATGGGTTAGCACCATATTCACATTTTCCTAAAGTAACTAAGATTGGGAATTTATAAAAGGTTTAGTTACTTTATAATATTCATCATACTTTTAATGAGAATTTATAAGTCCTTGTCCTACCCGTTCGGCTAACGACCCTCCACCAGTCAAGCAAGCGGTGGGTGAGAGTGGACACCCATTAAGTTGCCATTTTATAGGCAACAACCTTATACCCACCTTATAGACTGGCTTTGTGAATGAGGCGTACTAGCGGTAAGACGACTTTGATCTTATACATATATATAATAATTAACCATTAATGTTATAAATAGTATAAGGGTTGAATTTTAACTTTTAAAACTCTAAGGGTTTGGAATTAAAGTATATTAAAGTGTGTGTAACTTTACAAATTCCAAATCTTGAGGACAAGTTTTGAAACTATTCAAAACTTTTCATTTCATAACTTATGAATTAAAGGTTCATAAAAATGAAGACTCTGCATTTCCATGTAACTTATGTGTTTTAAGTGTGTGTTTAAAAGAAGTGACCTTTGGATATCCATAACTTGAGGACAAATTATGGACTCCATTAAAACACATAAATGATCAAGAATTAATCCTAAACAATTCAACAAATAATTCCTATGATCTTCTAAATTCATAAGAACATGAACATGATCATCAAAGTTTCAAGAATTATATGAACACATACAAAGCATGAAATTTTGATATAAGCTATTGTAAATGGATTAGAACAACCATTACACCAACTAAAACAAGTTTTAAAACACCAAAACAGTTTAGGGTAATGTTTCTAGTCCATTTCCAGCAGCAAAAGTCGAAAATCTGCATTCTGAGGCTCCTACTCGCCGAGTGCACGAACCTACTCGCCGAGTAGGATGAGTTTACTCATGAACTCGGCGAGTCCCCCCATGGACTCGGCGAGTTCATCAGGCAAACAGCAAAAAATTCGACTTTTTTCACTATTTTGCATAAAGTATCAAACAAACAAGCCTAGGCTCTGATACCACTGTTGGGTTTTGAGCATTCTGACACTTCCTAAGTGTACATGCAACCCTATTAAACCTTGGATCTATGTTTGTCTAAGATACATGCAAAATATTATTTTCCAAGGTTTATAACCTATCTAGCATGGCATGGGGTACTTTTAACCATAAAAGAACTAGATGAATTACATACCTTTTGTTGATTGTTGATTCCTTGGAGTTTGAGAGCCAAGCACCAATAATGTGAATGCCTCAAATGGAAATCACAAATCACCACAAATTTGGAAAAAATGTATGAGAGAGTATACTAACTCTTGATTTTGGCCACCACACTTACACATACATTAGGGTATTTTTCATGCAACATAAGCTTGTTTATATAGTGTACATGGTTAGGGTGAAACCCTAATAACCCATGTCTTTTCCTCTTCCAAGGATCCATGGGTAAAAGCTCCATGGATCATCCATGGACTTCCATATAAGCTTAGCCCATTCCCAAATGAGTGTTAGCCCACACCATATAAATATAATAGCTCATGATTTAACTAGTCTTCCTTTTAATCACTAAATTAATTCATAATTAATTCAAGATTAAAACTAATTAAGTAACATAACTTTATATTAATATATTATAACTTATAATATATTAATAAATCGTAAGTATACAACTCTCATAAAATTATCCATAACTAGTTTGGGTGAAGTGCAACCCAAATGGACCATGCCGGGTCGGGTCAAGTATATACCAAATAAGTTATGGACTTAGACACCTTATCCAATAGGGGGCTCAACCAGTCCATGCCGATAATCACATCAAAACTCCTAATGGTTACAGGCATCAAGTTTATTTGAAATACGTGGTGATTTAAGGTTAGGGTACATCCTACGTAGATTTCCCCAGTTGATTCTGTTTTCCCATTAGCCATTTCCACCGTAAAGGTTTCATTAAGCTTTTGGGGTTGTTGTTTTTGCAAATGTTTGAATTTATTACTCACGAAACTTCGCTCTGCCCCGGTATCAAAAAGGATGCATGCATATGAGTGGTTAAGGAGAAACGTACCAGTGACAACAGTGGGATCCTGAACCGCTTCTCCTTGACCCATGGTCAGCACTCTCCCTGCTCCTCCATTCCCTTGGTTGTTGACATTGGGGCAGTTTCGACGGAAATGCCCAGTCTTTCCACATCCATAACAGGTGTGGCTAGCCCCAGTGTTGTTGCCGTTGTTGTTGGTGTTGTTGTTGTTGGGGCTGTTGTAGTTGCTGTTGTTGTTGTTGTTGTTGTTGTTTCCCTGCTGCTGGTTCTGGGGAGGATAGGTCCTGCAGTATCTTGTCGTGTGACCCTTTCGGTTGCAAATGGTACATTGCATCTTCCTACATTCACCATTGTGATGGAGATTGCACTTGTTGCATTTTGGGAGATTTCCGGAATACGGCTTAGGGACACTTGGGGTGGATGAGGCTGGAGCATGTGGTGTGGAGGGAACTTGAGAGGTTGCAACATGAACTGTCATTGTTTGTTGTTTCTTTGACGACTCTGAGCCTTGTCGTCCCTTCCTCTTGTTATTCTTTCCTTTCCTGTTGTCACTCTCCTTCTTGTTTTTAGTTTCCCCTGACTTCTCGCCCTTCTTGGTGTTGTGGTCGTATAACTTCTTGGCCAACCTCTTAGCACTGTCAAAAGTTTCGGGATTCACAGCAAACACGTTTCCTTGAATTGGGGAGGTTAATCCCCAGATGAATCGTTCGATTTTCTTCCCTTCCGAAGTAATCATGCCAGGGCACAACAGAGACAATTCACTAAACCTTGATATGCAAGCATCGATGTCGGAGTTTCGGACAATAAGATTCCATAACTCTTGCTCCATTTTCTGAATCTCGCCACGCGGGCAGTATTCAGCCATTAGCATTTCCTTTAGTTCCGTCCATGGCATGGCATTAGCCACCGGGAGAGTCATAGCCTCCACATGTCCATTCCACCAGGTGAGAGCTTGATCAACAAATGTACATGCAGCAAACTTCACCTTAACCTCATCAGGGCATTCGCATATCTCAAACACCGATTCCACCTTTTCAATCCACCTCTTCAGGGTTATCATTCCCCTTGTGCCATTAAAGGTTCGTGGCTTGGCGTTGGTGAAGTCTTTGTAAGAGCATGTCTTGGTAGGTCCTTGGTTCATCCCGTTGTTTGAACTTCCGGCTCCCTGTCCATTTCCTCCGCCATTGTTCCCATTGTGGATTTGCGCCATGGCTGCTGTGACTGCAGCAGATACAGCTGCTTGAAACGCAGTTGAGTCGATTTCTGGTGGCGTTGGTGGTTGATTGTTTCCACGGATTGGTCTTTGCAGCATCTTGTTGTTATGGAACAGGAAGACGTTGAGTGCATATTATATTTAAGTTGAGAATTTCGCGAATCGATTTTTGTATCTAATTATTTCAATATATTCACACCAAACAATAAGAGTATAAAACACATAGCAGGTCACAACATCACCATAAAACACATAATATTTTCACTAATAATATTCATACTTTGATACATGAAAATTTTGCTCAAAAAGAGCATACATAAAGTTCGGCAGCATAACAACTCTATGAGTAGTGTAATCACTTAAACATGGAGTCGGTAGTACATAGCATGGTAAGCATAAGTGAACATAGTACTAGTAGGGTAAAGCTGGTCCTAACACACTAAGAAGCGCCCAACGGTGGTAGCGAGATCATATACCGAAGTGTTGTGCCAACAAATGGGCCATCTCAGTCATCTCTCCAATGACTTCATCTCTTTCCAGCTCCGCCTGCACCGCTCGTGCTTCCATGGCGAGTAGTTGTTGCCGTAGTGCGGCAGCCTCAGCCTCCGGAGAACGATTCTCTCTCACGGGATTTCCTGGTGGGGCAGGATGGTCCTGATGTGTCTCTTCTGTAGGTGGTGTGACGGAGGCTCCGTCCGTGTCTTTGTCTTCCTCCATGTCGTCATCGGTCCTATCAAACTCGTAGTCCGTGTCCGTGTACTCGTCGGGTCCAATGCCGTGTGCCGCCCCTTGTTCTACCTCGGGGTCGTCTTCGATCATTCCGTGGGCCACTAAGGCCTGGTGAAACTGAATGCCTTGATGCTCTTCTTCCATAGTGACTGTGATGGGGAACACGTAAGGGGGGGGGGGGTATATCAATAAACTATTATTAATCCTAAGATATTTTTAGTTGTTATAGAAATTGGGTTGATGCTCTCCTCTTGTTTAACAAGAGGGTAGGCCTTTGGTTTACTGACCATCATGATTTCCTCAGGGCATGTGATAGTTGTATTATGAAGAAATGTAGTTGATCAGGCTACATTCATCCCGAATACAACTGTGAACAGTCTTGGCTTAACCGAGATGTCAGGATTTTTTCCCGATGCCTTAATTGAATTATGTTTATTTTTCTAAATCGTACCAGTAAGAGTGTTTACTATTATGTTTTATTTGTTTTGTTCAGAGTTATTTAGTCCCTCTTTGGGTTTATAGTTGCATATCAATGTGTGGTTAGATATGCCAGTTCACTATAAATAGAGCTCTGATACCAACCTGTCACACCCCCGAACCAGACGGCGGAAACGTCCGAGGGCTCGTGTGACTTAAATTGAAATATCATCACAATGAATATACATGAAACATAACATAAACATCCCCATGCATTAATACATCACAACCGTCATTGTTCACATCCAGTACATTGTTTACATTACATAATCCATAGTATAAATGGTTTGAGAATCACAAAACACAACATCCTAACACACTTGGCAAATTTCTTCAGCTTATCTGTTACCTGAGAATACAAGTTATTTTGAAAACGTCAACATATATAATGTTGGTGAGTTCATAAGCAGGTTTGATATGAAAATGCTTTGTATTGTTTATAAAACCCAGAAAATCCGATATTTTCTGAAACGGAAATTGTTTATACAAAAGGTGTGATGATCCATAAGTATATGCGAGAATGATTTCAAAACTTGTAAAAACAAAAGATATGTTTCTCCATGATAAATTCTTGCATTATAGTTATTGAAAGTACAAGTGGATAATGTTGTTTCCCCGGAAAACCCGATGTTTTCCGATAAAATAGTTTGATCGTTTTGTATTATTGTATCGACACAACGAATGAATATGATTTCCCTTGATTACTTGGATGGTATTGGATCTCTATGTGAGTCGTTATAACCATGCATGATAATGACTAGTTCGTCTGTCTTGGCATTCTAGCGAACGCCGGAATTGATCTTAAGATTTTGTCACCCGAGACTGGCCGAGTCTAACTGTAGCGAACAACTTAGGTGTGGGGGAGTCACCCCCGTATAGATCTATACACAAACTCTCCCTCTCCCTCCAGGAGACTTTGATTATAACTACAGACTACGACCGACACTTATTGGTGTCGCCCGTTATTACTCACTTAATCCAAATGAATTTGAATAACCTTGATTAACTACCTGATTTTTGTTTTCTTGAATAGAAGGTAAGCCTAACAGACGAAGAGAAGAGGGCTACAAGGCCCTACTAATCACTTATGTTATTTAAGGCTGTCGAGTATACGAAGGACGCGTTAGCCCATTTCGCATATGATTTATTTGGACCTTACTAGCAATGCTAATGGGCCACTGAGGCCCAATAGCATGTAAAAGCCATTGAGGGTCCCTTAGGCATGTAATTGGGTCACAGGAGGCCCAATAAACATGTATTATTTATGTTAGGCCCAAAAATCATGTTAATGGGTCACAAAGGCCCAATAAACATGTATTATTTAAGCCCAACCATTTGAATGTTTACATGTTTTGTGTAGTATTTGTGTTGTGAAGTTGTTTAATCGATATGTCGTAATAATCGCCAATTTGTTTTATAACGATTCATAGATTTATATAAAAATATATACTTTTCTATTTAAACCCATAAGTTACAAAATTTTGTATATTTTGACCCAATTGTTTTAACATAATTGACCAATTCAGCCCTTTATTTTGGTAAAGTTGGCAATTTTAGTCCTTCTTATAAAAAAAATGACATATTAGGTCCTTGAACTATTTTTCTTGACATTTATGACCCAAACACTTATTTAAATAATTTTTTAAGCCCAAAATTATATTTTTGGAAAGTTTCAACCCCATAGTTAAAAGATTTGCATTTAAAACCACACTTTTCTCAATTTTTACAATTTTGACCCAAAATCCAAAATCTTTGCATTTTTAGTCCCTTTTGATAAATAAGGCCAGTTTAACCCCTGAAATAGGTTCATTTACGTTTATAGCCCCTGTTTTGAGAAAAAGTTCCATTTCAGCCCCTCTTAATTTGATTTTTCGCATATTTGGGCCTAAATAGCCGAAAAGCCCAAATTTTAGCCCAATAGGCTAAAATTTACATTTTTAGTCCTTTAAAATGCATAATATTGATAAAAACTCTTATTTTAACTGTTTTGACTCTTTTGATCCTTGTAAAAACCGTGAATGACATCTTTTTCCCCATCTTTTGTTCATTTATCAAAAATAGTCCAATAACCAACTTTATGTTGTAGTATGCTTATTATAAACCTTGTATGGTAGTTTGTCTTGACATGTTAAGTGAAATATATCCTAGATCACATATTTTTCCTTCTTGAACTATAGATCTCGAAGTATCTTTCATTTTTAGTACATGTTCATCACATAAACACAAGAAATCACACATAACATACAAATACACGTAGATCTACACATTTTACTTGTATTCTCCCCCATAAAACATATGAAAACCGAAAATAGAGGGGTATGAACTCACCTTGAGTTTGTGGATTCGGTTTTTGAAGAAGATAAAAAGAAGATTTTTGGTCCTAGCAACACCTTGATGTGGATCTCGAACTTGAGGTGATTCTAGGAGTATGATTATCACAAATGTTTAAGAGAAGGGATCTAATCATGAGAAAAGAGTTATATAATCCTTGGATATGTATAACTTACCAAGAAGTGATGATATTCTCTTGAAAAACCTCTTGATACACAAGCAAAATTTCAAGATTTTGGAGTGAGAAGGAGGAGAATGCCTGAGAGAGTTTGGAAGAAGTTTAAAGTTGTGTGTGTGTGTGTTTTCCTTGTGCTCTCGGCCGAAGAAGAAAAAGAGAGGGGAAGAGAGAGGTGATGAAGTGACTAACATGGATACATGTTGGGTGTTGCATGGAGATATGGGGTGTAATAAGGAGGTGGCACCTCCAAGGTCAACCCTCCCTAATTACATCTTTTCCCCCCCTTTTTTGTTTTCTACTTGGGCCGAGAGAGAGAGAGAGAGAGAGAGAGAGAGAGAGAGAGAGAGAGAGAGAAGAAAGAGAAGAGATTTGGGCCTTAGTGTTTGAGTTTCATAATGTGAAGCCCAAATTTGTAGTTTTCGGCCCATTGGGCCTTTGAAGTGGATCACGGCCCAATCTTGCATGAAAGAATGGATTTGTGGCTCATTAGGGCTTATTGGATTGTTATGGCCCAACAAGGCCCATTAAAGGTAAACTAGTCCATTTTAGGCTTATAAGGCCCAAAAAGGTTAAGTCTCATGAGAGTGGGTCCAATGAGAGCCCATTTAAGAGTTCTAAGCCCAAAATAGTCAAATTGGAAGTCTATTGGCCCATTAGGCCCAATAAGGAAATCCTAGTCCATAATGGACTTAAACCGGGATTTCTAGGGTTTCCAATCTTTTGTTGACTATTTGAAGTGTTGTATAGAGTGTTTGATGAAATGTTGTTGTTATTGAATAAACATCATGTTTTCAAGTCATGGTTACAATTAATGATAATGCTTACATAAGGATAGAACTTCCTAGCCAAATTTGCTAGTTGTGACAGAAAACTATCACAGATTGGTCCAGCATCGGTCTGCACACGCGGTTCATGAGGTTTATGAACGCGGCTAGAGCATTGGTGAGCCCAAACGGCATCACTACAAACTCATAGTGTCCATAGCGAGTCCTAAAAGCTGTCTTCTGGATATCCTCGTCTCTGACTCGCATCTGGTGGTATCCCGACCGCAGAACAATCTTGGAGAACCAATATGCACCCTGTAGCTGGTCAAACAAATCATCGATCCTCGATAGAGGATAACGGTTCTTCACCGTTACCTTATTCATCTCCCGATAGTCTACGCACATGCGATGTGACCCATCCTTTTTCTTCACAAACAGGATCGGGGCCCCCCATGGCGAACTGCTCGGCCTGATAAATCCCTTGTCTAGCAGCTCCTGCAGCTGCGTAGACAACTCGTGCATCTCGATAGGAGCCAACCGATATGGTGCCTTGGCTATCGGAGCTGCACCAGGGACTAGGTCAATCCTAAACTCAACCTGTCTCTCCAGAGGTATCCAAGGTAAATCCACCGGGAATACGTCTAGGTACTCTCGTACTACCGGTACGTCATCGACTGTCGCCTTAACTTTATCCCTGGTATCCATGACATAGGCGACATAACTCGCGCAACCCTGCTGAAGGTAGCGCCTCGCTCTCCCTGCTGAGCATAGAGTCAATCCACCCTGTGGCCTCTCGCCTTTAATCACTAACCCTCCCCCACTAGGAGTCCGAACCGTCACTAGCTGCTGCTCACAGTCGATCACTGCCCCATTGGGGCTCAACCAATCTATACCCACTATAACCTTATTCCCTCGCAGGGGAATAGGGACTAGATCCACAGAAAACTGCTCATCAAATAATTGTAGTGTACGTCCTCGGTGAACTCTCGCAACCCTGACGGTCCTATTATCTGCTATCTCCACATCAAGCGGGCAATCTAGCTCTCCAGGAGCCCCTGTGAATCGCTTGCTGAGCGCGAACGATACAAAAGATCGGGTGGCACCCGAATCAAACAGTACCAAGGCTGATATGCTGTTAACTAAGAACGATCCTATAACAAACACATAAACATAAGCAATAATCAATATAAATAAAGATATAAGGAGAAAATACATACCCATCACCACGTCGGGAGCTGATCGTGCCTCCTCTGCTGTAAACTAGAAGGCTCTGCTCTTCGCCACTGGCACATCTGCTCGGCCCTAGCGACCGTCGGTAATCCTCAAGGTAACAGGAGCGGGTGTTGCCACCTGCCTTGTTGCTGCTAAACTCGGGCACTGGGACCGCTTGTGTCCCCTCTGATTGCACTGAAAGCAAATTAGATCTAATAATGTCGTCGTAGAGGTAGTAGTTGTACAATCTCTGATCACATTTCCAGTTCGGCCGCACTTGAAGCAGCTTGAACTCCCTGCCTTGCACGTCCCCTTGTGCAACTTGCCGCATTTGCCACAACGGTTGCGGCAATGCTGGCTCCTAGATCGGAGGTCTGATACCTTGGGCTTCTTACCTGAACTCCATGACTGAACCTCCTCAGGATTCCTCTTCCTCTCCATCTCCAAATCCAACTCTCACTCTCTCTCGAGCCCTAGCAATCATGTCCTCCAGCGTTTTGAAGCTGGAGCGGCTCACAAACTTACGGATATCACTTTACAACATCTCATGATATCGGGCCTTTTTCATATCTTCATCCGCCACGTACTGCGGAACGAGAAGGGCCCTCTCCCTGAACATCGTGATGATCTCAGTCACTGTCTCCGTCGTCTGCTGGAGATCTTGGAACTCCCTAGCAAGCTACCGCACCTCTATCACAGGTGCAAAATCGACCCTGAACCTGGCCGAAAAGTCACTCCAAGTCATAGCATCAAGAGCTGCATCATCACTAATGGAATGTCCAAACTCCTCCCACCAGTCACGTGCCCTGTCCTTCAGAAGACAGGATGCAAGTCGAACCTTGTCCCTCTCGGGACATCTCCTGGTGTGGAATACGTGTTGGAGATAGTGTCTAAGTCCATAACTATATTTGGTATGTACTTGACCCGACCCGGCATGGTCCATTTGGGTTGCACTTCACCCGAACAATTTACGGATAATCTTTTGAGAATAGTATAAGTTATGATTTATTAATATATTATAAGTTCTAATATATTAATATAAAATCATATTATTTAATTAGTGTTGATCTATAATTAATTTAGAGATCAAAAGTATGACTAATTAAATATGGGCTCTTGTATTTATATAGTGTGGGCTAATGCTTATTTGGAATGGGCTAGGCTTGCATGGAAAGTCCATGGATACTCCATGGAGCTTTAACCCATGGATCTCATGGAAATGAAAAGACATGGGTATTAGGGTTTACATGGATGTAACCCTAATCCACCACACTATATAAAGGAAGCTTTGGTTCTTGAAATAACACTAGTTGATGTGTGTAAACCAAGAGGGCCGATTTCAAGAAGTTTGTGACTATTCTCTCAAGTTTCCAAGTTTGTGGTGATTTGTGACTTCCATTTGAGGCATCCACATTATTGGTGCTAGGCTCTCAAACTCCAAGCAGTCAACTACTACTACAAGGTAAGTAATTCTACTAGTTTTATTTGATTCAAGTATCCCATGCCATGCTAGTTAGGATAAGAACCTTGGAAAAATAATTATTTGCATGTATCTTAGTCAAACATAGATCCAAGGTTTCTAGGGTTGCATGTACACCATAGGAGTGTTAGAATGCTCAAAACCCATCAATACGTTGGCGACATCTTCCAACCATCTGGTACTCACAATGGGGTCCCGAGCCCCATGGTAATCGAGAGCTCCACAAGCTCTGAAATCCCTGAATGTCAGTGTGCGCAACCCCATCATGGCCGCCATCTCAGTACGGAAGGCACTCAACTTCTCATCTAAAAGCTCCATAATACCCTCATTGATCGTGTCGAAGATCACAGGAGTCTGATCCAGAATACTGCGCGTAATCTCAGAGGAGATGAACTCCCTAGTTTGATCATCTAGCTGCCCGACTCCAGAGCCCGAGCCTGATCCCTCACCGGCGCCTGAACTGCCGACTGGTCTAGTGTGTAGTGTCACCATAGTGAAAATACACCATAACAAACATCAGTATACTCATCATAACTCGAGGGATCTCACATACTACAAGTTTCCTGGGTTCAACTCAGCCTTCCTTGATTCGAGTACGGATCCTCTGCTTTCAGTAGTACGGGCCCATACTACCTTTCACATGTATCCGTACTTTCCTCAAGAACTGCATTGACTCCACAAAGTCCCTTCTACTACTACTATTGTTCTCACGCTAATCTCATCCTAGGATTGCCCTAGGGTAATCACCAACCCACTCTCTGCTATCAGCTGCGTAAGAAATCCCTGCTATCTCACCCTAACTAGCTCGCAAATACCATTACATATCACTAAGACTGGATAATTCTTCGAATGAGAGATCCTACCCTACAATGGTTGGACTCAAACAAGAGATGCGAAATAGAGATAGACCTAACCTTCTGAAATTATTTAGTCCTTGCAATATGTAACTTAACATATTCATTTACTAGTTAGTAAAAGATAACTAAGACTCCTAAAAGCACAAAGAAAGCAGCATTCAAGCATTAAGTAAACATAATCAAGCATATCCTAATCATACCATCATATCACTGACTAATCTGTACTAGCATGCAGTTCATAAAGCTGATAAACATATAACAGGCACATAAGGCATCCTCCATAGATCCTTAGTCCTAATCTAGCATGCAGTTCTCATACACATATCATAACATAAACTTGCATGGGTAATTTGGGAGTACTTACTTGAGCTCGGCTGATTGCATGCACCACACCCTTTTTCTCTTTTTCAAAGTTCCTTTCTCTTTTCAAAATTCTTTTCTTTTTCTCAAAGTTCTTTTTATAAAAATGATTTTCTTTTGAAAATTTTCATACCAAGTCCTCAGTTTGAGTTCAGACACACCCAAGAGTGTGCCCGAATCCCTCAAACCAAGGCTCTGATACCAATTTGAAACATCCCAAAAATACAACCCAAAAATTTCATTTTAAAAATCATTAATAAAACCATAAGTATCGTCAATCATATAAAAAGTCATAAATCATGTATCTCGAGAATATAATAACATTTGTCAATGTATCAAAACCATATGTCAAAACATCAGAGTGAATCATCCCAGGCTAAAAACTGTGGTGTGTGCCATGCAGTTATCCCGAGCTCTTCCCCTTACTAGCGGAAGTACCTAAAACCAAAACTGAAAATTGTAAGCACGAAGCTTAGTGAGTCTCCCCAAACTACCACATACCATACACATAATCACATAATAACATACATTGGGCCTTGTCCGCTACATCGGGCCCCGCCCGACATTGGACCGAAGTCCGGCATCGGCCGCGCCGGCATCGGGCCCTGCCCGACATCGGACCGAAGTCCGACATCAGGCATCGTATGGCATCAGACCAAAGTCTGGTATACATATATCATATCAACAAGCATATAACATAAATATATAAAAATTCCTCGGCTTGCCCCGACATCGGACCGAAGCCTGGAACACATAACATATAAGCTAAAAATTCCTTGGGCTTGCCCCGATATCGGACCGAAGTCTAGAACATATAAACGAACACGTGCAAGAATCACGAAGACATCAAGCATACAAACATTCCTCGGGCTTGCCCCGACATCGTACCGAAGCCCGGAAGCATATAAACTACATCGAGCTACCCTCGGCATTGCTAGCATACATAAACGGGCCGGACTTGGTGCCTTAGACCCGTTCCTACTGCAAGAGGACTCACCTCACAAAGTTGGCTGTTGTATCTCTCGGTAAGGAATCTCTATCAACTGCTCCCACGACTCCCCGAGCTATCATTACCAAATAACACTTAGTCAAAATCCCAACAATCCTTCTTAGGGTAAAATGACCATTTTACCCCTGATCTAAATGGACCCATGAGTTAAGCCCAAATCCATAACATGAAGGCCCAAATCCATATATTCTCACCAAGCCCACTAATGGCCCACTTATGGCCCAATTTTCTAAATTGGGCCCAATTTCTCAAATGGGCCTTCCTCAAGTCCAATATACAATAAAATCCATTATGAGCCCAAAAGAACAATCCATTAAGTCCCATAATCAACTAGTCTAAGGAAATGGCCCAAAAAGGCCCACTGTCGCAACGAACGCAGGGCGTTCCTTTGTGGAATGTTGGGCGTTCCTCCTTTGTTCAGATCGCGAGCTCCAGTGGGAACGCAGCGTGTTCCCAAGACCTACGCAAGGCGTTCGCATCCAGCTTTCAAAAACTGGCCATTAAGCACTTAATGCTTAAGCCTGTTGGATTAGTGTCTAAGTCCATAACTATAATTGGTATGTACTTGACCCGATTGGCATGGTCCATTTGGGTTGCATGACATCAGAACAATTTGGATAGACCTTTTGTGATAAGAGGATATTTGTGACATATTAATATATTATAAGTTCTAATATATTAATATGAAGTCATATTATTTAACTAGTATTGATCAAGAATTAATTTGGAATTAATTTAGTGATCAAAAGAGACTAATTAAATATATGGGGATTGATTGTGTAAATCATTCATTCTTATATATGTGGGCTTATGATCCATGATTCCTTATGTTGGGTTTAACCCATTTGGTGACCCATGGATACTCCATGGAGGTTAAAACCCATGGAGCATAAGGAATGGGTAAAGTCATGGGTTACATGGTGTAACCCTAATGTTCACACTATATAAAGACCCCATTGGTTGGTGAAATTGGCACTAGTGAATACACAAGAGGGCAAGCCGATTTCTAAGAGTCAAGTATCTCTTCTCATGGTTATTCCAAATGTTGATGATGTTGTGTGAACCATTTGAGGTGTCACACTTGAGGCACTAGGCTCTTAAGCTCCATGGAATCAAGCTACAACAAAAAGTTATGTATTCTATCTAGTTTTGTTATCTTAGTACATATGATTGTATGCTAGTTAGGGTAATACCTTGTAAAATTGATATTTGCATGTATAATAGAGAAAACATAGATCCAAGGTATTTAGGGTTGCATGTACACCTTAGGAGTGTTAGAATGCTCAAAACCCAAAAGTGGTATCAGAGACTAGGCTTGTTTTCAAGTTATACATGCTGAAATTGCTTAAAAATCGAAAATTCTGGCTTCCTGGGCACTTGACTCACCGAGTCCACTGATGGACTCGCCGAGTCCATGAAGAAACTCATCCTACTCGTCGAGTAGGTTCATACACTCGACGAGTAGAAGCCCCTGACAGCATATTTTAGACTTTTAAGGCTAGAATTGGACTAGAAACATTACCCTAAGCTATTTTTGAACTTGTAAAGCTGTTTTTGATGAGGTAATGTTCATGCTAATCCAATTTCAAAGATAATTGTCATAATTTCAAGATTTGTATTAGTTTTATGTTCATGCTAATTTCTTGAAGATTGATGATTTGAATTATCTTGTTCTTATGAGTTAGCTGAGATTAATAGAAAAGTTATGAGATAATGTGTTTTCAATCCATATTGATCTAAAAGTCATTCATAAAATGTGTTTTTATAACTTGTCCTCAAGTTATATGAAAAGTCACATTTATGATTATTAAAACTCATAATATTTCCATGAGTTATGAAAAATGGAGAGTCTCATTTTTTAAATGTTTTAAAGTCTTCCATAACTTGTCCTCAAGTTATGGAACTTGAAGAGTTTTTCATTAAAACTACTTTAAACACATAAGTTATGGAATTGAAAAGTTTTTAAATAGTTTCAATACTTGCCCTCAAGTTTTGTAATTTGTAAAGTTTTGCGTATGAACTCCAAATCAAACCCTAGAATTTTAAAAGTTTAAAATTCAACCCTTATACTATTATTATAATTTTAATTATATAGATATGTATAAGATAAAGTCAATCTTACCGTTAGTAGGCCTCATTCACGAAGCCAGTCTCTAAGGGGGGTATAAGGTTACTGCCTATAAAATGGAAGTTTAATGGGTGTCCACTCTCACCCACCGCTTCCTTGACTGGTGGAGGGTCGTTAGCCGAAAGGGTAGGATAAGGACTCTAATTCTCCTTTCATTAAAAGTATAATGATAAATACTAAGTAACTTAACACTTATAAAATCCCAATCTTAGTTACTTAGGTAAATGTCAAACGGTGCTAACCCATGGAATTACACTTTGCACCTTTGTTAAGTCATTAGTGGAGCGTGTGTGGTTAACCGACACACTAACATGGGACTAACAATGTGTGGCGAAGGGTAGCTTAAGTTTATCATAGATTGGTGGAGCGTGTGTGGTTAACCGGCACATCAATTAGGTGATAAAGTTGATGGTACCAAGTCAATTTGCATGGTTATTCACACCTTGTTTGTGATCCTCGGCATCCCAATCACAAACTTGAGAGGGCACAATCGAGATTTAAACATGCCATTGAAAGTTCAATGTATCTCAAAAGGTCTAGGAGTTTCAAATCCAATTAAAACTTAATTATATTTCGTTTTCATGGTGGAAATTGGTAAATCGTCATTTACCTACCTTCAACTATTTTATAGCTTGGATTACGGCATCCCTCTTCCGGTTATAAATAGGTTGTTGGATCCTAGCCTTAATATTTCATATTGGGTGTTATATTTAGGACTTTAAATCAACTAAACTTGAATTCCTCCCATTATAGATGTCTAGTTAAGACAACTATGGTCTTACCAAATCTTTAGGAACAAGCTTTCCTATTGAAGATGATATCCCACATGGCAATCAAGGTGAAAGATTAATCCCTTTGTTGTGCATTAATGGGACTGGAAATCATGCTTCACTTCCTCCACCTCCTCCAATTATTATCCCTATCCCACAAGTTCAAATACTTGAAAAGTTCAAGGTCACTCAATCCCTATTGGCAAGCCGGGAGAGTCGGGTGTCGAAGTCTCGAGGTAGCTGGCTGTTGACTTGGTTCTTCAGTCACACCCTGATGACAGATCAAGACATGACCCTTAATGATCTTACATATTTGCTTGATGCTGCTAAATCAGCAATGATTTGGGACACTGGTAAAGCAAAATTTGATTGGAAGATCAACTTCCCAAACTTCTATGGACATTGACAATGGTAACATTAGAAGTCCAGAAAGGCTTTCTCTTCCTAATAGAAAGGGATTGCCCATGGTCAAGTCATTTGACCAATGGTAAAGAGAAAGGCTAAGTCTGAGACAATCAAGTGTACCATTTCCAAAGAGTCGATATGTTTCTTTTGCCAAAAGAAGGGCATTGGTTGCAAAGCTGTCAAATTTACCTAAAAGTTCATAAGGATGGTAAAAGACAAAAAGGTTTGACTTTGCTTCAGGTTAAAGTCCATTATCTAACTCTATGAAGTCTCTTTTGAAGATTCTTAATACATGATTTAATGTAATTACATTTTGATGTTTTGGAAGAATCAAAGGAAGCTTAAAGAAAGAGTGTCCTGATTCTGTTCGCGAAGTTGGATTCCTATCGCATGGTCCGATGATCAGAATTTTGAGCTGCAGCTTAAGAGTTATGATATGTTGCTTAGGAATATATAACAACATGTTTTTCATATGTATTTGCATTGTAAGGATAAGTTTTTTCCGCAAAGTTTTAAAAAAAATAATAAAAGGAAATTTTGATTTTATTTATTTTAAGTATCCTTACAATGGCCTTTGTGGAAAAAATTTGTTGTTTATATGTTTCCATTGATAAGCAATATTGGAAAATGGATTTGATTCTTTCATTTGTGGTAGTGTCATAATTACCAAATAAGGAAAGATTCTCATCACCCAAGTTTCAGTTGGATAGAAACTTGGAATCATGCAAGTTGTATTGTATGATGAGTGAGAATTTTCATTTTTGGGAAATTAAGACTAATTCCTTGTTCACATGTATGTGTGAGTCAAGAAGGACTAAAGGATCGGGTGCACTAGGTTGTGCGCTGATCAGGTCCACCACAAAGAATGATAAGATTATTCGTCATGATTTACTAAAGTTTAGTAAATATGGTTATGCTTAAAAGTTTAAGTGTAATTCTGAAACATTGGAAA
The DNA here is from genome assembly GCF_052849685.1 of Lactuca virosa. Taxonomy (NCBI): domain Eukaryota; kingdom Viridiplantae; phylum Streptophyta; class Magnoliopsida; order Asterales; family Asteraceae; genus Lactuca; species Lactuca virosa. The sequence continues at coordinate 363,052,373 of NC_136429.1, read as the reverse complement.
AGTTTCAATGAATGGCAGACTGGATGAGAAGAATCAAATAAGGCAGAAAGATAAAAGTTTCTCCAATCTGAAGAGATGGAAGAGTACTTGAGTATCTTGTTTTATGGTTATCTTGGTGATTGTGAAAACATATCACAATTGATCCTCTAAGGACACCTTGGTGCATTTGTTTGGCTAAGGAGAGGAATCATGAATTGTTGAAATGGTTAAATCAAAAGATAAATCATACTTCGTTCCAAAATCAAATCTTAGAGTCATACTCCAAGATTAAGCCTTGAGTGACATAATCTTAAAAAGGTGTAAAACACTTGTCAAATGTAGAGTAAAATGTTTTCTACTCTTGTACATTTGAGATTGGTAAGTTGTGATGTTTTGATTAAGACAAATACCAACTAAGACCAATTATGAGAAGTGTTTAACTTGATAAGAATCCGCACTAACTCTTGAATATTTGTTTTGTCAAGGAATGATTCTTGAAAAAAGAGAATCTTATATGTCAGGAGGTCAGTGGGAGTCTTTAAAAATCTTGAGATGATTTCAAGAACTAATCAAGAGTATTGTTAATCACTAGCCCACGCCTTGAGGTTTGTAACCTATCGTGTTGACACATTCTTATTTTTGTGCCTATTCCAGTTAAACAATGCTTGTGAGTTCTATGAGTTCTCAATTGTTTTCATAACAATGTGGAAGCAATGGTAGGCCCTTGAGCTGCCAAGTGGCAAGAAATTAAGATTGAACAAGATCAGTCCATATGAGTTTGGATTTGTCACTAACCTTGTCGTGTGATTACGGTTTTGACAAATTCACATGGATAGGAACTCATGCACCATAAAAATCTAAGTGTCATAAGGTTTCTCTCCGATTCATGAAAATGATGGTGAGGAAACGCTTTCACGAAGTAGATTTTAAGTAGATAGCAATTGTGATATTTGCATTCTCAAAGTCATTAGTGGAGCGTGTGTGGTTAACCGGCACACTAACATGGACTTGTGAGAATGGCAAAAGGTCTAAACATTATGATTACGACATCCCTCTTCATAATGGTTTAGACACACATGTGAGCTATCTAAGGAAAGGTGTATGATTTTGATAAAGTCTTATCAACGCAATCTTGTATCAGAAATCTGAACTTTGGCAAGAAAGTCAATAAAGTATTGAATTCTAGAAGTCCAGTTGGTTTCTGAGTACATGTCAAAGCTAGTAGGAGTATAAGTGTTGTGCTAGTAAGATAATAATCATTGTGCTAGTGGGAGCATGATTATTATGGTTAGTGTTGCAAGTTAGCAATGTTAATTATAGAAAACAAAAGGTTCAATTCGCTTTGAAAAGTTGTTTTGCTATAATTAAGGGAGAGGATTTATACTTCATTCTAATTCTACAAGCTTAGATTGAGATTTTAATCAACTTTAGTCAAGGATATATATGAATGTTATGTTGGAATGGTTCCACATAAGGAAATTCTATATATGTTGCATTCTCAAAATTCGATTATGATTACAACATCCCTCTTCATAGTTCGAATTTTGAGAACATGGCAAATAAATTTTTTTATAGCATGAATCGAGTCCTATATGCTTCGGGTATAGGATCGATTACATGTGCTATAATATTTATCCATTCTAAATTTTCCAAATGCCTAGGGCGTTAAGAGGGAAAAAGGAATAGAACTGGATTTGACTAAAATAATTAAGCAATTGTCGAGGACAATCTGAGGTTTGCCAAAGATTGGTTGCTCATGAACAATTAGAAGTATAGAGATAGGATCATATTGACATATTCTAAAAGGAGGCAACTCTTGTTCAGAAGTGATAGTCAAAATGGGAATATGGAATTGTCTCCATAGGTGGAATCCATAGGTGGAAGTTATTCTTTGAATCTATATAAGATTAGAGAACTTAATGCAAAGAAGGGTGTTCAAAGGAATGTACTTTGAATGCGAGACTTTGTTTCCATAGAATTGCACTCCATTGGAATACTTTGTAATGTTTTTTGCCAAGTCTTTGTGACTTGGGCATAGTCATTATAAGGGGATCATTGCATATAAGTTTAGAATCTAACAGATTATGGTAAATGGCAAGAATTTGGTACTCTTACATTTACAAAGTAAGGATTGGGATTGTGAAATGAGCATCATTGAAATATTTTCAATCGATCTGTTTCACAAAGTAAGGATCATAGACAAACATAATGTGCATACTTGGAGTATGGTATAACTAGTGTTTAGATAAACATAGTGTGCATGCTTGGAGCATGGCATGACTATTGTTTTAATTAAAGTATTAAGTTGATGAATCGAAACATTGAATAATGAGTAATCAATATGGTGCTTAGATAAAAGGTGTTTTTATTTACACTCAGAGTGTTGGGGCCATATAGGATTAGTACTATTGTTGTGTTTCGCTTTGCATGTTTTGACTTCCAGAATAACTAGGTCATTCTTCCCGAATGACTAAGTTATTCAAACCATCCACAGTCGGTCATATGTTGGATGTAGATATGAATCAAGACTGTCATGAAGCTGGTTTGTAGATGTCCAAGGTAGTGGACATAGCAAGAGTTGTTGCAACATTCATGAGTGCTCATAAGTTCTGAGTATTGGATTAAACCCACGCTCATTTGAATCACTTCATGGATTTTATCACGAGTGATCATGAGACGATAATATCTTATATTCTTCAAACCTAGAGATATGAGTTGTTGACTATGAGTTGGTTATACATTGATTGCACGAAAACGCATTGGTAACTCGATGTTATAAAACGTGCCTTTGTGTATGATTCAACAAGTAGTTAGTACAAGCATATGAGTCAAAGTTTATCCATTACTTTTACCCTTAAAGGGATAAAAGCGATATCTGTGGGCCCCTCGATGATTTAGTGATGACACCCTAAGTGCTTGGCCAAGCCTGGACTGATTTGATTTGTTCAATTAGTTGGTCGTCATAAATCGAAAATCGGGAAACAACAAATGGACAGAGAGAATGATTATAATCCATGTCTCAGTCCATATGATATCTAGAATGGAGGAATATATGATCACTTATCTAATGGACGCGTCATTGATTTGTTTAGAGTTCGACAACAGCTTTTAAGAGCTACGATTGCTACTCGGGTTTTGAAGTCATACGCAATAATAGTTTTAGACTTATCCAAGTGGGAGACTGTTGGATTAGCGTCTAAGTCCATAACTATAATTGGTATGTACTTGACCCGATTGACATGGTCCATTTGGGTTGCATGGCATCGGAACAATTTGGATAGACCTTTTGTGAGAAGAGGATATTTGTGACATATTAATATATTATAAGTTCTAATATATTAATATGAAGTCATGTTATTTAATTAGTATTGATCAAGAATTAATTTGGAATTAATTTAGTGATCAAAAGAGACTAATTAAATATATGGGGATTGATTGTGTAAATCATTCATTCTTATATATGTGGGCTTATGATCCATGATTCCTTATGTTGGGTTTAACCCATGTGGTGACCCATGGATACTCCATGGAGGTTAAAACCCATGGAGCATAAGGAATGGGTAAAGTCATGGGTTACATGGTGTAACCCTAATGTGCACACTATATAAAGACCCCATTGGTTGGTGAAATTGGCACTAGTGAATACACAAGAGGGCAAGCCGATTTCTAAGAGTCAAGTATCTCTTCTCATGGTTATTCTGAATGTTGATGATGTTGTGTGAACCATTTGAGGTGTCACACTTGAGGCACTAGGCTCTTAAGCTCCATGGAATCAAGCTACAACAAAGAGGTATGTATTCTATCTAGTTTTGTTATCCTAGTACATATGATTGTATGCTAGTTAGGGTAATACCTTGTAAAATTGATATTTTCATGTATAATAGAGAAAACATAGATCCAAGGTATTTAGGGTTGCATGTACACCTTAGGAGTGTTAGAATGCTCAAAACCCAACAAACCCATGCTATCCAAACACAGATCCAAGCTACCTAGGACCTCTAGAATCATAAAGTCACGGACTTGGTGACTTTGCATGCCCCCTGAAGTCCAAATCTCAAGGAATAGCAACCAAATTCCATAAATGTGGTCCTAACTCTTGCATGAACCCATTAAGACCTCAAAGATCGAAACTTTATTGATGTAGGGACACCATTAGCATCAAGGGTGGAAACCCTAGGCCTGTAAACGAATTCGAGTCATAAAGATCTATTCTTTGGACTAAAAAGGTCCAACACATCATTACACTAGATCTAAGCATACACTAGGAAAGTTGTGAACTTTATACCTTCAAAGAGTCCCAAATGATGATGTTATCCCGGATCTATGAGCTCAAGATACTCAAGTTCCTCTTCACTAGCTTCTCCTTCCTTCTTCCAATCTTCTAAGCTCCAAAACAAACTTCACAAGGCCACATACATACAAGAATGAGAAATGGAGGCTATCTAGGGTTTTATGAGGTAGAGAGGCTGGTAAGGAGGCCAGGGCTTGAGTCATATTGTTATTTATATAGGCCCCAAACCCTAAAAATTAGGGTTTGCATTCAACACGGGAACGCAGCGTGTTCCTTAGGGGAACGCCCCGCGTTCGGGCCCCGCCTCCAAAATCTAAGTTTGGTAGAAATGGTCCCTCCTTCCTCCAAATTGCATAATAATAAGGTCCAAAAGCAGTAATTCAATATGTAAGGGACTAAAATGTAAATAATACCTGGACTTGGTGTTACATATATACTAATTTATATTAATTAATCGCAAATATAGAGTTTAATATTTATTTATCGAATTCATATAAAAAAGTTAAATATATATCAAGGCAAAATTGCAAGAATGGTCCCTGTGGTATGTCAAAACTTGCAACTTTGGTCCAAAATGGGTTTGGCTCGCAAGGATGGTCCAATAGTTTCGTTTTGTTGTGATTTTAGTCCAAAAATTTTAAAACTTTTTATAATGACGGATTTGCCCTTGGTATTTCCCCTTTTTAAATTTTTATTACAGAAATCAAAAAAAGAAAAAGAAAAAAAGAAAATCTCTCTCTCTCTCTCTCTCTCTATCTCTCTCTCTCGTCATCACCTAGAACATTACCCAAGAACATTACAATGGAAAATACCCTAAAAATCCGAATTATCAAAAGATAATAACGCATAAATTTTATTTGGATTCTTGAATCGATCTAGATGGATAAAAGGGAAAGGGATTTTTGTGCCCGTGTTCGATGTTTGATCGGGTGATATGAACATGAATGAACCACAGTAGACGCGAAGGAAACAAGAATGAAATCAAACATTAGCCTCCGATTGATGACCGATCGTGAAGAAGATGAAGCGCCTCCGGCGCATGATGGGACATGAGAAAATGAAGAATCGTAAGAAATCTTAAGTAACATTTCGATTGAGGGGTGTGGTTCGATGGTGGATGGCGATTCGCGAGGGGAAGGGAAGAAGGCTCGCAGGCGGCTAATCCCGGTGCTCCTGGGTCGATTGATAGCGACGGGGGAGATCGTCGGTGGGTATAACGTGGTCGTCGACCATGGAACAGGTGAGGGAACGGGATGGGTAGGGCAGTAGTGAGGGTCGATTTCCTGCGAAAGCTTTGTTTCCGAAAATCGATGGGGCCGAAGAGAAGGAAAGGGAAGCCAGTGAAGCTTCTCTCTTCCTGTTCTGATAACAAGGTGCGATGCGGAATGGAGAAACGGTTGAGCTAGGAGAGCAGCAACATCGGCGCAGGTGGTGTGTTTGGAAGTGGAGCTCGACGGGAAGAAGGGCAGGTGTGATGTGGGGTGTTCGACGTTGTTGTTTGCTCGACAATCACAGGTTTCCTTTCATCTCTCTTCTTTTTTACTTTGACTGTAAATCCATGGGGTTTAGTCAATAGATTTAGGTTAAGATGAGTGTTTGTTGATTGATTCATTGACAGAAATGGATAAATGGAATGGATGACTGAGGTTAATCTTTTACAGGAAATCGATGGGCGTATGTTTGTTTTGCTTGACAGAATCGATGGAGTGTAAATCACTAGGTTTAGGTTTGTGTTTTGGTTGCTTGAAATTGCCATGGAAAGAAGATGAAGCAATAACAAGGAGTGGTTGTATTTCTCATTTGCAGGTATACATGAAAAGAACAAGAATGCTCTTATGTTCTTGGCTGAGAACGAATGCAGAAGGGAAGAACAAGGATATGTGTTGATTGTATTGATTTATGAGAGAGAGAGAGAGAGAGAGATTTTATTTTTGTTTTATTTTTAATTGTTTTTTAATTGTTGTAATAAAAGAAAAATGGAAAATAAAATAATAAGGGGCAAATCCGTCATTATAAAAAAGTTCATAGGAAATTGGACTAAAATCGCAACAAAACGAAACTATTGGACCATCCTTGCGAGCCAAACCCATTTTGGACCAAAGTTGCTAGTTTTGACATACCATAGGGATCATTTTTGTAATTTTGTCATATATCAAAGACTTGAAACACGACAACATAATTTATAAAATATAGTAATCAAATGTGATCGTGATATTGATATATTTATTATAAATATAATCTTATTTATTTAATAATTATTTATAATAAAGTAATAATTAATTTGAATTTATTATATATAAACATTTTATTTATGATAATATAATCTGTAATATTTTTGTAATGAAAAAATATAATATATATTTGTTAAAATCTAATTAGTAGAGGGGTGTATTTGACAATGTATATAAGTTATAAAAATGGAATATTCTAGGAATATACTTTTTAGGATAAAAAATGAGGTAGAAAATAGAGTAGGGTTAGAGATAAAACACTATTTGCCTATAGAATCTAGTATTGAGAATGAACTTCATTATGTTCTATAAATGAAAGATGTACATGTATTTATACAGGGAAAAACGGAGACTACCTAAGATAACTCCACACAATAAGGAAACAATATATTCACATGAATATATAAGCTAAAGACTAGGACTACAGACTCATTCTATTTAACTGAGTATATTGTTGGTTATTACCCCCCGGCAAGCTCAAGTGGAGGGCAAACTTGAAACTTGGATCTGATTGTAGCAATGCGTTCTTTGGCCAAAGGTTTAGTGAATATGTCTGCTAGTTGGTCAACAAAAGCGACTCGACAGACTTGAAGATTGCCACTATCTACCTGTTCTCGAACAAAGTAGAAGTCAAGAGCTATATGTTTGGATCTGTTGCTAAATACAGGATTTTTGCACATGAAGGAAGCAACCTACATTATCACATAGAATGGTACGGGGTTTAGGGAGAATGACATGAAGATCACAGAGAAGATGTTGGATCCATAATAGTATATGCCAAATCCTTATATTCTGCCTCTGTACTTGACCTAGCTACAACCCGTTGCTTGCGAGAAGTCCAGCTGATTAAGTTCGAGCCATGGAAAATAGAAAACCCATATTGTGATCTACTATCATCTTTGTCAGACATCCATTTGGAATCAGAATAAGCTAATAAGGAGGATGCCTTGTTAGGGTGAAAGTGGAGACCATGGTGTAGATTTCCTTTGAGATACCTTAAGATGTGTTTGACAGCTTGTTAGTGAAGAACAGTGGGCGCGTGCATGAACTGGAAAAATCGGTTACAACAAAGGCGATGTCGGGACGATTTATGGTTGCATATTGAAGTGACCTGACAGTTTGTCTGTACAATTTTGATTCAAGAAAAGGATCACCATGGAGTTGAAGTGGGGTAGAGGGATGAACTGGTGTGGTAGTGGGCTCGGAGTCAAGCATCTTGGTACGAGTTAGGATATCCTTAATATATTGGTGTTGAGACAGGTGTAGACCATAAGCTGATTTTGTAATGTGGACACCAAGGAAATATGTGAGAATACCAAGATCTTTTAATAAAAATGTTTGATTGAGGTCATGGATGAGCTGTTGGATAACTTGTGGGTTATTTCTTGTGATAATAAAGTTGTCAACATATACCTGATGGGTTATGAGCATTCTAACACTTCTAAGGTGTTCATGCAACCCTAAATAGCTTGGATCTATGTTTTCTCTATTATACATGCAAACTTGAAGTTTCCAAGGTATTACCCTAACTAGCATATTATCATATGTATTTGCATAACAAAAACTAGATAGAATACATACCTTTTCTTGTAGTTGATTACTTGGAGCTTTAAGAGCCTAGCACCAATAATGTGAATGTCTCAAGTGGAATCACAAATCACCATCAACAACTTGGAAAACTTGAGAGAGAGAGAGAGAGAGTTGCTTCACAAAATCGGTCAAGCTTCTTACACACACACTAGTCACCAATTTTATGAGCCAAGGACTCCTTTATATAGTATGCATGATTAGGGTAAACCCTAATACCCATGACTTTCCACATTACTTAGGATCCATGGGTTAAAAGCTCCATGGACTATCCATGGACTTCCATGTAGGTTTAGCCCATCCTAAATAACATTAGCCCATACTATATGAGTCCATATTTAACTAGTCTATTTTGATCACTAAATTAATTCCAAATTAATTCTTGATCAATACTAATTAAATAATATGATTTCATATTAATATATTAGAACTTATAAAATATTAATAAATCATAAATATCCTTTTCTCATAAGTCTATCCATACAAATTGTCCCCGTGAAGTGCAACCCAAATGGACCATGCCGGGTCGGGTAAAGTACATACCAATTATAGTTTTGGACTTAGACACTAATACAACAGTCTCCCACTTGGATAATTCTAATAACTATTTTTCAAGTACGACTTCACAACCCGACTAGCAATCGTAGCTCTTAAAGCCGCTTTCGAACTCTGAACAAATCAATGACACATCCATTAGATAAGGGATCATATATTCCTCCATTCTACAAGATATCATATGGACTGAGACATGGATTATAATCATTCTCTCTGTCCATCTGTTGTTTCATGATTTCCGATTTATGACGACCGACTAATTGAACAAATCAAATCAGTCCAGGCTTAGCCAAGCACTTAGGGGTGTCATCACAAAATCATCGAGGGGCCCACATATATCGCTTTTATCCCTCCAAGGGTAAAAGGAATGGATAAACTTCGACTCATATGCTTGCTCTATTTACTCATCAAATCACACACACAAATGCGTTTTATAACACCAAGTTACTGGTGCGTTTTCACATAATCAATGTGTAACCGACTTGTAGACTGCAACTCATATCTCCCAGTTTGAAGAATATAAGATATTATTGTTGGGTTTTGAGCATTCTAACACTCCTAAGTGTACATGAAACACTAAATACCTTGGATCTATGTTTTCTCTATTATACATGCAAATATCAATTTTCCAAGGTATTGTTCTAACTAGCATAATATAAAGTACATGTAATATAAAATCTAGTAGAATTACATACCTCTTTGATGTAGCTTGATTCCATGAAGCTTAAGAGCCTAGTTCCCCAAGTATGACACCTCAAATGGTTCACACAACATCATGAACATCTTGGAATAACCATGAGAGAGGATACTTGACTCATAGAAATTGGCTTGCCCTCTTGTGTATTCACTAGTGCCAATTTCACCATCCAATGGGGTCTTTATATAGTGTGGCTATTAGGGTTACACCATGTAACTCATGAATTTACCCATTCCTTATACTCCATGGGTTTTAACCTCCATGGAGTATCCATGGATCACCACATGGGTTAAACCCAACATAAGGAATTATGGATCATAAGCCCACATATACAAGAATGAATGATTTACACAATCAATCCCCATATATTTAATTAGTCTCTTTTGATCACTAAATTAATTCCAAATTAATTCTTGATCAATACTAATTAAATAATATGATTTCATATTAATATATTAGAACTTATAATATATTAATATGTCACAAATATCCTCTTCTCACAAAAGGTCTACCCAAATGTCCTGATGCCATGCAACCCAAATGGACCATTCCGGGTTGGGTCAAGTATATACCAATTATAGTTATGGACTTAGACACTAATCCAACAGTCTCCCACTTGGATAAGTCTAATAACTATTATTGCAAGTATGGCTTCATAACCAGACTAGCAATCGTAGCTCTTAAAAGCCGTTGTCGAACTTTGAACAAATCAATGACGCGTCCATCAGATAAGTGATCATATATTCCTCCATTCTAGATATCATATGGACTGAGACATGGATTATAATCATTCTCTCTGTCCATTTATTGTTTCCCGATTTCTGATTTATGACGACCGACTAATTGAACAAATCAAATCAGTCTAGGCTTGGCCAAGCACTTAGGGTGTCATCATTAAATCATCGAGGGGCCCACATATATCGCTTTTATCCCTTTAAGGGTAAAAGGAATGGATAAACTTTGACTCATATGCTTGTACTGACTACTCGTTGAATCATACACAAAGGCACGTTTTATAACATCGAGTTACCAATGCGTTTTCGTGCAATCAATGTATAACCAACTCATAGTCAACAACTGATATCTATAGGTTTGAAGAATATAAAATATTATCGTCTCATGATTCACTCGTGATAAAATCCATGAAGTGATTCAAATGAGCGTGGGTTTAATCCAATACTCAGAACTTATGAGCACTCATGAATGTTGCAGCAACTCTTGCTATGTCCACTACCTTGGACATCTACAAACCAGCTCCATGACAGTCTTGATTCATATCTACTTCCAACATATGACCGACTGTGGATGGTTTGAATAACTTAGTCATTCGGTAAGAATGACCTAGTTATTCTGGAAGTCAAAACATGCAAAGTGAAACACAAGAATAATACTAATCCTATATGGCCCCAACACTTTGAGTGTAAATAAAAACACCTTTTATCTAAGCACCATATTGATTCATTATTCAATGTTTCGATTTATCAACTTAAAACTTGAATTAAGATAATAGTCATGCCATGCTCCAAGCATGCACACTATGTTTGTCCAAACACTAGCTATGCCATACTCCAAGTATGCACACTATGTTTCTCTATGATCCTTACTTTGTGAAACAGATCGATTGACAATATTTGAATGAGGCTCATTTCACAATCCCAATCCTTACTTTGTAAATGTAAGAATACCAAATTCTTGCCATTTACTGTAATCTGTTAGATTATAAACTTATATGCAATGATCCCCTTGCAATGAATATGCACACAAGTCACAAAGACTTGGCAACAGACATTACAAAGTATTCCAATGGAGATCAATTCCATGGAAACGAAGTCTCACATTCAAAGTACATTCCTTTGAACACCCTTCTTTGCATTAAGTTCTCTAATCTTACATAGATTCAAAGAATAACTTCCACCTATGGAGACAGTTCCATATTTCCATTTTGACTATACCTTCTGAACAAGAGTTGCCTCCTTTCAGAATATGTCAATATGGTCCTTACTCTATACTTCCAATTGTCCATGAGCATCCAATCTTTGGCAAACCTCATATTGTCATCGACAATTGCTTAGTCATTTTAGTCAAATCCAATTCTATTCCTTTTTCCCTCTTAACGCCCCAAGCATTTGAAAAATTTAGAATTGATAAATATTATAGCACATGCAATCGATCCTATACCCGAAGCATATGGGACACGATTCATGCTATAAAAATTTTTATTTGCCTTGTTTTCACAATTCGAACTATGAAGAGGGACGCCGTAATCATAATCGAATTTTGAGAATGCAACATATATAGAATTTCCTTATGTTGAACCATTCCAACATAACATTCATATATATCCTTGACTAAAATTGATTAAAATCTCAATCTAAGCTTTTAGAATTGAGGAATTGGAATGAAGTATAAATCCTCTCCCTTAATTATAGCGAAACAACTTTTCAAAAGCGAATTGAACCCTTTTGTTTTCTATAATTAACATTGCTAACTTGCAATACTAACCATAATAATCATGCTCCCACTAGCACAATGATTATTATCTTACTAGCACAACACTTATGCTCCCACTAGCTTTGACATGTGCTCAGAAATCAGCTGGACTTCTAGAAATCAATACATTATTGACTTTCTTGCCGAGGTGCAGATTTCTGATACAAGATTGCTTTGATAAGATTTTATCAAAATCATACACCTTTCCTTAGATAGCTCACATGTGTGTCTAAACAATTATGATGAGGGATGCCGTAATCATAATGTTTAGACCTTTTGCCATTCTCACAAGCCCATGTTAGTGTGCCGGTTAACAACATGCGCTCCACTAATGACTTTGAGAATGCAAAACTCACAATTACTATCTACTTACAATCTACTTAGTTAAAGCGTTTCCTCACCATCATTTTCATGAATCGGAGAGAAACCTTATGACACTTAGATTTTTATGGTGCATGAGTTCCTATCCATGTGAATTTGTCAAAACCATAATCACACGACAAGGTTAGTGAGAAATCCAAACTCATGTGGACTGAACTTGTTCAATCTTAATTTCTTGCCACTTGGCAGCTCAAGGGCCTACCATTGCTTCCAGGTTGTTATGCAAACAATTGAGAACTCATAGAACTCATATGCAAAGTCAACTTTTAACTGGAATAGACACAGAAATAAGAATATGTCAACACGATAGGTTACAGACCTCAAGTCGTGGGCTAGTGATTAACAATACTCTTGATTAGTTCTTGAAACCATCTCAAGATTTTTAAAGACTCCCACTGACCTCTTGACATATAAGATTCTCTTTTATCAAGAACCATTCCTTGACAAAACAAATATTCAAGAGTTAGCGTGGATTCTTATAAAGGAAAAACACTTCACTCAATTGGTCTTAGTTGGTCTTTGTTTTATCCAAAACATCACAACTTACCAATCTCAAATGTACAAGAGTAGAAAACATTTTACTCTACATTTGACAAGTGTTTTAACCTTTTCTTAAGATTATGTCACTCGAGTTACAATCTTGGAGTATGACTCTAAGAGTTGATTTTGGAACGAAGTATGATTTATCTTTTGATTTAACCATTTCAACAATTCATGATTCCTCTCCTTAGTCAAACAAATGCACTAAGGTGTCCTTAGAGGATCAATTGTGATATGGTTTCATAATCACTAAGATAATGATAAAACAAGATACTCAAGTACTCTCCCATCTCTTCAGATTGGAGAAACTTTTATCTTTCTGCCTAATTTGATTCTTCTCATTCGTCCTTCCATACATTGAAACATTTTCCAATGTTTCAGAATTACACTTAACCTTTTAAGCATAACCATATTTACTAAACTTTAGTAAATCATGACGAATAATCTTATCATTCTTTGTGGTGAACCTGATCAACGCACAACCTAGTGCACCCGATCCTTTAGTCCTTCTCTTGACTCACATATACATGTGAACAAGGACTTAGTCTTAATTTCCCAAAGATGAAAATTCTCATTCATCACACAATACAAGTTGAATGATTCCAAGTTTCTATCCAACTGAACTTGGGTGATGAGAATCTTTCCTTATTTGGTAAATTATGACACTACCACAAATGAAAGAATCAAATTCATTTTCCAATATTGCTTATCAATGGAAACATATAAACAAATTTTTTTTCCACAAATGCCATTGTAAGGATACTTAAAATAAATAAAATCAAAATTTCCTTTTATTTTTTTTAAACTTTGCGGAAAAAACTTATCCTTACAATGCAAATACATATGAAAAACATGTTGTTATCTATTCCTAAGCAACATATCATAACTCTTAAGCAGCAGCTCAAAATTCTAATCATCGGACCATGCGATAGGAATCCAACTTCGCGAACAGAATCAGCACACTCTTTTTTTAAGCTTCCTTTGATTCTTCCAAAACATCAAAATGTAATTACATTACATCATGTATTAAGAATCTCCAAAAGAGACTTCATAGAGTTTAGATAATGGACTTTAACCTGAAGCAAAGTCAAACCTTTTTGACTTTTACCATCCTTATGAACTTTCAGGTAAGTTCGGCAGCTTCACAACCAATGCCCCTTCTTTTGGCAAAAGAAACATATGTACTCTTTGGAAATGGTACACTCGATTGTCTCGGACTTAGCCTTTCTCTTTACCATTGGTCAAATGACTTGACCATGGGCAATCCCTTTCTATTGGGAAGAGAAAGCTTTTCTGGACTTTCAATGTCACCATTGTCAATGTCCAAAATAGGTTTGGGAAGTAGATCTTCCAATCAAATTTGCCTTACCAGTGCCCCAAATCATTGCTGATTTAACATCATCAAGCAAATATGTAAGATCATTAAGGGTCATGTCTTGATCTGTCATCAGGGAGTGACTGAAGAACTAAGTCAACAGCCAGCTACCTCGAGACTTTAACACCCGACTCTCCCGGCTTGCTAATATGTGACTTAACCTCCAAGATGTAAGCACATATAGTCTTTGCTTGCCAATAGGGATTGAGTGACTTAGAACTTTTCAAGTCCTGAAACTTGTGGGATAGGGAGAATTATTGGAGAAGGTGGAGGAAGTGAAGCATGATTTCCAGTCCCATTAATGCACAACAAAGGGATTAATCTTCCACCATGAAAAACGAAATTTAATTAAGTTTTAATTGGATTTGAAACGCCTAGATCTTTTGAGATACATTGATCTTTCAATGGCATGTTTGAATCTCGATTGTGCCCTCTCAAGTTTGTGACTTGGATGCCGAGGATCACAAACAAGGAGTGAATAACCATGCAAATTGACTTGGTACACTTAATGTTACAACCACCTAATCAATGTGCCGGTTAACCACACACACTCCACTGATCTATGATTAACATCAAGCTACCCTTTGCCACACATTGTCAGTCCTAGATTAGTGTGTCGGTTAACCACACACGCTCCACTAACGACTTAACAAGGTGCAAAGTGCAATTTCATGGGTTAGCACCAAATTCACATTTTCCTAAGTAACTAAGATTGGGAATTTATAAGTGTTTAGTTACTTAGTATATATAATTATACTTTTAATGAAGGGAGAATTAATGTCCTGTCCTACCCGTTCGGCTAACGACCCCCACCAGTCAATGAAGCGGTGGGTGAGAGTGGACACCCATTAAACTGCCATTTTATAGGCAGTAACCTTATACCCCCTTATAGACCGGCTTCGTGAATGAGGGCTACTAACGGTAAGACTAACTTTATTCTTATACATATATATAAATATTAAACCTATAATATTATAATAGTATAAGGGTTGAATTTTAAACTTTTAAAATTCTAGGGGGTTTTTGGAATTAAAGTATTAATGTGTGCGAGACTTTACAAATTCCAAAACTTGAGGGCAAGTTTTGAAACTATTCAAAACTTTTCATATTCATAACATATGAGTTTAATGTTTCTTTAATGGCAAGAATCTTGAAAATCCATAACTTGAGGAGAAGTTATGGAGATCATAAAACAATTTATGAAAAGAGACTCTTCAAGTTTTATAACTTATGACTTTTAAAGACCCATTAACAAGAAAGACTTTTGGTTTTCCATAACTTGAGGACAAGTTCTGGAATCCATTAAAGGCCATTTAGATCATCTAATAAACAAACAAACATGTCAAGAAAAACTATGATCTAAATTAAACTCATATGAACAAGGCAATTCAAATCAAACAATTTTCATGTAATTAGCCCAACCATTAAACTAATACAAAACATGAAACTTTTGACAATTATCTTTTTGAATTGGATTAGAATGATCATTACCACATAAAAAACAAGTTTATAAGTTCAAAAACAGCTTAGGGTAATGATTCTAATCCAATTCCATCCTTAAAAGTTAAAAATCTGCACTATGGGCCTCCTACTCGCCGAGTGTATGAACCTACTCGACGAGTATGATGATTTTACTCTTGGACTCGGCGAGTCCCCCAGTGGACTCGGCGAGTCCACAGTCCAGAAAGCCAGTTTTTCGATTTTTTCAACAATTGCATCAAGTATAATTGAAAACCAAGCCTAGGCTCTGATACCACTGATGGGTTATGAGCATTCTAACACTCCTAAGGTGTTCATGCAACCCTAAATAGCTTGGATCTATGTTTTCTCTATTATACATGAAAACTTGAAGTTTCCAAGGTATTACCCTAACTAGCATATTATCATATGTATTTGCATAACAAAAACTAGATAGAATACATACCTTTTCTTGTAGTTGATTACTTGGAGCTTTAAGAGCCTAACACCAATAATGTGAATGCCTCAAGTGGAATCACAAATCACCATCAACAACTTGGAAGACTTGAGAGAGAGAGAGAGAGAGGGAGAAAGAGAGTTTCTTCACAAAATCGGCCAAGCTTCTTACACACACACTAGTCACCAATTTTATGAGCCAATGACTCCTTTATATAGTATGCATGATTAGGGTAAACTCTAATACCCATGACTTTCCACATTACTTAGGATCCATGGGTTAAAAGCTCCATGGACTATCCATGGACTTCCATGTAGGTTTAGCCCATCCTAAATAACATTAGCCCATACTATATGAGTCCATATTTAACTAGTCTCTTTTGATCACTAAATTAATTCCAAATTAATTCTTGATCAATACGAGGGAGAAAGAGAGTTTCTTCACAAAATCGGCCAAGCTTCTTACACACACACTAGTCACCAATTTTATGAGCCAATGACTCCTTTATATAGTATGCATGATTAGGGTAAACTCTAATACCCATGACTTTCCACATTACTTAGGATCCATGGGTTAAAAGCTCCATGGACTATCCATGGACTTCCATGTAGGTTTAGCCCATCCTAAATAACATTAGCCCATACTATATGAGTCCATATTTAACTAGTCTCTTTTGATCACTAAATTAATTCCAAATTAATTCTTGATCAATACGAATTAAATAATATGATTTCATATTAATATATTAGAACTTATAATATATTAATAAATCATAAATATCCTTTTCTCATAAGTCTATCCATACAAATTGTCCCGGTGAAGTGCAACCCAAATGGACCATGACGGGTCGGGTAAAGTACATACCAATTATAGTTTTGGACTTAGACACTAATCCAACAATACCAATATGTAGATGACAGCAGCAGCGGAAGTATGAACAAAAAGGGAGGTATCCGAATGACAAGCTCGGAAACCATGAGTGGCAAGGTGATTCTTGAGGCGATTAAACCAGGATATAGGAGCCTGTTTTAGTCCATATAATGATTTGTGAAGTTTGCATACTGCAGTGGGATGAGATGGGTGTTGGAAACCACTGGGTTGCTCCATGTAAACATCTTCTGTTAAGACCCCGGTTAAGAATGCATTATTGATATCCAACCGTCGAATGGTCCAATTTTAAGATAAAGCAATAAATATGACCAACCGAATCGTAGTGGGTTTGATGACCGGGCTAAAAGTTTCAAACTAATCGACACCCTCTTCTTGGCTGAATCCCTTAGCTACGAGTCTTGCTTTGTACCTTGCAATTGAGCCATCTGAATGTCTCTTGATTCTGAAAAGCCACTTACAACCAACAATATTAGCATTAGTTGGACGAGAAACTAGGGTCCATGTCTTATTACAAATTAAGGCATCATGTTCATTTTTCATTGCCTTCAGCCAATAAGTATTTTGAAGGGCTTGAGAAAGATTGTGAGGTTCAGTAGTGGGTGGATATGAGACGGTTGAGAGAAAGGCTTTTGGTTTTAGGGAATTGGTGCGGGCACGAGTAACCATTTAGTGTTGGGTATTAGTAGCAGGTCGAAATATGGTTGGAGGAGTGTGTTTAGATTGAGAGCTGATTGTGGGACGTTGATGAGAGGGAGTATTGGGAAGAGAGGGTGATGGTGAAGGGGTGGAGGATGATGGTGAAGTCGAGTAATCAGAAAGATTTTGAGTTGGGTCAGAAGGTGGGGATTGAAGTAATTGTGCTTGTTCAAGAAGCGAATTTGAGGAGGTTTCTGTTGTCGAGGTGGGAGAGTTGTGTAAGTCACGAATTATGGAAGGAGTAGCAAACGGAAAAATATCCTCGTTGAATACAACATGCCGTGAGATATATATCCGTGAACTAGGGCGATGAAGACATATGTATCCTTTATACGATGTGTTGTAGCCTAAGAAAACACAGGGTAGAGAACGAAAATCCATTTTATGAGAGTTTTAGGGTCGTAGAAAAGGGAAACATAGACAACCAAAGGTTCGTAGGAAGGCATAGTCAGGTGTTCTATGATAGAGTTTGTAGTAAGGAGAGTTGTAGTGAAGGGTGGGGGTGATTGTGCGATTATGGACATATGTTGCAGTTTTGAAAGCATGTTCCCAGTATTCTTGATGAAGGCTTGAGTGTGAAAGTAAGGACAACCCTTTTTCAACAATAACACGATGTCGGCGTTCGACAACTCCATTTTGACCTGAATTATGAGGACAGGTGATGCGATGGTTAATGCCACCATTTTGAAGATAGGTAGAGACGTTTCTAAATTCACTTCCCCTTTCAGATTGTAAGTTTTTGATTTCGGAATCAAATTGGGTTTTGATCATTTTGTGAAATTGGAGAAAGGTTGATAGAACTTGAGATTTAGAGGGAATAAAGAAGATCCAAACAAACTTTGTGAAGTCATCAACAAATAAAAGAAAATATTTTTTTCCATTTATTGATAAAGATGGAGATGGACCCCATACATTAGAGTACATTAATTCAAATGGTCTGGAGAATGAAACATGAGTACTAGACAGATGAAATCGATGGCTTTTTCCTAATTGGCATGGTTCACAAACAGAAGACAAAGAAGTTGTGGAAACAGGAAGTTGAAAACTAGAAACTAAACGCCTTAAAATGGCTTCATGAGAGTGGGCAAGCCGATTATGCCAGCCGGTCATGGACGTGCGCACAAAGGAGAGAGCCATGTTAAAGTGAGATTTATTTGATGGAAGCTCCGATCGATAGAGACCATTATCAACATGGCCTTTGAGGAGGGGTTTTCCCTACAAATTCTTAACAAGACATTGATTAGCCTAGAATTCCATAGAGACATTGTTGTCTTTTGTGAGATGGAAACACTGAGAAGATTTTTGGTTAATTATGGGACAACAAAGATTTTAGGTAAAAGCAATGATGATAATGAAGATGAACCAAAATGCGTAATAAGTAAGTTTTTACCATTTCCAACTTGCAATTTGTCATTCCCCGTGTACTGTACAGTGATGTTGAGCTTGCTTGGATCAGGTGTGACGTGATCTGATGCACCTGTATCGAAGTACCAGGAAGGATCCATGATAAAGGAGTGATTGTGATAATTAACAAGATGAGCTTGTCTTTTTTGATCACGTGGTGGTGGACAGCGAGACAGATAGTCGGTTTGATTATCTCGTTTCCAACAATTGATTGATTCATGTCTCGGCTTATTGCATAATTGGTAGTGGGCGACGTCATTGGTTATCAGACCCACGATAGTTGGAGTTGTGAGGTGTTTCCTTGGCGAGTGTTGTTAGGGTGTTGATTGCGAGAAACTTGGTTGGCCAAGGGGAACGAAGAGGATGTGTCGGGCATAGATGGTGTTGGTAGCTATGTGAGAGCCTGGCGAGCCAAGTCTTGATAAATTTTGGCTTCTTCTCGGAGGAGTAATCCAACTAGGTCATTAACAGAGGTGGTGTCGAAATGCATGAGGAACGCAGAGGTAAACGAGTTGTAGGATGAATCGAGTCCACTGAGGATATATCCAATTAGATCATCATCAGGTACATGAGTGATATTTTCAGCCAACGAGTCTGCAATTTGTCTCTTCCGTTCAATGTAGTCGATCATGGTGAGCGACCCTTTCGAAAGTGTATGCAATTGAATCGTTATTGCCATTTTTTGGCACACGTGCGAGCCTGGAAGGTTCGTTCAAGAGTTTGCCAAGCGATTTGGGATGATGTAGACCTAGCGACAGTAGCAAATGAGCGATCAGATGGGGTAAAATTCAGCCAGAGGAGGACAAATCGATCTCTTTTCTTCCAAGAAACAAATTTAGGATTTGGTAGAGGAGCAACAGCAGCGGGTGAAGCACTATTATGACCGAATGGAGGGGCAATCGTCTCAGGGGGTGTATCAGGATTGCGAATGAAAGAATCTAGGTCAAAGCATTCAAGGGCGGAAATGATTGTAGTCTGCCATAAAGGGTAATTATTCCTATCCAACTTGATGCTAATGGAGGGGATTTGAAAATTGAGATTAGTGGAGGCGATTTGAGCTGCAGCAAGAAGTTGCTGATTGGTAGGGGTAGACATGGTGGAATCGCACGGTATGAGGGGCAAACAGGAGAGACGAGAAAAAATTGTGAGTATCCTTATAACTCTGATACCAAATGGAATCTAGTATTGAGAATGAACTTCATTATGTTCTATGAATGAAAGATGTACATGTATTTATACAGGGAAAAACAAAGACTACCTAAGATAACTCCACACAATAAGGAAACAATATATACACGTGAATATATAAGCTAAAGACTAGGACTATAGACTCATTCTCCTTGACTGAGTATATTGTTGGTTATTATTACCCCATTTTTTACTCCATTTATGGGGAAAAAATGGAGATGGTCTAAGGGCTTGTTTGATGACCCTCTTATTGGGTCAAGTAAGAGGTCACCTTTGATTCGGTTTGAATCAGAACGTTTGATAGCATCAATTAAATCTCTTACTCGGTCCATACATCACTTACCGAGCCATCCTAAAAATAATGTTGACTGATAAAAGAAACTCATTCGCCCGTGTTTACCCTTCTCATTCTTTATCCTTGAACAAAAATTTACTCTCTCTCTCTCTCTCTCTCTCTCTCTCTCTCCACTTCAGCCTTCGGCCACCTTCGATAATATGGTGATTGGTATTGTTCCTCTCTCAAAAGCCCTAATTGTTACCTAAGGTAAAAAGACTTTTATACCCTTTTATTTTCTTTTTTTATTTCCTTCTTTATACAACAATTAAAAAACAAAAAATAAAATACAACCCCTACCCTACCCCCACCACCATAGCCATAACCCTATCCCACCCTACCCCTTGTCCACCATCACCGTCCTACCATCACCCACTACACAAAAAACACCACCTTATAACTCCACTCCAGCACCACCACATCTTACAATGTCAAATGCCCACCACCTTGAAACAAAATTGACTTACCAATGAAGCGACAATGTTGGGTTTAGGTCACATGCACTGCCAAGGAGTCAATGGCTGAGCAGCCGGATTCTAGTATGGCTTATTAAACACTTCCTCCCTCTCATTCCTCTCTCTCCGGAAAATACAATCGCCAGAAAACACCAATTCTCTCTCGCCCTACCCACCCTATTGACCCTCAAAATCACCCACTATATCTTGCCATCACCCACTATACCTTGACCGTTACCCAAACCAGACCAAGTAACATCTTCGACGAACACCAACAACACTATCTCCCCTTCCCTGTTCGCCCATATTTTCTTCAATCACTCTGAATAACCCTACCATGTTTACAGGAACACGATGCATAAACCCATTACAACACTTATAGAGACATTAAACCCTAGAATTAGATAAACAAAAGCAAACAAAAACTCGATTTCTGAATCCCCAAGCAATTATATCACTGTAACATCACAAATGTTTTGGTCAAAAATTAACAAACTAATTTCGTAACTAAATTAGTAAGTGTGGTGTGATGTTTGAAATAAGGTGAGTGAAAGTAAGGTGTTTAAGATCTTGAATGTTTCAAAGATCATAGTTGTGCCCCAAACCCTGGGTAAAAGATAATTAAGTTCAGAGAACTATTTAATAGAAGTGTGTTACTTCTTAATGAAATTATGTGTATTTGGGACACAAATAGTGTTAAAGTGATTCAATAAATGAATTAGTGTAATAAAGCTTAAGATACTAAAAAAAGTGCCAAGATACCACAAAGTACCTTGATAATTTTGATAATGAAAAAAACAATTAACAATAAAATAAATAGTAGAGTAAGGTTATGGCAATCAAATAACAGTAAGTAAATCAAAACAAATGCAAGAACACAACAGATTACAGTGAAAGACCTTAATCATTTTGGATCTCCGACATAAAACATTAGGATGTGATGAAATCACATGCCTTAGAACTTATATTAAATCAAAATAAAATTACAAGTGCTAGCTGATCTTAGAAATGATGTAAATATGCTCAAGTGCCTAGAGAATCAGAGGGAAAATGGTAGTTAGTGTGTGTGTGTGTGTGTGAATGTTGATCAACTAGGCTTTATATACATACCAATAATAACTAAAATTATAACATTCTTGGGATCTTCCTTGATCCACTCTTGAACCGACTTTTACGATGGTCTTCAATGTTTATGAGGCATTGACCATTTGTGTTTTGACTTGGTGTGTTCCTTTTTAGTCGAGCTATAAATTCTGTAGTGACAAAGAACATGGTTTGACATGCGGAATTAAAGTTTGCACAATGAACATGGTGATTTGGGTGTTCAAGAGATGTATTGAATATGTATTGTGTTACAAAAAGGGACATAGATCTACATCTACATAAATAACACACACTCACACACTCACTTTTACATCTCTCAAGCACACCTCTACATGTGGTATGAACCCACTATTTATAGAGGTGTTTACATGTCTCTCTCTCACTCTCACTAACACATGTATCTAAAGGCTAATGCACCACATGCAAGTGGGTCTACATGAGTCAAACCATTACAAATTCATACATGAAGAACTTTGCACCCCAACATTCTCCCCCTCAAAGTTAGGAATGGATGACCCACTTCAAATCTTCCAAAGTCGAGCAACTACGCGGTTCGAGCCTCAAGCGTGACACATGTCGAAACGAACTTCAATCTTCAATTCTTCCATGATTCTTCAATTTGGGCTCTAGGATGTGAAACCATACAAACTGAGCAGCAACGAATGATTAACTCCAAATAATCACCCAAAAGTTGCGCTAAAAACACATCCCAAAAAATCTTCAATAATACCAAACCCATTTCAAAAATAAATCATTTCGAACTTCCAATTGCATCATCTCGTAAGCTTCAAAAATCAAGATCACTTCGGTCTTCAAATCCGCGTAATACGAAAAATTCAAGTTCGAATTTCCATATAAAACTTCTCCCCCTTTTTATAATCGAAAATTGATTATAAAACTCCCAAGGAAAAAGAACGTGCTCTATTCGGAATTTTTCGTGTCAAAACTCCCCCTTAACATGTGGCATAAACTATGTGCTTCAATCCGGAAAATCCAAAAAATATTGAATTTTTAGCTTCGTTCACGGATCGCCTTTGACAAAATTTCTCAAAAATGGGTAGAAATTGTCAATTTCAAAATTCTGCAGTGACCCGGTGCGCCCAAAACAGCAAAATATGCAAAACTCTCCCCCTTTTCCAAAGCTGGGTAGAAAGCGTCAATTTGCACAAACTGCAGGGGCCTGAAATGTATTTTCTTCAATTTTCAGCAAAAACAGTCCTTTTTCGAATTTGTGTATGAACCGCCAAACATTCGAAGCCTCAGGGACTATTTTCGAAAATTCTGCCATTTGCACCAAACATACGAAGAATCCCCAAAATATTCGAAATTTCAGAAAATATTCGAATTTGGGTGAAAAGTGTCAAACATTCGAAACTTCAAAAATTTTCGAATTTGGGTGAAAAGTGTCAAACATTCGAAACTTCAAA
This sequence comes from Lactuca virosa, assembly GCF_052849685.1. Taxonomy (NCBI): domain Eukaryota; kingdom Viridiplantae; phylum Streptophyta; class Magnoliopsida; order Asterales; family Asteraceae; genus Lactuca; species Lactuca virosa. The sequence continues at coordinate 363,028,833 of NC_136429.1, read as the reverse complement.
AATTTTCGAATTTGGGTGAAAAGTGTCAAACATTCGAAACTTCAATTATTTGTGGAGATTGCCAAATGTTCGAAAGTTTAAGGGCTGAATTCGAAAATTTTACTTTTTGATCAAAATATTCGAAGACTTGAACAAACATTCGAAGCCTTGCTTTTTCCCTTTGTTAAACAGTCAAATCTTGAGGGACTACATGCGAAACTTTTGGTTTTGCTTCCCAACATACGAACTTTTGCAACCCAACAAATTCATGCACAAGATATTACAAAAAACACAATGGCAGTCCAAGATATTGATTAAATCGAAAATATTGGGCTTGCCCGGGATCTTAGTACAAGTTTAAGATATAAATTATAAAGTGAAAATTCTACCCATAACAATTGCCACCGTAGATATTCATTCGGAGATCTAGGGAGTTGGAGATTTCTTGACTTTGAAAATTTAACCGTTATATGCTAAAGGGACGGGCTGAATGTTCGATTTCCCAAGAGATTTGAATTTTCACCCATTGGTCATGTGTATTTCTTTCATATAGATTGACTTTGGAGCCTCTTATTTTCTTACGATTAGTTAATCTTATGGGTAAGTCTCCTTCTTTTCTCCTTTTGTTCAACGCCATGGATAAAGCCCTTGTTATCTCTGAAGCTAATAATGAGGGGTTTATATAAGATGATTTTATTAATTCAAACATACTTTCTCAAAATTAAAAGGGAATTAGTAACTTTTCAAACAGAAGAATCGAGTCTTTTCGTTCAAGAAGGAAATTTCTTGCACATACAATTTTCAAGTCTTACGATGTAAAGTTAAAACCCGATTTAATATACTCGTCTTGGATATGCTTTTATTATATCTCTTTTCAAATCAGACTTTCTTTTCCTTTTCCGGCTCTGGTTTCTCAATTTTTTGAAATAATTTGTTTTCCTTATGCCCAAATTATGCCTATGGTATGACATATCTTGTTTTGGGTTAACCATCTCAATACGACTGAGAATCTTGATCTTGGTTTGCTTGAAATTGCCAGCATTTAAAATCTCATGACTTGTTCTTCCTGTATTATTTTCAAAATAAATCTCAGGACTTGTTCTTCCCGTATTAAGGAAAGCGTTGGATTTGGATCTCCATCGAATGGAAGAGGCTTAAGGGTTGTGGTGGATGAAGAATGATGGTGGTAGCTGCTAATGTGTAGCAGATGGATGAGTTGATGAAGATTTATCGGAGTGATATTTGGTGGAGGAACAACCACTGCAGTTGGAGGAACAAAGGCAGATGGGCAAGGACCTTCCGATGGGGGAGACAGGATGAGGGGTTAGGTTAAAAAGGATTTATTATTTTCTTTTTTTTCTCTTCTTATATTAAAATCATTTAAGGAAAATATAAAATAAAAGAAAAGAGTATAAAACTCTTTTTATGTGGGTCAGAGACCAACCACGATAAAAATTGAAACCACAAAGACCTTCCTTGAGACCAATAAACGTTAGGGACTAAACTTGTATACGAACACATATTTCATAGTAAACGTATATATACACACACACACAAACACATACTTATTAAAAATATAAACAAACACATATTTCATAGTAAATGTGTGTGTGTGTGTCTATATATATATATATATGCACACAAATAGGTGTATCTATATCTTTTTTATAAAATTGTATTTGTATACATTTGTTTTATAAAAACATGTTTGAATAATTTTTATATAATACGTTTTTATATACACTTTATATATAAACGTATTTCAATACAAATGCATTTATTTTAAAATAGGTGTTTAAAATGTATATATATATATATATATATATATATATATATATATACACACACACACACAAAAGAAATGTATACCAACACTTCTTTGGGTGCATATAAATATATTTTTACAAAATAAATATATATGTTTACTATGAGATAGATGTATGTGTGTGTGTGTGTGTGTGTGTGTGTGTGTATATATATATATATATATATATATATGTATGTATGTGTGTGTGTGTGTTTGCATACAAATATATTTATAATAAAATAGGTGTTTGTATATATATATATATATATATATATATATATATATATATATATATATATATATATATATATATATATATATATTATAAAAACGGATGTGTATAGATTTATGTACTTAATAAATACATATTTTTATAAATAAGTATTTCGTATAAAAAAAGTTTTTATATAGAAAAAATAAGATTTTTTATGTGAAAATATGTTTTTTTTTGTATAAATATGATTTTATAAAGAAAAACATTTGAGAAAAAAAATGTTGAGAAAAAAAGTTGTAAAAAAACAAAAGTTATGATGAATTCATACCAAAATTCTAAAATTTGGGCCAAATGGTAAATACTGGACCAAATTTGTAATAAAATTTAAAATCTGGGCAAAAAGTGTAAATTTTGGACCAAATTTGTAATAAATTTTGAAATATGAGCTAAAAATGTAATTTTTGAAAGTTGAATGACCTTTTAATCTGGTAAAATGGTTAAATTGAATACGATTACCGGTTTTGAGATTTAATTGAATAAAAAAAAGATATAATGAATATATCGATTATAAGACCAATATCTAAGAACTTTATTATAGTTTTTTTCCAAAATAAATAACTATGAAAATGTGCATCTCTATCATTGTGAAAATCACATTTTGCAAATCTGAGTGACTAACAATTTCTCATATGAAAAATATGATTTTCTCAATACACTAATTATTTAGATGCGTATTTTTGTAGATGACATCTGTGAAAATGCGTATTCTCGTCTAATTTTTTACTAACAAAATCGAATTTCGTACATTATAAATATTGCTTTTGGGTTTATGATAATAGCTAATGTAATATTATTTTTGTTGAAGGTTTTAGAACTTTTGTTTTGTTAGCAAACTAAGAAAATATTGTTACTGGTTATCGGTTGTGGTTTGAGAAAAATAATTACAAAAGGCTTTTACTTAGATGTGGCAAAGACAATGACGGTGTTCGTTGTCATCTTAATCAATAAAAATCATAATCGCTAGTATTTTAAAACCAAAATAAAAAGTTGGTTTCCTTAATAAATACAATTAAAAGTTTAATGACCTAAATAACAAATTTTGTGTTATTGGTTGTCATTTTAAGTCATTTTCCGTTTATTTATTTAAAGGGTTAACTGCAAAAAACTAGAAGACCAAGAACTTTTATTTTTAAACCAAAAGTTGTAACTTTTTACGAAAAAAATCCTAAAACTTTGCCATTTTCTTTGAGTTTTCGGGTCACCTTCGGTAATACATTTTTTTTCTCGAAAAGGCGCTCACTTGTTTTTTGAAAAAGCCCTCACTTTTTTTTTTTCCAAAACCCCCCACATTTGAGAAACTTTTTTTTCGTTTGAAACAACCTTTTCGTTAACTACAATATTCTTGTTTTTGTTACTGGTTAGGGTATTCTTGATGGAGGAAAATGTGGTTTAACTGTATATGTGCCTGCTACCATGAGAAAGATAGATGCTTTATTGTATCTATGAAACCCCATAAAAGTGTATATATGATGAAGTTCTCGTGAATCACATCATGATAGGGCACACGCTTTACATGTAGAAGACTTAATCTTGCATGTTTTTTTTTTCAACAAGACAAACACCAGAGTTCCATCACGAAATGTTCCACTACACCTATGGCTCAACTCAGTAACTTAACTCATCAGAGTGATTCTCTCTACAGATGTTGCTCATCCTATTATCTTATATAGTATGATTTATCATGTATGTATGTATGCATGTATAGAAACATGTGTAAGTCAAACGACTTAGTGGCTATCAAATTTTATGCATAGACTTAACATCCTTTCTTGTCGTTTGAATTTAAAAGGTATTCCCATGCTCCCACACATCCATGAACCAGTTAGCTGTTACAACCATCTTAATACCTATACTTATCGTCCCTTCCATCCAAAAAGGTGGATGGAATCCATCTCTTGTCTGCACAAAAGACGTAAATGCCCTCCTCATCATCGCTGAAAATATCCCTAATTCAAGTGAAACAAACACCCAAAACTGAACCAAAAGAAGCCAATTTTGCATACAGTACCTGATGAGAGGCTGAAGAAATCACTTAAAAACAACTAATGTCTACGTTGAAGAACCATGATTGCAGTTTGAAGCAACTCTCTGGCTTTCCTATCTGGTGAACATCCAGCAGACTCCATATCCCTATATATTATACCTACCTGCCATTCACCCAACTAACATTTATTATCCAATTTTAACTACACTAGGACATAACATGGGACCTGGACTAATATTAGTCAACACAAAAATTGGTCCCACTCAAATAGATAAAGACATTATTGTCCTTGTCATCGGAAACAGCCCATCCGGTCCACATGTAACAAACTTAACCTAGAGGATGATGCATGAAGTATATGACTGTTTTTGTACCTTGTCGAACTCCTTTGCCCTTAGCAAAGCCTTCATAAGTGTAGTGTATGTAACCACATCTGGACTTGCACCCTTCAGGAGCAATTTAGATTACAATTACCATAAACAGCTTCAGTTTAAGATGTATCATCAGAGTTTTAACTTTTAATAATACACAAAAACGGCTTACGCTTTCTTTTATGTGTTGATACACTGAGAGTGCCTCCATATGTCTTCCAGCAATACCAAATGCATTTATCAAAACATTCAGCATAATAAGGTTTGGTTCGATTCCTTCACGTTCCATCAACTGGAGAACTTTAACTGTTTGCTCACATAAACCCTGTGTGTGTAAGAAGGAAGATAAAATTTTAAAATCAAGAATATTAAACCAATCGAAAAATCTACAAATAGAATAATAACTTGCCTGTTGGGCATAGGCGTTTGCAAGCACACAGAATATTCTAGCTGAGAGAGGAACTCCTTCGAGTTTTAGTGTATTTATGCACTCCTCTGCATCCTCAAAGCTTCCATATTGCCCATAAATATCAACCAAAACAGCATAAATGGTCCCACTTTGTCCATGACCTCCATCTTTCATTTGCTCAAAGTTTTTCTTTATTATATCCCACTTCCCCTGTTCTCCTAAGCGACTAATGATGGTAATGAAGATACTTGGATCAGGATACAGCCCTTGTGTTTGCATCTCGTTGAACAATACAAGGGCATTTGTGAGATCACCATGTTTGCAATGCCACCTGATCAAAGAATTCCATGTGGTGATATCTGGTGTAATCCCTTCTTGCTGCATTTGATCAAACACTTGCAATGCATCTCCTAGTTCACCGGATTTCCCAAAGGTGTCGATGATACTATTAAACATCTTCTTGTCAAGCGAGACTCCATTTTCCCTTACTTCTGCTATGAGGTTTATAGCTTTCTTCCACATTCCATTGTTCCTGTAAAGTTCAATAATCATACTGTATACAAAGGAATTCGGTTCAAACCCATCTTTCTTCATTTTGGCTACAACTTCCCACGTGTCTTTCAAACGTCCAGCACTAACATAATAATCAAGGAGAATCTCGTATGTTTCTCGGTTTTTCCACACACCCATAGCGTTCATGGACTCCATAAGTTTATCAGCAAGTGTAAGAAGACCTTTTCTCAAAAACACTTTCAGCAAGAGATTATACACTTCTATTCTTGGTTGAAACCCTGAGCTTACCATTTCTTTGAAAATTGCCTCAACTTCCAAAGTCCTGCCTACACTTACAAGAGCTGTTAACAGACAAGTGTAGGATGCATAACTTAGCCGAAATCCTAGGGCTTCCATCTGACAAAGAAAAACCATTGCTTTATCAATATTTCCTGCTTTACATAAGCCACGTATATACCTGTTCGACAGCTCAGGCGAGAGCTCCTCGCCTGTTGTATGATCCGTTTGGCTCTCTGGAATCGGTGACTTCTCAGTTGCATTAGCTAAGCACTTCACTCTCTTTGTATAATCTGCTTTGTCTTTTATTCGAGGGCAAAAAGCATTCAGAATCTGACAGTTTAGACTGCGGACTTTAAAACTTTTTGAAGGAAATAGGAATTCGAGCGATTTAGGGTGATAAAAGACTCCAGCTGTAATGGGAAAGAAGATAGACATTGCATCTCCTCTATGTTTATGTAACAACTTCAAGACGGAGGAAATTAGAGCTGGAAGCGGAAACCGTAATCAGGTGAAATCAATTAACCAAATGACCTCAATTAGAATTCCATACATCTGCTGTCGAGATTGCCTAGACTTCGTAGCTTTGATTCTTAGAACTTGACAGAATTGCATACCACTCTCCACGTATCTTTCCCCTAAGCGTATACTAGAAATTACACAGGTTAGAATATTTAGAATTTTGGATAGGTTATTAACCAAATTGATTATTATTTTAGATTTTTTTATTGATTTTGATTTATAAAATTCGGAATCTCACAGTAAATCAAATAACAATTTATTATTTATTTTTAATTTTTAATATATAATTTTAATTATTTGTATTTTCTTAAATTATTTTTTTAATTATTAAAAACTTTATCGATTTAATACTTGATATGTAATTTTTATCAAATAATTATTAATTCGAATCTATTTTTCTTAATAGTTATTTATAAATTATAATTTTCAACTAAATAATTTTTATTTTTTTTATAAAATTGACTAATATCTAAATTATATATATATATATATATATATATATATATATATATATATATATATATATATATATATATATATATATATATTTAAAATGTCTTGTCTTTTAAAAAATAAATTGTAAAAATCGATCCAACCGAATTGTAATTTGGTTGAATTTGATTTAAATTTAGTTTGAATTATTTGTATCCATATTTTGAAAAAAGAAATATATTTAGATTCACTTGATCGGATCAAATCGATCCATAAACTTACAAATAATATTTAAATAAACATAATTTATTTCGTAATTAAAGTTTTGGTCCTTGTGGTTTTGTTGGGGTGCAAAACTTTCCATGTAGTGATGACTTGAAGGCTTCCCCCTTTTATGATATGTGTGAGAATTTAAGCCTTATTGTAATACCCGTTTATTTATTAGTTAAATAAATAAATTAATGAACGAATGGTAGCCTAAAATAAATAATTATATATGCAGGGTGTTGGGTTCGAGGAGTTAATTGCCACAATTTTAGAAGTTGAGGGTTAAAAGTGTAAATCCGGACTTAATTTGTAAGTATTATGGAAGGCAGGGACTAGATGGTAATTATTGGGACTTTATTGATGAGATTTTGGGGGCCTAGGGGCGGTTTGGTAAATCAGGTATCAAATTTGAAGGGAATTTCCGAAGCTGGGGTAGAAAAGGTAAAATTTGGGCTTAGTTTGGAAAAGATATGGTAAGGAGGGACTGGTTGTGACAAATCTGTAGAGAGTTTGTATGGGATACGGGTATTTAACCCATCACCATGCACCGGCCTCCTAAAACCCTAACCCTAAACACCCTCCCAGCCGCCACCTTATCACCCCTTCTTCTCTAGCCGCCATTCCTCCACCGATTGAAGCCGGAAGCCTCCATCCTTTCTGTTACCGGTGAAGACGAAGAACCAAGATGACCGGCGTCGTTCTACTCCGTTGAAGGCGTGAACCACCGCTGCTGAAGACGAAGGCCGCCTTGGAGCGCCATGACAGTTGACGGTCGGAGGGAACACGCCCGAGGGTGTCGCTGTTGTTGTTTCAGGTGGATGTCGTCACTCCACTGTAGCGCTGCTGCTCCACCTGCTATCGCGTCGACGAGCATGGTCTCTCCGCCGCCTGATGACGCGGTAATGCCGTGAGCGGCTGGGAAACCCCACCGAGACCAAGCGTGGGCCGTGAACGAAGAAGAATATCAAGCTGTGAACGACCATCTCAAGTGTTCGACGTCGTTCATGCTGCTGTTGTCGCCGGAAGTGGCCCTTGGCCGCCACTGCCGTCGCTTTGTACTTCTGCCGTCGCCGCCATGTGCCATCTGGTGGCTGTGAGTTGTGTGGGTGTGTGATTGTGTTTCAAGTGCGTGTTTAAGTGTGTTTGGGATGTTTGTGTCGCCGGAGAGCAAGTGCACCACCATGGCAGCCAACCATGGTGGTTGCCGCCGGTTGTAGCTTCTCTGCCGCCGTGCACCACCGTCGGCCACCATTAGGTGGTTGTGTGTGTGTTAGCATTAGTGTGAGTGTGTGGTATTGGAGATTGTACTTTGTAACTGTAATAGTGTCGGAATAATGAAATGAAATCTCAAAACCACCACCGTAGGGTGGTGGCTGCCGCCACCGGCCGCCGTGTCGGGTGGCGGTGTGTCTTGCCTCGTCAAGTGTGATTCGTTTGGGGTGCTTGAAACCCTAATGGGCCTTGTTAGGCTAATGGGCCCAATGTAGCCAAATGGGCTTAGTGAAAACCCTAATGAGTCTAATGGACTCTAATTAACCCAATAAAACCCTAGTGGGCTTAATGACATTCTAGTGGGCCTAATAGGCCCAATAAAGCCCTAATGGACCTAAAAGCCCAATAAATTGATAAATGGGCTAACATTTGGGACGGAAGAACCACAATGCCACTAAAACCCTAATTTGGGGAATTAATCGGGACACATGGGAATTTATTAATAACTGGAGATATTAAACAATAATCGTTGTCAAGAAATTAATCTAAGTAATATTGGACTTAATGGATTAAGTCCTTAATGGATTAAGTTCTTAATGGGTTAAGTGAGAAGACTTAACCCTAATCATCATTTTATGTGAAAACCCTAATTTCACTTGGGTGTATTGTTGGACCTTTTATTGGGCCTTGATGATTGGGTTATTAATGGGCCATCCAAGATCAGACAAATGGGCTAGAATGATTAATGGGCTTTGGGGTAAGGTCCATATGAGGAGTTGGGCCCAATTTGGAAAATTGGGCCATAGATGGGCCATAGTTGGGCCTTAAGGATTATATGATATTGGGCCATTAGAATGTCAAATGTTGGACTGGACTTTTGGTTGGGCCTTGGTAAGACCTTATAAAGGTTTGGGCCGAATTTGGAAAATTAGGCCATATGTTGGGCTTTGAGTCCTAGTCGACTTTGGGCGTATGAATTGGGCTCTGGGCTTGAATAAGCCAAGCTAGGGGTAATGTAGTAATTACCCAAAGCATGTACTTATGGTTATATAGTGGAACCCAATTATTAATTGGGTAATGTTTAATATTGACAGATCGGGAATTTGTCATCCAACAGCTAGGGTTGAGTCTGCGGGACTTCAGAAGTGTGGGGTTGAGTCTTCGGGACTTCAGCAGTGCGAGGTGAGTTACCTTCCAGTAGGGGTGGGTCTAAGGCCACAATGCCGGCCCACCAACAGGGGTAGTTGGTAGATAATTGTCTTTGTGATAATTATCTTGGTATGCTTATGTGATATGCTTATGAGATATGCTTATGAGATATGCTTATGTGATATGCTTATGAGATATGCTTATGAGATATGCTTATGTGATATGCTATGTGTGTCAGTGGTAGTAGCAGGGAATAGTTCTTCCCTGACTCGGTCGTTAGGATCGAAGGGTAGGTCAGTACCCCAGATATGCCTGACTGTATGATTATATCCTGTTATTATATGACAGTGGTAGGGGGTGAAATAGTCCCCGGTTACCGGTTGAAATATACCGATGGCGGATACCGGTTGAAAGATACCGATGATATTATGTGGTATGTGGTATGATGGGGGAACTCACTAAGCTTTGTGCTTACGGTTTACAGTTTTGGTTTCAGGTACTCGTTTTCAAAGGAAAGGAGTCGGCTTGATCGCAGCGCATCACACTATGTTTTCCGCACATGAGATCCTTGGGATTACACTCTGATATGGTTTATGATAACATGTTTTGATTATTGACACATTGGTTTTGACATGACATGATATTATGGATGTTTTCTTATACTGTTGGTTTTATAATAACTTAATTAAAACGAAATTTTTGGTCTTGAATTTTGGGATGTTACACTTATGACTTATGGGTTGAGCTTCCCTATATATAATAGTTTAATATTTTTTGTAGGTTGAGAGAGCTCTTATTTTGTATAGATGAGTAAATTGGTTTGAGAGAGAGTATTGTATATAAGAAGCATATGCTCTTATAAGTTTTGTTCTACTCCACATTTTATCTATACAATTGTGCTTAAACGTTAATTCGTTCTTGTCGAGTATGCACTTTTATATTTCACAATGTCAAATCAAAGCTTCATGTCCTAACAAGTGGTATCATAGCTAAACCATGAAGATTCAAACGACTATTTCATGGAACGATTCATGATTTGACTACATTCTTGTGTAATCGATTCAAGATTGGATATCTTTTGGCGAATCTCTCTAATTCTCTAAATCGTGTACATCTTTCTTTGAAATTCGTGCTTATAACAATTTTTGATTGGATCTATTTCGTTTCAAGCCCAACTTGTTGATCTAATCTATTTATTTCATTGATCTTGCACAAACTTGTATTAAAATCATTTTGATCAAATTTAAAAGGTTGAACCCCAATTTTGTTTTTGATCCGATTTTAATTGATAATTCATTCAAAAGCCCACTGTATATAATTTGATACAATCTGAGCCCAGATCACAATCCATCACTGTTCATTGGATTTGTAACATTCGATTCCAGGTATTTTCCTCTTTGGTCCTTGAAGTTTGGATTTTTTGTGAACATTGTCCCCCCCCCCCCCCGTACGTTGGGCGTATGTTTTGGTACGCTTAGCGTACATGCACGCTTTTGGATCATGGGGTTTAGCCACGTAAGCTGAGTGTACGTGGTGTACGCAGGGCATACATAGTCAAAGACTAAACCCTAAGTTTTAGGGCATGAGCCCTATTTAAACAACATTATGGTCTTTGGACACTCACCCTTATCAGCCCCCGCTGTTCATTACGTCCCATCTAACCCTAGTTCACCCCCTTTGAGTGTTCATGAGCTTTGAAGTGATTTGGTGGCATTTTAGTGTCCATTCAAGAAGAAGGTACTTGGAGACCAATCATTTGTTGAGGTTGAGCTTCTAGATCCAGAGTCTTTATCAACTTTGGAAGCTTTTGAAGGTAAAAAGTTGTTACATTGATGATTCATTTTGATTGTTAGAGTTTAGGGCTTATTTATGAGTTTATTTGGTCACATGGGTTCTTTTTGTGAGTTTAGGCAATTCCAGAAGTTAGAGGTGTTAGATCTTAGTCCCTTTTATGTTTTAAATGCACAAAAATTTCATCTTGATGGTTGATATGAGTCCATGCATGAATTTAAGCCCTTAATGTGAGCTTTGTTGGACAAAAATGGATGTTGGGTTCCATTCAGACATGCTAAGGCATAAAGTTGCCAACTTTATGTCTTAGAACCCCCATAATGGTCGATATTTGAAAGTTGGATCGAATGGCTATAAGGATTAAGCACCAAATGGCTTAAGGTGGCAAGCAGCTCAGTACGTTGAGCGTACTAAGGGGTACCTAACGCGTACTGGTAGACGGACGAGTATACCGAGCGTACAGTGCGTACCCCGAGCGTACGCCTCTCATTGGGCTTTTGGACTTCGATTGGGCCTTAGCTAGTTTTTGGGCTTTGGCTTGTTTAGAGTAAGTAGGCCTTAGAACTCTGTTAGTGGGCCTTATGTTGCTTGCTTTGGGCCTTTTTGGGCCTTGGAGTCCATTATGGTGTTTTTGGGCCAAGGTTGGTTAGCCTATTATATGAAAGGTAAATAGGCCTTTATATTAGGAGGTTGGACTTGGGGTTTAAGCCCACGGTTATGGTTTATAACCTATCTCCGATTAAGGTAATTTGTGTATGTTCAGTGTGAGATCTTCCAGTTCGGTAGCTGAGCAGTTAGTTATTCATCAGCGGACTAAGGTGAGTTTTCTCACTGTATCAATGGGTCGAACGCACCAAGGCCGACCCAATATTTGTGAAATTTGTTGGATAAGGTGTCTAAGTCTATAACTATTTCTAGTATGTACTTGACCCGACTCGGCATGGTCCATTTGGGTTGCATGGCATCATGCTTTTGGATAGACTAAATGAGAGAAATAACACTTGTGGTTTATTAATATATTATAAGTTCTAATATATTAATAATATTATTTAATTAGTATTGATCAAGAATTAATCTAGTATTAATTAAGTGATCAAAAAGAGACTAATTAAATATATGGGTTGATTATGTAAATCATCCATAACTTTTATAGTGGGCTAGATGCTCCATGGATTATCAAGTTGGGCTAAGGTCCATAGGATGCTCCATGGGAGTTACAAACCCATGGGTCATGGAAATGAAGAGCCATGTTACATTAGGGTTTACATGGTGTAACCCTAATGCAACATACTATATATGCATACTTATATCCACCAAAATCGGCTACACTAGTGAGACAAGAGGGCAAGGCCGATTTCAAGTGTTATACATTCAAGTTTATTCTAAGAGCATTTGGTGTTGTGTGAAACATTTGAGGCATCACACTTGGGGTGCTAGGCTCTCAAGGTTTTCAAGGAATCAAATCAACTACAAGGTATGTAACTCTAGCCATCTTTTATGTTTAAAGTTCCCAATGTATGCTAGATATGATTATGAACCTTGGAAAAAGTATTTTGCATGTATTTTTAGACAAACATAGATCCAAGGTTTTCTAGGGTTGCATGTACACTTAGGAGTGTTAGAATGCTCAAAACCCATCAGTGGTATCAGAGCCTAGGCTTGTTTGTTTGATACTTGATGCAAAATAGCTGAAAAAATCGAAATTCTTGCTGTCTGCACAGGGGACTCGCCGAGTCCATGGGGAGACTCGACGAGTCCAAGCGTATCTTCAACCAACTCGGCGAGTCAGTTGTTGCACTCGACGAGTTGGCCAGGCAGAGTGCAGATTTTCGATTTTTGCTGCTGGAAATGGACTAGAAACATTACCCTAAACTGTTTTGGTGTTATTAAACTTATTTTAGATGGTGTAATGATTGTTCTAATCCATTTACAATGGCTAATATCAAAATTACATGATTATATGTGTTCATATGTTCTTGAAATTTTGATATAATTATTCATGTTCTTATGAGTTCTTGATAGATCATAGGAATTACTTGTTTAATGTTGAATTCATGATCTTTATGTGTTTTAATGGAGTCCATAACTTGTCCTCAAGTTATGGATAACCAAAAGTCTCTTTGTATTAAAGCCATTAAAAGAACACATAAGTTACAAAATGAAGAGTCTTCATTTTAATAACTCATAAGTTATGAATTGAAAGATTTTGTAAAGTTACAAAACTTGCCCTCAAGTTTTGGAACATGTAAAGTCATCTAGTAAACTTTAGCTCCAACCCCTAGAATTTTTAAAAGTTAAAATTCAACGCTTATACTTTATAATATTATAAGTTAATAATATATATATATATATATATATATATATATATATATATATATATATATATATATATATATATATATATATATATATAAGATCAAAGTCGTTTTACCGTTAGCAGACCTCATTCACGAAGCCGGTCTATAAGGGGGGTATAAGGTTGTTGCCTATAAAATGGCAGCTTAATGGGTGTCCACTCTCACCCACCGCTTCCTTGACTGGTGGAGGGTCGTTAGCCGAACGGGTAGGACAATGACTTAAAATTCTCATTAAAAGTATAATGGTTATTATAAAGTAACTAAATGTTTTTATAAATTCCCAATCTTAGTTACTTTAGGAAAATGTGAATAAGGTGCTAACCCATGAAATTACACTTTGCACTTTGATTAAGTCGTTAGTGGAGCATGTGTGGTTAACCGGCACACTAACTTGGACTTAACAAGGTAGGCAAAGGGTGACTTAAGGTTTTTCATAGGTCGGTGGAGCGCGTGTGGTTAACCGGCACATCGATTAAGTGAAAAACATTAAGGGTACCAAGTAATTTGCAAGGTTACTTCACACCTTGTTTTGTGATCCTCGGTATCCCAGTCACAAAACTTGAAGGGCACACTCGAGATTGAAACATGCCATTGAAAAGTTCAATGAATCTCAAAAGAATCTAGGAGTTTCTAAAAACCAAATAAAACCTAATAATTTATATATTTCGTTTTTCATGGTGGAAATTGGTGAATCGTCATTCACCTACCTTTAAAATATGTTTTAGCTTAGATTACGGCATCCCTCTTCTAAGTTATAATATATTGTGATTGGATCCTAGCCTTAATATTACATTTGAGTGTTTTATTAAGGACTATCTTTATATCTAAACTAAACTTGTCTTTTTCTTCTTTTTCAGATGTCTTCTAACAATGCTGCTTCTGGCTCAAACCCTACCGGCTCCTTCTCTCTCATGAACCTTTGTGGGAGAGTCATCTTTGTTGGATCCAACTTTACAGATTGGATCAGGAACATCAGGATGGTCACTCGGTATGAGAACAAAGAATATGTTCTCGACAAGGAGCTTAAGGTACCCGAGCAAACTGCTACTCCTGAGGAGCTTGTTGAATATGAGGCACATGAAAGAGATGCTACCAAAGTGGCATGCATCATGATAGCCACTATGACAGTCGAGCTCCAAAAGTCCTATGAGGACTACTATCCTTTTGAGATGCACCAGGATTTGATGGACCGCTACCATCAGAGTGCTCGTCAAGAGCGATATGAAATCATCTCCTCCATGATAACAACCAGGATGAAGGATGGTGAACCCATCACGGGACACATGCAGAAAATGCAAAGGTATGTGGACCGTTTGCTGAAACTTAATGTGAACTTCCCCGAGGAGTTGGCAATAGATATCATTTTGCACTCCTTGCCTTCGTGTTATGATCAATTCCGCATGACATACCACATGAACAAGGAGGAAGTTACCCTCAGCAAACTTCAAGGACTCCTAAAGACCACAAAATCAGGTCTTAAAGGTAAGTCGGTTGTTACCACTCCTACTCCTACTCCAAACTCCGCACCTGTCCTGGCAATCGGGAAAGGTAGAGGGAAAAAGAGGAAGAACCCTTCGAAGGGTACCAAGGGTAAGACCCTTGATGGCTCCTCTACAAGCGGAACCAAGAAAGGTTTCGTCACTCCTTCTGATCCAAAAGAGGCTGAATGCTTCTATTGCCATGAAAAGGCGCACTGGAAGCGGAACTGCCCAAAGTACCAGCAAGATTTGAAGGATGGGAAAGTAAAACCCAACCATGCAGGTATTTACACTATATTATCTAATAACTCACCCTATTCTAACTCTTGGGTCCTTGATACTAGCTGTGGTATTCATATTTGTTCTGATTTGCAGGGACTAAAAAGAAGTGAGAATGTGGAGCATGGAAAGATAAACTTGATCATGGGGAATAGGAAAGCTTCACCTGTCACTAAGATTGGAGTTTATACTTTGTTGCTAAGTAGTGGGTTTACTTTAGATTTGAATAAATGTTGTTACTCGCCTGAAATGGCAAGAAATATTATTTCCTTTCATGCTTTGTACAAACAAGGGTTTACCTTTTCTTTTGATAATGAAATTGGTGGAATAAATGCTTTCTTTAATAATGTGTTGTATTTTAAAGCATTACCTTGTGATGATGTGTATGAAGCTGTGTTTGTTGTAGATAACTTAGGAAATAATGTGTTGTGTATTGATTCTACTAATGGTAATAACTTGGATAAAGCATCATTATGGCATTGTCGTCTTGGACATGTAAGCAAGAAACGCATAGGCCAACTCCAAAAGATGGAGTCTTGGAGTCATTTGACCTAAAGTCAGATGATAGTTGTGAATCATGCTTACTTGGAAAAATGACAAAGTCACCCTTCACAGGTTCTTGTGATAGGGGTGAAGGTTTGTTGGATCTGGTACATACAGATGTGTGTGGACCTTTCAAAACTGCCACAAGGGATGCTAATCGTTATTATGTGACTTTTACAGATGATTATAGTAGATATGGATATGTCTACTTAATCAAGCATAATTCAGAAACTTTCGATAGTTTTAAAGAGTTTAAACAGGAAGTAGATAATCAATTGGGCATGAACATTAAGATGCTTCGATCCGATCGTGGTGGTGAGTATCTTAGTACAGAGTTCCTCGACTATCTTAAGGAATGTGGGGTTGTCTCACAATTGACACCTCCCAGGACACCATAGTTGAATGGTGTGACTGAGAGGCATAATCGAACCTTGTTGGACATGGTTCGTTCCATGATGAGTCGAGCTTCGCTACCAATCTTATTCTGGGGGTATGCCTTAGAGACTGCCACCCATATCCTTAATCTGGTCCCTACAAAGAAGGTTTCCAAAACACCTCACGAGATGTGGACTAGAAAAGTTCCTAATCTAGCCCACATCAAGATTTGGGGTTGCGAAGCTTTTGTGAGACGCGAGACTCACGATAAGCTCGAACCTCGATGTGAGACGTGTATTTTCATCGGCTACCCATAGAAATCCTTTGGTGACCTCTTCTACAGACCTAGTGAGAATGTGATCTTTGTAGCAAGGAGGGGTGTCTTTCGAGAGAGAGAGAGAGAGAGAGAGAGAGAGAGAGAGAGAGAGAGAGAGAGAGAGAGAGAGAGAGAGAGAAAGTTCGAGAGAGTTCATGAGCCAAGGAAACAGTGGGAGGCAAATTGACCTTGAAGAAATTCAAGAGTCAAGTGGTGAAGGTACCTCAAACCCTAGCAGTCAACTTGAGGAGGAAACTCCTGTTGATCCAATTGACGAGTCTGTACCTCTGAGGCGTTCCACAAGGGTTAGGAATGCACCTGAGCACTACTATGGTTTCCATATTACTGCGGAAGGTGAGACACTTATCAGTGATGAGACACTGGTAAGTCAGGATGAACCTAACAGCTATGCGGAAGCCATGGCAGGGCCCGAGTCTGCTAAATGGAAAGAGGCAATGGACAGCGAGATACAGTCCATGTATGACAATCAAGTTTGGAACTTGGTTGACAATGTACCAGTTCGTAAGACAGTTGGGTGAAAATGGATCTTCAAGAAGAATACCGACATGGATGGTAATGTACACACTTATAAGGCGCGACTGGTTGCAAAGGGCTTTTCTCAAACTCCAGGAGTTGATTATAATGAGACCTTTTCACCAGTAGCCAAGATTAAGTCTATTAGGGTATTGTTAGCCATTGCTGCATTTCATGACTATGAAATATGGCAAATGGATGTCAAAACCGCTTTCCTTAATGGAAAGTTGGCTGAGGATGTTTACACGTTTCAGCCAGAGGGTTTTGTCAGTATAGAGTACCCTAATAGAGTGTGTAAGCTTGAGAAATCCATCTATTGATTGAAACAAGCACCTCGCAGATGGAATCTTTGTTTCGATGAGAAAATCAAAGAGTTTGGCTTTTCAGGGAGTGAAGATGAATCTTGTGTATATGTCAAGGCTAGTGGGAGTATAGTTAGCTTTTTGGTACTGTATGTGGATGACATACTACTCATAGGAAATGACATCCCAACCCTGCAGGAAGTGAAGTCCTGGCTTGGGAAGTGTTTCGCTATGAAATACCTAGGAGAAGCTGCCTATATTCTAGGGATAAGGATTCTGAGAGACCGGAGTAAAAGACTAATTGGACTTAGTCAGAGTACCTACTTGGATAAGGTGCTGAAGAGGTTCAGCATGCAGGATTCCAAAAGGGGAGAGTTACCTATCCAGTGTAACGCCAGATTAAGTAAGACTCAGAGCCCGAGTACCGAGGCTGAGATAGCAGAAATGAGTCGAGTCAGGCTACTTGGATAAGGTGATGCTAGCTTCCAGACTGATAGGGATAATTTCCGCTCTCAGTCGGGATGGGTCTTTACCTTAAATGGAGGAGCAATCTCTTGGAAAAGTTCCAAGCAGGAGACAGTGGCTGATTCAACTTGCGAATCAGAGTATATAGCGACAAGCGAGGCGGCAAAGGAGGCTATATGGCTAAAGAACTTCATTGGAGACCTTGGAGTTGTACCAGCTATAAAGGAGCCTATAGAGATTTTCTATGATAGTGAAAGTGCAGTTGCCTTAGCCAAGGAACCAAGGGATCACGGGAGATCCAGACACATTGACAAAAAATACCATTTCATCAGACATCGAATAGAAGAAGGACTTCTCGTGGCAAAGAGGGTTTCATCGGATGAGAACCCAGCAGATCCCCTCACGAAGGGACTGAGTAGGGCTAAGCATCTCCAGCACGCAAGGAGCATAGGGCTAAAGGATGATATTAGTTTTAGTAGTTAGATAACTTTGAAACTTGTAAAGTGTAATTGACATTTGATGATGAATAAAAGTTGTGTTTATTTATGAGTAAAGTGTTGCTATCTTTTGTCAATCGTTTACTATTATTTCTTTTACATGTTTTGACTTCCAGAATATTTATGTTGTGTTTTACATATTATTCAAATTATCCACAGTCGGTAATATGTTGGAAGTAGATATGAATTAAGACTGTCATGAGTTGGTTGTAGAGGTCTAAGATGTTGGACATGGCCTCAACACTCATGAGTGCTCATAAGTTCTGAGTATTGGATTCAACCCACGCTCGCTGGTATCACTTCATGGAATTTATCTCGAGTGATCGCGAGACGGTAATATCATATAAGTCTTCAAACCTATATGACTTGTTGCCTATGAGTTAGTTATGCTTTGATCGTACGAAAACGCATTGGTAACTCGATGTTATAAAACGTGCTTTTGTGTGTGATTCAACAAGTAGTAGAACAAGCATATGAGTCGAAGTTTATCTGTTCCTTCTTGGATTAGAAGCGATATCTGGGCCCCTCTATGATTTTGTTTTGACCTATGTACCGGGCCCGGTCAGAACTAAATTGATGTGTTCAATTGAGTTCTATGTCAAACAAATCGGAAATCGAGAAACAAACTGCTGGACAAAAGTAGGACATTGTTCCATGTATTTGTCCGGCTGATATCTAGAACAGAGGATTATATGATCACTTATCTTAAATGGCGTAACATCATCTTCTCAGTTCCGAGAGACCTTGAAAAGAGCTACGATTGCTGATCGGTTCCTGAAGTCATACTTGCAGTTATAGTTATTAGACTTATCCAAGTGGGAGACTGTTGGATAAGGTGTCTAAGTCCATAACTATTTCTGGTACATACCAAAATCGGCTACATACCAGAAATAGTTATGGACTTAGACACCTTATCCAACAGTCTCTCACTTGGGTAAGTCTAATAACTATAGCTGCAAGTATGACTTCAGGAACCGATCAACAATCGTAGCTCTTTTCAAGGTCTCTCGGAACTGAGAAGATGATGTTACGCCATTTAAGATAAGTGATCATATAATCCTCTGTTCTAGATATCAGCCGGACAAATACATGGAACAATGTCTTACTTTTGTCTAGCAGTTTGTTTCCCGATTTCCGATTTGTTTGACATAGAACTCAATTGAACACATCAATTTAGTTCTGACCGGTCCCGGTACATAGGTCAAAACAAAATCATAGAGGGGCCCAGATATCGCTTCTAATCCAAGAAGGAACAGATAAACTTCGACTCATATGCTTGTTCTACTACTTGTTGAATCACACACAAAAGCACGTTTTATAACATCGAGTTACCAATGTGTTTTCGTACGATCAAAGCATAACTAACTCATAGGCAACAAGTCATATCTCTAGGTTTGAAGACTTATATGTTATTACCGTCTCGCGATCACTCGAGATAAATTCCATGAAGTGATACCAGCGAGCGTGGGTTGAATCCAATACTCAGAACTTATGAGCACTCATGAGTGTTGAGGCCATGTCCAACATCTTAGACCTCTACAACCAACTCATGACAGTCTTAATTCATATCTACTTCCAAAATATGACCGACTGTGGATAATTTGAATAATATGTAAAACACAACATAAATATTCTGGAAGTCAAAACATGCAAATGAAATAATAGTAAACGATTGACAAAAGATAGCAACACTTTACTTATAAATAAAACACACCTTTTATTCATCATCAAATGTCAATTTACATTTTACAAATTTCGAAAATTATCTAACTACTAAAACTAATATCATCCTTCATCCCTATGCTCCTTGCGTGCTGGAGATGCTTAACCCTACCCAGTCCCTTCGTGAGGGGATCTGCCGGGTTCTCATCCGATGATACCCTCTTTGCCACGAGGAGTCCTTCTTCTATACGATGTCTGATGAAATGGTATTTTCTGTCAATGTTTCTGGATCTCCCGTGATCCGTTGGTTCCTTTGCTAAGGCAACTGCGCTTTCACTATCACAGAAAATCTCTATAGGCTCCTTTATAGCTGGTACAACTCCAAGGTCTCCAATAAAGTTCTTTAGCCATATAGCCTCCTTTGCTGCCTCGCTTGCCACTATATACTCTGATTCGCAAGTTGAATCAGCCACTGTCTCCTGCTTGGAACTTTTCCAAGAGATTGCTCCTCCATTTAAGGTAAAGACCCAGCCCGATTGAGAGCGGAAATTATCCCTATCAGTCTGGAAGCTAGCATCACTATACCCTACAACTCTCAATTCATCACTCCCACCAAGGGTAAGGACCCAGTCCTTAGTCTTCCGCAGGTACTTGAGAATGTTCTTTACCACAGTCCAGTGAGCCTTACCAGGGTTCCCCTGATACCTGCTAACCATGCTTAAAGCAAAGGCTACATCAGGACGAGTGCAGGTCATATCATACATGATCGAGCCTACTGCAGAAGCATAAGGTACTCGACTCATTTCTGCTATCTCAAACTCGGTACTCGGGCTCTGAGTCTTACTTAATCTAGCATTACTCTGGATGGGTAACTCTCATTTCTTGGAATCTTGCATGCATAACCTTTTCAACACCTTCTCCAAGTATGTACTCTGACTAAGTCCAATTAGTCTTTTACTCCGGTCTCTTAGAATCCTTATCCCTAGGATATAGACAGCTTCTCCAAGGTCCTTCATAGCAAAACACTTCCCAAGCCAGGACTTCACTTCCTGCAAGGTTGGAATTTCATTTCCTATGAGTAGTATGTCATCCACTTATCCCTATCAGTCTGGAAGCTAGCATCACCTTATCCAAGTAGCCTGACTCGACTCATTTCTGCTATCTCAGCCTCGGTACTCGGGCTCTGAGTCTTACTTAATCTGGCGTTACACTGGATAGGTAACTCTCCCCTTTTGGAATCCTGCATGCTGAACCTCTTCAGCACCTTATCCAAGTAGGTACTCTGACTAAGTCCAATTAGTCTTTTACTCCGGTCTCTCAGAATCCTTATCCCTAGAATATAGGCAGCTTCTCCTAGGTATTTCATAGCGAAACACTTCCCAAGCCAGGACTTCACTTCCTGCAGGGTTGGGATGTCATTTCCTATGAGTAGTATGTCATCCACATACAGTACCAAAAAGCTAACTATACTCCCACTAGCCTTGACATATACACAAGATTAATCTTTACTCCTCGAAAAGCCAAACTCTTTGACTTTCTCATCGAAACAAAGATTCCATCTGCGAGGTGCTTGCTTTAATCTATAAATGGATTTCTCAAGCTTACACACTTTATTAGGGTACTCTGTGCTGACAAAACCCTCTGGCTGATTCATGTAAACATCCTCAGCCAACTTTCCATTAAGGAAAGCGGTTTTGACATCCATTTGCCATATTTCATAGTCATGAAATGCAGCAATGGATAACAATACCCTAATAGACTTAATCTTGGCTACTGGTGAAAAGGTCTCATCATAATCAACTCCTGGATTTTGAGAAAAGCCCTTTGCAACCAGTCGTGCCTTATAAGTATGTACATTACCATCCATGTCGGTCTTCTTCTTGAAGATCCATTTGCACCCAACTGTCTTGCGACCTGGTACATTGTCAACCAAGTCACAGAACTGATTGTCATACATGGACTGTATCTCGTTGTCCATTGCCTCTTTCCATTTAGCAGACTCAGGGCCTGCCATGGCTTCCGCATAGCTGTTAGGTTCATCTAGACTTACCAGTGTCTCATCACTGATAAGTGTCTCACCTTCCGCAGTAGTATGGAAACCATAGTAGTGCTCAGGTGCATTCCTAACACTCGTGGAACGCCTCAGAGGTACAGACTCGTCAAATGGATCAACAGGAGTTTCCTCCTCAAGTTGACTGCTAGGGTTTGAGGTTCCTTCACCACTTGACTCCTGAATTTCTTCAAGGTCAATTTGCCTCCCACTGTTTCCTTGGCTTATGAACTCTCTCTCTCTCTCTCTATCTCTCTCTCTCTCTCTCTCTCTCTCTCTCTCGAAAGACACCCCTTCCTGCTACAAATACCACATTCTCACTAGGTCTGTAGAAAAGGTAACCAAAAGATTTATGTGGGTAGCCGATGAAAATACACTTCTCACTTCGAGGTTCGAGCTTATCGTGAGTCTCGCGTCTCACGAAAGCTTCGCAACCCCAAATCTTGATGTGGGCTAGATTGGGAACTTTTCCAGTCCACATCTTGTGAGGTGTTTTGGCAACCTTCTTTGTAGGGACCAGATTAAGGATATGGGCGGCAGTCTCTAAGGCATACCCCCAGAATGAGATTGGTAGCGTAGCTCGACTCATCATGGAACGAAACATGTCCAACAGGGTTCGATTATGCCTCTCAGTTACACCATTCAACTGTGGTGTCCTGGGAGGTGTCAATTGTGAGACAACCCCACATTCCCTAAGATAGTCGAGGAACTCTGTACTAAGATACTCACCACCACGATCGGATCGAAGCATCTTAATGTTTCTGCCCAATTGATTCTCTACTTTCTGTTTAAACTCTTTAAACTTATCGAAAGTCTCTGACTTATGCTTGATTAAGTAGACATATCCATATCTACTATAATCATCTGTAAAAGTCACATAATAACGATTAGCATCCCTTGTGGCAGTTTTGAAGGGTGCACACACATCTGTGTGCACTAGATCCAACAAACCTTCACCCCTAGCACACGAACCTGTGAAGGGTGACTTTGTCATTTTTCCAAGTAAGCATGATTCACAACTATCATCTGACTTTAGGTCAAATGACTCCAAGACTCCATCCTTTTGGATTTGGCCTATGCGTTTCTTGCTTACATGTCCAAGACGACAATGCCATAATGATGGTTTATCCAAGTTATTATCATTAGTAGAATCAATACACAACACATTATTTCCTAAATTATCTACAACAGACACGGCTTCATACACACCATCACAAGGTAATGCTTTAAAATAAAACACATTATTAAAGAAAGCATTTATTCCACCAACTTCATTATCAAGAGAAAAGGTAAAACCTTGTTTGTACAAAGCATGAAAGCAAATAACATTTCTTGCCATTTCAGGCAAATAACAACATTTATTCAAATCTAAAGTAAACCCACTACTTAGCAACAAAGTATAAACTCCAATCTTGGTGACAGGTGAAACTTTCCTATTCCCCATGATCAAGTTTATCTTTCCATGCTCCACATTCTCACTTCTTCTTAGTCCCTGCAAATTAGAACAAATATGAATACCACAACCGGTATCAAGGACCCAAGAGTTAGAATAAGGTGAGTTATTAGATAATATAGTGTAAATACCTGCATGATTGGGTTTCACTTTCCCATCCTTCAAATCTTGCTGGTACTTCGGGCAGTTCTGCTTCCAGTGTGCCTTTTCATGGCAATAGAAGCATTCAGCCTCTTTTGGGTCAGCAGAAGGAGTGACGAAACCTTTCTTGGTTCCACTTGAAGAGGAGCCATCAAGGGTCTTACCCTTGGTACCCTTCAAAGGGTCCTTCCTCTTCTTCCCTCTACCTTTCCCGATTGCCAGGACAGGTGCGGAGTTTAGAGTAGGAGTAGGAGTGGTAACAACCGACTTACCTTTAAGACTTGATTCTGCGGTCTTCAGGAGTCCTTGAAGTTTGCTGAGGTTGACTTCTTCCTTGTTCATGTGGTATGTCATGCGAAATTGATCATAACACGATGGTAAGGAGTGCAAAATGATATCTATTGCTAACTCATCTGGGAAGTTCACATTCAGCTTCATCAAACGGTCCACATACCTCTATATTTTCTGTATGTGGCCAGTGATGGGTTCACCATCTTTCATTCGGGTTGTTATCTTGGAGGAGATGATTTCATATCGCTCTTGACGAGCACTCTGATGGTAGCGGTCCATCAAATCCTGGTGCATTTCAAAAGGATAGTAGTCCTCATAGGACTTTTGGAGCTCGGCTGTCATAGTGGCCATCATGATGCATGCCACTTTGGTAGCATCTCTTTCATGCGCCTCATATTCAGCAAACTCCTCAGGAGTAGCAGTTGGCTCAATGACCTTAAGCTCCTTGTCAAGAACATATTCTTTGTTCTCATACCTAGTTACCATCCTGATGTTCCTGATCCAATCTGTAAAGTTGGATCCATCAAAGATGACTCTCCCACAAAGGTTTATGAGAGAGAAGGAGCCAGTAGGGTTTGAGCCAGGAGCAGCATTGTTGGTAGACATCTGAAAAGAAGAAAAGACAAGTTTAGTTTAGATATAAAGATAGTCCTTAATAAAACACCCAAATGTAGTATTAGGGCTAGGATCCAATCACACTATATTATAACTTAGAAGAGGGATGCCGTAATCTAAGCTAAAACATATTTGAAAGGTAGGTGAATGACGATTCTCCAATTTCCACCACGAAAACGAAATATATAAATAATTAGGTTTTTATTTGGTTTTTAGAAACTCCTAGATTCTTTTGAGATTCATTGAACTTTTTTCAATGGCATGTTTCAATATCGAGTGTGCCCTTCATGTTTTGTGACTGGGATACCGAGGATCACAAAACAAGGTGTGAAGTAACCATGCAAATTACTTGGTACCCTTAATGTTTTTCACTTAATCGATGCGCCGGTAAACCACACGCGCTCCATCGACCTATGAAAAACCTTAAGTCACCCTTTGCCTACCTTGTTAAGCCCAAGTTAGTGTGCCGGTTAACCACACACGCTCCACTAACGACTTAATCAAAGTGCAAAGTGTAATTTCATGGTTTAGCACCTTATTCACATTTTCCTAAAGTAACTAAGATTGGGAATTAATAAAACATTTAGTTACTTTATAATAATCATTATACTTTTAATGAGAATTTTAAGTCATTGTCCTACCCGTTCGGCTAACGACCCTCCACCAGTCAAGGAAGCGGTGGGTGAGAGTGGACACCCATTAAGCTGCCATTTTATAGGCAACAACCTTATACCCCCTTATAGACCGGCTTCGTGAATGAGGCCTACTAACGGTAAAACGAATTGATCTTATACATATATATATATATATATATATATATATATATATATATATATATATATATATATATATATGTATATATATATATATATATATATATATATTATCAAACTTATAATATTATAAAGTATAAGGGTTGAATTTTAACTTTTAAAATTCTAGGGGTTGGAACTAAAGTTTATTAAGATGACTTTACATGTTCCAAAACTTGAGGGCAAGTTTTTTAACTTTACAAAACCTTTTCAATTCATAACTTATGAGTTATTAAAATGAAGACTCTTCATTTTTGTAACTTGTGTGTTCTTTTAATGGAATTAAAACAAAGAGACTTTTGGTTATCCATAACTTGAGGACAAGTTATGGACTCCATTAAAACTCATAAAGATCATGAATTCTGCATTAAACAAGTAATTCTTATGATCTATCAAGAACTCATAAGAACATGAATTAATCATATCAAAATTTCAAGAACATATGAACACATATAATCATGTAATTTTCATATTAGCCATTGTAAATGGATTAGAACAACCATTACACCAACTAAAACAAGTTTTAAAACACCAAAACAGTTTAGGGTAATGTTTTCTAGTCCATTTCCAGCAGCAAAACTCAAAAAACTGCACTCAGGGGCTCCGACTTGTCGAGTGCACGAACCTACTCGACGAGTAGGATGAGTTTGGTCATGGACTCGTCGAGTCCCCCCATGGACTCGACGAGTTCATGCTTCAGAATGCATAAAAAAACGAGTTTTTTCACAATTTTGCATCAAGTATCAAAACAAACAAGCCTAGGCTCTGATACCACTGATGGGTTTTGAGCATTCTAACACTCCTAAGTGTACATGCAATCCTAGAAAACCTTGGATCTATGTTTGTATAAAAATACATGCAAAATACTTTTTCCAAGGTTCATAATCCTATCTAGCATACATGGGGAACTTTAATCGTAAAAGATAGCTAGAATTACATACCTTGTTGTTGATTTGATTTCTTGAAAACCTTGAGAGCCTAGCACCTCAAGTGTGATGCCTCAAATGTTTCACACAACACCAAATGCTCTTGGAATGACTTTGAGAGAATTGTCTAACACTTGAAATCGGCCTAGCCCTCTTGTCTCACTAGTGTTAACCCAATTTGGTAGATAACATGTTCTTTATATAGTGTGTTGCATTAGGGTTACACCATGTAAACCCTAATGTAACATGGCTCTTCATTTCCATGACCCATGGGTTTGTAACTCCCATGGAGCATCCTATGGACCTTAGCCCAACTAGATAATCCATGGAGCATCTAGCCCACTATACAAGTATGGATGATTTACACAATCAACCCATATATTTAATTAGTCTCCTTTTTGATCACTTAATTAATTCTAGATTAATTCTTGATCAATACTAATTAAATAATATTATTAATATATTATAACTTATAATATATTAATAAACCAAAAGTGTTATTTCTCTCATTTAGTCTGTCCAATTGCATGATGCCATGCAACCCAAATGGACCATGCCGGGTCGGGTCAAGTACATACCAGAAATAGTTATGGACTTAGACACCTTATCCAACACATAAGTCCAAACCAATACTCCTATTATCCATACTTGGCCCAATTATAATTTAAGAAAATTACATAATTAATACCTCGAAAGTCGATCGTCACAAATCACCCCCACTTGAATTAGACTTCGTCCTCGAAGTCTGCTGCTACTGAATCTGAAAACAATTTCGGATAATGTTCCCCCATCTCCTCCTCGGACTTCCACGTCCACTCTGAACCCTTCCGGTGCTGCCACAGCACCTTTACTAGCTGAACTACCTTGTTCCTCAAGGTCTTCGTCTTCCGATCCAAGATCGCAATGGGTCTCTCGATGTTATTCAGGCTGCTATCAACCTAAATATCCTCCAATGGTACCACTGTTGACTCGTCCACCAAACACTTCCGTAACTGAGATACATGGAATGTGTTGTGAATCTGACTAAGCTCTGCTGGAAGGTCCAAACGGTAAGCAACCCGACCCACCCGGGCCAAAACCCTGAACGGACCTATGAATCTGGGGCCCAGATTGCCCCGCTTCCGGAATATGATGACACCCTTCCAGGGTGACACCTTCAGGAGGACCATATCACCCACCTGGAACTCCAAATCCGAACGCCTCCTGTCGCCGTAGCTCTTCTGCCGACTTTGAGCAGTCTGGAGCCTGCTACGGACCTGCTGTATCAACTCCGTGGTCTTGAGTACTACCTCCGTACTCCCCATGACTCTCTGACCGACCTCACCCCAACAGATTGGGGTCCTACACTTCCTCGCGTAGAGCATCTCGAAGGGAGGCCGGTCTATACTGGAGTGATAGTTGTTGTTATACGAAAATTCCGCTAACGGAAGATACGTATCCCAACTGCCATCGAAATCTAGGACACATGCCCGTAGCATGTCCTCGAGAGTCTGAATCTTCCTCTCGCTCTGTTCGTCCGTCTGAGGGTGGAAAGCGGTGCTGAAATGAAGACGAGTACCCATCTCGTCATGAAACCGCTTCCAAAACTTGGAAGTGAACCGGACGTCTTGATCTGACACTATCGACACAGGCACTCCATGCCGTGCCACTATCTCTCGCACGTAAACATCGGCTAGCTTCTCAACCGATATGCTCTCCTGAATCGATATAAAATGCGCACTCTTGGTCAACCGATCCACGATGACCCAAATCGAATCCACTCCGCGTGCGTTCCTGGGAAGCTTAGTAATGAAATCCATGGTGATATCCTCCCATTTCCACACGGGGATATCTAACGGCTGCATGTTGCCGTGGGGTCTCTGCTGCTCTGCCTTGACCTTCCTGCAGGTCAGGCACCTCTCCACGTACCAAGCTACGTCCCGCTTCATGTAGGGCCACCAATAATCGGGTCGAAGATCTCTGTACATCTTCGTCACCCCTGGGTGGATGGAGAACCCAGACTTGTGGGCCTCATCCATCAACACCTGCCGTACTCCGCCCCAGTACGGTACCCAGACCCTCCCATGCATGGTCAACAATCCTCAACTATCATAATCAAAGGAAGCTACTCTGCCAACTATCCTTTCGCACTTCTGGCGCTCCTCCTTCAGGCCCTCGACCTGCGCCTCCCTAATTTTCTCCAACAGTGAAGTAACTACTGTCATCCTCAAGCAGATATCTCTAATCGGAGCTGCTACCGCCTTGCGGCTCAGGGCGTCGGCCACTACGTTGGCCTTGCCCGGGTGGTAGAGGATCTCACAATCATAATCCTTTACTACGTCTAATCACCGACGCTGCCTCATGTTCAGATTCAGCTGTTCCATGAGGTACCTCAAACTCGCGTGGTCCGTGTAAATAGGACACCGGACCCCATAGAGGTAATGCCCACAAATCTTGAGGGAGAATACTACAGCCCCCAACTCCAAATCATGCGTCGAGTAGTTAGCCTCGTGAGGCTTCAACTGTCTCGAGGCATAGGCTATCACATGCCCTCGCTACATCAACACTGCTCCCATACCTGTGATCGAAGCGTCACAGTAGACTACAAAGTCATCCACGCCCTCTGGCAGGGTAAGAATCGGTGCCTCGCACAAACGCCATCTGAGGGTCTCAAATGCTGCCTGCTGCTTCGGCCCCCAGCGAAACGCCACAGACTTCTTGGTCAGTCGGGTGAGCGGAACTGCTATCTTCGAGAAATCCTGGATAAATCTCCTGTAGTACCCTGCCAAACCCAGGAAGCTCCGAATCTCGGATGGAGACTTCGGGACCTCCCACTGCATCTGTAACGCCCGTGTTTCTAGGCTAGACATTAATATTGACATAATGGTCTGGGTTAACCTTTGTAACTCATTTAGAAGAAATGAAAAGGAATTATGTGAATATTATGTGAATTATGTGTTTTATGCTTAATTATTAGGGTTTAATTAATTAAGAATAAAAATGAGCGTCAAAAATTAAATTTTAGATAAAGCTGATATCTATTAAGAAACTTGTGGTGGGCGTGACAAGGATTACGGATATATAAAGAATGCCGAAATCCGAGTTATAACGAAGAAGTTATGACCTGTCGAAGTTTCACGATAAACCGGCACGGTGCCGAATGTGGTAAAAAGTGAGTTGTTGATAAACTACTTTTTAGCCTCAGTGATCTAAAGGAAACTCGTACTGTTCATTAAACCGAGAGTAGGTATAAAAAGAACGCCCAAATCTGACTTCGTATGAGGAAGTTATGATTTTTCGAAGTTTCAGCTTACCAGTAGACAGCTAAAAACTCGAATTTTAGATCGAGTGATTTTTAGCCGACACGACCTAAACGAGAATCGAAGGTCTCGTCATTAGTAGCACAATGGTAAAAAGTCTGACAAAAACGGACGTCGGATGAAGAAGTTATGAATTTTTAACGGATTTCCTGTCCCGGTCTGTTAAAAATAATAATATAAAAATTAAAGTCAAAATTAGCCGACGAAGTCTAAACGAAAGTTGTAGAGCGTAATTTTACCTATGCGTGCATATAAAGAACGTAAAAAACGGAGCTCGTATGCGAAAGTAATGGATTTTAGAAGTTTTGGCGCGAAAACCGAGAAAATTCGCATAGTCACGTTTTTGCCACGTCACCTTCGCTGAAAGAGTGCCACGTGTCCGAAATTGGTGAGTCATGCGAAGCCACGTGTCGCCTTCCCTCGCATGAACAGTAGCTGCGTGTCGGATTCTGATTCGACCGAAGAGAGGCCCAATCCGAAGCTCGCAGCTGGACCGAGCCTCGCACCGCCTTAGCCTCCGAGCTTCGCAGATGGACCACTAGACCTCGGTCCAATCAGGAGAGGACAGCGAGGCGTTCGCACGTGCAGCCACCTGCGCACCCTCGCCTGCGGACCCCACCTCCTTAGCCGACCTTCGAACCCGGACTTCGGTCCAATCAGGGACTGCCACCTGATCCCTCGCATGCACAGCCCACGTGACTACTCTTCGGATCTGCTGCCGCGTGGACTCTTCTCATCCGTCCGATCAGCAGCTTCGGACCCTATAAATAAAAGGGTATGCGAACCCTCCCGGTTACTTTTGAGATTTTGCCATATTTAGCCCCTTTTTCCATATTTTCTTCATCTTAACATTCCCCGAAGCCCCGATATCGATTCTAACACCCGGAATACGCCACGAAGTGCCCGAGAAGCCCGGAAAATTTATCTTATCGGTTTCGAAGCCCGACCCTTCGCAGAGCCCGGTTTCTCAATAAAACTCCCGATTTTATTAGAAACGATCGTTTTAGGAAACGAATTGCTGCCCGCTTTTCATTAAATCAGGTGAGTGTGTAGTTACTTTCACCTTACACATAGATATGAAGTATTTTACATAAAATACGTGTTGTGTGAATATTTATTGTTTGTTTATTTGAGTTGGATGTTGAAGGTGTGATTTATACATGTTTTTAAATAATTTAAACTGTATATGTATTTTTATCTACAAAAATGATGGGTAAAACATGGGTAGATGAAATAATGGGTGTGTGATGATAGGTGAGTTGGATAAAGGTGATGATCAGTAATATTGATCATGAGTTGAGGGTGAGTGGTGAAATATGAGATAAGCCCTTACCCAAACGGTGACCCCCGTCATTCAGCAGAGTAGGGATGACAACCATGGACTATTCTAGATGGTCTGTGGAACACTAGCAGGCCCGCAACCTGTAGGTGTAATGAACTATATGTTCATTTGGAGTACTCTAAAAACCCATTGACATGTATGACAGGGGTGAATACTGTCAATAAATAAGAGCTATGAATTTAGCCCCTGTTGTATAAACCCTGGTGATGGTGTGACCTTGTGTCTATTCCTTAGGATGAATCCTTAGGAAGGAGTGATAGTTGATTCTTATTGTAAACCCTTAAGAAATAAATAAGATAATGGGGTTGGGGTAATTTGGTTGATTGATTGATGTTTAAGTACAATAAATTTATTTATTGTGGGTTGAAAACCCTATATGCTCACCAGGCTTCCAAGCCTGACCCACTCAGCTTTTTATGATTATAGGTAGTGGACCCCGAGCATAGTCGGATGATGATGATGAGTGATTTATGGATTATAGGCCAGTAGTTATAAATCACTGTTGTAAGGCTTATAATGTCTTGTTTATGCTTTTGATCTGTATCGGAACATGACATCCCGAGGTTTTAATATAAAAGGAAATTATATATTTGTTAAAGAAAGGTTTTGATAAACATTATCACGTTTTATATTGGGGACCTATTCCGCAATATCTTTTGAAAAGATTTCTCTGATTTTATTTTAAAAAGCATAAATTAAATCGGTCTTTTCTGGCCGAGAAATTAGGGGATGTCACAGCTGGTATCAGAGCATTAGTTTAAGCGAACTAAGAAATTGTAGGATTTCTAGACTTAAACTTAGAATGCTAAGTGATGATTGTGAGATGAGTGTCTACCATAATTTAGGCATGAGCATAAGTTTATTTTAGGAAAGATGCCTAAAATGTTTTATGTGTTAAATATTTTATGTTATAGCTATAAGGGTGCCTTATATGCTATTATTTGTTCGGATCTATGGTCTGTTGCCGACCGGATCTGGAAACCTTATGTGTGTAGGATTCTAAGCGTATGATTACGAGATTAGAACTAACATGTAAACGTTTCGAAGTGATAAGGAGATTTATACGTCTATCGTAAATAAAGCTTTCCTATCTTAAATTCTCGCCCGGTACACCGAACGCCTGCTTGGGTGTACAAAACATTATGGTGAAGACTCGTAGAGAATTGAGTAGATGGAGGAAATGAAAAGCTTATGATAGTGAATGATACCTATCAGAAGATATCATAAGAGTGGTATCTTGCCTTTAGAATATGTCTAATAAAATAACATAACGTTTAGAGGAGTATGGTACGTCTGATGTACACCTCCGATTGGCAGGATGATGAATGGTTGGTGTAATTCTTGAAGTTGTCCCAATCGTCTGGAATTTCCATCACCAACCAAGTTGAAGTAGAATTGATGACTGAGGATACGCATGGAAGAAGTCCTAGTAAAGTCTAGGAAAATTTTATGATTAATTGGACACATTCGTATGTGTTAAATTGTTATGTGATTTTAGGACTTGGGGACTGCGAGACCGTACTTGGGACGAGTATGAGTAGGTGTGAATAGTAGTAGAGATCTATACTACTGGAAGCACAGGACTCACACTTGGATAAGGGAAACTCACAAGGTTACCAAGGAACTAGTAATTGATTCTATTCTAGTCTGTCGTTACCATCGTTTCGGTAATGACTAAGAAGATGATTGTTATTCCGACCTTAGAGGTCATATCGAATCGAGTCCGACTAAGATGAGTTTATTATGTGGTTCAAAGAACCAAGTTCGATGTAGTAGTTGACTTAAGCCAGAAGATTGAAGTGAAAGATGATCAAAGCGATCAATAGAAGTATCGCACTCATAGTTAAAGAAGTTGGTAGTTAGAAATGATACATGTGAACTGTGATTGTATCACATTAGAACATGAAGGAAGGTATAGTTTGTTCCGTAATTTGTCCCTAGGATATATGAGTCTAAGTAGTGCAGTATACAATGAGAGATCATTAGAACATGACCCATCGGTCTGTTACAATAAATGAAGGAAAGTACTTATTCCAAGAAGAGGAAGGAGTCCTCAATAAGGATTTATTTTGTAACTCGAAGGTTACGATCGAAAGTCCTACGGAGATCTGAAGCTTTTTAGGATTAGCTGGATATTATCGCTGATTTATCCAAGGCTTTTCTTCGATCACGACTCCATTGACAGCTTTGACCCATAAAGGAGCTGTCTATACTTGGAATAAGAAGCATAAGAAGCTTTGAGAAGTTAAAGAAGAAGTTGTGTGCAACACCGATTCTTTCGTTACCTGAAGGAGTTGATGACTTCACATTTTATAGTAATGCCTCTGGAGTTGGGTTAGGTTGTGTTCTGACCCAAAGGGATAAAGTGATAGCGTATGCATCGAGGCAATTGAAAGAGCATGAAAAGAACTACCCCACTCATGGTCTGGAGTTGGCAGCGGTAGTATTCGCCTTAAAGGTATGGAGAAGGAATTGAACATGAGGCAACAACGCTGGCTAGAGTTACTCAAGGACTACGACTGTGAGATACTTTACCACCCTGGTAAAGCAAATGTTGTTGCTAATTCTCTCAGCCGGAAGGTAAATCTTGAAAAGAAAAGGCCAAGAGCGTTGAGAATTGAAGTTGTCTCGACAATTGTGAAAGCTCAAGAGGAAGCTTTAGAGAGAAATGACCGAAAGGAGGAACGTTTGGGCAAAATGTTGGTGTTTGATACAAACGGTCAAGGACTGAAGGTATTCAAAGATAGGATTTGGGTACCTAAGGCGGGAGGAGTAAGAGGTCTTCTGATGGAAGAAGCTCAAAAACCATGTACTCGATTCATCCCGGCAGTACGAAAATGTATAGGGATCTAAAACCCTATTACTGGTGGCCGACGATGAAGCTCGATGTTGCAAAGTATGTGGAAGAGTGTGTAACTTGTGCTAGGGTTAAGGCACAACATCAGAAACCGTATGGGAGTTTAGAACCTTTACCTGTACCCATGGGTAAATGGGAAGATATCACTATGGATTTTGTGACTAAACTGCCCAGAACAAGGAACGGTCACGACATGATTTGGGTGGTCGTTGATCGCTTCACTAAGAGTGCGCATTTCATAGCAGCCAACGAGAAATGGTCTATGGATAAACTTGTGAATTCTTATGTGAAAGAAATTGTGAGGCTTCACGGTGTTCCGTTAACGATTGTATCCGATCGTAACAACCGTTTTACCTCAAGGTGTTGGAGGAGTCTGTAAGAGGAATTGGGTACCAAGTTGTGTTTGAATACGGCTTACCATCCGCAAACCGATGGTCAGAGCGAATAAACGATTCAAACGTTGAAGGATATGCTGAGAACCTATACCCTGTAATTCCAAGGTAACTGGGATGAACATTTGCGTTTAGTAGAATTTTTTTTAGGGTAATAGTTTCCACTCAAGCATCAAGATGGCACCTTATCACGCTTTGTATGGGGAAAAGTGTTGAATGTCGTCATGGTGACTGGAAGCTGGGGAAAAGCAGCTTATGGGACTTGAAATAGTCCATCAGACTGCTGGAAAGTTGAAAGTGATTAAGGAAAGGATGTTAGCTGCTCAAAAGAGCTATGCTGACAAGAAAAGACAACCGATATCATTCGAAGTTGGAGATTCGGTTTTACTTAAAGTCTCGTCATGGAAGGGACTTATAAGGTTTGGTAGAAGGGGAAAGTTGAGTCCAAGGTTTATTGGACCATTTAAAGTTCTTCGGAGGATCGGGAATCAAGCTTACAAGCTAGAATTACCGGAAGAACTGGAGGGTATTCATAACACATTTCATGTGTGTTATTTGAGGAAGTTCACGGGAGGTGTGCCCGACATAATTCCCATTTCTGAATTAAGGTTGGATGAGAGCAAGAGGTTAATTAGAGAACCTGAGGCAATCGTTGACCGTAAGACTAAGAAGTTGTAACGTAAGATAGTCGATTTAGTGCTTGTGCGTTGGAAACATATAAATGGGCCAAATCTCACCTGGGAAACAGAGAGTGACATGGTGAGTCGCTACCCGTAATTGTTTGTCGTTGTGTGATTCCGGGGACGGAATCATCGTAAGGGGGAGAGAGTTGTAACGCCTGTGTTTCTAGGCTAGGCATTAATATTGACATAATGGTCTAGGTTAACCTTTGTAACTCATTTAGAAGAAATGAAAAGGAATTATGTGAATATTATGTGAATTATGTGTTTTATGCTTAATTATTAGGGTTTAATTAATTAAGAATAAAAATGAGCATCAAAAATTAAATTTTAGATCAAGCCGATATCTATTAAGAAACTTGTGGTGGGCGTGACAAGGATTACGGATATATAAAGAATGCCGAAATCCGAGTTATAACGAAGAAGTTATGACCTGTCGAAGTTTCACGATAAACCGGCACGGTGCCGAATGTGGTAAAAAGTGAGTTGTTGATAAACTACTTTTTAGCCTCAGTGATCTAAACGAAACTCGTAGTGTTCATTAAACCGAGAGTAGGTATAAAAAGAACGCCCAAATCTGACTTCGTATGAGGAAGTTATGATTTTTCGAAGTTTCAGCTTACCAGTAGACAGCTAAAAACTCGAATTTTAGATCGAGTGATTTTTAGCCGACACGACCTAAACGAGAATCAAAGGTCTCGTCATTAGTAGCACAACGGAAAAAAGTCTGACAAAAACGGACGTCGGATGAAGAAGTTATGAATTTTTAACGGATTTCCTGTCCCGGTCTGTTAAAAATAATAATATAAAAATTAAAGTCAAAATTAGCCGACGAAGTCTAAACGAAAGTTGTAGAGCGTAATTTTACCTATGCGTGCATATAAAGAACGTAAAAAACGGAGCTCGTATGCGAAAGTAATGGATTTTAGAAGTTTTGGCGCGAAAACCGAGAAAATTCGCATAGTCACGTTTTTGCCACGTCACCTTCGCTGAAAGAGTGCCACGTGTCCGAAATTGGTGAGTCATGCGAAGCCACGTGTCGCCTTCCCTCGCATGAACAGTAGCTGCGTGTCGGATTCTGATTCGACCGAAGGGAGGCCAAATCCGAAGCTCGCAGCTGGACCGAGCCTCGCACCGCCTTAGCCTCCGAGCTTCGCAGATGGACCACTAGACCTCGGTCCAATCAGGAGAGGACAGCGAGGCGTTCGCACGTGCAGCCACCTGCGCACCCTCGCCTGCGGACCCCACCTCCTTAGCCGACCTTCGAACCCGGACTTCGGTCCAATCAGGGACTGCCACCTGATCCCTCGCATGCGCAGCCCACGTGACTACTCTTCGGATCTGCTGCCGCGTGGACTCTTCTCATCCGTCCGATCAGCAGCTTCGGACCCTATAAATAAAAGGGTATGCGAACCCTCCCGGTTACTTTTGAGATTTTGCCATATTTAGCCCCTTTTTCCATATTTTCTTCATCTTAACATTCCCCGAAGCCCCGATATCGATTCTAACACCCGGAATACGCCACGAAGTGCCCGAGAAGCCCGGAAAATTTATCTTTTCGGTTTCGAAGCCCGACCCTTCGCAGAGCCCGGTTTCTCAATAAAACTCCCGGTTTTATTAGAAACGATCGTTTTAGGAAACGAATTGCTGCCCGATTTTCATTAAATCAGGTGAGTGTGTAGTTACTTTCACTTTACACATAGATATGAAGTATTTTACATAAAATACGTGTTGTGTGAATATTTATTGTTTGTTTATTTGAGTTGGATGTTGAAGGTGTGATTTATACATGTTTTTAAATAATTTAAACTGTATATGTATTTTTATCTACAAAAATGATGGGTAAAACATGGGTAGATGAAATAATGGGTGTGTGATGATAGGTGAGTTGGATAAAGGTGATGATCAGTAATATTGATCATGAGTTGAGGGTGAGTGGTGAAATATGAGATAAGCCCTTACCCAAACGGTGACCCCCGTCATTCAGCAGAGTAGGGATGACAACCATGGACTATTCTAGATGGTCTGTGGAACACTAGCAGGCCCGCAACCTGTAGGTGTAATGAACTATATGTTCATTTGGAGTACTCTAAAAACCCATTGACATGTATGACAGGGGTGAATACTGTCAATAAATAAGAGCTATGAATTTAGCCCCTGTTGTATAAACCCTGGTGATGGTGTGACCTTGTGTCTATTCCTTAGGATGAATCCTTAGGAAGGAGTGATAGTTGATTCTTATTGTAAACCCTTAAGAAATAAATAAGATAATGGGGTTGGGGTAATTTGGTTGATTGATTGATGTTTAAGTACAATAAATTTATTTATTGTGGGTTGAAAACCCTATATGCTCACCAGGCTTCCAAGCCTGACCCACTCAGCTTTTTATGATTATAGGTAGTGGACCCCGAGCATAGTCGGATGATGATGATGAGTGATTTATGGATTATAGGCCAGTAGTTATAAATCACTGTTGTAAGGCTTATAATGTCTTGTTTATGCTTTTGATCTGTATCGGAACATGACATCCCGAGGTTTTAATATAAAAGGAAATTATATATTTGTTAAAGAAAGGTTTTGATAAACATTATCACGTTTTATATTGGGGACCTATTCCGCAATATCTTTTGAAAAGATTTCTCTGATTTTATTTTAAAAAGCATAAATTAAATCGGTCTTTTCTGGCCGAGAAATTAGGGGATGTCACAGCTGGTATCAGAGCATTAGTTTAAGCGAACTAAGAAATTGTAGGATTTCTAGACTTAAACTTAGAATGCTAAGTGATGATTGTGAGATGAGTGTCTACCATAATTTAGGCATGAGCATAAGTTTATTTTAGGAAAGATGCCTAAAATGTTTTATGTGTTAAATATTTTATGTTATAGCTATAAGGGTGCCTTATATGCTATTATTTGTTCGGATCTATGGTCTGTTGCCGACCGGATCTGGAAACCTTATGTGTGTAGGATTCTAAGCGTATGATTACGAGATTAGAACTAACATGTAAACGTTTCGAAGTGATAAGGAGATTTATACGTCTATCGTAAATAAAGCTTTCCTATCTTAAATTCTCGCCCGGTACACCGAACGCCTGCTTGGGTGTACAAAACATTATGGTGAAGACTCGTAGAGAATTGAGTAGATGGAGGAAATGAAAAGCTTATGATAGTGAATGATACCTATCAGAAGATATCATAAGAGTGGTATCTTGAGGTCCTGTCATCAGCTATCTCAACCTCAAGTGGGCAATCTAGCTCCCCTGGAGCTCTGCTAAACCGCTTGCTAAGCGCAAGTGAGATAAATGATCGGGTAGCCCCCGAGTCAAACAATACTGTAGCTGAAATGTCGTTCACTAAGAACGACCCTATACACAAACACATAACCATAAGAAACAATCAATACTAAAACAGAGATAAGAGGAAAATTCATACCTGTCAGCACGTCAAGAGTCGCTCGCGCCTCCTCTGCTGTTAACGGGACCGCTCTACTCTTCGCCACTGGCGCCTCGGTCCGACCCTGACGACCGTCTGTAATCCTCAATGTAGCAGGGGCAGGTGCCGCCACCTTCCCTGCTGCTGCTAAGCTCGGACACTGGGACCTCGCCCCTCTAATTTCACTGAAAGCAAATCAGATCAGATGCTGAGGTGGGAGTCATAGTAGTAGTTGTACAATCCTTGCTCATGTGCCCAGTCCGGCCGCACTTGTAGCAGCCGGAACTCCCTGCCTTGCACACCCCATCGTGCAACCTCCCACACTTGCCACACCGAATGTGGCTCTGCTGTCCCCTAGATCTGTGATCTGATACCTTGGGCTTTTTGCCCGAAATCCCTGTGCCAGATACCACCTCTGGCTTCCTCTTCCTCTCCATCTCTAAATCAATCTCCCTCTCACGAGCCCTCGCAATCATGTCGTCCAGCGTTTTACAGCTGGACCGACTCAAAAACTGTCTGATATCACTCCTCAACATCTCATGGTATCGGGCCTTCTTCATTTCCTCATCTGCCGCGTACTGAGGAACGAGAAGATCCCTCTCCCTGAACTTGGCGGTAATCTCCGCCACTGTCTCCGTCGTCTGCTGGAGATCCTGAAACTCCCTGGCAAGCTGCTGCACCTCAATAACAGGTGCGAACTCGGCTCTGAACCTGGTCGTAAAATCCGTCCAGGTCATAGCATCAAGGGTTGCATCATCCCCAATGACATGTCCGACTTCCTCCCACCAATCACGTGCTCTGCCCTTCAGAAGACAGGATGCAAGTCGAACCTTGTCCCCCTCGGGACATCTGCTAGTGCGGAAAGCATTGGCAACATCAGCCAACCATCTGGTACTCGCAATGGGGTCTCGGGCCCCCTGGTAATCTGGAGCTCCACAAGCCCGTAACTCCCTGAATGTCAAAGTACGTGACCCCATCATAGTCACCATCTCAGTGCGGAACGCACTCAACCTCTCATCCAACAGCTCCAGAATACCCTCCTTAACCGATCCAAAGATCACAGGAGTCTGCTCAAGTATGCTACGCGTGACCTCTGAAGAGATGAACTCTCTGGTCTGCTCATCCAAATGCTCGGCTCCCGAGCCTGAACCTGATCCCTCTCCGGCACCTGAACTGCCGACTGCTGGTCTAGGGCGTAAAACCACCATTCTGAAACACATAATGACAATCATCAGAAACACTGATATAACTAGAGGAATCACATCTACCACAAGTTTCCTGATCTTGTCTCAGCCTTCCTTGATTCGAGTACAGATCCTCTGCTTTCAGTAGTACGGGCCCATATTACCTTCCACATCTATCCGTACTTTCCTCAAGAACTGCCTTGACTCCACCAAGTCCCTTCTACTGCTACTAATCTCTGCTACTCTCATCCTAGGCTTGCCCTAGGGTAATCACCGACCCACTCTCCGCCATCAGCTGCGTAAGAAGTCCCTGCTTTCTTCCCCTAACTAGCTCGCAAATACTATTACATATCACTCAGACTAGATAATTCTTCGAATGAGAGATCTTACCCTACAACGGCTGGACTCAGACAAGAGCTGCGAAATAGGGTTAGACCTAACCTTCTGAAATTATTTAGTCCTTTCAATATGTAGCTTAACATATTTGTTTACTAGTTAGTGAAAGACAGCTAGAACTCCTAAAAGCACAAAGCAACCAACATTCGGACATCGAGTGCACATAATCAAACATATACTAATCAGGCTATCATACTGACTAATCTATACTAGCATGCAGTTCTCATAAAGTTGAACACATATAACAGGCACATAAGGCATCCTTCCTAGATCCTTAGTCCTAATCTAGCATGTTGTTCTACTGAAACTGATAATCATAACATAAACTTGCATTGGTAATTTGGGAGTACTTACTTGAGCTCGACTGATCGCATGCACCACACCCCTTTTCTCATTTTTAAAACTCTTTTCTTTTTACGTTTCTTTTTCAAAAATTTCTTTCGAAAATGGTTTTCTTTTTAAAACCTTATACCATTTCCTTAGTTTGAGTTCAGACACACCCGAAAGTGTGTCCGAATCCCTCAAACCAAGGCTTTGATACCAACTTGAAACATCCCAAAAATACAAGCCAAAAATTTCGTTTGAAAATATTACTAAAACCATAATATCCAAATATCATATAAGAAAAACCATAAGTTGTGTGTCTCAAAATGTCATAAAATATGTCTCATATCGCAATTGATGTCAAATCATGTCAAAAATATCAGAGTCTAACTCCCAGGCTAAAACTGTGGTGGGTGCTATGCCATCATTCCGAGCCCTTCCCCGTGCTAGCTGAAGTACCTGAAACCAAAACTGAAACTGTAAGCATGAAGCTTAGTGAGCTCCCCCAAACTACCACATACCATACAATTGATGGGTTTTCAGAGCATTCTAACACTCCTATGGTGTACATGCAACCCTAGAAACCTTGGATCTATGTTTGACTAAGATACATGCAAATAATTATTTTTCCAAGGTTCTTATCCTATCTAGCATACATGGGGAACATTTTTAATTTGAATGAAAGATAGAATAACTTACCTTGTTGTTGATTATGATCCTTGAAACCTTGTGAGCCTAGCACCCCAAGTGTGATGCCTCAAATGCTTCACACAACACCAAATGCAAAGGAGTAAACTTTGAGAGAATCTTACACTTGCAAAATCGGCTCTAGCCCTCTTGTTTCTTAGTGTGTCCAATTTTGGTGGAGAATGGGTTTCTTATATAGTGTTGACACATCTAGGGTTACACCATGTAAACCCTAATGTGTCATGACTCTTCATTTCCATGACCCATGGGTTTGTAACTCCCATGGAGCATCCATGGAGCATCCTATGGGTGGAACCCAACTTGATAATCCATGGAGCCTCTTAGCCCACTATATAAGATATGGAAGATTTACATAATCTACCCATATATTTAATTAGTTATCTTTTGATCACTTAATTAATTCTAAATTAATTCTTGATCAAACTAATTAAATAATATTATTAATATATTAGAACTTATAATATATTAATAAACCATAAGTGTTATTTCTCTCATTTTAGTTTATCCAATTGCATGGTGCCATGCAACCCAAATGGACCATGCCGGGTCGGGTCAAGTACATACCAGAAATAGTTATGGACTTAGACACCTTATCCAACAGTCTCCCACTTGGATAAGTCTAATAACTATAACTGCAATACTTCAGGAACCGATCGGCAATCGTAGCTCTTTCAAGGTCTCTCGGAACTGAGAAGATGATGATACGCCATTTAAGATAAGTGATCATATAATCCTCTGTTCTAGATATCAGCTGGACAAATACATGGAACAGTGTCTTACTTTGTGTCCAGCAGTTTGTTTCCCGATTTCCGATTTGTTTGACAAAGAACTTAATTGAACACATCAACTTAGTTCTGACCGGGCCTGGTACATAGGTCAAAACAAAATCATCGAGGGGCCCAGATATCAGCTTCTAATCCAAGAAGGAACAGATAAACTTCGACTCATATGTTTGTTCTACCACTCATTGAATTATACACAAAAGCACGTTTTATAACATCGAGTTACCAATGCGTTAACGTACAATCAATGCATAACCAACTCATAAGTAACAAATCATATCTCTAGGTTTGAAGACTTATATGATATTACCGTCTCACGATCACTCGAGATAAATTCCATGAAGTTATTCCAGTGAGCGTGGGTTGAGTCCAATGCTCAGAACTTATGAGCACTCATGAGTGTTGTAGCCATGTCCAACAACTTAGACCTCTGCAACCAATCATGACAGTCTTGATTCATACCTACTTCCGACATATGACCGACTGTGGAGGTTCGAATAATATGATATACCAAACATAATTATTCTGGAAGTCAAAACATGCAAAAGAAATATAGTAAACGATCGACAAGAGATAGCAACACTTTACTCATAAATAAAACACCTTTTATTCATCATCTAATGTCAATTACACTTTACAA
Source organism: Lactuca virosa (assembly GCF_052849685.1). Taxonomy (NCBI): domain Eukaryota; kingdom Viridiplantae; phylum Streptophyta; class Magnoliopsida; order Asterales; family Asteraceae; genus Lactuca; species Lactuca virosa. Next base: position 362,986,716 of record NC_136429.1, on the reverse strand, counting down.
ATTTCAAGGTTATCTAACTACTAAATCTAATATCATCCTTCAACCCTATGCTCCGAGCATGCTGGAGATGCTTAACCCGAGTCAGTCCCTTCGTGAGGGGATCTGCTGGATTCTCATCCGATGATACCCTCTTTGCCACGAGGAGTCCTTCTTCTATTCGATGTCTGATGAAATGGTATTTTCTGTCGATGTGTCTGGATCTCCCGTGATCCCTTGGTTCCTTGGCTAAGGCAACTGCACTTTCACTATCACAGAAAATTTCCATTGGCTCTTTAATAGTTGGTACAACTCCAAGGTCTCCAATGAAGTTCTTCAGCCATATCGCCTCCTTTGCTGCCTCGCTAGCTGTTATATACTCTGATTCACAAGTGGAATCAGACACTATCTCCTACTTGGAACTTTTCTAAGTAATTGCCCCTCCGTTTAGAGTAAAGACCCAGCCTGACTGAGAGCGGAAATTATCCCTGTCATTCTGGAAGCTAGCATCACTGTACCCTACAACTCTCAAGTCCTCACTGCCACCGAGGGTAAGGACCCAGTCCTTAGTCCTCCGTAGGTACTTGAGGATATTCTTTACCGCAGTCCAGTGTGCCTTGCCAGGGTTCCCCTGATACCTGCTAACCATGCTCAAAGCAAAGGCTACATCAGGTCGAGTACACGTCATAGCATACATGATCGATCCTACAGCTGAAGCATAAGGTATTCGACTCATTTCTGCTATCTCAGCCTCAGTACTAGGGCTTTGTGTCTTACTCAATCTGGCGTTACTCTGGATGGGTAACTCTCATTTCTTGGAGTTATGCATGTTGAACCTTTTCAACACTTTGTCCACATAGGTGCTTTGACTAAGTCCAATTAGTCTTTTACTCCTGTTTCTCAAAATCCTTATCCCTAGGATATAGGCAGCTTCTCCAAGGTCCTTCATAGCGAAACACTTCCCAAGCCAGGACTTTACTTCCTGTAGGGTTGGGATGTCATTTCCTATGAGTAGTATGTCATCCACATACAGTACCAAAAAGCTGACTATACTCCCACTAGCCTTGATATAGACACAAGATTCATCTTCACTCCTTGAAAAGCCAAATTCTTTGACTTTCTCATCAAAGCAAAGATTCCATCTGCGAGGTGCCTGTTTTAATCCATCAATGGATTTCTCGAGCTTACACACTCTACTGGGGTACTCTGTACTGACAAAACCCTCTGGCTGAACCATGTAAACATCTTCAGCCAACTTTCCATTAAGGAAAGCGGTTTTGACATCCATTTGCCATATTTCATAATCATGAAATGCAGCAATGGCTAACAGAACCCTAATAGACTTAATCTTGGGCACTGGTGAAAAGGTCTCATCATAATCAACTCCCGGAGTTTGAGAATAACCCTTTGCAACCAGTCGTGCCTTATAAGTGTGTACATTACCATCCATGTCGGTCTTCTTCTTGAAGATCCATTTGCACCCAACTATCTTACGATCAGGTACATTGTCAACCAAGTTCCAAACTTGATTGTCATACATGGACTGTATCTCGCTATCCATAGCCTCTTTCCATTTAGCAGCCTCAGTGCCTGCCATGGCTTCCGTGTAGCTGTTAGGCTCATCCAGATTTACCAGTGTGTTATCACTGATAAGTGTCTCACCTTCTGCAGTAATATGAAAACCATAATAATGCTCAGGTGCATTCCTAACTCTGGTGGAACGCCTCAGAGGTATAGATTCTTCAGTCGGCTCAACAGGAGTTTCCTCCTCAGGTTGAGGGCTAGGGTTTGAGGTTCCTTCACCACTTGACTCTTGAATTTCCTCAAGGTCAATTTGCCTCCCACTGTCTCCTTGGCTCATGAATTCTCTCTCTCGAAAGAATCCTCTTCTTGCTACAAAGACCACATTATCACTGGGTCTGTAGATGATGTAACCAAAGGATTTTTGTGGGTAGCCGATGAAAATATACCTTTCACTTCGGGGTTCGAGCTTATCGTGAGTCTCGCGTCTCACGAAAGCCTCGCAACCCCAAATCTTGATGTGGTCTAGATTGGGAACTTTTCCAGTCCACACCTCGTGAGGTGTTTTGGCAACCTTCTTTGTAGGGACTAGATTATGGATATGGGCGGCAGTCTCTAAGGCATACCCCCAAAATGAGATTGGTAGCGAAGCTCGACTCATCATGGAACGAACCATGTCCAACAAGGTCCGATTGCGCCTCTCAGCTACACCATTCAACTGTGGTGTCCAAGGAGGTGTCAATTGTGAGACAATCCCACATTCCTTAAGATAGTCAAGGAACTCAGTACTAAGATACTCACCACCACGATCGGATCGAAGCATCTTAATGTTCCAGCCCAACTGATTCTCCACTTCTTGCTTAAACTCTTTGAATTTCTCAAAGGTTTCTGACTTATGCTTGATTAGGTAGACATATCCATATCTACTAAAATCATCAGTAAAAGTCACATAGAACCGATTAGCATCTCTTGTGGCGGTTCTGAAGGGTCCACACACATCCGTGTGTATGAGGTCCAACAAACCTTCACCCCTAGCACAAGTGCCAGTAAAAGGTGACTTTGTCATTTTACCAAGCAAACAAGATTCACAACTATCATCTGACTTTAGGTCAAATGACTCCAAGACTCCATCCTTTTGGAGTTGGCCTATGCGTTTCTTGCTTACATGTCCAAGACGACAATTCCATAAGGATGCTTTATCTAAGCTAGTGGAAGAGTTTTACTTTCCCATCCTTCAAATCTTGCTGGTACTTTGGGCAGTTTCGCTTCCAGTGTGACTTTTCATGGCAATAGAAGCATTCAGCCTCATTAGGGTTAGCAGAAGGAGTGACAAAACCTTTCTTGGTTTTGCTTGAAGAGGAGCCTTCAAGGGTCTTACCCTTGGTACCCTTAGAAAGGTTCTTTCTCTTCTTCCCTTTTCCATGCCCGATTGCCAAGACATTGGCCGCAGTTGGAGTAGGAGTAGGAGTAGTAACAACCGACTTACCCTTTAGACCACTTTCGGCGGTCTTCAAGAGTCCTTGAAGTTTGCTGAGGGTGACTTCTTCCTTGTTCATGTGATATGTCATGCAGAATTGATCATAACACGATGGCAAGGAATGCAAAATGATGTCTATTGCTAACTCCTCAGGAAAGTTCACATTCAGCTTCAGTAAACGGTCCACATACCTTTGCATTTTCTGCATGTGGCCCGTGATGGGTTCACCATCCTTCATTCGGGTTGTTATCATGGAGGAGATTATTTCATATCGCTCTTGACGAGCACTTTGATGGTAGCGGTCCATCAAGTCCTGGTGCATCTCAAAAGGATAATACTCCTCATAGGACTTTTGGAGCTCGACTGTCATGGTGGCCATCATGATGCATGCCACTTTTGTAGCATCTCTTTCATGTACCTCATATTCAGCAAGCTCTTCAGGAGTAGCAGTTGGCTCGGGTACCTTCAGCTCCTTGTCGAGAACATATTCTTTGTTCTCATACCGAGTGACCATCCTGATGTTTCTGATCCAATCTGTAAAGTTGGACCCATCAAAGATGACTCTCCCACAAAGATTCATGAGAGAGAAGGAGCTAGTAGGGTTTGAGCCAGAAGCATTGTTATTGGAAGATATCTGAAAAGAAGAGGGAATAGATTAGATTAGATATAGAGATAGTCCTTAACAAAACACCCAAATGTAATATTAAGGCTAGGACCCAACACAATATTTTATAACTTAGAAGAGGGATGCCGTAATCTAAGCTATAAGATATTTGAAGGTAGGTGAATGACGATTCACCAATTTCCACCATGAAAAACGAAATATTTAATTAGGTTTTAATTGGTTTAGAAACTCCTAGATTCTTTGAGATTCATTGAACTTTCTTCAATGACATGTTTCAATCTCGAGTGTGCCCTTCAAGTTTTGTGACTGGGATGCCGAGGATCACAAAACAAGGTGTGAAGTAACCATGCAAATTACTTGGTACCCTTAATGTATTACCACTCAATCGATGTGTCGGTTAACCACACACGCTCCATCGATACTATGATAAACATTAAGTCACCCTTTACCTACCTTTTTAAGTTCAAGTTAGTGTGCCGGTTAACCACACACGCTCCACTAACGACTTAAACAAAGTGTAAAGTGTAATTTCATGGATTAGCACCTTATTCACATTTTCCTAAAATAACTACGATTGGGAATTCAATAAAGTTTAGTTACTTTAGTATTATCATTATACTTTTAATGAGAATTTATAAGTCCTTGTCGTACCCGTTCGGCTAACGACCCTCCACCGATCAAGGAAGCGGTGGGTGAGAGTGGACACCCATTAAGTTGCCATTTTATAGGCAACAACCTTATACCCCCCTTATAGACCGGCTTCGTGAATGAGGCGTACTAGCGGTACGACGACTTGATCTTATACATATATATATATATATATATATATATATATATATATTATTAACTTATAATATTATAAAGTATAAGGGTTGAATTTTAACTTTTAAAATTCTAGGGGTTGGAACTAAAGTTTTTAATATGACTTTACATGTTCCAAAACTTGAGGGCAAGTTTTGTAAACTTTCAAAACTTTTCATTTCTCATAACTTATGAGTTAATGGTTATTAAAAATAAAGACTCTTCATTTTTTTGTAACCTATGTGTTCTTTTAATGGTTATTTATAAATGTGACTTTTGGTTATCCATAACTTAAGAACTAGTTATGGACTCCACTAAAACACATAAAGATCAAGAATTAATCTAATCAATTATTAGCACATAATTTCTATGATCTTCTTAAACTCATATGTTTATGAATGTTCATATCAAAAAATTTCAAGAATCGTAAGTACATATACAAAACTTGAAATTTTGATACGAGCTTTTGAACAAAACTTCGATTTTCAAGTTTTTTTTTTTTTTTGTTTTTTTTGTTTTTTTTTTGCATCAAGTATCAAATAAACAAACCAGGCTCTGATACCACTGATGGGTTTTCAGAGCATTCTAACACTCCTATGGTGTACATGCAACCCTAGAAACCTTGGATCTATGTTTGACTAAGATACATGCAAATAATTATTTTTCCAAGGTTCTTATCCTATCTAGCATACATGGGGAACATTTTTAACTTGAATGAAAGATAGAATAACTTACCTTGTTGTTGATTATGATCCTTGAAACCTTGTGAGCCTAGCACCCCAAGTGTGATGCCTCAAATGCTTCACACAACAACAAATGCAAAGGAGTAAACTTTGAGAGAATCTTACACTTGCAAAATCGGCTCTAGCCCTCTTGTTTCTTAGTGTGTCCAATTTTGGTGGAGAATGGGTTTCTTATATAGTGTTGACACATCTAGGGTTACCCCATGTAAACCCTAATGTGTCATGACTCTTCATTTCCATGACCCATGGGTTTGTAACTCCCATGGAGCATCCATGGAGCATCCTATGGGTGGAACCCAACTTGATAATCCATGGAGCCTCTTAGCCCACTATATAAGATATGGAAGATTTACATAATCTACCCATATATTTAATTAGTTATCTTTTGATCACTTAATTAATTCTAAATTAATTCTTGATCAAACTAATTAAATAATATTATTAATATATTAGAACTTATAATATATTAAAAACCATAAGTGTTATTTCTCTCATTTTAGTTTATCCAATTGCATGGTGCCATGCAACCCAAATGGACCATGCCGGGTCGGGTCAAGTACATACCATAAATAGTTATGGACTTAGACACCTTATCCAACAACAATAACATACAAGCACATACTGGGCCTTGCCCACTGCATCGGACCGAAGTCCGGAACTAACTAGGGCCTCGCCCTCTGCATTGGACCGAAGTCCGGAACTAATTAGGGCCTTGCCCACTGCATCGGAACGAAGTACGAAACTAACTAGAGCCTTGCCCACTGCATCTAACCGAAGTCCGGAACTAACTAGGGCCTTGCCCACTGCATCAGACCGAAGTCCGGAACTAACTGAACATAGCATAACATAATCATAACATATAACAATAACACATATACTGCATACTGCATCGGACCGCAGTCCGGAACACATAACACATAGACATACATGAATCACAAAGACATCAAGCATACTGAACTACTTCTCGGGACTACCCCGGCATCGGACCGCAATCCGGAACTACTGACATCTATACGAGCTGACATTGTGGCCGTAGACCCGTTCCTACTGGAAGGAAACTCACCTCGAAAAACTGACTGCTGAAAATCCGAGTGAAAGATCCCTGACTGCTGTCCCGGCTGCTCTCCGGCTATCATAACCAATAAAACACTTAATCAAAACGAGGATCCTTCTATGGGTGAAATGACTATTTTACCCTTGCTATGGTGTGGGTCATAACCAAGGCCCAAACCCTTTACTTCTTTCTAAGTCCATTAATGGCCCACTAAAGGCCCACTAATGGCCCAACTTTTCTAAATTGGGCCTAACTCCTCATATGGCCCTACTTAAGCCCAAAAATGCCTTTGGACCATACTCTGACTCCTACTGACCCACTAAGGCCCAAAGTCCAAAATACAGCCCACACCGAGGCCCAAATACCCAAGGTCCAAAGTGACTGAGTTACGCGGGGCGTACTCCAAAGTACGCTTAGCGTAAGTGCTTGATGGCGAGTACGCTGGGCGTACTCACATGTACGCTCAGCGTAATACCCTGTTAAGTCCTTTCTCTATTAAGTGCTTAACATTCCGAGTCAGAAGCTACAAACTTAGATCCAAGTCTTATTCCATGCCTTAAACCATAAAGTTGCTTACTTGATGGCTTACATGACTCACATAAGCTCAAACTCTAAAAACAATAATCTATTTCCATGGACATGGCTAGATCTCATGCATGGCTTCATGAAAGCCTCAAAATACTGAAAGTTTATTGCTAAGAAAGTGTTTTGAGCCTCAAGGATGGCAACCCCAAGCTCAAAAACGGATTCACAAGATCAAGGTCCAACCTTTGGACCTAAAGAGGTCCAAAACTCCCATAACCCTAGATCTAGAATATGAGGAAGAAAGTTAAGTGCTTTATACCTTCTTTTGTTATAAAAGGGTGAGCTTAGTCCAGATCCTTGAGCTCAAGCTTCTTCTCCAACCTTTCCTTTCCTTCTTCACAACTTTCTTCCACTAAAAGCACTCACAAAAGTAACTTCACACAATGAAAAGGGGTAAGAACGAGTTAGGGTTTTCTTGTGGGTGAGGAGGCTGATAAGAAACCAGGGGGGAGGCTATAATGGGGTTTATATAGCTCTTAAACCCTTAAATTAGGGTTTTCCTTATCTGTTCATGTACGCTGTGCGTACGTGTGCGCGCCCCCGATTCTAAACGCGGCCCATTACGCCCCACGTGCGCCCAGGCTACGCCCAACGTAAGTCTTCTGGGCGGCCCAAGTCTTTGGTCCAAGTGCATAAGTCCAAACCAATACTCCTATTATCCATACTTGGCCCAATTATAATTTAAGAAAATTAAATAATTAATACCTCGAAAGTCGATCGTCACACTATAGTGGTGCATCAGTTGGCGAGGGAGTTTTAGGACCTTCACCAGACTACAGAGACGGTGGCGGAGATTACCGCCAAATTCAGGGAGAGAGCATTGTTGGTCCCGCCGTATGTTGAAGATGAGGAGATGAGGAAAACGAGATATCATGATATGCTGAGGGACGATATTAGGGAGTTTGCGAGTTTCTCGGGGTGCATGACCCTGAATGACATGATCGAGAAGGCCCACGAGTGGGAAATTGAGTTGGAGCTCCGGACGAAGCGGAAGCCGGAGTAGGTTCAAACAGCTGTAGGTCAGGCTAAGAGACCCAAGACCTCCGATACCCACTCCAGAGGCCAGCAGGGTCAGGTTTGTTACGCCAAGTGCGGCAAGCCACACAGTAGAGCTTGTCGATCAACAGGTTCAGGATGTTTCAATTGTGGCCAGTCGGGTCACGTGAGCAAGGATTGTCCCAAGAGGGTCCTGATTTGCTTTCATTGCAATCAGACCAGCCATAAAAAGGCCTATTGTTCGAGATCTTCTAGGGGAGCAGTGGTGACTCCTATTCCAGCCACCTTGAGGATTACTGATGGCTACCAAGGCAAGGCGGAGGCTCCTGTGGTGAAGAGCAGGATTTTTCAGCTGACCGTCAATGAGGCCTGTGCAACGTCAGATGTAGTTACTGGTGTGTGTTCTAACCCTATCTTTTATTGCTTTCCTTGTTTATGCTTATGATTATTATGATCTTGTATAGGGACCTTTTTGGTCAACGGTTTGTATGCTCACATTTTGTTTGATTCGGGGGCTACCCGATCCTTCGTATCTCTTGCGCTTAGAAAGAAGTTTCGAGACGCTCCAGGGACTTTGGATTCCCCTCTAGAGGTGGAGATTACGGATGATCGTACCGTGAGTGCTTCGATGGTTTTTTGTGGGTGTGTACTAAACATGTTCAGTTAGAGGTTACCTATTGATTTGGTGCCAATTCCCTTGAGAGGATCGAAGATTATCATCGGGATGGATTGGTTAGGCTCCAATGGGGTCATGATTGATTGTGAGCGGTAGATGGTGAGAGTTCGAACCCCAAGTGGAAGAGAACTGGTTATTACTGGTGAGAGAGCTTCGCATGGGCCAACTCTCTGTTCAACTGTGAGGGCCAGGAGATATCTGCAGCAGGGTTGTATTTAGTTTCTAGCTTATGTTTCTGACACACGGGTTGAGGACATGATAGAGTTGAGTAGGGTACCCATTGTGCGCGATTTTCTTGATGTTTTACTCAAGGATTTTCTAGGTGTGCCTCCCGAGAGGCAGGTTGCGTTTTGGGTTGATTTGGTACATGGTGCGGCTCTGATAGCTAAGGCGTCGTATCGCCTGGCAACGCATGAGATGCAGGAGTTGTCTACACAGCTGCAGGAGCTGCTAGACAAGGGTCTTATTGGTCCGCGCAATTCTCCGTGGGGAGCACCGATCCTGTTTGTTAAGAAGAAGGACGGTTCACACAGGATGTGTATTGACTATTGGGAGTTGAATAAACTAATGATAAAGAACCGTTACCCACTCCTAAGGATTGACGATTGGTTCGACCAACGTCAGGTTACATCTTGGTTTTTCAAGATTAATTTGCGATCAGGATACCACCAGATGAGAGTCAAGGATGAGGATGTGCAGAAGCCATCCTTTAGAACTCGTAATGGTTATTACTAGTTAGTTAAAGATAACTAAGACTCCTAAAAGCACAAAGCAAGCAACATTCGAGCATTGAGTAAACAAAACCAAGCATATCCTAATCAGGCCATCATATCACTGACTAATCAGTACTATCATGCAGTTCATAAAGCTCATACATATAATAGGCATACAAGGCATCCTTCCTAGATCCTTAGCCCTAATCTAGCATGTAGTTCTCATAATCATATCATATCATAACAAACTTGTATGGGTAATTTGGGAGAACTTACTTGTGCTTGGCTGATTACATGCACCACAACCTTTTCTCTTTTCAAAAATCATTTTTATAAAAATGGTTTTCTTTTGAAAATCTTTATACGAAGTCCTCAGTTTGAGTCTAGACATACTCGTGAGTATACCCGAATCCCTCAAACCAAGGCTCTGACACAAACTTGTAACATCCCAAAAATCATGACCAAAAATTTCATTTTTAATTATTAAATAAACCATAGTTATCAAATCATTTCATCCAAAAACATGAGTCATAGTATCAAATCAGAGTATCATATCAAAACACATGTTAATCTATCAGAGCAAAACATCCCAGGCTAGCTTAATGGTGTGTGCACTGCAGTCATCCCGATCTCTTCCCTTTTCGACCGGAAGTACCTGAAACCAAAACTAAAAACTGTAAGCACAGAGCTTACTGAGTCTCCCCAAACTACCACATACAATACACATAATCATGCTACTAGGAGATACGCCTCCCGCCCACACTCAAGGAGATATGGGCCCCGCCCACACTCGACTAACTAGGAGATACGGGCCTCACCCACACTCCTCTAACTATGAGTTACGGGCCCCGCCCATACTCGACTAACTATGAGATACGAGCCCCGTCCACACTCAGCTACTAAGCATAGATATAAGTATCACACAGACAACAAGTATAGCTAAATCTATCAATCAATCCTATGTCCACACTCAAATAATGCTATGAGATATGGGCCCCGCCCACACTCGAATAACTATGAGATACGGGCTTCGCCTGTAACACCGTTAAAAATCAAGCCAATTTAAAACTTTTGAAACCATTCAAAACCATTAAGTTATTACAAAGTGTTTTCAAAATAGTTTAAACATCAGAGTATCCCAGAAATCCAGATCATAAAACATGAGGAGGTGTACAATCATGCCTTCGCCTTCCCGCGATCATCTGAGGTACCTAAAACAAAATCCAAAACTATAAGCCCGAAGCTTAGTGAGTTCCCCCAAAATACCCATACATACAACAATATACACATAATCACAAACATCATACTATGGGTCTAATCAACCATCAGGTTGGAATACCCCAGGCCTTCAACCATCGGGTTGGAATGCCAACATATTATGGGTCCAGTCATCATTGGGATGGAATACCCTCGGCCCACAACCATCGGGTTGGAATGCCTACATACTACGAGTCCAATCATCATCGGGATGGAATACTCACGATCCATAACCATCGGGTTGGAATGCCCAGGTCTGTTGGCTCTCGCACAAAGTAGATAAGCCTCAAACACCAATCAAACATGTGCACATATATTAGATAATCACATAACAGTCTATAGACAGACAAACCGATCTAAAAGATCATAACAACATAATAACATCCTATCTACCAGGATACCGATCTAACAGATCATACTAGCATAACATCATCCTATCCACCAGGTTACTGATCTAACTGATCATAACATCATATTACCATCCTATCTACCAGGATACTGATCTAACAGATCATACTAGCATAACATATCAGGATAACAATCCAAAAAGGGTCGGCCTTGGTGCCTTAGACCCTTGAGTATAATGAGGAAAACTCACCTCACAAATGTTGAATTGTAGTGATAAGGTAAAACTCTCGAATCACAGCCACGAACTCCACCACCTATATTCACCATAGGACCACTTCCTTAAATTCCCAATTTACTAAAATATCCCCAGAAGTCAATCTGGTCAACTCTTTGTCAAAGTCAAAGTCAACGGTCCCGGTCAACAGTCCATGTTGACCTAACTCGTCGAGTGCGGCTCACCGACTCGTCGAGTCCTTTCAGAACTCGAGAAATCGTGAAAACCCTAGTTGAGTCGTCGAGTTTCCAGATAACTCGTCGAGTCCATGCGGTGTCCAAATGTCCGGAAAACCCTAACTGACTCGTCGAGTCGTGTCACTGACTCGCTGAGTCCATGCAGAAACCTTCAACGTCTAATCTTCATCGGACTCGTCGAGCTGACCATGCAACTCGTCGAGTCCCTTCAGTCCATTTCTCATTCAGACGTTTTTAAGCTACCAGGTACCCCCAAAGCTCCAACTTGTAGATCTAGCTTCCTAGGGCACATATTCCACGTAAAGTTGCAAACTTTACGTGCATGCAAGGTGTTAAAGGCTTAGAACACCAAAACCAAGTCTAGAATGAGGATTAGGGCATGGTGAGAGGTCAATACGAGATAAAGTTGACAGCTTTATGAATTTGTGACCTTGAGGAGTCCAAATCTGAGACCATGTCCTTGTGACAAGCTCAAACCCAAGGGTGGCTCCATTAAACCCCAAAAATGACCATAAATGTCCATAGAAGAAGATCTAAGTATGAAAAGGGTCAAGGTATTAGCTTTTTACCTCAAGCTAGTTGCCAAAACGAAGTAGATGACATATCCACTTCCTCCTTTTCGATCCAAGCTCCTCACTTTTCAAGTTTCCCTTCCAAGATCAACAAATAACACCTTTCAAGCTCTTAACACACACAATGGGGGTTTAGGACTCGATCTAGGGTTTCCTCTGGCTCTAATGACGATAAGGGAGGCTAGAAACGACCCATAAGTTCTTTAAATAGGGGTGCAAACCCTAAAATTTAGGGTTTCCATGCACAACCTCTACTCGTCGAGTCGGGGTCCTCCGACTCATCGAGTAGAAGTCATAAAATCACGCGGGTCTGACTAGGTTCGACACGACGAGTTGGGGCCTCTAACTCATCGAGTTCCTTCAATAAAATGAATAAAAATATTTTAAAATATACCTGGGAGTCGGGGTGTTAGAATTCTCCCCCACTTGAACTAGATTTCTTCCTCGAAGTCTGTTGCGGTAAATAACTTGGGGTAATGCTCCCACATCTCTGCCTCCAGCTCCCAAGTCCACTCGGATCCCCTCTGGTGCTGCCAATGTACCTTTACCAAAGGTACTTCCTGATGGCTTTTGAGCATTCTAACACTCTTATGGTGTACATGCAACCCTATAAACCTTGGATCTATGTTTTCTCTATTATACATGCAAATATGATTTTTCCAAGGTTCTCATCCTAACTAACATACCGTGGGTTACTTGTAATATAAAACTTAGTGGATGGCATACCTTTTTCTTGTGGTTGATTCCTTGGAGCTTCAAGAGCCTAGCACCAATAATGTGGATGCCTCAAGTGGAATCACAAATCACCAAAACACCTTGGAAAACTTGAGAGAATAGTAATCACACTAGAAATCGGCCCACTCTTGTTTTCTCACACACTAGTGCCATTTCATGTACCAAAGACCTCTTTATATAGTATGGAGGATTAGGGTTACCTTCATGTAAACCCTAATACACATGACCTTTCATTTCCATAGGATCCATGGGTTAAAAACTCCATGGACTATCCATGCAAGCTTAGCCCATCCTAAGTGAACTTGGGCCATACTATATATATATATATATATATATATATATATATATATATATATATATATATATATATATATATATATATATATAAGAGTCCATATTTAATTAGTTCCTTTTGATCACTAACTTAATTCTAAATTAATTCTTGATCAATACTAATTAGATAATATGATTTTATATTAATATATTACAGCTTATAATATATTAATAAACCATAGACATACTATTCTCAAAAGACTATCCATACAAATTGTTCCAGTGAAGTGAAACCCAAATGGACCATGCTACTCTCGGGTCGAGTACATACCAATAATAGTTATCCGCTTAGACATCTAATCCAACAGTCTTCCACTTGGATAAGTCTAAAACTATTATTCAAGTATGACTCCAAGATCCCGACTAGCAATCGTAGCTCTTAAAACCGCTGCCGAACTCTGGCCTAGCCAAATGACGTGTCCATTAGATAAGGGATCATATATTCCTCCATTCTTGATATCATATGGACTGAGACATGGATTATAATCATTCTCTCTGTCCATTTGTTGTTTCCTGATTTCCGATTTATGACAACTGACTAATTGAACAAATCAAATCAGTCTAGGCTTGGCCAAGCACTTAGGGGTGTCATCACTAAATCATCAAGGGGCCCACAGATATCGCTTTTATCCCTCCAAGGGTAAAAGGAATGGATAAACTTCGACCCAAATGTTCGCTTGTACTTACTCATCAAATTACACACAACGATATGTTTTATAACAACCAAGTTATTGGTTGCGTTTACATATGTCAATGTGCAACTGACGCGCAACTACAACTCACACGTCTCCGTTTGAAGAATATAAGATATTATCGTCTCATGATCACTCGTGATAAAATCCATGAAGTGATTCAAATGAGCGTGGGTTTAATCCAATATTCGAATTTCATTCCAGGAGCACTCATGAATGTTGTAACAACTTTTGCTATGTCTAAACACTTTAGACATCTACAAGCCCACTTCATGACAGTCTTCATTCATACCTACTTCTAAAGTATGATTGACTGCGGAGAGTTTGAATAACCTAGTTATTCGGGAAGTCAAAACATGCAAAGTGAAACACAAGAATAATCGAATCCAATATGGTCTCAGAACTTATGAATATAAATAAAACACCTTTTATTTATCACTATATTGATTACACATTATTCATTGCATAATGTTTCAAATAATCAACTTAATACTTGAATTAAAACAATAGTTGTCCCATGCTCCAAGCATGTACACTATGTTTTCTAAACAATAGTTATGCCATACTCCAAGTATGCACACTATGTTTGTCTATGATCCTTACTTTGTGAAACAGACCAATTGAACATGATTCCAATGATGCTCATTTCACAATCCTAAATCCATACCGCAAATGTAAGAATACAAGATTCTTTTCCATTTACCGAAATCTATTAGATTCTAAACTTATATGCATTGATCCTCTTGTAATGACTATGCACAAAATTCACAAAGACTTGGCAACAGACATTACAGAGTATTCCAATGGAGATCAATTCCATGGAAACGAAATCTCAAATTCAAAGTACATTCATTTGAACATCCTTCTTGCATTAAGTTTTTTAATCTTACACAGATTGAATAACTTCCACCTATGGAGACATTTCCATATTCCCATTTTGACTATCACTTCTGAACAAGAGTTGCCTCTTTTCAGAATATGTCAATATGGTCCTTTCCAAAAATTTACAGCATACTTCAACTGTCTATGAGCAACCAATCTTTGGTAAACCTTAGATTGTCCTCGACAATTGCTTAATCATTTTAGTCATATCCAATTCCAGACCTTTTCCCCTATTAATGCCCTAGGCATTTGGAAAAATTAGAAAAGATAAATATTATAGAACATGTAATCGATCCTATACCCGAAGCACATGGGACACGATTCATGATGTCTCACATAAAGACATGATCCTAGACCAGTCTTTTGCTACAATATTTTGTATTTGCCATGTTTCCATAATTTGACTATGAAGAGGGATGCCGTAATCAAAATCAAATTTTGAGAACACATATATATATATATATATATATATATATATATATATATATAGAATTTCCTTATGTTGAACCATTCCAACAAAAATTCATATATATATATATATATATATATATATATATATATATATATACCTTGACTAAAGATGATTAAAATCTCAATCTAAGTTTTTAGAACTGAAATGAAGTATAATTTCCTCTCCCTTAATTATAGCAAAACAACTTTTCAAACCCTGTAGAGTCACAAATTGAGACTTTTGTTTTCTGTAATTAACTCGTAACATAATAATCATGCTCCCACTAACATGATAATTATTATCATAACAATTATGCTCCCACTAGCTTTGACATGTATCCAGAAATCAGATGGACTTCTAGAAATCAATACTTTATTGACTTTCTTACCAAAGTTCAGATTTCTGATACGGGATGCTTTGATAAGACCTTATCAAAATCACACACCTTTTATTCGATAACTCGCATGTGTGTCTAAACAATTTTTAGAACTATGAAAAGGGATGCCGTAATCATAGTCTCAATTGTTTAGACCTTTTCCATTTCTCACAATTCCATGTTAGTGTGCCGGTTAACCACACACGCTCCACTAACGACTTTGAGAATGCAAATATCACAATTGCTATCTACTTAGAATCTACTTAGTGAAAGCGTTTCCTCACCATCATTTTCATGAATCGGAGAGAAACCTTATGACACTTACATTTTATGGTGTATGTGTTTCTATCCATGTGAATTTGTCAAAACCATAATCACAAGACAAGGTTAGTGACAAATTCAAACTCATATGGACTGGACTTGTTCAATCTTAATTTCTTGCCACCTGACAGCACAAGGGCCTACCATGTCTTCCAAGTTATTATGCAAGCAACCGATAACTCATAGAACTCACATGCATAGACAACTTTAACCGGAATGGTCATAGAAACAAGAATTATGTCAGCACGATAGGTTATAAACCTCAAGTCGTGTGCTAGTGATAAACTACAGGTTTTATTCTTGATTAGTTCTTGAAACTCTTTCAGGATCTTTAAGACTCTCACTGTCCTCTTGACATATAAGACCCTCTTGCCAAGAACAATTCCTTGACAAACAAATATTCAAAAGATAGTGTGGATTCTTATCAAGACAAACACTTCACACAATTGGCCTTAGTTGGTCTTTGTTTTATCCAAAACATCACAACTTACAAATTTCAAATGTACAAGAGTAGAAAACATTTTACTCTACATTTGACAAGTGTTATAAACCTTCTTTAAGATATGTCACTCAGGTTACAATCTTCGAGTATGACTCTAAGAATTGTATTTGGAACGAAGTATGACTCATCCTCTTGATTTAACCACTTCAATAATTCATGATTCCTCTTCTTAGCCATAGGAATGCACTAAGATGTCCTTAGAGGATCAATTGTGATATGGTTTCTTAATTATTAAGATGATCATAAAACAAGATACTAAAGTACTATCCATCTTTTCAGATTTGAGAAACTTTTATCTTTCTGCCTAATTTGATTCTTCTTATTCGTTCTGCCATACATTGATACTTTTCCAATGTTTCATAATTATACTTAAACTTGTAAGTATAACTATTTTTACTAAACTTTAGTAAATCATGACGAATAGTCTTATCGATCTTTGTGGTGGACTTGACCAGCGCACAAGAATGTGTACTCGATCCCTTAGTCCTTCAATTGACTCACATATACATGTGAACAAGGAATTAGTCTTAATTTTCCAAAGATGAAGATTCTCATTCATCATACAATACATCTTGCATGATTCCAAGTTTCTGTCCAATTGAAACTTGGGTGATGAGAATCCTTCCTTATTTGGTAAATTTAGACACTACCACAAAAGAAAGAATCAAATTCATATTTCCAATATTGCTAGAAACATACAAACATCAATTTTTCATAAATGCCATTGCAAGGAGATATAATAAAATAAAACAAGTTTTTTATTTATTTATAAAAAGCAACTTTAAATGAAAACTATGCTATTACATATTTCCTAGCAATCTATCATAACTCTCAAACAGTAGCTCAGAAATCCGATCTTCGAACCATGCGATTGAAATCCATTTTTGCGATCAGATTCATCATACTCTTCCCTTAAGTTTCCTTGCCTTTGCTTGATCCTGCCAAACATCAAAATGTAACCTAGTCACATCATCTATTAAGAATCAACAATTAGAAACTTAACAGAGTTAGATAGTGTACTTACCTGAAGCAGAGTCAAACTTTTTTGATTCTTCCTTCTCTCAGATCTTTCAGGTAGTCGGGGAAGCTTCGCAACCAATGCCCCTTCTCTTGACAATAAAACATATAGACTCTTTGGGAATGGTACACGGGACTATGACAGACTTAGTCTTTCCCTTTACCTTTTGGTCAACCGGGTTGACCAAGGCCGATCCCTTTCCATTGGGGAGAGAAAGCTTTTCTGGACTTCCAATGTTACCATTGTCAATGTCCATGGAAGTTTGAGAAGTAGATCTTCCACCCAAATTTACTTTTACAGTGCGCCAAAACATTTCTGATTCAGCAGCAACAAGCAAATAAGTAAGATCAATAAGGGTCATGTCGTGGTCTGTCACATAGTAGTCCTTAATGAACTCACTATACGACTCAGAAAGTGATTGAAGAACCCAGTCAACAGCCAACTTCCTTGAGACTTCGACACCCAACACTCTTAGCCTGTCCATATGTGACTTCATCTCCAATACGTAAGAACACACATGCCTTCCATCTTCATGTTTCATTGCAACTAGGGCTTGAGTGACCTTGAATTTTTCAAGTCTTTGAGCTTGTGGGTCAGGGAGAATAATTGGAGGAGGTGGAGGGAGAGATGTATGATTTCCATGATCCAATCGCGGGACATCATCTTCATTAGGAAAGCTTGTTCCAAGAGATTTGGGAAGATCATAGCTGTCTGATCTAGACATCTACAATGGGAGAAATTTCAAGTTAGTTGATGTAAGTCCTTAATATAACACCCAATATGAAATATTAAGGCTAGGACCCAACACAATATTTTATAACTTGGAAGAGGGATGCCGTAATCCAAGCTATAAAATATTTGAAGGTAGGCGAATGACGATTCACCAATTTCCACCATGAAAAACGAAATTGGTATTAGGTTTTAATTGGATTGAAACTTTTAGATCTTATGATATTCATTGAACTTTTCAATGGCATGTTTAAATCTCGATTGTGCCCTCTCAAGTTTGTGACTAGGATGCCGAGGATCACAAACAAGGTGTGAATGACCATGCAAATTAACTTGGTACCCTTAATTTTATCACCTAATCGATGTGTCGGTTACCCACACGCGCTCCACCGATCTATGATAAACATTAAGTCATCCTTTGCCACTCTTACTAGTCGATGTTAGTGTGCCGGTTACGCACACACGCTCCACCAACAACTTGGTAAGGTACAAAGTGTAATTTCATGGGTAATTTCACATTTTCCTAAAGTAACTAAGATTGAGAATTTATAAAAGGTTTAGTTACTTTATATTTATCACTATACTTATAATGAGAATTATAGTCCTTGTCTTAGCCGTTCGGCTAACGACCCTCCACTGGTCAATGAGGCCTACTAACGGTAAGACTGACTTGTTCTTATACATATATATATATATATATATATATATATATATATATATATATATATATTATTAACTTATAATACTATAAAGTATAAGGGTTGAATTTTAACTTTTAAAACTCTAGGGTTTGGAATTAAAGTGTGTGTGAGAGTTTACAAATTCCAAAAGTTGAGGGAAAGTTTTGAAACTATTCAAGACTCTTCAACTTCATAACTTATGAGTTTAATGGTCTATAAAAATGAAGACTCTTCATTTTATGTAACCTATGGTTCTTTAATGACCTTTTTAAAGAAATGACTTTTGGTAATCCATAACTTGAGGACAAATTATGGACTCCATCAATAACATTTAGATCAAGAATTACATCATCAAACAATTTGCAAATAATTCCTATGATCTACTAAAACTCATAAGTATGAACATTCATATCAACAATTTCAAGAATCATATAAACATATATAAAACTTTAAAAATTTGATAACAACCATTGAAAATGGATTAGCATAATCATTACCACATCAAAAACAGGTTTTATAAGTCCAAAACAGCTTAGGGTAATGATTCTGGTCCATTTCCAGCAGCAAAACTCGAAAATCTGCACACAGGGCCTCCTAATCGCCGAGTGCAAGAGCCTACTCGACGAGTAGGATGCGTTTATGCATGGACTCGGCGAGTTCACTGTACAGTTAGCAAAATTTCGACTTTTTCAAGCAGTTTGCATCAAGTATAATGAAAACAAGCCTAGGCTCTGATACCCCTGATGGGTTTTGAGCATTCTAACATTCCTATGGTGTACATGCAACCCTATAAACCTTGGATCTATGTTTTCTCTATTATACATGCAAATATGATTTTTCGAAGGTTCTCATCCTAACTAACATACCATGGGTTACTTGTAATATAAAACTTATTGGATGACATACCTTTTTCTTGTGGTTGATTCCTTGGAGCTTCAAGAGCCTAGCACCAATAATGTAGATGCCTCAAGTGGAATCAAAAATCACCAAAACACCTTGGAAAACTTGAGAGAATAGTAATCACACTAGAAATCGGCCCACTCTTGTTTTCTCACACACTAGTGCCATTTCATGTGCCAAAGACCTCTTTATATAGTATGGAGGATTAGGGTTACATTCACGTAAACCCTAATACCCACGACCTTTCATTTCCATAGGATCCATGGGTTAAAAACTCCATGGACTATCCATGCAAGCTTAGCCCATCCTAAGTGAACTTGGCCCATACTATATATATATATATATATATATATATATATATATATATATAAGAGTCCATATTTAATTAGTTCCTTTTGATCACTAAATTAATTCTAAATTAATTCTTGATCAATACTAATTAAATAATATAATTTCATATTAATATATTACAGCTTATAATATATTAATAAACCATAGACATACTATTCTCAAAAGACTATCCATACAAATTGTTCCGGTGAAGTGCAACCCAAATGGACCATGCTACTCTCGGGTCGAGTACATACCAATAATAGTTATGGGGTTAAACATCTAATCGAACACTTCCTTATTCCGTAAAACCTTCACCTTCCTCTCAACTACAGCCACTGGCCTCTCCACGTAATTCAGGCGCTCGTCGACCTATATATCGTCTAATTATGCCACTGCCTCCTCATCTGATATGCACTTTCGCAATTGTGACACATGGAAAGTGTTGTGGACATGTCTAAGCTCCTCTGGGAGATCTAATTTTTATGCCACCTTACCAACCCTGGCAATGATCCTGAATGGCCCAATATATCGGGGACCCAATTTCCCCCTCTTCCTGAAGCGAATCACACCCTTCCGGGGTGAGACCTTCAGTAATACCATGTCTCCCACCTGGAACTCCAGCTCAGATCGGAGCCTGTCAGTGTAACTCTTCTGCCGACTCTGAGCGGTCTGCAGCCTCTGTCTGATCTGATGAATCGTCTCGGTATTCTGCAGGACTACCTCTTTCCGTCCCATCACCCTATGACCGATCTCACCCCAACAGACTGGGGTGCGATATCTCCATCCATACAACAACTCATATGGTGGGGCACCAATACTAGAATGAAACTAGTTGTTGTAGGAGAACTCTACAAGGGGTAGGTAGGAGTCCCAGCTCCCACCAAAGTCAATAACGTAGGCTCTCAACATATCCTCGAGAGTCTGTATGGTCCGCTCACTCTGGTCGTCCGTCTGTGGATGATAGGTTGTACTGAAGTGCAGCCGCGTGCCCAGTTCCTTGTGGAACTTCTGCCAGAAATGGGAGGTGAGCCGAACTTCGCGGTCTGAGACAATAGAGACCGACACCCCATGGCAAGTAACGATCTCGCGGATATACAAGTCAGCCAGCTTCTCGGCCGATGAACTCTCACGTATCGCTAAAAAGTGGGGGTTCTTGGTCAATCGATCCACGATGTCCCAAATAGCGTCGAAGCCTTTCGCCGTCCTCGGCAGCTTGGTGATAAAATCCATCGTAATCTGTTCCCACTTCCACATGGGAATCTCCAGGAGCTGTAGTTGGCCGTGCGGCCTCTGGTGCTCGGCCTTGACCATCCTGCAGGTCAAGCACCTCTCCACGTACCTAGCGATATCTCGTTTCATGCACGGCCACCAATAACTCAATCGAAAATCCCAGCACATCTTGGTGGCCCCCGGGTGAATAGAGAAGCAAGACTTATGAGCCTCCTCCAGAAAAATCTGTCTGACCCCACCAGAGATCGGAACCCATACCCGACCGCAACGGGTCAATAATCTCCGGCTATCCTGCACAAATCGGGTGTTCTCACCCTTAATCCTCTCAAGCTTCCAATTCTCCTGCCACATACCCTCAGCCTGAGCTTCCCTGATCAAACTCACTAGTGGAGAATGAACTGATATCCTCATACATGTCACCAGAGTAGAAGATCTAGCTGACTTGCGGCTCAGAGCGTCTGCAACTACGTTCGCTTTACCTGGGTGGTAAAGGATCTCACAGTCGTAGTCCTTGACTACATCCAACCACCAACGCTGTCTCATGTTCAGGTTCGGCTGATCCATGATGTGTCTCAGGCTCTTATGGTCCGTGTATATGGTAAAACGGACCCCATAGAGGTAATGTCTCCAAATCGTGAGAGAAAATACCACTGCTCCCAACTCCAGATCATGAGTAGGGTATATCGTCTCGTGTGGCTTCATCTGTCGCGACGCGTAGGCTATCACCCGTCCTTTCTGCATGAGGACCGCTCCCAATCCTGTGATGGCTACATCACAGAACACTACAAAATCCTCAACTCCCTCCAGTAGAGTCAAGACTGGGGCCTCGCATAGTCGCTGTATGAGGGTCTCAAACGCCCTCTGCTGCTCGGGGCCCCACCGGAAATCCACCCCATTCCTCGTCAGACTAGTGAGGGGTACTGCAGTCTTAGAGAAATAATGTATGAATCTCCAGTAGTACCCAACCAATCCCAAGAAGCTCCTGATATCAGAGGGAGATTTCAGAACCTCCCACTGCATAACCGCCTCGATTTTGGCTGGATCGACCAAAATCCCCTCCTGGTTAACGAGGTGTCCAAGGAACTGAACCTCTCGTAACCAAAACTTGCACTTCGAGAACTTGACATAAAGCCGTTATCGTCTCAAAACTCCCAATAGCTCCCGTAGATGCTCCTCATGCTGCTCTCGGGTCTTGGAGTACATCAAGATATTGTCTATGAACACGATGACCGAGCGATCGAGCATCGGTCTGCAGACCCGATTCATCAGGTCCATAAATAATGCCGGCGCGTTGGTGAGCCCAAAAGGCATCACCACGAACTCGTAATGTCCATAATGATTTTGGAAGGCGGTCTTCTCCACGTCCTCCTCCCTAACCCTGACCTAATGGTACCCGGACCTCAGGTCTATCTTGCAGAACCAAGATGCTCCCTACAACTAATCGAAAAGATCATCTATCCTCGGGAGTGGATAACGGTTCTTCGCCGTCAAATTGTTCAACTCCCGGTAGTCAATGCACATCTGGTGTGAACCATCATTCTTCTTGACGAAGAGAATCGACGCTCCCCACGGAGAACTGCTCGGACGAATGAACTGCTTGCCCAATAGTTCTTGCAGCTGTGACGACAGCTCCTGCATCTCTGGTGGTGCCCACTGGTACGATGCCTTGGTGATAGGGGCCGCACCTGGCACTAGGTCGATCCTAAACTTGACCTGCCTCTCCAGAGGCACTCTGGGTAACTCCTCCAGGAACACGTCAGCAAACTCCCGGACCACTGGAACCTCTGAAACTAAAATTTGATCCCTGACCCGCGTATCCACCACATACGCTAAACAACCCGCACACCCGTGCTGAATGTACTGCCGAGCCTTGGCAGCTGAACAAAACCCTGATCCCAATCTGGTGCCCTCGCCGTAGACAATCAGTTCTCCCCTACTTGGGGTTCGAACTACCACTCGCTGACCCTCGCAGTCAATCATGGCACCGAAGCGACTAAGCTAGTACATACCCACGATCACACACACATCCCCCATGGGAATCAGAATCAAGTCTATTGGGAAAGATACCCCAAAGATCTCCAACACACAACCTCGATAGACGGAAGAAGCAGAAATGCCATGTTCGTTGGCAATAGAGACTCGCAACGGACACTCTAACTGTCCTACTGGCAATCCGAACTCCCTACTGAATGACCAAGATACAAACGAGCGACTCGCCCCCGAGTCAAATAATACCAAAGCAGGTAAAGAGTTCACTAAGAATGTACCTAATCACAGGTACAAACATATAAGCATAAAACAGATATAATCAGTAAGATAAGGGATAGAAACATACCAACAACCACGTCTGGTGCTGCCCTGGCCTCCTCTGTCTTAAGATGGAAGCCACGTCCCTGAGCCCTCAGGGGTGCTACTCTACACTGACTCCCGTCAGTAATCCTCAATGTAGCCGGCGCGGGAGCCTGCCTCGGCTTGATGGCTAGTAAGGGACACTAGGCCTTCATATAGCCCACCTGAGCACAATGGTAACAAAGTATGTCTCTAGAAGCTGGAGTCTGCTGCCTGCAGTCCCTGGCAAGATGGCCCTGCTTGCTACATTTGTGGCACCCGCTAGCCGATCGGCAAACCCCCGGATGAGCCTTTCCGCACTTCCCACAAGTGCGGCCCGACTGACCTCCAGACCTAGTATCAGCGGTATTGCACCACTTCGGGCCCGATGAAGTTAGCCGATCCGCACTTCCCACAAGAACCAAGTCAATAGCTAACTTCATCGGGAACACGACACCCAACATTCCCAAAAGAAGCCAATTGTTTCTACTGCCATTTGAAGGGACATTGGAAGAGAAACTGCCCAGACTATCTGAAAGATCTAAGAGAAGGTAGAATAAAAAAGGTTTGACTCTGATTCAGGTAAGTCCTCTATCTAACTCTATTAAGTTCCTATTGGTAGATTCTTAATACATGATGTGATAAGATTACATTTTGACGTTTTGTAGGATCACATGAAGCTTAAAGGAAAGGCATGCTGAGTCTGATCGCGAAGAGATGGATTTCGATCGCATGGTTCGTTGATGGGATTTTTGATTTGCCGCTTAAGAGTTATGATAGATTGCGTAGAAATTTGTAATAACATAGTTTTCATTTGTAATTGCATTGTAAGGAAAAATTTTTCCGCACTTTTTTTATAAATAAAGAAAATTTTTGATTTTATCTTATTTTATATTTCCTTGCAATGGCATATGTGAAAATTGATGTTTGTATTTTTAGCAATATGGACTTGATTCTTTCGTTTGTGATAGTGTCAAATACCATATAAGGAAAGATTCTCGTCACCCAAGTTTCATTTGAATAGAAACTTGGATCATGCAACTTGTATTGTATGATGAATGAGAACCTTCGTCTTTGGGAAATTAAGACTAATTCCTTGTTCACATGTATATATGAGTCAAGTGAAGGAATAGGGGATCGGGTACACTTGGTTGTGCGCTGGTTAAGGCCATCACAAAGAATGATAAGACTATTGACATTATTTACTAAAGTTAGTAAATACGGTTATTCTTACAAGATTAAGTATAATTCTGAGTCATTGAAAAGTCTCAATGTATAGCAGAACGAATAAGAAGAATCAAAGTCGGCAGAAAGATAAAAGTTTCTCCAATCTGAAAAGATGGGAGAGTACTTGAGTGTCGTGTTTTATGATCATCTTAATGATTATGAAAACCATATCACAATTTGATCCTCTAAGGACACCTTAGTGCATTTGTTTGGCTAAGAAGAGGAATCAGGAATTGTTGAAATGGTTAAACCAATTAAGATGAATCATACTTCGTTCCAAAATCAAATCTTAGAGTCATCCTCCAAGATTGTATATTGAGTGACATATTAGCAAATGTAGAGTAAAATGTTTTCTACTCTTGTACATTTGAAATTGGTAAGTTGTAATGTTTTGGATAAAACAAAGATCAACTAAGATCGATTGTCAAAAGTGTTTGTCTTGATAAGAAATCGCACTAAGTCTTGAATATTTGTTTGTCAAGCAATGTTTCTTGACAGAGAGAAACTTATATGTCAAGAGGTCAGTGGGAGTCTTAAAGATCTTGAAAAGTTTTAAGAACTAATCAAGAGTCAAACCTATTGTTAATCACTAGCACACGACTTGAGGTTTGTAACCTATCGTGTTTGACATATTCTTATTTTTGTACCCATTCCAGTTGGTTGACTATGCATGTGAGTTCTATGAGTTCTTAATTGTTTTCGTTACAACCTGGAAGCAATGGTAGGCCCTTGTGCTGCCAGGTGGCAAGGAATTAAGATTAGATAAGTTCAGTCCATATGAGTTTGGATTTGTCACTAACCTTGTCTTAAGATTATGGTTATGATAAAATTCACATGGATAGGAACACATACACCATAAAAATCTAAGTGTCATAAGGTTTCTCTTCAATTCATGAAAATGATTGTGAGGAAACGCTTTCACTAAGTAGATTTTAAAGAGTTAGCAATTGTGATATTTTCATTCTCAAATTCGATTATGACTACGACATCCCTCTTCGTAGTTCGAATTGTGAGAAATGGCAAAAGGTCTAAACATTTGAGACTTATTGGTGTAAGTTCTAAGATTGTTTAGACACACATATGAGCTTTCTAATAAAAGGTGTGTGAGCTTAGATAAAGATTTATCGAAGCATCTCGTGTTAGAAATCCGAACTTTGGTAAGAAAGTCAATAAAGTATTGATTTATAGAAGTCCAGCTGATTTCTGGATCTATGTCACAGCTAATGGGAGCATAAATGTTATGCAAGTAACAAAACTAATTGTTATGCTAGTGGGAGCATAATTATTATGGTAAGTGTTGCAAGTTAGCAATGTTAATTATAGAAAACAAAGTTTTCTATTCGCAAAGTTACATGGATGAAAAGTTGTTTTGCTATAATTAAGGGAGAGGAACTTATACTTCATTTCAATTCTAAAAGTTTAGATTGAGATTTTAATCAAATTTAGTCAAGGATATATATATATATATATATATATATATATATATATATATATATATATATATGTTGAAAATATCCGATATAAGGAAATTCTATATATGGAAATATTATACCAAGAAACTGGTAAAGTATGCTTCAGGTATAGGATCGATTGCATATGCTATAATATTCATGTGTTCTAATTTTCCAAATGCCTAGGGCATTAAGAGGGAAAAAGGAATAGAACCGAATATGATTAAAGTGGTTAAACAATTGTTAAGGACAATCTAAGGTTCGCCAAGGATTGGTCGCTTATGGGCAGTTGGAAGTATAGTAATGAATGGACCATATTGACATTATTATTGCAAGACATGATTCTATTAATAATAAGTTGTCGTATGGTAAATATGGAAATGTTTCCATAATGGGAGTTGGATATTAAGAATCTATGTATATGTTAGAAACTTTTATGCAATATGGCTGTTCAAAGGAATGTGCTTTGAATACGAGACTTTGGATCTATGGAATTGTCTTGTAACAATCTCCAATGGAAAGTTTTTGTAATTGACAAAGTCTCTGTGACTTGTGTACATAGTCATTACAAAAGGATCACTGCATATAAGTTTAGAATCTAACAAATTACAGTAAGTGGCAAGAACTTGGTGTTCTTACACTTACGATAAGGATTTGGAATTGTGAAATGATTATCGTTGGAAATGTTTACAATTGATCTATTTCACAAAGTAAGGACCATAGGTAAACATAGTATGAAGGCTTGGAGCATGGGATAACTTTTGTTTTAATTCAATTATTAGTTGATAAATAGAAACAATATACAATGAATAATGTGTAATCAATATGGTGATTAAATAAAAGGTGTTTTATTTACACTCAAAAGTTTTGGGGCCATATAGGATTAGTATTATCCTTGTGTTTCACTTTGCATGTTTTGACTTCCCGAATAATAAGATTATTCAAACTATCCACAGTCGATCATACTTTGGAAGTAGGTATGAAGCAAGACTGTCATGAGTTGGCTTGTAGATTGTCTAAGGTTTTAGACATAGCAAAAGTTTTCTACACCATTCATGAGTGCTCCTGAATTAAGATTTGAGTATTGGATTCAACCCGCGCTCACCTGAATTACTTCATGGAATTTATCACGAGTAATTGTGAGACGATAATATCATATAATCTTCAAACTAAGATATATGAGTTGTTGACTACGAGTTGGTTGTGCATTGATGATACGAAAACGCATCAGTAACTTGATGTTATAAAACGTATCGTTGTGCATGACTTAATGAATAGTTAGTACAAGCATATAATGTCGACGTTTATATTTTCCTTTTATCCTAAGTGTATTAAAAGCGGGCCCCTCGATGATTCTATTTTAACTATGTGTCGGGCCCGGTCAGAACTAAATTGATGTGTTCAGCTATGTTCTATGTCAGACGAATCGGAAATCAGGAAACAAATTGTAGGACAATAAGTATGAATATGTTTCATGTGTTTGTCCGCATATATATCTTGAGAACAGAGGAATATATGATCCCTTATCTGAAGGACGAGTCACTGACTAGGTCAGAGTTCGACAGCGGCTTTTGAAAGCTTACAATTGCTAAGTCGGATCCTAAGGGTGCATTGGTAGTAATAGTTATTAGACTTATCCAAGTAGGAGATTGTTGGATTTGGTTTCTAAGCCCATAACTATAACTGGGATGTACTTGACCCGATTGTAGCATGGTCCTTTTGGGTTGCCTTCACCAGTGCAATTTGATAGGATGGACTTTTGAGAATAAGGTTATTTATGATTTATTAATATATTACAAGTATAATATATTAATATGAAATTATATTATTATTTAATTAGTATTGATCAAGAATTAATTTGGAATTAATTTTGTGGTCAAAAGAGAGTAATTAAATATATGGGGATTGATTATGTAAATCAATGATTCTTATAGTGTGAGCCAATGATCCATGATTATGTAGATGGGCTAAACCAATGAAATAATCCATGGAGATTAAACCCATGGAGCATAAGAATGTGAAATGTCATTAGGGTTTGCAAAGATGTAACCCTAGCACTATAAATAGAACCCTCATGAACCAAAATTAGCTACACCTTCTGAGTGAGATAAGCAACTTATTCTCTTAAGCCAACTCTTGCATATTGGTGTTTGTGAACCATTAGAGGCATTACACTTGGGGTGCTCAAGCTTCAAGGACCAAGAACTACAAGTCCTTCATAAAGGTATGTCACCTAACTAGTTGTATCATTCAATTGTTCAAATGTATGCTAGTTAGGACAATGCTTTGGAACATTGTAAATATTCATGTATAATTAGAGAAAACATAGATCCAAAGCATTTAGGGTCGCATGTGCACCATAGGAGTGTTGTAGTGCTCAAAACCCAACAGTGGTATCAGAGCCTATGATTGTTTTTTATTATATTTGATGCTTACTAGTTTTTCAAAGCTGAAAAAGTTGAAATTTTGGCTTCTGACTGGTGAACTCGCCGAGTCCATGAACAGTCTCGACGAGTCCACTCAGTAACAGAGCAACTCACCGAGTCCAGTTCATGCACTCTACGAGTTGAAGGCTCTGTTTGCAGACTTTCGAGTTTCTTGGCCTGGTTTGGATTGGGAACACTACCGCAAACTGTTTTGGATCATTGGAAATATTTTTTATGATATGGTAGTGCTTGTACTCATCCAACCACAAGATAATTGTCAAAGTTTTAAAATAATTGTTGTGTTTATATGACAAACAAAATTGTTTTCAACTTGTTGACTTGAATGTATCTTGATTATGAGTTTAGTTAGATCATAAATTATGTGATAATTTTAGTTGCTAAATAATGATCTAAATGATTTTAATGATTTCCATAACTCTCCTCAAGTTATGGAAAATTAAAAGTCTCATACATTAAAATAACATTAAACTCATAAGTTATAGAAATGAAAGGACAATTGTCAAATATTAAGATAATAGGTTAATTATTTGTATTATTTGATATGAATTGCCTTGCAATACGAGTTAGATTAGATCAATAAAATATCATATGATAATTTTTTCCTTGTTAGAATTGATCTAGATGTTTTAATGAGTTCCAAAACTTGTCCTCAAGTTATGGAACATGAAAAGTCTTATCATAAATGTTTTTTATGAACTCCATAACTTGTCCTCAAGTTATCGAAAATCAAGAGTCTTTTCATAAAACCCAACATTAACTCATAAGTTATGAAATTGAAGCGTTTTGACAAGTTTCAAAACTTGCCCTCAAGTTTTGGAATTTGTAAAGTCTCACTATTGAACCTTTAATTCCAAACCTAGAGTTTTAAAAGTTAAAGTTCAACCCTTATACTTTATAATATTATAAGTTTAATAATATATATATATATATATATATATATATATATATATATATATATATATATATATGTATAAGACAAGTCAGTCTTACAGTTAGTAGGCCTCATTCACGAAGCGGTCTATAAGGGGGGTATAAGGTTACTGCCTATAAAATGGTGGTTTAATGGCTGTCCACTCTCACCCACCGCTTCCTTGACTGGTGGAGGGTCGTTAGCCGAACGGGTAGGATGTGACATTAATTCTCCCTCATTAAAAGTATAATGATAAAAATAAAGTAACTAAACTTTTATTAAATTCCAAATCTTAGTTACTTTAGGAAAAATGTGAAAAAGGTGCTAATCCATGAAATTACACTTTGCACCTTGTTAAGTCGTTAGTGGAGCGTGTGTGGTTAACCGACACATTGATTAGGTGATCTGTAACGTTGGGTGTACCAAGCTAATTTGCCTCAGAAAGTTGCCAAAGATGGACGATATACCAGATCTAGTGCTTCCCCTCAAGCTCAATGACCTTCTAGTTCTTCCAAGTCCTTCACCAAGCACAAAAACACATAAAATCCACTCAAAAACCTCAAGTTTCTCACCAAGGAGCTCACAATACAATTTAGGTTTTCAGGGAGGCTGATGAGAGGCTGTGGGAAAAGATTAAGTCCTTTAAATAGGTACAAAACCCTGGAAATTAGGGGTTCCTCCCAGCTGGTCTACTCGTTGAGTTGAGGCCTCTCAACTCGTCGAGTAGGTTACTTAAATCACGCAGTTCTGACAATCTCTACTCGACGAGTTTAGGGCTTCCAACTCGTCGAGTTGCTCTGTAAATATGAATAAATTATAATTTAAATGCGTACCAGGAACCAGGTGTTACACCTGAGGAGGGAGAGGCTTTATGCCATATTCTCCAAATGTGACTTTTGGTTATGGAAGGTACATTTTCTAGGGCACATCGTCAACCAGGAAGGAGTCTTGGTCGACCCGGCCAATATCGAGGCTGTAATACGTTAGGAGGTCCTGAGGACCGCATCATAGATTCGGAGTTTCTTTGGTCTCGCGGGGTATTTTCGGAGATTTATCCAGGACTTCTCTAAGATTGTTGTGCTATTGACCCGTTTGACAAAGAAGAATGTGACTTTTCGGTGGGGGCCGGATCAACAGTTGGTTTTTGAGACTATGAGGCAGAGATTGTGTGAGGCCCTAATTCTTGCGCTTCTTGAGGGTTTGGATGGTTTTGTGGTTTATTATGATGCCTCTATCTCGGGTTTGGGAGCTACCCCACACATGATTTGGAGTTGGGGGCCATGGTTTTCGCCCTCAAGATATGGAGGCACTATTTTTATGGGGTCTGGTGTACTATCTACACCGACCATAAGAGTTTGAGATATTTGATGGACCTGCCAAATCAGAACGTGAGGCAGGGGAGATGGTTGGATGTGGTAAAGGATTATGATTGCGAGATACTGTACCACCCTGGAAAGGCCGATGTGGTGGCCGATGCATTGAGCCGCAAGACGGAAAGTACTCCTATCAAAGATGTTTGCTTGAGGATGGTCGTCACATCGCCTCTGTTAGATTTGATCAAGGAAGCTCAAGTGGAGGGTTTGTAAAAGGAGAATTGGATGGTCAAGCAAGCGGATCAGGGGGCGAATTACCTTGATTGCTAGGGATGGTCGTGGATTGTTGACTCAGTGTGGTAGGGTTTGGGTCACGACATCAGGTGGGTGGACAAATGGTATTGGACGAGGCGCATAAGTCAAAGTTTTTTATCTATCCAGGGGCCACGAAGATGTACAGGGATTTTAGGTTGAGCTATTGGTGGCCATGTATGAAAAGGGAGATAGCTTGTTTGTTGAGTGATGCCTGACTTGTAGGAAAGTCATGGCCAAGCATCAGAGACCCCACGACAAGGTGCAACCGTTACCCATCCCCATGTGGAAGTAGGAGGAAATCACTATGTACTTCATCACAAAATTTCCTAGGACGACACGTGGTGTTGAATCTATCTGGGTCATTGTGGACAGATTGACCAAGAGTGCGTATTTTATCCCGATTGCCGAGAGCATATCCACAGAGAAGCTAGCCAATATTTATGTCCGGGAGGTGGTAGTTAGGCACAAGGTGCCAGTTTTGGTGGTCTCGGACCGGGACGTTTGCTTCACCTCCAAAATTTGGAGGAAGTTTCATGAGGATTTGGGAACTCAATTGCATTTCAGTACAACATGCCACCCTCAGACCGATGCCCAGAGCGAGCGAACGATCCAATCACTCGATGATATGCTTTGGGCTTGTGTGTTGAATTTTGGAGGGAGTTTGGATACTTACCTTCCACTGGCCGAGTTCTCCTACAACAACAGTTATCATGCTAGTATTCACCGACCACCATCTGAGATGTTGTATGGGAGGAGGTGTAGGACCCCGATTTGTTGGGGTGTGGTTGGTCATCGGGTCATGGGAAGCACCAAAATGGTACTTAATACCACAAATTTAATTCAGCAGGTGCGCGACAGGTTGCGGGTCGCATATAGTCGGTAAAATAGTTTTGTTGATCGACGTTATTTGGACCTTGAGTTTCAGGTGGGGGACTTGGTGCTGCTGAATGTGTCACCTTGGAAATGTGTCATATAGTTTCGAAAGCGGGGCCAGTTAGGCCCCCGGTTATTGGTCCTTTCAGGATTACTGTCCGTGTGGAAAGGGTTGCATACCAGCTGGATCTGCCTGACGAGATCAGTTGCAGAAGTGTGTAACCGATGATTCAACAGTGATTTCGCTGGATGACATTCAGGTGGATGAGCGCCTAAATTACGTGGAAAGGCCAGTTGCGATTCTCGACAGGAAAACTAAGACTCTGCGCAATAAGGTGGTGAAACCGGTGAAGGTGCAATGACAAAACAGAAAGGGCTCTAAGTGGATGTAGGAGCCGAAGGACGTGATGAGGGAGCATTATCCAGATTTCTTTGCATCAGCAGACTTCGAGGACGAAGTCTAATTCAAGTGGGGGAGATTTACAACATTCGATTCCATGTATTTTCCTCTTTGGTCCTTGAAGTTTGAAATTTTTGCAAAAATGGACCCCCTCGTACGTTGGGCGTACGTTTAGGTATGCTTAGCGTACATGCGTGCTTTTGGATTGGGGGGGCTTAGCCACGTATTCTGAGCGTACGTGTTGTATGCAGGGCGTATGT
The DNA here is from genome assembly GCF_052849685.1 of Lactuca virosa. Taxonomy (NCBI): domain Eukaryota; kingdom Viridiplantae; phylum Streptophyta; class Magnoliopsida; order Asterales; family Asteraceae; genus Lactuca; species Lactuca virosa. The sequence goes on along the minus strand of NC_136429.1, from coordinate 362,954,195 downwards.
AGCCAAAGACTAAACCTTAATTTTTAGGGTATGAACCTTATTTAAAAAACATTATGGCCATTGGACACTCACCCTCATCAGCCCCCACTATTCATTACGTCCCATCTAACCCTAGTCCACCCCCTTTGAGTGTTCTTGAGCTTTGAAGTGATTTTATGGCATTTTAGTGTGCATTAAGAAGAAGGTACTTGGAGACCAAGCATTTGTTGAGGTTGAGCTTCTAGATCCAAAGTCTTCATCAACTTTCGAAGCTTTTGAAGGTAAAAAGTTGTTGCCTTGATGATTCATTTTGATTGTTAGAGTTTAGGGTTTTTTAGGAGTTTATTTGGTCCCATGTGTTCTTTTAGTGAGTTTAGGCAACTCCAGAAATTAGAGGTGTTAGATCTTAGTCCCTTTGATGTTTTAGATGCATAAAAATGTCATCTTGATGGTTGATATGAGTTCATGCATGAATTTAAGCCCTTAACGTGAGCTTTGTTGGACAAAAATGGATGTTGGGTTCCATTAAGACATGCTAAGGCATAAAGTTGCCAACTTTATGTCTTAGAACCCCTATAATGGTCGAGATATGCAAGTTGGATCGAATGGTTGCAAGGATTAAGCACCAAATGGCTTAAGGTGTCAAACAACTCAGTACGCTGAGCGTACTAAGGGCTACCCAACGCATACTGGCAGAACGACGAGTATGTCGAGCGTACAGTGTGTACATCGAGCATAAGCCTCTTAGTGGGATTTTGGACTTCGGTTGGGCCTTGAACCTTTAGGCCTTAGCTAGTTTTTGGGATTTGGCATGCTTAGAGTAAGTGGGCCTCAAAACTCTATTAGTGGGCCTTATGTTGCTTGAGTTGGGCCTTTTTGGGCCTTGGAGTCCATTATGGTGTTTTTGGGCAAAGGTTGGTTAGGCCCATTATAGGAAAGGTAAATGGGCCTTTATCTTTGGAGGTTGGCTTGGGGTTTAAGCCCACAGTTACGGTTTATAACCTATCTCCGATTAAGGTAATTTGTGTATGTTCAGTGTGGGATCTTCCGGTTCGGTAGCTGAGCAGTTAGTTATTTATCAGCGGACTGAGGTGAGTTTTCTCACTGTGTCAATGGGTCGAAGGCACCAAGTCCGACCCATTATTTGTGAAATAGGGTGTTAGCTATATTTGAGATATGTGTATGAAAGACCAGGATTTGGCCCCTGTCAACTGTATGAAAGACCAGGATATGGCCCCTGGCATCTGTGTGAAAGACCATGATCTGGCCCCTAGCAACCGTATGGAAGTCCGAGATTTGGCCATCAGCAGTAAATTTATTGTAAGACTATGGTCTGGCCCACAACACTAGCTTATTTAAGTTTGGTATGTGATACTTTGGGGAAACTCACTAAGTGTAACATCCCAAAAATCAAGACCGAAAATTTTTGTTTTTAATTATAATACTTGAATAATTGTTTGAGTAAAACATTACTGATATCACATCAAACCATAAAACCAGTTACATGTTTCAAAAACCATAATGTCAAATAGTATAATGTCAGAGTACAATCCAAGGGTTCTCAAATGCGGAATCATGTGTGTGCGATGCGCTGCTACCCTGCCGGCTCCTTCCCCTTAGATGAAGAGGTACCTGAAACCAAAAATAAAAACCATAAGCACAAAGATTAGTGAGTTCCCCCATCATACCACATACCATACAACCATACATACTGTCGGGCAGTTCTGGGGTGCCCGACCTACCCATGTCAAGCCATTATGGGGTGCTGACCTACCCATGTCAAGCCATTTTGGGGTGCTGACCTACCCGTGTCAGGCCATTGTGGGGTGCCTACCTACCCTCCGGTCTATCTCACCCGGTCATGGGGACTATTTCACCCCCTACTACTATCACATAATAATATATCATAATCATGCTGTCAGACATATCTGGGGTGTCCGACCTACCCTTCGGTCCTAACGACCGAATCGGGGACTATTCCTCCTCCTACTACCACTAGCACATAGAACATGTCATACTGGCACATAAAACACATCAAATAATAGCAAACCAGACAATTATCACATAGACAATCATATCCACTGTAATCAACTAATAGTGGGTCGACCTTGGTGCCTTAGACCCACTTCTACTGGAAGGTAACTCACCTCAATGTCGTGTCGTTTTTGCTTTCTGTACTGTCGTCGATATGGAAATCAACTCTCCTCGACTCCTCGATCCCTACACAACATCCTTTCTAAGTTACCATTTCGTACCCATAACCCCTACCAGGGTCAACTCAAGTCCAAGTGAAAGTCAACGTCAAAACTTTGGTCAAAGTCATCATCTGGTTGACTCGACTCGCCGAGTTGGTCCACCAACTCGCCGAGTCCCCACGTCCACAAAAGGCTACAATCCCATCCCTACTCGTCGAGTCTAGTAAGAGCTCGACGAGTTCTTCTTTAACAAACATCGGAACCTTCTTCAACTGAGTCGCCGAGTTCGTCCTTGAACTCGTCGAGTTCATCTTCATCCGTATGAATGTCTTTATTTTATGACTCGTCGAGTTCTCCCTGAACTCATCGAGTCCGTATTCATGTGGTTGGGACATTGCCTTGAACTTGTCGAGTTATCTCATCCACTCGTCGAGTTCTATGATTTCCAGGTCCCTAAAGATCCTAGACAACTGAGTGATCTTCAATCTTATCATCTGGTCCTTTAACAAAAAGGATTTGATGGAAAATACGTCCCGACTCGCCGAGTCCTATGAACGACTCGCCGACTCCCTCTTTGTCCCAAACTATACAGTCGATTTTACTTGGTCTAAATGCATCCAAACCATAGATCTGACCTCCTAGGGTCCATATTATACGTAAAGCTACGAACTTGATGTCCATGCATGAGGTCTTTGGCTCAAAAAGCCATAAAAAGGGGTTTATATGTTGCATGGGTCTCCCATGACCATAAAGTTGGCACCTTTATGCCATGGGAACCATCAATGGTTCCAGATCTGAAGTACAACTCCAAATATACACACAAATCCGAGTATAGCTTCTCTAAAGTTTAGAAAAGGTAGAAAATAGCGCCAAATCAAGATCTAAGTAATGAATAGTCAAGGTATCAACTTTATACCTCAAATAAGCAGGAAATGTGTCAAGACTTCTGGATCTACTTGCTCTCTCTTGATTTCCCAAGCTTCCTTCTCCTTTTCCAACTTCAAATACACACAAAAGGCACCAAAAAGCTCAAGAACACTCAAATAAGGCTTAGGGTTTCGAGTTAGGGTTTTCTATGGGTTAGGAGGGACGATGAGGGCTGGTTGAGGCAGAATAAGTCGTTTAAATAGGGTGCAAACCCTAAATATTAGGGTTTTATCCAGACAGCTTCTACTCGTCGAGTCGGTCTCCCGACTCGTCGAGTAGATCATTAAACTTCCCGTTCAAAAATCGAGTCTACTCGACGAGTTGGGCCTCCAACTCGCCGAGTCCCAGAGGAAAACATGAACTTACTCAAATTTAAATACGTACCAGGAACCGGGTGTTACAAATCTCCCCCACTTATTTTAGACTTCGTCCTCGAAGTCTGCTGCCGAATCCGGAAAAAGCTCGGGGTAGTGATCCCTCATCTCGTCCTCCAGCTCCCAGGTCCATTCTGAGCCCTTGCGGTACTACCATTGCACCTTCACCAGCTCCACCATCTTGTTCCTCCGATCCCTAGACTTCCTGTCGAGGATAGCTACTGGCCGCTCAATGTAGTTCAGGCTGTCATCCACCTGAATATCCTCCAAAGGCACCACTGCTAAATCGTCTACCAAGCACTTCCGCAGCTGGGAGACGTGAAAGGTGTTGTGAATCTGACTGAGTTCGGCTGGCAGCTCCAACCTATACGCACCTTGCCCACCCGGGCTACAACCCTGAAGGGTCCAATGTACCTGGGGCCCAAGTTGCCCCGCTTCCTGAACCGAATGACACCTTTCCAAGGCAATACCTTCAGTAGCACCATATCCCCAACCTGGAACTCCAGGTCCAAACGACGCCTGTCGGCATAACTCTTCTGCCGATTCTGAGCAGTCTGAAGCCTGCTCCGAACGTGTTGGATGTCACACCCCCGAACCAGACGGCGGAAACATCCGAGGGCTCGTGTGACTTAAATTGAAATATCATCACAATGAATATACATGAAACATAACATAAACATCACCATGCATTAATACATTACAACTGACCTTGTTCACATCAAGTACATTGTTTACATTACAACATCACAGAACATAAATTGTTTAACGATTGATATTGCACAAAAGAAATTTCAGAAACACGCTTGATGATTCTTCATTCTAACGGTTACATGAGAATACAAGTTATTTTGAAAACGGTCAACATATATAATGTTGGTGAGTTCATAAGCATGTTTGATATAAAAATAGTTTGTATTGTTTGTAAAACCCAGAAAATCCGATATTTTCTGTAACAAAAACAGTTTACGAAAAAGATGTGATGATCCCATAAGTGTATATGTATGTGATTTCAGCACATGTAAAAAGTGAATGACTTTCGTAATTGTTCCTTGTATTGTAGTTGTTGTATGTGAAAGTGAATAATGTCGTTCCCCGGAAAACCCAATGTTTTCCGATTTAAATAGTACGATAGTTTTGTATTATCGCATAAATCACTTTGTATGGCCACCATGTATGAATTTGCTTTCCCAAAAATGACAATACGGTAACGGATCTCTATGTGAGTCGTTATAACCATGCATGATAATGACTATTTCGCCTGTCTTGGCATTTGTTCTAAATGCCGGTTTTGATCAAGATTTTGTCACCCTAGACTGGCCGAGTCTAACTGTAGCGAACAGCTCAGGTGTGGGGGAGTCACCCCCGTATAGATCTATACACAAACTCTCGCTCTCCCTCCAGGAGAATCTGATTATAACTACAGGCTACGGCCGACACTTATTGGTGCCACCCGATATTTCTCACTAAATCCCATTGAAATTGAATAACATTGTTTTACAACCCGATTGATGTTTACGTGAATATGAACTAAGCCTAACAAACACGAAAGAGGACAACGGTGGCCCACTAAGCATGTATGTTATTATAGGCTGTCGAGTATGCTGCGGACACGTTATAGCCCATTAAGCATATGATGAATGTTTAGGGCCATATTAGCAATGCAAATGGACCACTAAGGCCCAATAGCATGTTAAAGCTGATAAGGCCCATTGGGCATGTAATTGGGTCACCAAGACCCAATAAACATGTTTGAATATATTCGGCCCAAGAATCATGAAATTGGGCCACAAAGGCCCAATAGCACGAATAGAAGATTTTGGGCCCAATCATTGTATCATTTATCTGTTTATCGATTTTGAGTTCGTAGTGTAGGTTTTGTTGTATACCAAGCGTTTATTCGCGATGTTAAAAATATTTGACGTTTGATTTATAACGAAGCTTTGGTTATATATATATATATATATATATATATATATATATATATATATATATATATATATATATATATATATATATACATTTTAAAAACCATGCGTTATAAATTTAATATTCTTGGCCCAATAATTTAAATATTAACCCATTTGACCCAAAATATTGATTTGACAATTTCAGCCCTTTTTTCACATAAAGTTACATTTTTCAGCCCTTTATCAATAAAAATGACATTTTTAGTCCCTATTGATGAAAATTAACATTTTTGGTCCTTAAACCATTTTTCTTGACATTTTCGGCCCAGACATAATTTAAATCATAATTTCAGCCCAAAAATATTGTATTTGCCATTTCCAGCCCTTATCTGTAAAAAAAGTTTACACTTTGGGCCCAAATTCCGTAATTTTTACATTTTTGGCCCAATTTCCAAAAACTTTGCATTTTTAGTCCAATTTAAGAAAAATGTCATTTCTAGCCTTTATTTCTACCCATTTCTAGTTTTGGACTCATGTTTTGCATTAAAGACAATTTAACCCTTATTGTTTGAAACTTTCACATTTTTGGGCCCAAAAACCGTGAGGCCCATTATTTAGGCCCAAATGCTAGAATTTGTAGTTTTGGCCCCTTGAAAAGTATTATTATCATAAAAACCCATTTATAAGCTAGTATTTACCATTTTCACCCTTATATAACCGAATATGTCATCCTCTTCCCAAATACTTTGTTATTTTTGCTAAAATGATACTTATACAATATTTTACTTTGTTTTGCCTTTCTTATACATAAAAACACTTAGATCCTTAAAGTATGTTGTTTAATATGTTTTGTTTATGAGTCTTTCTCATTTATAGTATAGATTTCGAAATATATCAAGTATTATCACATATTTCACAACAATAACCAAAGAAATCACACATAACATGCATACACACCTAGATCAACACACAACACTTGTATTCTCCCCCCAAAAACAAGTAAAAACCAAAAACAAGGGAGGTATGAACTCACCTTTGCTTGTTGTTCTCGGTTTTGAAGAAGAATGGAAGAAGATGGTGTTGTTTTTGGCCCTAACAAGCTCCTTCAGGGACTTTCGAACTTAGATGGGTTCTAGGAAGCATAATCACGAAATAAGGTGGATTATGATGAGATTTTTGATGAAATCAAGAAGTTAGTCCATGTATCTAATAAAAACTTACCAAGGATGGTGATTGTGGTGAAGAATCCTCTTGTAAACACCCTAAATCTCGAAACTTTAAGGGAAGAAGAGGGAGTTTCTAGAGAGAAATCTTGAAGTGATTTGAAATGAGAGAATAGAGGTGGGGTGGTGGTGTCTCGGCCGAAGGTAAGAAGAGGGGAAGAGGAGAGAGGTGTGAGTTGATGGGTGCTTAGAAGTATGAGATATGGCTCTTTGCTTAGTGGGTAATTAGCATGGAGAACCGCAAGGTAAACTTGAGGTGTCACCATTTACTCCATGCACAATATTTTCCCTTTTTTTTATTATGATGATGGGCCGAGATCTTGGGCTAGGAGGAAGGAGGTAAATTAATTTGGCCCACTTCTTATCTTGGTTCGAAATTATGAGTTCCATAAAGAAGTTTTCGGCCCATTGGGCCTTTAGGGTAGTTCACGGCCCAATTTTGTATAAAAGAATGGATTTATGGCCCATTAGGGCTAATTAGCTTTGCTATGGCCCAACAAGGCCCATTGAAGGTAAACTAATCCATTTAGGCTGATTATGGCCCAAAATGTTTAAGCTTAATGAAAGTGGGTCCAATTAGAGCCCATTTAAGAGTTCTAAGCCCAAAATAGTCAAATTGGAGGCTTATTGGTCCATTAGGCCCAATAAGAAAATCCTAGTCCATAATGGACTTAAACCAGGATTTTTAGGGTTTCAAATCTGTCATTGACCATTTAAAGTGTTTATATTGAGCTTTGCTCTTTCATTTGGATTTTTAATGGAAGTTTGTTGTCATTGAATATTCATAAATCATGTTTTCAAGTCATGGTTACAATTGTTGCCATTGATAATATGCTTACATAAGGATAAAGTTTCCTAGCCAAATTTGCTAGTTGTGACATCATCCCCCCGTTAGAGGGAATTTCGTCCCGAAATTCTTTTGAAAATTAGGTTTGAAGATGAGAGAATAGGTGAGGGTACTTCTGCTTCATTTGGTCCTCGCGTTCCCATGTGAATTCCGGTCCGTGCTTTGCGTTCCATCGAACCTTCACAATTGGGATGCGACTTTGCTTAGTATGCTTCACCTCCCTGTCCACGATTTCAACTGGTTCTTCCACGAACAGGAGATTCTTGTTGATTTCGATTTCTTCTAATGGAATAACCAGAGTTTCGTCTGATAGGCACTTCTTTAGATTGGAGACATGGAACACGGGGTGTATGTTGCTGAGCTCCGCAGGAAGCTGCAGCCTATATGCCACTGGACCGATTCGGGCAAGGATCTTGAATGGTCCAATGTATCGTGAGTTTAGTTTCCCCCATTTCCCGAAACGAATCACCCCTTTCCAGGGAGAGACTTTCAATAGCACCCGGTCTCCGAATTGAAATTCCAGAGGCTTTCGCCGCTTGTCAGTATAACTCTTCTGTCGGTCCCGCGATGCCTGAAGTCGAGCCTTGATTCGAATTATCTTCTCAGTTGTTTCATGGATGATCTTTGGTCCTGTTAGAGTACTGCTCGGTGCCTGCCCCTTTGCTAGCTGAGAGTCACTCACCTCAACCCAACATAGAGGTGACATGCATTTGCGACCGTATAACGCTTCGAAAGGAGCAACCTTGATGCTCGTGTGATAACTGTTATTGTATGAGAATTCAATCAGGGCTAAGTGGGTGTCCCAAGACTTTCCGAAGTCGATCACACAGGCTCTAAGCATGTCCTCAAGCGTCTGGATGGTGCGCTCGCTTTGTCCATTCGTTTGAGGGTGGTAGGCAGTGCTCATGTCTAAATGTGTTCCCATTGCCTTCTGCAGCGACTGCCAAAATCGTGAAGTAAATCTACTGTCTCGGTCCGAGATAATTAATACTAGCACCCCATGGAGTCTCACAATCTCCTTGATGTAGATTCGGGTCAATCTTTCCATATTGTAAGATTCCTTTATTGGTAGGAAATGGGCGGATTTTGTTAATCTATCGACGATTACCCATATAGCATCCAACCCGTCCGCTGTCTTGGGTAATTTAGTCACGAAATCCATGGTAATCCTTTCCCATTTCCACTCGGGTATTACAGGCTATTGTAATAACCCCGAGGGCTTCTGATATTCCATTTTTACTTTGGCGCAAGTGAGGCACTTGCCCACGTAAGTGGCGATTTTTTCCTTCATGTTTGGCCACCAATAATGTTGTTTGATATCTAGGTACATTTTATCTGATCCCGGATGGATGGAGTATCATGTCTTGTGAGCTTAATTCATGACTACTTCTCCGAATCCCACAAATTTAGGGACCCAGATTCTATCCATGAAATAGTATGCTCCATCCTTTTTGATTTCAAGGTTCTTCTCCATCCCGCGTAATGATTCACTTATAGTGTTCTCGGGTTTCAATGCATCCAACGGGGCTTCTTTGATCTGCGAGATTAGGTGGGATCGAATGGTTATCGAGAGAGTTTTCACGCGATGACTTGAATATTCTTTTCGGCTCAGGGCATCAGCCACCACGTTAGCCTTGCCCGGATGATACTTGATTTCGCACTCATAATCGTTTAGCAGCTCGGCCCATCTCCGCTGCCTCATATTTAATTCTTTCTGATTCAGGATGTGCTGGAGGCTTTTGTGGTCGGTGAAGATGGTGCTCTTCGTACCATAAAGGTATTGCCTCTAAATCTTTAATGTGAAGACCACTTCCCCCAATTCGAGATCATGAGTGGTGTAATTCACTTCGTGCGTTTCCAGTTGTCTGGATGCATAGGCTATCACCTTTCCTCGCTGCATAAGTACACATCCCAAACCTTGATTTGAAGCGTCACAGTAGACTATAAAGTCTTCTGTTACCTCCGGTAAGGATAGTACGGGTGCACTACAAAGGGCTTTATTCAGGCTTTGGAAGGCAACTTTTTGCTTCTCTGTCCATTTAAATGGTATGCCTTTTTGTGTAAGCGTGGTAAGAGGCTTGGCTATCCTGGAGAAGTTCTGGATGAATCTTCTGTAATAGCCTGTGAGGCCTAAAAATTGGTGGATCTCGGTCGGGGTTTTTGGAATTGCCCAGACTTTGATGGCCTTGATTTTGGAAGGATCTACATGAATCCCTTCCTGGCTGACTACATGGCCCAGAAAATTCACACTGCGGAGCCAGAACTCACATTTGGAGAGTTTCGCATACAACTTTTCAGCTCGCAGTGTTTCCAAAATGTGGCGGAGATGTCGGCTATGTTCTTCTTCGCTTAGAGAATAGACCAGGATATCATCGATGAAAACGATCACAAAATTGTCGAGGAATGGACGGAAAACTCGATTCATCAAGTCCATAAATGCGACGGGAGCATTTGTTAGACCGAAAGGCATCACGACAAATTTGTAATGGCCGTAGCGAGTCCGGAAAGCTGTCTTAGGAATGTCCTCATCTCGGACTTTGAGTTGATGATAGCCGGATCTCAAATCTATCTTTGAAAAGTAACTGGCTCCTTGCATCTGATCAAATAGATCATCGATTCGTGGAAGTGGGTAGCGATTTTTGATAGTGAGCTTATTCAGCTCTCTATAGTCGATACACATCCTGAAGGATCCGTCTTTCTTCTTAACGAAAAGAATCGGAGCTCCCCATGGCGAGAAACTGGGTCTGATGAATCCTTTGCTCAAGAGTTCGCTTAATTGGCTTGACAATTCATGCATCTCCGCAAGAGCCAACCTATAGGGTGATTTGGCGATTGGAGTAGCTCCTGGTACAAGGTCAATCCGAAATTCGACCTGTCTATTGGGGGGTATTCCCGGAAGATCCTCGGTAAATACGTCTGGAAAGTCACACGTCACTGGGATATCTCGAATGTTTATTTCTTCCTTCGACTTGTCCACGATGTGAGCAAGGAAGGCGTAGTTCCTTTTGTGCAGGCATTTCTGTGACTTGATGCATGAAATAAGATGAAGGTTAACGTCAGGTTTATCTCCATAGACGATTAGGGTTTCGTGATTGGGAAGGTGAAGGCGAACGGCCTTCTCGCGGCACATAATATCGGCATGATGGGGGCTCAACCAATCCATGCCGATGATCACATCGAAACTCCTAATATTCACATACATCAAGTTTATTTGGAAAGTGTGGTGGTTTAATGTTAACGTGCACCCTACATAGATATCCCTAGTTGATTCTGTTTTCCCATTAGCCATTTCCACCGTGAAGGCTTCATTGAGCTTCTGGGGTTGTTGATTTAGTAAGTGTTTAAACTTGTTACTAACGAAGCTTCGCTCCGCTCCACTATCGAATAATATGCATGCATATGCATTGTTAAGGAGGAACGTACCGGTGATGACAGTGGGGTCCTGAACCGCTTCCCATGGTCAACACTCTTCCCGATCCTCCGTTCCCTTGATTATTGACATTGGGGCAGTTTCGCCGGAAATGCCCAGTCTTGCCACACCCATAGCAGGTGTGACTGGCCCCAGCGTTGTTGCTGCTGCTGTTGTTGTTGTTGTTGTTATTTTTGTTGTTGTTGTTGTTGTTGTTGTTGTTGTTGTTGTTTTTGTTTTTTCCCTGTTGTTGGTTCTGGGGAGGGTAGGTCCTACAATATCTTTCCGTATGACCTTTTTGGTTGCAACTGGTACAATGCATCTCCTTACATTCCCCGTGGTGATGGAAATTGCATTTGTTGCATTTTGGAAGATTTCCTGTGTATTGTCGGGGAGCATTGGGTGTTGATGAGGCTGGAGCATGTGGTGTGGAAGGAGTTTGAGTAGTGGCAGCATGACGACTCTATGAGTAGTGTGATCACTTAAACATAGAGTCGGTAGTACATAACATAGAGCACATAAAATAAAGATAGTACTACTAGGGAAGTCTACTGATTCTAAACACACTAGGAGGTGTCTAACGGTGGTAGCGAAATCATATCCCAAAATGTTGTGCCAATAACTGAGTCATCTCGGTCATTTCCCCGATGACCTCATCTCTTTCCTGCTCAGCCTGCACGGCTCGTGCCTCCATGGAAAATAGTTGTTGCTAAAGTGTGGCAACCTCTGCCTCCAGAGAACGATCCTTACCAATAGGATTTCCTGGTGGAGTAAGGTGGTCCTGGTGTGCCTCGTTGGTAGGTGGTTTAACTAGGGATTCGTCTGTGTCTCTTTCCTCCTCTATGTCTTCATCAGTCCCATCAAACTCGTAGTCCGTATCAGTGTACTCGTCGGGCTCAATGCCGGGTGTTGCCCCTTGTTCTTCCTCGGGGTTGTCTTCAATCATTCCGTGGGCCACCAGGGCCTGGTGAAACTGAATGCCTTGATGCTCCTCCTCCATGGTGACTGTGCGAGAAATTTGTGATGAGGAACGCGTAAAGAGGGTAAATTTTGTAGAAATGAAATTTTCTCCTTCTGGGTATTAAGTTTTTGTTTTATCGATCATCACAATCACACTCGGGCATATGACAGACGTACTTTGGGTGAATGTAGTTGATCAGGCTACATTTACCCCCATTACGACTTCATAACTGTCCGAGCACAATCGAAAATGTTCGAATCCTCCAAAGACTTTTAAATGTTGTTATATTGTTGTTTTTTATATAAGCACATAAGTATGAAATTTTATTTTTGTTCAGAGTTATTTATTCCCATTATGTTTATAGTTGCATATCATTTATGGTTAGATATGCTAGTTCACTATAAACAAAGCTCTAATACCAACCTGTCACACCCCCGAACCAGACAGCGGAAACGTCCGAGGGCTCGTGTGACTTAAATTGAAATATCATCACAATGAATATACATGAAACATAACATAAACATCACCATGCATTAATACATTACAACTGACCTTGTTCACATCAAGTACATTGTTTACATTACAACATCACAGAACATAAATTGTTTAACGATTGACATTGCATAAAAGAAATTTCAGAAACACGCTTGATGATTCTTCATTCTAACGGTTACCTGAGAATACAAGTTATTTTGAAAACAGTTAACATATATAATGTTGGTGAGTTCATAAGCATGTTTGATATAAAAATAGTTTGTATTGTTTGTAAAACCCAGAAAATCCGATATTTTCTGTAACAAAAACAGTTTACGAAAAAGATGTGATGATCCCATAAGTGTATATGTATGTGATTTCAGCACATGTAAAAGTGAATGACTTTCGTAATTGTTCCTTGTATTGTAGTTGTTGTATGTGAAAGTGAATAATGTCGTTCCCCGGAAAACCCGATGTTTTCCGATTTAAATAGTATGATAGTTTTGTATTATCGCATAAATCACTTTGTATGGCCACCATGTATGAATTTGCTTTCCCAAAAATGACGATACGGTAACGGATCTCTATGTGAGTCGTTATAACCATGCATGATAATGACTATTTCTCATGTTTTGGCATTTGTTCTAAATGCCGGTTTTGATCAAGATTTTGTCACCCTAGACTGGCCGAGTCTAACTGTAGCGAACAGCTCAGGTGTGGGGGAGTCACCCCCGTATAGATCTATACACAAACTCTCGCTCTCCCTCCAGTAGAATATGATTATAACTACAGGCTACGGCCGACACTTATTGGTGCCACCCGATATTTCTCACTAAATCCCATTGAAATTGAATAACATTGTTTTACAACCCGATTGATGTTTACGTGAATATGAACTAAGCCTAACAGACACGAAAGAGGACAACGGTGGCCCACTAAGCATGTATGTTATTATAGGCTGTCGAGTATGCTGCGGACACGTTATAGCCCATTAAGCATATGATGAATGTTTAGGGCCATATTAGCAATGCAAATGGACCACTAAGGCCCAATAGCATGTTAAAGCTGATAAGGCCCATTGGGCATGTAATTGGGTCACCAAGACCCAATAAACATGTTTGAATATATTGGGCCCAAGAATCATGAAATTGGGCCACAAAGGCCCAATAGCACGAATAGAAGATTTTGGGCCCAATCATTGTATCATTTATCTGTTTATCGATTTTGAGTTCGTAGTGTAGGTTTTGTTGTATACCAAGCGTTTATTCGCGATGTTAAAAATATTTGACGTTTGATTTATAACGAAGCTTTGGTTATATATATATATATATATATATATATATATATATATATATATATATATATATATATATATATATATATATATATACATTTTAAAAACCATGCGTTATAAATTTAATATTCTTGGCCCATTAATTTAAATATTAACCCATTTGACCCAAAATATTGATTTGACCATTTCAGCCCTTTTTTCACATAAAGTTACATTTTTCAGCCCTTTATCAATAAAAATGACATTTTTAGTCCCTATTGATGAAAATTAACATTTTTGGTCCTTAAACCATTTTTCTTGACATTTTCGGCCCAGACATAATTTAAATCATAATTTCACCCCAAAAATATTGTATTTGCCATTTCCAGCCCTTATCTGTAAAAAAAAGTTTACACTTTGGGCCCAAATTCCGTAAGTTTTACATTTTTGGCCCAATTTCCAAAAACTTTGCATTTATAGTCCAATTTAAGAAAAATGTCATTTCTAGCCTTTATTTCTACCCATTTCTAGTTTTGGACTCATGTTTTGCATTAAAGACAATTTAACCCTTATTGTTTGAAACTTTCACATTTTTGGGCCCAAAAACCGTGAGGCCCATTATTTAGGCCCAAATGCTAGAATTTGTAGTTTTGGCCCCTTGAAAAGTATTATTATCATAAAAACCCATTTATAAGCTAGTATTTACCATTTTCACCCTTATATAACCGAATATGTCATCCTCTTCCCAAATACTTTGTTATTTTTGCTAAAATGATACTTATACAATATGTTGGATGTCACACCCCCGAACCAGACGACGGAAACATCCGAGGGCTCGTGTGACTTAAATTGAAATATCATCACAATGAATATACATGAAACATAACATAAACATCACCATGCATTAATACATTACAACTGACCTTGTTCACATCAAGTACATTGTTTACATTACAACATCACAGAACATAAATTGTTCAACGATTGACATTGCACAAAAGAAATTTCAGAAACACGCTTGATGATTCTTCATTCTAACGGTTACCTGAGAATACAAGTTATTTTGAAAACGGTCAACATATATAATGTTGGTGAGTTCATAAGCATGTTTGATATAAAAATAGTTTGTATTGTTTGTAAAACCCAGAAAATCCGATATTTTCTGTAACAAAAACAGTTTACGAAAAAGATGTGATGATCCCATAAGTGTATATGTATGTGATTTCAGCACATGTAAAAGTGAATGACTTTCGTAATTGTTCCTTGTATTGTAGTTGTTGTATGTGAAAGTGAATAATGTCGTTCCCCGGAAAACCCGATGTTTTCCGATTTAAATAGTATGATAGTTTTGTATTATCGCATAAATCACTTTGTATGGCCACCATGTATGAATTTGCTTTCCCAAAAATGACAATACGGTAACGGATCTCTATGTGAGTCGTTATAACCATGCATGATAATGACTATTTCGCTTGTCTTGGCATTTGTTCTAAATGCCGGGTTTGATCAAGATTTTGTCACCCTAGACTGGCCGAGTCTAACTGTAGCGAACAGCTCAGGTGTGGGGGAGTCACCCCCGTATAGATCTATACACAAACTCTCGCTCTCCCTCCAGTAGAATCTGATTATAACTACAGGCTACGGCCGACACTTATTGGTGCCACCCGATATTTCTCACTAAATCCCATTGAAATTGAATAACATTGTTTTACAACCCGATTGATGTTTACGTGAATATGAACTAAGCCTAACAGACACGAAAGAGGACAACGGTGGCCCACTAAGCATGTATGTTATTATAGGCTGTCGAGTATGCTGCGGACACGTTATAGCCCATTAAGCATATATTAGCAATGCAAATGGACCACTAAGGCCCAATAGCATGTTAAAGCTGATAAGGCCCATTGGGCATGTAATTGGGTCACCAAGACCCAATAAACATGTTTGAATATATTGGGCCCAAGAATCATGAAATTGGGTCACAAAGGCCCAATAGCACGAATAGAAGATTTTGGGCCCAATCATTGTATCATTTATCTGTTTATCGATTTTGAGTTCGTAGTGTAGGTTTTGTTGTATACCAAGCGTTTATTCGCGATGTTAAAAATATTTGACGTTTGATTTATAACGAAACTTTGGATATATATATATATATATATATATATATATATATATATATATATATATATATATATATACATTTTAAAAACCATGCGTTATAAATTTAATATTCTTGGCCCAATAGTTTAAATATTAACCCATTTGACCCAAAATATTGATTTGACCATTTCAGCCCTTTTTTCACATAAAGTTACATTTTTCAGCCCTTTATCAATAAAAATGACATTTTTAGTCCCTTTTGATGAAAATTAACATTTTTGGTCCTTAAACCATTTTTCTTGACATTTTCGGCCCAGACATAACTTAAATCATAATTTCAGCCCAAAAATATTGTATTTGCCATTTCCAGCCCTTATCTGTAAAAAAAGTTTACACTTTGGGCCCAAGTTCCGTAAGTTTTACATTTTTGGCCCAATTTCCAAAAACTTTGCATTTTTAGTCAAATTTAAGAAAAATGTCATTTCTAGCCTTTATTTCTACCCATTGCCAGTTTTGGACTCGAGTTTTGCATTAAAGACAATTTAACCCTTATTGTTTGAAACTTTCGCATTTTTGGGCCCAAAAACCGTGAGGCCCATTATTTAGGCTCAAATGCTAGAATTTGTATTTTTGGCTCCTTGAAAAGTATTATTATCATAAAAACCCAATTATAAGCTAGTATTTACCATTTTCACCCTTATATAACCGAATATGTCATCCTCTTCCGAAATACTTTGTTATTTTTGCAAAAATGATACCTATACAATCTTTTACTTTGTTTTTCCTTTCTTATACATAAAAACACTTAGATCCTTAAAGTATGTTGTTTAATATGTTTTGTTTATGATTCTTTCTTATTTATAGTATAGATTTCTAAATATATCAAGTATTATCACATTTTTCACAACAATAACCAAAGAAATCACACATAACATGCATACACACCTAGATCAACACACAACACTAGTATTTTCCCCCCAAAAACAAGTAAAAACCAAAAACAAGGGGGGTATGAACTAACCTTTGCTTGTTGTTCTCGGTTTTGAAGAAGAATGGAAGAAGTGATGGATTTTGAGCATTCTAACACTTCCTAAGTGTACATGCAACCCTAATAACCTTGGATCTATGTTTGTCTAATTATCATGCAAAGTTGAATTCCAAGGTTATATTCCTATCTAGCATACATGGGGAACAAATTTTAACTTGCATGAAAGATAGAATAACTTACCTTGTTGTTGCTTATGATCCTTGAAACCTTGTGAGCCTAGCACCCCAAGTGTGATGCCTCAAATGCTTCACACAACACCAAATGCTTTTGGAATGACTTTAGAGAGAATACACACTTCTAAAATCGGCCTAGCCCTCTTGTTTCTTATGTGTAGCCGATTTTGGTGGAGAATGGGTTTCTTATATAGTGTTGACACATCTAGGGTTACACCATGTAAACCCTTATGTGTCATGACTCTTCATTTCCATGACCCATGGGTTTGTAACTCCCATGGAGCATCCATGGAGCATCCTATGGGTGGAACCCAACTTGATAATCCATGGAGCCTCTTAGCCCACTATATAAGATATGGAAGATTTACATAATCTACCCATATATTTAATTAGTTATCTTTTGATCACTTAATTAATTCTAAATTAATTCTTGATCAAACTAATTAAATAATATTATTAATATATTAGAACTTATAATATATTAATAAACCATAAGTGTTATTTCTCTCATTTTAGTTTATCCAATTTCATGGTGCCATGCAACCCAAATGGACCATGCCGGGTCGGGTCAAGTACATACCAGAAATAGTTATGGACTTAGACACCTTATCCAACAGTCTCCCACTTGGATAAGTCTAATAACTATAACTGCAAATACTTCAGGAACCGATCGGCAATCGTAGCTCTTTCAAGGTCTCTCGAAACTGAGAAGATGATGATACGCCATTTAAGATAAGTGATCATATAATCCTCTGTTCTAGATATCAGCCGGACAAATACATGGAACAATGTCTTACTTATTGTCCAGCAGTTTGTTTCCCGATTTCCGATTTGTTTGACAAAGAACTTAATTGAACACATCAACTTAGTTCTGACCGGGCCCGGTACATAGGTTAAAACAAAATCATCGAGGGGCCCAGATATCAGCTTCTAATCCAAGAAGGAACAGATAAACTTCGACTCATATGTTTGTTCTACTACTCATTGAATTATACACAAGAGCATGTTTTATAACATCGAGTTACCAATGCGTTTTCGTACAATCAATGCATAACCAACTCATAAGTAACAAATCATATATCTAGGTTTGAAGACTTATATGATATTACCGTCTCACGATCACTCGAGATAAATTCCATGAAGTGATTCCAGTGAGCGTGGGTTGAGTCCAATGCTCAGAACTTATGAGCACTCATGAGTGTTGTAGCCATGTCCAACAACTTAGACCTCTGCAACCAATCATGACAGTCTTGATTCATACCTACTTCCGACATATGACCGACTGTGGAGGTTCGAATAATATGATATACCAAACATAATTATTCTGGAAGTCAAAACATGCAAAAGAAATATAGTAAACGATCGACAAGAGATAGCAACACTTTACTCATAAATAAAACACCTTTTATTCATCATCTAATGTCAATTACACTTTACAAATTTCAAGGTTATCTAACTACTAAATCTAATATCATCCTTCAGCCCTATGCTCCGAGCATGCTGGAGATGCTTAACCCGAGTCAGTCCCTTCGTGAGGAGATCTGCTGGATTCTCATCCGATGATACCCTCTTTGCCACGAGGAGTCCTTCTTCTATTCGATGTCTGATGAAATGGTATTTTCTGTCGATGTGTCTGGATCTCCCGTGATCCCTTGGTTCCTTGGCTAAGGCAACTGCACTTTCACTATCACAGAAAATTTCCATTGGCTCTTTAATAGCTGGTACAACTCCAAGGTCTCCAATGAAGTTCTTCATCCATATCGCCTCCTTTGCTGCCTCGCTAGCTGCTATATACTCTGATTCACAAGTTGAATCAGCCACTGTCTCTTGCTTGGAACTCTTCCAAGAAATTGCTCCTCCGTTTAACGTAAAGACCCAGTCTGACTGAGAGCGGAAATTATCCATATGAGTCTGAAAGCTAGCATCACTATACCCTACAACTCTCAAGTCTTCACTCCCACCGAGGGTAAGGACCCAATCCTTAGTCCTCCGTAGGTACTTGAGGATATTCTTTACCGCAGTCCAGTGTGCCTTGCCAGGGTTCCCCTGATACCTGCTAACCATGCTCAAAGAAAAGGCTACATCAGGTCGAGTACACGTCATAGCATACATGATCGATCCTACAGCCGAAGCATAAGGTATTCGACTCATTTATGCTATCTCAGCCTCAGTACTAGGGCTTTGTGTCTTACTCAATCTGGCGTTACTCTGGATGGGTAACTCTCCTTTCTTGGAGTCCTGCATGCCGAATCTCTTCAGCACCTTATCCAAGTAGGTACTCTGACTAAGTCCAATTAGTCTTTTACTCCGGTCTCTCAAGATCCTTATCCTTAGAATATAGGCAGCTTCTCCTAGGTCCTTCATAGAGAAACACTTCCCAAGCCATGACTTAACTTCCTGTAGAGTTGGGATGTCATTTCCTATGAGTAGTATGTCATCCACATACAATACCAAAAAGCTAACTATACTCCCACTAGCCTTGACATATACACAAGATTCATCTTCACTCCTAGAAAAGCCAAATTCTTTGACTTTCTCATCAAAGCAAAGATTCCATCTACGAGGTGCTTGCTTTAACCCATAAATGGATTTCTCAAGCTTACACACTTTATTAGGGTACTCTGTATTGACAAAACCCTCTGGCTGACTCATGTAAACATCCTCAACCAACTTTCCATTAAGGAAAGCGGTTTTGACATCCATTTGCCATATTTCATAGTCATGAAATGCAGTTATGGCTAACAGAACCCTAATAGACTTAATCTTGGCCACTGGAGAAAAGGTCTCATCATAATCAACTCCCGGAGTTTGTGAGAAACCCTTTGCAACCAGTCGTGCCTTATAAGTGTGTTCATTACCATCCATGTCGGTCTTCTTCTTGAAGATCCATTTGCACCCTATAGTCTTACGACCTGGTACATTCTCAACCAAGTTCCAAACTTGATTGTCATACATGGACTGTATCTCGCTGTCCATTGCCTCTTTCCACTTGGCTGACTCAGGGCCTGCCATGGCTTCCGCGTAACTGTTAGGTTCATCCAGACCTATCAGTTTCTCATCACTGATAAGTGTATCACCTTCCGCAGTAATATGGAATCCATAGTAATGCTCAGGTGCATTCCTAACCCTTGTGGAACGCCTCAGAGGTACAGACTTGTCAATTGGCTCAACAAGAGTTTCCTCCTCAAGTTGAGTGCTAGGATTTGAAGTTCCTTCACCACTTGACTCTTGAATTTCTTCAAGGTCAACTTGCCTCCCACTGTCTCCTTGGCTTATGAACTCTCTCTCTCGAAAGAAAGCCCTCCTAGCTACAAAGACCACATTCTCACTAGGTCTGTAGAAGAGGTAACCAAAGGATTTCTGTGGGTAGCCGATGAAAATACACCTCTCACTTCGAGGTTCGAGCTTATCATGAGTCTCGCGTCTCACGAAAGCCTCGCAACCCCAAATCTTAATGTGGTCTAGTTTGGGTACTTTGCCAGTCCACATCTCATGAGCAGTTTTGGCAACTTTCTTTGTGGGAACTAGATTAAGGATATGGGCGGCAGTCTCTAAGGCATAGCCCCAAAATGAGATTGGTAGCGAAGCTCGACTCATCATGGAACGAACCATATCCAACAAGGTTCGATTACACCTCTCAGCTACACCATTCAACTGCGGTGTCCTGGGAGGTGTCAATTGTGAGACAATCCCACATTCCCTAAGATAGTCGAGGAACTCTGAACTAAGATACTCACCACCTCGATCGGATCGAAGCATCTTAATGTTCCTGCCCAATTGATTCTCGACTTCCTGTTTAAACTCTTTAAACCTCTCAAAAGTCTATGACTTATGCTTGATTAAGTAGACATATCCATATCTACTGTAATCATCAGTAAAAGTCAAATAATAACAATTAGCATCCCTTGTGGCATGTTTGAAGGGCCCACACACATCCATGTGTATAAGATCCAACAAATCTTCACCCCTCTCACAAGAACCTGTGAAGGGTGACTTTGTTATTTTTCCAAGTAAGCATGATTCGCAACTATCATCTGACTTTAGGTCAAATGACTCCAATACTCCATCCTTTTGGAGTTGGCCTATGCGTTTCTTGCTTATATGTCGAAGACGACAATGCCATAATGATGCTTTATCCAAGTTATTATCATTAACAGAATCAATACACAATACATTATTTCCTAAGTTATCAACCACAGATACAGTTTCATACACACCATCACAAGGTAATGCTTTAAAATAAAGAACATTATTAAAGAAAGCATTAATCGAACCAACTTCATTATCAAATGAAAAGGTGAAACCTTGTTTATACAATGCATGAAAGGAAATAATATTTCTTGCCATTTCTGGCGAATAACAACATTTATTCAAATCTAAACTAAACCTACTACTTAGCGATAAAGTATAAACTCCAATCTTGGTGACAGGTAAAGCTTTCCTATTCCCCATGATTAAGTTTATTCTTCCATGCTCCACATTCTCACTTCTTCTTAGTCCCTGCAAATCAGAACAGATATGAATACCACAACCGGTATCAAGGACCCAAGAGTTAGAATGGGGTGAGTTATTAGATAAGATAGTGTAAATACCTGCATGGTTGGGTTTAACTTTCCCATCCTTCACATCTTGCTGGTACTTTGGGCAGTTCCGCTTCCAATGTGACTTTTCATGGCAATAGAAGCATTCAGCCTCTTTTGGGTCAGAAGAAGGAGTGACGAAACCTTTCTTGGTTCCACTTGAAGAAGAGCCATCAAGGGTCCTAGCCTTGGTACCCTTCGAAGAGCTCTTCCTCTTCTTCCCTCTACCTTTCCCGATTGCCAAAACTGGGGCGGAGTTTGGAGTAGGAGTGTTAACAACCGACTTACCCTTAAGACCTGTTTCTGCGGTCTTGAGGAGTCCCTAAAGTTTGCTGAGTGTAACCTCTTCCTTATTCATGTGATATGTCATGCGGAATTGATCATAGCACGATGGTAAGGAGTGCAAAATGATATCTATTGCAAGCTCCTTTGGGAAGTTCACATTAAGCTTCAGCAACCGATCCACATACCTTTGCATTTTCTGCATGTGGCTCGTGACGGATTCCCCGTCCTTCATCATGGTTGTTATGATAGAGCATATGATTTCATACCTCTCTTGTCGTGCACTTTGATGGTATCTTTCCATCAGATCTTGGTGCATTTCAAAAGGGTAGAAGTCCTCATAGGACTTTTGGAGTTCCGCTGTCATGGTGGCCAACATGATGCATGCCACTTTTGTAGCATCCCTTTCATGTGCCCGGAAGTCAGCGATCTCCTGGGGAGTTGTAGTGGTCTCATCAATCTCCTTAAGCTCCTTGTCAAGGACATATTCTTTGTCCTCGTAGCGGGTAATCATCCTGATGTTTCTGATCCATTCATTGAAGTTGGATCCATCAAAAGTGACTTTCCCACACAAGTTCATAAGGGTAAAGGAGCCATTAGGATTAGAGCCAGAAGCAGCATTGTTTGAAGACATCTGAAAGAAGAGAACAAGATTAGTTTAGATATTAAGAGAGTCCTTAATAAAACACCCAAATGTAATATTAAGGCTAGGATCCAATCACAATATATTATAACTTAGAAGAAGTATGCCGTAATCCAAGCTATAACATATTTGAAAGGTAGGTGAATGACGATTCACCAATTTCCACCATGAAAAACGAAATATAAATATTAGGTTTTTAATTGGTTCTTAGAAATTCCTAGATTCTTTTGAGATTCAATGAACTTTTCAAAGGCATGTTTCAATCTCTAGTGTGCCCTCCAAGTTTTGTGACTGGGATACCGAGGATCACAAAACGAGGTGTGAAGTAACCATGCAAATCACTTGGTACCCTCAAGGTTTATCACTCAATCGATGTGCCGGTAAACCACACACGCTCCACCGATGCTATGGTAAACCTTAAGTCACCCTTTACCTACCTTGTTAAGTCCAAGTTAGTGTGTCGGTTAACCACACACGCTCCACCAACGACTTAAACAAAGTGTAAAGTGTAATTTCATGGATTAGCACCTTATTCACATTTTCCTAAAGTAACTAAGATTGAGAATTTAATAAAAGCATTTAGTTACTTTATAATATTCATCATACTTTTAATGAGAATTTATAAGTCCTTGTCTTACCCGTTCGGCTAACGACCCTTCACCGATCAAGGAAGCGATGGGTGAGAGTGGACATCCATTAAGTTGCCATTTTATAGGCAACAACCTTATACCCCCCTTATAGACCGGCTTCGTGAATGAGGCGTACTAGCGGTAAGACGACTTGTTGTTATACATATATATATTAGTAACTTATAATATTATAAAGTATAAGGGTTGAATTTTAACTTTTAAAATTCTAAGGGTTGGAACTAAAGTTTTAATCAAGACTTTACATGTTCCAAAACTTGAGGGCAAGTTTTGTAAACTTCCAAAACTTTTCATTTCTTATAACTTATGAATTAATTGAGTAATAAAAATGAAGACTCTTCATTTTTATAACTCTTGTGTTCTTTTAATGGCTTTAATAAAAGTGAGACTTTTGGTTTTCCATAACTTGAGGATAAGTTATGGACTCCATTAAAACACATTATGATCATGAATTAAACTACCATGAAGGTTACAAACAATTCCTATGATCATCTAATCTTCATAAGTTCAAGAACATGAATATGAACACTTTCAAGAATCAAAGATTACACTTAAAAAAAACTTGTAATTTTAATAATTGCCATTGTAAATGGATTAGCATAAACATTACACAATCTAAAACAAACTTTAAAACATCAAAACAGTTTAGGGTAATGTTTCTAGTCCATTTTCAGCAACAAATGTGCAAACTTTCATACGAGCAGAAAACACAAAAACGATTTTTTTCCAAGCTGTTTGCACACAAAAAAAAACAACAACAAACGAACCATGCTCTGATACCACTGATGGGTTTTGAACATTCTAACACTTCCTAAGTGTACATGCAACCCTAATAACCTTGGATCTATGTTTGTCTAATAATCATGCAAAGTTGAATTCCAAGGTTATATTCCTATCTAGCATACATGGGGAACATTTTTAACTTGAATGAAAGATAGAATAACTTACCTTGTTGTTGATTATGATCCTTGAAACCTTGTGATCCTAGCACCCCAAGTGTGATGCCTCAAATGCTTCACACAACACCAAATGCTTTTGGAATGACTTTAGAGAGAATACACACTTCTAAAATCGGCCTAGCCCTCTTGTTTCTTATGTGTAGCCGATTTTGGTGGAGAATGGGTTTCTTCTATAGTGTTGACACATCTAGGGTTACACCATGTAAACCCTAATGTGTCATGACTCTTCATTTCCATGACCCATGGGTTTGTAACTCCCATGGAGCATCCATGGAGCATCCTATGGGTGGAACCCAACTTGATAATCCATGGAGCCTCTTAGCCCACTATATAAGATATGGAAGATTTACATAATCACCCATATATTTAATTAGTTATCTTTTGATCACTTAATTAATTCTAAATTAATTCTTGATCAAACTAATTAAATAATATTATTAATATATTAGAACTTATAATATATTAATAAACCATAAGTGTTATTTCTCTCATTTTAGTTTATCCAATTTCATGGTGCCATGCAACCCAAATGGACCATGCCGGGTCGGGTCAAGTACATACCAGAAATAGTTATGGACTTAGACACCTTATCCAGCAAGAAGATGGTGTTGTTTTTGGCCCTAACAAGCTCCTTGAGGGACTTTCGAACTTAGATGGGTTCTAGGAAGCATAATCACGAAATAGGGTGGGTTATGATGAGATTTTTGATGAAATCAAGAAGTTAGTCCATGTATCTAAATAAAAACTTACCAAGTATGGTGATTGTGGTGAAGAATCCTCTTGTAAACACCCTAAATCTCGAAACTTTGAGGGAAGAAGAGGGAGTTTCTAGAGAGAAATTTTGAAGTGATTTGAAATGAGAGAATAGAGGTGGGATGGTGGTGTCTCGGCCGAAGGTAAGAAGAGGGGAAGAAGAGAGAGGTGTGAGTTGATGGGTGCTTAGAAGTATCAGATTTGGCTCTTTGCTTAGTGGGTAATTAGCATGGAGAACCACAAGGTAAACTTGAGGTGTCACCATTTACTCCATGCACAATCTTTCCCCCTTTTTTTTATGATGATGGGCCGAGATCTTGGGCTAGGAGGAAGGAGGTAAATTAATTTGGACCACTTCTTATCTTGGTTCGAAATTATGAGGTCCGTAAAGAAGCTTTCAGCCCATTGGGCCTTTAGGGTAGTTCACGGCCCAATTTTATATAAAAGAATGGATTTATGGCCCATTAGGGCTAATTAGCTTTGCTATGGCCCAACAAGGCCCATTGAAGGTAAACTAATCCATTTTAGGCCCATTACGACCCAAAATGTTTAAGTTTCATGAAAGTGGGTCTAATTAGAGCCCATTTAAGAGTTCTAAGCCCAAAATAGTCAAATTAGAGGCTTATTGGTCCATTAGGCCCAATAAGAAAATCCTAGTCCATAATGGACTTAAACCAGGATTTTTAGGGTTTCAAATCTGTCATTGACTATTTGAAGTGTTTGTATTGAGCTTTGCTCTTTCATTTGGATTTTTAATGGAAGTTTGTTGTCATTGAATATTCATAAATCATGTTTTCAAGTCATGGTTACAATTGTTGCCATTAATAATGCTTACATAAGGATAGAGTTTCCTAGCCAAATTTGCTAGTTGTGACATTGGATCCTCTTTGTAGTCTTGAGTACCACCTAGGTACTCCCCATGACCCTCTATCCAACCTCACCCCAACATATAGGGGTCCTGCACTTCCTCCCGTACAACATCTCGAAGGGAGGACAGTCGATACTCGCGTGATAGCTATTATTATAAGAAAACTTTGCCAAAGGAAGGTAAGTATCCCAACTACCTCCAAAGTCTAAAACGCATGCCCGCAGCATTTCCTCCAAAGTCTGGATGGTCCGCTCGCTCTGGCATCTGTCTGCGGGTGAAAAGCAGTGCTAAAGTGCAGAAGAGTACCCAGCTCGTCGTGAAACTTCTTCCAGAATCTGGAAGTGAACCGCACGTCTCTGTCCGAGATCACCGAGACTGGCACTCCGTGCCGAGCCACTATTTCCCGAATATAGATATCGGCCAACTTCTCGGCCGAAATGCTCTCCTGAATCGGAATGAAATGGGCACTCTTGGTCGATCGATCCACGATGACCCTAATCGAATCCACTCCCCGCATGGTCTTGGGAAGCTTTGTGATGAAATCCATAGTGATATCTTCCCACTTCCACATCGGGATATCCAATGGCTGGGTCTTGCCGTGGGGCCTTTGGTGCTCGGTCTTGACCTTCCTGCATGTCAGGCATCTCTCAACATACCAATCCACATCCTGCTTCATGCAGGGCCACCAATAATCAAGGCGAAGATCCCTGTACATCTTCGTCGCCCCGGGATGAATGGAAAAGCTGGATTTATGTGCCTCCTCCATCAATACCCGACGCACACCTCCATGATATGGGACCCACACCCTACGGTGTAATGTCAACAGTCCACGACTGTCATAATCGAAGGAGGAAACCTGACCCACAATACGCTCACTCTTGCGACGCTCCTCCTTCATAGTCTACAGATGGGCCTCTCGAATCCGCTCCAACAGCGGGGTCACCACCGTCATCCTCAAACAAATATCTCGGATCGGCGCTACCTTGCGGCTAAGCGCATCGGCCACGCCATTTTCCTTCCTCGGGTGGTAGAGGATCTCACCATCGTAATCCTTCACCACATCTAGCCATCGACGCTGCCTCATATTTAGATTTGGCTGATCCATGAGGTACCTCAAACTCTTATGATCCGTGTAAATAGTACAACGGACCCCATAGAGGTAATGACGCCAAATCTTGAGGGCGAAAACAACTGCCCCCAACTCCAAGCCATGCGTCGGATAGTTCGCCTCATGAGGCTTCAACTGCCTCGAAGCGTAGGCGATAACATGCCCCCTCTGCATCAATACCGCGCCCAAACCCATTATGGACGCATCACAATACACCACAAAATCATCCACACCCTCCAGCAGGGCTAAGATTGGCGCCTCGCACAATCTCTGTCTCAGCGTCTCAAATGCGGCCTGCTGCTCAGGCCCCCAACGAAAGACCACGACCTTCCTTGTCAACCGAGTCAAAGGCACAACTATCTTGGAGAAGTCCTAAATGAATCTCCGATAGTAACTTGCCAATCCCAGGAAGCTCAGAATCTCAGATGGAGACCTCGGAACCTCCCACCTCATCACGGCCTCCACCTTGGTCGGGTCGACCGAAATCCCATTTTGGTTGACAAGGTGCCCCAGAAACTGCACCTCGCGCAACCAGAACTCGCACTTGGAGAACTTGGCATACAAGCTCTCCCTCCTCAGAGTATCCAACACCTCTCGCAAGTGCTCCTCATGTTGCTCCTGTATCTTGGAATAAACCAAGATGTCATCAATGAAAACTATCACAGACCGATCCAACATCGGTCTGCACATGCGGTTCATGGATCCATGAACGCGGCAGGGGCATTGGTGAGCCCGAAAGGCATCACCACGAACTCATAGTGACCATATCGCGTCCGAAAAGCAGTCTTCTGCACATCCTCCTCTCTGATCCTCATCTGATGATAACCTGAACGCATATCGATCTTGGAGAACCAAGATGCCCCCTGAAGCTGGTCAAAGGGATCATCAATCCTCGAGAGTGGGTAACGGTTCTTCACCGTTACCTTATTCAGCTCCCGGTAATCTATACATATCCGATGCGACCCGTCCTTCTTCTTCACAAATAGAATCGGGGCTCCCCAGGGTGAACTGCTCGGTCTGATGAATCCCTTGTCTAACAGCTCCTGCAGTTGTGTAGACAACTCCTGCATCTCAGGAGGAGCCAACCGATATGGTGCCTTAGCTATCGGAGCCGCACCAGGGACTAGGTCGATCCTGAACTCTACCTTCCTCTCCGGAGGTATCCCAGGCAGCTCCTCTGGGAATACATCCGCATACTCTTCTACCACCGGTACATCACTCACTGTCGCCTTACCCGCCTCTCGGGTATCCAAGACATAGGTGACATACCCTGCGCACCCCTGCTGGAGATAGCGCCTAGCTCTTGCTGCTGAAGATAAAGCTGGTCCACGTTGTGGCATCTCGCCCTGAATCACCATCTCTCCCCCACTTGGGGTCTTGACCCTGACCAACTAATGCGCGCAGTCGATCACTGCCCCATTGGGGCTCAACCAATCCATGCCTATAATAACCTTGTTCCCTGCAATGGTATGGGAACCAAGTCTACCAAGTAGCGCTCCTCGAACAACCTCAAAACACTATCCCTGAAAACCTCTGATGCTCGCACTGATCGGTCGTCCGCAATCTTGACCTCTAGAGGGCAATCTAACATTCCCGAAGACTCGGGAAACCTCTTGCTAAGCGCAAGAGAGACAAATGATCGGGTGGCACCCGAATTAAACAACACCTGAACTGGTATACCGTTCACATGGAACGATCCCGTCACCACATCGGGTGTGGCGCCTGCCTCCTTGGCTGTCAACTGGAAAGCTCGACTCCTCACCACTGGAGCCTCTGACTTGACCTTCCGGCCATCTGTAACCCGTGTAGTCACTGGAGTTGGCGCCACCACTGGCGCTGCTGCCGTTGCTATGAACCTGGGGCAGTTGGCCTTTATATGGCCCCTCTGATTGCAATGAAATCAAATCAGGTCTGGCATCTAAACAGTGGGGGCAAGGGCAATACAATCCCTGCCAAAGTTCCCCGTCTTGCCGCACTTGTAGCAGACTGATGATCCCGCTCTACAAGCTCTTTCATGCGGCCTGCCGCATTTCTTGCAGCGGCTCTGGCCCGGCTGGCCCTTCGACATAGTGTCGAATCCCTTGGGTTTCTTCCCCGAAACCCCAGTAACCTGCTCTGCCTCTGCCTTCCTCTTCCTGAGGTGCTCCAAATCAATCTCCCTCTCCCTCGCCCTGGCAATCATGGACTCTAGGGTCAGGCAGGCTGAGTAGATGACATGCTCTCGAATGTCAGCCCTCAACATATCATGATAGCGGGTCTTCCGCATCTCCTTATCCCCCGCATACTGAGGTACCAGCAAAGCCTTATCTCGGAACTTGGCGGTGATCTCCGCCACTGTGTCCATAGTATGAATCATATCAAGAAACTTCCTCACCAGCTGCTGAAGCTCCACAGCTGGTGCAAACTCAACCATGAACCTGGTCACAAAGTCCGACCAAGTCATGGCCTCGATGGCTGGGGCTCCCAGTGAGTCACCAACCGACTCCCACCAATGCCTAGCTCTGTCTCTCAAACATCACGTAGCAAAGCAGACCTTCGACCCCTCCGGGCCAAAGCTCGTCAACTGCGCAGACTCGATGTCTGCGATCCATGTCCTGGCAGCAATGGGGTCCTTCGACCCATGAAAGTCTAGCGCACCACTCCCCCTGAAGTCCTTGAAGGACAGTGTGCGCGTACCCGACTGGCTGGACGCCAAGTCACTGTGAATATCCGGAGGGGATCCTCCATCAGCTCAATAATCCCCTCCTTGATCGACCCAAAAATGACCAGGTTCGTCTCAAGGATACCTCTCATGATCTCAAACGTGATGAACCCGCGTTGCCCGTCATCAACCAACTTGAATCCCGCACCCGAGCCTGATCCTGATCCTGATCTAGACCCTGAACCTCCTGCTCCATGTCGCGCAATCGCCATACTCAAATAAAACACATAAACATCAGCGTCACACTCTCGAGAGGTCTCACACACTCTCCAAGTTCCATGGTTCTTTCTTAGCCCTCCTTGATTCGAGTACGGATCCTCTGCTTCCAGTAGTACGGGCCCATACTACCTTCCACATCTATCCATACTTTCCTCAGGGATGGCTTCGACTTCACCAAGTACCTTATACTAATACTGCTTTCCAAGCTAATCTCATCCTAGGCTTGTCGTAGGGCACTCTCCGACCTACTCTCCGCCGTCAGCTGCACAAGGAGTCCCTACCACCCTTCCTTAACTAGATTACGAATACTATTACATATTCGCTTACTAGTTAGTTAAAGCTAGCTAGAACCCCTATAAGCACAAAGCAAACAACATTTGGGCATTGAGTAACCATAACCAAGCATAACCTAATCAGGCTATCATACTGCTGACTAACCAGCCCTAGCATATAGCTCAATAAGCTCATACAATAGGCATATAAGGCATCGTTCCTAGATCCTTAGCCCTAATCTAGCATGCAGTTCTCATAATCATCTCATATAACATAACATATTATGTATGTGTATCTTGGGGAAAAACTTACTTGAGCTCGGCCGGTCGCACGCATCACACACCTTGTTCTTTCTCAAAACTCCTTATTTTTAAACTTTAGAAAACCATTTTTCTTGTAAAAATCCTTCAAGCCCTCCATTTGAGTCCAGACACCCCCGAAGGTGTGCCCGAATCCCTCAAACCAAGGCTCTGATACCAACTTGTAACATCCCAAAAATCGAGACCGAAAATTTTTGGTTTTAATTATAATACTTGTAAAATTGTTTGAGTAAAACATTACTAATATCACATCAAACCATAAAACCATAGTTACATGTTTCAAAAACCATAATGTCAAATAGTATAATGTCATAGTACAATCCCAGGGTTCTCAAATGCGGAATCATGTGTGTGCGATGCGCTGCTACACTGCCGGCTCCTTCCCCTTAGATGAAGAGGTACCTAAAACCAAAACTGAAAACCATAAGCACAAAGCTTAGTGAGTTCCCCAATCATACCACATGCCATACAACCATACATACTGCCGGGCAGTTCTGGGGTGCCCGACCTACCCATGTCAAACCATTCTGGGGTGCTGACCTACCCATGTCAAGCCATTCTGGGGTGCTGACCTACCCGTGTCAGGCCATTCTGGGGTGCCTGCCTACCCTCCGGTCTATCTCACCCGGTCACGGGGACTATTTCACCCCTACTACTATCACATAATAATATATCATAGTCATGCTGTCAGACATATCTGGGGTGTCCGACCTACCCTTCGGTCCTAACGACCGAATCGGGGACTATTCCCCCTCTTACTACCACTAGCACATATAACAGATCATACTGGCACATAGAACACATCAAATAATAGCAAATCAGACAATTATCACATAGAAAATCATCTCCACTGTAATCAACTAATAATGGGTCGGCCTTGGTGCCTTAGACCCACTTCTACTGGAAGGTAACTCACCTCAATGTCGTGTAGTGTCTGCACTGTCCTCGATACGGAAATCAACTCGCCTCGACTTCTCGATCCCTACACAACATCCTTTCTAAGTTACCATTTCATACTCATAACCCCTACCAGGGTCAACTCAAGTCCAAGTCAAATTCAAGGTCAAAACCTTGGTCAAAGTCAACTGTGGTCAAAGTCAACATCTGGTTTACTCGACTCGCCCAGTTGGTCCACCAACTCGCCGAGTCCCCACGTCCACAAAAGGCTACAATCCCGTCCATACTTGTCGAGTCTAGCAAGAGCTCGACGAGTTCTCCTTTAATAAGCATCGGGACTTTCTTCAACTGACTCGCCGAGTTTGTCCTTGAACTCGTCGAGTTCATCATCATCCGTTTGAAGGTATTTAGTCTATGACTCGCCGAGTTCTCCCTAAACTCGTCGAGTCCGTCTTCATGTGGTTGGGACATTGCCTTGAACTCGCCGATTTAGCTCATCCACTCACCGAGTTCTATGATTTCCAGATCCCTAAAGAGCCTAGACAACTGAGTGATCTTCAATCCTATCATCTGGTCCTTTAACAAAAAGGATTTGATGGAAAATACATCCCGACTCACCGAGTCCTATGAACGATTCGCCGAGTCCCTCTTTGTACCAAACTATACAGTCGATTTTACTTGCTCTAAATGCATCCAAAACATAGATCTGACCTCCTAGGGTCCATATTATACGTAAAGCTACGAACTTGATGTCCATGCATGAGGTCTTTGGCTCAAAAAGCCATAAAAAGGGGTTTATATGTTGCATGGGTCTCCCATGACCAT
The DNA here is from genome assembly GCF_052849685.1 of Lactuca virosa. Classification (NCBI taxonomy): domain Eukaryota; kingdom Viridiplantae; phylum Streptophyta; class Magnoliopsida; order Asterales; family Asteraceae; genus Lactuca; species Lactuca virosa. The sequence goes on along the minus strand of NC_136429.1, from coordinate 362,922,230 downwards.
AAAGTTGGCACCTTTATGCCATGGGAACCATCAATGGTTCCAGATCTGAAGTACAACTCCAAATATACACACAAATCCGAGTATAGCTTCTCTAAAGTTTAGAAAAGGTAGAAAATAGCGCCAAATCAAGATCTAAGTAATGAATAGTCAAGGTATCAACTTTATACCTCAAATAAGCAGGAAATGTGTCAAGACTTCTGGATCTACTTGCTCTCTCTTGATTTCCCAAGCTTCCTTCTCCTTTTCCAACTTCAAATACACACAAAAGGCACCAAAAAGCTCAAGAACACTCAAATAAGGCTTAGGGTTTCGAGTTAGGGTTTTCTATGGGTTAGGAGGGACGATGAGGGCTGGTTGAGGCAGAATAAGTCGTTTAAATAGGGTGCAAACCCTAAATATTAGGGTTTTATCCAGACAGCTTCTACTCGTCGAGTCGGTCTCCCGACTCGTCGAGTAGATCATTAAACTTCCCGGTCAAAAATCGAGTCTACTCGACGAGTTGGGCCTCCAACTCGCCGAGTCCTAGTGCAAAACATGAACTTACTTGAATTTAAATACGTACCAGGAACCGAGTGTTACACTAAGCTTTTGCTTACATTTTATATTTGTGTTTTCAGGTGCTTCCGGTACTAAGGGGAAGGGCCTGACGTGATGGCACAACATTCACTCCTCATTATTTTTGCACTTTTTATATTGTACTTTGATGATTTGGCATATTGTTATGTCATGGTTTTGGAACAATGTGATGATTGTAATTCTTGTTTTTAAATAAAAAAAATTATCCTGGTTTTTGGGTCGTTACAGGATTCATATGGAAGCCCAAATCGATCACATTCTTTAATCGTCGACTTATCAGTTCGTGTTTCTCTTCTGTGTCGTCATTTTTGATTTACGCTTCATCAATTAAACGTGTTTACTTTATATATGTTGGATTGATAAATCAAATTTGTTTCTAGATCATTTGATTTACATTGATTCAAGCTTTCTGATTAATCGACTGTATATTTCATTTTTTTTTCGATTTTGTGTCGATACTTGGAATTAGAGATTTAATATGTTTTTCAATGAATATTTGAATCAATCTTCAGGTTCAATAATGGAAATAAAATTAACTGATTAGTGATATTTGATGATTATTTGACTTGGATCGGTTTGGAAGAAAATTTGGGTATAGGACTTGTGTTCTTATTATTGGTCATTGAAGAACAAGCCATACTTAAGAACATATAAAGATGGAGATGTTTATGGTTTAATTGGTGTGTTTGATATGAAAAGGTTGCATGGAGATGAATTTTGGTGTTTATGGAAGATGGTTCAAGAATTCAGTCGAAACTTATTACTTTTGCTATCGAATCCATTTCTGTGACTTGGTATTCAAAGTGTTTGAATGCTAGACACAATTTAAGTGTCGAAGCCATGAAGTTAAGAATTGGTTGGTCAAATGAAATTGAATTTGATATGATTCAGATGTTTGATCTGCTTCGATACTCATTTAGTGAATGGTCGAAGAAAGAAATCAAATTGGTTTTTGATATTTGAAGTTGGTATTAATGGGTTAAGAAATTATGCCAATCAAAGATAAGATGAATTTGTGATTAAAACATCTGATGTTTTCTTGATTTAAATGGTTGAATTAAATGGTGAATAAGTGAAATTGGGTCGATGTGAACTGGAGACGAGGATCATTTGCACAACCAAGAATCGAAGTGCTTGAATGCTGATAATAAGTTGATTATCGAAGTCAAGTGGTCAAAATGGTACTAAAAAGTCAAAATTGGAGTTCTGGGTGAAGTACTATCGAAGTGATACTCTAAAGTCAAATTTTATATTCACATGGTCTTGAATGGATACTATGATGATTTCGATGCCAAATGGGTCGTAAATGCAAAAAAAAAATATATGGGTCGAAGGACGTTAAATTGGATGGTTAAAAGAGTTGAAATTTAAGAAGTCAATTTTGGGTTCGGCTTATATCGAAGTATTTTTCAAATGAAAAGTCAAAATTTGATTGTGGATTAGATATTGTGAAAAGGAGTCACAAATTATTCTTGAGGTCGAAATATGGTCCAATTTCAAGTGTTCTAGTCGAAGATTTGGAAGGTCGAATATTTGAAAGGTCGAAGATTGAATGGTCGAAGGATGAGTATCAAATTTTTGGGTGTGTCTTGAAAACTTCTCGGGATTTCAAAGTTGATATTTTTGAAAAGTGTTGTCCAGGAATATGAAAAAATTTGTTCATTTCAAGTCCAAGGCGATCCGAAAATCTCAAAATTCGATTAAAAATGTCAAATTTATTAATTTTTCTGAATTTAAAGCTTTAAGTTTATTCCACTTGTCAAGGGGGAGTATAACATTGATAAATCCAATTTGAGAACATTCTCATTCCCATTTGGAGGTTTTATAATCATATTCCGATTATAAACAAAGGGAGAATTCGGTATGGGTATTTGAAAGAAGTTTTTGGATCTTCATATTTTTAGCGAATATTCTTCTATGATAAATCTTGAAGACTGAAGTGACTTTGAGGGGGAGCTACTATTGATTATGAAGTGATTCAGATTTGATGTTCCGAATTTGGTTTCTCTGATGTGTTTGGATTTCCTGATTATTTTTGGGATGTGCTTTATGGTCAAGGATGGGTATTTCCCTTGGAGTTCTGGATGCTTAAGGTCGAGTTGAGACTTGTAGCTCTGGATTGTAATGTCTCACATCCTGGAACCCAGATTAGAAGTTTATAGAAGATTTGAAGATTTGGTGATCACTTCTACATTTATGTCAGGATTCGAGGTCTTGTTTGCTAATTGCTCTTTTGGAATTAGATTTTGAGTCATCCATTCCAAATTTGAGGGGGGGGGGGGGAATGTTGGGGTGAGACGTTATCCATGTGGTGATGACTTGAAGGCTTCACCCCTTTTATAACATGTGTGAGAATTCAAGCCTTGTGACGTATGGGTTGAGCTTACCTATATATAGTAGTTCAATATTTTTTGTAGTTTGAGAGAGCTCCCATTTTGTATAGATGAGGAGATTAGTTTGAGAGAGAGTATTGTAGATGAGTAAGCACATGCTCCTACAAGTTTTATTCTACTCCACATTTTATCTATACAATTATGCTTAAATGTTAATTCGTTCTTGTCGATTATGCACTTCTATATTTCATAATGCCAAATCCAAGCTTCATTTCCTAACAGCTTTGGTCATATTTTCTCTTTTGGTATAATCTTTCGAAAGTCAAAAAAACACATCCCTACAATTTAAAGAAATTACATTGCACATCCTTGGTCTACATAAAAAGACCATTTTAAAATTTTAACATCTTTTTATTTTCCTATTTTCTTGTATTAACTTATTTTAGTATTTAAATACTTAACATTAATTATTTTAATACTATTTGGACACCCCTACCCACAATCCTACCCCCTCCTTCCCCATCAAGAACTTTACCAATACCATCACCGGTGACCATCTCCAGTGTTGTAGAGATAGAGAGAACAAATAAAAGAGAAATAATAGATAGAGAAAAAAATGTTTATGTAGAGAGAGAGAGAGAGAGGTCGATCGTCATCTCTGATTACCTAATCATGGATTAGAAACAGTGAAGCAGTTGGAAATTAGTGCATAAGGGAATCGAACTAGACTTGGAGCAATAGAATGGAGCTAAAATCAAATTGGAAAACTGAACTATTGAAAAAAATATTAACAATATATTTTTGGGTTGTTTCAATGTCGATTGGAATGTAGAAGCATGGTACGCATACTAAATCGTATATGCTTGGATTAATGTCTTGCCACCAAAAGTTGCATGAGAATCCATCAATGGTAGTTGCTTAGCAACACCGTCGTAATCACCCCATTAGCCATGAAATGGGGAATTTCTTCCTGTGTGAGGTCTTATTAAAAACACGATGTATTACCCATTCATTCTGCAGTTCAAATTACAAAGAACCAAGATCAAGCATATCCGCATCTTAGCTGCTTTTGGCAAATTTTGTAGATTAAATTTACTTTGTAACTATATTCATGAATGATCTAATTTACCCTCTTTTTGTCTCGTATCCTCTATCTTCAATCAAACACTTCCATGTATCGTTTCTCACTTCTAGATCGTGTGTCTCAGATAGACCTACACTTGAACATGTACCTTGTTTCTTTTTCTAGTTCTTGATCATACATAAGGCCACAAACAATGACAATAATTTATGTTTCATATTTTCCAAGGATTTCATACGTTTTAGTGTATGATTTATCTGCAATGATGGTCAAATTATATGCTTCAAACAGATTGTGTAACGTTGATCCAACAAAAATGAGAAGAACAACTTGAGGAAGATTGTCAAACCAAGAATGAACGTGGAGGATGAGAAGTTATATGCTAACGATGATTGTATTTTTCTATTTGATTTTATGTAGCCATTGGTGTGAGCCGTGAATGGAAGATTGAAGAGGGGGTTGCGATGGGGTTGGGTAGGTGGGGGCTTTTTTTAATTTTTTTATCATTACAAATTATTAGTAGGGTGAAAAGGAAAAAAGAAAGTAGAATTGGGGAAATGGTCTTTTTATATGGAATGAGGATGTGCAATGTAATTTCTTTAAATCAAAGGATGTGTTTTGTCAACTTTTTAAAGGTTGGACCAAAAGTGTGAAACTGATCAAACCATAGTGACCAAAGCTATAATTTACTCTATTTTATTTATGTATATTCAAACAAAAAACTTACATAAATATTAAAACATTGCATTATCTTATAAAAAGAAACAAAAGCCTCAAGTTGTTTATTCTCTTCTTCAAAGCATTCTAAAACCTCTTCTAGGGATCCAATAAGAACATTATCAATATAGTTTTTTTTTTCAAAATATGATTCTTTTTACAAACTCCTGACCTCAGAAGGTGTTTCATCCTTCAATGCCTCAATTTTTCTTTTCTTTTTTTCCTGATGGCCTGATCTAAACAAAGCTTTGTTATCCATCATCAATCCATTATGAAGTTTTAGTTTCTCACTATAAGCTTCCAAAAGCAAAGCCACATCGTGTTTTTAGTCTTTCTCATAGCTTGTGTTAGTTGACATGTTGAAATAGGGACGCAAGAGACAAAAAGAGAGAGAGAGAGAGAGAGAGAGAGAGAGAGAGAGATACAAAGATGTTATTCTAACAGGTAGGACATATGTATAGAAAGGAGGAGAGAAGCAACCAAAATGTCATGTATTAAGTAAATGTTTCACATAAATAGATGTTAATACTTATTATACTTGCATTCTATCAATGTGTTTACAATCTCAAAATATGTACACACCAAAATGTCTCTTTCAAACTTGAAATTTATGGGAACCGTGTATGATGGTGCATATATGATTCCATTCTTATATAAGCATACGATTAGTGTGCACCGATAATCACTTACTGTAACACCCATTTTTCAGCACCATGTACACCCAAATAATTTCTCGTTTATAATTTGTAAAACACGCCGGTGTACACTAGTTCCCTAGAAATACAAGAAGTTGTCACCCTGATTGCATTAGCATCAAAGTATGTGATCTGAATCAGGCAGTAAAACATCATATCCTACACACACACACCAAACAAAACCATAATCCATAGGCTTAGTAAATAACAATACAATACCATATCAACATACACTATATATATATATATATATATATATATATATATATATAACCATTTATCACCAACAATTATATATACTATACTTAAATTATCATTACGTTTATATTATATGGTTATCGTCATGACACCATACAATACATACTAATATTGTTTCACACCAATGGTTATTGTCTTATGACACCCATAAGTTCACCAATAATTCACCAATGTTGTAACACGTCCCTTTGGATTTACACCATCCAAAGCTTCACCGCTAATTACCAATGGAATTACACCGTCAAAATGTTTATGAATAATTACCAATGGATTTACATCTTCCAACGGTTCACCAACAATTACCAATCAATTTACACCATCCACAGGTTCACCAACAATCACAAAATATATTCTTATAGATATTGACCATACAATTTATATACAAATTTCCACATTATACATATGTCATCGGACCACATAATTATTCCCACGACAATTATAGATTATCAATATCATAATATAAATCAAGGTATATCCATCTTAATCTCACCATGTTGGATTCACATTTCACATTCTACCGATGTCGGGTTCAGCTCGATCATTATTTAGGTCTGGCATATCGGCACAAAATTCCTTATTTGACAGGTTCAAATCTTCCTTGTTTAGGTTCAATTAACGCAATCCTTTGAGGGTTTGGCTAGGGAGCTTAATTAACCGATTAGGAATATATCTCATTAAGTCCCCTAGTTTGGATCATTATTGGTAATGATTCAAATTAAGACCGTTGTAGCGAACCACTCTTTAAATGAATAAGTCTGAAATTGACATAAACGGTCAAAAGACGGTTCTACATGCCTACTTTTCATCATTAACCTATTACACCGCAATTGACGCTTCAAATACATTCAAATCTTCTCACTATTTAAAAAGGGTCCTTGCATTCTCAACCACCCAGTTGAAAATTTCCTCTTTCCCTATATAACTCTCATATTTATCACTTTTTCATGATTTATGCAATTTGATATGGAAAAAGATAATCAAGGCGTTCAGGCAATGTTAGGCCAAGTGGTATACCGAGCACGAGGACGTTCGTGGTCGAGCTGGCCACGAACAACGGGCGTACACACTACCCCGTTGTTTCGTGGTGGCTCGTGTTCGGGACAACAGAATTGCACGACCAATTGGGTTGAAGGAATCGATTTGAACATTACACTAGCCGTTGAACGGCTAGTTTGTTAAAAAAATATATATTTACCTATATAAATACAACACTTCTACTCCTTATTTTTTACACCATTCTTTTCTATCTCTGTACACAATTTACATACTACATCTTCACAACCAAAAAACCATGGATCCCAACCAAAATACCGCTCCAAACTACAGAAATCGCAAACCCGATAACGCTTTTGCGTTAGAAACAACACCTCGCAAATTCCGGACTATGGAGTCACCTCAAGGCGGTTTTATCAACCTACTTCAAACCAGTTCCCCTATCCAACAAACACCACTTTTCCAACAACAATATCAACATTTTCCGTCTTTCCAACAACAACAAATTCCACAACAATACCAACAATTTCAACAATTCCAACAACTACAACAACTCCAACAACAATCATCACAACAACAACAACAACCTACAATTACACAACCACCAAGCTCACAACCACCACTTTCACCGGATTTTGTTGCGGAAACGCAACCTTCACCACCACCTCAACCAAAAAAGAAAAAAGGGAAAAAATCGGCCCGACCCACTACCGCCCAAGAAAGGGTACCATGGACAAAAGAAGAAGAAGAAAAGTTAGCGGAGGCATGGTTGGCGGCTTCCGAAGATCCAATTGTAGGAGATAGTCAGCCTTACGAAAGTTTTTGGGAGAAAGTCTGAGCCATTTTCTACGAGTTAATGGAAAGTGAAAGTCGAAACGCCGATCAAATTACGTCGAAATGGCGAGATATTCGACTAAAATGCACCGAGTTTGGAGGAATCTATAACAACCTCCTAAACATACGCAAAAGCGGCTCGAACGATTTTGATGTTTTCAAGGCGGCCATGGACCAATTTGAAAAAACAACGCCAACACGCAAAACTTTTCCGTATATGAAACCGTGGCTAAAATTGAAAGATGCCACAAAATGGAAAGAGCAAACGGAAGGAACTTCGCAATCCTCCGGTTCAAAGCGTTCGAGAAACCCCGATGCAACTTCTCAACAATCCGACGGCCGAACACACATCGACATCAACGACGATCCGCTAGATCTTGGAAACGACCAACCTCTTCGTCGGCTCGTTGGAAGAAATAAAGCAAAAAAAAGCGGCTTCAACAACTTCGAATTCTAGTGTTATGGATATGTTTGGCGATAAATTTGATCGATATGTGTAACTTCAAGAAACAAAGGCCGAGGTGATGACTCGGATGTAGCAAAAAATGATCGAAGCACAAACATCATTTCAAGAGGCACAAGCGACGATCCAAACAAAAACCAATATGGAAATCTTGAAAATGAAAGAGGACGACCTCGAGGGCGAAGACTTGGAACTTTTCCAAGCAATGAAAGAGTCGGTTCGAGCCCGACGTAGGCGTATGGGGTAGTTTATTTTATTTATGGTTGGAATTTTTTATTTTTTATTTATTTTAAGTAATGTAATTTTTATTTTTATTGTTAGTTTTATTTTTTTTATTTCAATTAATGTAGTTTTTATTTAATGTAATTTTGTCTTTTAACTTAATGGAAAACTAGTATTAAAAAAATGATTTTAATGTATTTTTTGAATTAAATTTAAATAAAAAAAATGAAGTGGACTGGTGTGTTAGTGGTAGGTATCACATGCTAGTGGTAGGAGAATGTGGTGCTGATGTGGCACTCACCACATATATGGTATGTGGTGGGTATAAGGGATGATGTTATGTCCCCTTAATCCAAAATAGTTGAATGATATTGTCAAATTATACAAAATCGACCCTCGCTTCAAACCACAAATCCCCTCTTCATCCCAAATAATTACCAACCCTCCTTTAAGATTTGTGGGAGTATATCATCATTTATTTTGGGCAGGACTGAGGCTTACCGCCTTTGATTTCCTGAAAATCATCCTTGATCATTGTAATCTTTGTCCAAATTACTCCTAATGGTTTCTACAAGATTATTTGTTTTGTAATACTCTGTAAAGCTTTAAACATCATGCCCGTTCGTGCCTTGTTCTGATACTTCTACGTGACCATGGTTAGCAATGACTGGATATCATTCTCTCTCCATAAGGATATAGGGTTACCTACTTCTATTAAGAAATGGAAACATGAGTTCTTCTTCGTGGATACATCTGATTTCCCTAGGCTTATGAAGTTTGGTGATCTTGCAGGTCGAGAGTATGATTCTGCTCCTGAAATTAGCCCTGACGAGCAAACCACTGTTGATAGGCTATCTACGATTTTGTGAAGTGGTCTGATCCTGACGAGGGGATGCTTCAGATGGATGGGATGTACAACGTTTAGGGCAAGGAAGAGAACCCAAATGCTCCTGCTCTTCGAGATAAGAATCATACTCTCTTGGATCAATTACACCACATACGCCTCATTGGAACTTCTAAATCGTCTGAGGGTCCTACTACCACATCACTTGGTTCTTCAGGAGGGGATGCCAATCCCGAACCAGTATCTAGCATCGATTCACCCCTCACTATTGAAACCAGTAAATCTCATTTACTTGTATCTTCTAAATATGGGATGAGGGTGATTAATGCCTAGCGATCCAGTAGCAAACATCCTTCCTTTTTTCCATGCAACCGAGTAGAGTACGGGTGCCATGTGAGAGAGGAAAGAAACAAGTCCCCTTGATGATGTAGAAGTAGTTGATTATGGGATTGAAAAAAGACTCTTTCTTTGGAAGCAATGATAGAGTGCTCAACCAATTTAATGAATGTTTCTCCTCTCAAGTGTCAAAGAACTCTGCGATCTCCAAAAACTAAAGGTTCCTCTTCAGAAAACCATGTGGTTGAATCTCTAGTTCCCCTTGTGGTTGTTGCTATTATGTGTGAAACTACCGAACTACATGATTGCCTCATTTGCTCCGATCAAATCATAGTTGATGCTAGTGATGCTTTCACTAGGCCTACTCCCTTGGTTGTTCCTTTGAAGGCTCGAGAGAAGTAGACCGCATTTAGTCTGATGCCATTGTGGTTTCTACTATTGATCCTCCTTATAATGATGTTCCTAATTTTCATGTTGATGCTACGAGATTTTGTTTTCATCAAAAAGTTATTTGACTCAGAATTTTGTCCTGGGAAAACCAAGTCTAATGTCCCGAGAGCAACACCAACTATTAGTACTCCCGTTGAAGCAACACATTCTTCAAAGAAGAAAATTGAGTCCATGGTCATTCACACCATTAACTTATATTCCCTTCCGCCTACTTCAAACCAACTTGTTATTGAGGTTAACGCTGACACCTCTATACCCAAATGTGACAACCGACAACTTTGGGTCAAAAAACCTCAACAAGTCAACCCAGTCAACTCGACCAGTACTAGTACGTTAGGGTTTACACTATGTTTCCTAATGTAAAACTTACTATTTTAATACGAAGTATCACTCGGAATTTACCAATTGTCAGTATAAACCCTAAGTAGGGTGGGAAACGTAACAACTCGATAAAAATTCAACTACCTATCCTCGGGGATAAATAACACTCATACCACGGCATAGTGGAGTTCATAATCCTAACACTACGAGGCAAAACCATAACAACCCTTCAAATTGTTCAAAACCACTCGAAATGGGAGGAGAAAATGGGAAACGGAAAGTTCACTGCAAACCCTCTCGGAGCGAACCCTCTCGGAGCGAACCCTCTCGCAGCGAACCCTCTCAGAGCGAATCCTCTCGCAGCGAACCCTCTCACAGCGAACCCTCTCGGAGCGAACCCTCTCGCAGCAAACCCTCTCGCTGTGAACCCTCTCAACACCACTCCGGATTTTTGGCAGTTTCGGACTTTTCGTCGTTTTTAAGAGCTTCTGACGCCGGATTTCCATCAAACTCATATTTTTCACATCCTAGACCTCTTAAACTCATATTTTATCCACTTAATTAAGCTTTATTAAATATAAAACACTCATTTGCATAAAATAATACCTAAAGATCATAAAGATATTTTATTACTTTATACATAAAGTAATGGCACAAGTGGATCAAGTGGATCCCCCCCCCCCCATCAATCCCAAGTCACTTTTATGTCAATTCTCTGGTCTCCATTGGTCAAATCATTATCTCTAGTTACACATCCCAACAACCCATCCACTTGCTTTATTCTCTTCCATATAAACACATGTCCATGAGATTAAAATCTCACTTCACCGTTACCTCCAAAATTTCACTTTCTCTCCACACAATGACGCCCACTCTCTCCCTCCAGCCACGTTTTTTCAAGACCTACCTTCTTGAGTAAGTATTTCCTCCAACCTCTAACCATTCTACATATTCTATACTAATCTCAAATCATTTACACAAATATTTATATATAAATGTCCATAGGATCATCAAATCTTCAAGTATTTTTTAAGTGTTCTTGACTTGAAACTCTTCATCCTCAACCTTCCACTCATCAAGATAACACATAAGGTGAGTTCATACCCCTACATTTTCGAGCTTTTCCAAGTTTTACGGGGGGGGGGGGGAATAGAAGTTATGTCACTAAAACATAATCTAAACTGTTTTACCCATCTTAAACTTAATATTTTTAAAAACTGTGCAATATGCGAATAGTTTAGGTCTATAACTTTTTAAGAACTACTCGCACACGTTCATACGATTTTTCTACGATTTATGGTCATTTTTACAAAACTGCCTATCATTTCAGAACAGTTTCAGACCAGTCTGTAAAAATGAACATTTTACGCTGGTTAGGAACCACTAAAGGTCAGGGTAAAACTTATGGACAAAGTAGACCCATTGTCTAAGCTCTGAGAGTTTACGGATCTAGATTTCGACTTACGATGATTTTTCTGTAATTTTTCTAAGAACATGGAAAGAAAAGAATCAAAAAATAGAAAATAAAAATGGACATTTTTATACTAAAGACTCACGTAGTTGTGCTTGACAACAAATAACTATTATTGTGAATCTTTAACACTTTTGTAACATGTTGAGCAAAGTGTATGATTATATAGTAACATATATATGGTTATTTAATGCTATTTTACTATCATGGTAAAGTGATAATAATACATATAAAGGTTTTTCATTTACACTATACGTAAACTCGTTGAATCAAATTTTGTGAGCCAAAATCTTCACGTACAAATCAGTGTACCTACAAAAGTTCTGTATTATGACTGGCGTCTCCAGTAAGAGAGTGTGATAGTTGTGTATAGATCAATACGGGACTGAAAATCCCGCACCTAAGTTGCTTGCAACATCTAGACCAGCAGGTCTGCAGTGACAAATGTCATTACATTCCGACACCTGAAGAACGTCGTAACAGGCCATCTATGTCGTTAGCACGGTTATAATAAATCACATGGGCAAACATAGATACATATAGTTTATGGGGATACATTCACTCAAAAGGTTTTATATAATTTAAAACTACATATACTATTATTCAGTATGGAAAATACTTGTACATTTCGGTCTTTGGGTTTTTAAGACTACAACTCAATTTTAAAGGAAAATATTGGATTTTTCTGGAACGAACACTATCCTTTTATAAAGAAAGGCTTTCAAATCTACATACAAATGCTTATGAACTCACCAACTTAATTGTTGACACTCTTTCAAAACTACTTGTATTCTCAGTTAATCACTAAAACAAGTAACTACCAGCTTTTGAGGATGGGACGCTAAGGCGTTAGGCAAATCATTTTTATCATCATATTGTAATTGATTTTGAAACATGTAACTCATGAAACAATTTAACCTTATCAATTATATTTATGATGGTTGTGTTTGCTTTGGTCACTATTATTCTCTATGTTGTGATACAATACATGAAATTCATCCGCACCGGACGTTTCGGTCATCCTGGTTTGGGGGTATGACACCAAAGATCCTGCTTTGACTGAAGGGCCTTCTAAAAGTATTGGTATAACTTTTTCCTTATTACTCCCTTTTTTACGAATGCTTTATTCTCTTTTCCTAATGTGATTCTTTAATGAAAATATTATATTATCTGAGAATGAGGCTCGATAACTGACCCTGATATCCTACACTGCATCCTTTCCCTCTTTCCTTCGCCCATTTGCAACCACTAAATATCTAAACAAAACCATATTTAGGGAAGATGACGGATGAGGATGGTATCAATAAGGCTCGTTCTCATATCCTAGAATGAGTTCATTGGATCAATGAGGTTTCCCTTCGCAGTCGTGCCAATGCCTCTTCCCTGGCCGCAAAGGAGCTTGAGTTTGACACACTCAAAAGTTCTATGAAATGAGCTCGTGTCAGTTATGAAGCTTTAGAGAAAGAGAAAGCATAATTGGTTCAGTAAAACGCTAATTTGGTTCCTGGAAATAAGCAATTAATTTCCAAACTTAGCGAGAGAATGCGTAAACAGGAGGAGTTAAACTAGTTGAACCTGGACTTGCAGATGAATAATGAGGAGGCCTGTAACCAGAAAGCTTCCACGACCAAAGCTTTAGAAGAACCGAGTTAACAATTTGAGGGTTTGAAGGTTCGTTTTATGGAGAAGGTGTCAAACCCTGACATCACTTGTTCTGAGAGAGATGTACACATTAAATTGTTTGAAGAAGACTTGGCCTCACGTAAGGCAGCTGCGAAAGACAATGAATCCCAAATTAAGTTTCTAGAGTCCAAGAAAGCCAAAGCCAAACAGGACGTTCATCAATTGTTGGCTGAACAGAACTCCATGGATATGCATTAGCTTTTAAAGAATAGGATATGCACCTTTGTTATTCCTCTGCTAAGTTCGAAAGACTTTGGTACCATGAACGCCTCTCTCCAGACAACATCCATCAAATTAGGTCTTCATCATGCTTTCATGGAAATGAAGGATAAATACTTTGAGTAATTATCAGGGAAAGGCCTTTTGTACTCCTACCCCAACGCTGAAGAGACCATGCTAGAGCGTTTTTCGGATATGGTTAACTATGACTATTCCCATCTCAAGATGTTGGATGATATGGAACTTTATGTGGGGTCTAAAGAAGCATTTGGAAGATATTATCCCTTAAGATGATAGGGTTGAATATGGCAGCTCTTCCAAGTAGCGGTTGTCTTTATTTACCATTGTATTTTGCACTTGTTTCTTTAAGTTGATGTGTTTGTGTGTCAGAACTTTGTGTTTTTGGTTGAATATGGCACTATGTATTTTGTCTTATTTCCTTTATCCAAGTATGTATGCACATTCTACTTTCATCCATCTCGAACACATGTGTTTTGAACTTATGCTTCATTACATCTTTTTGATCTAAATTTGTGTTATGTTGGAACTGGATCCTTAGGACTTCTTTGTGGGATCCTCAATACTTTATGAATCTTCATTTCTTGATATTTTAATTTTTAACTTACTTCTATGTGTAAATTTGGCTCTGACTGTGGCTTTGAGCATATAGTGGTTTTACTTTGGGTTTTGGTTTTGAACCATAGTGACCCCCATTTTTTGTACTATGCTGAATCATGTTGATGAGCTTAGCTATAAGCTTTTTGATCTGAACCATGTCATTGGCTGATGGTGACTCGTTATGACCGACTATGACGATGAACCATAGTGGCTTTTTTAGGTCGAACCTTGGCACTGAGCCGATGGTGACTCATCATGCCGAACCATGGTGATGAAAAATGTATGGCTTTTTAGGTCGAACCATGGAATTGAGCTGATGATAACTCATTATGTCGATCCATGGTGATGAAACTGATGGATTTTGAGCATTCTAACACTTCCTAAGTGTACATGCAACCCTAATAACCTTGGATCTATGTTTGTCTAATAATCATGCAAAGTTGAATTCCAAGGTTATATTCCTATCTAGCATACATGGGGAACATTTTTAACTTGAATGAAAGATAGAATAACTTACCTTGTTGTTGATTATGATCCTTGAAACCTTGTGAGCCTAGCACCCCAAGTGTGATGCCTCAAATGCTTCACACAACACCAAATGCAAAGGAGTAAACTTTGAGAGAATCTTACACTTGCAAAATCGGCTCTAGCCCTCTTGTTTCTTATGTGTAGCCAATTTTGGTGGAGAATGAGTTTCTTATATAGTGTTGACACATCTAGGGTTACACCATGTAAACCCTAATGTGTCATGACTCTTCAGTTCCATGACCCATGGGTTTGTAACTCCCATGGAGCATCCATGGAGCATCCTATGGGTGGAACCCAACTTGATAATCCATGGAGCCTCTTAGCCCACTATATAAGATATGGAAGATTTACATAATCTACCCATATATTTAATTAGTTATCTTTTGATCACTTAATTAATTCTAAATTAATTCTTGATCAAACTAATTAAATAATATTATTAATATATTAGAACTTATAATATATTAATAAACCATAAGTGTTATTTCTCTCATTTTAGTTTATCCAATTGCATGGTGCCATGCAACCCAAATGGACCATGCCGGGTCGGGTCAAGTACATACCAGAAATAGTTATGGACTTAGACACCTTATCCCACAATCTCCCACTTGGATAAGTCTAATAACTATAACTGCAATACTTCAGGAACCGATCGGCAATCGTAGCTCTTTCAAGGTCTCTCGGAACTGAGAAGATGATGATACGCCATTTAAGATAAGTGATCATATAATCCTCTGTTCTAGATATCAGCCGGACAAATACATGGAACAATGTCTTACTTATTGTCCAGCAGTTTGTTTCCCGATTTCCGATTTGTTTGACAAAGAACTTAATTGAACACATCAACTTAGTTCTGACCGGGCCCGGTACATAGGTCAAAACAAAATCATCGAGCGGCCTAGATATCAGCTTCTAATCCAAGAAGGAACAGATAAACTTCGACTCATATGTTTGTTCTACTACTCATTGAATTATACACAAGAGCACATTTTATAACATCGAGTTACCAATGCGTTTTCGTACAATCAATGCATAACCAACTCATAAGTAACAAATCATATATCTAGGTTTGAAGACTTATATGATATTACCGTCTCATGATCACTCGAGATAAATTCCATGAAGTGATTCCAGTGAGCGTGGGTTGAGTCCAATGCTCAGAACTTATGAGCACTCATGAGTGTTGTAGCCATGTCCAACAACTTAGACCTCTGCAACCAATCATGACAGTCTTGATTCATACCTACTTCCGACATATGACCGACTGTGGAGGTTCGAATAATATAATATACCAAGCATAATTATTCTGGAAGTCAAAACATGCAAAAAAAAAAATATAGTAAACGATCGACAAGAGATAGCAACACTTTACTCATAAATAAAACACCTTTTATTCATCATCTAATGTCAATTACACTTTACAAATTTCAAGGTTATCTAACTACTAAATCTAATATCATCCTTCAGCCCTATACTCCGAGCATGCTGGAGATGCTTAACCCGAGTCAGTCCCTTCGTGAGGGGATCTGCTGGATTCTCATCCGATGATACCCTCTTTGCCACGAGGAGTCCTTCTTCTATTCGATGTCTGATGAAATGGTATTTTCTGTCGATGTGTCTGGATCTCCCGTGATCCCTTGGTTCCTTGGCTAAGGCAACTGCACTTTCACTATCACAGAAAATTTCCATTGGCTCTTTAATAGCTGGTACAACTCCAAGGTCTCCAATGAAGTTCTTCATCCATATCGCCTCCTTTGCTGCCTCGCTAGCTGCTATATACTCTGATTCGCAAGTTGAATCAGCCACTGTCTCTTGCTTGGAACTCTTCCAAGAAATTGCTCCTCCGTTTAACGTAAAGACCCAGCCTGACTGAGAGCGGAAATTATCCCTATCAGTCTGAAAGCTAGCATCACTATACCCTACAACTCTCAAGTCTTCACTCCCACCGAGGGTAAGGACCCAGTCCTTAGTCCTCCGTAGGTACTTGAGGATATTCTTTACCGCAGTCCAGTGTGCCTTGCCAGGGTTCCCCTGATACCTGCTAACCATGCTCAAAGCAAAGGCTACATCAGGTCGAGTACACGTCATAGCATACATGATCGATCCTACAGCCGAAGCATAAGGTATTCGACTCATTTCTGCTATCTCAGCCTCAGTACTAGGGCTTTGTGTCTTACTCAATCTGGCACTACTCTGGATGGGTAACTCTCCTTTCTTGGTGTCCTGCATGCCAAATCTCTTCAGCACCTTATCCAAGTAGGTACTCTGACTAAGTCCAATTAGTCTTTTACTCCGGTCTCTCAAGATCCTTATCCCTAGAATATAGGCAGCTTCTCCTAGGTCCTTCATAGAGAAACACTTCCCAAGCCAGGACTTAACTTCCTGTAGAGTTGGGATGTCATTTCCTATGAGTAGTATGTCATCCACATACAATACCAAAAAGCTAACTATACTCCCACTAGCCTTGACATATACACAAGATTCATCTTCACTCCTAGAAAAGCCAAATTCCTTGACTTTCTCATCAAAGCAAAGATTCCATCTGTGAGGTGCTTGCTTTAACCCATAAATGGATTTCTCAAGCTTACACACTCTATTAGGGTACTCTGTCTTGACAAAACCCTCTGGCTGACTCATGTAAACATCCTCAGCCAACTTTCCATTAACGAAAGCGGTTCTGACATCCATTTGCCATATTTCATAGTCATGAAATGCGGCTATGGCTAACAGAACCCTAATAGACTTAATCTTGGCCACTGGAGAAAAGGTCTCATCATAATCAACTCCCGGAGTTTGTGAGAAACCCTTTGCAACCAGTCGTGCCTTATAAGTGTGTACATTACTATCCATGTCGGTTTTCTTCTTGAAGATCCATTTGCACCCTATAGTCTTACGACCTGGTACATTCTCAACCAAGTTCCAAACTTGATTGTCATACATGGACTGTATCTCGCTGTCCATTGCCTCTTTCCACTTGGATGACTCAGGGCCTGCCATGGCTTCCGCATAACTGTTAGGTTCATCCAGACCTATCAGTTTCTCATCACTGATAAGTGTATCACCTTCCGCAGTAATATGGAATCCATAGTAATGCTCAGGTGCATTCCTAACCCTTGTGGAACGCCTCAGAGGTACAGACTTGTCAATTGGCTCAACAGGAGTTTCCTCCTCAAGTTGAGTGCTAGGGTTTGAAGTTCCTTCACCACTTGACTCTTGAATTTCTTCAAGGTCAACTTGCCTCCCACTGTCTCCTTGGCTTATGAACTCTCTCTCTCGAAAGAAAGCCCTCCTAGCTACAAAGACCACATTCTAACTAGGTCTGTAGAAGAGGTAACCAAAGGATTTCTGTGGGTAGCCAATGAAAATACACCTCTCACTTCGAGGTTCGAGCTTATCATGAGTCTCGCGTCTCACGAAAGCCTCGCAACCCCAAATCTTAATGTGGTCTAGTTTGGGTACTTTACCAGTCCACATCTCATGAGGAGTTTTGGCAACTTTCTTTGTGGGAACTAGATTAAGGATATGGGCGGCATTCTCTAAGGCATACCCCCAAAATGAGATTGGTAGCGAAGCTCGACTCATCATGGAACGAACCATATCCAACAAGGTTCGATTACGCCTCTCAGCTACACCATTCAACTGCGGTGTCCTGGGAGGTGTCAATTGTGAGACAATCCCACATTCCCTAAGATAGTCGAGGAACTCTGAACTAAGATACTCACCACCTCGATCGGATCGAAACATCTTAATGTTCCTGCCCAATTGATGCTCGACTTCCTGTTTAAACTCTTTAAACCTCTCAAAAGTCTCTGACTTATGCTTGATTAAGTAGACATATCCATATCTACTGTAATCATCAGTAAAAGTCAAATAATAACGATTAGCATCCCTTGTGGCATGTTTGAAGGGCCCACACACATCCGTGTGTATAAGATCCAACAAACCTTCACCCCTCTCACAAGAGCCTGTGAAGGGTGACTTTGTCATTTTTCCAAGTAAGCATGATTCGCAACTATCATCTGACTTTAGGTCAAATGACTCCAATACTTCATCCTTTTGGAGTTGGCCTATGCGTTTCTTGCTTATATGTCGAAGACGACAATGCCATAATGATGCTTTATCCAAGTTATTATCATTAACAGAATCAATACACAATACATTATTTCCTAAGTTATCAACCACAGATACAGTTTCATACACACCATCACAAGGTAATGCTTTAAAATAAAGAACATTATTAAAGAAAGCATTAATCGAACCAACTTCATTATCAAATGAAAAGGTGAAACCTTGTTTATACAATGCATGAAAGGAAATAATATTTCTTGCCATTTCTGGCGAATAACAACATTTATTCAAATCTAAACTAAACCCACTACTTAGCGATAAAGTATAAACTCCAATCTTGGTGACAGGTAAAGCTTTCCTATTCCCCATGATTAAGTTTATTCTTCCATGCTCCACATTCTCACTTCTTCTTAGTCCCTGCAAATCAGAACAGATATGAATACCACAACCGGTATCAAGGACCCAAGAGTTAGAATGGGGTGAGTTATTAGATAAGATAGTGTAAATACCTGCATGGTTGGGTTTAACTTTCCCATCCTTCACATCTTGCTGGTACTTTGGGCAGTTCCGCTTCCAATGTGACTTTTCATGGAAATAGAAGCATTCAGCCTTTTTAGGGTCAGAAGAAGGAGTGACAAAACCTTTCTTGGTTCCACTTGAAGAAGAGCCATCAAGGGTCCTAGCCTTGGTACCCTTCGAAGAGCTCTTCCTCTTCTTCCCTCTACCTTTCCCGATTGCCAAAACCGGGGCGGAGTTTGAAGTAGGAGTGTTAACAACCGACTTACCCTTAAGACCTGTTTCTGCGGTCTTGAGGAGTCCCTGAAGTTTGCTGAGTGTGACCTCTTCCTTATTCATGTGATATGTCATGCGGAATTGATCATAGCACGATGGTAAGGAGTGCAAAATGATATCTATTGCAAGCTCCTCAGGGAAGTTCACATTAAGCTTCAGCAACCGATCCACATACCTTTGCATTTTCTGCATGTGGCTCGTGACGGATTCCCCGTCCTTCATCATGGTTGTTATGATAGAGCATATGATTTCATACCTCTCTTGTCGTGCACTTTGATGGTATCTTTCCATCAGATCTTGGTGCATTTCAAAAGGGTAGAAGTCCTCATAGGACTTTTGGAGTTCCGCTGTCATGGTGGCCAACATGATGCATGCCACTTTTGTAGCATCCCTTTCATGTGCCCGGAAGTCAGCGATCTCCTGGGGAGTTGCAGTGGTCTCATCAATCTCCTTAAGCTCCTTGTCAAAGACATATTCTTTGTCCTCGTAGCGGGTAATCATCCTGATGTTTCTGATCCATTCATTGAAGTTGGATCCATCAAAAGTGACTTTCCCACACAAGTTCATAAGGGTAAAGGAGCCATTAGGATTAGAGCCAGAAGCATCATTGTTTGAAGACATCTGAAAGAAGAGAATAAGATTAGTTTAGATATTAAGAGAGTCCTTAATAAAACACCCAAATGTAATATTAAGGCTAGAATCCAATCACAATATATTATAACTTAGAAGAGGTATGCCGTAATCCAAGCTATAACATATTTGAAAGGTAGGTGAATGACAATTCACCAATTTCCACCATGAAAAACGAAATATAGATATTAGGTTTTTAATTGGTTCTTAGAAATTCCTAGATTCTTTTGAGATTCAATGAACTTTTCAAAGGCATGTTTCAATCTCGAGTGTGCCCTCCAAGTTTTGTGACTGGGATACCGAGGATCACAAAACGAGGTGTGAAGTAACCATGCAAATCACTTGGTACCCTCAAGGTTTATCACTCAATCGATGTGCCGATAAACCACACACGCTCCACCGATGCTATGGTAAACCTTAAGTCACCCTTTACCTACCGTGTTAAGTCCAAGTTAGTGTGCCGGTTAACCACACACGCTCCACTAACGACTTAAACAAAGTGTAAAGTGTAATTTCATGGATTAGCACCTTATTCACATTTTCCTAAAGTAACTAAGATTGGGAATTTAATAAAAGCATTTAGTTACTTTATAATATTCATCATACTATTAATGAGAATTTATAAGTCCTTGTCCTACCCGTTCGGCTAACGACGCTCCACCGATCAAGGTAGCGGTGGGTGAGAGTGGACACCCATTAAGTTGCCATTTTATAGGCAACAACCTTATACCCCCCTTATAGACCGGCTTCGTGAAGGAGGCGTACTAGCGGTAAGACGACTTGTTGTTATACATATATATATTAGTAACTTATAATATTATAAAGTATAAGGGTTGAATTTTAACTTTTAAAATTCTAAGGGTTGGAACTAAAGTTTTAATCAAGACTTTACATGTTCCAAAACTTGAGGGCAAGTTTTGTAAACTTTCAAAACTTTTCATTTCTTATAACTTATGAATTAATTGAGTAATAAAAATGAAGACTCTTCATTTTTATAATTCTTGTGTTCTTTTAATGGCTTTAATAAAAGTGAGACTTTTGGTTTTCCATAACTTGAGGACAAGTTATGGACTCCATTAAAACACATTATGATCATGAATTAAACTACCATGAAGGTTACAAACAATTCCTATGATCATCTAATCTTCATAAGTTCAAGAACATGAATATGAACACTTTCAAGAATCAAAAAATTACACTTAAAAAAACTTGTAATTTTAATAATTGCCATTGTAAATGGATTAGCATAAACATTACACCATCTAAAACAAGCTTTAAAACATCAAAACAGTTTAGGGTAATGTTTCTAGTCCATTTCCAGCAACAAATGTGCAAACTTTCATACGAGCAGAAAATAGAAAAACGATTTTTTTTCAAGCTGTTTGCACACAAAAAAAAACAACAAACAAACCTAGGCTCTGATACCACTGATGGGTTTTGAGCATTCTAACACTTCCTAAGTGTACATGCAACCCTAATAACCTTGGATCTATGTTTGTCTAATAATCATGCAAAGTTGAATTCCAAGGTTATATTCCTATCTAGCATACATGGGGAACATTTTTAACTTGAATGAAAGATAGAATAACTTACCTTGTTGTTGATTATGATCCTTGAAACCTTGTGAGCCTAGCACCCCAAGTGTGATGCCTCAAATGCTTCACACAACACCAAATGCAAAGGAGTAAACTTTGAGAGAATCTTACACTTGCAAAATCGGCTCTAGCCCTCTTGTTTCTTATGTGTAGACAATTTTGGTGGAGAATTGGTTTCTTATATAGTGTTGACACATCTAGGGTTACACCATGTAAACCCTAATGTGTCATGACTCTTCATTTCCATGACCCATGGGTTTGTAACTCCCATGGAGCATCCATGGAGCATCCTATGGGTGGAACCCAACTTGATAATCCATGGAGCCTCTTAGCCCACTATATAAGATATGGAAGATTTACATAATCTACCCATATATTTAATTAGTTATCTTTTGATCACTTAATTAATTCTAAATTAATTCTTGATCAAACTAATTAAATAATATTATTAATATATTAGAACTTATAATATATTAATAAACCATAAGTGTTATTTCTCTCATTTTAGTTTATCCAATTGCATGGTGCCATGCAACCCAAATGGACCATGCCGGGTCGGTTCAAGTACATACCAGAAATAGTTATGGACTTAGACACCTTATCCAACAGAAACATGGGTGGCTTTTTAGGTCAAACCATGACATTGAGCCGATGGTCACTCATTATGTCGAACCATGGGTGGCTTTTTAGGTCGAACCATTACATTGAGTCGGTGGTGACTCATTATGTCGAACCATGGTGTTGAACCATAAGTGGATTTTTAGGTCGAGTAATGGCACTGAGCCGATGGTGACTCATTATGCTGAACCACGGTGATGCACTATGGGTGGCTTTTAGATCGAACCATGGCATTGAGTCGATAGTGACTCATTATGCTGAACCACGGTGATGTACCATGGGTAGCTTTTTAGGCCGAACCATGGCATTGATCCGATGGTGATTCGTTATGCCAAACCATTGTGATGAACCATGGGTCGATTTTTAGGTCAAGCCATGACGTTGACCAACAATGACCAAATTATTTTGTAAGATAATTCAAGGAAAAATATAATTACTTAAATTCAAAAGTTTGAATTCATTGATCGTTTAAGGGTTAGTCCTTCTTTCTTACAAAGTTATCCTGAACAAAGGATTTCAAAAACTACATTCATTACTTCTACTTTGATCATGTTCGAATACAATGACTAATTTACCTAGAAACGGAAAACTTGCAGATTATGCATATTCCATGTTCTGGGGAGCCAGTCCCTTGCATAGTTTCCAAGACATACAACCCATTTCATATTGCTTTCACCATCCTATAAGGGCCTTCTTAATTAGAACTTACCTTTCGTATGTTCTCCTTTCTGCTTGCTTTATTTTTTCGGGGCACCAAGTCTCCAACCATGCATGATCTCCCTCTAAATCTCTTGTTATGGCATTTTTTAGTCAAAAATTTGTAAGCCGATTGGCATAATGTTGCATTATGACGTCGTTCTTCCAATAAGTCTAGGCTTACTCGTAAGCATGTCTTAGATGGTTATGTTTGTATGACAGAATTTATTTTCATTATCATGCTTACTTCAACAGGGATTACTACCTCGGTGTCGTACACTAAGCTGAAGGGAGTTTCCTTTGTCAACATTCGAGTAGTTGTTCTATAAGACCATAGATCATGTTGTAATTCATCCATCCAATTTCATTTGGATTTTCCTAATCATTTTTTGATTCCCTTCACAATCGTTCAATTAGTAACCTCTACTTTTCCATTAGCTTGGGGGTGTGCTACTGACGCAAACTTTTATTTTATGCCCCTTCTCTAACACCACTTCTTGAACAGGTTATCTGTAAATTGTTTTCCATTGTCACTTATGATCACTTGTGGTAGCCAAATCAACACACTATACATCATCATACAAATTCAATGATCTTCTTTCCTGATATAGTGGATACTGCGTCAACTTCGAACCATTTAGTGAATTAATCTACCACCACAATCAGAAATTTCACTCTACTCGGAACTTCCAGGAAGAAACCTACAACATCGATGCCCTATTGTAGGAATGATCACGGGCTAAACATACTTTTTTGTGCCATCGATGGTAGGTTTGGGATGTTGTAATGCATTTGACAATTGTAACACTTTTGGATAAACACGTTTGTATCTTTGGACATGGTAGTCTAGAAGAATCCTTTTCTTAGTATCTTTTGGATGACTGCTTTTGGCCCCGCTTATGCTCCATAGACTCTGGCATGTATCTCTTGGATCACCCCTTCACATTCATCCTTGTTTAAACATTTAAGCCATAGAGTTGAATTCCCTTTTTTGTATAATCTTTCTGCATGCATGGTGTAATTGGGTATTGACTCGTATCATCCACACGTCCTTCTTACAAGTGAGCAATGCACTATTCTGCAAGTATTATATGAATGAACTCATCCAAGAGCCTGCCTCATCATGTACTTCTAATACATGCATTGGTTCTTCATCGATTCTCTTATTTGATAGGATCTCTACTAGTACCTTTTTGGTTAAATGATCCCATACTACCGAGGCTAACTTACTTAAGGAAACCGCCTCTTTGTTCTTGGATCTAGGAACCTGCATAATGAATGTCTTGAACTGCTTGATTAGTTCTCTTGCATTAGCCAAATATTTCTTGATGTGTTCCTCATTCGCCTCATACATTCCTTTCATTTGGTTGAACACTAACATGGAATCTCCAAATGCGTTTACCTCCGAGATGTTCATACTAATAGCTAACTACAACCCCACTATCAGCGCTTCATACCCCGCCTTATTATCTGAGCACTCAAAATCAAAGTGCAATGTATATGCCACTTTTTCAACTTTGGGTCTCATCAATATTATTCCTGCTCCTGAACCATCTCAAGTAGAGGCTTCGTGTGTGTACAATATCCATAACCCACCGAACATAGTTTTTATGGAGGTAGTTCTTTCACCCCACTCTTTTACGACATACACATCCATTTTTTCTTCTTGAGGCATCTCTGTCAAGAAATCTACAAGTGCTTGAGCTTTGATTCTCACCCTCAGCTTGTATGAGATATATTACTCCCCCAGCTTTATTGCCCATTTGGTCATTCGACCAGAGCTTTCTGGTTGCATCGAAATTTACCTTATCGGTTGATCAGTCAGCATCGTGATGGGATGAGCTTGAAAGTACCTTCACAATCCTCTCGCCATATAAAGTATAGATAATATCAATTTCTCTATTAGCGAGTAATTTAACTCCGCTCCATGAAGCACTCAACTAACAAAATAGACTGGAAATTGCTTCTTGTCTCTTTCCATGATCAACACTACACTTATGGCCTCTCTGTTACAATAACTCATTCACTTTTGGATTGGATAATGTTGGGAGGGTTTGTAGGTGTTTCTTTAATCTTGCAAATAATTCTTCATCCTCCTTCGTCAATGTGATATCATTCTTCCCAATGTGGTTTTTCATGGACCGAAAGAAGGGTAAGGATTGTTCGGCCAATTTTGCGAAAATCTCCCCAAAATGACCAATTTTCCATTTAGACTTTGTATATCTTTTATTGACTTCTGGTTCTTCATATTTACCACACCCCGAACTTTATTTGGGTTGGCTTCAATTCCGGACATAGACACAATATGTCCCAAGAGCTTCCCTTTTTGAGCCCCGAACACACATTTCTTGGGATTGAGCTTCATGCCCGTGTTGGGTTTTAGTTCAAAAATAGTTTGAAAAACTACAAAGATTGGGAAACGGAAGACTTAAATTTTTTTGAAATAACATAAATATTTTATACCCAACAAGGATCTTCTTGCAAGTTATAGAAATATTTAAACACCAACCATAGAAATGATGAAGAAATAACAACCTTTGTTGTTCTTTGGGTCCTCTTGGGAGGCTTGGAAGTTGATGAAGAATATGGAACCTTTGAGATACCAACAATGACTCAACTTGATGTAGATGGTAGTTTATAAACTATTAAACCCTTAAGCATTAAGTTCATAGCCAATATGAACTTAAAGAGGGAATGAAAATGCAAGTAATCTTCAAGAAGAGATGAAGAAAATAGAGAGAATGAAGTACCCAATCCAAGAGTGGAAGCCTCATATTTATATTGTCTTAAAGTGAAGTCTTTAACTATTAGGTCCTTCCACTTTAGACAAGAATGTCCCTAAATATTACTTTTGATTAAACAAACATGAAAGTCATACTCTTGTCTTTTGACTCTTATTTTATAAAAATAATAAAAGAAAGAAGACAAAAGCTTTATATTTTATAAACCAAGTTTATAAAATATAAACTTTAACTTTTTGGTAAAAGACAAAAGAATTTATCTAGTCCAAAATGTTGTGCATGACTTATTAATTCATACCATATGAATTATATATAATGTTACTTGCTAATGGAAATTATTATTTCCTAGAAATAAATAATTTCCAATTTAATTATAAGAGTTTACTGAATATTTATTAAAATCAGTTTCTAATAAATAATCAATTATATCAAGTTGTTGTTAGTGTGACCCATTAGTATCATATGTTAATTAGCAATATCACTTTAATAAGATTCTTGAGCATACTAGATCTTTCATTCTCCTACTTGCACAAGATTCATATTAGACTGATATAGACAGTGGTGAACGTCTAGCAACATTTCACTGCCCCCGTCAACATACGACTTTGTGCCATTCTATCAACGCCCAATTCCCAGAAGCCCAAGGCTACAATTGGTGTATAAAGTAAGTTTATCAGTTATCCCTTTGCTTCAGACATCATGTTGAACATGAGAAACGGATCGCGATCAATCTCGTTAGTTCTTCAACTTTTGGAAAGGCACCTTAGATGTCTAACTCTCAACACATAAGAGGAACAAATCCCTTCTTCACTACATAAGCCTCTTGCATAGTTCACACAATACCTAAAAATGGCTTTTATAACCGTCCGGTTAAGGAACAGCATTTGACCATATCAAAGCATAGTACTCCCTACACTTAAGTCCCACTATGTATCTCAGGTGTTAAAGATGAAAAGATAGTACCTTTTAATCAAGTATCATTCATGATAGTGATCCATGAAACTTGGTTACAACCACTTTCCTACTTTCATCTAGTGAGAGTCAACCAATGCAATTCATATTAGTCTTACTTCATAATTGCTCCCACAATTATAACCGACTATGAACTTTTAGAATAATAACATTATTCATGGATTAAACATGTTAATATAGAACACAACAAGTTTTAATGTGATGACTATATCCCAATATATCATAACATTATCTAATAGTTGTTGTTATAATGTTCCAATATCCAAATACTAAATCCAAATAAAAAACCCATTTCTTGAATAATAAAGTCTTATAGTTGAAGTGTGACCATCCATACTTAGCTCAAAAGAATGACTTTATCAATGGATCTGGCAAGATTTAATTTGTGTGAATTATGTGAATACTATCATCTCCATACTTAACTTTACTCTAATTATAGTTAAATATATTGGAGAATATGATTGGTGTTCTTTCATAACACAGAGTCTCTTAGCTTCATTAAGTATACTCTCGAAGTCACAAAGATTTCTATGTGATCCTTGAATGGCAGAAATCAACATAGTTTTTCAATGATCCCATTCATCCAATCATATTTGAATTCAACTTCTAAAGTAGTGTATTCTTATTATTAGATTGTGTCATTATGTTTTGCTTGGACCTCATTCCAGCAAGACTTACCCTTCATTCCATAATGAAGTCAAAATCCAATTATAATTCATAATTATTTATATCTGTTTAGAAATTAACATCTTGTGTAGCTCTTTCCATAAAGATTCTTTCTAGACTAATTGTCTCATGTACATTCTCTTAGTTCTTCCAAAGTACTCTTAGAATTTTCTCTTAGTCATCCATTGACTAAACCATGTATTCAATTAGTATCATATGACATGCTAACAACATGATCAAATACCATGTCCTATTCATAATATGGCGTAAATGATGAATTCATATGCCAAGGAAATGGGATATAAATCATTTCATCTGGTTCAAACCTATGAGCTATTGTAGTTTTTTAGGCTAGCTCCAAATGGTGCCATATGACAATGCCAAGAATTTTCCAAAAGAATCTTGTGACTTGATCCCTTTCAAGATATTGCCAATATATTTATAAGGACATGAAACTTTTAACATTCATTTTATCTATCCCTTATAGATTTTACATTCCAAGAATGTATCTTCTCCTTCTTAAGTCTTTCATTTTAGAAACACTTGCCGAGTCAAGGTGAAAACGACACTGCATAGTCAAAATGTGATTTCAAATGATTAAGTATGTCTTATTTATACAAGATTAGGAATTTAACTATGCTCCCACTAGTTCTTAGGAAACACACATGTTCTATTCATTTTTATGTAAAAACATACCTTGTGGTTTTAATAAAATGATGATTGCAACATTGATATGTTTACTTTATATTCACAAGTGGATCTCAAGCTTCACACATCTTGTTAGGATAACATGGATTAAGAAAACCTCCAGGCTAATCTATATAGATATCTTCTAGTAGATGTCTATTAAGAAAAGCAGTCTTTCTTGAAATCTATTTGCTATATCTCATATTAAGAATATGAATTTATATTAAATAATATCCTTGTTGATCTAATCATAGCTACTTGTGAAAAAGGCTTGATCACAGTCAATGTCATGAGTATGATGAGGACCATAGTCAATGACATGAGTATGAGTGAATCCTTTTACAAAAAGTCTTGCTTTAAATGTGTATGGTTATCCATGTAATTTATTCTTTCTAGAAGAATCATTTTCTCGTTATAGCCTTGCTATAGGGATAAATTTTAATCAACCCCATACTTGATTCTCATACATGGATTACATCTCATGTTCATGACTCTAAGTCATTTATCAGATTCGAGATCTGACATAGCATCTTGGTATTTGATAGATTTTCCAGAAACCATCAATAAAAGCTCATCAATGAGAGATTCCACATTTCTCAAGTCATAGATGATTTCTACCACTAATGCGAACAATTTATGTTTGTGAATAGCTATTATTCAAGTTTAACAATCCTTGTTAAAACTAGGGCCAACTATTACTACATAAGGTTATGGCCCTTGAGCTGCTTCAAGTTCAATGTACCTCCCACTTTCTTTGTCATTAGAAGCTTGCTTTCTACTAATTTACCTTTCATAAGAATAAGAAAACTTATTATTTGTGGGTTTGCATGTGATAATCTAAGCCACATTTAGAGTATTACACAAATATGTGTTTATTAGATTTTGGTTTTAGAAGCTTTAATCCAACATCGGCTTCAAATCCACAAAACATTAAGTAAGATGAGGATGGAGTCTTTCCATACTAAATCTTATAAAGTGTTTATCTACTTATTAGTTGATATTTGTGTTCAAGATACAATTAATAATGATTGAAGTATTATTCCTAAAAGATTAAAGGAGGATATTTCTACCGATTAGAAAGTAAATCATACCAAGTAATATTTAATTAATCCTTTATTATCATTAAGGCCTTAGATGGTTCTTATCGGTCTGTATCTCAACTTTTGAAACCTTTAACAAAGATTTCAAAATTATGCTTTACCACGTAAAATATAATTAAAACTACTATAGTTGTTAATAAAGTTGATTTGGTATCTTGTGCTTAATCTCAAACATTTATTAGAAAGGAAGTTATACACCAAAGTGTATAGTTCCTTAATTATTTTCTCTACACCTTAGTGAAAATATCATTAGGAATCCTTTACATATAAATAAGGTTCACATACGTCAAATAAACTACATTATTTTCCTTCAAAGATACATTTCTTGAAGTTGGAATATGTGAATGTCATTTATATAATAAAGATAACAATGTCAAAGATGAGTTTGATTTAAAACAAGTTTAAGTCAATAATGCTTGTATATAGAACTTGATTTTATTTATAAAATGTTGAAATTTACATTACAATTCTATTAAGTGATCTAGTCTCATAAATAGAAGTTAATCACTTCAGAATATGAATATTATCGTTATGAAAAACGATTGAGTAAACTATCAAACAATTGAATAAAATAACCGAGACATAAATTTAGACATGCTAAATTAAAACATACATTGTTCTAAAACAAATATTGTTTTACATTACAAGTAATTTATGTTCTAAGCATAAATAATAAACTAGACTCCGAGAGTGTAGTTCCAACTTGATTGTGCTCAGATGGTACTCTTCAGTAAATATCTGCAAGCCATTTACAGATATTAGATTAACATTTAAGTACGAAGTACCTAAGTGTTATATGAAAAGTATGAGTTCTATCTAGTAGATATAAGAAGTACTAGTCTCTTCCAGACTTTCTTTCCAAATAAGAGGAGTAAATCCTCTTCCAGTGTCCAACTTCTTTACAAAAGAAACAAGATCCATCAATGTGGGCTTTAGTAGATTTTTTGGGCTTAAATGTGTTCAGTCCATAAAACATGGACCTCCTATATCACACAAGGTGATTCTTATAGCCTTGCATTATTCCATTGTTTAAACTAGCTTTAAATAAAATATCACTGTATTTATTGGAATATTGCTTGACCTGTTTTGTCATCAGATATATGTTTAAATTATCCAAGACTTCCTAGAAGTCATGAATAACTATTCCTAGCTTGATGTTAGAAGCATCTTTAGCATCACAGTGATGCCTTTACTAAGTATCATTTTTCAGGCTTATTGCTCAAAGCAAATGGTTTAGGACTTGAACCTTTATGTGTTTACAATTTCATATCTCTCATGAGATTGTCTCTTAAGATATGAACCCATTCATTGAAGTTGTATCTATTGAATGTTATTGTTTCATTAAGTCATTAAAGAAAATGACAATTCATGATAATGAGAATGGATTATTTAATTACAAAATTTTAAAAAAGTTCATTTAGTATTTTCAATATTTAATCTTTAATAATTAATACCCTTTTAGTTTCCAAAACATTAATTATCAAAGTCTAGGATCCAAGTTGCAAAACAAATAAATGGTCAGGTATCCTTTATCCCATCCATTTGAATTCAACCTGGTAGATATCGATTATCACTTATATCTCACTATATAATTCATAGATTTGTGGGATCGCTAATAACAAATTTAATTAGACATGTTTGATCCCATCTATGCCTCGAAACTCTATTGCTTAGGTATCCTTTATCACAAAAGATTTCCGATCAAATCATCCAATTTGAAAAACTTGTGTAATCGGCCTATAACTTGGTTATAGAAATTGCGAATATACCCCGGCTATCAAAAGACAACACTAAGCGGTTAGGTATCATTTATCCCACTAGTGCATACAAGAGATGTGCGAGTGTTTTTCAAAAGGATTGCATAGATTTGAGGTTTGTAAAAGAAGGGTCTTTATATGTTTTATAATTCTAGTTTAAAAACATATGATATCATGGTTATTACACGTATATAATAAACCATGGTATCAATTTTCAAAAGAAAATCACCTTTTAAAGGTTCTATATAAAAAATTAGTTTTTTATATAATTCGACGCAATTCAATTTTAATAACCGGTATTAAATTTCAGTGCATTTGAACCTTTTATATCTTTAATAAAACTTCATTTTATTACATATATATTTGGAGTTTGTATAAGTTACAAAAATCATCATTTTAAAACTTATAATGGATTATTCCAAAATTTGTCGTTATTAACGATTTTATAAAATCGGGTTTTTATTTTTAAAATAATAACTTCTTACATCTTATGTCCAATTTTGAAAACCCAAACTCCACGTGATGTTTATTTTGACCAAAATTATTTTAACATGTGAAAAACTAATTTATCAACCACACATAATAATTGCATAAAATAAACAACACAAACATGCATGAAAATATATGTGCATAAACATAACCAATTAATGACATTTTTTTGTGAGCCAACACAAAAAAAAAATGCCAATTCTATTCCTAAAGGGACATTTAAGGGGACCAAAAAACTTCTTGTAATGTTGTTGTAGAAGCTCCCACTCGAGTATACATCCATTGCTTGTAAAAGATTGGAAAAACT
Organism: Lactuca virosa; assembly: GCF_052849685.1. Classification (NCBI taxonomy): domain Eukaryota; kingdom Viridiplantae; phylum Streptophyta; class Magnoliopsida; order Asterales; family Asteraceae; genus Lactuca; species Lactuca virosa. Next base: position 362,890,470 of record NC_136429.1, on the reverse strand, counting down.
TCCTGAAGACAAAAATTCAGCAACTGTCGCTAAAAGTCTAACAACCCTTTGTAAACAGCATTAGTGACAGTTTTCAAAAAATGTCACTGAAAATCCGGCACACATTTTAGACTTGAAAATTGTTCTTTTGTCTTTAAAAAGTGGCTCCAACTTCATTACTTGTTACATTTTTGTACAAATAAATTATTTCTAAAAACTAATCTATTACTTTACAAAAATAAACAAGAAAAACTAATTTATTTAATTATTACATACCATATGAATAAATAAATTATTACAACCGTTTTATAACAATAACAACAAACACAACAACAAAACAATCATAATGGTCATTGGCTAGTTTATGCACATCATATACATCAACATACACATAAAACAACATTTGTTTTACTAAGACAACTTTTAAATGACAAAAGATGCATGAAACTTTTGTCACATAAAATAACAAATATAAAGTTGTCATAGAAAATATGTATGAACTTATTTTTTACAAAAACAAGCTATCCATATTCTCCAAAAACTAAGATTTCCAAAAATCAAAAAACCTAACCAAACTTGCAAGGTGGCTCTGATACCAATTGTTGGGTTTTAGTTCAAAAATAGTTTCAAAAACTACAAAGATTGGCAATTAAGTTCCAATCTAAACCACAACTCCATGCCTGGGGTAAAAGGACCATTTTACCCCTACCTAACCTTGTCCAAATTTATGACCCAACTACACTCTAAAAGGCCCACAAATCAACCATTGGCCCAATTTTCCAATTTGGGCCCAAAACCCTTACATGGCCTTACCTTAAGGACCAACCATTCTCCCTAGTCCAACACTTTGTGTTCTGATGGCCCATTAATAACTCAAACTCTCAAGCCCAAAACCAAAGGATCCACAAAGGCCCACTAATGGAAAATTGGGCCCAATCCCATATGGGCCTTATCTTGAGCCTACATTTTCCTTAGATACAATTCAGATTACCTCAAGCACTCATTAGGAAAAACTTGGTCCAAGACATAAGCCAAAAGGACAAGATCCATAATCCATATGGACCCAACTCGCCGAGTTGGCTAATCAACTCGCCAAGTTCTACATCAACTCAGAATCGGGGAAAACCAACACAACTCGCCGAGTTGACCAACCAACTCGCCGAATTCTCCCGAGACCCAACAACTTAATACATTAAGTTGTCTTCATCGAATCCAAGAGCTCCAAAGCTCAGGTCTCGACCAAAATGAGATCTATAAGGGTAAAGTTTCCAACTTTACCACTAGGAACCGCCAAAATGGGTTTAAACCCAAACCCTAGACTTAAAAGAGTGAGGGCTTAACCATTAAGCACTTAATCTCCAAAGACAAAGCGCCAAATTGCAGATCTGACACCCAAGAGTTGGAAAACCACGTAAAGTTGTCAACTTTACATTCATGCATGTTTAGGAGAAACTCCAAATCTCAAGAAGGGATTAATAAGGGACTTAATGCACGCAAGAAGTCCTTAAATCCATAAAGTTGACACCTTTATGCCAAAAGAGACCATGTCAACCCCAGATCCGAAAGAATAATGCTTTGGGACGTCCTAATCCAAACATTCATCCAACCCATGGCTAAAGCATAACAAATTAACCCAAAAGAGAGATCTAAGCATCTAGCCATCAAGATAAGAACTTGATACATCAAACTCCTTGCAAAATGGGTAGATATTCTAGATCCAAGACTTCCTTCTCCAAGCTTAGAACTTCAAGATCTTCTAACTCCTTCATAATGCCCAAAATGACCACCAATCTTCATCCAATTCTCAAATGTTTGATAATGGAGGCTACAACTCGATTTAGGGTTTTGACAATAGTGGAGCCTGCTAAGGAGGCCAGCCAAAGGAGCTTAAGGCCTTTAAATAGGGTGCAACATCCTAAAATTAGGGTTTCCTTCCCACCCACCAACTCGCCGAGTTGAGGCACCTCAACTCGTCGAGTTGGCTCATTTAATCCCGCAAATCTACCACCATAAACTCGACGAGTTGGCCCCTCCAACTCGTCGAGTTCAACTAAAATAAAGCTTACTCTCAATAATTTCTCTTCAAGATTTCGGGTGTTACAACTCTCCCCCACTTAAATTAGATTTCATCCTAGAATGAAGCCTCAAATGAAGCCTCAAATGAAGTCAAAACACATCATGGACAAAGGTAGAACTTGAGAGAGAATTCCATGCACCCAAAAACACTCATGAACTCCAATAATGACTCAAGTGGCGTTTTTGAGGCTAAGAGCATGTATTTATATGTGTGGATTCCAAGGGTCATGGGTATAACCCAAATCCGTACCCATGGGTTTTATGATCCATGGTTCATGTGGCCCAACTCTTTATGTATCCATACATAAACTTGGTCGAACATGGATCATAAGCCCAACACATATAAATATAACTAATTATCATAATTAGTCCCCATAGAGTTAATTAGTCTCTTTTGATCACTAAATTAATTCCAAATTAATTCTTGATCAATACTAATTAAAACATATGATTTCATATTAATATATTATAACTTATAATATATTAATAAACCATAATTAACCTTCTCTCAAAAGTCCATCCTAACAAATTGTCCTGATGATATGCAACCCAAATGGACCATGCTACTCTCGGGTCGAGTACATACCAATAATAGTTATGGGCATAGACATCTAACCCAACAGTCTCCCACTTGGATAAGTCTAAACCTATTATTGCAAGTACGACTTCATAACCTGACTATCAATCGTAGCTCTTAAAGCCGCTGTCGAACTCTGAACAAATCAAATGACGCGTCCATTAGATAAGTGATCATATATTCCTCCATTCTAGATATCATATGGACTGATACATGGATTATAATCATTCTCTCTGTCCATTTGTTGTTTCCCGATTTCCGATTTATGACGACCGACTAATTGAACAAATCAAATCAGTCCAGGCTTGGCCAAGCACTTAGGGTGTCATCACTAAATCATCGAGGGGCCAGAAATATCGCTTTTATCCATTTAAGGGTAAAAGGAATGGATAAACTTCGACTCATATGGCTTGTTCTACTACTTGTTGAATCATACACAAAGGCACGTTTTATAACATCGAGTTACCAATGCGTTTTCGTGCAATCAATGTATAACCAACTCATAGTAACAACTCATATCTCTAGGTTTGAAGAATATAGGATATTATCGTCTCATGGTCACTCGTGATAAAATCCATGAAGTGATTCAAATGAGCGTGGGTTGAATCCAATACTCAGAACTTATGAGTACTCATGAGTGTTGTAGCAACTCTTGCCATGTCCAACATCTTAGACATCTACAATCCAACTCATGACAGTCTTGATTTAATACCTACTTCCAATGTATTAACGACTGTGGATGGTTTGAATAACTTAGTCATTCGAGAAGAATGACCTAGTTATTCTGGAAGTCAAACATGCAAAGTGAAACATAAGAATAATACTAATCCTATATGGCCCCAACATTTTGAGAGTAAATAAAACACCTTTTATCTAAGCACCATATTGATTACTCATTATTCAATGTTTCGATTTTATCAACTTTATACTTGAATTTAAAAAAAAAAACACTAGTTGTCCCATGCTCCAAGCATATACACTATGTTTTTATAAACACCGGTTATGCCATACACAAAGTATGCACACTATGTTTGTTTACGATCCTTACTTTGTGAAATAGATCAATTGAACATAATTCCAATGATTCTCATTTCACACTCCCAAATCCTTATCGAAAAATGTAAGAATTCCAAATTCCTGCCATTTACCGAAATCTGTTAGATTTTAAACTTATATGCACTGATTCTCTGTAATGATTATGCACAAAGTCACAAAGACTTGTCACCAGACATTACAGAGTATTCCAATGGAGAGCAATTCCATGGGAACGAAGTCTCACATTCAAAGTACATTCCTTTGGAAACAATTCCATATTACCATTTTGACTATCACTTCTGAACAAGAGTTGCCTCTTTTCAGAACATGTCAATATGGTCCTAACTATATACTTCTAATTGTCCATGAGCAACCAATCTTTGGTAAACCTCATATTGTCATCGAGATTTGCTTAATCATTTTAGTCATATCCTGTTCTATTCCTTTTTCCCTCTCAATGCCCCCAGGCATTTGGAAAATTTAGAAAGGATAAATATTATAACACATGTAATCAATCCTATACCTGAAGCATATGGGACACGATTCATGCTATAAAATTTTTATTTTCCATGTTCTCACAATTCGAACTATGAAGAGGTATGTCGTAATCATAATCGAATTTGAGAACGCAACATATATAGAATTTCCTTATGTTGAACCATTTCAACATAACATTCATATATATCCTAGAATAAAATTGATGAAAATCTCAATCTAAGCTTGTAGAATTGGAATGAAGTATAAAATCCTCTCCCTTAATTATAGCAAAACAACTTTTTCAAAGTGAATTGAAACTTTTGTTTTCTATAAATAACATTGCTAACTTGCAACACTTAACATAATAATCATGCTCCCACTAGCATAATGATTATTATCTTACTAGCATAACACTTATGCTCCCACTAGCTTTGACATGTACCCAGAAATCAACTGGACTTCTAGAAATCAATACTTTATTGACTTTCTTACCAAAGTTCAGATTTCTGATACGAGATTGCTTTGATAAAACTTTATCAAAAAACATACACCTTTCCTTAGATAGCTCACATGTGTGTCTAAACAATTATGAAGAGGGATGTCATAATCATAATGTTTAGACCTTTTGCTCTTCTCACAAGTCCATGTTAGTGTGTCGGTTAACCACACGCGCTCCACTAATGACTTTGAGAATGCAAAAAACACAATTACTATCTACTTAAAATCTACTTAGTGAAAGCGTTTCCTCACCATGATTTTCATGAATCGGAGAGAAACCTTATGACACTTAGATTTTTCATGGTGTAAGTGTTCCTATCCATGTGAATTTGTCATAACCTTAATCACAAGAATATGTCAACACAATAGGTTACAAACCTCAAGTTGTGTGCTAGTGATTAACAATAGGTTTACTCTTGATTAGTTCTTGAAACTATTCAAGATCTTTAAGACTCCCACTGTCCTCTTGACATATAAGATTCTTTTTGTCAAGAACCATTCCTTGACAAAACAAATATTCAAGAGTTAGTGCAGATTCTTATCAAGTTAAACACTTCTCACAATTGGTCTTAGTTGGTCTTTGTCTTATCCAAAACATCACAACTTACCAATTTCAAATATACTAGAGTAAGAAAACATTTTACCCTACATTTGACAAGTGTTTTAAACCTTTCTTAAGATTATGTCACTCAAGTTACAATCTTAGAGTATGACTCTAAGATTTGATTTTGGAATGAAGTACGATTTATCTTTTGATTTAACCATTTCAACAATTCATGATCCTCTCCTTAGTCAAACAAATGCACTAAGGTGTCCTTAGAGAACCAATTGTGATATGGTTTCATAATCACTAAGATAATCATAAAACAAGATACTCAAGTACTCTCCCATCTTTTCAAATTGGAGAAACTTTTATCTTTCTAGCTAATTTGATTCTTCTTATTCGTTCTGCCAATCATTGAAACTTTTCCAATGTTCAGAATTATACTTAAACTTGTAAGCATAACTATATTTACTAAACTTTAGTAAATCATGACGAATAATCTTATCATTCCTTGTGGTGGACTTGACCAGCGCACAACCAAGTGTACCCAATCCTTTAGTCCTTCACTTGACTCACACATACATGTGAACAAGGACTTAGTCTTAATTTCCCAAAGATGAAAATTCTCATTCATCACACAATACAACTTGCATGATTCCAAGTTTCTATCCAACTGTAACTTGGGTTATGAGAATCTTTCCTTATTTGGTAAATTATGACACTACCACGAATGAAAGAATCAAATCCATTTTCCAATATTGCTATCAATGGAAACATATAAACAACAATTTTTCACAAATGCCATTGTAAGGATACTTAAAATAAATCAAAACTTTTTCTTTTTCTTTTATTTTAAAACTTGCGGAAAAATCTTATCCTTACAATGCAAGTACATATGAAACTACGTTGATATCTATTCCTAAGCAATCTATTGTAACTCTTAAGCAGTTACTCAAAATTCTGATCACTGAACCATCTTCGCGATCAGAATCAGCATACTCTTTCTTTAAGCTTCCTTTGATTCTCTTAAGCATCAAAATGTAATTAGATTACATTATGTATTAAGAATCTCCAAAAGATACTTAATAGAGTTAGATAATGAACTTTACCTGAAGTAGTGTCAAACTTTTGACTTTACCAGATCTTTCAGGTAAATCTGGCAGCTTCGCAACAAATGCCCCTTCTTTTGGCAAAAGAAACATATTGACTCTTTGGAAATGGTACATGAGACTATCTCAGACTTATCCTTTCTCTTTACCATTAGGTCAAATGACTTAACCATGGTCGATCCCTTTCCATTGGGAAGAGAAAGCTTTTCTGTACTTCTAATGTTACCATTGTCAATGTCCATGGAAGTTTGGGAAGTTGATCTTCAATCCAATTTGCTTTACCAGTGCCCCAAATCATTGCTGATTTAGCAGCATCAAGCAAATAGGTAAGATCATTAAGGGTCATGTCTTGATCTGTCATCAGGGTGTGACTGAAGAACCAAGTCAACAGCCAGCTACCTCGAGACTTTGACACCCGACTCTCCCGGCTTGCCAATAGGGATTAAGTGACCTTGAACTTTTCAAGTATTAGAACTTGTGGGATAAGGAGAATAATTGGAGGAGGTGGAGGAAGTGAAGCATGATTTCCAGTCCCATTAATGCACAATAAAGGGATTAATCTTTCACCTTGATTGCCATGTGGGATATCATCTTCATCAGGAAAGCTTTTTCCTATAGATTTGGGAAGACCATAGTTGTCTTAACTAGACATCTATAATGAGAGGAATTCAATTTTAGTTGATTTAAAGTCCTTAACATAACACCCAATATGAAATATTAAGGCTAGGATCCAACAACCTATTTATAACTGGAAGAGGGATGTCGTAATCCAAGCTATAAAATAGTTGAAGGTAGGTAAATGACGATTTACCAATTTCCACAATGAAAACGAAATATAATTAAGTTTTAATTGGATTTGAAACTCCTAGATCTTTTGAGATACATTGAACTTTCAATGGCATGTTTGAATCTCGATTGTGCCCTCTCAAGTTTGTGACTGGGATGCTGAGGATCACAAACAAGGTGTGAATAACCATGCAAATTGACTTGGTACCCTCAACTTTATCACCTAATTGATGTGCCGATTAACCACACGTGCTCCACCAATCTATGATAAACTTAAGTTACCCTTCGCCACACATTGTCGGTCCCATATTAGTGTGCTGGTTAACCACACACGCTCCACTAACGACTTAACAAAGGTGCAAAGTGTAATTTCATGGGTTAGCACCATTTCACATTTTCCTAAGTAACTAAAATTGAGAATTTATAAGTGTTTAGTTACTTAGTATTTATCATTATACTTTTAATGAAGGGATAATTATAGTCTTTATCCTACCCATTCGGCTAACGACCCTCCACCAGTCAAGGAAGCGGTGGGTGAGAGTGGACACCCATTAACTTGCCATTTTATAGGCAGTAACCTTATACCCCCCTTATAGACCGGATTCGTGAATGAGGTCTACTAATGGTAAGACCGACTTTTTACTTATACATATAATATATTAAACTTTTAATATTATAATAGTAAAATGATGTATTTTAAACTTTTAAAATACTAAGTGGTTTAATCTGTTAATTAAACTATACTCTTAATTTAATTAAACTTAAACCATGTCATTATGGAATTATTAATTCTCTTTTAATTAAACACTTTAATTATCTATTAATAAAGGCCATAAGAGTTAATTGAACTATTAAATAAAAACATCAAGATGCTAAATCAAAATTAAAACAATTTAATTAATATTAAGTTATGAACCATGAGTTACACTTTTGAAAACTTTTCAAATAACTTTAGTTTTAGAATTCAATGTCTCATAAAAAAAACTTTTCAAATTCCAAAACTTGAGGGCAAGTTTTGTAACTCTTGAAAACTTTTGGATTCCATAACTTATGGAATTAATGGTGTTTTATGAATGAGACTTTTCACATCCATAACTTATGGAAGTTTCAAAACTCTTAAGATCATAACTTTTAAAAAACACTTTTGAGTTCCAAAATTTTATGACAAAATTTGTAACTCCTTAAAAAAATTTAGATCAAACTTTTAAAACAAATAAAATAATCATATCATTCTATCTTTTAATAAATTGACCTAATTCAACTCTTGTAGTAAAATGACTCAAATTTTACAAATAATTAGTTTTTCATAAAATCAAGTAATTATCTTAAAATTTGACAAACTTCATGTTTTTTTTCTTTATTTTCAACTTTGAAAATCAAACATTTGCATCAAATATAATAGAAAACAACCCATGGCTTTGATACCACTATTGGGTTTTGGTATAATACAACATCCTATGGTGCACATACAACCCTAAATACCTTGGATCTATGTTTTCACTAATTATACATACAAATGGTTTCCAAGGCATTAAACCTATAACTAGCATGCATTTGACATAAACCATATAAGATACTAGTTAGGGTAACATACCTTTTATGTGGCTTGAAGTCTTGATGCATTTGGCCTTAAGAGCTTAGCCCCAATAGTGTGGAAGCCTCAAATGAAGTCACAACACATCATGGACAAAGGTAGAACTTGAGAGAGAATTCCATGCACCCAAAAACACCTATGAACTCCAAGAATGACGCAAGTGGCGTTTTTTAGGCTAAGAGCATGTATTTATATGTGTGGATTCCAAGGGTCATGGGTATAACCCAAATCCATACCCATGGGTTTTATGATCCATGGTTCATGTGGCCCAACTCTTTATGTATCCATACATAAACTTGGTTCAACATGGATCATAAGCCCAACACATATAAATATAACTAATTATCATAATTAGTCCCCATAGATTTAATTAGTCTCTTTTGATCACTAAATTAATTCCAAATTAATTCTTGATCAATACTAATTAAAACATATGATTTCATATTAATAAATTATAACTTATAATATATTAATAAACCATAATTAACCTTCTCTCAAAAGTCCATCCTAACAAATTGTCCTGATGATATGCAACCCAAATGGACCATGCTACTCTCGGGTCAAGTACATAGCAATAATAGTTATGGGCTTAGACATCTAATCCAACAAAAAGATACCCGCACAGTCGCCCCACGCGACCTCAGAATGAAAGCCTCGACTGATTAAAATTACTCGATCCATATTGACACCAAATCCATTGCTAAAAGAATGTCACGAGACCAACTGTAGTCACATAACATACCCGGTCTCCAACGACCCACCTTCTCATGATTCCAAACACGTTGTGGCCCTCTCGCAGACGGAGCCAACCCAAGACATAACACAACCGATCAATTGCTATCAAAACTAAACCCATTCATTTCCCTTGAACCCTGCGATTGATGCCCTTAGCATTTAGATACCCCAATTCTTATTATACTTAAACGAAACCCTGCACAAAACATGTGCGATACCTGACTCGAAATCATACCCAAAATCAATTCAATACTCCACTCACAACCCGGGATTCATGAATCTGCACTTACAATTCACACCATAACCTTCCGATTCCCGATGAACCCTCACCTGACCGAAAAATAGTTACCCCCAAACCATTTCTGAGTCTACCAGAATCGCATCTGGTCCAACCACTAGATTCCCAAGATTCCAAACAACAAGGCTACCCAGCGTAAAAAAACCCTCTGTGCCACAAACTGATCCCACACATGATCCTGCAACTCAATATTTGATACCTTGACCCAACGGTCTCTACCAGGACCCGCCTGATCTATCATCATCACACGGGCCTCGCCCATGGGTCTTACTCATCGAAAGCGATATTGGCCCGACTCAGACCCAGACCCCAACGGTCCTCAACCCAAAACAGAGAATACTCTTCAACAATCCTGACTGACGTGCCTAAGGCACGAACTAATTCCCCATCACACTCGACCATTTCTAAAAATAGTCGACCTTAAGCTTGTGATTGCTACGATCACATCGCAGTCTTACAACACCTCCAACCCACCATGGTTACCACTCAGGGTATTACCATACTCAAACCGACTCAATACCACGCGTCATGAGCTGAATCCTGCAACTGATCAGGAGTTCGGGTCATGCATTCGAATCCCACGGCCTAACATGAATAACAATGATGATGCCGACTTGTGCTCGAGAGTTTCCTGAATCCCTACCAACACAACCTCAATCTGAACATCCACTTAACTCACCCCTACTTGGTCTCGGTGAAGGTTTCCCACCTTCTAATCCATATGGATTTCCGATCCATCTTTCTAAACTGGCGCTAATTGTCCATACCCTGCGTTGAACAATACTAGCGTTCCCTTGCTAACCAAATTCATTGATCATCCGATTCCTGAAACCCTATAGTATACCATTGAAATCTCAACCTACCTGATAATCCAGATCACCACCCACAATACTATACCAACTCCCCGATCTCTTACGCTGGCGACTAAGACTATAACTCTTGTCTTGAACCGACGGATCTTATCCCACTTCTGATACCAAAGAATTGTTGGGTTCTGACTAACTGCAACCCAGGCGAATATATAGCTCCTTTGACACTTCCAAAGACCAAACAATCCCTGAAGACGGGCTAAACACTTCCTAAAATTACTGATAACCCAGATGCTCAAAATGAAATCACTCAAATCTTGAAGTCCCAAGGACGAATGCTTCAATCTAAACTGCAGCAACATACCACTTCCCTCGGCACCCTCAAAAGCCAATCTACGCACCAATGCAAAACTACCGGATCCTGGGGACACTGGATAACTAACATGTTGAATTCTTACCATAAGCCTTCCACACATTGCCCCCAAACCGATCTTAACTACCAACCAAGATAACACCGAACACTCCAAACCCGCTATAAGGGAAACAACCGTTCACTAAACCACTAATGATTCATAGCATGCAAATATCATATAACAATTCTGATAATAACCGAAAAGAACGCAAAAGATAATATGCCTGCAAAATCACCTGACAAAGCACAGACCTCCCCTGCCTTACATTGCGATGATTGGCTCTTTTCTGCTAAGGCTCCTACCCTATCCTCATGACTATAAGGGATCCACAAGTTAATCGGAACAGGCGCACCCACTGCTCCTCCCCTTCTTTTCAGACAGACAACCCTCTTGTGGCCCAAATGATCGAAGAGAAAACATAACGGGATTTCCCCCCAAGGATAATCCCTGCTAACATGAACAACCTTGCCACACTTGTAGCATTCTGAACCGCTGGAATGACAAACTCCATCGTGCGGTTTCCCGCATGTGTTGCACAGACCCCGGCCCTGTTAGCCTCTTAAACGTTGTACCGAAGTCTTGGGTCTCTTCCCGAGACCCTCCACTACATGCACCTGATCTGATCCCCCTCTTCCCGAGTTGCTTCTAATCGATCTCCAGCTCTCGGGCTCTAGAAATCATATCATTCAGGGTCTCGCACCCTGAAATACTCAAAAAACTCCCTGATGTCATCCCGCAGCATAGCATCAACATCATCATCGCCCAACTCACTACCGACTTCTTCCCACCAATCTTGTGCCCTGTCCTTCAACAGGCAGGCAACATATCTGACCTTCTCCTCCTGGGCAGAAACTTGTCCTGAACGCGTTAGCCATATCCACTAGCTAACTCCTACTGCCAATGGGGTCCCTCTCCCCATGGAATGCAAGAGCTCCAGAAGCACGAAATTCACGGAAAGAAAGAGTGTGAGCTCCAACGATAGACATAATCTCATCACGGAACGCTCCCAAACGCTCATCCAAGATCTCCAAAAACCCTTCCTTGACCGAACCAAACATCACAGGAGTCTTCTCCAAAACACCGTGAGTAGTCTCCGACGAGATGAATTTCCCCCGCATCTACTCGTTAATCGGCTCAGTACCCATACCTGAGCCGAAACAAGAACCTAAACCTCATTCCTGAAATCTTATCACCAAACTGAAATACAATCATGCAGAAGATCAAAACATACTCAAGAATCCTCTTCCCCAAGCTTCTTAGATTCTCCAAGACTCTGCCCGATTCGAGTATGGATCCTGTGCTTTTAGTAGTACTGGCCCAATACTACCTTCCACACCTATCCACACTTTCCTCAAGGATCATCCTGAATCCTCTAAGTCGCCGATGCACTAAATATACAATAATACAAAACCCACCGAAGCACCTCCTAGTCTCCCCCCTAGGTTCCCGACCTCACCCCGCCATCAGCTATTGAAGAACTCCTCATAATGTCAGTCATCCACCTCATGAATATCGTCATATTCACTTAGTAGCTGACTTCCATCATCCCAGAGTTCCACAAAGCACAAAGCAAGCAGCATTCGTGCAGTAACACTGCAATCCATAGAACTATCATAGAACATTCACCCCACACACTATCACTAATGCAAGAAATTTCACCCTTACTGCCAGTTGCCTTATGCATGCAAATTATACATAGAACAATATCAAATAGACTGTCGAATAACAGACTCTAACCTAGGACCATACCATACAAGGAACAAGATATAAGGCCAAATCCATTATTCTAAGGCTATAAGATCCTAACCGTATACAATTTTTAAAGCATACACTTAGCAATTACTGATTCCAATAGATATTCCCATCTCAGCATAGCATCCAAGGCACCCAATACAACAAGGTATCATATATCAGATCAAACTACCACTAACTATTCAACACAAGCATGCAAGTCTACCAGCTCATACAATATACATACAAAGGCATCTCTCCTAACATTCTATCATGCAAGAACTGAGCAAATCCTTAGCCCTAACTAGAATTCGATTCACGGATCCATAATTCAAATCATAACGGATAACATGTATGGGTATTTTAGGAAAACTTACTTGATCTCGGCTGATTGCATGCACCACACCCTTTTTCTTATCTTAGAAATCTCTTTTTTAAAAACACTTTTCTTTTGAAAACTTTACCAATTCCTTAGTTTGAGTTCATACGCACCCGAGAGTATATCCGAATCCCTCAAACCAAGGCTATGATACCAACTTGAAACGACCAAAAATCACGACACATATTTTTTTATTTTTAAATAAATAAATTATTAATACAGATTGTTTTCACAAACCTAGAGTAACCAATATTTATCAAAACATCAATTAACCAGAGTAATTCACAATATGCGGAAACATGTGGTGTGTGCTCTGCAATCATCATGAGCTCTTCCATTTGAAAACCGAAGTACCTGAAACATAAACTAAAACCGTAAGCACAAAGCTTAGTGAGTTTCCCCAAAATACCATACCACATACAATCAGAGACTATCACATATATACATATAGGTGTCATGGGCTCCCCCCATGGTCTTTATCTATTATGCCATGGGCTCCCCCCATGGTCTTTACCTGGAATGTCATCGGCTTTCCCCTCATAATCTGACATCCAATTGCCACGGGCTCCCCCGGGATCTTCCATGCAAGTACAACAGAGACAACTAGCATACCACATAACACATAATGGGTCGGCATTGGTGCCTTCGACCCATGGATATAGTGAGAAGACTCACCTCGCATTGCTGAATCTTACAGAGAACTCCTGGCTTCAGGCTAACTGATCCCCGAACTATTAGTAACAAAATGACACGCAATTAACAATTGAGTTCCAATCTAAACCACAACTCCATGCCTGGGGTAAAAGGACCATTTTACCCCTACCTAACCTTGTCCAAATTTATGACCCAACTAAACTCTGAAAGGCCCACAAATCAACCATTGGCCTAATTTTCCAAATTGGGCCCAAAACCTTTACATGGCCTTACCTTAAGGCCCAACCATTCTCCCTAGTCCAACACTTTGTGTTTTGATGGCCCATTAATAGCTCAAACTCTCAAGCCCAAAACCAAAGGATCCACAAAGGCCCACTAATGGCCCAATTTTCCAAATTGGGCCCAATCCCATACGGGCCTTATCCCGAGCCTATATTTTCCTTAGATACAATTCAGATTACATCAAGCACTCCTTGGGAGAAACTTTGTCCAAGACATAAGCCAAAAGGACAAGATCTATAATCCATATGGACCCAACTCGCCGAGTTGGCTAATCAACTCGCCAAGTTCTACCTCAACTCAAAAACAGGGAAAACCAAAACAACTCGCCGAGTTGACCAACCAACTCGCCGAGTTATACCGAGACCTAACAACTTAATACATTAAGCTGCCTTCATCGAATCCAAGAGCTCCAAAGCTCAGGTCTCGACCAAAATGAGATCTCGAAGGGTAAAGTTTCCAAATTTACCCCTAGGAACCACCAAAAGGGGTTCAAACCCAAACCATAGACTTAAAAGAGTGAGGGATTAATATGGAGCACATAGGCAATAGAAAGGCGGATCCTAGGCAGACAGTTGGGGTTTCAGCGAAGAAACCCAAGGGTTTCACCTCTAGGTCAAAGGGCCAGCAGAGCCGGAGCCGCTATGGAAAATGTGGCAGGTCGCATGATGGGGTTTGCAGAGCGTGTGGTTAAGGCTACTGTAACATCCTAAAAATCATGACCAAAAATTTCATTTTCAATTATTAAATACACCATGTTATCAAATCATTTCATCTAAAAACGTAATTCATCGTATCAAATCAGTGTATCATAACAAAACACATGTCAATATATCAGAGTAAAACATCCCAGGCTAGCATAATGGTGTGTGCAATGCAGTCATCCCGAGCTCTTCCCTTTGCTATTGGAAGTACCTGAAACAAAAACTAAAAATTGTAAGAACAATGCTTAGTGAGTCTCCCCAAACTACCACATACCATACACATAATCATGTTACTAGAAGATACGGGCCCCTCCTACACTCAATAAGATACGAGCCCCGCCCACACTCGGCTAACTAGGAGATACGGGCCTCGCTCACACTCGCATGACGGGCCCTGCCCAAACCAGATACGGGCCCCGCCCACACTCGAATGATAATGAGATACGGGCCCCGCCCACACTCACATATGTAAACAAACACATACATGTATCGCACATACAACAAGTATTACAACCTACCAAACATACTACTAACCATACTCAAGTACTGATGAGATACGGGCCTCGCCCACACTCTATGAGATGCGGACTCGCCCACACTTTATGAGACACAGGCCTTGCCCACACTCTATGAGATACGAGCCCTGCCCACACGCATCTAATGATGAGATACGAGCCCTGCCCACACACATCTAATGATGAGATACGAGCCTCGCCCACACTCACATTCCTAATAATACATACAGGTATCACACAGACAACAAATATAGCAATCCAACAATCTGACTGATATCTATGCTCGGCTAATAATGAGATACGGTCCCCGGCCACACTCCGTGTTCCTATTAATAGTATATTGTAACGCTCGTGTTTCTAGGCTACGCATTAATATTGATGTGATAGTCTAGGTTAACCTTTGTAACTCATTTTGAAGAAATGAAAAGGAATTATGTGAATATTATGTGAAAATTATGTGTTTTATGCTTAATTACTAGGATTTAATTAATTAAGAATAAAAATGAGCGTCGAAAATAAATATTAGATAAAGCCGATATCTATTAAGAAAGTTGTAGTGGTCGTGACAAGGATTACAGATATATAAAGAATACCGAAATCCGAGTTATAACGAAGAAGTTATGACATGTCGAAGTTTCACGACAAAACCGGCACGGTGGCGAATGACGTAAAAAGTGAGTTTTTGGTAAACTACTTTTTAGCCTTAGTGATCTAAACGAAAGTCGTAGTGTTCGTTAAACCGAGAGTATGTATAAAAAGAACGCCCAAATTTGACTTCGTATGAGGAAGTTATGATTTTTCGAAGTTTCAGCTTAGCAGTAGACAGCTAAAAACTCGAATTTTAGATCGAGTGATTTTTATCCGACACAACCTAAACGAGAATCGAAGGTCTCGTCAATAGTAGTACAACGGTAAAAAGACAGACGAAAACGGACGTCGGATGAAGAAGTTATGAATTTTTAACGGATTTCCTGTCCCGGTCTGTTAAAAATAATAATATAAAAATTAAATTCAAAATTAGCCGACGAAGTCTAAACGAAAGTTGTAGAGCGTAATTTTACCTACGCGTGCATATAAAGAACGTCAAAAATCGAGCCCGTATGCGAAAGTTATGGATTTTAGAAGTTTTGGCACAAAAATCGAGAAAAAAATGCCAAAACCGAGGAATTTCGCATGGGGGACTTCGGACACATCACCTTCGCTGCATGCGTGCCACGTGTCCGATCTGCTGAATCATCCAAGGCCACCTGTCGACGCGTGTCGCACGCTCTTCGGACCGAAGGCTCGGCCAATCAGAAGCTTCCTCGTGCCTTCTCCGTGTCCTCGCCTCACATCCGACGCGTGCCCTTGCTTGGGGTGTCCGAGCTTCGCACCAAGTGCCACGACCGAACCCTCGGATCTAGACTTCGGTCCAATCAGAAGCCTCCAGCAGGATCCTCGCACGTGCGACCCATGTGACCCCTCTTCGGATCTGCTGACGCGTGGAGACTTCTCAGCCCTTGGATCAGAAGCCTCGCCCCTATAAATAGAAGGGTGCGAGACCTCCTGGGTATATTTTGGAAACTTGTCAATTTTCACCCCTCTTTCAATATTTCTTTCATTCCAACTTCCCCAAAAGCCCCAGTATCATACCAAACACCCGAAACACGTCCCGAAGTGCCCGAGAAGCCCGAGAAATTTATCTTTTCGGTTTTGAAGCCCAACCCTCGCAGAGCCAGATTTCTGAATAAAACTCCCGGTTTTATTAGAAACGATCGTTTTAGGAAACGAAGTGCTGCCCGATTATCATTAAATCATGTGAGTGTGTAGTTACTTTCACCTTACACATAGATATGAAGTATTCACCTTAAAATACGTGCTATGTGTAATTATATTAATTGTTTATTTGAGGTGACTGTTGAATAGATGTTTTATACAAGTTTTAAACTGTATATGTATTTTATCTACAAATATGTTGGGTAAAACATGGGTAGACAAAATAGTCGATGGGTGTTAAAATGATGAGAGGCCTCGATGTTTTTGTTGTTGTTGTTGTTGTTGTTGTTGTAGTCGTCTAGCGGAGTTTAGATGACGACCACGGACTTTTCTAGACAGTCCAATGAAACACTAGCAGGTTCGCAACTTGTAGGTGTTGGTGAACTATATGTTCATTGGCGTACTCCATCCCCCTCAAGGTTGCCTTTAGGACATGTATGGCTGAGGAGTCCCCTTAGCAGTAGTGTCCATCCCGATGATATTCCTTAGGCTAGGTCCCTTGTGTTAGGTGTTTAGGGGCGTAAAGTGAGGACAACGGGAATGGGTAATCAGGGTTATTGTTGATTGGTGAACTTAATAAGTTTATTATTATTGTGCGTTGAAAACCCTATATGCTCACCAGGCTCTCAAGCCTGACCCACTCAGCTTTTTATTATTACAGGTAGTGGACCCCGAGCATAGTCGGAGGATGATGAGAGATTTTTGGATTATAGGCCAGTAGTTGTAAATAACTGTGTAAGGCTTATAATGTCTTGTTTATGCTTTTGATCTGTATCGGAACATGACATCCCAAGGTTTTGATATATAAGGAAAATATATACTTTCTTAAAGAAAGGTTTTGATAAACTTTTATCATGTTTTGTTTTGGGGACCAATTCCGCAACATCTTTTAAAAAGATTTCTCTGACTTTATTTTAAAAAGCATAAATTAAATCGGTATTTTCTGGCCGAGAAATTAGGGGATGTCACAGTTGGTATCAGAGTATTAGTTTAAGCGAACTAAGAAATTGTAGGATTTCTAGACTTGAACTTAGAATGCTAAGTGATGATTGTGAGATGAGTGTCTACCATATTTTAGACACGAGCACTAGTTTATTTTAGGAAAGATGCCTAAAATGCTTTTATGTGCTAAATGCTATATGTTTGCCATATATGCCATTATTTGTTCGGATCTATGGTCTGTTGCCGACCGGATCTGGAAACCTTATGTGTGTAGGATTCTAAGCGTACGATTACGATATTAGAACTAACATGTAAACGTTTCGGAGTGATAAGGGAATTGAAATATTTATCAAGGATAAAGACCTAAATTTGCCTTATTCGGTATATAGATTATAATGGCAAGAACTGGAAGTGGAGCGGGAAATGCAAACAGAAACCAACAACCTCAACCCCAAGTGATGGAACAGGTACCTATAGTAGGAGCTGCACCAGAACCCATCACCATGGCTGGAGTACGAACTATGATTCAGACCATGATGGCTGAACAAAGGGAGGAATTGAGGCAAATGTTGTTGAACAACAGGGATGAACCTTCAGTTACTGTTGAACAACGTGAATTAAATGACGATCGATCTGAAGAAAGAAACAACAATAGATGTGTAGGTCATAGTGAACCGCTTGTGGTTGGGAGAAATAACCACGAGGATAGAGTGGATAGAAATGGGTGCAAGTATAAGGACTTTAGGACTTGCAAGCCATCGACCTTCACTGGAAAAGAAGATCCCGTCGGAGTAATGGATTGGATCTCGGAAATGGAATTGGCTTTCATGACTTGTGATTGCCAAGGCAAGTTACAAACCACATTTGCAGTACGTCAGTTCCGGGGTAGTGTTGATCATTGGTGGAACACTCTGGGGAAAACCCTAAGCCCTAATGAGCCACTGCAACTGACTTGGGCAGAGTTCTTGGTGCACTTTAAGCGCAAGTACTACTCGGCCCAAAACGTGCTTGAGTTAGAAAACCAATTTCTAACGTTGAAGAATGGGAGTATGACCGTTGATGAATACACAAATAGCTTCATAGAAAAAATGGAGTTTGCTTTGCGTATTGTCCCAGATGAGTTGACAAAAATTGACAGATACGCAAAGGGACTTCCATGGGAGTACGCGGTGCCAGTATGTCAGACACTTACATTGGAGGAAGCTGTCTAGGCTGCCAAGTCTGTTGAAGAAATGATTAAGGGGAGAGCCGCCAGCAAGGTTGAAGTTGGCGAAAAGAGAAAGTTTGAAGGAACTTCAGGTTCCAATAAAAAGAACAAGTTCTCGAAGACTGGTTCGAGAAAATTCGGAGGAGGAGCCAAAGCCAAGTGGTATGACAAGTGTAAGAAGAAACATGCTGGGAAATGCAGCGTGGAAATCACTTGTTACAAATGTGGAAAACCAGGGCATTATGCCAATGAATGCACCTTCAATAAGAATGTCTGTTTTGGGTGCCATGAAGAATGGCATATTTTGAGGGATTGCCCGAAGAAGAAGGACGCAGCAAAACCCAATCTTCCACCAAAGCCGAAGTCGAGAGCCTTTCAGATGACACTTAAAGATGCGAAAGAAGAAGCCGATGTCACTTCAGGTACCTTTCTCGTAAACGAATTGCCTGCCCAAATTTTGTTTGATTCTGGAGCCAATTACTCCTTTATTTCGCATGAATTTGGTAGAAAACTAGCTTTGCCTGTTGATAGACTAGTTAATGCTTTATTAGTCGAGATTGCTAGTGGCAAGTTTGTACCTGTTAGCCATCGTATGAAAAACATCTTCATTGATTTGAATGGGAATAAGTTCCACGAGGAATTATTACCTATCGAGTTAAATGGTTTCGACATAGTTTTAGGAATGGATTGGCTTAGCGCCAATGATGCCGAAATATTGTGTAGGAAGAAGATAGTAAAAGTAAACCCGCCAGGGAAAGAGTCGTTTATGGTGTATGGGGACAAACGCAGAGTAAACTCTGGAATCATTTCCCTAATGAAAGCCAGAAAGTGTTTGGTCAAGGGATGTACATCATATCTAGCGTTCGTGATCGATGCTAAGAAGGAAAAGAAGGAGGTGCAGAATATTCCGGTGGTGTGTGATTATCTGGAAGTCTTCCCGAAGATCTTCTCGGATTGCCCCCTGATCGACAAGTAGAGTTTCGTATTAACTTGTTACCAAGAACGACGCCAATAGCAAAAGCACTGTATCGATTAGCACCAACAGAGATGAAAGAACTTATGACACAACTTCAGGAGTTATTGGACAAAGGTTTTATTCGACCTAGTTCATCACCCTGGGGAGCCCCGGTGTTATTTGTAAAGAAGAAAGACGGGAGCATGAGAATGTGCATCGATTACAGAGATCTGAATAAAGAGACAATAAAGAACAAGTATTCGTTGCCGAGGATCTATGACCTGTTCGATCAGTTGCAAGGTTCGAGCTATTTTTCGAAGATCGATCTTAGGTCAGGATACCATCAACTAAAGGTGAGAGAGCAGGATATCGAAAAGACTGCGTTCAGAACAAGATATGGACACTATGAATTTTTGGTTATGTCGTTCGGACTAACCAATGCTCCAGCAGCTTTCATGGATTTGATGAACAGGGTTTGTAAACCATACCTTGATAAATCCGTGATAGTATTCATAGATGATATCTTGATTTATTCGAAAAGCAAGCAGGAGCATGACAAGCATCTGCGTGAAGTGCTAGAAGTTCTGAAAAGGAGAAGTTGTATGCAAAGTTCTCCAGATGTAAATTTTGGATTCAAGGAATCCAATTTTTAGGTCATGTGGTTAACCAAGAAGGAATAATGGTTGACCCAGCAAAGATTGAAGCTGTGATGAAGTGGGAATAACCAAAAAGTCCTACGGAGATTCGAAGCTTTTTAGGATTAGCCGGATATTATCGCCGATTTATCCAAGGCTTTTCTTCGATTGCTACTCCATTAATAGCTTTGACCCACAAAGGAGCTACTTATGCTTGGAATGAGAAGCATAAGGAATCCTTTGAGAAGTTAAAGAAGAGATTGTGTGAAGCACCGATTCTTTCGTTACCTGAAGGAGTTGATGACTTCGCAGTTTATAGTGATGCCTCTGGAGTTGGGTTAGGATGTGTTCTGACCTAAAGGGATAAAGTGATAGCGTATGCATCAAGGCAATTAAAAGAGCATGAAAAGAACTACCCCACTCATGATCTGGAGCTGGCAGCGGTAGTATTCGCCTTAAAGATATGGAGGCACTATCTTTACGGTACTAAGTGCAAACTTTTCACTGATCATAAGAGTCTTCAATATCTCTTTAATCAGAAGGAATTGAACATGAGGCAGCGACGCTGGCTAGAATTACTCAAGGACTACGACTGTGAGATACTTTACCACCCTGGTAAAGCAAATGTTGTTGCTGATGCTCTCAGTCGGAAGGTAAATCTTGAAAAGAAAAGGCCAAGAGCGTTGAGAATTGAAGTCGTCTCGACAATTGTGGAAAGTATAAAGAAAGCTCAAGAGGAAGCTTTAGAGAAAAATGACCGAAAGGAGGAACGTTTGGGCAAAACGTTAGTGTTTGATATAAACGGTCAAGGATTGAAGGTATTCAAAGATAGGATTTGGGTACCTAAGACGGGAGGAGTAAGAGATCTTCTGATGGAAGAAGCTCACAAGACCATGTACTCGATTCAACAAAAATGTATAGGGATCTAAAACCCTATTACTGGTGGCCGACGATGAAGCTCGATGTTGCTAAGTATGTGGCCGAATGTGTAACATGTGCTAGGGTTAAGGCACAACATCAGAAACCGTATGGGAGTTTAGAACCTTTACCTGTACCCATGGGTAAATGGGAAGACATTACCATCGATTTTGTGACAAACTGCCCAGAACAAGGAACGGTCACGACATGATTTGGGTGGTCGTTGATCGCTTCACTAAGAGTGCGCATTTCATAGCAGCCAACGAGAAATGGTCTATGGATAAACTTGCGAATTCTTACGTGAAGGAAATTGTGAGGCTTCACGGTGTTCCGTTAACAATTGTATCCGATCGTGACAGCCGTTTTACGTCAAGGTTTTGGAGAAGTCTACAAGAGGAATTGGGTACCAAGTTGTGTTTGAGTACATCTTACCATCCGCAAACCGATGGTCAGAGCGAACAAACAATTCAAACGTTGGAGGATATGTTGAGAGCATGTACCCTGGAATTCCAAGGTAACTGGGATGAACACTTACCTCTAGTAGAATTTTCCTATAATAATAGTTTCCACTCAAGCATCAAGATGGCACCTTATCACGCTTTGTATGGGGGAAAGTGTCGAACGCCGTCATGTTGGCTGGAAGCTGGGGAAAAGCAGTTTATGAGACCTGAAATAGTCCATCAGACTGCTGAAAAGTTGAAAGTGATTAGGGAAAGGATGTTAGCAGCTCAAGACCGACAAAAGAGCTATGCTGACAAGAAAAGACATTCGATATCATTTGAAGTTGGAGATTCGGTTTTACTTAAAGTCTTGCCGTGGAAGGGACTTATAAGATTTGGTAAAAGGGGAAAGTTGAGTCCAAGGTTTATTGGACCATTTAAAGTTCTTCATAGGATCGGGAATCAAGCTTACAAGCTAGAATTACCGAAAGAACTAGAGGGTATTCATAACACCTTTCATGTGTGTTATTTGAGAAAATTCACTGGAGATGTGCCCGACATAATTCCAATTTCTGAGTTAAGGTTGGATGAAAACAAGAGGTTGATCGAAGAACCTGAGGCAATCGTTGACCGTAAGACTAAGAAGTTGCGACGCAAGATGCTCGATTTAGTGCTTGTGCGATGGAAACATACGAATGGGCCAAATCTCACATGGGAAACGGAGAGTGACATGATAAGTCGCTACCCGCAGTTGTTTGTTGATGTGATATTTCGGGGACGGAATCATCCTAAGGGGGAGAGAATTGTAACGCTCATGTTTCTGGGCTAGGCATTAATATTGATGTGATAGTCTAGGTTAACCTTTGTAACTCATTTTGAAGAAATGAAAAGGAATTATGTGAATATTATGTGAAAATTATATGTTTTATGCTTAATTACTAGGATCTAATTAATTAAGAATAAAAATGAGCGTTGAAAATAAATATTAGATAAAGTCGATATCTATTAAGAAAGTTGTAGTGGTTTCAGCGCGGGAGCGAGAGATTAATATGGATGATATAGTATCCCGAGCGCGGGAGCGAGTGATTAATATGGAGCACATAGGCAATAGAAAGGCGGATCCTAGGCAGACAGTTGGGGTTTCAGCGAAGAAATCCAAGGGTTTCACCTCTAGGTCAAAGGGCCAGCAGAGCCGGAGCCGCTATGGAAAATGTGGCAGGTCGCATGATGGGGTTTGCAGAGCGTGTGGTTAAGGCTACTGTAACATCCCAAAAATCATGACCAAAAATTTCATTTTCAATTAATAAATACACCATGTTATCAAATCATTTCATCCAAAAACGTAATTCATCGTATCAAATCAGTGTATCATAACAAAACACATGTCAATATATCATAGTAAAACATCCCAGGCTAGCATAATGGTGTGTGCAATGCTGTCATCCCGAGCTCTTCCCTTTGCTACCGGAAGTACCTGAAACAAAAACTAAAAACTGTAAGCACAATGCTTAGTGAGTCTCCCCAAACTACCACATACCATACACATAATCATGTTACTAGGAGATACGGGCCCCGCCTACACTCAATGAGATATGGGCCCCGCCCACACTCGGCTAACTAGGAGATACGGGCCTCGCTCACACTCGCATGATGGTCCCTGCCCAAACAAGATACGGGCCCCGCCCACACTCGAATGACAATGAGATACGGGGCCCCCCCACACTCACATATGTAAACAAACACATACATGTATCGCACAGACAACAAGTATTACAACCTACCAAACATACTACTAACCATACTCAAGTACTGATGAGATACGGGTCTCGCCCACACTCTATGAGATGCGGACTCGCCCACACTTTATGAGACACAGGCCTTGCCCACACTCTATGAGATGCGATCCCTGCCCACACGCATCTAATGATGAGATACGAGCCCTGCCCACACGCATCTAATGATGAGATACGGGCCTCGCCCACACTCACATTCCTAACAACACATACAGGTATCACACAGACAACAAGTATAGCAATCCAACAATCTGACTGATATCTATGCTCGGCTAATATAGAGATACGGTCCCCGGCCACACTCTGTGTTCCTATTAATAGTATATTGTAACGCTCGTGTTTCTAGGCTAGGCATTAATATTGATGTGATAGTCTAGGTTAACCTTTGTAACTCATTTTGAAGAAATGAAAAGGAATTATGTGAATATTATGTGAAAATTATGTGTTTTATGCTTAATTACTAGGATTTAATTAATTAAGAATAAAAATGAGCGTCGAAATTAAATACTAGATAAAGCCGATATCTATTAAGAAAGTTGTAGTGGTCGTGACAAGGATTACGGATATATAAAGAATACCGAAATCCGAGTTATAACGAAGAAGTTATGACATGTCGAAGTTTCACGACAAAACCGGCACGGTGGCGAATGACGTAAAAAGTGAGTTTTTGGTAAACTACTTTTTAGCCTTAGTGATCTAAAAGAAAGTCGTAGTGTTCGTTAAACCGAGATTATGTATAAAAAGAACGCCCAAATCTGACTTCGTATGAGGAAGATATGATTTTTCGAAGTTTCAGCTTAGCATTAGAGAGCTAAAAACTCGAATTTTAGATCGAGTGATTTTTAGCCGACACAACCTAAACGAGAATCGAAGGTCTCGTCAATAGTAGTATAACGGTAAAAAGACAGACGAAAACGGACGTCGGATGAAGAAGTTATGAATTTTTAACGGATTTCCTGTCCCGGTCTGTTAAAAATAATAATATAAAAATTAAAGTCAAAATTAGCCGACAAAGTCTAAACGAAAGTTGTAGAACGTAATTTTACCTACGCGTGCATACAAAGAACGTCAAAAACGGAGCACGTATGCGAAAGTTATGGATTTTAGAAGTTTTGGCACACAAAAATCGAGAAAAAAATGCCAAAACCGAGGAATTTCGCATGGTGGACTTCGGCCACGTCACCTTCGCTGCATACGTGCCACGTGTCCGATCTGCTGAGTCATCCGAGGCCACCTGTCGACGCGTGCCGCACGCTCTTCGGACCGAAGGCTCGGCCAATCAGAAGCTGCCTCGTGCCTTTTCCGTGTCCTCGCCTCGCATCTGACGCGTGCCCTTGCTTGGGGTGTCCGAGCTTCGCACCAAGTGCCACGACTGAACCCTCGGACCTAGACTTCGGTCCAATCAGAAGCCTCCAGCAGGACCCTCGCACGTGCGACCCATGTGACCCCTCTTCGGATCTGCTGACACGTGGAGACTTCTCAGCCCTTGGATCAGAAGTCTCGCCCCTATAAATAGAAGGGTGCGAGACCTCCCGGGTATATTTTGGAAACTTGTCAATTTTCACCCCTCTTTCAATATTTGTTTCATTCCAACTTCCCCCAAAGCCCCGGTATCATACCAAACACCCGAAACACGTCCCGAAGTGCCCGAGAAGCCCGAGAAATTTATCTTTTCGGTTTTGAAGCCCAACCCTCGCAGAGCCCGATTTCTGAATAAAACTCCCGGTTTTATTAGAAACGATCGTTTTAGGAAACGAAGTGCTGCCCGATTATCATTAAATCATGTGAGTGTGTAGTTACTTTCACCTTACACATAGATATGAAGTATTCACCTTAAAATATGTGCTATGTGTAATTATATTAATTGTTTATTTGAGGTGACTGTTGAATAGATGTTTTATACAAGTTTTAAACTGTATATGTATTTTATCTACAAATATGTTGGGTAAAACATGGGTAGACAAAATAGTCGATGGGTGTTAAAATGATGAGAGGCCTCGATGTTTTTGTTGTTGTTGTTGTAGTAGTCGTCTAGCGGAGTTTAGATGACGACCACGGACTTTTATAGACAGTCCAGTGGAACACTAGCAGGTTCGCAACTTGTAGGTGTTGGTGAACTATATGTTCATTGGCGTACTCCATCCCCCTCATGGTTGCCTTTAGGACATGTATGGCTGAGGAGTCCCCTTAGCAGTAGTGTCCATCCCGATGATATTCCTTAGGCTAGGTCCCTTGTGTTAGGTGTTTAGGGACGTAAAGTGAGGACAACGGGAATGGGTAATCAGGGTTATTGTTGATTGGTGAACTTAATAAGTTTATTATTATTGTGGGTTGAAAAACCTATATGCTCATCAGGCTCCCAAGCCTGACCCACTTAGCTTTTTATTATTACAGGTAGTGGACCCCGAGCATAGTCGGAGGATGATGAGAGAGTTTTAGATTATAGGCCAGTACTTGTAAATAACTGTGTAAGGCTTATAATGTCTTGTTTATGCTTTTGATCTGTATCGGAACATGACATCCTGAGGTTTTGATATATAAGGAAAATATATACTTTCTTAAAGAAAGGTTTTGATAAACTTTTATCATGTTTTGTTTTGGGGACCAATTCCGCAACATCTTTTAAAAAGATTTCTCTAACTTTATTTTAAAAAGCATAAATTAAATCGGTCTTTTCTGGCCGAGAAATTAGGGGATGTCACATATATTAACTACATGGGTCGGCATTGGTGCCTTCGACCCATTCAAACCTGGAGGAAACTCACCTCACGCTGCTGAAGTCCCGCGAATAAATCCCTGGCTGCTGGCTGACAGATCCCCGAACTGTCAACATCAAAACAAAACCCAATTAACCATTTGGGTTTCAATGCATAACCATAAACCCACACTTGGGGTAAAATGACCATTTTACCCCTAACCTAGCTTGCTCCAAGACCAATCAAATAATCAACCAAGGCCGAATTATAGCCCAATTTTCCAAATTGGTCCCGAATCCCTCACATGTGCCTTACCCTAAAGCCCATCCGAGTATTCTAGTCCATATAATTGTTCTTAGATGGCCCATCAATAGCCCAATCACCAAAGCCCATAAAGAAGGTCCAACTCAAGGCCCAACCAAAATTAGGGTTTTCACATGAAATGACAATTAGGGTTTAAGTGTTCTTACTTAACCTATTAAGGATTTAATCCATTAAGTCCATCACTCCATTAGACCAATCATACCATGTGGTCGGGCATAAGCCATAGATTCAATCCAATGGTCCAAAATGCGGGTCCCGACAAGTCCAAACTAAAATACCCAAGATTAGGGTTTTCTAAACCCTAATTAGGGTTTCCAACCCGATCACAAGCCAACTAAGTCCAAGATTAAGCTATTGGGCCGATTAGGGTTTCACTATGTCGAGCACCACCCACTACCAGCTCGGGCGGTGGTGGTCGACAGCGGCACACGGGGGCAGCCACCACCTTACGGCGGTGGTGGTGGTTTTTCCTTTAATCCTTCCACCAAAAATGCTTAAACAAGTCTCATTCTACTAAACACACTCACAACACCATAACATACACACACAACCACTACCATACGACGGCTGGTGGTGGCGAAACGGTGGCAACCACCACCTTACGGTGGTGGTGGTGGGTTTTCCGGCTAAGTAACGTGCATACTACACCACAAATACCGAAAGAAACCATTATACTCAAACATACGCACACTCAGCCACCTCTTAGGCGGTTGTCGTCACCGGAATAGACGAAAACAGTGGCCAAAAAGACCACCGGCGGTAGCACTGACGCCCACAACGTCGAACGAAGAAGAGGGAAGGTGGGTGGCGAGTATTCTTACTGAGAGTTTCCAAGTTGCTCACGACCCGAACAACGACGACACAGCTCCTCCTTCGGTCTTCGGCGATCTTCCTGCTGTTCTCGACGTCCGGCAGTAACGTCGTGGTGGCGCTCATATGCGAGGCAGCAAGCGGCGAATGGATACGGCACGGTGGTGGCGGCTGAGAGGGCTCATATGGTGGTGGAGGCTGAAGAGGTTAGCAGCTGGAGAATATGATCTAGGGTTAGGGTTTTTCCAATGATCATGCGACGAGGGATGGATGGGTTGACAGGTTTAAGCCCCGTCTCCATCTCCCAAATGTATATATACATATGACACTTTTGGTCCTCTTCCATAAATGTTTTTCAATTTAAATCCAGAATTTACCCTTTAGCCCCTATCTCCAAAAATGCTTTCATAATAAGTCCAAAAATTACCAATCATGCCCTGACTTCTGAAATCCTTTTCAAATTAAATCCATAACTTACCAAACCGCCCTCAACCTTCAAAATTCTTTACAGACTAGTTTGGAAATTACACTCTTAACCCCCAAAGTCCAAATTATATCATTTAACCCCCGAAACCAATGCCTTGCTAAATTATTCCAAATTTAGGGCTACTATTCACTTATTAATTTTATCTATTTATTTAATTTAAACGGAATGTTACAGCTGCTACAAGTGTGGCATAACATGGCACTTTGGCAGGGATTATACTGCTTCTATCACAACCACACATACATCAGACATGATTTGCTTTCATTGCAATCAGAGGGGCCACAAGAAGGCCAACTTCCCAAGTCTAGAATCAGGAGGACCAGTAGCAGCACCTGCTCTAATGACCCTACGGATTACAGATGGCCGCTAGGGCAAGGCGGATGCACATATAATGAGGAGTAGGGCCTTTCAGCTAACTGTTGAGGAGGTGCGTGCTGCACCAGATGTGGTGACGGGATCATTCCTTGTGAACGGCATCTCTTCTTGGATATTGTTTGATCCGGGGGCTACCCGATCTTTCGTGTCTCTTACGCTCATAAAGAGGTTCGTTGGAGCTCCGAGTGAGCTAGATCATCCCTTAGAGGTTGAGATTATGGATAATCGATATGTCTGAGTATCGAGGGTTCATCGGAATTGCGTTCAAGAGATGTTTAGCGAGCGGTATCCATTCGAATTGGTTCCTATTCCTTTGCGCGGGAACAAGTTCATAGTGGGGATGGACTGGTTGAGCCTCAATTGGGCGGTGAATGATTGTGAGCGCCAGCTGGTACGTGTTCGGACCCCAAGTGGGGGAGAGTTGGTGGTCAATGGGGAGGGCGCTCAGTGCGGGCCGGTCCTATGCTCAGCCCCTAGGCCCAGTCGCTATCTTTATCAGGGTTATTCCACTTTTGCCACCTATGTTATGGATACCCGGGAGAAGGGTAAGGCGTTGGTTGATGATGTGCCGATTGTGCGGGAGTACCCGAATATGTTTCCGGAGGATTTTCCTGGGGTGCCTCCGGGGAGGCAGGTGGAGTTCCGGATTGACTTGGTTCCTGGTGCGGCTCGGATAGCCAAAGCACCATATCGGTTAGCTCCACCAGAGATGCAGGAGTTGTGTACACAGCTACAGGAGCTATTAGACAAAGGATTAATCCGACCGAGTAGTTCACCATGGGGTACATCGATCTTGTATGTGAAGAAGAATGATGGGTCACATCGGATGTATATTGACTATCGAGAGCTGAATAGGATAACGGTGAAGAACCATTATCCAGTCCCGAGGATTTATGACTGGTTTGACCAACTTCATGGTGCGTCTTGGTTTTCCAAGCTTGATCTACGTTCTATTTATCATCAGATGAGGTTCAGAGAGGACGACGTGCAGAAGACGTCCTTCTGTACTCGTTATGGTCATTACGAGTTCGTGGTGATTCCCTTCAGGCTCACTAATGCTCCATCTGTGTTCATGGACCTCATGAACTGCATGTGCCTACTGATGTTGGATAGGTTTGTGATTGTATTCACCGATGACATCCTGGTCTATTCCAATACCTAGGAGTTGCATGGGGAGCACTTGAGGGAGGTGTTGGAGACCCTGGGGAGGGAGAGACTATATGTGAAGTTCTCCAAATGTGAGTTGTAGTTGCGCAAGGTGTGGTTCCTGGGGTACCTTGTCAACCAGAATGGTATTTTGGTCGATCCGACCAAGGTCGAGGCCGTGAGTAGGTGGGAGGTTTCGAGGTCTCCATCTGAGATTCGCAGTTTCCTTGGGTTGGCGGGATATTACTGGAGGTTTATTCAGGATTTCTCCAAGATAGCGGTTCCCGCAATCCGACTGACGAAGAAGACTGCCACTTTTCGCTGGGGGCCTGATCAGCAGGCAACATTTGAGACCCTGATACAGAGATTGTGCAAGGTGTCAATTCTGGCCCTGCCAGAGGGTGTTGAGGATTTGGTGGTTTATTGTGACGCGTCTATCAAAGGATTAGGCACGGTCTTGATGCATAGGGGTCGTGTTATTGCATACGCTTCAAGGCAGCTGAAGCCTCATGAGGCGAACTATCCGACGCATGATTTGGAGATGGGGGTTATGGTTTTTGCCCTCAAGATTTGGCGACATTACCTATATAGGGTCTGTTGTACTATTTATACGGATCACAATAGCCTGAGGTACTTGATGGATCAGCCGAATCTGAATACGAGGCAGCTTTGGTAGTTAAATGTGGTGAAGGATTATGATTGTGAGATCCTTTACCATCCGGGGAAGGCCAATGTGGTGGATGATGCTCTTAGCCGCAAGGCGGTTGCGGCTCCGGTCAGGGATATTTTTCTGAGGACGACAGTGATTACTCCGCTTTTGAAGCAGATTCGAGAGGCATAGATTGAGGCTATGAAGGAAGATCACCAAATGAGTGAGCACATAATGGGTCAGGTGGCTTCCTTTGATCATGATAGCTGAGGGTTATTGACTCTCTATAAGAGAGTATGTGTTCCGTATTGGGGTGGTGTGTGTCAGATTCTGATGGAAGAGGCGCACAAGTCGAGATTCTCCATTCATCCCAGGACGACAAAGATGTATAGGGATCTTTGTCCTGATTATTGGTGGCCCTGCATGAAGCAGGATGTAACTTGGTACGTGGAGAGGTGCTTAAATTTCAGGAAAGTCAAGGCCGGGCATCAGTGACCTCACAGTAAGATGCAGTCGTGTAACATCCATAAAAAATATGATAAGTTTAATCTTTTTTAATACAGCCCCAAAACCATAAAGTGTTTAGAAAATATTTTTCAAAACATTTCCGTCATCAGAATTTCCCAAAATCATAAATCATAAACAGAGGAAGTGTACGGTTACGCCATCGCCTTATCGTGGTTATCTAATGTACCTGAAACATAACCCAAAACTGTAAGCCAATGCTTAGTGAGTTCCCCCAAAGTACGAACACATAACCAAATAACATATACAATAACAGCACGCAATGGGTCCACAACTAAAAGACTAATTTACCCCTGAGCCCTCAGCATAAATTTGGCTTGCCCTCGGGGCCCACAGCTTATGTCTGGCCTGCTCACTGACCAGATCAATCATCAAACTGAAATACCATCAAGCCCTCAGTACAAGTCTGGCATACCGCCCGGTCCTCAACTTGTATCTGGAATGCTCATGAGCCCTCAATATGAGTCTGGCATGCACTACCCGAACCTCAACTCATATCTGGAATGCTCCAGGGTTTTTTGGCTACCGCACGGAGCAGTACAACCTCAACCCAACAAAATATGTCGACATATACCAGATAATAAACATATACAGTTAATCATGCAAACAGAATCACAGGTAGTCCTACAGATCTATCAGACTGGCATATAGTAACTAGCATAATCATGCATATCTATTCCATACTCAGCATATCAGTGAATATCAACTAATGGCCGGCATTGGTGCCTTCGACTCGCAAGTACAGTGAGGAAAACTCACCTCACAGACTGAACAGTAGCTGATGAGGTCCCGACTCCGAATCTCAGCTCAAACTGTCACATATCCACCCAAATGACCAATCAAAATCAAAATCCCAAAATACCCTTAAGTTCAAACTTGGTCAAAGTCAAAGTAAAACAGGTCAAACTAACTAAGTCAACTAATTCAACCCAACCGGGTCAACTCAACCGAATTAACCCAATGTGAGTATGCGGAGCGTACACCGAAGGTACACTGGGCTTACTCGATTCCTCACATGTTGACCACCATCGGGGTGGTTGACCTCTTACGCAGGATATACTCCGAGTATGTGGGGCGTACTCCCATGAACTTCAAAACTCATTAAGTGCTTAATGGCTTAAGTGATGGGTTTTGTATACTACAACATCCTATGGTGCACATATAACCCTAAATTCTTTGGATCTATGTTTTCTCTAATTATACATGCAATATTGTTTCCAAAGCATTAATCCTACAACTAACATGCAATTGACATAAACAACATAAAATACTAGTTAGGAGTTTACCTATTTATGTAGCTTATAGAACTTGTTGTATTTGGCCTTTAAGAACTTAGCACCCCAAGTGTGATGCCTCAAACGGTTCACAACACACCTAGGACAAAGTAGAACTTGAGAGAGGTGTTGCTAGCTCCAAAATCGGCTCTAATGAACTCCAAGAACTCTAGTCTCCGATTTTGGGTGCTAAGGGAGTCCTTTTATAGTGTGGAAAATTCTAGGGTTACATCCACGCAAACCCTAATGCCCATGACCTTTCATATTATTTAGGCTCCATGGGTTAAACCTCCATGGACTGCCATATTGCTTTAGCCCATCTTAAATAAGAATTGACCCATGCTATAAGAATGTAACGCCCCGATTCTCAGGTATTGAATTAATATAAGAATTTTCTTGTTTTCAAGGTCTACTCGATGAGTTGGTTGCCCTACTCGTCGAGTAGCAGCGGGTTGGGTCGCGTGTTTTAGTGACCTACTCACCGAGTCCAATAAGGGACTCGACGAGTAGGAGCTGGAGGATGAAACCCTAAATTCTGGGGTTTTGCATCCTATTTAAAGGATCATTTGCCCTTAGCCTCCCTTTGCAGCCTCTAGAGAGTTCATCAAAACCCTAATATGTGTGTGTGTGTGCTCCATTTGTGTGTTTCAAGCCTTGGAAGAAGATTCTTGGAGAAGGGAACTTGAAGATCAAGTAGATAGCAGCAAGGAGCTTGTGTGGACCTGAAATCTACCTCAGATAGCACCATTTGAAGGTATCAAGTCGTTACCTTGACCTTCTTTCCTTCCATATCTCTTTTGGGTTGAAAATTAGGGCTTTTCATCATGTTATGAAGCTATTCTTGGGTATGAGCTAAGATCTGAAGTTCCAACTTCAGATCTGAAATCTCCTTGGTCCTTAGGTCCATAAAGCTTACAGCTTTAGCAAGTATGAACCCTTCCTTTTGAGTTAAACTCCATTTCAAGTTTAGATTTGGCATTATGAGTCATTAGAGCCCTGCATACACGTAAAGTTTGCAACTTTACATGATAAACATGCGTTGGGAAGCTGGATCTGCAATATGGAGTCTTTGCATGACTTAAAAAGCATCTGTATGGTTAAAGGATTGAAGGGACTCGGCGAGTCGCAAGGTCGACTCGGTGAGTCATATGAAGATAATCATGTACTCGACGAGTTGGATGAACAACTCGGCGAGTCCGATGAAGATTGCCTTGGGTTCGGCGAGTCAGATGTATGACTCGGTGAGTCGGATAGGGTTTTTCCACAACCCTTTGATATGCGTGAACTCGGCGAGTTGCGAGGAAACTCGACGAGTCAACCAAGGATTTCACGACATCTTGAGTTCAGGAAGGACTCGACGAGTTGGTGAACTGCACTCGACGAGTCGAGTCAACATGGACTATTGACTTTGACTGTGGACTTTGACTTTGACCAAGAGTTGACCAGTTGACTTCTGAGGGTATTTTGGTAATTTGGAAATTTATGAAAAAGTTTTTTATGGTAACTATAGGTGGTGGAGTTCGTGTTGGTGATCCGGGAGTTGAGCTTTCTAGTTTCAGACGACAGTTGCGAGGTGAGTTATCCTCACTATACTAAGGGGTCTAAGGCACCAAGGCCGGCCCATTGGATATGTTATCCTAGCAGTGTTAGATGTTGAGTATGATTTAGTGATGCATGCTAGTGGTTATGCCAGTTAGGTAGACCTGTAGGACTACCTGTGATGTTATATGATTATTGCATGCTCAGTGGTTATGTTATATGTTATATGTTATGTGGGATGGGTTGAGGTTGTACTGACCCCATGCGGTAGCCAACAAACCCTAGGAGCATTCTAGTTACGGGCTAACGGAGACTCGTACTGTGGGCTCGGGAGCATTCCAGTTACGGGCTAAGGGAGACTCGTATTGTGGGCTCGATGGCAAGCCAGATGTGAGTTGTGGGCCCGTAAGGCAATACAGACTCACACTGTGGGCGCAGGGGTAATCCAGTCTATAAAGTTGTGGACCCAGTACATGTTGTTGTTTATATATGTGTTATGTGCAGTGTATCGGTATTTTGGGGGAACTCACTAAGCTCTCGGGCTTACAGTTTCAGTTTATTGTTTCAGGTACATCAGGGGATCGCGGCAAGGCAAAGGCGTAATCGTACAGCTCCTCATGTTTTGTTTATGTTTCTGGGAAAACTCTGATATTATACATTTTGAAAACCAGTGTGTAATGCTTTTGATGAATTTGGAATGAGTGTGAAAGTTAAATTTTGAAAAAAAATTTATGGGTGTTACAAAGAATCATTGATTTACCAAATCAATCCCCATATATTTAATTAGTCTCTTTTGATCACATAATTAATTCAAAATTAATTCTTGATCAATACTAATTAAATAATATGATTTCATACTAATATATTAGAACTTATAATATATTAATAAATCATAAGTAACCTCTTACTCAAGTATCCATCCTATCAAATTGTCCTGGTGATATGCAACCCAAAATAGACCATGCTACTCTCGGGTCAAGTACATACCAACTATAGTTATGGGCTTAGACACCTAATCCAACAGTCTCCCACTTGGATAAGTCTAATAACTATTATTGCAAGTACGATTCCAAAATCCCGACTAGCAATCGTAGCTCTTAAAAGCCGCTGTCGAACTCTGACCTAGTCAATGACGCGTCCATTAAATAAGGGATCATATATTCCTCCATTCTAGATATCATATGGACACGTGACATGGATTATAATCATTCTCTCTGTCCATATGTGGTTTCCCAATTTCTGATTTATGATGACCGACTAATTGAACAAATCAAATCACTCCAGGCTTGGCCAAGCACTTAGGGTTGCCATCACTAAATCATCGAGGGGCCCATAGATATCGCTTTTATCCATATAAGGGTAAAAAGAAATGGATAAAATTCGACTTAAATGCTTGCTTGTACTTACTCATCAAATCACACACAACAATATGTTTTATAACACCAAGTTACTAGTGCATTTACATATGTCAATGTGAAACTGAATTGTAAATTACAACTCACATGTATTGGTTTCAAGAATATAAGATATTATCATCTCACAATAACTCGTGATAAAATCCATGAAGTGATTCAGATGAGTGTGGGTTTAATCCAATACTCGAATCTTATTCCAGGAGTACTCATGAACACTGCAGCAAACTTGTGTTATGTCTAAAACACCTAGACAATCTACAGTCAGATTCATGACAGTCTTGCCTCAATACCTACTTCCAAAGTATGATCGAATGTGGATAGTTTGAATAACCTAGTTATTCGGGAAGTCAAAGTATGACAGTCTTGCGTCAATCCAATATGGTCTCAGAACTTATGAATATAAATAAAACACCTTTTATTTAATCACTATATTAATTACACGTTATTCATTGTATAATGTTTCGATTAATCAACTTAATACTTGAATTAAAACAATAGTTATGCTATGCTCTAAGCATGAACACTAGGTTTGCCTATGGTCCTCTCTAGGTGAAATAGATCAATGGACAACATTTCAATGATGCTCATTTAACAATCCCAAATCCTTACCGTAAATGTAATAATACCAAATTCTTGTCATTTACTATGATCTGTTAGATTCTAAACTTAAATGCAATGATCCTCTTGTAATGACTATGCATAAAAGTCACAGAGACTTGGCAACAAACATGACAAAGTATTCCAATGGAGAGCAATTCCATGGAAACGAAGTCTCACATTCAAAGTACATTCCTTTGAACATTCTTCTTGCAATAAGTTTCCTAATCTTACACAGATTTAAATAATAACTTCCACTTATGGAAACATTTCCATATTCCCATTTTGACTATCACTTCTGAACAAGAGTTACCTCTCCTCAGAGTATGTCAATATGGTCCTTTCCAAAATTTACAATACACTTCCAATTGTCCATAAGTAACCAATATTTGGTAAACCTTAGATTGTCCTCAACAATTGCTTAACCATTTTAGTCATATCTCGTTCTAGTCCCTCTTCCCTCTTAATGCCCAAGGCATTTGGAAAATTAGAACAGATAAATATTATAGCATATGCAATCGATCCTATACCCGAAGCATATGGGATAAGATACATAATGTATTACATAAAGACGTGATGCTATACCAGTCTCTTGCTATAACATTTCCATATATAGAATTTCCTTATGTCAAATGTTTTCAACATAACATTCATATATATACTTGACTAAATTTGATTAAAATATCAATCTAAGATTTTAGGTTTGAAATGAAGTATGAATTCCTCTCCCTTAATTATAGCAAAACAACTTTTCAAACCCTGCAACTTTGCGAATTGAAACTTTTTGTTTTCTATAATTAACATTGCTAACTCGCAACACTTAATGTAATAATTGTGCTCCAACTAGCATAATAATTACATTCTTATTAGCATAACACTTATGCTCCCACTAGCTTTGACATGTACCCAAAAATCAGTTGGAC
Source organism: Lactuca virosa (assembly GCF_052849685.1). NCBI lineage: Eukaryota > Viridiplantae > Streptophyta > Magnoliopsida > Asterales > Asteraceae > Lactuca > Lactuca virosa. Next base: position 362,853,873 of record NC_136429.1, on the reverse strand, counting down.
TTCTACAAATCAATACTTATTGACTTTTTTACCAAAGTTTAGATTTCTGATACAAGATGTTTTGATAAGACTTTATCTAGGCTTCTCAAACTCATACACCTTTCCTTAGATAGTTCACATGTGTGTCTAAACAATTTTAGAACTTGCAGCAATAAGTCTCAAATGTTTAGACCGTTGCCATTTCTCACAATTCGAACTATGAAGAGGGATGCCGTAATCATAATCAAATTTGAGAATGCAAATATCACAATTGCTATCTCCTTAAAATCTACTTAGTGAAAGCGTTTCCTCACAATCATTTTCATGAATTGGAGAGAAACCTTATGAAACTTAGATTTTATGGTGTAAGTGTTCCTATCCATGTGAATTTGTCATAACCATAATCACAAGACAAGGTTAGTGACAAATCCAAACTCATATGGACTGAACTTGTTCAATCTTAACTTCTTGCCACCGGGCAGCTCAAGGGCCTACCATTTCTTCCAAGTTGTTATGAAAACAATTGATAAGTTATAGAACTCACATGTATAGTCATCTTTAACTGGAATGGGCACAGAAACAATAATATGTCAACACGATAGGTTACAAACCTCGAGTCGTGTGCTAGTGATTAACAACAGGTGTACTCTTCATTAGTTCTTGAAACTTTTAAAGATCTTTAAGACTCCCACTGACCTCTTGACATATAAGATAAACAAATATTCAAGAGGTAGTGCAGTTTCTTATCAAGAAAAACACTTCACACAATTGGTCATAGTTGGTCTTTGTTTTATCCAAAACATCATAACTTACCAATTTCAAATGTACAAGAGTAGAAAACATTTTACTCTACATTTGATATGTGTTATAAACCTTTCTTAAGATTATGTCACTCAAGGCTCGATCTTGGAGTGTTACTCTAAGACACGGTTTGGAACGAAGTATGATTCACCTTTTTTGATTTAACCATTCCAACAATTCATGATTCCTCTTCTTAACCACAGAAATGCACTAAGATGACCTTAGAGGATCAATTGTGATATTGTTTACATAATCATTAAGATGATCATAAAACATGATACTAAAGTACACTCCCATCCTTTTAGATTGGAGAAACTTTTATCTTTCTGCCTAATTTGATTCTTCTTATTCGTTTTGCCATACATTGAAATCTTTTTTAACGATTCAGAATTATATTTAATCTTGTAAGTATAACCATATTCACTAAACTTTAGTAAATCATAACGAATAGTCTTATCATTCTTTGTGGTGGACCTGATCAGTGCACAACCAAGTGTACCCGGTCCCCTAGTCCTTCACTTGACTCACATATACATGTGAACAAGGAATTAGTCTTAATTTCCCAAAGTTGAAGTTCTCATTAATCACCCAATACAACTTGCATGATTCCAAGTTTCTATCAAACTAAAACTTGGGTGATGAGAATCTTTCCTTATTTGGTAAATTTTGACTCAACCACAAACGAAAGAATCAAATCCATTTTCCAATATTACTATCAATGGAAACATATTAACAATAATTTTCATAAATGTCATTGTAAGGAGACTTAAAATAAGATAAAAATCAAAAAAAATTTCTTTATTTATAAAAGTGCGGAAAACTTGTCCTTACAATGCAAATACAAATGAAAACTATGTTGTTATCTATTCCTAAGCAATCTATCATAACTCTTAAGCAGCAGCTCAAAATTCTGATCATCGAACCATGCGATCGAAATCCATCTCTTCACGATCAGAACCAACTTACTCTTCCTTTAAGCTTCCTTTCTTTTCTTTGATCCTAAAAAACATCAAAATGTAATTACATTACATCATGTATTAAGAATCTCCAAATAGGAACTTAATAGAGTTAGATAATGGACTTACCTGAAGCAGAGTCGAACTTTTTGACTTTACCATCCTTGCGATCTTTCGGGTAAATATGGCAGCTTCGCAACCAGTTCCCCTTCTCTTGGCAATAGAAACATATGGACTCTTTGGGAATGGTACACGGGACTATCTCAGACTTAGCCTTTCCCTTTTGCCTAGGAAAGAGAAATATTTTCTGGACTTCCAATGTTTCCATTGTCATTGTCCTTGGAAGTTTGGGAAGTAGATCTTCCAATCTAATTTGCTTTACCAGTGCGCCGAATCATTTCTGATTCAGTAGCAATTAGCAATGAATGTCTTCATCTCCAAGACATGTGCACACATAGACCTTCCATCTTGATGTTGGCTTGCCAATAGGGCTTGAGTGACCTTGAACTTTTCAAGTCTTTGAACATGTGGGTTAGGTAGAATTATTGGAGGAGGTGGAGGAAGTGAAGTTCCACTACATCACGAAGAAGTGATTAATCTTTCACCTTGATCGTCTTGTGGAATATCATCTTTATGAGGAAAGCTTTTTCCAAAAGGATAAGGGAAACCATAGTTGTCAGAACTAGACATCTATAAGGGAGAAATTCAAGTTAGTTGATTTAAGTCCTTAATATAACACCCAAAATGAAATATTAAGGCTAGGAGCCAACACAATAATTTACAATTCGGAAGAGGGATGTCGTAATCCAATTGCAAATTATTTGAAGGTAGGTAAATGACGATTTACCAATTTCCACCATGAAAAACGAAATAGAACATTAAGTTTTTAATGAATTGAAATTCCTAGATTCTTTGAAATTCATTGAACTTTTCAATGTCATGTTTAAATATCGATTGTGCCCTTCAAGTTTGTGACTGGGATACCGAGGATCACAAACAAGGTGTGAATAACCATGCAAATTAGCTTGGTACTCTCAATGTTACAGATCACCCAATCAATGTGCCGGTTAACCACACACGCTCCATTGATCTATGATTAACATCAAGATACCCTTTGCCACACACTGTCAGTCCCAGATTAGTCTGCCGGTTAACCACACGCGCTCCACTAACGACTTAACAATGTGCAAAGTGCAATTTCATGGATTAGCACCAAATTCATATTTTTCCTAAGTAACTAAGATTGAGAATTTATAAGTGTTTAGTTACTTGGTATTTTCATTATACTTTTAATGAGAATGTCCTATCCTACCCGTTCGGCTAACGACCCTCCACCAGTCAAGGAAGCGGTGGGTGAGAGTGGACACCCATTAAACCGCCATTTTATAGGCAGTAACCTTATACCCCCTTATAGACTGACTTCGTGAATGAGGCCTACTAAAGTTAAGACTGATTTTTTACTTATATATATATATATATATATATATATATATATATATATATATATATATATATATATATATATATATATATATATATAATTATTAAACTTTTAATATTGTAATAGTATAAGGGTATATTTTAAACTTTTAAAATTCTAGGGTTTGGAACTAAAGTACTCATAAGGGTGACTTTACAAATTCCAAAACTTGAGGGCAAGTTTTGAACTATTCAAAAACTTTTGGTTTCTATAACTTATGAGTTTAATGTATTTTTTAATGGAAAAACTTTTCATGGTCCATAACTTGAGGACAGGTTATGGAATACTTTAAAACCATTTAAAAGAGAGACTTTTCATTTTCCATAACTTGAGGACAAGTTATGGAGTTTATAAAAGGCATTTAGATCATTATTTTAATTAACACAATAATCAAATCATTCATCCATGATCTTCTTAAACTCATAAGAAAAAGATAATTCATATCAACAATCTTCAAGAAATTAGCCTAATCATATAAACTAATACAAATCTTGAAATTATGACAATTATGTTTTAATTAGACAAGCATGATCATTACCATATAAAAAAACATATTTCATGGTTTAAAAAACAGTTTGGGGTAATGATCCTAATCCAATTCTAACCAAAAACTCGAAATTCTGCACACAGGAGCACCAACTCGGCGAGTACATGAACTGGACTCGTCGAGTTGGTTAGTTTCTGAGTGGACTCGTCGAGTCAGCCAGTAGACTTGGCGAGTTCACCAGTCAGAATGCAGAAAAATTATTTTTTCAACTTTGAAAATTAAGCCATGCATCAAATATAATAGAAAACAATCCTAGGCTCTGATACCACTGATGGGTTTTGTATACTACAACATCCTATGGTGCACATACAACCCTAAATGCTTTGGATTTATGTTTTCTCTAATTATACATCCAATATTGTTTCCAAAGCATTAATCCTACAACTAGCATGCAATTGACATAAACCACATAAAATACTACTTAGGAGTTTACCTCTTTATGTAGCTTGTAGAACTTTTTGTATTTGGCCTTTAAGAACTTAGCACCCCAAGTGTGATGCCTCAAATGGTTTACAACACACCTAGGATAATGGAGAACTTGAGAGAGGTTTTGCTAGCTCCTAAATCGGCTCTAATGAAATCCAAGAACTCTAGTCTCTGATTTTGGGTGCTAAGGGAGTCCTTTTATAGTGTGGCAAAGTCTAGGGTTGCATCCATGCAAACCCTAATGCCCATGACCTTTCATATTACTTAGGCTCCATGGGTTAAACCTCCATGGACTCTCCATGGACTACCATATTGGTTTAGCCCATCCTAAATAACAATTGGTCCACACTATAAGAATCATTGATTTACCAAATCCATCCCCATATATTTAATTAGTCTCTTTTGATCACATAATTAATTTCAAATTAATTCTTGATCAATACTAATTAAATAATATGATTTCATATTAATATATAAAGCTTATAATATATTAATAAACCATAAGTAACCTCTTAATCAAGTATCCATCCTATCAAATTGTCCTGGTGATATGCAACCTGAAATGGACCATGCTACTCTCGGGTCAAGTACATACCAATTATAGTTATGGGATTAGACACCTAATCCAACATTAAGAACTTACGTCCATATTTCAGATCCATGGATAAAATACACTCAAGAGTCATAAAGTTTCCAACTTTATGACTTTACATGCCCATTAAGTGCTTAACTCAACTTCTTAATCCATTAATACATTCTATAAGATGCATGGAGCAAAACCAACCATTTGAAATCCATTATTATGACTTAAGACCCTCACAAGGGTCTGAAAGGACAACTTAATGGGTCAAGAACATGCTTTGTTCAAGAAACACCACATTTGGGACAAAAAGAACCTAAAACTAACCCAAAACAGGATCTACAAGAAACGACACCAAGTTCCGAACTTGATACCTCAAAATTGTGCCAAAAGGTGGTGTGATCATGGATCTAGAGAGATTCACTCCTTCAAGGTGGTCTACTCTTCCTTCCTTATTCTTCAAGAGCACCAAAACATACACAGGAGCTTAAAAATGGATCCGTAAGAGGATATTAGGGTTGCAAACACGTACGAGAGGGTGGAGGCTGATAAGGTGAGGGAAACTGAGGCTATAATGGTGTTTAAATATGAGCCAAAACCTAAAAATTAGACTTTTCATGATGGGTACGTATTCCCTGCGTACCTATGTATGCCCTGCGGACTAAGGCGCGCCTTAGTACGCTAAGCGTACACACATACGCATGGCGTACTCCAAAACCCTCCAAATTACGAAATTGCCACTAGGGCTTCCCATGCACACTCCCTTCTACTTAGGGACCCAAGATGCAACATAATATAATTATAGGGTTAAATTTAGAAGTACCTTATCATCGGAATGTTATAAGCCGTTAGATATTCCCATTTGGAAATGGGAGGATATTACCATGGACTTCATTACGAAGTTGTCTCGGACTACGCGCAGAGTGGACTCGATTTGGATAATCGTGGATCGATTGACCAAGAACGCGTATTTTATCCCGATTCAGAAGAGTATCTTTATGGAGAAGTTGGTTGAGGTGTACATCAGGGAGGTCATAGCACAACATGGGGTGCCCGTTTATGTGGATTCTGACAGGGACGTCCGATTTACTTACAGATTTTAGAAGAGGTTCCAAAACGAGTTGGGTACTTGTCTTCATTTCAGTACAGCTTTCTACCCGCAGACTGATGGTCAGAGCGAGCGGACTGTTCAGACCTTGGAGGATATGCTGCGGGCGTGTGTTTTGGATTTCGGTGGGATTTGGGATACGTATTTCCCTTTGGCGGAGTTTTTGTATAACAACAGTTATCACGCCAGCATCGATCAACCACCTTTTGAGATACTCTATGAGAGGAAATGCAGGACCCCGATATGCTGGGGTGAGGTCAGTCAGCGAGTCATGGGAGTACCGAGGTGGTACTCAAGACCACCAAGTTGATTCAGCAGGTTCGTAGCAGACTTCAGACATATCAGAGTCGGCAGAAGATCTATGCCGACAAGCGTCGATCAAACTTGGAGTTTCAGATTGGGGATATGGTTCTCCTGAAGGTGTCACCTTGGAAAGGTGTCATCCGATTTAGGAAGTGGGGCAAGCTGGGCCCCAGGTATATCGGTACTTTCACGGTTATAGCTCAGGTGGGTAGGGTAGCGTATCGATTCGATCTTCCAGATGAGATTAGTCAGATTCACAGTACTTTTCATGTCTCGCAGCTATGGAAATGTTTGGTTGATGTTTCCTCAGTGGTTCCATTGGAGGACATTCAGGTGGAAGATCGCCCGGACTACATTGAGAGACTGATGAGATTAAAAATCTTTATGATCGATGAGATTCTTAACAAGTAACACAATAACACAAAGTAAATAAGAACACAAGATGAATCAAACTGGTGTCGAATGATTAATAAGCCACAACCTCAGAAGAACTCTATGAAGAATTGCTACTGTAGAGGTGTGGTAGGGTTACAATAATGATATTAACGACTCCTAACATACGGTGCATGCATGCACTATATATATACATATAACCCTAATAAATGACGGTTGGACAGGCCCAAGCCGTATACAAAAAAGGACTAAACAAAAAGGCCAAATGACGCAATCTTCTTTACCCAACAATCTCCCCCTTTGCGTCAATTGAGGTGAGAGAAATATACTTATGTGCTTGTTTTGTCTTCTTCACTGTCTTGAACAGCTTCGGTATGATAGCCAGTAGAGTATGACGAAAAAGAATATACCAGCAAAGCATGTCATTGAAATTCTTTTTAGCTGCATCGTCGTTTTTTTTGCACCTTTTTATGATACTCAAGATATGCTCCAGAAAAGTAGTGGAGAATAGGTGTTTGTCGGGTAAGGCGAACAGGCACTTTTGATTTTCACCTCGAGTGAACATCACAGTGTGATATTTTGTGTCTATTTTGCCCATTTGCATTTTGTTCACATCGCTTGCTTTACCAATGGGTTTGACAGTTGGCTTCTTCCTCAAAGCAGAAGCGATCTCCTGATCCAGCTTCACTAATTCATGTATCTAAGATACCAGCATTCTCTTTATGTGAGCAAGAATGGGATCATACTTCTCTTCTTCGGTTAGTAGGAAGTTTGTGAGCAAGATCCAATCGTGGGGGTTAAGGTTCGGTAGATCAGCAAGAGAGATCTCATAAACCGAGTCTTCAGAACCTCGAGTCACCCGAAACTTCACGTTGATAAAGCTTCCTGCGGCAACTGGCTTTAATACTTTGACCGATGTAATCTTCTTTGCACTCCAGGTCAAGTATTGAGGTTGAGAAAAAGAAAGATAGTACTCAATCAGAGTCCTATCATTCTTCGCATCAGGAGAGGGAATTGATGCTGTCGGCTCAAAGCAATGAAAAACAAATGCCCTTCGGGTGATCGGCATATCAAATTGTGAGTCTTTGGTATTATCCAAGTCAAAAGGAATGACTGGTTCAAGCCAATGAGTGCTTGGAAACTCAATTGCTTCCTTCAGCAACTTTTCCAATGTCCATAATGGAAAAAGAGATTTTCTTCGTTCCAAAATGTCATGGGCTTCTTTTTCTTTTCTTTCCCTCTCTTCAGTTTCACGAGTAACTTTGATATTTTCATCGAGAGTTCGGTCACTGTGCTTTCACTTTAACAACTCTTATTCATTCTCTTCTTCTTCTTCACTTTCACCCATAATTTTCTTTCCTTTGGAACTCGAAGCTACATTATCCTTCGATTCATTGACAACTTCCGGGTTCTGAGTTGTTTCGGTTGTTGGAGGATGAGTAGGAGGATCTTGAGTAACTTCTCCCCCTTGTTTCGGAGGAGCCCCCGCCTCAGAAACACCCTCAATTCGATGAAAGATCTCAAGCGTTGGACGAAGTTTCTCTGCTAAGTGTCGACGAAAACTGATTGTAAGAACAGAGTCATGAGCATCAAGCAGATTTGTGAGAAGGACACTGACATTAGCGACGCAGGTCTTCATGACTGTCTTTTCAGATTGAAGCTCATCAATAATCTTGTTCGCCTGAGTGAGCTTTAGAGTTATAGTTTTAACCTGAGTAGTTCGAAGAGTCAGTTCGTCCATGACCTCGCTTTCAACGGCTAAATCAGCCTGGAGTTTGTCAAGACGAGATTTGATTGAGGATTGGATCTCTGTATTATCGGCGTGAATTCATGTACGAATTTTCTCAAACTTATATGTCTCATCTTGGAGCGAAGTGGTGAGTTTCTCAAGAGAAACGTTCACCATATTAGCATTCTTTTCAGCTGCCGCCTGTAGAGAGTAAAAACAAATGAGCATCTGAGATTAGTTTTTCGACATTCTCGGTCGCCTGCTTACATGAGGTAGTATAAGCTTCCACAGCTTTGGTGGCTTTATCAATGGATTCCAGATGCTATTTAACCATTGTAGAAAACAGGGCCTTGACCGCTGCTTCAGAGTATTCAGTGGTAGAGGAGGTAGAGGTAGAGGTAAGCAAGGAATCGAGCTTCTCATTCAGATCTTTTAGATGCCGTTTCGTGACAGGGGCATCATCATCACTGTCGCTTTGAACGGTAAAGGGGATATAGTGGAAAATATCAAACTCCATATCATTACCACCAAGAATGGTGTCAGACTCGTCGGAGTGAAGTGGGGAAAGTGGTTTAGAAGTAACAGGGATTTCAAAACCAGAAGTTTTTGACCCCGCATCAGATGCGTTGACATCAACAGGTGGTTCACTTGTTGTGGTAGTGGTGGTGGTGGTTTCGATGAATAGGGGTGGTGGTAATGGTGAAGAAGTAGGTGGTTGAGTTGATACTGGAGGAGGACAAGGAGCTATCGAGATAGGAACAGAAGAGCGAGGTGGAGATGGAATGGTTTCAGTAACATGTACCTCATGATCTGGTGAAGGTGGAGGCGAATCAACACGAGGCGAACCTTTTGAAACTTTCGCTTGTTTATCACCTTCGCTTTCGCTTGACTCTTCTACAGGATGATCTGAAGGCACATAATCGGAGTCGCTTGAGGAGGAAACTTTCGGCTTAAAAGTCATCTTCCGCAGCTTTCGCTTCTTAGGAGCCGAAGGTTCAGCAGTTTGACCCTTTCGCTTCTTGGGCATGATAAGTTTAGAGGATGGACCCTCATGAACTTCCTTCTTTTTGTCCTCTTTCTTACCTCCTTTCTTTGTCTTGTTAGCCTCGTCGAGGGAACGTTGCATCTCGGAAGTGAGTTCCCTTGGTCCCTAAAAAGGTAATTTCTTGTATTCTGTAATGAGGATACTAGCAATAGAAACACACCTGTACATCGTTTCAGGGATAGAACCGATGAATGGAAACTTGGAAGAATCAGCCACGATGATCTTTATGGTGTGGAAAGTAGCAATTGAAGACACTAAAGAATCCGCCATGACCGGGACTTGAAATTTTTCCATAGCCCTTTGGGTAACGATGGTCCAGAATCTCCCACATGAAATCTCAGTGTGACGAGATGACGAATTCAAGCTTTGAACTAATTGAGTCCAGAGAATAGACCCATAATCGAGATTTATGCCATGGTACAGACCATAGATAATGGTCATAAAAGCTTTGATGGCACCATCAGATCCAACCACTCACTCAGAAAAACCCTTAAAAAGAAGGGTAAACAACCCATTCCATAGAGGAGGTAGGCAATATTTCTTGACCTTGGTAATGGTGGAGAGAAGATCATTATACCCCATGTTGTAGAACATCTCGAAGATCTGTGCAGTCGTAATCGAGTCCGGGTTCACCATTGAGTCCACATAAGTTAGCCCTAAAAGAGAGCAAAACCTAATTTTGGAGACGAAAGTTTTCTTATCGAAAATCTCGAACATAATACGCTCCTCATCCTTGATGTACTTTGCAGAAGAATAAACTTGATATAGGAGAGACATCGGCACACATTCAACTTTGGAAAGAGCATGTACCAGTGGCGAGTATTGAGGCATTCGACGATCTGCAGCATAAAAGAATCATACTTGAACGGAGTCAAGTCGATGATCAGATTTTGGTTAGGTTGATCGTGAGGAGAGAAGATTGAGCGGTGTGTTCTTGAACTGAAGACGATTCTGCCATTGTTGAAGCTTGGTGAGGAAGATGAACAGTAGAGAGTTTTTTCCGTTTGAATGCTTGAGAGATTTTGTGAGCGGTAAAGGAGAAAAGAATAATGAGAAATCCTTTTATACGATTACCATGAGAGAGAAAATCTGTAATGATCACGTAGGCGAGATTTTCAGAAACGACGTCTGATTGGACGTGATTTGACAACTATTAACCCCGAAAAGCGTGTCAGTCGGCGTGACGATAGGTGACGTTCCATATTTCACGTGCCTTTATTTGAAACTTATCCATCCAGCGTCTCTTCATATTATTTAAATGTTTCAACTTCCTTTCAAAGAAACGAATCCTTCTCTACTTCATAGTCCAAAGAAATAGACCGAGCTCCTTTCACTTTTTAACATATGAGACCACCAGTGAATTAGAAGCGAAACTACACAACTGAAAATTACCATTAGTACCACGAACAGGACTTTTGGAAAATCATAAAGATCTCCGTGCAAGAGTGTGCCAATGAAAAAGAAATAAAGCGAATTATTTATTTGGGATTTTAGTGATGTCATGAGAGACATAAAACGGATGATCCCGGGCACGAATCTCTTCCTTCAAAGTCAAGAGAGACTTAGAAGTGTTTGTGTGGTTTCTCGTTGAAGTACGATCAAATGCTTGTTAAGAAGCAATGAAAGGCATCTTTTCAATATTAGGTTATAAGGGTGGCTTTCGCTTCAACTGAACTACGGACCTTGATATAAGATCGAAAGTTGAGTGAAGTACTTGTGTGGCCAGTGTAGCAAAAAACATCAAGTAGGTTTGTTCATTTTTCAGTGACTTGGTGATTATTATCGAAATCTCAAAACAAAATTAAAACTGGATCTTTTGGGAAGAAATGCCTTGGTTTTAGACAATTTCATAAAGATCTCGCAAAAACAAAGGAGATTTTATGGTACCTTCCACATGAGTGGTTTCGTTAGTATATGGGTGAAAAACTAGAACATTAAATTGTTCACCGTCAATTCATTAAAGGTATTGGATTGTGGGTTTCACTTAGATCATGGTGAAATGAAACTAAGATCATTAACACATATGTTGTGTAACCATAAACCTCAGTGGTACATTCTGAGAGTCTCAAGGGTTACTTCTATAGAATTGAAGATAATGGAGAAAAATAGTGAGATGGTGAAAGAACCGAAAGTACCTCTGCTATATATAAGTGACCAAGCAGAAAACTCTTAACTCAATGTGAGAAGAGTAAGGTAGCTCATGACTTAAGTGAATTTAGCAGCCTGATTGGAAAGAAACAATTTGTATGTATCGAATCAGTAAGGCTTCACTGTATAGTTGTTGAGGCTTTGGACAACATACAACAGCATGCTTCTAGGGACACTTAGCTAGTAGACAGAGTAAGAGTATATACCTTCCCCATGATCCATTTTTGAAACAAGTAGCAAACGTGTTAGAATCTAGATGAAATAAATAAAAGAAAATATTTTTGTATTTTCAAAATTTTCTGAAAAAGAGATAAAAACAGAAAGGAAAAATATTTTTGTATTTTAAAATTTTCTGAAAAAGAAATAAAAACAAAACGGAAAAATATTTTTGTATTTTTAAATTTTCTGAAAAAGAAATAAAAACAAAAGCAAAAATATTTTTGTATTTTTAAATTTTCTGAAAAGAAATAAAAACAAAAGGAAAAAATATTTTTGTATTTTTAAATTTTCTGAAAAAGAAATAAAAACAAAAAGGGAAAATAAAAATGCACAAAGAGTATACATCAAATTTCAGCCGAACATTCGCCTTTGATGGATGAAGCGAAATATACCGAGCATTCGGTATAGTTCGGTGCCCGAAAAATTCAGAACCGAAATAGACCGAGCGTTCGCTCTATTTCGCTTGTTAAAAGTTTAAAGAGGCGAAAGCGAAAGATGTACTTAAGGAAGTGAAGATGGTTTCGGTACTGATTCAGCTTCCATCATTCCCAAGCCTTGGAGTATTCTATTCAAGGTTGCTTCAGTCAAGGCTTTTGTGAATATGTCAGCCAATTGATCAGCGGATCGAACGAAGTGAACTTCAACATTACCATCTTCTACGTGATCCTTGATAAAGTGATATCACAGTGCAATGTCTTTCGTCTTGGAATGCTGCACTGGGTTGTGAAAAATACAGATTGTGCTTTCAGAATTACAGTATAGGGGAATCTTCTTCATATTCAGGTCATAATCTCTTAGTTGGCTTTATATACAGACGACCTGTGAGGTACAAGATGTTGCGGCTATATATTCAGCTTCGGCAGTGGATAGGGATACACACGTTTGTTTCTTGGACTGCCAGCTGACGAGTTTACCATCGAGAAATTAACAACCTCCAGTTGTGCTCTTTCGGTCTAGACCACATCCTCCAAGATCGGCATCGGAGAATGCTTGAACGAAGAAGCCTGATTTAGCTGGGTACCATATTCCGAGAGACGAGGTTCGCTTCAAATATCTAAGAATGTTCTTAACAGCCACCATGTGAGGTTCGTGTGGATTGGCTTGGAACCTGGCACAATAGCAAACAGAAAACATGATATCTGGTCTACTAGATGTAAGATACATTAGTGACCCTATCATTTGACTATAGAGAGTCATATCAGCAGCCGATTTTTCCAGAGATGGTGTTAGCTTCGTTCCGAATGCCATTGGAACCTTTACTTTTGAGTCTCCCATCATTCCAAATTTTGCCAGCAAAGTCTTTGTGTAAGCCTCCTGATTGATAAATATACCTTTTGGTCCCTGTCTTATGTTCAGGCCAAGGGAAAAGTTAATTGGACCCATTGAGCTCATCTCAAATTTAGTCTCCATCAATTTTTGGAAGTCAGTTGTTAAGCTGGGATTCGTGGAACCGAAGATGATATCATCGACATAAATTTGGGCTATCATAAGGTGGTCACCCTCTTTCTTGCGAAAGAAGGTTGGGTCAACCAAACCTTGTTTGAATTTAGACATTTTCAGAAAGCGAGTTAAAGTTTCATACCAGGCTCTAAGAGCTTGCTTTAGACCGTAAACTGCCTTGTCCAAAATGTAGCAATGATCAGGATATTTCTCATTCACGAAACCCGGTGGTTGTTCAACATATACGGTTTCTTCCAACTCCCCATTTAGGAAAGCACACTTGACGTCCATTTGAAAAACTTCAAAATTCTTATGTGTTGCGTATGCCAGAAAGATCTGCACTGATTCTAACCTTGCTACTGGAGATAAGGTTTCTTCATAATCGATCCCTTCTTCCTGAAAATATCCTTTCACCACAAGTCTCGCTTTGTTCCTTATGATGTTGCCTTCTTTATCCATCTTGTTACGAAACACCCATTTTAGACCTACCACAGATGCATCAGGTGGTGTGGGAATCAATCTCCAAACCTTGTTTCGTTCGAACTCATTGAGTTCATCTTGCATGGCCTGAACCCAATCAGAGTGATCAAGTGCAATGTTAACTATTTTCGGTTCTATCTTGGATACGAACGAATTAAACATGCAAAATTCCACTTGAGAGAATAAAGCAGTTCGCTTCGCTTTAACTTGAGAGCGTGTGAGGACTCCCTCAGATGATTCACCAATCACTTGTGTTTTCGGATGATCTCTTGTCCATTTAGTGAGTGGAGGGTAATTTGGATCGTAGGCAGGATCCAGTTCGGCATCTACTTTTTCTTCAAATTCTGATTGATCATCATCGGCATTCGTATTTGTACTATAATTCTCCTCCTCGAATGATGACATGGTTTCAGTAATAGGTTCAGAAGGCTCCCCCTCGAATGGACCTTTGTTGGTCATGGTTGGAGATGGGTTCTCCCCCTGGAAAGGCGAAGCGGATTTATTTGCTGAAGACGAACCCTCCCCCTGCATTTCTTTTGGAGGTTCGCTTGAGCATGAAGGTTCGTTTTCCATTTCTTTTACAGCGTCATTGATTATCTTCTTTAAATTATCAATTTTGTTATCGGCTGCCTTTGCTTTATAGTTGATGGCTTTTTCTGGTTCATCAAAGAGCAACATGTACTCTTCAAACAGATTGGATACCGGTACTGTGACTTGACCTGTCTTAGCAAAAATTTCCTCCGTTGGATCTTCGCTTGATTGAAATTTCTTCATGTAATTGTCATCAAACGTGACATAATTGTTGGGTTATGAGCATTCTAACACTCCTAAGTGTACATGCAACCCTAAATACCTTGGATCTATGTTTTCTCTATTATACATACAATTATGAACATCCAAGGTATTATCCTAATCTAGCATACAAAATAATAAATATAACAAGATAGAATACATACCTCTTTGATGTAGAATGTCTTCATGAAGCTTGAGTGCCTAGTGCCCCAAGTGTGACACCTCAAATGGTTCACACAACACCAAATACACTTTGAATAACTTGAGAGAAACTTGAACACTCCTTGAAATCGTCTAGCCCTCACACTCACACATTAGTGCACGATTTCTTGAGCCATGGGATTCTTTTATATGGTGGCTATTAGGGTTACACCATGTAACTCATAACTTTACCCATTCCTTATGCTCCATGGATTTTAACCTCCATGGAGTATCCATGGGTCACCCCATGGACTTAGTCCAACATAAGGAATCTTGGATCACAAGCCCACATATATAAGAATGAATGATTTACACAATCAACCCATATATTTAATTAGTCTCCTTTTGATCACTTAATTAATTCCAAATTAATTCTTGATCAATACTAATTAAATAACCTTATTAATATATTAGAACTTATAATATATTAACCAACCTTAAGTGTTATTTCTCTCATTATAGTCTATCCAAATGCATGATGCCATGCAACCCAAATGGACCATGCCGGGTCGGGTCAAGTCTTACCAATTATAGTTATGGACTTAGACATTAATCCAACAGTCTCCCACTTGGATAAGTCTAAAACTATTATTGTGTATGACTTCAGGAACCGATCAGCAATCGTAGCTCTCAACAGCTTCTGTCGAACTCTGACCTTGTCGATGAACTCTGACCTTTGTCAATGACTTGTCCATTAGATAAGGGATCATATATTCCTCCATTCTAGATATCATATGGACTGAGACATGGATTATCAATCATTCTCTCTGTCCATTTGTTGTTTCCCGATTTCTGATTCATGATGACTGACTGATTGAACAAATCAAATCAGTCCTGGCTTGGCCAAGCACTCACATGTATCATCTTTAAATCATCGAGGGGCCCACAGATATCGCTTTTATCCCGAAGGTAAAAGGAATGGATAAACTTCGACTCATATGGCTTGTTCTACTACTTGTTGAATCATACACAAAAGCACGTTTTATAACATCGAGTTACCAATGCGTTTTCGTGCAATCAATGTATAACCAACTCATAGTAACAACTCATATCTCTAGGTTTGAAGAATATAAGATATTATCGTCTCATGATCACTTGTGATAAAATCCATGAAGTGATTCAAATGAGCGCGGGTTGAATCCAGTACTCAGAACTTATGAGCACTCATGAGTGTTGTAGCACCACTTTGTCCACCAACTTGGACCTCTACAAACCAACCCATGACAGTCTTGATTCATATCTACTTCCAACATATGACCGACTGTGGATGGTTTGAATAACTTAATCATTCAGGAAGAGCGACTTAGTTATTCTGGAAGTCAAAACATGCAAAGTGAAACACAAGAATAAATGAATCAAATATGGTATCAAACCCTATGAATATAAATAAACACTTTTATTTATCACCATACTGATTACTCATTATTCATTGTTTCGGTTTTATCAACTTTATACTTGAATTTAAAACAATAGTTGTCCCATGCTCCAAGCATGTACACTATGTTTTCTAAACACTAGTCATGCCATACACCAAGTATGCATACTATGTTTGTCTATGATCTTTACTTTGTAAAATAGATCAATTGAACATCACTCCAATGATCCTCTTTTCACAGTCCCAAATCCTTACTGCAAATGCAAGAATTCCAAATTCATGCCATTTACTGAAATCTGTTAGATTCTAAACTTATATGCATTGATCCTCTTAATGATTATGCACAAAGTCAGAAAGACTTGACAACAATCATTACAGAGCATTCCAAAGGAGATCAGCTCCTTGGAAACATCCTTCTTTCATTAAGTTTCCTAATCTTACACAGATTGAATAATTTCTAACTTTGAAACATTTCCATATTCCATTTTGACTATCATTTCTGAACAAGAGTTGCCTCCTTACAGATTATGTCAATATGGTCCTTCCAGAATTAACATTATACTTCCAACTGTCCTTGAGCAACCAATCTTTGGTAAACCTTAGATTGTCCTCGACAATTGCTTAATCATTTTAGTCATATCCAATTCTAGACCTTTTCCCTTCATAATGCCCCAGGCATTTGGAAAATTTTAGAAAGGATGAATATAGCACATGTAATCGATCCTATATCCGAAGCATATGGGACACTATTCATGATGTCTCACATAAAGACTAAACCAGTCTTTTGCTATAATATTTCCATTTCAATTTGCCAAGTTCTCAAAATTCAGATTATGAAAAGGGATGCCGTAATCATAATCGAATTTTAGAACGCAAATAATGGACCCATATATAGAATTTCCTTATGTTGAGCCATTCCAACATGAAATTCATATATATATATATATATATATATATATATATATATATATATATATATATATATATATATATATCCTTAATTAAATACGATTAAAATCTCAATCTAAGCTTTTAGAATTGAAATGAAGTATAATTTCCTCTCCCTTAATTATAGCAAAACAACTTTTTCAACCCCTGCAACCTCACGAATTGAAACTTTTGTTTTCTATAATTAACATTGCTAACTTGCAACCTTTGTCATAATTATCATGCTCCCACTAACATGATGATTATTAGCATAACACTTATGCTCCCACTAGCTTTGACATGTACTCAGAAATCAGCTGACTTTCTTACCAAAGTTCAGATTTCTGATACTAGATTGTTTTGATAAAACTTTATCAAAATGATACACCTCTCTTAGATAGCTCACATGTGTGTCTAAACAATTTTAGAACTATGAAAAGGGATGTCGTAATCATAGTCTCAATTGTTTAGACCTTTGCCACTTCTCACAAGTCCATGTTAGTGTGCCGGTAAACCACACACGCTCCACTAACGACTTTGAGAATGCAAATATCACAATTGCTATCTAGCTAAAATCTACTTAGTGAAAGTGTTTCCTCACCATCATTTTCATGAATCGGAGAGAAACCTTATGACACTTAGATTTAATAGTGTATGTGTTCTTATCCATGTGAATTTGTCAAAACCATAATCACAAGACAAGGTTAGTGACAAATCCAAACTCATATTGATTAAACTTGTGCAATCTTAAATTCTTGCCATTTGGCAGCTCAGGTGCCTGCCATTGCTTCCAAGTAGTTATGCAACCAATTGAGAACTTTCAGAACTCCTATGCAAAGCCAACTTTAACTGGAATGGGCACAGAATATGTCAACACGATAGGTTATAAACCTCAAGTCGTGTGCTAGTAAAGAACCTCAGGTTTTATTCTTGATTAGTTCTTGAAACTTTCAAGAGCTTTAAGACTCCCACTGTCCTCTTGACATATAAGACTCCCTTGTCAAATATTCAAGAGATAGTGCGGATTCTTTATCAAGACTAACACTTTACACAATTGGCCTAAGTTGGTCTCTGTTTTAACCAAAACATCACAACTTACCAATTTCAAATGTACAAGAGTAGATAACCTTTTACTCTTACATTTGACTAGTGTTAACAAACCCTCTTTAAGATATGTCACTCAAGTTACAATCTTGGAGTATGACTCTAAGAATTGTTTTGGAACAAAGTATGACTCATCTTTTTGATTTAACCATTTCAACAATTCATGACTCCTCTTCTTGACTTTAGAGGACCAATTGTGATATGGTATCTTAATCATTAAGATGATCATAAACATGATACTAAAGTACTCTCCCATCTTTTCAGATTTGAGAAACTTTTATCTTTCTGCCATACTTTGATTCTTCTTATTCGTTTTGTCTCACATTGAAACTTCTCCAATGCTACAGACTTATACTTAAACTTATAAGTATAACCATATTTACTGAACTTAAGTAAATCATGACGAATAGTCTTCTTGATCTTTTGTGGTGGACTTGACCAGTGCACAAGAATGTGTACTCGATCCCTTAGTCCTTTCCTTATTCACATAAGGAATTAGTCTTAATTTTCCAAGCTGAAAGTTCTCATTCATCATACTATACAACTTGCATGATTCCAAGTTTCGGTCCAATTGAACCTTGGGTGATGAGAATCTTTCCTTATTTGGTAATATTAGACACTACCACAACCGAAAGAATCAAATCCATTTTTCCAATATTGCTATCAATGGAATCTTATAAGCAACAACTTTTCACAAATGCCATTGTAAGGATACTTAAAATAAATAAAATCAAAACCTTTTTTCTTTTATTTTAAAACTTTGCGGAAAAACTTATCCTTACAATCCATATGAAAACCTTGTTGTTATCTATTCCTAAGCAATATAAATATCATAACTCTTAAGTAATAGCCCAAAATTCTGATCACCGAACCATGCGATTGAAATCCATCTTCTCGATCAGAATCAGCATGTATTTAATAGAGTTAGACAATGGACTTTACCTGAAGTAGAGCCAAACTTATTGACTTTAACATCCGTAGGTAAATTTGGCAGCTTCGTAACCAATGCCCCTTCCTTTGGCAATAGTTACCTATGGATCCTTGATAATGCGACTATCTCAGACTTCACCTCTCTCTTTACCATTGGGTCAACAGAGTTGACTATGGCCGATCCCTTTCCATTGGGAAGAGAGAGCTTTACTGGATATCCAATGGCATCATTGTCAATGTCCATAGCGTTTTAGGAAGTTGATCTTAGCAAATAGATAAGATCATTAAGGGTCTTGTCTTAGTCTGTTTCATAAGATTCCCAAAAGAACTCACTATGTGACTTAGAAAGTAGTTGAGCCACCAACTTTCTCAAGACTTTGACACCCAACTCTCCCGGCTTGTCAATATGTGACTACATCTCCAAGATGTGATCACACCTAGACCTTGCCTTACCAATAGGGCTTGAGTGACCTTAAACTTTTTAGGAACTTGTGGGTTAGGGAGAATAATTGGAGGAGGTGAAAGAAGTATGATATCCATGGGACATCATCTTCATTTAGGAAAGCTTGTTTCAAGAGATTTGGGAAGATCATAAATTTCTAGACCAGACATCTTTTTGGGAGATATTCAAGATAGTTGATTTAAAGTCCTTAATATGACACCCAATATGAAATATTAAGGCTAGGACCCAACAAACTATTTTATAACTTAGAAGAGGGATGCCGTAATCCAAGCTATAAAATATTTGAAGGTAGGTGAATGACGATTCACCAATTTCCACCATGAAAAACGAAATAATTTATTAGGTTTTAATTAGATTTGAAAGTCCTAGATCTTTGAGATTCATTGAACTGTTCAAAGGCATGTTTCAATCTCGAGTGTGCCCTTCAGGTGTTGTGACTGGGATGCCGAGGATCACAAAACAAGGTGTGAATAACCATGCAAATATACTTGGTACCCTTAATATTTACCCCTTAATCAGTGTGCCGGTTAACCATACACGCTCCACCGATACTATGATAAATATTAAGTTACCCTTTGCCTACCTTGTTAATTCCAGGTTAGTGTGTCGGTTAACCACACACGCTCCACTAACGACTTAAGCAAAGTGCAAAGTGTAATTTCATGGGTTAGCACCAAATTCACATTTTCCTAAGTAACTAAGATTGGGTATTAATAAGAGTTTAGTTACTTAGTATTTATCATTAATACTTTTAATGAAAGGAGAATTATAGTCCTTGTCCTACCCGTTCGGCTAACGACCCTCCACCAGTCAAGGAAGCGGTGGGTGAGAGTGGACACCCATTAAACTGTCATTTTATAGGCAGTAACCTTATACCCCCTTATAGACCGGCTTCGTGAATGAGGCCTACTAACGGTAAGACTGACTTTACTCTTATACATATATATAAATATTATTAATTTATAATATTATAAAGTATAAGGGTTGAATTTTAACTTTTAAAATTCTAAGGGCTAACTTGGAATTAAAGTATTCATAAGTGAAAACTTTTCAAATTCCAAAACTTGAGGGCAAGTTTTGAAACTATTCAAAACTAATTAATTCCATAACTTATGAGTTTAAAGTAGTTTTAATTAAAAAAAAACTCTTCAAGTTCCATAACTTGAGGACAAGTTATGGAAGACTTTAAACTAATTAATAAAAAAAAATAACTTTTTTTTATTGTAACTTATGGAACTAATTAAGGTTACACTTTTTTTTTTAATTTTAATGAAGAGACTCTTGAACCTCCATAACTTGAGGACAAGTTATGGAGTCATAAAACCATTTAATTAGAACTAGACTCTTCATTTTGTAACCTTTGCCAACTTTTATGAGTTTTATGATTCTTAAATGTGACTTTTCATATAACTTGAGGACAAGTTACAAAAACACACTTTGGAATCAACTCTTAGATTAAAATGGATTGAAAACAACTATTTCACACAACTTTTCTATTAATCTAAGAACCTCATAAGAACAAGATAATTCAAATCATCAATCTTCAAGAAATTAGCATGAACATACAAACTAATACAAATCTTGAAATTATGACAATTATCTTTGAAATTGGATTAGCATGAACATTACCACATCAAAAACAAGTTTATAAGTCCAAAAACATCTTAGGGTAATGTTCCTAGTCCAATTCCAGCCAAAACAATCGAATATATGCATCCAACTCGATTTTTCAGCTACTTTTGCAAGTATAACAAGAAAACAAGCCTAGTCTCTGATACCACTGTTGGGTTATGAGCATTCTAACACTCCTAAGTGTACATGCAACCCTAAATACCTTGGATCTATGTTTTCTCTATTATACATACAATTATGAACATCCAAGGTATTATCCTAATCTAGCATACAAAATAATAAATATAACAAGATAGAATACATACCTCTTTGATGTAGAATGTCTTCATGAAGCTTGAGTGCCTAGTGCCCCAAGTGTGACACCTCAAATGGTTCACACAACACCAAATACACTTGGAATAACTTGAGAGAAACATGAACACTCCTTGAAATCGTCTAGCCCTCACACTCACACATTAGTGCACGATTTCTTGAGCCATGGGATTCTTTTATATGGTGGCTATTAGGGTTACACCATGTAACTCATAACTTTACCCATTCCTTATGCTCCATGGATTTTAACCTCCATGGAGTATCCATGGGTCACCCCATGGACTTAGTCCAACATAAGGAATCTTGGATCACAAGCCCACATATATAAGAATGAATGATTTACACAATCAACCAATATATTTAATTAGTCTCCTTTTGATCACTTAATTAATTCCAAATTAATTCTTGATCAATACTAATTAAATAACCTTATTAATATATTAGAACTTATAATATATTAACCAACCTTAAGTGTTATTTCTCTCATTATAGTCTATCCAAATGCATGATGCCATGCAACCCAAATGGACCATGCCGGGTCGGGTCAAGTCTTACCAATTATAGTTATGGACTTAGACATTAATCCAACAATAATAGGTTTCTTCTATCTTCTTCGATCTTTTGTTGAGAACCCTATATGCCTTGGAGGTTAGAGAGTACCCCAAGAAAATCCCTTCGTCAGCTTTCACATCAAACTTGTTTCGGTTCTCTTTGGAATTGAAGATGAAACATCTGGAACCGAAGACATGGAAAAACTTGACGTTAGGTTTGCGATTTTTAAGAATTTCATATGGAGTAATAGAAAATAGATTATTGAGAAAGGATCGGTTCTGGGTATAGCAAGCAGCAGCAATAGCATCGACCCAGAAATACCGAGGAAGAGAAGCGAAGCTAAGCATGGTTCGAGCAGCCTCACATAGCGAACGATTTCGCCTTTCAACTACCCCACCCGGGCTATAACCCTGAAGGGTCCAATATACCTGGGGCCCAGCTTGCCCCGCTTCCTGAATCGGATGACGCCCTTCCATGGCGACACCTTCAGGAGGACCATATCCCCGACCTGGAACTCCAGGTCCGAGCGGCGCTTGTCGGCATAACTTTTCTGCCGACTCTGAGCAGTCTGAAGCCTGCTCCTGACCTGCCGAATCCTCTCTGTCGTCTTGAGCACCACTTCGGTGCCCCCCATGACCCTCTGGACCACCTCACCCCAACATATCGGGGTCCTGAACTTCCTCCCGTATAACATCTCAAATGGGAGGACGATCGATACTCGCGTGGTAGCTGTTGTTGTAGGAGAACTCAGCTAATGGGAGATAGGTATCCCAACTACCACCAAAGTCTAGCACACATGCCCACAGCATATCCTCCAGAGTCTGGATGGTCGGCTCGCTCAGTCCATCCGTCTGCGGGTGGAAAGCGGTGCTAAAGTGTAGACGAGTACCCAACTCGTCGTGAAATTTCTTCCAAAATCTGGAAGTAAAACGCACATCTATGTGAGAAATCACGGAGATTGGCACTCCATGTCGAGCCACCACCTCTCGAATATAGATGTCGGCCAGCTTCTCGGCTGATATACTCTCCTGGATCGGTATGAAATGGGTACTCTTGGTCAATCGATCCACGATGACCCACATGGAATCCACTCCTCGCGCGGTCCTGGGAAGTTTGGTGATGAAATCCATGGTAATATCTTCCCATTTCCACATGGGAATATCTAACGGCTGCATCTTGCTGTGTGGCATCTGGTTCTCGGCCTTGACCTTCCTGCAGGTCAAGCACCGCTCCACATACCATGCTACATCCTGCTTCATTCAGGGCCACCAATAGTCAAGACGAAGATCTCTATACATCTTCGTCGCTCCGGGATGGATAGAAAACCTGGATTTGTGCGCCTCCTCCATCAGTATCTGGCGCACGCCTCCATGATAAGGGAACCACACCCTACGGTGAAGAGTCAATAACCCTCAGCTATCATAGTCGAAAGAGGAAACCTGACCCACTATACGCTCGCTCTTCCGATGTTCCTCCTTCATAACCTCCTGCTGGGCCTTTCGGATCTGCTCCAACAGTGGAGTCACCACTGTCATCCGCATGCAAGTGTCACTGATCGGTGCTGCCTTACGGCTAAGCGTGTCGGCCACCACATTGGCCTTCCCCGGGTGGTAAAGGATCTCACAATCATAATCCTTCACCACATCTAACCACCTATGCTGCCTCATGTTCAGATTCGGCTGATCCATGAGGTATCTCATACTCTTATGGTCCGTGTAAATGGTACATCGGACCCCATAGAGATAATGTCGCCAAATCTTGAGGGCGAAGACGACCGCCCCCAACACCAAATCGTGTGTCGGGTAGTTCGCCTCGTGGGGCTTCAACTGCCTCGAGGCGTAGGCGATGACATGCCCCTTCTGCATCAGTACTGCGCCCAAGCCCGAAATAGACGCGTCGCAGTATACTACAAAATCCTCCATGCCCTCTGGAAGGGCTAAGATCGGTGCCTCGCACAATCTCTGTCTCAGTGTCTCGAACGCTGCCTGCTGCTCAGGCCCCCAACGAAAGACTACGGCCTTCTTCGTTAGCTGAGTCAAAGGTACGGTTATCTTGGAGAAATCCTGGATGAATCTCTGATAATAGCCGGCTAATCCCAGGAAACTACGAATCTCAGATGGAGACTTCGGAATCTCCCATCTCATCACGGCCTCCACCTTGGTCGGGTCGACCAAAATACCGTTCTGGTTGACAAGGTGCCCAAGAAACTGCACCTCGCGTAACCAGAACTTACACTTGGAGAACTTGGCGTACAAGCTCTCCCTCCTCAGAGTATCCAAACCCTCTCGCAGATGCTCCTCATGCTGCTCCTGCGTCTTGGAGTATACCAGGATATCATCAATAAAAACTATCACAGACCGATCCAGCATCGGTCTGCACACGCGGTTCATGAGGTCCATGAACGCGGCAGGAGCATTGGTGAGCCCGAAGGGCATCACCACGAACTCGTAGTGGCCATAGCGAGTTCGAAAAGCAGTCTTCTGTACATCCTCATCCCTTACTCGCATCTGATGGTAGCCTGATCGCAAGTCTATCTTGGAAAACCAAGATGCTCCCTGAAGCTGGTCGAACAAATCATCTATCATCGGGAGTGGGTAACGATTATTCACCGTTACCTTGTTCAGCTCCCGGTAATCTATACACATGCGATGCGACCCGTCCTTCTTCTTGACAAACAGAATCGGGGCTCCCCAAGGCGAGCTACTCAGCCTGATGAATCCCTAGTCTAGCAGCTCCTGCAGCTGCGTAGACAACTCCTGAATCTCAGGAGGAGCCAACCGATATGGTGCCTTGGCTATCGGAGCCGCACCAGGGACTAGGTCGATCCTGAACTCCACTTGCCGCTCCGGAGGTATGCCAGGAAGCTCCTCTGGAAACACATCCGCGTAGTCTCGCACCACCGGAACATCACTCACCGTCACCTTACCCGCCTCCCGGGTATCCATAACATAGGTGACATACCCAGCGCAGCCCTGCTATAGGTAGCGCCTAGCCCTCGCTGCTGAACATAATGTGGGTCCACGCTGTGGCCTCTCGCCGTGGATCACCAACTCTCCCCCACTTGGGGTTCTGACTCGCACTAACTGTTGTGCGCAGTCTATCACCGCCCCATTGGGGCTCAACTAATCCATGCCTATAATCACCTTGTTCCCACGCAACGGAATGGGAACCAAGTCTACCAGGTAGCGCTCCTCGAATAGCCTCAGAACACAATCTCTGTAAACTGCCGATTCTCGCACCGATCGGTCATCGGCAATCTCAACCTCTAAAGGGCAATCCAACATGCCCGAAGACTCAGGGAACCTCATGCCAAGTGCAAGAGAAACAAAAGATCTAGTGGCACCTGAATAGAACAACACCTGTACTGGGATACCGTTCACATGGAACGATCCTAAACAAGACATACCATATGGCACATCAATATCATAAGAAACATAAAATAAAAGCTAGAGGGAAGAAATCATACTCGTCACCACATCGGGTGCGGCGCGTGCCTCCTCGGTAGTCAACTGGAAGGCCCGACTCCTTACCACTGGAGCCTCTGTCTTGCCCTGCCGGCCATCAGTAATCCGCAGGGTCGCTGGAGCTGGCGCCTTCGCTGGCGCTGCTGCTGTCAACTGAGGGCAATTGGCCTTTTTATGGCCTCGCCGGTTGCAGTGGAAACACAGCAACTCTGATGTCTGGAAAGTGGGCACAAGGGCGGTACAATCCCTGCTGAAGTGTCCCGTCTTGCCGCATTTGTAGCAGCCTGATGATCCCATCCTACAAATCCCCTCATGAGTCTTGCTGCACTTTCCGCAACGGCCCCGACCCTGCTGGCCCTTCGACCTTGAGTCAGATCCCTTGGGTTTCTTCCCCGAAGCCCCAATAACTTGTCCCTCCTCTGACTTCCTCTTACGGATATGTTCCAAATCAATCTCTCTCTCTCTCTCTCTCTCTCTCTCTCTCTCTCTTGCCCTGGGAATCATGGAATCCAGGGTAGGACTAGCTGAAAAGCAGACATGCTCCCGAATATCGGCTCGCAGCATGTCGTTATAGCGGGTCCTCCTCATATCCTCATCTCCCGCATACTGGGGTACCAATAAAGCCCTCTCTCAGAACTTGGCGGTGATCTCCGCCACTGTCTCAGTCGTCTGCCTCATATCCAGGAACTCCCGGGCCAATTGCTGGAGCTCCACAGCGGGTGCGAACTCAGCCCTAAACCGGGTCACGAAATTCGGCCATGTCATAGCCTCAATAGCCGAGGCTCCCAGAGAGTCACCAACCGACTCCCACCAATCCCTGGCCCTGTCCCTCAAGCATCCTGCCGCATATCGAACCTTCGACCCCTCGGGGCAGAAGCTAGTCAACTGTGCAGACTCAATGTCTGCAATCCATCGTCTGGCAACAATGGGGTCCTTCGTCCCATGTAAATCCGGCGCACCACTGCCCCTGAAGTCCTTAAAGGACAGCGTATGTGATCCTGACTGGCTGGTCGCCATGTCACTCCTGAACGCCCTAAGGCGATCCTCCATCAACTCAATGGTCCCTTCCTTGATCGACCCGAAAATCATCGGGGTCGACTCAAGGATACCTCTCGTGATCTCAGAAGCAATGAACTCACGTAGTCCCTCATCAACTGGCTCGGTACCTGCTCCCAAACCTGATCCTGAACCTCCTCCTCCATGACGTGTGATCATCACCATTCTGAAACATAACACATAACTGTCAGAATCATATATAAACCTCGAGAGGTTCCATGCACTCAACAAGTTTCCTGGTTCCATCTCGGCCCTCCTCGATTCGAGTACGTATCCTCTGCTTTCAGTAGTACGAGCCCATACTACCTTCCACATCTATCCGTACTTTCCTCGAGGATTGCTTCAACTTCACCAAGTCCCTCCTATTACTGTTGCACTCTTTTCCCAGTCTCGTCCTAGGCTTACCCTAGGGTAACTCTCCGACCTACTCTCCGCCATCAGCTCATAAGGAACCCCTGCTACCTTTACCTAACTAGCTCGCGAATACCATTACATATTACTAGGACCAGATAATTCTTCGAATGAAAGGTCCTAGCCCACAACGGTTGGACTCAAACAAGAGCTGCGCAGTAAGGCTAGACCTAACCTTCTGGAATTATTTCGTCCTTGCAATATGTAACTTAACGTATTCGTTTACTAGTTATCTAAGGATAACTATGACTCCCTAAGCACAAAGCAACAGCATTCGGGTATTGAGTAACCCAATCCAATCGTACTCTATCCAAGCTATCATATAACCGACTAATCAGTAACATCTCGCAGCTCAAAAGCACATATAGCAGGCATATCAGGCATCTTCCTAGATCCTTAGCCCTAATCTAGCATGCATTTCTCAAACATACACATTAGGCATATAAGGCATCCTTCCTAGATCCTTAGCCCTAATCTAGCATGCAATTCTCATAATCATATCATATCATAACATAACATGTATGGGTATCTTGGGGACAACTTACTTGAGCTCGGCCGGTCGCGCACATCACACATCTTGTTCTTTTTCAAAACTCTTTAACTTAGATTTTAAAAAACCATTTTCTTTGTAAAAATCTTTTAATCCCTCGGTTTGAGTCCAGACACTCCCGAGGGTGTGTCCGAATCCCTCAAACCAGGGCTCTGATACCAACTTGTAACATCCCATTTTTCAAGTCCAAAATTTCGATTTTTGATATACAGCATAGAAAACATTCATAAGAAAATATCATGAAGTCATATCATTTTGTACAAACCATAATCTCATGTCTCAAAATCATATCATAAAAGTAGTGACAATGTCAGAGTACAATCCCAAGAAATCTCATAATGCGGAATCCAATGTGTGTATGATGTGCAGCTACCGCGTCGGCTCCTTCCCCTTCGCTAAAGAGGTACCTGAAACAAAACTGAAAACTGTAAGCATGAAGCTTAGTGAGTTCCCCCATCATACCACATACCATTCAAACACATGACATACATACTGCCAGACATATATGGGTGCCCGACCTACCCCTTCAGTCCTCTCGACCAGTGACCTTGCCTAGAATTTCTGGGTGCTGGCCTACCCCTTCGGTCCTCTCGACCGGTGACCTTGCCTAGCATTTCTGGGTGCTGGCCTACCCCTTCGGTCCTCTCGACCGGTATATCACATACAGTCACGTAACCATAATCTAACATAGTTGGGTACTAAACTACCCCTTCGGCCTTATCGGCCGGTAACTTGGGGACTATCTCCCCCCTACTACTACCATCATCAGGTAACATCATACCATGCTAGCACATAAACATAACAGTGTTGGATTAGTGTCTAAGTCCATAACTATATTTGGTATGTACTTGACCCGACCCGGCATGGTCCATTTGGGTTGCATGGCATCAGAACATTTGGATAGACCGTTTTATGAGAAGAGGACATTTGTAACATATTAATATATTATAAGTTCTAATATATTAATATGAAATCATGTTATTTAATTAGTATTGATCAAGAATTAATTTGGACTTAATTTAGTGATCAAAAAGAGACTAATTAAATATATGGGGATTGATTGTATAAATCATTCATTCTTATATATGTGGGCTTATGATCCATGATTCCTTATGTTGGGTTTAACCCATGTGGTGATCCATGGATACTCCATGGAGGTTAAAACCCATGGAGCAAAATGAATGGGTAAAGTCATGAGTTACATGGTGTAACCCTAATGTGCACACTATATAAGGACCCCTTTAGCTCAAGAAATTGGCACTAGTGATATATAGAGGAGGGCTAGCCGATTTGAGCATGAGTGTCTTCTTTTCATGGTTATTCCAAGTGTTGATGATGTTGTGTGAACCATTTGAGGTGTCACACTTGGGGCACTAGGCTCTTAAGCATCAAGGAATCAAGCTACATAAAAAGGTATGTCTTCTAGCTTGTTTTATTACCCAAGTATCAATGTTTTGTATGCTAGTTAGGGTAATACCTTGGAATATTCATATTTGCATGTATAATAGAGAAAATATAGATCCAATGTATTTACGGTTGCATGTACACTTAGGAGTGTTAGAATGCTCAAAACCCAACAGTGGTATCAGAGCCTAGGCTTGTTTTCTTGTTATACTTGCAAAACCTGCTTAAAAATTGAAGTTTTTTGCTGTCTGGGCACCTGACTCGGCGAGTCCATCAGGAGACTCGACGAGTCCATGCCTTAAAAGTGTTCAAAACGATCCAACTCGTCGAGTTGGTTCATGCACTCGATGAGTTGGACCCCCTGACAGCATATCTTCGAGTTTTTTGGCTGGAAATGGACTAGGAACATTACCATAAGCTGTTTTGGAACCTATAAACCTGTTTTTGATGTGGTAATGTTCATTCTAATCCAATTTCAAAGATAATTATCAATAGATTCATGTTTTGTATTAGTTTAATGATTAGGCTAATTACATGAAAAAGGTTTGAATGAATTATCTTGTTTTTATGAGTTGATTAGATTAATAGGAATGTTATGTGAAATTGTTGTTTTCAATCCAAATTAATCTAAGAGTTGATTCTAAAATGTGTTTTTGTAACTTGTCCTCAAGTTAGATGAAAAGTCACATTTAAGATTCATAATACTCATAAATATTTCCATAGATTATGAATAAAGAAAAGTCACATTCTTTAATGGATTAAAGTCTTCCATAATTTGTCCTCAAGTTATGGAACTTGAAGAGTTTGTTGTATTAAAACTACTTTAAACACATAAGTTATGGAATTGAAAAGTTTTTGAATAGTTCAAAACTTTCCCTCAAGTTTTGGAATTTGAAAAGTTTTCTTTCATGAATAATTAGATTCCAAATTAAGCCCTTAGGATTTTAAAAGTTAAAATTCAACCCTTATACTTTATAGTATTATAAGTTAATAATATATATATATATATATATATATATATATATATATATATATGTATAAGAGCAAGTCAGTCTTACCGTTAGTAGGCCTCATTCACGAAGCCGGTCTATAAGGGGGGTATAAGGGTACTGCCTATAAAATAGCAGTTTAATGGGTGTCCACTCTCACCCACCGCTTCCTTGACTGGTGGAGGGTCGTTAGCCGAACGGGTAGGACAAGGACTATAATTCTCCCTTCATTAAAAGTATTAATGATAAATACTAAGTAACTAAACACTTATAAATTCCCAATCTTAGTTACTTAGGAAAATGTGAATAAGGTGCTAACCCATGAAATTACACTTTGCACTTTGCTTAAGTCGGTTAGTGGAGCGCGTGTGGTTAACCGACACACTAGCTTGATTTAACAAGGTAGGCAAAGGGTTTCTTAAAGTTTATCATAGGCCGGTGGAGCGTGTGTGGTTAACCGGCACATAGGTTGGGTGATAAACATTTAAGAGTACCAAGTAATTTGCTTGGTTACTTCACACCTTGTTTTGTGATCCTCGATATCCCAGTCACAAAACCTGAAGGGCACACTCGAGATTGAAACATGCCATTGAAAAGTTCAATGAATCTCAAAAGATCTAGGAGTTTCAAATCCAATTAAAACCTAATAAATTATTTCGTTTTCATGGTGGAAATTGGTGAATCGTCATTCACCTACCTTCAAATATTCTATAGCTTGGATTACGGCATCCCTCTTCCAAGTTATAAAATATTGTGTTAGGTCCTAGCCTTAATATTTCATATTGGGTGTTATATTAAGGACTTTAAATCAACTATCTTGAAAATCTCCCAAAAGATGTATGTTTCAGACATCTATGATCTTCCCAAATCTCTTGGAACTTCACTTCCTCCACCTCCTCCAATTATTCTCCCTAACCCACAAGTTCAAGGTCACTCAAGCCTTATTGGCATGCAAGGTCTATATGTGATCGCATCTAGGAGATGAAGTCACATATTGACAAGCCGGGAGAGTTGGGTGTCAAAGTCTTAAGAAAGTTGGATGTTCAATCACTTTCTAAGTCACACAGTGAGTTCTTTAAGGACTACTATGTAAAAGACTATGACATGACCCTTGTTGATCTTATCTATTTGCTTTGTGCTGCTGAATCAGCAATGATTTGGAGCACTGGTAGAGTAAATTTGATTAGAAGATCAACTTCCCAAACTTCCATGGACTTTGAAAAATGGTAACATTGGATATCCAGAAAAGCTTTCTCTTCCCAATGGAAAGAGATTGGCCATAGTCAACTCGGTTGACCAAATGGTAAAGAGAAAGGCAATTTTGTGATAGTCCAGTACACCATTCCCAAAGAGTCCATATGTTTATATTGCCAAAGGAAGGGGCATTGATTACGAAGCTGCCTATTTATCTGAAAGATCATAAGGTTGATCAAGTCAATAAGTTTGACCCAACTTCAGATAAAGTCCACTATCTAACTCTGTTAAGTTTCTATTCTGAGATTCTTGTTACATGATGTGACTGGGTCACATGTTGATGTTTTAAGAATCAAAGTAAAGTGAAGAAACTTAAAAGGAAGTGTATGCTGATTCTGATCACAAAGATGGATCTCGATTGCATGGTTCAGTGATCAGAATTTTGAGTTGTTACTTAGGAGTTATGATATACTGCTTAGGAATAGATAACAACAAGTCTTTCATATGCTTTTGCACTGTAAGGATAAGTTTTTCCGCAAAGTTTTAAAATTAAAAGGAAATTTTTGATTTTATTTATTCTAAGTATCCTTACAATGACATTTGTGAAAAAATTGTTGCCTATATGATTCCATTGATAGCAATAATGGAAAATGGATTTGTTTCTGTCATTTGTGGTAGTGTCTAAATTTACCAAATAAGGAAAGATTATCATCACCCAAGGTTTCAGTTGGATAGAAACTTGGAAATCATGCAAGTTGTATAGTATGATGAATGAGAATTTTCATCTTTGGAAAATTAAGATTAATTCCTTGTTCACATGTATATGTGAGTCAAGTGAAGGACTAAGGGATCGAGTACACATTCTGGAGCACTGATCAAGTCCACCACAAAAGATCGATAAGACTATTCATCATGATTTACTAAAGTTTAGTAAATATGGTTATACTTACTAGTTTAAGTATAATTCTGAAACGTTGGAAAAATTTCGATGTATGGCAGAGCGAGTAAGAAGAATCAAATTAGGCAGAAGGATAAAAGTTTCTCAAATCTGAAAAGATGGGAGAGTACTTTAGTATCATGTTTTGTGATCATCTTAATGATTAAGAAACCATAGCACAATTAGTCCTCTAAGGACATCTTAGTGCATTCTTATGACTAAGAAGATGAATCTTGAATTGTAGGAATGGTTAAATCAAGAAGATTAGTCATACTTCGTTCCAAAACAAGTCTTAGAGTCATACTCCAAGACTGTAAATTGAGTGACATATCTTAAAGAAAGGTTTAAAACACTTGTCAAATGTAAGAGTAAAAGTGTCATACTCTTGTACATTTGAAATTGGTAAGTTGTGATGTTTTGGATAAAACAAAGATCAACTAACGCCAATTGTGTGTCTTGATTAGAATCCACACTATCTCTTGAATACTTGACAAGAAAGTCTTATAGGTCAAGAAGACAGTGGGAGTGAAAAAGATCCTGAAATAGTTTCAAGATCTAATCAAGAATAAAACTTGTAGTTCATCACTAGCACACGACTTGAGGTTTATAACATATCGTGTTGACATATTCCTGTTTTTGTGCCCATTCCAGTCAAATTTGGCTTTAAATATGAGTTCTGAGAGTTCTCAATTGGTTGCATAACAACTTGGAAGCAATGGCAGGCCCCTGTGCTGCCAGGTGGCAAGAAAGTAAGATTAAGTTCAGTCCATATGGGTTTGGATAAGAACACTTACACCATAAACTATCTAAGTGTCATAAGGTTTCTCTCCGATTCATGAAAATGATGGTGAGGAAACGCTTTCACTAAGTAGATTTTAGGGAGATAGCAAGTGTGATATTTGCATTCTCAAAGTCGTTAGTGGAGCGTGTGTGGTTAACCGGCACTCTAACATGGGCTTGTGAGGAATGGAAAAGGTCTAAACAATTGAGACTATGATTACGACACCCTTTTTCATAGTCCTGAGATTGTTTAAACACACATGTGTGCTATCTAAGGAAAGGTGCATGATCCTGATAAAGTTTTATCAAAGCATCTCGTATCATAAATTTGAACTTTGGTAAGAAAGTCAATACATTTTTGATTTCTAGAAGTCCAGCTGATTTCTGAGTACATGTCAAGGCTAGTGGGAGCATAAGTGTTATGCTAATAATTTTCATGTTAGTGGGAGCATGATAATTATGATTAGTATTGCAAGACAGCAATGTTAATTATAGAAAACAAAAGTTTCAATTCGTGAAGTTGCAGGGGTTGAAAAGTTGTTTTGCTATAATTAAGGGAGAGGAAATTATACTTCATTTCAATTCTAAAAGCTTGGATTGAGGTTTTAATCATATTTAGTCAAGGATATATATGAATTTTGTGTTGGAATGGCTCAACATAAGAAAATTCTATATATGGGTCCATTATTTGCGTTCTAAAAATCGATTATGATTACGTCATCCCTTTTCATAATTTGAATTATGAGAACTTGGAAAATAGAAATATTGTAGCAAAAGGAATGGTCTAGTATCATGTCTTTATGTGAGACATCATGAATCGTGTCCCATATGCTTCGGATATAGGATCGATTGCATGTGCCATAATATTCATCCTTTCTAAATTTTCCAAATGCTCAGGGCATTAAGAGGGGAAAAGTCTGGAATTGGATGTGACTAATTTGATTAAGCAATTGTCGAGGACAATCTAAGGTTTACCAAAGATTGGTTGCTCAGGGACAGTTGGAAGTATAGTGTTAATTTTGGAAGGACCATATTGACATATTCTGAAAAGAGGCAACTCTTGTTCAGAAGTGATAGTCAAAATGAGAATATGGAAATATTCCCATAGGTGGCAGTTGTTCATTAAATATGTGTAAGATTAGGAAACTTAATGCAAGAAGGATGTGCAAAGCGATGTACTTTGAATTGGAGACTTCGGTTCCATGGAATGATGTCCATTGGAATACTCTGTAATGTCTGTTGACAAGTCTTTGTGACTTTGTGCATAATCATTACAAAAGGATCAATGCATATAAGTCTAGAATCTAACAAGATTTAGGTAAATGGTAGGAATTTGAAACTATTGTGTTTGCAGTAAGGATTTGGGATTGTGAAATGAGAATCATTGGAATTATGTTCAATTGATCTAGTTCACAAAGTAAAGATCATAGACAAACATAGGGTGCTTACTTGGTGTATGGCATGACTAGTGTTTAGAAAAACATAGTGTACATGCTTGGAGCATGGGACAACTATTGTTTTAATTCAAGTATAACGTTGATAGTTGAAACAGTATACAATGAATAATGGGTAATCAATATGGTGATAAATAAAAGGTGTTTTATTTATATTCATAAGTTCTCAGACCATATTGGATTCGATTATTCTTGTGTTTCACTTTGCATGTTTTGACTTCCAGAATAATTAGGTCGTTCTTCCTGAATGACTAAGTTATTTAAACCATCCACAGTCGGTCATATGTTGGAAGTAGATATGAATCAAGACTGTCATGAGTTGGCTTGTAGATGTCTAAGATGTTGGACATAGCAAAGAGGTGCTACAACACTCATGGGTGCTCATAAGTTCTGAGTATTGGATTCAACCCGCGCTCATTTGAATCACTTCATGGATTTTATCACGAGTGATCATGAGACGATAATATCTTATATTCTTCAAACCTAGAGATATGAGTTGTTACTATGAGTTGGTTGTACATTGATTGTGCGAAAACACATTGGTAACTCGATGTTATAAAACGTGCTTTTGTGTATGATTCAACAAGTAGTAGAACAAGCCATATGAGTCGAAGTTTATCCATTCCTTTTACCTTCAGGATAAAAGCGATATCTGTGGGCCCCTCGATGATTTAGTGATGACAAATGTAAGTGCTCGGCCGGGCCTGGACTGATTTGATTTGTTCAATTAGTCAGTCGTCATAAATCGGAAATCGGGAAACAACAAATGGACAGAGAGAATGATTTATAATCCATGTCTCAGTCCATATGATATCTAGAATGGAGGAATATATGATCCCTTATCTAATGGACAAGTCATTGACGAGATCAGAGTTCAGTTACAACGTCAGAGTTCGACAGTGGCTTAAAGAGCTACGATTGCCAGTCGGTTCTTGAAGTCATACTCAATAATAGTTTTAGACTTATCCAAGTGGGAGACTGTTGGATTAGTGTCTAAGTCCATAACTATATTTGGTATGTACTTGACCCGACCCGACATGGTCCATTTGGGTTGCATGGCATCGAAACATTTGGATAGACCGTTTTATGAGAAGAGGACATTTGTGACATATTAATATATTATAAGTTCTAATATATTAATATGAAATCATGTTATTTAATTAGTATTGATCAAGAATTAATTTGGACTTAATTTAGTGATCAAAAAGAGACTAATTAAATATATGGGGATTGATTGTGTAAATCATTCATTCTTATATATGTGGGCTTATGATCCATGATTCCTTATGTTGGGTTTAACCTATGTGGTGATCCATGGATACTCCATGGAGGTTAAAACCCATGGAGCATAAGGAATGGGTAAAGTCATGAGTTACATGGTGTAACCCTAATGTGCACACTATATAAGGACCCCTTTAGCTCAAGAAATTGGCACTAGTGATATATAGAGGAGGGATAGCCGATTTGAGCATGAGTGTCTTTTTTTCATGGTTATTCCAAGTGTTGATGATGTTGTGTGAACCATTTGAGGTGTCACACTTGGGGCACTAGGCTCTTAAGCATCAAGGAATCAAGCTACATAAAAAGGTATGTCTTCTAGCTTGTTTTATTACCCAAGTATCAATGTTTTGTATGCTAGTTAGGGTAATACCTTGGAATATTCATATTTGCATGTATAATAGAGAAAACATAGATCCAAGGTATTTAGGGTTGCATGTACACTTAGGAGTGTTAGAATGCTCAAAACCCAACAAACAGGTAGTAGCAAACCTAGATGAATATCACAAAGACAATCATCTAACATACAACTCCTACTGGTGGACCGGCATTGTGGCCGTAGACCCACCGCTACTGGAAGGTAACTCACCTCATATGAATTGAACGCTGTCAATCTGAGTGAGAAGTCTCTGTCTGTTGCTCCGGCAATTCCCGGCTATAATTCCCATAAAGACACTTAGTCAGAAGCTGATAACTACTCTTAGGGTAAAATGACTATTTTACCCCTGGCCAAAGTCAATATCCAGGTCAAAGTCAACTTCCAGTTGACCTGACTCGCCGAGTTGGGCGCCAACTCGTCGAGTCCCTTTCCTTTCATCTGACCCCCTCCCGACTCTACTCGTCGAGTTTAGCAAAGACTCGACGAGTTCCTTTCTATAATTTCATCGAATAAACCTTCATCCGACTCGCCGAGTTGTATGAACAACTCGTCGAGTTCTCCTTCATTCCTATGAACATGTCCAGTCTGCGACTCGCCGATTTGTATGAACAACTCGTCGAGTTCATCTTCATAAGTTGGGAGATTACCTTGGACTCGCCGAGTCTGTTCATACACTCGTCGAGTCCTATGATTTCCAGATCCATGGCTAAATCCAGTACGTTGAGTCACTCCCCTGGACCTCCCTAAACCCTTCTAACACTCAACTGGGTTCCTTTGAACCTCAACAAATTAGGGACTCAAGCCCCGGACTCGCCGAGTTCCAAGAACAACTCGACAAGTCGGTGTTGTCCAAGTCTTATATCTCGATTTCTGATGTACAACACTTATCCAAAAGATAGATCTGAGCTTCTAAGATCGATCTAGCACGTAAATTTACGAACTTTACGTGCATGCATGGGAGTATAAGCTTAATAGACCCAAAAATGGAGTCTAAAGGGGTGCATGGCCTACCATGGCCATAAAGCTTGCATCTTTAAGCCATGCATTCGATTCTAAGACCTAGATCTGAGATATGAATCGATAAAACTGCTTCATCCCTAAGGGTTCATGGTTGTTGAACTCAAAACCATCAATTTGGGGACTTTTAAGATCTAACACATAAAAGGGTCAAGTTGAGAACTTGATTACCAGAAAAGGTGCAAAAAGGAAGATAGCTTCTGGATCTACTTTTCCCCCTTCGAATCTTCAA
Organism: Lactuca virosa; assembly: GCF_052849685.1. NCBI lineage: Eukaryota > Viridiplantae > Streptophyta > Magnoliopsida > Asterales > Asteraceae > Lactuca > Lactuca virosa. The sequence continues at coordinate 362,816,806 of NC_136429.1, read as the reverse complement.
CTTCTCTCTTCTCCTACTAGCTTCTAGATGCACCAAAAATCCTTCACAAAGGTGAGAAACACACAAGAACACTTATGGGGAAACTAGGGTTTTGGAAAGAACGTTCTGGGGGTGATGGGCGCTGGTTTGGGGCTATAATGACGTTTAAATAGGGTGCAATCCCTCAGATTTAGGGTTTTGTCCAAACAGCGCCTACTCGTCGAGTCAGTTCGCCGACTCGTCGAGTAGGTCACTAAACTCCCGTGTCCAAAGTCGATTCTACTCGACGAGTTGGGCCTTCAACTCGCCGAGTCCCAGGCCAAAATGTTATAAATACTTGAACGAAAATACGTACCAGGAACCGAGTGCTACACCAGCTGTCACCATCAGACACTTTCCAGCAAACTCAGAACCTTCTTCCTTCGCAACAAATGCCCTGCCATGAGTGGGCTTGCGAACTTCCTCATCTTCCGAGTTAGTAGACCAAACTTCAAATCCACCGAACTCGTTCTCTGTGACATTTTCCTGCACAATCAAAGCAAGCATAGATTTATCATTAGATTTCTTCTTCTTGATTTCCTCCAGCTTACGCTTGATGTAAGCTTCATCATATTCTCCCTCTTTCTTCTCATCCATCTTTCGTAACATACAATCCTTTGCCAAATGATTATGCCCGTGACAGTAGTGGCAGTCATACCCAGAGTTACCAACTAGCTTTCCTTCTATCTTCTCTTCTTCCTTCTGAGGAGCATTTTTGTTCTCCTCCTTCGCCTTCTCGGAACTATAACTCCCTTGCCAGTTTCGGTTCTTAGTAGAAGGAAATTTCTTCCTAGCAAACCGCTTGGGGTTAAACACCATTAGAGCATACTCCTCACTAGTAAGATCACATTCTGAGAGATCAGTTTCAGATTCTTCATCGGCCATGGATTTACCTTTAGCCACAAGTGCCAATGAACCCAAACTAGAAACAACTTTTGAGTCTTTTGTCACAACACTTTCATGTGACTTGAGAATCCGTACGAGCTTTGCCAACGAGTAATTCTTGAACTGTTCATGTGCTTTAACAGTTGAAACAACCGACATCCATTCGGGTCTTAGGCCATTCATGAAAGTGACCTTCTGCTCGATCACCTCTCTGCCAATTCCGTGCTTAATCATTTTACTGAGAAGATGGTTGTACCGATTGAATGTTTGAATAAGACTTTCCTCGGGCTTTTGCTTGAAGTCACCGAACTCCGAAAGCAGAAGAGTTTGGATGGAATGTTCGAGATCTTCATCTGTGGAATACAACTCCTTAAGCCTTACCCAGATTTCCTTTGCAGTAGTACACGTACTCACCAGACGAAAGGTATCAGATTGTAGAGCGAATCTGATCATCCTCATAGCTTTCACATTGCTGATCAGTTTGTCCTTCTCGTCTTGAGGAACCTCTTTCACATCTATCATTAGCTGATTATACTCTTTCTGTGTCTTGATGGTTCTGTTGGTTTCAGAGTGGACAAAAGGACCCGAAGTAATAGCCTCCCAGATCAGGTATCCGTTATCCTCTGAGCCGAGAACATAGTCTTCAAAGTGAAGAGCCCAAACTTCATATTCATGAGTATATAGGATCGGAATCCTTGTGGTCGAGCCAATGTTATTAGAGATGTTGATGGGATTGTTTTGAGACTCATCGAGAGACATGATGATTTGATCTACGTACTTGTCAAGAATCAGACTTGTAAAGATTGAGTTAGGGTAATGTCGAGATCTAGGAACAACGTCAATAAAGTGATGACGACTCCAATGGATTCGATAAAAGCGGAAACCCTAAGGATTTTCTTCTAACAGAAGAGATGCGTATTATTTACACAGCCTCCTGCTCTGATACCAATTGATGAGATTAAAACTCTTTATGATCGATGAGATTCTTAACAAGTAACACAATAACACAAAGTAAATAAGAACACAAGATGAATCAAACTGGTGTCGAATGATTAATAAGCCACAACCTCAGAAGAACTCTATGAAGAATTGCTACTGTAGAGGTGTGGTAGGGTTACAATAATGATATTAACGACTCCTAACATACGGTGCATGCATGCACTATATATATACATATAACCCTAATAAATGATGGCTGGACAGACCCAAGCCGTATACAAAAAAGGACTAAACAAAAAGCCCAATGACGCAATCTTCTATCCCAACAGAGACCAGTAGCGATCCTCGACAGGAAGACAAAGACCTTGAGGAACAAGGTGGTTGAGTTGGTTAAGGTGCAGTGGCAGCACTGCAAGGGCTCAGAATGGACGTGGGAGCCGGAGGACGATATGAGGGAGTATTACCTAGAGTTATTTTCGGCAGCGGACTTTGAGGACGAAGTCAGATTCAAGTGGGGGAGAATTGTAGCACCCGAGTCGCCAGGTATGAGTTATTGTTTCATTCTATGTTTAATTCAAATAAAATGTGATGGAGGCTTGCGAGTACGTTGGACGTACACTAGGTACGCACGGCGTACTCCTTGCATGCGCATCATCGGGAAATTCTCGACGTACAGTGGGCGTAATCGAGCCAGGGGCAAACACTAATTTTTAGGGTTTGCACCATATTTAAAGACCTTAAGTCCCTCAAGTCCTCTACCCTCTCAACCTACACTGCCCTTTTAGTGAAAATCTCGAACCCTAGCCTCCTTGTGTGCATTTTGAGCTTGCCTTGAGTATTTGTGGTGTTCTTTGGTGGTTTTAAAGGAGAAGGAAGTTTCGGAGGAAGCAAAGGAGAAGAAGGAGCTTGTAGATCCAGAGCTTGTGCGCCATTTCCAGCCTAGTGAAGGTATATAGTTTGAACCTTGATAATTACAAGCTTAGATCTAGGTTTAGGGTAGGATATGGAATCTTTTGGTCCCATAGTTTGGTTTCTTGGAGTATGGGCAACTCCAGACCATTTGAGCTGTCCTTTTGGACTCTTGGGGGTGTTTTGAGTCATAAAAATCGAATCTTGGTGGTTAAGACTCAACCATGCAAGTGTTAGTAACCATCCAAGTGAGTTAATGGACTTAATTCATGGTTTGAGCCCCATCCATGCATGTAAGAGCATAAAGTTTGCAACTTTATGGCTTAAGATGTTATTTTGAGCTTGGATCTTAGTTTTGGACATAATGGCTGAAGGGATTAAGACTTGGAAATGAGTATGGGTTGATTAGCCAGTACGTTGGGTGTACTCTAGAGTACGATGCACGTACCGGGTCAGTGCCCCGATTCTATTTGGTCATCAGCGTACGTTGGGTGTATGAGCCATGTACGCTGCACATACATAGTCTGTGGGCTTAGACAATTTTGGGCTCGATTTGTGTTAGGACTTTTGGACTTGTTTAAGTTGGGCCTTGGGCCCACCTGATGGTAGTAGGTCATTTTTGGGCCTTAGAGGCCTTATAGTTGGGCTTGGATGCCTTTTTGGGCTTTTATGGATTTAGGCCTTAAGGGGGAGGGAGGCCCATTGAGGCAAGAATAAAGGAGCCCTTTTTACCTTAAGTTAAGAACTAGGGTTTGGACCTTTGAGTAGGAGTGTGACCTAATTTCTAATTAGGGTTTTATACTTGTGCGTTAGGAAGAGGTTTTCGCAAGTCATCCGTCGAGTGCGATTTGATATCTTCAGTCTGAGGTGAGTCTTCCTTCGCAGTATCCGTAGGTCGAAGGCACCAATGTCGGCCCACTAGTTTATGATGTAGTGTGACGATTGTCTTTGTGACAATTGTCAGTTATGCCTGTATTTTCTTGTTGACTCTGTAATTTCTGTTATGATCTTATGTGGTAGTAGTAGGGGTTGTGAAATAGATTGAAGGGGATAGCAAGCACCCAAATATGCTTGATAGTATCCGGTTGAAATAGACCGAAGGGGTAGGCAAGCACCCAGATACGCTTGATAGTATGCGGTTGAAATAGACCGAAGGAGCAGGCAAGCACCCGGATATGCTTGGCAATATGTTTTTTTAGTATGTGGAATTTTGGGGGAACTCACTAAGCTTTGTGCTTACAGTTTTTAATTCATGTTTCAAGTATTTCCCGTTCGAAGGGGAAGGGACCAGCCTGATCGCACCGCATCACCCTATGTTTTCCGTATTTAGTGATTTTGTGAATTTGTACTATGATAAAATCGTACTATGATACTCTTTTTCATATTTTGATATTAGTGTCGTGTGATTTGAATGAAACTAAAAACAAAATTTTATCCATATTTTTGGGACGTTACAATTTAAGATTTTGAAAGCTCTATTATACTCTTTAACTTCTACAGCCTTTTGCATTATCTTCAGTCTCGGTCCATCCTTTGCCTTTTCCACGATTTTACTTTTTTATGACCTTGCCTATCTTTACTGTTCTGCTTTTAGAATCACTAGAGTTGTATGTTCTGACTGACACATACTCCTGATCTTTCTTAACATGCTTCTTTTGTTTTTATTTTTCTTCCCATCGTCTTTTCATAGCTTTGTACCTTTTGAAGGCTTCGTATTCTTCCATTTCCTGTATTTCAGTCATGAACTCTTTTTTACTTCCTTCGACCTGCACTTATGGGCCAGAAGGTCTTCCTACATCTTTATTTCTTACCACCATTTCTATTTGTGGTGTTCCTATAGAAGGGTCTAGAGTTTGCATCCTTGGAATCAGACTAGTGTCGTTGATCGGATCGCTATCGATGACCATTTGTTGCATGGTCCCACAGATGGCACCACATGATGAATCTCAGTTTTTTTCAATTTCTTTGAGAAGTTCGTGCCTGACTGATGAATGGAGAATCGAAGGTTTGTGGCTGAAAAACAACACAATCAGTCAGATGTTCACCGGGGACGACCCTGGGAGAACACTCTGATGGTTAAGTCAGTTAATGATCTTAATTCAAATTCGAGTGATGAGTGTAAGAGCTATCGAATTTGCATACATGTGCCTTCTTCCTTAAGAATCATTTTTTGCGTCTTTCCTCGGGAATTGTTACCTTGTCTGGCCGAACTGCCATTGATCTAATCGTCATTAATGTTCTAGCTACCGTAGGTACCGAACATCGTACTTAGGTAGAGTCATTACTCATATCTGATGGATCCTATATACTGTAATTATCTTTAACGGTAGATACAACTATTTATCACAATAATCGAAGCATATCCATCTTAATCTCTCCATGTTGGATTTACGTTTCACATTCTATCGATGTCGGGTTCGGCTCGATCGTTATTTAGGTTCGATGTATCAACACATTATTCCTTATTGACAAGTTTAGCTCTTCCCTATTTAGGTTTGATGAACGCGCTCTTTTGAGGGTTCAGTCAGGGACCTTAATTAACCAAGTCAGGGACCTTAATTAACCAATCAGGTATATATCTCATTAAGTATCTTGTTTATTTAAGAATTACTTTTTATTTTTATGTTGTACACTTCGATTCCCCTTAAGTTCGACACCCTTAATTCCTTCAACTAATACTATTCCTGATCAGGTACACTGCCTAGTGCTAGTAGTCAGTTTAGTCTGTTAGGATTTATAAATTTAAAACTAAGATTTGTAGTTTGGATCAAGTTTATTTTATTAGACTATTTTCTGCACATCAAAATTCCTAGCATAATTTTGCTCACTAATCAATTAGGTTATCCGAAGTGGGCAGCTCAACCCACGCATGGAGCTGAGCTGGAGCGCCTGAAGATGCGTGAACACCGTCCCAGACCCGGTGGTTTGCGTGTGGCGTCTCTATGAAGACGGACGAAGCTATTGGCTGGCTTCCTGTTTTGACTGTTTGGAGTCGTTGGAGGCAATACAAAAAAAAGTTTTTCACATTTGCAGGTATTCAAATGAAGAAGATGATAGAAGCGTCATTTTTTAATCAGGAAGAAGACACACATTTTTCAACAATTCTCAACTATGGTACCTTAAGTTTGGGTCAAAGGAAGAACAAACCTTGTTTCTAATTTTCTTTTTAAAACTGGTTTATAAAATTTACAAATTCCACCCTAGACTTATATATATATATATATATATATATATATATATATATATATATATATAAAAGACCATCTTCTGAAATTCTAAGGTGTTTACGTCGACGAGCTGCTTGCTTACCGACCGTGTCTATAGAGCTGGATTTAGGGCCGTTGGATGCATCAGACGATGGTTGTTGGCTTCCCCTCGTGCCTCCGTCATCTGGTGGTAAGCTGCTTGCCTGTCTCAACCTCCCTTCATCCCTAACTCATCGTGACGTGACACTGGGGTCCAACAAACGACGCCGTTTACCAGCTGAGAGAGGTGGCTTCTTGCTGGCTTCTGGTCATCCTGACCTCACGCTGAGGCAGAAGGCTTCACCGTGGGTTTTCCTTAAAGGAGGCGGTGTTTCCCCAAAGCTGCTTGCCACTTCATGCTTGGTTTGAAGTGTCGAGGAAACGTGTATCACAATCTCAGATTCTCTTTGTCGAGTCAACCTCTTGATAGACCTCCAGTTGCCACCTATTGTTGCTACTTCTTAAAATCATTTACCAATTCGACAAGATTTTAATTTGGACTTGAAGCACCACCCTCATCTCTACGATAAGCGATTTGTGTTGCTGACATTGCTGCTTATTCTATGGAATCAAGGTAACAAAATAAATTGGGTTTTCAAATTTAGGGTTCCTCAATATTTTAATCACTTCATTACCTTCCTCTTTCTCTTTAAGCAATCGATTTTAAGGTTTAATAAGGTTGAATTGTTTCTCTACAAATACTCAAGACTCTCACTGTGCTTCTGTCTTGTAGGTGAGTTTTTTCTTGTTTTCCTTTTTCCTTATCTTGATTCAAAATAAATCATTGGATATTGAATCTAATTCTTTGTACACAAATCTAAGGCTCCGCCTACATCTACCACTACTATCCTTCTCCCTTCTGCAACCTTTTTATTATTATCTACCATCAGATTCCAAATGGTGTCTAGGTCAAGTGCGGTCATTTCTTAAAGTGAGGTTTGAATTAAATTTTAGTATTGTGTTATTTATGCTTTATGATGCTTGCAAATTGAAGGGATTCAATATTGGATTGATATCCCCTTTTTGTTGGTTTATTAATTAGGGAAATAGAACCGGCAATCATCCAGATTTTGAATATTGGATGCTTCATAGCTGAGGGATCTTACATGTACTTCTCGCTTCATATTTCTCTCCGATTGATACTGAAGTTTGGTGTTCATCTTATTGTGCATGTACCCTTCCATGTTCTTGATTCCATTGATATAGGCACAAACAAAAAGAAATCTCCCTTTGTATTTCAGAAACCATCCTAGAGGTCGGTTTGTACCCTTCCATGATCTTGATTCCATTGGCATTATTACTCAAGGAGTTCAAAAAGGAACAAGAGGTGTTGTTAAACAACATGTAATTGCAGCTTGATATGCTACAACAAGCGCATGATATCATTATAGATAAGGTGATTCCATCTTTATAGATCCCAATTATATTAAAATATTAGTATAACAACAGAGAGATAATTGTAGAATTATGTATACATGTATTTCAGCTTTGTCATGTAGAAGAGAAACGTTAGAAAGCAGAGTATAGAGCTAAGGAGCTAGAGAAACAGGCATGCAGTCACTGTTATTCAAAAATACAGGTACCAAATTCTTATATTATTTTCATTTGAAAAACTTGTATACTATTGGTGGCTTCTATCGGAGAAAGGGTTATCTTTGGAAGCCAAATTCTTGAGCAAGTAAATCTTGAACGCCAGCTTGTCATGTAGGTTTTCCATGCATAACACTGAGAAAATGATGTAATTTATGTTGTTACAGGAAAGAAGCAACAATACGTATCATAGAGGTAAATTGAATACATAAAATTACTTATCTATTATTTGAGCAATGTATAATTTGAGAAACTTTTTTTTAAAGATTAAAAAAAATCATAATGGAAACTTAGGCTGCTCTAAAATCTGCACAACAGAGTGACAGACAAGAGATGGAGAAGTTTCTAACCTTTGTGCAGAACTTGGGGTGATAAATGGTAGTTTTTTATTTAAAAATTTGAATTTATGTCTTTTTTTTATAATGCTGATTATTTTCTCTCTTCTTATGTCTGTTTGAATCAGAACTTAAAATAAGAGATCTCAGGTACCATGGATCAGCTAAGGGAAGTTGAATATGAAGCAAAAGCTCTTCGTACAATGACACAAAGAAGGGTTTTGACTGGTAAGGAAATGGTATGCTTGATTTATATTTTCAATTTTTTTTTTAATTTGTTATCATAGAATGAAAACATGGGATGATGATTCTGATAGACGAAAATTGTATTCGTGCCATCAGTGACCTATCTGGGGACGGAAATATTGAGAGTATGCTTTCAGTTGAAATGGATTGCTTAAAGGTGTCTTCAAATGCCATCAACAAACACTCATTTTTTTTTTATTAAATTTAAGTTATTATTTAAATTTTTGATGAGTTTTAATATTTTTATTTGAAGTTAGAAGATGTTTTGCTGGCACTAGCCAACAACGTGGTTTAAATTTAATTTGACAATCCATCCCCCGGTATGCTTCCCCTTTTTAGTTGGATGTGCTAATACGGCTTAAAGGAAGTTTCATTATTTTCATTTCTTATTTTGAATCAATAACACCAAAAGTTTTACCATCTGCCTTCTTCTTGCAGTTCCGAAACTGTAGTAAATACGTCTAATGAGGGAGGAGGGAGTCGTTCCCTCCCAACCCACCGAACCCAATGAACCCACTGCCACATCAGCTTTTCTCTTTGATTTTTCTTCATCTTTCCCAACCCACAACACACGGAAATCCTATCTTTCTCAACCCACTCAATTAAAAAAAAATACAAAATAATCAAGGTAAAATTTTAATTAGCAATAGAGTTATCGCCAGTACCACTCCCTCTTTAGTCGGTTGTTTAATTGGTTTCACGAACCCACTTCATCCTCTCTCTCTCTACTTTCTCTCTCTCATTTTCTCTTGTACCGTGTGTTTTAAGATTTGTACCTTAGTTGTTTAGTATTTTTTTTAATTGAGTGGGTTGAGAAAGATAGGATTTCCGTATGTTGTGGGTTGGGAAAGATGAAGAAAAATCAAAGAGAAAAGCTGATGTGGCAGTGGGTTCGGTGGGTTGGGAGGGAACGACTCCCTCCTCCCTAAGGACCAAAATTGAAATGCGATTGCTTTATATTGATAAAAATCATCTGAACTCCAAAATTGCAATATGGTGTGGTTGTTTCCGCATGGGCGTTTTTCATGGATGTCGAGTTGAACGGCTGATAGGAGACCTGGAAATTGGTTGTATTTCTAACCTTAATGGACTCCTTTTCCAAGGACATGCTTGATGGGTAAGACAACAAACAGCAGGCTGCATCTTGCAAAAAAAACATAACAAATATATAAAAATCATTTTATTTGTTTGCTCTTAGCTGGCTTGGGCCATAAGAAATTTGGCTGTAATCTATTTTGAATTTGTAAAACCCTTCAATTATAGCTTCATAATTTTCTATTTTCCCTACAACATTCAACTTCAATTTTTTTGTTTATTAAGGCATTGTACTTTAAAAATCCACCTAACTACAAAATTTTACCAAATTACCCTTCGTGAGCACAGCCCGTAAAACATCACTAGTATATATATATATATATATATATATATATATATATATATATATATATTATCTATGTTTTTATTAATTTTGTTTTTTTATTTAATTTAATGTTAAAAAAAAAAGATAAATATTATGGAATGGTAACCATTTCCAATGTCTAGTTAGTTGGTGGTGGAGCTGACGTGGCGCAAAAGTGGCACCACTTTTTTGGTGGGTTGGTGGTGACCATTCCCCATAGCCTTACTTCCTCGATAAAAAGTGTTCCTCACTCATCCATTATCCCTATAGCTTGAAAGTACACTAACCACTACACTACCTAACAAAAAGTAAAGTATTTTGGTATCATTCTTCTTGTAACATATATGATAACCATTTGCAACAACACAATTATAAATCATGTGTTTAATCTGCTTAGGATTTTCAAATCTCATCCCTAATCTGCTTAGAGTTTGACATATTGGTTCACTCTCCCTGTCTCCCATACTTCATCATAAACTTCGTCTTCTACAACATTTCGTTATTCTTGTGATAACCATTTGCAACAACACAATTATAAATCATGTGTTTAATCTGCTTAGGATTTTCAAATCTCATCCCTAATTTAAGAGACAAAACCTCTACTAAGTGTGCTAGTCCCACATTGACGGGTTAGGTTATTGATTGAGTTATTCTTTCATAAGGGAGGAGGGAGTCGTTCCCTCCCAACCCACCGACCCACTGCCACATCACTTTTTCTCTTTTATTTTTCTTCATCTTTCCAAACCCACAACACACGGAAATCCTATCTTTTTGAACCCACTCAACCCACTCAATTAAAAAAAATACAAAACAACTAAGGTACAAGTTTTAAAACACATGGTACAAGAGAAAATAAGAAAAAGAAAGTAGAGAGATGATGAAGTGGGTTAGTGAAACCAATCAACCCACTCGTTGAAGCGGGAGTGGTACCGCCGATAACTCTATTGCTAATTAAGATTTTACATTTGATTGTTTTGTATTTTTTTTTTTTGATTGAGTGGGTTGAGTGGGTTCAAAAAGATATGATTTCCGTGTGTTGTGGGTTCAGAAAGATGAAGAAAAACAAAAGAGAAAAAGTGATGTGGCAGTGGGTTCAGTGGGTTGGGAGGGAATGACTCCCTCCTTCCTAACAAAGTTTACTAAAAAATGAGTCATTGTTATACTTGTCCATACAAGTTGTTTCATTATTTACTTCAACATCAAGAGAGAAAAAAAAATCCAAGATCGTGTCTTCATAATCATCACCCACAACACTAGATTGATGGTCATATGGACTTGCAAAAATATAAGTTTTGTCTTCTTCTTCATAAAACCATTTTTCTAAATCTGCCCAAAAAATGGTCCGTATACATAGAAATGTTGCATCCCTCACCACTATACCTAATCACGATAAAATCAGCATAATCAAGTTGATTTTTAATTAATCATAAGCCTTTTCTCAAACAAATATTAGGCATACAATCAGGGCCGGTCCATAGGATTTTACTGTCCTGGGCGAAAAACTTAATAATGCCCCAATACTATCTTCATACTTAACTGTTAGGCTAGAGGGAGTGGCCTCGCCACCCCTCTCGCCAAAAGGTCGCCAAGTAATATTAAACCATTCCTTTAATATTCGCTAGTTGAGTCGCTAACTATGGGTCGCTATGGACTTACCGAGAAGTGAGAGAAATATTATTAGGCTGTTATTGGCTGTTTCCTTTTTTACTACAAAACTATTGGTTGTTTTTTTTTCTTTTTCAAAATAAAACCTATTTAAAATCAAGCACTACCACTCCCTATATTTTTTGTGTTATACATGCTAAACCTATGTGTCATAAAAAAAACTAAAAAATCCTAGGTGGCAATGTGCTAAGAGTGTTACTACTCCCTCCAGTCTTAGTATATCCCACAACTAGTATCTTTTTTCAAATAAATTCATCTTCATACAACTAAAAGTTGCAAAAATCAATAAAACATTGTCTTCAAGCATTATTTGAATCAAAAATAATAATTACAATATCATAGTTAACATTAGTACTTTCAACAAGCTCATTAGATTTACATTACTCCTCCTGTAATTGATTTGCAAAAAAATAAAAACTGCAGTGCCAAAAAATCCCTATGTAAAATGTAAATATAGAAAATTAGAAAACAAAAATGTCATTCTCTTCATTATTTGTACTATAATCTCAAAATTGAAAAAATACGTTGGGAAGGAATTTAAGGAATTTCGACAGCAACCCCAAAATATTTTAGAATTGTAGCAGAGTCTAATTAAGGCAATCAACCTAACATGGGCTTCAACTCCAAGGGCATAATCGTCCAACATAGCTATCCCTTAATAAGCTCTGAAACCAAACTTCATATAACTTGAAATCAACAATATAAATTAGATACACATCTATAAGAAGGGGCTAGAAGAGCAACAAGGGCATAATCGTCCAATTTGGCAAAATTCAATATGTACAGGGGCGACATCTTTAAAAGCCAAATCGACCAAAACAAGGAAAACGTTATCCTGCACCTGAGTGAAACTCCAAGCCAGAAAAGTAACATTGTATGAGAAAGCATGGCATCTAGAAAAGCTAACAAACAAATTGAGAACATGGCAATTCAGTAGCAATAAGGGCACAATCGTCCCAAGCAGGAGAATACTTCCATTACAATTCTGAAGAGTTCCAGATGGTACAGAAGAGAAATATTAGCAGAGTCACATAAATCGAAAGAGGAAAGGGTATCCAAAAAAATTTCTTCTTGCGTTCTTGACAGAAATCAGGAGACAAGAGAGGAGCGTTTAGAGAAATCTAGAGGCGGCACATAAAGTTTATAGAAATTAATGTTCTTGTGTTCTAGAAAGAAATTAGGAGATGGTATCTGTTGTGTATCCGAATAAGAGCCTCTTGACCAATTGGCGATTAGGAAAAGCAATGAATTCCTCGTCTTCTACATCAGGACCTTTAGTCTTTCTAGGAGACGATTGGGAAGACGGGAACCAGACTCGAGAGTCGAAGCAAGTAAACGACACAGTTAATTGGAATTGCTGATGGCCAAATACCCAAGATATTAAAATGATGGACTAACGTTATGCCCATCTTCTCATTGATGCCCTGGGCCTCCGCCCAACTCGCCCATGTGTTGGGCCGGCTCTGCATACAATAATAAAGCTTTGACCAACTTTGATGTGTTAACCTTTCAAGAAAAAGGTAAGCATTCATTGAAATTCATACCGACGAAGTTCAGAAGATGCTTCCTGTCTTCAACATACGCAAAAGGTTACCGAACAAATACTCCTTGGTAGTAAAATTCTACTTGTAGGTACAAGGACGTCAACATTATAACTAGAATCTATTGTTCTTATTCTTCAACTTTAAGCAAGCACTAAAAGGATTGAGAGGAATTTTTTCTTTTAATAATGTTGACAAGCAGTTCAGTTGAAATGTTAATTAATAAACGTGACTACTCAACAAAAACAAAAACAAGCCAACTAAGATGCTACATAATAAGGGGTGCAAACGAGCCGAGCCAAGTCCGAGCCTGGTCGGGCTCGGCTCCGGCTTGTTTAAGTTATACGAGGCTCGAGCTCGAGCTCGGCTCGATTCAAGATTCTTATACTGAGCTCGGCTCGAGCTCGTAAATAATTATACAAGCTTGACTTGGGCTCGGCTCAGTTCGTTTTTTTTCTGACGTGCCTAAATAAGCTTAAGCTCGGCTCGAGCTCATTAAGAAGCTCGTTTACTAATACCCTAAATCCCTAATCCCCAAATATATTTTTATTTTAATATATAAAAATAACAATAAATTATTTTTTATTAAGGCTCGTTTAGGCTCGCGAGCCTAATCGAGCTTAGTTACATAGGCTCGAGCTCGAGCTCGTTTAATAAACGAACTTAATATTAAGCTCGGACTCGTTTAAAATCGGTTTTGAGTCGAACTTTTAACGATCCGATCATGAGTAGCTCACGAGTAGCTTGACTCGTTTCACCCTTACCACGTATAAAGATTAACATATTTTTCCTTTTGTTTTCTTCGTACAATCGTACTAATGTTTTTAACACATAAACACCACGTTTAAGGACCCGCCAAAACGACATTAACACTTTACTTTGTGGGATAGAAACCAAACGAACTTGTAACTAAGTTGACACCAAGGTAGTGTTTGTTTTTTGTCTGCAGATCTGCGTGGCCTCTTTTGTCTGCGCCGTGTAGACCAGGCGCAGACATTAGCCTTCACAGACTGTTTGTTTTTTTGAAGACTGCAGACCTAAAAATGTCTGCGCGCCCTCTTCTTGGCGCAGATGTGGACCAGAGTCTTATAACATATTCAGACATCTTCTAGCCTAAAAAAACATATATATCTTTATTTTTTTTAAAGTTTTTTTTAATTTATATTTTTTCCAACTTTATTAATGATAAACAATTTGAAAAAAAAAATTACAAAACTTAAAGAAAAACGTTCGACGATACAAACATGATATTTTTGACAAATTTATAAATAAAGATTTATTACAATAATAGTCGTTGAAGTTGTTTATATAAATATGAAAAAAAATCATAATATATTCTTATATTTTTTTACCAAATTTTGTAAAACATTATTTAATACAGTATCGTCAATTTCTCGAGAAAATATTTATGATACGTTTTTAATGGATTTAATTGAAAAAATCGAAGTTTATTTCCATTCATTTATGTATCAAATTCTTTGATCACTAATTATAATGTTTAGTTATAACTTTGCAACCAAAGTTGTTGATTTTTATCAAATATATACGTTAATTCATACCATTTTTATTTTTATTTTTTATACAATAATACATAAAAGTTGATCTAGATTCATTAATTATTTATAACAAAGTCATAAAAATATTTAAGAATCACTTTGAAGTTTAAAAAAATCAGTTTATTTAGATTTCAGTTTATTTTAGTAGCCCGCAAATGTTAAAAAAACAAACAGTCTTTTTTTTTCAGACTGCAAACGTTTGGTCCACGTCTTCTACTGCAGAGGTCTACAGATATGGTCCGCAGACTGCATATATTTTATCTCAGAAAAAACAAACAGCACCCAACTCACCAACAAACCTACTTACAAGTTACAAATATTTTGGGCGGTATTTGTTAGAGATCGTTGTCCTTATCCAACGACGGTTCCTAAAGGATATGCCCGACGTGTGGCCGGTAACCAACGCCTCCACTTACACTTCATTTCCAATCGCACTGCAACCATTTTTGCTCCCATGACTAGTCTCAGTATCAGGATGGCTAGTCTCGCCATTAACACCAGAAGAATCATACCTTCCCTCTCACCCAAACCCATCACAATCCCATCTTCTTTTTTCACAAAATCAGCAACAAACCTCACTAAAATCCTCACACTTCCACCCAATTCGGTTTCCGAAAGCTCGGTTTCATTACCCGTGGGAGCCCTTGACGACGACGACGAAGATGATGATCCAACTGCAGAATTGAGTTATCTTGACCCCGAAACTGATCCAGAGAGCATTACTGAATGGGAATTGGATTTTTGCTCCAGACCTATTCTCGATATTAGAGGGAAGAAGATTTGGGAGCTTGTTGCTTGTGATAGCTCTTTGTCCCTTCAGTATACCAAATACTTTCCTAATAATGTTATTAACAGTATCACTTTGAAGGATGCAATTGTGTCCATTTGTGATGAATTGGATGTGCCTTTGCCAGATAGAATCAGATTCTTCAGGTCAGTCTTTCATGGTTGTTTATTTTGACTTTTACTTTGATTCAAAGATAGATAGGCCGAATAACTGGTTCCTTTATGATTTTTGTAGGTCACAAATGCAGACAATCATTACTAAAGCCTGCAAAGAGCTTGGTATAAAGCCAATTCCTAGCAAACGGGTGTGTGCCATATACTTTATAATCTGCTTTTCTCAAGTAATCTATTCATTTGGGGTAGTGTTAAGTTCATCATATAGTGTTATAGTATATACCTCTTAAGCAGTTAATCTAATTCTTAGCTATTTATCTTTTTGCCAAGGAATTGTAAGCATTAGGAAGTTGTTTACAAAAATCTCATAAATCTGTCATCATGATATGACATCTTTATTGCATTTGAGGACCCTATTTTGTTCATGGGAAGAAATAAGTTCCTAGAAGTTTCAAACAAGGTTTAATGGCGTCAGAGAAGAGAAGAATTAGATAAAAGAATGGAGAAAAGATATATAAAAAACTCTGCAAAAGATACCTATTGGGCCCAACATGACATGACAAAACATGACGACAGCGTACAATATAATTTTGCACATCCAATTAAACTAATTTCTGACAAGCTCAAACCAACATTTTTTCTATTTTTGGTGTTTTGTTTTATTAACATTTAATCTAAAAATCAAAGTTTTTCCGTAATAACAAAATCGCCTCGTGATGAAAATATCGGGGACAATTTATAATGCGCCACATGGTTTGCAGGGTATTACGTGAGCCTGGGATTTGCCTGCTAGGTCAACAAAGTTAGGCTACCCCATACCAAAACCAAGTATAATTTTGTTATGAGTTATGACCACTGATAATTTGATATGGTAAATCATATAGGTTAGACTGTACTCACTAGCAATAAAACTTGCATTTTTGTTTGAAACTGTGTCATTTCCTTTTAGACCTAAATGCAAGAAATAGCAACATACTTTCATTTATTTATGTATTATAGCATCCTACTTTCATTTCTTTCTATTAGACCATATTACTTTCAAAATTTGAAGGCATTGTACTTTGAAAACCATACCCAATTATAGCATTATACTTTCTCATTAAGACATTATACTTTAAAATGTCTACTCATTTATAGCAGTGAATATTGTTTTGTATATGGATGAAATGGCTATATAGTGTTGTAATAGGAAGAAATGAAAGTAAGATGTTATAATTAATAAATCAATAAAAGTACGTGGCTATTTCTGGCATTCAATCCTTCATTTTAAACACAGACTTGATATGCCAAAATTTGACATCTTTCAGGTTATTTATTTTATTTCAGTGTTTGTCTCTCCTTCTTTGGCTTGAAGAACGCTATGAAACTGTATATACTCGACACCCGGGTTTCCAGAAAGGATCAAAGCCTCTCCTTGCACTTGATAACCCTTTTCCTATGGATCTTCCTGATAGTTTGTATGGAGAGAAATGGGCATTTGTTCAGTTACCTTTTTCAGGTATATAATATAATATTCACACAATTTCTGGTAAAGCTTAATGGTATTGATTCTATTGTTCCATTTTTCAAATGTTAGGAAGGATTAAATGCATGAAATAGCAACATCCTACTATCATCTCTTCCTGTAATTGGGTAGATTTTTCAAAGTAAAATGCCTTTATAAGAAAAAACTTTTGAAGGTACAATGATGTATTAGAAAGAAACAGAAGTAGGATGCTGGATACACAAGTACACTGTTATTTCGTGCATTTTCCCTTTCTAGAAAAAATAAAAAAAGGAAATTGTAAAGTGGAATTTAATTTTGAAAATTCTAATAATCATAACAATATCATCCAAATACAAAACAATCTTCATTGCTATAAGTACCGGGTAAAGTTTTCTGAGTATAATGTCCTCATAAGAAAAAAATAAATTGAAAGTAGAATCCCATAATTGGATAGAACTTTGAAAGCGCAATGTTGTAATAGAAAGAAAAATAAGTAGGATGTTATATATAATACACTAAGAAATCAAACTACGTTGTTATTTCTTGCATTTTGTTCTCCTAGGAAAAAAATGCAAGTTGTATGGTGGAATATACTTCTTCTGTAAAAATTTAGTGGAAATTCCGTATTATGGTATTGATTATATTATGATTCCATTTTTCAGATGTTAAGAAGGAGCTGGAAACACTAGAAAAATCATTTAACTTTGGTGCAACTCTTGATTTGGATCTTTTGGGGATAGAAATAGATGACGAGACATTAATTCCTGGCCTTGCAGTGGCATCTTCACGTGCTAGACCATTAGCAGGTTGGTAACTTTTTTTTTTCTTTTTCCATTGCAAAAGCTCTTTATTTTGACTTTTGAAGTCAACAGGATTACATTTTGACTTCAAAACATGATAAAGTTTATTAATAATATTAGGAAAAAACAATGCAATGGTATTGCACGTATATAAAATCCGTAATAATCTACTTTCAACTTTTTTTTTTCCTAATACAACATCGGACATTGAAAAATCTTGTAAATTCTATTATTATAGTATTTTCATCCAAATATAGAAACAATTTGTACTTCTATAATTGGATAGATCGTTCGGAGTAGAATGGCCTAATAAGAAAAGAAAAAATGTAAAGGGCAATGCTATAATCGGGTAAATCTTTCCAAGTAGAATGCGTTGGTTTAATAGAAAGAAAGGAAAGTAGGATGCTATAATACAAAATGAAATGAAAGTATTTAACGCTATAAGATTATATGTGGGTGGGTTGCAGCTTGGATGAATGGGTTAGAAGTGTGTTCAATCGAAGTGGACTTGGCTCGTGGTGATTTGGTTCTAGCGGTGGGGATTTCAACACGTTATGTTTATGCCTCGTATAAGAGATCACCCGAGACTACAGGTGAAGCTGAAGCTTGGGAAGCAGCAAAGAAGACAAGTGGAGGCTTACATTTCCTAGCAATTCAAGATAATTTGGATTCCGATGATTGCGTAGGATTTTGGTTGTTATTGGATTTGCCACCATCACCCGTGTGAATTGTGATACTTCATTTCTTTGTTTTTAAGCAGAACCTCATTATTATGTTTTTCCCTGTTGTCTACTATTATACATAGAGAATGAGCATGACTTAGGTGTTGTTTCTTTTTTACTTAATGGGCTTAATAGGGATATGACTTAATTCGATAAATTGTATATGAATGTTTCTTTTTGATTTAATGTATAAATAATCACTTGTTTGAGAAAATTAGGAAAAAATAGGTTTTCCCATGATGTCCTACATTTTTTTTCTTCTATCTCCTTGAGGTTGGTGTTATTTTCTCAAATATATTTTAAAAATTATTTACCCATCAGATTGATTTGCACAATGGGTGGTGGAGATAAATTATCATGCATATAGACCTCTTTTTACAATCGAACACTCTCATGCTAAAGAATTTTGACACATAATGACAATTAGAATCTAGTGAAATTCTAGCAATAAAAATTCATGGAGATATAGAGGCATTTGACAAAACTAGTTGGAAGGCGAAAGCTTGAAAATGAAGAAGTTTTCGGCAAAAGTAACTTTTATCTTTTAAAGATGTAAAATTAGATTAAAACAAAAACTATTTTGATTCTAAGTTTTTTGTCTCAAATAAAAGTTAAAAGTTCCTACCGTTGAAAATTACTATTATTTTTTTATTTAAAAAAAATTTAAATCTAAAAGCTCCCAAAAAAATCTCAAAAGCTCTTAAAACTCATATTTCAAAGATATATCAAGTGCAAATTGGCAGAAAAATAAAATTGCTATTCAATTAAGGAATAAAGGACAACTATTCTTGAAAAGTACTATATTTTTACATACGATTTTATAAAAAACGTTCATACATATATTCATAAAAAACACATGTACATAAAGATCGTAAGTAAAAATATATTAGTTTTTAACGGGAGTAATCTAAACGAAAGTTGTAGTAGACTTATTAAATACAAACGCGTGTATATAAAGATCGTTAAAATATGAGATCGTATGAAGAAGTTACGACATTCAGAATACAAGACCTAAGCCAAACCACACGTGACACGACCTAAACAATCAAACAACTTAGATTTGTAACACCCAGTCAATCAGGTAATTTCCTTATTGTCTCAAAGTATTAAAGTATTGCAAAAATGGCCCTTACGTCATGCGTACCTGGGGCATACGCAGGGCGTAAGCCTTTAGTGAATGACGTGGATGATGGAGAGTACGTTGGGCATACTCAATGGGTACGCATAGCGTACTCGACAATTATGCAAACCCTAAATCCACGGTTTTGAGTCATATTTAAGCAACTTATGAAACATCCCAAAAATACGGTCCAAAATTTTGTTTAAATCAATTAGTAAAAACCATAAATACCATCCATCATATAAAAGTCATAAACCATGTTGCTCAAAAATAACATAATATCTGTCAATATATCAAAATCATGTGTCAAACATCAGAGTAAATCCTCCCAGGCTAAAAACTGTGGTGTGTGCCATGCAGTCATCCCGAGCTCTTCCCCTTACTAGCAGAAGTACTTGAAACCAAAACTGAAAAGTGTAAGCACGAAGCTTAGTGAGTCTCCCCAAATACCACATACCATACACATATCACATAAACATATCTTGGGCCCCGCCCCTACTACATCGGGTCATTGCCCGACATCGGCTCTCCCGGCATCGGGCCCCGCCCGGCATCGAGCACATCTTGGAATACATATGAGCATAATCAAATAATACACATAAACCTAGACATATAACATTAAGATGTAAACATTCCTCGGGCCCCGCCCGACATCGGACCGTAATCTGGAAGCATACTAACATTCCTCGGGAACCGCCCCGGCATCGGATCGTGATCTGGAAACATACAAGTACAAACACGTGCAAGAATCACAAAGACATCAAGCATACAAACATTCCTCGGGACCGCCTCGGCATCGGATCGAAATCCGGAAGAAAACATATAAACTTACATCGGGGCTCGCCCGACATCAGATCGTAGTACGGAACTACTACTAACTAAACGGGCCGGCCTTGGTGCCTTAGACCCGTTCCTACTGGAGGAAAACTCACCTCTCAAACTGGCTGCTGAAATCTCGTGTGAGGAATCTCTAGTGGCTGCTCCAACGACTCCCCGGCTATCATTATCACAATAATCACTTAATCAAAAACTGATAACCCTTCTAAGGGTAAAATGACCATCTCTTATGTCAAGACCCCCTTCACGGGTCAACCTTGGTCAATTCAAAGTCCCGGTCAAAGTCAACGCTCAGTCCAAGTCAAAGTCAACATTTGAGTTGACTCAACTCGTCGAGTCAATCCCTTGACTCGCCGAGTTCCTTTGCCACTCTTAGTCGTGAAAACACAAACTAACTCGTCAAGTCCCTTCACAGACTCGTCGAGTTCCACATTGTACAGAATCGGGACAAACCAACTCAACTCGTCGAGTCCCTCCATGGACTCGCGGAGTTCCTCTGTCTGATTGAGCCATCTCAATGGATTAAGCTCCTATCCTTCAGATCCAAACTCCATACTTCATCTACATACTGGGAATACACTTTTAAGGGTAAAGTTTCTAACTTTACCCACTATTAGTCCTTCTTAATGGGTTTAGCTCAAACCCTAACTCTCTAGAACATAGTTCTTGGTCCAAAAGCCATAATACCCTAAACTAAAGCACACTATAGTAGATCTAGGCCTTGGACATCAGTTGGACACGTAAAGTTCCTAGCTTTCCTTCCATGCATGGCCTTTTGGGGCTAAAAAGGCCATAATAACGTTTTTAAGCTTGCACGGGGCTTCCATGGTCATAAAGTTTGCACCTTTATGCCATGGAACCCCTTCTAGATCCCAAATCTGAAAGGTAAGTCACTTGAGACGTCCTCATCCCAAGGATCAAGGTTCTTGAACCAAAACCCTCATGAAAATGGAGGTAAGTAGATATAATGAATGAATGATTAAGTTAGAGACTTGATTACCAGAAAGTGATGAGGATGGAAGGAAATCCATGGATCTACTTTCTTCTCCTTGAACCTTCTAGCTCCTTCTTCTTCTTTTAGCTTCAAGAACACACAAAATCACTCAAGAATGGCTCACACACTCACAAAATGCTCTACGGTTTTGTGGATTAGGGTTTAGGACTTGGAGGCTGGAAATGAGGCCAAAAGGTGGGGATTAAGATGCGTAAATAGGGTGCAAAACCCCGAAATTAGGCTTTCCTTCAGGCAGACCTACTCGTCGAGTCGAGGGCTCCCGACTCGTCGAGTAGATATCATAAAACCGGCGTCCAAACTCGTTTCTACTCGACGAGTATGGGGCTTCCAACTCGTCGAGTAGTTCTAATAAAATGAATAATTTATGAATAAAGGTGTAGCAGAACCCAAGCGTTACAATTCTCCCCCACTTGTCTTAGACTTCATCCTCGAAGTCTGTTGCGTCTGGAAACAACTCCGGGTAGTGCTCCCTCATCTCCTCCTCGGGCTCCCAAGTCCACTCAGAACCCTTGCGGTGCTGCCACTGCACCTTCACTAGCTGAACAACCTTGTTCCTCAAGGTCTTCGTCTTGCGATCCAGAATCGCCACTGGCCTCTCAATGTAGTTCAGGCTGTCATCAACTTGAATATCCTCTAAGGGCACAATCGATGAATCATCCACTAAGCACTTCCGCAACTGGGAAACATGGAAAGTGTTGTGGATCTGGCTGAGCTTAGGGATGAGAATTTGGCCCGAAAATCCGAACCGAACCGAACCGAATTAGACCCGAATAAGCAATTCGATTCGGTTTTCGGGTATCTATATAAGGCTTATTCGGTTTTCGGGTTATTCGGTCCGGGTTACCCGAATAAGGGCTTATTCGGTCCAAAAGGACCGAACCGAATATGAAAAGTCACATTTTTTTCCTAACACGATTGCTTATTCGGTCTTCTTTTCTATCGATTGTTTCCCAACAAAACCCACGTAATAGACCAAAAAAATCAACGAAATCGAATTCGATCATCCGTATTACACCAAATCGACAGTAGCGTATTACACCAAAGCTTTAGAATAGGCGATAAAGAACGGAGATGGAAAGGGAAACCAACCAATTAATATTCCCGAATAGTTAATTCGTGTTTGAAAAATGTTATTTTGGATATGGATAAAAACTTAAGATTCAAATTTTAATTTGGGTGTGGAATGTTTAATGTTTAACTTATATACTTATAGATAGATTTTTGGGTGTTTTGGATGTTTAATTTTTAGTGTTTAATTTGTTTCTTTAAAATATATGTTATGAAATCATAAGCTACAAAAGTCATACAAAATACAATATTTATAATCACATTGTAAATGTTATTTGTAAATGTTATTTGGGTTATTCGGGTTATTCGGCTCCTTAATCATCTTGTACATGTTATCTGGGTTATTCGGGTCGGAACCGAACCGAACCAAATAATACCCGAACCAAACCGAACCGAACCTGTATTGATTATTTGGTTCGGTTTTCGGTTCATACAATTACCCTTATTCGGTTTTCGGTTTATTCGGGTTCGGGTCGGTTCGGTTCGGTTCCGACCCGAATAACATCCCTAGTTGAGCTCTACTGGAAGGTCCAATCAATACGCCACCTTCCCCACCAGGGCTATAACCTTGAAAGGACCAATGTACATGGGGCCCAACTTGCCCCGTTTCCGAAACCGGATGACACCTTTCCAAGGTGACACCTTCAGGAGGACCATGTCGCCCACCTGAAACTCTAAGTCTGAACGCCGCTTGTCGGCGTAGCTCTTCTGCTGACTCTGAGCAGTCTGGAGCCTGCTCCAGACCTGCTGGATCTGATCTGTAGTCTTGAGTACTACCTCAGTACTCCCCATGACTCTCTGACTGTCACACCCCCAAACCAGACGGCGGAAACGTCTGGGGGTGGAGGACTTGAATTGTAGTATCACAACACATGCATCATAGTAATCAAAGTACAAACAACCATTGTATTTAAAAAGTATAAATATTTACATGTGTTCAATCATTGTATATTGAACCAAAATATAGTTATACAAAAGAAGATATGACTCAACAAAGCTCCATCTTCTCAAAAGCTCGGGGAGTACCTGTGTATTATTTCCCTGAGAATACAAGTAATTTGAAAAGAGAGTATCAACATAAAGTTGAGTGAGTGCATAAATGTTTATGTTTGAAAGAGTATCTCTGTATCTTGTATATGTAAACTGTTCCAGAAAATCCTATATTTTCTGTTGTATATGAAAAGTAGTTTTATTCCCATAAAATCGTTCTCTTTGTATCAATGTTTTGTATTTGTATTCCTTTATGAAAACTTGTAACTGAGAGTGTGCCTGGCTCCGCCAGCTGTTATTGAAAACTGTATTGAACCATTGTAGTTTGTATTCTGAAAACTAGTACTTTGAAGGTGTACTTTCGTTTACTTGTTTATACACTAACGTATTGTTAATATCTTTTTAATGAGTTCTTATAACCATACTATGACGGATGGTCTGAAACAAACGCTTTGTGGGCGTTTAAACTGTTGATAACAATCGCCACTCATCGGCGTGTATGCCTGACTGTAGCTAGCAGCCTGAGTGCGGGGTTGTCAATCCCGATATAGATCTACACACAACTTGTTTCGATCCCCGAGGCTGGAGATTCTAGTTATAATGACAGGGCTTTACCTTGGTTGTCTAAAATGAATTAAACAACATGAATGTCTCATAAAAAGCATATAAACGTTACATGTATATTAGTTTAAGAAAACCCAATCATTCTGAAATAAATGATTGACAGTATGTTCTTGATTTAGTATTTCAAACATGTATTTGATAAGTGTAAACCTTGATTTGTTCTGTATCAAAACCCTAGTTTCTTGTAAGATTGTGTATTCTTGTATTATGAATTTTTGTTCTATGTATAAATTATACCTATTATAATTTATATGTACTTTCTGAATGTGTATATAACTGTGTTTAGCATGTAACCCCTTGCTAACGTGTTACAAAGGTGTTTGAATTGATGAAATAACTTTTATATTTACATACATACACAATTTCATATACAAGTAAAATTTAAACGACACTCGGACAAATAACCGGAACTATAGGCCCACATCCAAACAAGGAAAAGGACCCAGAATGAGTTATCAGTCCTAAGCCTTTTAAATCTTATTTATATACATATATATATATATATATATATATATATATATATATATATATATATATATATATATATATATATATATACAAATATGAATTTTGGGGAAAAATATAAGATTATAAAAGAGTTTGATGTTTTGAGTATTTTTAGATAATTTAATGTTATTTTATCATGATTTGAATCATGATTTTATAACACAAATTTCTTGTGTTATGCTTGTATTCCCCCCCTTAAAACAGTAGAAATTATGAAAATACGGGGGTATGTACTCACTTGATAGATGGTGAACCGGACAGAGTTTCGTTTCACGAAAAGGAGTTTATTTGTCGAGAAACCGGCTCAAATTAGGCAGAGTTTCGACAGGAGAGAGGTTACTTCTAGGGAATCTCGGGGCTTCGAGGCTTGCTTAGGGTTCGAGACTTGATACCGGGGCTTTAGGGTTTGTGTATAAGTTTATGAAAGTGGAAAAAGTTAAAGAGAATGAAAACTAGGGTGAAAAAATGTAAAATTTCGGAAGCCCTCGCATGCTATATATAGTCCGAAGGTTCGGACCCGAAGCTGTGCGAAGGTGACACGCGTCGGACATGTGGCGAAGGGATGAGGCTTCTTCGGACCGGAGGCTCGCTGCTGGCTGGCTCGGATTGGACCAAACCTCGGTCCAATGGGAAGAGGCCACGTGCGAAGGAGGGTGTCCGAGGGGTGTGCGAGGGTGAGGTCCGGTGTGTCTCCTGCGAGGTTGTCCGCTTCTTAGTGGACCTCGGCTGCGGTCCAATCAGGAGGTGCCACGCATGGGTTCGGTCCACTCAGCAGCTGCCACGTGCGAGGGTGACGTGGCATGCGAAATTGCCCGGTTTTTCCCATTTTTTCTTATTTTTGTGCCAAACTTGCGAAAATCATATCTTTCGCATACGAGCTCCGTTTTTGGCGTTCTTTATATGCACGCGTAGGTAAAATCATACTCTACGACTTTCGTTTAGACTTCGTCGGCTAATTTTGAGTTTATTTTTAATATTATTATTTTAAACAGACCGGGACGGGAATCCGTTAAAAATTCATAACTTCTTCATCCGACGTCCGTTTTCGTCTGTCTTTTTACCGTTGTACTACTACCGACGAGACCTTCAATTCTCGTTTAGTTTGTGTCGGCTAAAAATCACTCGATCTTTATTTCGAGTTTTTAGCTGTACACTGCTATACTGAAACATAGAAAAATCATAACTTCCTCATACGAAGTCAGATTTTTCCGTTCTTTTTATGAAAGTTCTCGGTTTAACATAAACTACAACTTTCATTTAGATTGTTAAAGCTAAAAAGCTTTTTATCGAAAATTCAGTTTTTACACTGAATAGTGTTTTGCCGGTTTTGTCGCGGATTTTCGATTGGTCATAACTTCTTCGTTATAACTCGGATTTTAGTGCTCTTTATGTTTTTGGAAACCTTGTTACAATCTCTATCACTTGGTTCTTCCCAATCGAGATTGCTAAATAATTTATTTTTGAGGGTCAATTATGTAAATATGCACATTATGCTAAAATTTCTCTTTATTATTATAAAAAGAACTACACATTGACCTATACTATTACATAGGTTTGAAATAATGATTTGTTACACTGACCGACCTCTCCCCAACAGATTGGGGTCCTACACTTCCTCCCATAGGGCATCTCGAAGGGAGGTCGGTCTATGCTGGCGTGGTAACTGTTGTTATACGAAAATTCCGCTAACGGAAGATATGTATCCCAACTGCCACCGAAATTCAAAACACATACACACAGCATGTCCTCGAGAGTTTGTATCGTCCTCTCGCTCTGTCCGTCCGTATGAGGGTGGAAAGTGGTGCTAAAGTGGAGACGAGTACCCATCTCGTCATGAAACCGCTTCCAAAATCTGGAAGTAAAACGAACATCTTTGTCTAACACCACCGAGACAGGCACTCCATGTCGTGCCACTATCTCCCGCACGTATATCTCGGCCAGCTTCTCGGCTGATATGCTCTCTCCTGGATTGGGATAAAATGAGCACTCTTGGTCAACCGATCCACGATGACCCATATCGAATCTACTCCACGTGTGGTGCTGGGAAGCTTTGTAATGAAATCCATAGTGATATCTTCCCATTTCCACACGGGAATGTCCAACGGCTGCATCTTGCCGTGGGGGCGCTGATGTTCGGCCATGACCTTCCTGCAGGTCAAGCACCGCTCCACATACCATGCTACGTCCCGCTTCATGCAGGGCCACCAGTAATCAGGGCGAAGATCCCTATACATCTTCGTCGCCCCGGGATGGATGGAGAACCTCGACTTGTGGGCCTCATCAATCAGAACATGTCGTACTTCGCCCCAGTATGGAACCCAGACCCTCCCATGCAGGGTCAACAACCCTCAGTTGTCATAATCAAATGAGGCCACTCGGCCTACGATCCGCTCACACTTTTGGCGCTCTTCCTTCAGGCCCTCTACCTGTGCCTCTTTGATCTGTTCCAGCAATGGAGTAATCACTGTCATCCTCAGACAGATGTCTTGAATCGGGGCCGCTACCACCTTGCGGCTCAGGGCGTCGGCCACCACATTGGCCTTGCCTGGGTGGTAAAGGATCTCACAGTCGTAGTCCTTCACCATATCTAATCACCGACGCTACCTCATGTTTAGATTCGGCTGATCCATGAGGTACCTCAAACTCTTGTGGTCCGTGTAAATGGTACAACGGACCCCATAGAGGTAATGCCGCCAAATCTTGAGGGCGAAAACCACAGCCCCCAGCTCCAAATCATGTGTCGGATAGTTAGCCTCGTGAGGCTTGAACTGCCTCGAAGCGTAAGCTATCACGTGGCCTCGCTGCATCAATACCGCACCCATGCCCGTAATTTAAGCGTCACAGTAAACCACGAATTCATCGACGCCTTCCGACAAAGTCAGGATCGGTGCCTCGCACAACCGCTCTCTGGGAGTCTCGAAAGTTGCTTGTTGCCCAGGCCCCCAGCGGAAGGTCACTGACTTCTTGGTCAGTCGGGTCAAAGGAACAACGATCTTGGAGAACTCCTGAATAAATCTCCGGTAATAACCCGCTAGACCAAGGAAACTCTGAATCTCAGTGGAGACCTCGGAATCTCCCACTGCATTACAGCCTCTATCTTGGCCAGATCGACTAGAATACCCTTCTGGTTGACAAGGTGCCCAAGAAACTGCACCTCGCGCAACTAGAACTCACACTTGGAGAACTTTGCAAAAAGTCTCTCCCTCCTCAGTGTCTCCAGCACCTCTCTCATGTGCTCCTCATGCTGCCCCTGGGTCTTGGAATAGACCAAGATATCATCAATGAAGACTATCACAGACCGATCCAGCATCGGTCTGCATACGCGGTTCATGAGGTCCATGAATGCGGCTAGATCATTGGTGAGCCCAAACGGCATCACCACGAACGCATAGTGACCATAGCGAGTCCTAAAAGTTGTCTTCTGCACATCCTCGTCCCTGACTCGCATCTGGTGATAACCCGATCGCAGATCAATCTTGGAGAACCAAGATGCACCCTGAAGCTGATCAAACAAATCATCAATCCTCGGGAGGGGGTAACGGTTTTTCACCGTTACCTTATTTAGCTCCCTATAGTCTATACACATGCGATGAGACCCGTCCCTCTTCTTCACAAACAGGATCGGGGCTCCCCATGGCGAACTACTCGGACTGATAAATCCCTTGTCTATCAGCTCTTGCAGTTGGTGTAACACCCATAAAAATTGAGCCAAATTAAAACATTTTAATTCATTCAAAAACCATTAAGTTCATACATCTCGTTTTCAAAATAGTTTAAACATCAGAGTATCCCCTAGAACCATATC
This sequence comes from Lactuca virosa, assembly GCF_052849685.1. Lineage (NCBI taxonomy): Eukaryota > Viridiplantae > Streptophyta > Magnoliopsida > Asterales > Asteraceae > Lactuca > Lactuca virosa. Next base: position 362,788,604 of record NC_136429.1, on the reverse strand, counting down.
GCATAAATCATAAAACATGAGGAGCGGTACGATCACGCCTTCGCCTTGCCACGATCTCCTGAAGTACCTGAAACAATACACTAAACTGTAAGCCCGAAAGCTTAGTGAGTTACCCCCAAAATACCAACCACATAACCATACACATATCAAATCATATCATAATACAGAACATCCATGCACATCGGGTCTACTGTGTGACTGGTCCGCCCGCACCGTGCCTTCAGTCCACCTGGTCCACCCTCCGAGTCTAGCCATATACATCGAGTCTACAGTGTGATTGGTCCGCCCGCACCGGGCCTTCAATCCACCTGGTCCACTCTCTGAGTCTACAGTATGACTGGTCCCCCCACACCGGGCCTTCAGTCGGCCTGGTCCACTCTCCGAGCCTCGGCACGTCTGGTCCGCCCTCTTGGGGCCTTCAGCCTATCCGGACCGCTTGCTGGGCCTTCGGAATATCCGGTCCGCCCTGGGTATGTTGGCCTACAGCACAAAGCAGGACCCGCCTCAACCCAACCCCCGTCAAACAACCATGTGCACATAAACAATTAATCGCATATCAAATCCTTAACCAGACAACAGTCTAACAGATCACATAGCATATCAACATCCTAACCAGGATTCCGACCTAACCGGTCACTAGCATAACATTACCCTATATACCGGGTACCGACCTTAACCAGGTCACTAACATAACAACATCCTAAATACCAGGATGCAGATCTAGCAAAGCGATAACATAACAAACAATACCCGGATTTCCATCCGATAAAGGGTCGGCCTTGGTGCCGTAGACCCTGTCGATATAGTGAGGATAACTCACCTGCAATTGCCGACTGAAGAGATAAGACCAAGCTGCTCCGACCACCGACACGAACTTCACCACAGAACACTACCAAAGAACCAATTCCATAAATGCTAAAATTACCAAAATACCCATGGAAGTCAAACTGGTCAACTCTTGGTCAAAGTCAAAGTCCTCAGTCAAAGTCAACCTTCCTGGTTGATTCTACTCGCCGAGTCAACCCGTCGACTCGTCGAGTTCCTATACTCAGAAACTCCCATAACACGACTCAACTCGCCTAGTCGCCCCAAGACTCGTTGAGTCCAACGATCTCCGAGTCCCATCCTGCTCAACTCACAGAGTCGTCCCTCGACTCACCGATTCGAGGGTTAACCAGAAGAGGTTAGGGTTCCGCGACCAGACTCACCGAGTCCAAGAACAGACTCGCCGAGTCCAAGGCAATCTTCAACAGACTCGCCGAGTTGTTCTTCCAACTCGCCGAGTCCATGCACATGTTCATACAACTCGTCGAGTACACCCATGTGACTCGCCGAGTCTCTCCAGTTCTCAATCCATACAGAGGCTTTTCGAGCCATGCAGGGGCTCCAATCCATAGATCCACTCTTTTACAGTCTAACCCTCACATAAAGTTGCAAACTTTACGTGAAACCAAGGAGATATAGGCCCAAAACACACTAGGGCTAGGGCTAAGGACTATGGGGCTTCACCAACAACTCTTAAACAGACGCTTTATGACATTTTGGACCATCACAAGCCTAGATCTGGAGTAGCAACCTCAGATCTAGACTCCAAACCCGAAATAGATCTCAAACAAGCCAAGGAACTCCAAATCCACCACCAAGGATGAACCAAAAAGGAAATAGCTTAAGATAATGGCTCCTTACCTCTGAGATGTGCCCAAACTGATGTAGATCCCAGATCTACACAAGCCCCTTGATGCTAGCCTCTAATTCCTCAAGCTCCTTCCACCAAATTCCTCTTCCAAGCTCCAATCTCCTCAACAATGAAGTCTCACACGAAAATTAGGGTTTCTGGATCTCAAAAGGGGTTGACTCGGCGAAGTACGACAGGTTCTGATTGATGAGGCCCACAAGTCGAGGTTCTCCATCCATCCCGGGGCGACGGAGATATATAGCATGTGAGGGCCTCCTTAATTTACACTTAGCACCCTCCAACTTCTTGCTTCCAAACTTTGGATGTTACAATTCTCTCCCACTTAAATTAGGCTTCGTCCTCGAAGCCTGCGGCAACACAAACTTCCGGATGATACTCCTACAATGCATCCACTGATCTCAAACCGGACCATATTCCTTCAAACACGGTTATCGAATCCCTAAAATCCATCTCTTCCCTTGCAGGGTCCTGATAACTGCTTCAACCCGGCCACCGGCTTCTTTTCTCTGATGACAACACTCATCAACTAAGTTCCACCTGAAGACACTGCCTTACTTCCGTCTTACGCATTCATTCGCAACCTGCGAAGACTGGATACCACAACACCCACTGAGCTCCGCCAAGACACTAATCCATCTTCCTTCGCCCAAGATTGGCGATAACCTTGATAACTTGCAACCTGGAACGAATCCTCATGATGGAATACCCCAGATTGGAATACCTCCACATACATAACTCAAGCCTACAACCATACTCGGAACTAAGGACCTTGTCCTTGCGTCACCCTCGAACCCTTCGGTTCGACACAACGGAGTGCAACCCACTCACACCTCCCTATCACGATCTCTAGGTCCTTGACCTCCGACTGTAATATCCTTATACAGTCCTCAGCGCCGGTCCAGACTACTCCCGAGTCTGTTAACCTGCTGTCTCACCTTCCTCTGTCCCAATCTCCAATCTGGAACCACTTTCCTCCTCCTCTTCCAAGGAGACTGAAAACATGCCTGCGCATCATTCAACATTGCCACAACCTCAACGGGCATCCAACCCGTATGTGCTTCCATATATCTGGTACAATCCCAGTGCTTACTACCAAGCACTTTCGATCATCCATTTACTCCACTGCCTTCCTTTCAGAGGACCCAAACTCCTTCCGGAGCTACATACCTTCCCTTTCCAGGAAGTCTACTCAACAACCCTTACCGCACCTATAAGTGCCACAGAGCTAAACTCCACTCTACACAATCCATGTAGAGCACTGCTATTCTCGAACTCCCATATACTCCGAATCCGATCCCATAACTAACAAGGCCCACGCACGGCCTCCAGCCAACTTCATCATCATAATCAATACTTGGGGCCAGACCATATCGATTACTATTGCATGGCGACACAGTCACTCATTCTCCGCATACAGATCTACTAACACATACAGAGTCTTCAGCATGACTGGACCGCCTTACCAGGCCTTCAGCCTATCTGGACCACTCTAAGAACCTTCACCCTCCTGGGCCTTCAGCCTGTCTGGACCGTTCCCCGAGCCTTCGGTCTGACTGGTATGCCTTCTGGCCTTCAGTCTATCCGGACCGCTCAAAACTGCCGTACGTCACCCTGAACCAACCTTCCCGGGAATCTCTTCCATGCAGTCTGTTCTAGCCCTCTTGGGGTTCCGAACTCCAGCTCCATTCCATATACTCAATTCCCGGCCTAACCTTAGGCCTTACAACAATTAGTCACCTTTTCCGAAAACCATGATCTGTGCTCCGCCCCACTTGTCTACCACTTGCTCTCACCGATCCATACCCTCAGCAAAACACTGCTGAAATCCAAACAGCTAACCATCCTTGGATGCATGTTGTTTCACCGGAGAATTTTCCAATTCTCCCCCACTTAGTGCACCGACTACTAACCACCGATGCCCAAAATCGGCATAGCTCAATCGCCCTTACTCCATATATTCCCTCTTAACCATGAACTGACTCCCTCGGGAGTGAGTAACCTTCGCCGAATAACCCTTCCGCCATCACACACCCGAACTCCAGGGAAGTTCGAATCTCAACTGAACACTTCTCTCATCGCAGTTGCTATTCCTAGCAACGAGATCATATACCTTATCTTTCGACCAAGAGTCCTCCTGAATGCAAACTACAACTCCTAACTACTAAGATCCTCAATCATACTACGAAACATGCGGAACAATGCAGACAGATTTACAATACCACACAAATAACAAGATAACAAGATGGAAACATACCCGCAGCTGCATCTGGCTCTGCCCTGACCTCCTCTGCTGTAAGCTGGAATGCGCGTCCCTGAGCCCTCGGAGGCTCCGCTCCACCCTGACCCCCGCCAGTAATCCTCAAAGTGGCCGGTGCTGGAGCCTGCACCGATCCTGCGGCAAACTGTGGGCAGTTGGCCCTCAAGTGTCCAACCTGATGGAAGTGATAACAAATCCTCATATCCTGTACCGGGGCTGACTGACGGCAATCCCTCGCATAATGCCCCTCTCTCCCGCACTTGCGGTATGCACCACCGGACCTACAAACTCCGGCATGACCCTTCCCACACTTCTCACAAGTGTGGCTGCTCTGACCCCCAATCCTGGAGTCAACGGTTTTGAACCGTTTCGGCGCCGGCTGCGACTGCACCAGGGCCTGCCTCTGCTCTCGCAACTGCAACTCAATCTCCAACTCACGCCGCCTGGCGGCCTCCTGGCGGCCTCCTGCAACTCTAACAAGGTATCACATCTCTGCGTGGACACAAACTGCCTAATATCCCTCTTGAGCATACTCAGATACCGGGACATCTAAGCTTGCTCCGACGTGAACTTCGGGCAAAACATCGCCCTCTTAGTGAACATCCTGGTGATCTCTGTCACCGACTCCGAATTCTGTTTCAGCTCCAAGAACTCCTGAGCCAACTTCTCTCTCTCTCTACCCACGGAACATAACGAGTATTGAACATCTCCTGGAACTGATCCCAAGTAACCGCAGCCCGTTGCGCATCAGAATAAGATCTCGTAGTCAACCTCCACCAATCCTTCGCCCCGAGCCTCAAAAGGTTCAAAGCACACCTCACCCTCTGATCCGAAGGGCATGAACACGTGAAGAAAAAACCCTCCACGTCTGACAACCATCTCATAGCAATGATAGGATCCTGAACTCCATCAAAGGTAGGGGGCTTCGTATTATCGAAGTCCCGATACTGAAAACCTCGACCGGTTCCTCCCCTTGCCGCTGCTACAGCCGCTGTAGCTGCCGCGGCAGCCGTCTCCGCAAGAGCTGCATAGCGCTCATCAAAGTACTCAACCATGGCGGTCTTGATCGACCCAAACATCTCCGACAACTCAGCCCAGAACATAGCAGCAACCTCATCATGCAGGATCTCACGAATCCTGGCATCCAACTCATCCGTACTCATCTGACCAACGACCTCGGGTGGTACTGGTCCATCCTGACCACCCTCTCCTGATCCCGATCCTGAACCGGATCCTGCCCCGAAACGTCTCGTAATCGCCATACTACAATACACCAACAAAACCCTTAGACGCATCACATACCCGCCCGGGGAACTATCTCATAACTGATACCCTAGAGAGTTGTGACTTCCTTGATACGCGTATGGGTCCTGTGCTTTCAGTAGTACGGGCCCATACTACCTTCCACACCTATCCATATTTGTCTCAAGTATCACCACAACACTCTAACCATATACACACACGCTCAATCCTCACTCCTAGAGGAAAGCTGAATATCTCATATAAGGAAAACCCTAGGCTAGTAATCATCACATAATCAGGCAATTCTATCATGCAATCCCTGAAATTTCCTAGCCTAGTACTAGCATGTTGTTCTAACATATCACATCATCAAATAACTTGTATGGTATTTTGGGTTCTACTTACTGGATCTGGCTGATCGTACCCTCTGCATCCTTCTTTACTTATTTTGAAAACCTTTTGAAAACCATTTTGAAAATCCCTCCTTGATTTGAGACTGGATTCACACGAATGTTCCTCCAATTCACTCAAACCAGGCTCTGATACCAACTTGTAACACCCATAAAAATTGAGCCAAATTAAAACATTTTAATTCATTCAAAAACCATTAAGTTCATACATCTCGTTTTCAAAATAGTTTAAACATCAGAGTATCCCCTAGAACCATATCGCATAAATCATAAAACATGAGGAGCGGTACGATCACACCTTCGCCTTGCCACGATCTCCTGAAGTACCTGAAACAATACACTAAACTGTAAGCCCGAAAGCTTAGTGAGTTACCCCCAAAATACCAACCACATAACCATACACATATCAAATCATATCATAATACAGAACATCCATGCACATCGGGTCTACTGTGTGACTGGTCCGCCCGCACCGTGCCTTCAGTCCACCTGGTCCACCCTCCGAGTCTAGCCATATACATCGAGTCTACAGTGTGATTGGTCCGCCCGCACCGGGCCTTCAATCCACCTGGTCCACTCTCTGAGTCTACAGTATGACTGGTCCGCCCACACCGGGCCTTCAGTTGGCCTGGTCCACTCTCCGAGCCTCGGCACGTCTGGTCCGCCCTCTTCGGGCCTTCAGCCTATCCGGACCGCTCGCTGGGCCTTCGGAATATCCGGTCCGCCCTGGGTATGTTGGCCTACAGCACAAAGCAGGACCCGCCTCAACCCAACCCCCGTCAAACAACCATGTACACATAAACAATTAATCGCATATCAAATCCTTAACCAGACAACAGTCTAACAGATCACATAGCATATCAACATCCTAACCAGGATTCCGACCTAACCGGTCACTAGCATAACATTACCCTATATATCGGGTACCGACCTTAACCAGGTCACTAACATAACAACATCCTAAATACCAGGATGCAGATCTAGCAAAGCGATAACATAACAAACAATACCCGGATTTCCATTCGATAAAGGGCCGGCCTTGGTGCCGTAGACCCTGTCGATATAGTGAGGATAACTCACCTGCAATTGTCGACAGAAGAGATAAGACCAAGCTGCTCCGACCACCGACACGAACTTCACCACAGAACACTACCAAAGAACCAATTCCATAAATACTAAAATTACCAAAATACCCTTGGAAGTCAAACTGGTCAACTCTTGGTCAAAGTCAAAGTCCTCAGTCAAAGTCAACCTTCCTGGTTGATTCTACTCGCCGAGTCAACCCGTCGACTCGTCGAGTTCCTATACTCAGAAACTCCCATAACACGACTCAACTCACCGAGTCGCCCCAAGACTCGTCGAGTCCAACGATCTCCGAGTCCCATCCTGCTCAACTCACAGAGTCGTCCCTCGACTCACCGATTCGAGGGTTAACCAGAAGAGGTTAGGGTTCCGCGACCAGACTCGCCGAGTCCAAGAACAGACTCGCCGAGTCCAAGGCAATCTTCAACAGACTCGCCGAGTTGTTCTTCCAACTCGCCGAGTCCATGCACATGTTCATACAACTCGTCGAGTACACCCATGTGACTCGCCGAGTCTCTCCAGTTCTCAATCCATACAGAGGCTTTTCGAGCCATGCAGGGGCTCCAATCCATAGATCCACTCTTCTACAGTCTAACCTTCACATAAAGTTGCAAACTTTACGTGAAACCAAGGAGATATAGGCCCAAAACACACTAGGGCTAGGGCTAAGGACTATGGGGCTTCACCAACAACTCTTAAACAGAAGCTTTATGACATTTTGGACCATCACAAGCCTAGATCTGGAGTAGCAACCTCAGATCTAAACTCGAAACCCGAAATAGATCTCAAACAATCCAAGGAACTCCAAATCCACCACCAAGGATGAACCAAAAAGGAAATAGCTTAAGATAATGGCTCCTTACCTCTGAGATGTGCCCAAACTGATGTAGATCCCAGATCTACACAAGCCCCTTGATGCTAGCCTCTAATTCCTCAAGCTCCTTCCACCAAATTCCTCTTCCAAGCTCCAATCTCCTCAACAATGAAGTCTCACACGAAAATTAGGGTTTCTGGATCTCAAAAGGGGTTGACTCGGCGAAGTACGACAGGTTCTGATTGTTGAGGCCCACAAGTCGAGGTTCTCCATCCATCCCGGGGCGACGATGATATATAGCATGCGAGGGCCTCCTTAATTTACACTTAGCATCCTCCAACTTCTTGCTTCCAAACTTGGGATGTTACAATTCTCTCCCACTTAAATTAGGCTTCGTCCTCGAAGCCTGCGGCAACACAAACTTCCGGATGATACTCCTACAATGCATCCACTGATCTCAAACCGGCCCATATTCCTTCAAACACAGTTATCGAATCCCTAAAGTCCATCTCTTCCCTTGCAGGGTCCTGATAACTGCTTCAAGCCGGCCACCGGCTTCTTTTCTCTGATGACAACACTCATCAACTAAGTTCCACCTGAAGACACTGCCTTACTTCCGTCTTACGCATTCATTCGCAACCTGCGAAGACTGGATACCACAACACCCACTGAGCTCCGCCAAGACACTAATCCATCTTCCTTCGCCCAAGATTGGCGGTAACCTTGATAACTTGCAACCTGGAACGAATCCTCATGATGGAATACCCCAGATTGGAATACCTCCACATACATAACTCAAGCCTACAACCATACTCGGAACTAAGGACCTTGTCCTTGCGTCACCCTCGAACCCTTCTGTTCGACACAACGGAGTGCAACCCACTCACACCTCCCTATCACGATCTCTAGGTCCTTGACCTCCGACTATAATATCCTTATACAGTCCTCAGCGCCGGTACAGACTACTCCCGAGTCTGTTAACCTGCTATCTCACCTTCCTCTGTCCCAATCTCCAATCTGGAACCACTTTCCTCCTCCTCTTCCAAGGAGACTGAAAACATGCCTGCGCATCATTCAACATTGCCACAACCTCAACGGGCATCCAACCCGTATGTGCTTCCATATATCTGGTACAATCCCAGTGCTTACTACCAAGCACTTTCGATCATCCATTTACTCCACTGCCTTCCTTTCAGAGGACCCAAACTCCTTCCGGAGCTACATACCTTCCCTTTCCAGGAAGTCTACTCAACAACCCTTACCGCACCTATAAGTGCCACAGAGCTAAACTCCACTCTACACTATCCATGTAGAGCACTGCTATTCTCGAACTCCCATATACTCCGAATCCGATCCCATAACTAACAAGGCCCACGCACGGCCTCCAGCCAACTTCATCATCATGATCAATACTTGGGGCCAGACCATATCGATTACTATTGCATGGCGACACAGTCACTCATTCTCCGCATACAGATCTACTAACACATACAGAGTCTTCAGCATGACTGGACCGCCTTACCAGGCCTTCAGCCTATCTGGACCACTCTAAGAACCTTCACCCTCCTGGGCCTTCAGCCTGTCTGGACTGTTCCCCGAGCCTTCGGTCTGACTGGTATGCCTTCTGGCCTTCAGTCTATCCGGACCGCTCAAAACTGTCGTACGTCACCCTGAACCAACCTTCCCGGGAATCTCTTCCATGCAGTCTGTTCTAGCCCTCTTGGGGTTCCGAACTCCAGCTCCATTCCATATACTCAATTCCCGGCCTAACCTTAGGCCTTACAACAATTAGTCACCTTTTCCGAAAACCATGGTCTGTGCTCCGCCCCACTTGTCTACCACTTGCTCTCACCGATCCATACCCTCAGCAAAACACTGCTGAAATCCAAACAGCTAACCATCCTTGGATGCATGTTGTTTCACCGGAGAATTTTCCAATTCTCCCCCACTTAGTGCACCGACTACTAACCACCGATGCCCAAAATCGGCATAGCTCAATCGCCCTTACTCCATATATTCCCTCTTAACCATGAACTGACTCCCTCGGGAGTGAGTAACCTTCGCCGAATAACCCTTCCGCCATCACACACCCGAACTCCAGGGAAGTTCGAATCTCAACTGAACACTTCTCTCATCGCAGTTGCTATTTCTAGCAACGAGATCATATACCTTATCTTTCGACCAAGAGTCCTCCTGAATGCAAACTACAACTCCTAACTACTAAGATCCTCAATCATACTACGAAACATGCGGAACAATGCAGACAGATTTACAATACCACACAAATAACAAGATAACAAGATGGAAACATACCCGCAGCTGCATCTGGCTCTGCCCTGACCTCCTCTGCTGTAAGCTGGAATGCGCGTCCCTGAGCCCTCGGAGGCTCCGCTCCACCCTGACCCCCGCCAGTAATCCTCAAAGTGGCCGGTGCTGGAGCCTGCACCGATCCTGTGGCAAACTGTGGGCAGTTGGCCCTCAAGTGTCCAACCTGATGGAAGTGATAACAAATCCTCATATCCTGTACCGGGGCTGACTGACGGCAATCCCTCGCATAATGCCCCTCTCTCCCGCACTTGCGGCACGCACCACCGGACCTACAAACTCCGGCATGACCCTTCCCACACTTCTCACAAGTGTGGCTGCTTTGACCCCCAATTCTGGAGTCAACGGTTTTGAACCATTTCGGCGCCGGCTGCAACTGCACTGGGGCCTGCCTCTGCTCTCGCAACTGCAACTCAATCTCCAACTCACGCCGCCTGGCGGCCTCCTGCAACTCTAACAAGGTATCACATCTCTGCGTGGACACAAACTGCCTAATATCCCTCTTGAGCATACTCAGATACCGGGACATCTGAGCTTGCTCCGACACGAACTCCGGGCAAAACATCGCCCTCTTAGTGAACATCCTGGTGATCTCTGTCACCGACTCCGAATTCTGTTTCAGCTCCAAGACCTCCTGAGCCAACTTCTCTCTCTCTCTACCCGCGGAACATAACGAGTATTGAACATCTCCCGGAACTGATCCCAAGTAACCGCAGCCCGCTGCGCATCAGAATAAGATCCCGTAGTCAACCTCCACCAATCCTTCGCCCCGAGCCTCAAAAGGTTCAAAACACACCTCACCCTCTGATCCGCAGGGCATGAACACATGAAGAAACAACCCTCCACGTCTGACAACCATCTCATAGCAATGATAGGATCCTAAACTCCATCAAAGGTAGGGGGCTTCGTATTATCGAAGTCCCGATACTGAAAACCTCGACCGGTTCCTCCCCTTGCCGCTGCTACAGCCGCTGTAGCTGCTGCGGCAGCCGTCTCCGCAAGAGCTGCATAGCGCTCATCAAAGTACTCAACCATGGCGGTCTTGATCGACCCAAACATCTCCGACAACTCAGCCCAGAACATAGCAGCAACCTCATCATGCAGGATCTCACGAATCCTGGCATCAAACTCATCCGTACTCATCTGACCAACGACCTCGGGTGGTACTGGTCCATCCTGACCACCCTCTCCTGATCCCGATCCTGAACCGGATCCTGCCCCGAAACGTCTCGTAATCGCCATACTACAATACACCAACAAAACCCTTAGACGCATCACATACCCGCCCGGGGAACTATCTCATAACTGATACCCTAGAGAGTTGTGACTTCCTTGATACGTGTATGGGTCCTGTGCTTTCAGTAGTACGGGCCCATACTACCTTCCACACCTACCCATATTTGTCTCAAGTATCACCACAACACTCTAACCATATACACACACGCTCAATCCTCACTCCTAGAGGAAAGCTGAATATCTCATATAAGGAAAACCCTAGGCTAGTAATCATCACATAATCAGGCAATTCTATCATGCAATCCCTGAAATTTCCTAGCCTAGTACTAGCATGTTGTTCTAACATATCACATCATCAAATAACTTGTATGGTATTTTGGGTTCTACTTACTGGATCTGGCTGATCGTACCCTCTGCATCCTTCTTTACTTATTTTGAAAACCTTTTGAAAACCATTTTGAAAATCCCTCCTTGATTTGAGACTGGATTCACACGAATGTTCCTCCAATTCACTCAAACCAAGGCTCTGATACCAACTTGTAACACCCATAAAAATTGAGCCAAATTAAAACATTTTAATTCATTCAAAAACCATTAAGTTCATACATCTCGTTTTCAAAATAGTTTAAACATCAGAGTATCCCCCAGAACCATATCGCATAAATCATAAAACATGAGGAGCGGTACGATCACACCTTCGCCTTGCCACGATCTCCTGAAGTACCTGAAACAATACACTAAACTGTAAGCCCGAAAGCTTAGTGAGTTACCCCCAAAATACCAACCACATAACCATACACATATCAAATCATATCATAATACAGAACATCCATGCACATCGGGTCTACTGTGTGACTGGTCCGCCCGCACCGTGCCTTCAGTCCACCTGGTCCACCCTCCGAGTCTAGCCATATACATCGAGTCTACAGTGTGATTGGTCCGCCCGCACCGGGCCTTCAATCCACCTGGTCCACTCTCTGAGTCTACAGTATGACTGGTCCGCCCACACCGGGCCTTCAGTCGGCCTGGTCCACTCTCCGAGCCTCGGCACGTCTGGTCCGCCCTCTTCGGGCCTTCAGCCTATCCGGACCGCTCGCTGGGCCTTCGGAATATCCGGTCCGCCCTGGGTATGTTGGCCTACAGCACAAAGCAGGACCCGCCTCAACCCAACCCCCGTCAAACAACCATGTGCACATAAACAATTAATCGCATATCAAATCCTTAACCAGACAACAGTCTAACAGATCACATAGCATATCAACATCCTAACCAGGATTCCGACCTAACCGGTCACTAGCATAACATTACCCTATATACCGGGTACCGACCTTAACCAGGTCACTAACATAACAACATCCTAAATACCAGGATGCAGATCTAGCAAAGCGATAACATAACAAAGAATACCCGGATTTCCATCCGATAAAGGGCCGGCCTTGGTGCCGTAGACCCTGTCGATATAGTGAGGATAACTCACCTGCAATTGCCGACTGAAGAGATAAGACCAAGCTGCTCCGACCACCGACACGAACTTCACCACAGAACACTACCAAAGAACCAATTCCATAAATACTAAAATTACCAAAATACCCTTGGAAGTCAAACTGGTCAACTCTTGGTCAAAGTCAAAGTCCTCAGTCAAAGTCAACCTTCCTGGTTGATTCTACTCGCCGAGTCAACCCGTCGACTCGTCGAGTTCCTATACTCAGAAACTCCCATAACACGACTCAACTCACCGAGTCGCCCCAAGACTCGTCGAGTCCAACGATCTCCGAGTCCCATCCTGCTCAACTCACAGAGTCGTCCCTCGACTCACCGATTCGAGGGTTAACCAGAAGAGGTTAGGGTTCCGCGACCAGACTCGCCGAGTCCAAGGCAATCTTCAACAGACTCGCCGAGTTGTTCTTCCAACTCGCCGAGTCCATGCACATGTTCATACAACTCGTCGAGTACACCCATGTGACTCGCCGAGTCTCTCCAGTTCTCAATCCATACAGAGGCTTTTCGAGCCATGCAGGGGCTCCAATCCATAGATCCACTCTTTTACAGTCTAACCCTCACATAAAGTTCCAAACTTTACGTGAAACCAAGGAGATATAGGCCCAAAACACACTAGGGCTAGGGCTAAGGACTATGGGGCTTCACCAACAACTCTTAAACAGAAGCTTTATGACATTTTTGACCATCACAAGCCTAGATCTGGAGTAGCAACCTCAGATCTAGACTCCAAACCCGAAATAGATCTCAAACAAGCCAAGGAACTCCAAATCCACCACCAAGGATGAACCAAAAAGGAAATAGCTTAAGATAATGGCTCCTTACCTCTGAGATGTGCCCAAACTGATGTAGATCCCAGATCTACACAAGCCCCTTGATGCTAGCCTCTAATTCCTCAAGCTCCTTCCACCAAATTCCTCTTCCAAGCTCCAATCTCCTCAACAATGAAGTCTCACACGAAAATTAGGGTTTCTGGATCTCAAAAGGGGGAATAGGAGGCTGGGAGAAGGACATAAAGTCCTTTAAATAGGGTGCAACCCTCGGGATTAGCGTTTCTCATTCCAGCACCAACTCGTCGAGTACATCTTCCGACTCGGCGAGTTGGCCACTTAACCCGCGATCAAATCCCGCTCTGACTCGACGAGTAGCATACCTACTCGTCGAGTAGCCTCCTTAATTTACACTTAGCACCCTCCAACTTCTTGCTTCCAAACTTGGGATGTTACAGTTGGGTAGAAAACTCCTGCATCTCGGGAGGAGCCAACCGATATGGTGCCTTGGCTAACGGAGTCGCACCAGGGACTAGGTCAATAATGAACTCGACTTGTCTCTCCGGAGGTATCCAAGGTAAATCCTCTGGGAATACGTCCGGGTACTCTCGCACCACTGGTTCATCATCGACTGTCGCTTTACCCTTATCCCGGGTATCCATGGCATAGGCGACATAACCCGTGCAACCCTGCTGAAGGTAGCGCCTTGCTCTCGCTGTTGAGCATAGAGTCAATCCTCCATGCGGCCTCTCGCCCTGAGTCACTAACCCTCCCCCACTTGGAGTCCGAATCCTCACTAGTTGTTGCTCGCAGTCAATCATTGCCCCATTATGGCTCAACCAATCCATACCCACTATAACCATATTCCTTCGCAGGGGAATGGGGACCAAATCCATAGAAAATTGCTCGTCGAACAACTGTAGTGTGCATCCCCGATGCACCCTCGCAACCCTGACGGTCCTATCATCTTCTATCTCCACATCAAGAGAAATATATAGCTCTCCAGGAGAACCTGTGAAGCGCTTACTGAGCGCGAGCGACACAAAAGATCGGGTGGCACCCGAATCACAAAGTACCAAGGCTGATATACCATTCACTAAGAACGATCCTATAACAAACACATAAACATAAGCAATAATTAATACAAATAAAGAGATAAGGAGAGAATACATACCCGTCACAACATCAGGAGCCACACGTGTCTCCTCTGCAGTAAACTGGAAAGCCCTGCTCCTCGCCGTAGGCGCCTCTGCCCTACCCTGACTGCCATCAGTAATCCTCAACGTGGGAGGAGCGGGTGCCGCCACCTGTCCTGCTGCTAAACCCAGACACTGGGCCTTCTTGTGGCCCCTATGACTGCACTGAAAGCAAATAAGATCTGAAACTGCTATGGTGGTGGTGGTAGCTGTACAATCCCTGCTCATGTGACCAGTCCGGCCACACTTGAAGTAGCCCGAACTCCCCGCCTTGCACGTCCCCTCGTGCATCTTGTCGCACTTGACACACCGGCTGCGGCCCTGCTGGCTCCTCGATTTGTGATCTGATACCTTGGGCTTCTTGCTCGAACTACCTGACTGAACCCCATCTGGTTTCCTCTTTCTCTCCATCTCCAAATCCAGCTCCCTCTCCCGAGCCCTAGCAATCATATCCTCCAGAGTCTTCCAGCTGAAGCGGCTCACAAACTGGCGGATATCACTCTGCAGCATCTCATGATATCGGGCCTTTTTCATTTCCTCGTCCACCACATACTGTGGAATGAGAAGAGCCCTCTCCCTAAACTTGGCGGTGATCTCTGGCACTGTCTCAGTCGTCTGCTCAAGATCCTGGAACTCCCTAGCAAGCTGTTGCACCTTTATCACAGGTGCAAACTCGACCCTGAGCCTGGCCGAGAAATCACTCCGACTCATCGCATCTAGGACTGCATCATCTACAAAGGCTCTTCCGACCTCCTCCCACCATTCATGTGCCCTGTCCTTCAGAATACAGGACGCAAGTCGAACCTTGTCCCCTTCGGGACATCTGCTGGTGCGGAATGCGTTGGCGACATCCGCCAACCATCTGGTACTCGCAATGGGGTCCCGAGCCCCATGGTAATCGGGAGCTCCACAAGCCATGAACTCCATGAATGTCAGTTTCCGCGCCCCTATCATGGCCGCCATCTCGGTGCGGAATGCACCCAACCTCTCATCAAGTATCTCCAAGATGCCCTTCTTAACCGATCCAAAGATCACAGGAGTTTGGTCTAGAATGTTGTGTGTGATCTCAAACGAGATTAACTCTCTCGTCTGCTCGCCAAGCTGCCCGTCTCCAGAGCCCGAGCTTGATCCCTCACCAGTGCCTGAAGTGCCGCCTGGCCTAGTGCGTAGCATCACCATACTGAAAATACACCATAACAAACATTAGTCTACGCATCATAACTCGAGGGATCTCATACACTACAAGTTTCCTGGGTTCATCTCAGCCTTCCTTGATTCGAGTACGGATCCTCTGCTTTCAGTAGTACGGGCCCATACTACCTTCCACATCTATCCGTACTTTCCTCAAGAACTGCCTTGACTCCACCAAGTCCCTTCCACTACTATTGTTGTTCTCACGCTAATCTCATCCTAGGATTTCCCTAGGGTAAATTACCAACCCACTCTCCGCCATCAGTTGCATAAGATGTCCCAGCTATCTCCCCCTAACTAGCTCGCGAATACTATTACATATCACTAAGACTAGATAATTCTCCGAATGAGAGATCCTACCCTACAACGGTTGGACTCAAACAAGAGCTGCGAAATAGAGCTAGACCTAACCTTATGCAATTATTTAATCCTTGCAATATGTAACTTAACATATTTGTTTACTAGTTAGTAAAAGATAACCAGAACTCCTAAAAGCACAAAGCAAGCAGCATTCGAGCATTGAGTACACTTAATCAAGCATATCCTAATCAGGCCATCATTGACTAATCTGTACTAGCATGCAGTTCTCATAAAGTTGATACACATATAACAGGCACATAAGGCATCCTTCCTAGATCCTTAGTCCTACTCTAGCATGCAGTTCTCATAACATATCATAACATACACTTGTATGTGTAATTTGGGAGTACTTACTTAAGCTCGGCTGATTGCATGAACCACACCCTTTTTCTCTTTTCAAAGTTCTTTTCTCCTTTCAAAATGATTTTCAAAATTCTTTTTATAAAAATGATTTTCGTTTGAAAATTTTCATACCAAGTCCTTAGTTTGAGTCCAGACACACCCAAGAGTGTGCGCGAATCCCTCAAACCAAGGCTCTTATACCAACTTGAAACATCCCAAAAATACGGTCCAAAATTTTTGTTTAAATCAATTAGTAAAAACCATAAATACCATCCATCATATAAAAATCATAAACCATGTTTCTCAAAAATAACATAATATCTGTCAATATATCAAAATCATGTGTCAAACATCAGATTAAATCCTCCCAGGCTAACAACTATGGTGTGTGCCATGCAGTCATCCCGAGCTCTTCCCCTTACTAGCGGAAGTACCTGAAACCAAAACTGAAAAGTGTAAGCACGAAGCTTAGTGAGTCTCCCCAACTACCACATACCATACACATAGCACATAAACATATCTTTGGCCCCGCCCCTGCTACATCGGGTCATTTCCCGGCATCGGCTCTCCCGACATCGGGCCCCGCACGGCATCGAACCTTATTCGACATCGGTCCCCGCCTGGCATCGAGCACATCTCGGAATACATATGATCATATGTCATACCCCCAAACCGGAGCGGCGGAAACGTCCGGGGTGGATAACTTCATGTTAAGTATCACAACACATGCATTATAGTAATCAAAGTACAACAAACATTACAATAATAATGTATAAGTTTTACATTTGTTTTCAAGTCATTGTGTATATGACATCAAAAGTATTATAACAAAAGATAGAAGACATGACTCTATACAGCTCCGTCTTCTCAAAATCCAGGGGATGTGCCTGTCTACTGGTTCCCTGAGAATACAAGTATTTTGAAAAGAAAGTATCAACATTTAAGTTGAGTGAGTGCATAAGTATTTATGTTTAAAAGTTTACTGTTTGTTTCTTGAAATAGTAATCACGTTATTATATCAGAAAATCCAATATTTTCTAATATAACTGAAAAGTAGTTTTAATACCATAAAACCGTAAAAAGAATGTTTTCTGTATTTTTTATGTTTTTCTAAGTTTTGTAATTGTACTCTATGAAATCCTATAAAAATGAATATGCATGAGGTGACACACTTCCTTGGAAGGTAACACATTCCAGGACATAGGATCGCCAGATCACGAAACATATTAGTATAAGATACTATGCCTGTACCAGTCATGGTAAGACCCCATAGCTCTTGCTCAAGCTTTTGTACTGCACCCCTCGGGCAATACTCGTGCATCGTTATCGCTTTCAGATTTCCCAGCTCATCGAGTTAGCCGCTGTCAGAGTCAGTGACTTTACATGGCCGTTCCACCATGTAAGAGCTCGGTGGGAAAAAGTGCAGGTAGCAAATTTCACCTTGCTACCTTCAGGGCACGAGCAGATTTCAAAGACTGCTTCAATTTTCTCTATCCATTGTGTTAGAGCCAAGACTCCACCGACCTCATTAAAGGTCCTAGGTTTGGCATTTGTGAAGTCCTTATATGTACACTCCCGTGGGTGTCCATGGTTTTCATTATGATTTAAAGGATGAGTACCACTCCCAGATCCGCTAGCGTCAGTCTTTATTTGTGACATGGCGGATGCCACAGCTGCAGTGACCGCTGCCTGAAACATAGCAGTATCAAATTGTGTAGGTGGCGGCGGAGGTGGAGGTGGTGTCGGAGCTGCATTGCATTTACACACCTTGGATTTCTTCTTGGATGTATCTTTCTGTCAAAGAATTAACAATGAATAGGTGATAAGTTTTTGATAATAATTATAAGTCGGGTGTTAATAACTAAAAATTTTAGTTTATTGTATACATTATGACCGACTTTAAATGTGTTTTGCATTTAATTCATAATAATAGTTTATATATAAAAAGATAAACTTATGAATTTCGATGTGATAACCAATAAAGTAAAATGCTAGTCAATTACTTTAATATATATTGATACATAATGTTACTGGAAAGTTTGACCTTGTTACTGGTCTAAAGTACATCAAAGTTTAAAGAAAACTTGACAGCATTACATTTCCATGATTAGTATAGAAGTCTAATAGCAGGGTTGGGTTATACATAGATAAGATTAATATTAGCATATATATTCGAAGTCGTAGCTTATATCAAAATTGGAAGTAATGTAAATGCTACCTGCGGCAAGCACTACGCCGAACACTGGACTCTGCTCCCTGGTGTTCTGTTTCCATTAAACGCCTTTCCAGGGCAATCTGATGCTCCCTTAGTGATCTTATTTCATCTTGGGCAGCATTCACTTGTCCTTGTAGTACTTCAGTGTGAGTTCGGGTTTGGTCATGAACTTCATCTAGATG
The DNA here is from genome assembly GCF_052849685.1 of Lactuca virosa. Classification (NCBI taxonomy): domain Eukaryota; kingdom Viridiplantae; phylum Streptophyta; class Magnoliopsida; order Asterales; family Asteraceae; genus Lactuca; species Lactuca virosa. Next base: position 362,769,788 of record NC_136429.1, on the reverse strand, counting down.
ACTAATATCAGCAGTGTTAATCTGGGCAGTTGCATTTACTTCAAGGATTCAGATTATTGAAATTCGCGTCTGATCAATTTGGTGAGCAATGCGGTGTATTATGACAGGGAGAGCCCTGTCGGCTGAACCTCCTCTAGAGAGGTCATAAAATCCTCTTTCCATCCCATAAGGAGGGTGTTGGCCTTGTTGTCGACTCCAGTGGTGTAAGTATGCGGCCCATGCTGGTGTTGGTCCTTGAAAATCTTGTCCTATTGCGGGGTGTTGGACGACTGGTGGGGGTTGTACACTTTAGGTTATGTGTCAGTGCCATCAGAATCGTCTTCTTCTTCTTCCTCTTCTTCCTCCATTGGTTCTTCCTCCTCTTCTGGATCCTCCTCCGGATCTTCTACTATCCATACATTATTCCCTTGATTAAAGAAATAGGGATCTCCATGTGGAGGATATCTTGCCATAATATATGTACGAGAATTTAAAAGTAAGATGCACAGAAGGAATGTATTATTATAAAATATTCCTATAATATTTTAAATTTGTATGTTAAAGGTTTTCTATATGGTTTATCGGTAAGTTTTAGATTTGTCGCGACACAACCATCACTCCCAAACACATGTTGGTCGTATCTCAAATAAATATAGATGATTAGGCTAAATTTATCCCAGATATGATTACATAACTGTTTAGGTTTAATTGCAGTGTCCAACATCCAAATACTTTTATATAGTTATAACTGTGATATTGTTCCTGTATGTATGAGTGTTAGTATATTTTTTATAAAATACTTATATTTTAAAAGTATACTTATAATCAGAGCACTCCGACCCCATTGTATTTATAGTTTGTATACCTTTTATGAAATGATATACTAATTTCACTATAAACAATGCTCTGATACCAATCTGTCACACCCCCAAAACAGAGCGGCGGAAACGTCCGAGGGTGGATGACTTCATGTTAAGTATCACAAAACATGCATTATAGTAATCAAAGTACAGCAAACATTACATTAATAATGTATAAGATAGAAGACATGACTCTATACAACTCCATCTTCTCAAAATTCAGGGGATGTACCTGTCTACTGGTTCCCTGAGAATACAAGTATTTTGAAAAAAAGTATCAACATTTAAGTTGAGTGAGTGCATGAGTATTTATGTTTAAAAGTTTACTGTTTGTTTCTTGAAATAGTAATCACGCTATTGTATCAGAAAATCCAATATTTTCTAATATAACTGAAAAGTAGTTTTAATACCATAAAACCGTAAAAAGAATGTTTTATGTATTGTTTATGTTTTTCCAAGTTTTGTAATTGTACTCTATGAAAATCCTGTAAAAATGAATATGCCTGGCTCCACCAGCTGTAATTGTAAAGTAATACTGTAAATTGTATTATTGTAAAACCAGTACTTTGTATTCGTACTCTTTGGTTTAATTAATTATATACTAATTGTATTTGTTCATATCTTTTTGGTGAGTTATTTTAACCATACTATGACTAACTCCCTGCTATGACACTTTGTAGGCGTCAAAACTGTTGATGACATCTGTCACTCATAGGCATGCCTGCCCGACTGTAGCTAACAGTCTGAGTGTGGGATTGTCAATCCCATATAGATCTATACAAATTTGTCTCGCTCTCTATCTGGAGATTCTGCTTATAATATCAGGACTTTAATTGTATTGCCTAAATGAATAAGCAACTAAACATTGCCTCACAAAAAGCATATTGACGATTACATATATAACAAATGTTTAAAAGTCGTTTTAAACAAATCATAAACCCATAGTATGATCTTTCTCTAGTATTCTTGAATGTAAAGTATTTGTACAAGAGTAATCTGTTAAACTTTGTATAACTAGTTTGTGATAATAATTTATATATGTTTTCTATTTGGTATGTAATATTCATGAAAGTGTCCCTTTGCTCGACATGTTACAAAGAGTATATGAATCTGATTGAATTAACTTTTACATATATATATATATATATATATATATATATATATATATATATATATATATATATATATATATATATATATATATATATATATATATATATATATATATATAATTAAAATTGAAACGACATTCGGACAAATAATTCTACTCTGAGCCCACATCCAAACAAGGAAAAGGGAAATAAAGTGAATTATCAGTCCTAAGCCCTTTAAATCTTATATATATATATATATATATATATATATATATATATATATATATATATATATATATATATATATGATTTTAACAGTTATAAATTAAAAAGAGTTTATAAAATATTTAAAGTTATTTTAAAAATTTTTAGAAATCATTTATTTGTAAACAAAATATTCTTCTTTTAGACTTGTATTCCCCCCCCCCCCACCCAAAAAAAACAGTGAAAAATGGTAAAAATGCAGGGGTATGAACTCACTTGATGAGTGGTGATTCGGGCAGCGTTTCGATTATAGGAAATACTTTATTGCTGAAAATCGGGCTTCAGATGGCCAGAGTTTCGACTGCAAAGATTCTTTTCTTGAAGATTTCAAGCGCTTCGGGACGTTCTTCGGGTGTTGGGTAGGTTCCCGGGACTTCGGGGTAGTTTAGTGTTGCTAGAGGGAGTATAAGAGATGAGAGAGTTTGAGAATCAGCAACCAAATCCGGAATGGTTCGCATTCTATTTATAGTCCAAAATTTTGAAGCTCACGTCGTGAGCCCCGTCCTGATCAGCTCGTAGTCCCGACATCTGTGTCCCTAGCTTCGAAAGGTGTCACAATGGCTCTCACGTCGTGAGAGATGTCTTGTTCACATCGTGAGTTTAGATGAGTCACTCCGTAGACTTGTCACATGGATACTAGACTTGAAAGGTATCGATTAGATATCTCACGTCGTGAGCCATATATGCTCACTTCGTGAGCTCGATCAGACTAGGGTTTCGGATATGTATTAAGCTTTCAGACAGCAGAAACTTCGGTAGATCATAACTTTTGCATACGATCTCCGTTTTTGACGTTCTTTATATCCACGCGTAGGTATTTCCAAGTACTAGAATTTTCGTTTAAGCTCGAACAGCTAGTTCTAAGTATATTTTTAATTCCACTTGATGTAAAGGCTATCGTGATAAAATTTATCATAACTTCTTCACGTGAAGTTAGATTTAGACGTTCTATATATCTTTGGATTCGTATAGATTTGTAGTATTGAATGAAGACTTCATTAAAGATTAAAGTATATTGATTATAATATGGGAATTATCTTTATTACTTTATAATGAATTACAAGTTGATCTATATTATTACATTGATTTGAAATAACGGGTTGTTACAGCATAATCAAATAATACACATAAACCTAGACATATAACATTAACATGTAAACATTCCTCGGGCCCCGCCCGACATATGGACACGCATGAACTTGGCGAGTTGCAGGGGAAACTCGACGAGTCAACCGGGGATTTCACGACTTCTCGAATTCAGGAAGGACTCGATGAGTCGGTGAACTACACTCGATGAGTCGGGTCAACATGGATTGTTGACCTTGACTTTGACCAAGGATTTACTAGTTGAATTCTGGGGTATTTTGGTAAATTGGAAATTTATGGAAATGATTTCATGGTAAATATAGGTGGTGGAGTTCGTGGCCGTGGTTCGAGAGTTTGAGTTTATCACTTTGATTCTTCTGTTGAGAGGTGAGTTATCCTCACTATATCAACAGGGTCTAAGGCACCAATGCCGGCCCTTATCAGATTGTATCCGGGTTATTGCATGATATGCTTATTGATTTACATCCTGGTAGTTAGGATGGTGATATGCTTAGTGACCTGGTTAGGTCGGTATCCTGGTATATAGGATGATGTTATGTTAGTGACCGATTAGGTCTGTATCCTGGTTATAGGATGTTGCTATGATTGATGATCTGTTAGATCGGTTTGACTGTTATATATGCTAGCGTATGATATTATGTGCACATGTTTGTTTGTATGGGGAATAGGTTGAGGCAGGTCCTGCTTCGTGCTATAGGCCAAGATACCCAGGGCGGTCCGGATAGACTACAGATCCAGGAGGGTATGTCAGTCAGATCGAAGGCCCGACGAGCGGTCCGGATAGGCTGTAGGCCTTGCGAGGCGGTACAGACGTGCTGAAGGCTCAGAGAGCGGTCCAGATAGGCTGAAGGCCTGCGAGGCGGTCCAGTCAGGCTGAAGGCTCATTATGCATGCTGTTTGTTTGTCACACCCCCAAACCAAGGATGGCGGAAACGTCCGGGGGTGGAGGACTTCATGTATAGTATCATAACAACAATTGTAATAGTAATTCAAGCAAACACAACCAACATATATATAATTGAAAAAGTTACATCATTGTATGAATTACATGTTTACGAATCAATTACAATATGTTGACAAAATATGAAATAGTAGACGCCTTAGCGTCCCATCCTCAAAAGCACTTGGTTACCTGTTTAATGATTTCCTGAGAATACAAGTTGTTTGAAAAAGTGTCAACACAAAGGTTGGTGAGTTCATAAGCTTTTGTTTGGTATTATTAAAAGCCTTTCGTTTGTAAAAGTAGTATTTGTTTTAGAAAAATCCAATATTTTCCTTAAAATGTATATGTAGTCTTAAATCCAAAGACCGAAATGTATAAGTAACTTTTCTTACTTATAATAAATAATGTAAGTTTAAATCGACATAAACTCGTTTAATTTTAATGAAATCCCCGTAAATTCTATGTTTGTTAATACCACATGTGAGTTATTATAACCATGCTATGACCTAGTTGGCCTGAAACGACGTTCTTCAGGCGTCGGAAATGTTATGACATTTGTCACCCCAGACCTATCGGTCTAACTGTTGCATGCAGTTTAGGTGTGGGTTTGTCAAACCCAATATAGATCTATACACAAGTATCACGCTCTCCCTCGAGGAGACTCTGGTTATAATACAGGACTTATTTGTAAATTGAATCGAATGTCTCACAGAAGTCATTAACGGAATTACGTGTTATGAAAACTTGGTACCGTATGGCCGTACCTTGCTTAATGAAAATATCCTTTGTATAAATGTACCCTTTTTAAATGTATGTGTTATGTAATGTTTCATAAACTATACCTATTATAGTTATCAACCAAGGGTAGTACGTAGTAATGTATGCAAACTATATTCAAAATAGTTTATTAAATGTTTGAATGTATCGGTTGTACTTTGATTATAATCACTTGTTATTCTTTATATTTTATATGTCCAAATCCATTTGTAAACTGATGTGTGTCTAAATATTAAGAAAAAAATGTCATATATTGCAATAACATATAATCACATAAAGATATACACCTTGCTCAACATGTTACAAGGTGAAATGAAATTGACAGCAACTTTTTGTTGTATACAGTTTCTGTTACTGTTCTTAGAAAATTTATAGAAAAATCATCAAAGCTCCAAATCCAAATCCGCAAATTCTGAGAGTTTGGAATATGAGTCTAATTTGTTCGTAAATTTTATCATGATTTTTAGTGATCTCTAACATAGGTGAAAATGTCCATAATCATAGACTGGTCCGGGTTTGCCTCTGAAATGATAGGCAGTTTTGTAAAAATCACCATAAATTGCAGAAAAATCACATGGAGATGTGCAAGTAGCCATTTTAAAGCTAAGAGTTTGAACTACTTGCACCTGGAACAGTTTTGAAAACTAAAATATTTAAGTTGACCAAAACAGTCCGTGATTAAAGTCCATCTTTTCTGATGTAATCTGTTAGAAAAAGTTTAATTGTGTTCTTGATGATTTTACTTGTATTCCCCCTTTAAAACTTAAGAAAACATGTAAATGTAGGGGTATGAACTCACCTTATGTGATTTCAGTAGATGAAAGTGAGATAGAGGAAGTGTTCAACCCAAGAACACTAAGAAGATGTCTTGATGATTCGAGAATGTAACACCGAATAAGATGGAATTTGTGTAAGATATCAATGATTTGAGTAGAATGGAGTTTAATAATTATGTGAATGATGAAGATACTTACTAATTGAAGGAAGAAATCCCTGGAGAAAGCCTTGAAGTTCTTGAAGTTGAGAGAAAAGATGAGAGAATTTTGGAGAGTGTCCTTTGGTTGCTAAGTGTAGAATGAAAGAACTTTATGGAGAATGAGGAGAGAGGATCAATCCTCCAGCTCTTAGAACGTGGGAAGAGCTGGAGATTGGGTGTAAAGGTCCACTAAGGTGACAAGGAGTAGTGGGAAAGAGTGGTTGATCATAGAGTGAGGTGGTGGTGGCTTGCTTTTGTCATAAAATAAGGAAAAGCAAATATTCCCTCAATAATTAGTCCAACCACCAATTCTTTTAATACATTTTTATAAAAACCCTGGAGATTTATATATTTTGGGGCCTTAGTTTATAAAATAAAGTTTTGGGTGAAAATCCCACGTTAAAATAATGAAAAACGGGGTTAAAACGAAGTCGTAGTCGAAAAACCGGTAAAAAGGGGCCGTCTGCGAGGCCTCTCGGATGGGGGCCGAGACTTCGAACCCTCGCATGCGAGGCTGCTGTCTGAGGGCTTCGGATTCGGTCTCCTGAGAGGCTTCAGCTTCGGTCCTGATGAGAGGCTTCGGATCCGAGGCCTCGGATGAGAGGCTTCGGTCCTGAAGCTTCAGTTCCAGGTCCTTAAGGCTATTTTACCCGTTTTTACCCCGTTTCAAGCGATTTTTGACCCGGTTAAGGGTCGATATGACCCAAATGATTACAAAAAGTTACAGTAACTTTTTGAGAGAGATTTGGGAAAGATTTCAAATAGAAAGAGATAGAGTGAAAACGATTTAGAGAGGTTTCGTTTGTGATTAATTTGAGTGTCCGGCTTCACAACGCAAGGTTCGTAAACCGTGTTTTAGTGTCGTACACAATCCTGATGATTGTGCAATAGTGTTTTATCGCTTTGGTTCGTTGTTTAGCACTGTTAAGGCTAAGGAAAATCAAACACATGAACTTTCCAACTGATGATTTCTCATTAAAATAGCGAATTGTATAGTGATTACATAACGTAAACCCTAACATACAAGGGTTATTGGAGTTGACCGGTTTGACTTGTTGACTTTGTTTGACTTTGACTTGACCGAAATTTGACGGTTGTCACATCATCCCCCCGTTAGAAGGAATTTCGTCCCGAAATTTTCATTTTGACTGGGATTTCAAGAGTTTGGGAAGAGATGTGGATACTTTTGTTTCATCTGATCCTCGCGTTCCCAGGTGAATTCGGGTCCTCGTTTAGCGTTCCAACAGACCTTCACGATGGGAATACGACTTTGTTTCATTCGTTTGATTTCCCGATCCATGATTTCGACTGGTTCCTCCACGAAGTGGAGATTTTCGTTAACTTCGATTTCGTCGAGTGGTATTACGAGTGTCTCATCAGACAAACACTTCTTTAGGTTCAACACGTGAAATGTGGGATGTACTTTGTCGAGTTCCTGAGGTAATCGAAGTTTGTATGCTACTGGCCCAATCTTAGCAAGGATTTCGAATGGCCCGATGTACCTTGGATTTAGTTTCCCGCGTTTGCCGAATCGTATCATTCCTTTCCAAGGGGAAACTTTTAGTAGTACACGATCACCCACCTAGAATTCCAAGGGTTTGCGTCGTTTGTCTGCGTAACTCTTTTGCCAATCGCGAGACGCTTTCATTCTTTCTCAAATTTGAACGATCTTTTCTGTGGTTTCCCTTATGATTTCAGGGTCAGTGAGGGTGCTATTAGAGACTTGCCCTCTAGCTAGCTGTGTATCCCCCACCTCAGCCCAACACAGGGGTGATCTGCATTTGCGACCGTAAAGAGCTTCGAATGGAGCGACTTTGATGCTAGTATGATAGCTGTTATTGTAGGAGAATTCGATAAGCGGTAGATGGGTATCCCATGCTTTACCGAAGTCTATCACACAAGCTCTTAACATGTCTTCCAACGTTTGAATGGTTCGTTCGCTCTGTCCGTCGGTTTGTGGGTGGTAGGCCGTACTCATGTCAAGCCTAGTTCCCAATGATTCTTGTAGAGACTGCCAAAACCGTGAGGTAAATCTACTATCTCTATCGGAGATAATGGATATCGGCACACCATGGAGTCGTACAATCTCTTTGATGTACGTTCTAGTCAGCTTCTCCATCTTGTCGGTTTCTTTTATCGGTAGGAAGTGTGCTGATTTGGTCAATCTGTCTACGATTACCCATATGGTGTCAAGCCCGCCCGATGTCTTAGGCAGCTTGGTTATGAAGTCCATGGTTATTCGTTCCCACTTCCACTCAGGTATATCCGGCTGTTGTAATAGCCCGGATGGTTTCTGGTATTCGATTTTGACCTTGGCGCAAGTCATACACTTGCTCACATAGGTAGCAATCTCAGCTTTTATGTTCGGCCACCAGTATAATTTCTTGAGGTCCAGATACATCTTATCCGACCCGGGATGGATGGAGTATCGAGTCTTGTGTGCTTCATTCATGACGACGTCTCGGAGTCCACCGAACTTCGGTGTCCAAATCCGGTTCATGATATAACGTGCTCCATCATCCTTGACTTCTAAGTTTTTATCCATTCCCCTTAATGTCTCTCCTGCCACCTTTTCTGGTTTCAAAGCTTCCAGTTGAGCTTCCTTGATTTGTATGGTCAGGTGGGAATGGATTGTCATTGTTAAGGATTTTACTCGGCGGCCCGAGTACTCCTTCCTGCTTAGAGCATCGGCCACTACATTGGCCTTGCCTGGATGATAACGAATTTCGCACTCGTAGTCATTCAGCAACTCTACCCATCTCCTCTGTCGCATGTTGAGCTCTTTCTGATTGAGGATATGCTGAAGACTTTTGTGATCAGTGAAGATAGTGCATTTCGTGCCGTAGAGGTAGTGTCTCCAGATCTTCAAAGCGAATACTACTGCTCCTAATTCCAGGTCGTGCGTAGTATAATTAACCTCGTGCGTCTTAAGCTGTCTTGATGGATACGCGATAACCTTCCCTCTCTGCATGAGCACACATCTGAGGCCTTGATTCAAAGCATCACAGTACACTACGAAGTCTTCGGTTCCCTCTGGGAGAGACAAGATCGGTGCGCTGCATAGGGCTTGTTTTAACGTTTGGAAAGCAGTTTCTTGTTTATTTTCCCACTTGAATATCACACCTTTCTGCGTCAAGGTGGTGAGTGGTTTCGCAATCTTGGAGAAGTTTTGTATAAATCTTCGGTAGTAGCCAGCAAGCCCAAGGAATTGTCGAATTTCGGTTGGCGTCTTGGGTGCTGACCAATTCTCGATTGCCTTGATCTTGGAGGGATCCACATGTATGCCTTTCTCACTTACCACATGGCCAAGGAAATCCACTTCTCTAATCCAGAATTCACACTTAGAGAACTTAGCATAAAGCTTCTCTGCTCTTAGTGTCTCTAGCACTTGGCGTAGATGTAGGCGATGCTCTTCTTCACTTCGCGAGTAGATCAAGATATCGTCGATGAATACGATTACAAACTTGTCTAGGTAGGGTCAACACACTCTATTCATTAGGTCCATGAATACCGCAGGTGCGTTTGTTAAACCGAAGGACATCACCACAAACTCGTAGTGCCCATAGCGAGTTCTGAATGCAGTTTTGGGAATATCTTCTTCTTGAACTCGTAACTGATGGTAACCTGACCTTAGGTCGATCTTTGAGAAGAAATTTGCTCCTTGGAGTTGGTCGAAAAGGTCGTCGATTCGGGGTAGAGGATATCGGTTCTTGATGGTGAGTTTGTTTAGTTCCCGATAGTCGATGCACATGCGAAAGGATCCGTCCTTCTTCTTTACAAAAAGGACTGGTGCTCCCCAAGGTGAGAAGCTTGGTCTGATGAACCCTTTGCTCAAAAGCTCGTTCAACTGACTGGACAACTCTTGCATTTCTGTTGGTGCGAGGCGGTATGGAGCTCTGGCTACGGGGGTAGCTCCGGGTATTAAGTCAATTCTGAAATCGACTTGTCGTGCGAGTGGTACACCAGGAAGATCTTCTGGGAACACATCCGGGAAGTTACACACTTCGGGGATGTCTTTGATGTCTTTCACGTCTTGTTTCTTATCTACTACGTGGGCCAAGAAGGCGTGGTACTCCTTCCGGAGATACTTTTGGGCTTTGATGCATGAGATGATTTGTAAATTCGCACTAGGTTTGTCACCATAGATGAGAAGGGTTTCGTCATTTGGTAGATTGAGGCGAACGGCCCTTTCGTAACATAGAATGTCGGCACGGTGAGGAACTAACCAATCCATCCCGATGATTACGTCGAAGCTTTTTATGGTGACCGACATCAGGTCAATTTTAAATGTATGGTTGTCTAGAGTGAGAGTACACTCTGAGTATATATCGCTAGTGCGTTCTACTTTCCCATTTGCCATTTCTACTACATAAGTATCCTTTAGTGCTTGGGGATTTTGTTCAAGTAATTGTTTATATTGGTGGCTCACGAAACTCCTCTCCGCTCCACTATCGAATAGTACGCATGCATAAGAGTTATTGAGGAGAAACGTACCGGTAACCACCGCGGGATCCTCAACTGCTTCCCCATGTCCTATTGCCAGAATTCTTCCTACTCCACCAGCATTAGGGGCTTGTGCTTTGGGGCAGTTTCTTTTGAAGTGACCGGCGTCTCCACAGTTGTAGCAGGTTCGGGTTGCCCCCGTACTGGCGACTTGGTTGATTGGTCGAGCCGGCGCTTTACAGAAATAAGCAGTGTGCCCCTTCTTGTCGCAGTTGTTACAGTGCATCTCCCTACAAGCACCATTGTGGTGAAAGTTGCACTTGTTGCACTTGGGTAGGGTTCCAGCATATGGCTTCGGTGGTGCTGGAGTGGTAGCAGTAGTGGCAGCATAGACAGCAATAGTTTGTTGCTTCTTAGCGGGGTCTTGTGCTGGTTGGCTCTTCTTTTGGTTCCAAAACTTCCTTTTGTTGTTTCCCCCTTTTGATTGATCAGTGGTGGTCGCTATAGTGCCTTGGCTGGCTCTATGGTCGATAAGTTGTTGTGCCAATTCTTTGGCACTTGCAAAAGTAGTGGGTTTCGAGGCTAGTACGCTATCGTGAATCCGGGATGTTAGTCCCCAGAGGTATCGTTCCACCTTCTTATCTTCTGGAGTGACCATTGCTGGGCAGAGGAGGGCCAATTCATTGAATCGGGTGGTGTAGGTTTCAAGGTCGGAGCCCGTTATCCTGAGGTTCCAAAGTTCTTGTTCCAGCTTTTGAATTTCGCCTCTCGGGCAGTACTCCTTCATCATCAAGGTTTTTAGTTCTGCCCAGGTTATGGAGCTAGCCACTTCGAGAGTAAGTGAACTAATCCGGCAGTTCCACCAAGTAAGGGCCCGACCGATGAATGTGAAGGCTGCGAACTTAACTTTGTTCGCTTCGGGGCAAGAGCACACTTGAAAGACTACTTCGGTCCTTTCAAACCATTGCATTAAAGCGATGACTCCCCCGCTCCCATTGAAACTGTCGGGTTTGCCATTGGTGAAGTCTTTGTAAGAACACTCTCTTGTGCGCACCCATCTGTCGCCCTGGTTAGAGGGTGTAACACCTGGCCCAGATCCACCATTCCCATTAGAGACAATTTGGGACACGGTTGCCGCTACTGCTGCTGCTATTGCAGCTTGGAGTATTGTTGGATCAAATTGTGGAAGCTGCGGCAGAGGTGTTGGTGATGGTGGTGGAGGTGTCAGTGATGGTGATGGTGGTGGAGGTGTCGGTGATGGTGATGGTGGTGGAAGTGTCGGTGATGGTGATGGTGGTGTTGGTAGTGGTAGTGGGGGTGGTGTTGTGCTGCTAGATAGTCTAGTCTCCTTCCTTGGCGGCATGGTTCTGTCATAAGTTGTAAACCAATGTTCTTTTAGTGAAAGTATATTTATAGGAAAATATTTTATACATAAAGTATATTATTACGTTGTTTTCCGGTATGTTTACGATACATACGATTTTATACTTTTAATTGACCCAATACATTGGGTTATGAGGTAAAATGAAAGTATAAAATATTTTATTTGAGTTTCCTTGTTTCCAATATGACCGTTTGTAAAAGTTTCACACATACTAATTTAGTCGGGACATAATTAATATATTTATGTTTTAAAAAGATCTTTATCGGTTACTTCATTAGTTGCAAAGTGCTTACCAGTCATATGTGATTAAGATATAATAGTCCTTCGAATAGATGACCCTAACTCCAAGACCACAACCAAACAAGGACAGGAAGTGAAACAAAGATACATAAATTCTAAGTCTATAGCATCTTAGTTACATATGACCTTAGCGCATCCACTTAGCAGCTATTGATCTATAAATAAAGACCTATTTAATTCTCAGATAATTTATTATAGTAACACAAAATACTCATATAGTATTTGTAAATGTTTAGTTTTGAGTTCTTAAAGTATCTTTAGTAGTGTGTTATTAGGTTTGTTAGATTTGTTGCCCATCCTGACCATCCCCCGGTATATGCAAGTCAATTCCCGGACAGATATAGTTGATCAGGCTATATCCTTCCCAGACTTAATCCACATATACTAAGGCATACTCAAAATGTTCAACTCTTCTTCTTTTGCTTTATGTTTTCGCTAGTTATGATACCATGCGAGCATGTAATGTATGTATGTATACTTTAATCAAGAAAATCATTTATTTTCTAAAAGTATATTTATTTGAAAAATGCACAAATCAGAGACTATTAGCCCCAATTGTGTTTATAGTTTGTATATCTTATGTGGTTTGATATACTTAATTCACTATAAACTGTGCTCTGATACCAATCTGTCACACCCCCAAACCAAGGATGGCGGAAACGTCCGGGGGTGGAGGACTTCATGTATAGTATCATAACAATAATTGTAATAGTAATTCAAGCAAACACAACCAACATATATATAATTGAAAAAGTTACATCATTGTATGAATTACATGTTTACGAATCAATTACAATATGTTGACAAAATATGAAATAGTAGACGCCTTAGCGTCCCATCCTCAAAAGCACTTGGTTACCTGTTTAATGATTTCCTGAGAATACAAGTTGTTTGAAAAAGTGTCAACACAAAGGTTGGTGAGTTCATAAGCTTTTGTTTGGTATTATTAAAAGCCTTTCGTTTGTAAAAGTAGTATTTGTTTTAGAAAAATCCAATATTTTCCTTAAAATGTATATGTAGTCTTAAATCCAAAGACCGAAATGTATAAGTAACTTTTCTTACTTATAATAAATAATGTAAGTTTAAATCGACATAAACTCGTTTAATTTTAATGAAATCCCCGTAAATTCTATGTTTGTTAATACCACATGTGAGTTATTATAACCATGCTATGACCTAGTTGGCCTGAAACGACGTTCTTCAGGCGTCGGAAATGTTATGACATTTGTCACCCCAGACCTATCGGTCTAACTGTTGCATGCAGTTTAGGTGTGGGTTTGTCAAACCCAATATAGATCTATACACAAGTATCACGCTCTCCCTCGAGGAGACTCTGGTTATAATACAGGACTTATTTGTAAATTGAATCGAATGTCTCACAGAAGTCATTAACGGAATTACGTGTTATGAAAACTTGGTACCGTATGGTCGTACCTTGATTAATGAAAATATCCTTTGTATAAATGTACCCTTTTTAAATGTATGTGTTATGTAATGTTTCATAAACTATACCTATTATAGTTATCAACCAAGGGTAGTACGTAGTAATGTATGCAAACTATATTCAAAATAGTTTATTAAATGTTTGAATGCATCGGTTGTACTTTGATTATAATCACTTGTTATTCTTTATATTTTATATGTCCAAATCCATTTGTAAACTGATGTGTGTCTAAATATTAAGAAAAAAATGTCATATATTGCAATAACATATAATCACATAAAGATATACACCTTGCTCAACATGTTACAAGATGAAATGAAATTGATAGCAACTTTTTGTTGTATACAGTTTTTGTTACTGTTCTTAGAAAATTTATAGAAAAATCATCAAAGCTCCAAATCCAAATCCGCAAATTCTGAGAGTTTGGAATATGAGTCTAGTTTGTTCGTAAATTTTATCATGATTTTTAGTGATCTCTAACATAGGTGAAAATGTCCATAATCACAGACTGGTCCGGGTTTGCCTCTGAAATGATAGGCAGTTTTGTAAAAATCACCATAAATTGCAGAAAAATCACATGGAGATGTGCAAGTAGCCATTTTAAAGCCAAGAGTTTGAACTACTTGCACCTGGAACAGTTTTGAAAACTAAAATATTTATGTTGACCAAAATAGTCCGTGATTAAAGTCCATCTTTTCTGATGTAATCTGTTAGAAAAAGTTTAATTGTGTTCTTGATGATTTTACTTGTATTCCCCCCTTAAAACTTAAGAAAACATGTACATGTAGGGGTATGAACTCACCTTATGTGATTTCAGTAGATTAAAGTGAGATAGAGGAAGTGTTCAACCCAAGAACACTAAGAAGATGTCTTGATGATTCGAGAATCTAACACCGAATAAGATGGAATTTGTGTAAGATATCAATGATTTGAGTAGAATGGAGTTTAATAATTATGTGAATGATGAAGATACTTACTAATTGAAGGAAGAAATCCCTGGAGAAAGCCTTGAAGTTCTTGAAGTTGAGAGAAAAGATGAGAGAATTTTGGAGAGTGTCCTTTGGTTGCTAAGTGTAGAATGAAAGAACTTTATGGAGAATGAGGAGAGAGGATCAATCCTCCAGCTCTTAGAACGTGGGAAGAGCTGGAGATTGGGTGTAAAGGTCCACTAAGGTGACAAGGAGTAGTGGGAAAGAGTGGTTGATCATAGAGTGAGGTGGTGGTGGCTTGCTTTTGTCATAAAATAAGGAAAAGCAAATATTCCCTCAATAATTAGTCCAACCACCAATTCTTTTAATACATTTTTATAAAAACCCTGGAGATTTATATATTTTGGGGCCTTAGTTTATAAAATAAAGTTTTGGGTGAAAATCCCACGTTAAAATAATGAAAAACGGGGTTAAAACGAAGTCGTAGTCGAAAAACCGATAAAAAGGGGCCGTCTGCGAGGCCTCTCGGATGGGGGCCGAGACTTCGGACCCTCGCATGCGAGGCTGCTGTCTGAGGGCTTCGGATTCGGTCTCCTGAGAGGCTTCAGCTTCGGTCCTGATGAGAGGCTTCGGATCCGAGGCCTCGGATGAGAGGCTTCGGTCCTGAAGCTTCAGTTCCAGGTCCTTAAGGCTATTTTACCCGTTTTTACCCCGTTTCAAGCGATTTTTGACCCGGTTAAGGGTCGATATGACCCAAATGATTACAAAAAGTTAAAGTAACTTTTTGAGAGAGATTTGGGAGAGATTTCAAATAGAAAGAGATAAAGTGAAAACGATTTAGAGAGGTTTCGTTTGTGATTAATTTGAGTGTCCGGCTTCACAACGCAAGGTTCGTAAACCCCGTTAAACCGTGTTTTAGTGTCGTACACAATCCCGATGATTGTGCAATAGTGTTTTATCGCTTTGGTTCGTTGTTTAGTACTGTTAAGGCTAAGGAAAATCAAACACATGAACTTTCTAACTGATGATTTCTCATTAAAATAGCGAATTGTATAGTGATTACATAACGTAAACCCTAACATACAAGGGTTATTGGAGTTGACCGGTTTGACTTGTTGACTTTGTTTGACTTTGACTTGACCGAAATTTGACGGTTGTCACATCGTTTATCTGTTATTGATATGTTTATGGCGTTGGCATTTTAGGGGTAACTCACTAAGCCT
Source organism: Lactuca virosa (assembly GCF_052849685.1). Lineage (NCBI taxonomy): Eukaryota > Viridiplantae > Streptophyta > Magnoliopsida > Asterales > Asteraceae > Lactuca > Lactuca virosa. The sequence continues at coordinate 362,754,065 of NC_136429.1, read as the reverse complement.
TCGAGCTTACATTTATCGATTACTGTTTCAGGTACTTATGATGATCGCAGGAAGGCGAAGGGGTGATCGTACCGCTCCTCACACTTTATGATTTTATGTTTTGATTCTGGGATACTCTGACAATATACTATTTTGAAAACAAGTTTTGTAATAACCATGGGTTTTGAAATGTTTTAAAAAGTTTAAATTCGGCATGATTTTTTACGGATGTTACAGGAAGCATACTAACATTCCTTGGGAACCGCCCCGACATCGGATCGTGATCCGGAAACATACAAGTACAAACACATGCAAGAATCACAAAGACATCAAGCATACAAGCATTCCTCGGGACCGCCTTGATATCGAATCGAAATCCGGAAGAAACATATAAACTTACATCGGGCCCCGCCCGGCATCGGATCGTAGTCCTGAACTACTACTAACTAAACGGGCCGGCCTTGGTGCCTTAGACCCGTTCCTACTGGAGGAAAACTCACCTCTCAAACTGGCTGCTGAAATCTCGTGTGAGGAATCTCTAGTGGCTGCTCCAACGACTCCCCGACTATCATTATCACAATAATCACTTAATCAAAAACTTATTACCCTTCTAAGGGCAAAATGACCATCTCTTATGTCAATACCCCCTTCACAGGTCAACCTTGGTCAAGTCAAAGTCCCAGTCAAAGTTAATGCTCAGTCCAAGTCAAAGTCAACATTTGAGTTGACTCAACTCGTCGAGTCAATCCCTTGACTCACCGAGTTCCTTTGTCTGATTGAGCCATCTCAATGGATTAAGCTCCTATCCTTCAGATCCAAACTCCATACTTCATCTACATACTGGGAATACACTTTTAAGGGTAAAGTCTCCAACTTTACCCACTATTAGTCCTTCTTAATGGGTTTAGCTCAAACCCTTACTCTCTAGAACATAGTTCTTGGTCCAAAAGCCATATTACCCTAAACCAAAGCACACTATAGTAGATCTAGGCCTTGGACATCAATTGGACACGTAAAGTTCCTAGATTTCCTTCCATGCATGGCCTTTTGGGGCTAAAAAGGCCATAATAACGTTTTTAAGCTTGCACGGGGCTTCCATGGTCATAAAGTTTGCACCTTTATGCCATGGAACCCTTTCTAGATCCCAAATCTGAAAGGTAAGTCACTTGGGACGTCCTCATCCCAAGGATGAAGGTTCTTGAACCAAAACCCTCATGAAAATGGAGGTAAGTAGATCTAATGAATGAATGATTAAGTTAGAGACTTGATTACCAGAAAGTGATGAGGATGGAAGAAAATCCCTGGATCTACTTTCTTCTCCTTGAACCTTATAGCTCCTTCTTCTTCTTTTAGCTTCAAGAACACATAAAATCACTCAAGAATGGCTCACACACTCACAAAATGCTCTACGGTTTCGTGGATTAGGGTTTAGGACTTGGAGTCTAGAAATGAGGCCAAAAGGTGGGGATTAAGATGCGTAAATAGGGTGCAAAACCCCGAAATTAGGGTTTCCTTCAGGCAGACCTACTCGTCGAGTCGAGGGCTCCCGACTCGTTGAGTAGATATCGTAAAACCCGCGTCCAAACTCGTTTCTACTCGACGAGTCTGGGGCTTCCAAATCATCGAGTAGCTCTAATAAAATGAATAATTTATTAATAAAGGCGTACCAGAACCCAGACGTTACAACTGAACCCTCATCAATCCCTTCCACCTTTAACCCCCATCCTCTAAAACGACCCCTTGCAAACCCTAATATTCTTTTGAGAGTTTTTGAGCTATTTGTGTGTTTTGTGTCCATCCGTGAAGGAAGAAGATCATTGGAGTGCTCTTGTAAAGCTTCAAGCATTGTAGATCTGAGATTTACACCTCTCAAGCAACCACCAGAAGGTATAAAGTTTTGAACTTGTTGAATAATTTATTAGATTTTTCTAGTTCTTGAGTTTTTGTGCATTTTGGTCCCATAATCTTGGTATATATGAGTTTGTCTTACTCTAGACCAAATGATATGTCCTTTTAGATAGTTTTGAGTGTTTATAGTCATAAAAATGTGATCTTGGTCCCTTTCTCCCATCCATGCAAGAGTTATGAAGCTTAGGTTTTGGGTAGTAAGTTAGGGTTTGGATTTTAACCACTTCCTAGCCATGCAAAGTCATAAATTAAGTTGGAAAATTCATGGTTAAGGAAGTTATTTGGGGACTAGATCTGAGTTAAGGGAGTTATTTATGTGGTGGTATTTTGGGGGAAATTACTAAGCTTTGGCTTATAGTTTGATTTTATGGTTTCAGGTACTTCAGAGGACAAGGGAAAGACGAAGGCTTGATCGTGTACATCATCCAGGATTTTATGTGTTTTGATGATTTTGGGATACTCTAACTCATGATAATGATTTTTGGGAACTTGTTTTGTAAAACTTATGGATTTTGAGATGGTTTATAAAATAAAAATTTTACCTTGATTTTTGGAATGTTACAAGATTACTCTCATTAAAAAGTAATATATTTTTACATATGGTTTTATAAAAAAGCGTTCATAAATATATTTATAAAGAACACACACACACACATATATATATATATATATATATATATATATATATATATATATATATACACACACACATACACACACTAGATGTGTGCTCGCACAAAGCAGCGACGATAATAACTCTTTTGGCGAATAGTTTTGTTATGGGAAATAATTAATAGATTTTATTATTAATTATTATGTAATAAAAATTACAACTTTTAAATAAAATATTTATGTTTAGAACTTATACTTATATTGTCTGTTTATACATTTTAGGTAAATTAATTATTTTTGGTGTCTAGTTTAAGAAATGTAAATTAATTTATATAGATAAATTTACTATTTTAAAATTGCCATTTTGCTCCAGATTTAATTTCTTAATAATCTTCCTTAATTCAAGTCTTCAAACTTTTGGCAAGTATTAATGATTCGTTTATTGTAACATCCCGATTCTCAGGTATTGATAATATGACTTTAAATTTCAAATTTCAAGGTCTACTCGACGAGTGGTGTCCTGAATCGTCTAGTAGGAGCGGGATTGGGCCACGTATTTTAAGTGACCAACTCGCTGAGTTGGAGCTGGAGGGTGAAACCCTAATCCCCGGGGTTTTGCACCCTATTTAAAGGATCATTTGCCCCCTTAGCCTTCCCTTACAGCCCCTGAGAGTCCAGAAACCCTAAATCTCCATTTTCTCTCCATACTTATGTGTTTAAGCTTGAAAGGTGGATCTTGGTGAGGAAAGGCTTGAAGATCAAGAAGCTTTTAGCAAGGAACAGTTGGGGATCTAAAGTCTACCTCAGTTTATCATCATTTGAAGGGATCAAGTCATCATCTTGAGCTTCTTCTAGCTAGATCCCTTTTATATGTGAGTTTTGGGACCATTTTAGGGCATTTGGTGTTGCATTTCGAGTGATGAACCAAGATCTGAAGTTGCAACTTCAGATCTAGGCTCATATTAGCTCTTATCATCATAAAGTCTCGGTCTTTAGCATGTTGGTGAAGCTCTTTTGCCTAGAACCTCTTCTTTAGCTTGATTTAAGTCATTAGCACCTTGCATGCACGTAAAGTTTGCAACTTTACGTGATAAACATGCCCTAGGAGCTTGGATCTGCAGTATGGAGCCTTAGCCTGGCTTAAAAAGCATATGTATGGATAAAGGACCGAAGGGACTCGGCAAGTGGCATGGTCGACTCGGCGAGTCCGATGAAGATTTTCGTAGACCCGACGAGTCAGTTGGGTGACTCGGCGAGTCCGATGAAGATTGCCTTGGGCTCGGCGGGTCAGCCGAGTGACTCGGTGAGTTGGCAAGTTATGCAAGGAACTCGGCGAGTAGCTGAGGGTACTCGACGAGTTGAGGTCAACATGGACTGTTGACCTTGGCAATTGACTTTGACTTTGACTTTGACCAAGGGTTGACCAGTTGACTTCTGAGGATATTTTTGGTAAATTGGATATTATAGCAAAGGACACTGGTGAATATAGGTGTTAGAGTTGGAGTTACATTTAGAGGAGTTTGACACTATCTTCCGAGCTACTTGCGAGGTGAGTTACCTCACTATACTAAGGGGTCTAAGGCACCAAGGCCGGCCCATTGGATATGTTATCCTAGCAGTGTTAGATGTTGAGTATGAGTTAGTGTTGCATGCTAGTGGTTATGCCAGTAAAGGTAGATCTGTAGGACTACCTGTGTTGTTATGTGATTATTTGCATGCTCAGTAGTTATGTTATATGTTGATATGTTTTGTGGGATGGGTTGAGGTGATACTGCTCCGTGCGGTAACCAACAAACCCGGGAACACTCCAGATACAAGCTGAGGGAGACTCGTATTGTGGGCTCGGTAGCAAGCCAGATGTGAGTTGTGGGCCCGAAAGGCAATCCAGACTCACACTGTGGGCCCAAGGGTAATCCAGCCTACAAAGCTGTGGACCCAGTACATGCTGTTAATTGTATATGTATTATGTGCAATGTATCGGTATTTTGGGGGAACTCACTAAGCTTTCGGGCTTACAGTTTTAGTTTATTGTTTCAGGTACATCGGGGGATTGCAGCAAGGCAAAGGCATGATCGTACAGCTCCTCATGATTTATTTATGTTTCTGGGAAAAACTCTGATATAGACTATTTTGAAAACAATTTTGTAATAACTGTGGGTTTTAAATGTTTTGAAAAGTTCAAATTGTCTTGAAATTTTTGGGTGTTACAAGTTGGTAACAGAGCCTTGGTTTGAGTGAATTGGAGGAACATTCATGTGAATCCAGTCTCAAACTAAGGAAAAAGATTTTCGAAATAATTTTAAATGGTTTTCAAAATAAGTAAAGGAGGATGCAGAGTGTACGATCAGCCGGAGCTAGTAAGTAGACCCCAAAATAACATACAGTTAGGGGTCGTTTGATAGTTGCTAACCGGGTTAGAACTGACTGAGTTAGAAGCTGAGTGAGTTAGAAGTTTGACTGAGTTAACTTCTGACTGAAACTTGATGTTTGATTTTGCATCTGACTGACTGTGCAAAAAGACTATTTTACTCTTAAACAATATTTTTTCTAATAATTCCTTTATGATTAACAATTTAATTTATAACATTGTCGTGTAATTTACAAAGTGATGTAATTTATAACCATTCTTGAAAAAAGGATGCATATAAAAATATAACACAATGACAAAATGATGCAATTTACAATTATTCTTCAAAAATATAACACTAGGATCATAAACAAATGGTGTTATTTCACCTCTTTAGTACATCTTTTCGTCAATCTAATGCCAACTTTCTGTAACTATATATTAATAATACCAGATCCTTATAAGGTACAGTGACACTTTGTTTATGATGGAAAGGTCTTGGCTTAACATCACTTATTTCTTGTTCTTGATCGGATGCTTTTGTTGATGCATTTTCAAACATGTGTGCTACATGAGTTAGGTAAAACATGAATCTTTTCAAGAAAAAATAAACATGAAACAACAACTGTTTCAATTTGAAATTGCCTCTCCATAGAATCAACAATGTGTTCCAATGAATCAGTAAGGGACACCAACAATATGAGTTTTTTGTCATCACACATCAAAATCTCCTACAAAAAGAGTGAAACATGGGTCTTTATCGTCAACTGTGAAATTGGAATAGCCAAGAAAAAAGCGAACCTATATGATTGGCCTTAGTTTCATCAATAGAGCATTAATTTCCAATTCAACCTTATGGGATTCAATATCAACAATATGGTTATCTCCATGATACAAAATAGAACAGATCGTTCGAATGGACGCATACTGAAATCGAGGGTTGAAGAAGAAAGCCCTCACCTGAAAAAATTAAAGGAAACAATTAATTAACATCAGAGGGAAGTTACGAGTTCATGGCTCTGTCATTGAAAGCAAGCCAATTAAAATCTCAGCAAAAACTCATCAATATATCAGCAAAAACTGAGAAAGAAACTCAAAAAAAAAAATTCATACCAAAGGCAAATGTCGTATGGAATCGAGAAATCAAGAACGAGAAGGAAGGAAGGAAGAAACAGGTACCTGTTTGTCGAAAGTAGCTACTCTGGTTTCTTCATGGGGGGAAGAAATCGACTGGAGTGATAGGCGATAATTGTCTCGGTTTCTCTATCTCTTTAATGGAGGCATGCGAAAATAATAGGGGAAAATGAGTTTTCTTCTTTTTTGTTCCCGGTCCATCGATTGGAAAGCAAGGACCGAATTTGATGATATTCTTGGACCGAGTACACATGTTGGACCGAGTCCTTTACTCTCTAATCCCTATCAAACATGCTGATTGGCTTTTTCTGGACTCAATCCCACTTTGGACCCAGTTAGACATTATATCAAACGACCCCTTAGTTGATATTATGATATGATAGAACAGCATGCTAGTACTAGGCTAGGGATCCTCGGGAATTGCATGATAGAATTGCCTGATTATGTGATGCCTGCTAGCCTAGGGTTTCTTTATATGAGATTGACATCATTACTGTAGTTACTTGTGTATGTATCACGGTTGTACATAATTAAGATCTTATAGCCCGAGAATGTTTGATTTGACCTTATGTTCTGTTCTTATTGATTAGGGCTTAGGGTAGGATCGGATATTCGAAAGTCTATAGGGTCCAACGTTATGTATGGCTAGCATACACTAGTGCTACAGGGTTGGTGGAAGTTTCATGGATGAGTGAGTTGTGTGGGACCGGTAGGTTAGTTGTGAGGCAGTTAGCCTTCCTCTAGGAGTGAGGATCGAGCGCTCGCGATGCTTATGTATATTGTTAGGGTGTTGTGGTGATACTTGAGACAAATATGGGTAGGTGTGGAAGGTAGTATGGGCTCGTACTTCTGAAAACACAGGACCCATACACGTATCAAGGAAGTCACAACCCCTAGGGTTTAGTCGGGAGTTGGTTCCCAGTTATCTATGTGGGTTATCTGATATCTTGTGGTATGTTTCAGAATGGTGATGAAGAGACGCTTTGTGACTAGATCCGGTTCAGGATCAGGATCAGGAGACGGAGGCCAGGAGGGGCCAACAGCACCTGAGCCTATGGTGCAGATGGGTACAGAGGAGTTGGATGCCAGGATTCGGGAGATCCTGCATGATGAGGTTGTTGTTGCGTTCCAGGCACAGCTGCCGGAGATGTTTGGGGCTATTAAGACCGCCATGGTCGAGTACTTCGACGAGCGATACGCTGCCCTTGCGGAGACGGCTATCGCTGCAGCTGCATCGGCTGTAACAACGGCAGGGGGAGGAGGAGGAGCCAGTTGGGGCTTCCAGTACCGGGACTTCGATAACACGAAGCCCCCTACATTTGATGGTACCCAGGATTCGATTAGAGCCATGAGGTGGTCATTTGACGTGGAGGGCTGTTTCTTCACATGTTCATGTCCTACTGACCAGAAGGTCAGGTGTGCCCTGAACATGCTGAGGCTCGGGGCCAAGGACTGGTAGAGGTTGACGATAGGGTCGTATACTTATGAGCAGAGAGCTGTTATTACTTGGGAATAGTTCAGGTATATGTTCCGTGCCCGATACGTCCCACGGGTCGAGCGGGAACGATTGGCTCAGGAATTTTTGAGTTTGAGACAGGAGGGGGAGTCGGTGACGGATATCACCCGCATGTTCATGGAGAGGGCGATGTTCTGCCTAGAGTTTGCTTCTGAGCAGGCTCAGATGACCCGTTATCTGAGCATGCTCAAGACTGACATCCGTCAGTTTGTCTCTACCCAGTGATGTGATACTCTTTTGGAGTTGCAGGAGGCCGCTAGGCGGCATGAGTTGGAGATTGAGTTGCAGTTGAGGGAGCAGCAGCAGGTCCCGACACAGTCGCAGCCGGCGCTTAAGCGGTTTAAGACCGCTGATTCTAGGACCGGGGGTCAGCAGAGCCGCACTTGTGGAAAGTGCGGCAGGAGTCATTCTGGGATTTGTCGAGTTGTTAGTGGGTGCCACAGGTGTGGCAAGGAGGGGCACTATGCGAAGGACTGTCGCCAGGCCACCCCGGTTCCGAGTTTGAGGTTATGTTATCACTGTAATCAGGTCGGCCACATGAAGCCCAACTGCCAGTTGCTTGCCGCTAAGCCGGTGCAGGTTCCCGCGCCAGCTACATTGAGGATTTCTGATGGGAGGCCAGTTAAGGCAGAGCCTCCGAAGGCTAAGGGGCGTGCCTTCCAGCTTACAGTGGAGGAGGCCAGGGCAGCACCAGATGTGGTTGCTGGTATATTTCTATCCTTTATATCTTTTATTATATTTGTTTTATGCTTATCTGTTGTACCTGTGATTAGGTACGTTTTTAGTGAACTCTTTTCCTGCTTTGGTTTTATTTGACTCGGGGGCGAGTCGGTCTTTCGTATCTCAGTCGTTTAGTAGGGAGTTCAGTGTGCCAGTGGGCGGGTTAGAGTGTCCGTTGCGAGTCTCTATCGCCAACAGACACGGGGTTTCTGCTTCTTCGGTCTACCGAGGGTGTGAGTTGGAGATTTTCGGGGTACCATTTCTGATAGATTTGATTCCGATCCCCATGGGGGAGGTGTGTGATTGTAGGGATGGATTGGCTTAGTCGGTTCGGTACCATGATTGACTGTAAGGGCCAGCGAGTGGTAGTTCGAACCCCAAGTGGGGGAGAACTAATTGTATATGGTGAGGGCACCAGAGTGGGACCAGGGTTTTGTTCGGCTGCCAGGGCTCGGCAGTATATTCAGCACGGGAGTGCGGGTTATCTAGCGTATGTGGTGGATGCGCAGGTCAGGGATCAAATTTCAGTTGTAAAGGTTCCAGTGGTTAGGGAGTTTGCCGACGTGTTCCTGGAGGAGTTGCCAGGGATACCTCCGAAGAGGCAGGTCGAGTTCCGGATCGACCTGGTGTCGGGTGCGGCTCCTATCGCCAACGCGCCATACCGGTTGGCGCCACCCGAGATGCAGGAGCTGTCTTCACAGCTGCAGGAACTGCTGGGCAAGCAGTTCATTCGACCTAGCAGTTCTCCATGGGGAGCACCAATCCTTTTCGTCAGGAAGAAGGACGGTTCGCACCGGATGTGCATTGATTATAGGGAGTTGAACAAGTTGACGGTGAAGAACCGTTATCCACTCCCGAGGATAGATGATTTTTTCGATCAGTTGCAGGGTGCATCTTGGTTCTCCAAGATTGATTTGAGGTCGGGATATCATCAGGTCCGTGTCAGAGAGGAGGACGTGGAGAAGACCGCGTTTCGGACTCGTTATGGTCATTACGAGTTTGTGGTGATGCCATTTGGGCTCACCAACGTGCCGACAGTATTTATGGATCTGATGAACCGGGTCTACAGACCGATGCTTGATCGCTCGGTCATCGTATTTATTGATGATATCTTGGTATATTCCAAGACCCGAGAGCAGCATTAGGAGCACCTCTGGGAGTTGTTGGGAGTTCTGATACGAGAACGTATGTATGCCAAGTTCTCGAAGTGCAAGTTTTGGTTGCGAGAGGTCCAGTTCCTAGGACATTTAGTTAACCAGGAGGGGACTTTGGGTTACCCAGCCAAAATCGAGGCAGTCATGCAGTGGGAGGTGCCGAGGTCACCTTCGGACATCAGGAGTTTTCTGGGTTTAGCAGGGTACTACCGAAGGTTTATTCGGGATTTCTCTAAGATTGCAGTACCCCTCACTCGTCTGACGAGGAATGGGGTGGATTTCTGGTGGGGTCCTGAGCAGCAGAGGGCGTTTGAAACCCTCCGTCAGCATTTGTGCAAGGCTCCAGTCTTGACACTCCCGTTGGGAGTGGAGGATTTTGTGGTGTTCTGTGATGCATCCATCACAGGTTTGGGGGCGGTCCTCATGCAGAGAGGACGGGTGATAGCCTACGCGTCGCGGCAGCTGAAGCCGCATGAGACGAGATATCCTACTCACGATTTAGAGTTGGGAGCGATGGTGTTCACTCTCAAGATATGGAGACATTACGTATATGGGGTCCGATGTACCATATACACGGATCATAAGAGTTTGAGACACATCATGGATCATCCGAACCTGAATATGAGGCATCGCAGGTGGCTGGATGTAGTCAAGGACTACGACTGCGAGATCCTTTACCACCCCGGTAAAGCGAATGTGGTGGCGAACGCTCTGAGCCGCAAGTCCGCTGGGTCTTCCACCCCAGCAGTATGTATGAGGATAGCAGTGGATTCTCCGCTTGTGAGTTTGATCAGGGATGCTCAGGTGGAGGGCATGCGACCAGAGAACTGGAAACTGGAAAGGATTAGGGGTGAGAACACCCGGTTCGTGCAGGATAGCCAAGGATTATTGACCCGATGCTGTCGGGTATGGGTTCCGATGTCTGGTGGGGTCAGACAGACAATGATGGAGGAGGCTCATAAGTCTCACTTCTCTATTCACCCAGGGGCCACCAAGATGTACCGGGATTTGAGTTTGAGCTACTGGTGGCCGTGCATGAAGCGAGAAATCGTTTGGTACGTCGAGAGGTGCTTGACCTGTAGGATGGTCAAGGCCGAGCATCAGAGGCCGCATGGCAAGCTGCAGGCCCTGGAGATTCCCATGTGGAAATAGGAACAGATCACGATGGACTTTATTACCAAGTTGCCGAGGACGGCAAAGGGGTTTGACGCTATATGGGTCATCGTGGATCAGTTGACCAAGAGTGCCCATTTCTTGGCCATACGGGAGAGTTCATCGGCCGAGAAGTTGGCCGACGTGTACATCCGCGAGATTGTGGCTCGCCACGGAGTCCCAGTCTCCATTGTCTCCGATCGAGATGTTGGATTTACCTCCCGCTTCTGGCAGAACTTCCACGAGGAACTGGGCACGCGGTTGCATTTTAGCACAACATTTCACCCGCAGACCGACAGTCAGAGTGAGCGGATCATTCATACCCTTGAGGACATGTTGAGGGCGTGTGTTATTGACTTCGGTGGGATCTGGGATTCCCACCTACCCCTTGCAGAGTTCGCCTACAACAACAACTATCATTCCAACATTGGTGCTCCTCCTTTCGAGTTGTTGTATGGGCGGAGATGTCGCAGCCCGGATTGTTGGGGTGAGGTCGGACACAGGGTGATGGGTCGGACGGAGGTAGTCTTGCAGACTACCGAGAAGATTCAGCAGATTAGGCAGTGGCTGTAGACCTCTCAGAGTCAGCAGAAGAGTTACGCCAGGGGATCGCGGCAAGACGAAGACATGATCGTACAACTCCTCATGATTTATTTATGTTTCTGGGAAAAACTCTGATATAGACTATTTTGAAAACAAGTCTGTAATAACTGTGGGTTTTAAATGTTTTGAAAAGTTCAAATTATCTTGAAATTTTTGGGTGTTACATTTATGCATAACTGATTTATACAAATAGTTGTGTATCTTGTACCTATTAAAATTCAAGATATGATTAATATGCTATTTTGGGCGAATAATTTTGTTATGAGGAAATACTTAATAGATTTTATTATTAGTTATTATGTAATAAAAAAACTACAACTTTTAAATAAAATATTTATGTTTAGAACTTATACTTCTATTGCCTTGTTTATACATTTTATGTAAATTAATTATTTTTGGTGTCTAGTTTAAGAAATGTAAATTAATTTATATAGATAAATATAATATTTTAAAATTGACATTTTGCTCCAGATTTAATTTCTTAATAACATTCTTTAATTTAAGTCTTCAAACTTTTTGCAAGTATTAATGATTTGTTTATGCATAACTGATTTGTACAAATAACTGTGTATCTTGTATCTCTTAAAATTCAAGATATGATTAATATGCTTTATATATATATATATATATATATATATATATATATATATATATATATATATATATATGTATGTATATATACACTACCCGTTTACCTGTTCCAAGCGACGGGTGTGAATAATTTATTTCGGAAATTATTCTATTCGGAAACATGTATGATTCGGCAATTAGTTTCTATTCGGCGGACAATAATTACTTTCAATTAAACAATTATTTTGTTTTAGGAAAAATATCATATTAAAAATAAGACATAATGTAATGGGAAGTATTAGCAAACATTAGTTTCAATTAGCGATTTTGGAACAATAGGACCAAACATTAATGTCAATTCAACGATTTCTTTAATGTATACCGAACCAAAATGAAACATGCTAATCGAGACTTAATTGACATAAGTATCTTTTCGGGATAAAAAATTAAAGTGTGCTTTTGGTTTGGGTTACAAAAAATAAAATACGTTGTTGTAAACATTATGCTAATCAGTTTAAATATTTTTTAAAATTCAAGTATGTTTTGGGTTTAGTGTTTTTAGTTTAGGGTAAGGTTGTTGTTTAGTGTTTAAGAATTGTGAATTAGGGTTTACAAGGTACTTTAAAGGGTTTATTAGGAGGTAGTGTGCCCGACCTTACGGTCTCCCATATTATAAAAAACCACATTTCGGATAAAAAAAGTAATGATTTTCAGGCTAATTGAATTGGTTTTTTTGGACTTTTTTCAGTTTGGTTAAAGAAAGTTAGTTCAATTTTTTGGTCATGGATGTTAATCGAAATTTTCTTCTACATATTATTCTAGTTTGATTAAGTTTATATTTTAGATTTGATGAATATTTCATAAATATTTAAGATTTGTTTATTAACTTGGTAATTTGAATTGTTATTATTAATTAGTATACCATAAAATTGTTGAATTAGTTAAGAAACAAATTTAAAAGTTATCATTTCTACACTTTTAATATTTATTTTGACATAAATACATCATTTATTAATGTTCATAAGCTTGTCTTTAGCTTAGCTTAACATACAGCCTTTTGAAGCAATTTCATTACATAAACTTAAGGACTAAAATACACTTCCTTTATGCCTAATAAACATAAATGCTTTAAAAATCATCTTTTAGTTTTTAAATAACAAAAAGTAGATGAATTGTAACATCCCAAAAATACAGGCCAAAAATTTCATTTTTAAATAAGCTATTATAAAACCATAAGTAATAAAACATCCATAATAACATCTCATGTCAAAACCAAAGTGTCAGTAATTAAAACATGTTATCATAAAGTAATATCAGAGTGTAATCCCAAAGATCTCATGTGCGGAAAACATAGTGTGATGCGCTGCAATCGAGCCGGCTCATTTCCTTTAAAAATGAAGTAACTGAAACCAAAACTGAAAACCATAAGCACGAAGCTTAGTGAGTTCCCCCATCATACCACATACCATACTACTAACATACTGTCAGGCATATCTGGGTGCCCAACCTACCCCTTCGGTATCTTTCAACCGGTAACCACCTAGCATATTTGGGTGCTGGCCTCCCCTTCGGTCTCTTTCAACCGGTAACCGTCTAGCATATCTGGGTGCTGGCCTCCCCTACGGTCTCTTTCAACCGGTAACCGGGAGCTAACCTCCCTTTCGGTATCTTTCAACCGGTAACCGGGGACTATTTCACCCCTACCACTACCACATAATAACATAGCATAACATACATAAATATATTGTCAGACATATTTGGGTGCCCGACCTACCCCTTCGGTATCTTTCAACCGGTATCCGAGGACTATTTCACCCCCTACTACTACCACATAATAACATATCATGATCATACTGCTAGGCATGCATGGGTACTATCTACCCCTTTAGTATCTTTCAACCGGTAACTAAGGGCTATATCATCCCTACCACTACTAACACATATGTCAAAGCATCCTAGCACATAAATCATATCAGATAACAACACACCAGATAATTATCACAAAGACAATCATCTAACAAACAATTCCTACTAGTGGGCCGACATTGTGGCCATAGACCCACTCCTACTGGAAGGTAACTCACCTCACAATGCTGAAGTCCCGAAGACACAACCCCAGCTACTGGATGACAGAATCCCGATCTGTCAATAACAAAACATCACCCAATTAATAATTGGGTCCCAACACATAACCATAAGTACATTCTTTGGATAATTGCTACATTACCCCAAGCTTGGCTCATTCAAGCCCAAGGCCCAATCCATAGGCCCAAAGACAATTAGGAATCAAAGCCCAACACATGGCCCAATTTTCCAAATTGGGCCCAGGCCTATACATGGTCTTATTCTAAGGCCCAACATCATATAATCATTAAGGCCCAAACTATGGCCCATATATGGCCCAATTTTCCAAATTGGGCCCAACTCCTCATATGGGCCTTACCTCAAAGCCCATTAATTATTCTAGTCCATTTGCTTGACTTTGGATGGCCCATTAATAACGCAATCATCAAGGCCCAATAGAAGACCCAATAATAAACCCAAGTGAAATTAGGGTTTCACATAAAATGATGATTATGGTTAAGTTTCCTATTTAACCCATTAAGGGCTTAATCCGTTAAGTCCCACATGGCCTTAGGTTAATTTGCAATGATTATCAATTAATATTTTAAGTTCATTAGATAATTCCGATGCGGTCCCGAGAAGCCCCAAATTAGGGTTTTATTGCATTAGGGTTTTCCAAATCCTAATTAGGGTTTCCAACCCACGCAAGCCCATTAGGCCCATTAGCTAGGTCCTTTGACCAATTAGGGTTCATTGGGCCCATTATGATTCTACTAGGCCCCTTTAGGGTTTCACTAAACCCATTAGTCATATCCTTGGGCTTTTGGGTCCATTAGGGCTTCATTGGGCCCATTAGGGCTTACAAGGCCCATTAGGGTTTTAGTCCATTGTCCAAACATCCAACAAGCAATCCCAACACAACTAAGCACACCGCCACCCGACATGGGGGCCGGTGGCGGCAGCCACCACCCTACAGTGGTGGTTTGAGTTTTCATTTCATTATTCTAGCCACTATTACAATTTTACAATGCTCAGCTCAAAATAACATATCAATAATAAAATGCACGAACAGCCACCTTGCGGTGGCCGGCGGTGGCGAGTGGCGGTGGCGAGTGGCGGTGGCCACCATGGCGGCCATGGTGGTTTCTCCTTGAGCTTCTCCGATCAGCAACAACACACACACACACTCGCTCCAGGAACACGACACCACCAGCTCATGTACTCGATCGGCGAACTTGTGGCGGCACATGGTGGTTGAAGATGACAGCCACCACCCTACGGTGGTGGTGGCGGGTAATCTTGCTTCTCGTGACCATTCCGATCGCGCACGACTCGCGTTTCCCGTTCAAAGCTTCGTCTTCATTCGTGGTGAAGTTCCCGGTCGTTCACAGCTCTCCATGCGGCATCATGTGACGGGCTGTCGGGGTCGGTGATGCAAACGGTGGCTGATGGCGTAAGGCTAGGAAACGGCAGGCTCGCCAGAGTCGCCTGATCGGAACCACGAAGAAGCAGCACAACCTAAGAAGGAGAAGGAGAAGGAGGCTGATGGATGCTCGGTGTTCGCCTGGTGGCTGAACGACTCCATATTGGTGACAGGTGAGGTCACGGGTGACGACTCAACATCCTCAGCGACCACAGTATGGCGGTATCCGGTGGTGGTGCGGCGCCGAAGGTCGAGTAGGTGGGAGGGGCAGCTGGAGGTTTCACATGGCGGCTGTGAGAAAGAACTAGGTTTAGGGTTTTTCCAATGCAATAGGAGGGTAAGGGCTCTCGGGTTAAATCCCGCTTCCACACAAAATTATAACAGAAGTGGCAGCATCGGTCCCTCCTATACACAATTTCTTCAAACACAACCCATAAATTACCATTTAAACCCCCAACATTAAAATCCTTTACATTCTAGGTACAAAGTTTACCAAACAGCCCCCAATATCTTAATTATGACATAATCAGCCCTTCCACCTCATTTCCTTTTAAATTAAATCCAAATAATTACCACAGAGTCCCTGTCTTCATAAATATTTATAAATTGAGTCGGGAACTTACACTTTAACCCCCGACTTCTAAAATTGTGACAATTAGCTCTTCGAGACCATCCTTTTATTTATAATTATCTATTTTAGGGCCAAGATTCGTTCATTAATTTATTTATTTATCTAATAAATAAATGGGGTGATACAACTCTCCCCCACTTAAATTAGATTTCGTCCTCGAAATCATTCCTTACCATTTCTTATGCGCCGAACCACTTCTGGTAACATGATCACCGTCTTGGGCACACCCTAGCCTTCCCAGGGTAGCTGTGACCAATCTTCGCAAAGCCCTAATATCCTCATATGAATGAATTCCTCGCAACCAGATCACATCTACTCTGTCTGAAATTCGTGTTCTAGAGATCGTCTGAATCCCTGACAGACCACTCATACTGAATCATTATCGTTGAGTTCAGTTTGTTTATCCCTCAACAGGCTACTCAAGTTCTGATAGCTCGAGGTTCCCACTATAAAATAGGATCACAGACCTAATTACCCTTGCTGGTCACTCAGCATAACCCAAGCAATCTATTATTTCGTCCGTATTTGCAACCCAAAACATAAATACTAATACTGCCAAAACACTGTTACCGCCCGAACACTGAACTACCTGAAGCAGTATGATGTCACATGGCTACTTCCCAAAATCTACTGAGACCCTCCTGGTCCCAATTCATTCGTTTGTCATCTGAAATATCGGGTTCCGACCCGGCTGCGGAGCCAAAGGACTCCCACTTAGTCGCCTCACATGACTTATGAACGAAATCCTTCTCTGGAACTAGTTTCAACTAGTTATCATGCCACTGTGGCTCTAACAACCTTCTGATCTAAATGATCGGGTCCATGCGTCGAATCCTGATGTCATCCAATCCAAGACTAAAAGTGATTGCTACCTAACCAATGGTAGTCTTACATCACAAACGGCCTTAAGCAGTCCATTGCTTCTCCGATCTCATAACTGTAGTGACGTCCCTACAGTCTCATTACTGGGTTAACCTGATCTAATCCTTCTGGGTAATTCCGAAATCCAATATGTGGATTTCCATATCCTCAATGTTGCACCCGAACTGGTGGGTACTACTGTCCTTTTCACGATCTATGAACGTGCTCATGTTATCCACCAACCTAGTGAATGCTACGGCTACACCTGCAGACTTACAACACTCTAGCACTATTCGCTAACCTGGTGAATGCTACGGCTACACACACAAACTTACAACACCTACCATGCTAACTGACTGTTAGTGAATGTTATGGCTACCGCCGTAGTCTTACAACACCTTCCATACTATCTGACTGTTAGTGAATGCTACGGCTACCCCCGTAGTCTTACAACACTTTCCATACTATCTGATTGTTAGTGAATGCTACGGCTACCCCCGTAGTCTTACAACACTTTCCAAACCTGCTATCACGTGACCCCACTGTATCAGTACCGCACCCATACCCGTGATCAAAGCGTCACAGTAAACCACGAAATCATCTACACCCCTGGCAGGGTGAGGATCGGTGCCTCGCACAACCGTTGTCTGAGAGTTTCGAAGGCTGCCTGCTGCTCAGGCCACCTGCGAAAGGCCACCGACTTCTTGGTCAGTCGGGTCAAAGGAACATCAATCTCAGAGAAGTCCCGTATAAATCTCCAGTAATAACCCGTTAGACCTAGGAAACTCCGAATCTCAGATGGAGACCTCGGAATCTCCCACTGCATCACAGCCTCTATCTTGGCCGGATCGCCCATAATACCCCTTCTGGTTGACTAGGTGCCCAAGAGGTTGCACCTCGCACAACCAGAACTCACATTTGGAGAACTTTATGAAAAGTGTCTCCCCCACTTAGATTCGACTAAGTCTTCACGGCACGCGAGAATTGAAGGATTCCCAATCCTTCTCGCTTTCTAATATCCCACTGATGACAACCTGCGCTTACCAATGCTAGCGATTAATCATCGGTTAAACCTTAAGATCGCCCATACTCGTAAATCGTGATGAGTACTCTTGAAATCTGGTCCAGTCTGACACCTCCATCCACCTCCCATGCTGACAACTAGAGGCTCTAATATTCACTCTGGCTGACGAGTCCTCGTTCCCACTTCCAAACTCGCAGCACCATTGAACTCTATCCGTACACAGCCCATGCGAAAATACAATTCTCTTGAACATCCGATGACCAACCACTTATGCATTTAACACCCGCAACTGACATCACAATCTTCGTGCTACTAATCCTATCTTAGCAATAGTAGTGCCTTGAACTCCAAAGTTCTTCCATAGACAGCTAACAACCTTACCCAACAATAATGGAACCACTGAATGCTGAATTCACCGGAGAACTATCACTCCAACCCTGATCGAGTACCCTGTAAATAATACTTCTGCATAGATCTCGATAAAGATCCAGAATGATAACGGTCCACGCGGAACCCATTCCGCAAGATGCGTCCCTATGTGGGTTCATCAAGGACCTTTCGGCATGCAGAATGGCATATATGATCCTTGATAACCCAAACACTAGCAGGAAAACCGACCCGAGGTCTGACTTATCCAAACTCACTCACAATTCCAAAGCGATACGTATTCCCAACATCCATCTAGCGGCAATAGAAGACGACATACCCACAACACTTGGAAAAATACTGATCACCTTCTGCTGACATGACCAACCCCGCTACCCTGTAGTAGCCTAAACCCTTGGAGTGACAAACTCCCTCGTGCACTTTCTCGTACGCGTTGTATTGACTCTGGCCCTGCTGGCCCTTCACCCGATGATCGGAGGTCACGAGTCTCTCCCCGGGAACCTCTACTATACTCACCTGGCACAACCCTCTCTTCCCAGGGTGATTCAAACCAATATCGCATCTACAAACTCTTGGAAGTCATATCCTTCAGGGTCTGACACCCTATCACGCTTGCTAGCTCACTTGCCCATGGCTAAGCTGCAACAACTGGAACATCCTCTGTCCCCAAACCGGGTCACTAACTCTTCCCCGAAGCTTCTTAGATTCTTCAAGACTCTCACTGATTCGAGTATAGATCCTGTGCTTTCAGTAGTACGGGCCCAATACTACATTCCACACCTATCCATACTTTCCTCAGCAATCCTCCTAAATCCTCCAAGTCACTTCCTCAAACCGGTACACCCAAGTCTCACTGAGCCTCACCACTAACCCACTGAAGCATATCCTAGGCTTTCCTAGGTTCCCGAACTCACCCAATCCTCAGCTGCTGAAAGATTCCCAGTAATGTCAACTAGCTACTTCGTGAATATAGCCACATGCAACCGAGATCAGATAATCCTCAGAGTAAAAGACCCATCCATAGAACGGTTGGACTCAGACAAGAGGTGCGTAATAGGGTCAAGTCTATCACTCTGAGATTATCCGGCCTGTGTTCCATGTGACTTAGCATATTCACTTAATAGTTAGCTCACATTACTAAGAGTCCCACAAAGCACAAAGCAAGCAGCATTCATACAATGGAAAATCTAACCATCATATTCCAATCAAATCATTCTATCCTCTAATCAGGAATCTATACATGCAATTCAAAAGCTCATACAATCAGGCATAACCTAAACAGGCTATCCTATTACTGACTGATCAGTACTAGTATGCAAGTCTACAAGCACATACAATATGCATATAAGGCATCCTCCTAGATCCTTAGCCCGAATCTAGCATGCAATTCTCATAATCATATCATAACATAACATATCATAACATGTATGGGTATCTTGGAGAAAAATTACTTGAGCTCGGCTGATTGCACGCATCACACACCTTGTTCTTTTCAAAGTTCTTTTCTCTTTTCAAATTCTTTTCAAACTTCTTTTTATAAAAGGGTTTTACTTTTGAAAATTTTCATACCAGGTCCTTAGTTTGAGTTCAGACACACCCGCGAGTGTGCCCGAATCCCTCAAACCAAGGCTCTGATACCAACATGTAACATCCCAAAAATACAGGCCAAAAATTTCGTTTTTAAATAAGCTATTATGAAACCATAAGTAATAAAATATCCATAATAACATCTCATGTCAAAACCAAAGTGTCAGTAATCAAAACATGTTATCATAAAGTAATATCAGAGTGTAATCCCAAAGATCTCATGTGCGGAAAACATAGTGTGATGCGCTGCGATCGAGCCAACTCCTTTCCTTTAAAAATGAAGTACCTGAAATCAAAACTGAAAACCGTAAGCACGAAGCTTAGTGAGTTACCGATCATACCACATACCATACTACTAACATACTGTCAGGCATATCTGGGTGCCCGACCTATCCCTTCAGTATCTTTCAACCGGTAACCACCTAGCATATCTGGGTGCTGGCCTCCCCTTCGGTCTCTTTCAACTGGTAACCGTCTAGCATATCTGGGTGCTGGCCTCCCCTTCGGTCTCTTTCAACCGGTAACCGGGAGCTAACCTCCCCTTTGGTATCTTTCAACCGGTAACCGGGGACTATTCACCCCTACCACTACCACATAATAACATAGCATAACATACATAAATATATTGTCAGACATATCTGGGTGCCCGACCTACCCCTTCGGTATCTTTCAACCGGTATCCGAGGACTATTTCACCCCCTACTATTACCACATAATAACATATCATGATCATACTGCTAGGCATGCATGGGTACTATCTACCCCTTTAGTATCTTTCAACCGGTAACTAAGGGCTATATCATCCCTACCACTACTAACACATATGTCAAAGCATCCTAGCACATAAATCATATCAGATAACAACACACCAGATAATTATCACAAAGACAATCATCTAACAAACAATTCCTACTAGTGGGCCGACATTGTGGCCATAGACCCACTCCTACTGGAAGGTAACTCACCTCACAATGCTGAAGTCCCGAAGACACAACCCCAGCTACTGGATGACAGAATCCCGATCTGTCAATAACAAAACATCACCCAATTAATAATTGGGTCCCAACACATAACCATAAGTACATTCTTTGGATAATTGCTACATTACCCCAAGCTTGGCTCATTCAAGCCCAAGGCCCAATCCATAGGCCCAAAGACAATTAGGAATCAAAGCCCAACACATGGCCCAATTTTCCAAATTGGGCCCAGGCCTATACATGGTCTTATTCTAAGGCCCAACATCATATAATCATTAAGGCCCAAACTATGGCCCATATATGGCCCAATTTTCCAAATTGGGCCCAACTCCTCATATGGGCCTTACCTCAAAGCCCATTAATTATTCTAGTCCATTTGCTTGACTTTGGATGGCCCATTAATAACGCAATCATCAAGGCCCAATAGAAGACCCAATAATAAACCCAAGTGAAATTAGGGTTTCACATAAAATGATGATTAGGGTTAAGTTTCCTATTTAACCCATTAAGGGCTTAATCCGTTAAGTCCCACATGGCCTTAGGTTAATTTGCAATGATTATCAATTAATATTTTAAGTTCATTAGATAATTCCGATACGGTCCCGAGAAGCCCCAAATTAGGGTTTTATTGCATTAGGGTTTTCCAAATCCTAATTAGGGTTTCCAACCCACGCAAGCCCATTAGGCCCATTAGCTAGGTCCTTTGACCAATTAGGGTTCATTGGGCCCATTATGATTCTACTAGGCCCCTTTAGGGTTTCACTAAACCCATTAGTCACATGCTTGTGCTTTTGGGTCCATTAGGGCTTCATTGGGCCCATTAGGGTTTTAGTCCATTGTCCAAACGTCCAACAAGCAATCCCAACACAACTAAGCACACCCCCACCCGACACGGCGGCCGGTGGCGGCAGGAGGCGGCAGCCACCACCCTACGGTGGTGGTTTGAGTTTTGATTTCAGTATTCTAGCCACTATTACAATTTTACAATGCTTAGCTCAAAATAACATATCAATAATAAAATGCACGAACATCCACCTTGCGGTGGCCGGCAGTGCCGAGTGGCGGCGGTCACCATGGCGACCATGGCGGTTTCTCCTTGAGCTTCTCCGATCAGCAACAACACACACACTCACTCCAGGAACACGACACCAACAGCTCATGTACTCGATTGTCGAACTTGTGGCGGCACATGGTGGTTGAAGATGACAGCCACCACCCTACGGTGGTGGTGGCGGGTAATCTTGCTTCTCGTGACCATTCCGATCGCGCGCGACTCGCGTTTCCCGTTCACAGCTTCGTCTTCATTCTTGGTGAAGTTCCCGGTCGTTCACAGCTCTCCAGGCGGCATCAGGTGACGGGACGACGGTGTTCGTCGACGAGGCAGCAGGCGGAACCAGGCTATCGGGGTCGGTGACGCAAACGGTGGCTGATGGCGTAAGGCTAGGAAACGGCAGGCTCGCCGGAGTCGCCTGATCGGAACCACGAAGAAGCAGCACAACCTAAGAAGGAGAAAGAGAAGGAGGCTGATGGATGCTCGGTGTTCTCCTGGTGGCTGAACGACTCCATATTGGTGACAGGTGAGGTCACGGGTGACGACTCAACATCCTCAGCGACCACAGTGTGGCGGTATCTGGTGGTGGTGCGGCGCCGGAGGTCGAGTAGGTGGGAGGGGCGGCTGGAGGTTTCACATGGCGGCTGTGAGAAAGAACTAGGTTTAGGGTTTCTCCAATGCAACATGAGGGTAAGGGCTCTCGGGTTAAATCCCACTTCCATACAAAATTATAACAGAAGTGGCAACATCGGTCGCTCCTATACACAATTTCTTCAAACATAGCCCATAAATAACCATTTAAACCCCCAACATTAAAATCCTTTACACCTTAGGTACAAAGTTTACCAAACAACCCCCAATATCTTAATTATGACATAATCAGCCCTTCCACCTCATTTCCTTTTAAATTAAATCCAAATAATTACCACGGAGCCCCTGCCTTCATAAATATTTATAAACTGAGTCGGAAACTTACACTTTAACCCCCGACTTCTAAAACTGTGACAATTAGCTATTCGAGACCATCCTTTTATTTATAATTATCTATTTTAGGGCCACGATTCGTTCATTAATTTATTTATTTATCTAATAAATAAATGGGGTGTTACATGAATGTTACAAAATTCACAAAACTAAAGACCAAAATTGCAAACAAAAAATGTTTTGCGACCAAAGTTGTAGAAATAGAGTAAAATCTATGACCAAAAATTTACAAAGATCTTGATAAAAAAATGATACCTAGTTTTTGCAGTATTTAAATATAATAAAAATAGAAAAAAAAGTGAAAAACATCCATTTTTACTATATTTATTTGTGTAATTTTTTTTATAATGACCTACTTTATTTTTCCATTAAGTTTCTCATTCTCTACTCCGTACCAATTCTGTCCCATTTTTTTCATTTTCGAGTCGATGACATTTGTTATGAGTTTAACGGAGTTAAAAATGAAATTAAATTAAAAAGGGAAATAACTCTTCTTGACTTACCAAAAGTTTCAGTGCCGCAATATTATCCAAAATTTCATTTATTTTACAAAATATGTAACATAAGATTTGACATCTATAATGACGTTTACTGCTCAAAACAAAATACAATTGTGATCAGATTATTAGTACAAAATCATTAAAGCCCACCAAAATTTATATTTACAGAAAAAGATTATATATAACCCCACAATTCAACGATCATAAGAACAGAACCATTTCAGGTCTTTATTGTACACAAAGAAATCCAAATACAATATACAATAAATCAACTAAAAACTCCTGGTCTCAATTGCTTCCTTTAAACACTTAGAAAAACATATACATAATGAAATAAGTGAATTTTGAAATACATTGCTATGATTGAGAAATTTGGTAAAGTAGGTTGCTATTTCTTGCAATAACCCTTACATATATTATCAACTAAACCCACCTCTAGTTGAAGATTTCTATCCCCAAACTCTTTCACCATGTCTAGTTTCAATTCCATCCACCCTCTAAATAAATTTTATAATTGCAACATCAACTTCAAAATATGGCATCTCACGGATGAATGCCTTTCAACCATCATTACTATCAATAGTTGCTTCAACTGCAATCTACTAATTATTGTTTTCTAACTTATCTGAAGTCTTAATATATGAAGTAAATGGGTTTTTATGTTTAAAAATACAACTAGGTTTTTATTTTTCTAAAAAATGTGTAGCTAAGTAAAGAAATTAAGTACATGGGTTTTTATGTTAAAAAAATATGATCATAACCTGATAATGATAAAAAGGGATAAGTGAAGAAATTAAGTACATGGGTTTTTATGTTAAAAAATATGATCTTAACTTGATAATGATAAAAGGGGATACTTTCTGCAACTCAACAAAAGTTTATTTGGTTTCCTATACACTTTTGGATATTTTCCTCTACAAAATAAGCAAAACACTATGCCAAAAAACTACAAAATACACCCAAAAAAGAGTTATGTTTCTATGATGTATCATTTTATCCCAAGAAAGAGGGCCTTCAAGGTCTCCTTTGAGCTGGACAACCAACAAGTTTCCTCATGCCAACTCCATCATCTAGACCACCAACAGACCCATAGGCCATAAGCAATCTTGGATTGTATCTTAATCAGTTTCTGTCCTATTGCAATTAAGTATCTTTGCAGTTGGAATGTCTCTTCAAGAAAATGCTCCAATTTCTTTGTTTTTACTCCACTGCTTGCTTCCTAGTCATTCTCATACTTTAAAAAGAACTACCCAAAAGTCATAAATCATAAGACTTATGTATTTAACCAAAATTAAGTTGATAAACCAGAAAAAAAACTCACCATCGGCTTGCAAACATGGTCAACATTCTCTTGGAGAAATTGATATCTCCTGGCTTATTGACTAAATACACGAGGGTAGAATTGTCCAAACCACAATAATTTGCAAGAACATCAAACAAAAGGAAAAAAGTGACATACAAAGGACATTTAAGTTTCTACTAAACTGAGAACTTAAGGCTATACATAAAAATCCAACCCATAAGGGTAGAATGGTCCAATCTATTGGAAATCTCACTCAACAACAACCATGAAAACTGAAAGCATCAGGTATTAACAAATAGATGAGGCGTGGATGAAAACTTCGTTGAATTGAACAATGGAAAAATCTATTGGTTATCCAACACAATAAGAACCTAAGTAGGGGTAGAATGGTCAAACTAATGGAAAAATCCGTCAAACAGCAACATTGCAATCTGGAAGCGCCAATTTCAGGCCAAACAACACAAAAACAACTATTAGGCTTCCATTAAACACCTGCTTTGAAAACTTAGATGAATTGAACAATTTTGACAAAATTTTCATTAACATAATTTTAGTCAAAATAGATGAAGTGGTATGTAAGAGATAAGAAGTCAAACTCACATGAGATTCAGGTCGGAAAAATAAAAATCAATCCAAGATCCAAACAATTGCATAAATCCGCAACAGAGCCTTGCATAAAATGGTGATGAGAAGGCATAAACTTACTTGGTTTTGTGATCTGTAGAAGGTATTGATTTAGGTGGAACGAAACCCTCCATCTGATTATGAGAATAGTTATGCAGAAAAGGTAAGTGTGGAAAGTAGGAGAGATTATAAGAGGGGGTATTAACTATTAAAGGAAAGGAATTGATAGGAGCTTGTAAAATAATAAGAAACGAAACGAATGTTGAAATGGGGTGATTTTGTTTAGGGCAAAGAAAACTTGCAAGAAAGATGTAGAAGTAAGAGTAGGGTGATGACGTTGTTAGTTGGGATTATATAGTTGGGAGCGGATGGTCATGAAGAACGCAAAAAAGGAGCAGATGATGACATCAAATTGACGGTAGTTCTTTAGGATGAATGGTTTGTGGTATTAACACCATATATAAGGGAAGACATACCAGAATCCACATATATTAGCATAGATATCAAGATTCAAACATTGACTCAAATCCCCTATTTCAAGCATCGTTACACGGAACAAATTGATAATAAGTCTTCAATTTGACTAATTCAGCCTGATGAATGTGAGAGAGAGGGTGGAAATGCTTTATTAGACCGATTCAATTGGATATGAGGAACACTTGGTCAAACTTTGACCCGTTCATAATCTTATCACCTTTGACTTCATAAATGTTGACATGATTCAGTATTTTTTAAGGCATAAATTCATTGTACATGATGCTGTAATGGTGGTACCTCTTAAAATTCAGCAAAACATGCTAAATGCTTTTTAAGGTGTATATATATATATATATATATATATATATATATATATATATATCGTAAGTAAAACATATTACTTTTTTACGAGAGTAATATAAACAAAAGTTGTAGTAGACTCAAATACGAACGTGTGGATATAAAAATTGTTAAAATCCTAGATCGTATGAAGAATTTACGATGTTCAGAACACAACAAATACGAACCTGTGGATATAAAGATTGTTAAAATACGAGATCGTATGAAGAAGTTACGATGTTCAGAACACAAAACCCAAGTGAAACACAAGACCTAAGCAACCCTACAGTTGAGATCAAGGTGACCATAAGCATCAACAACCCTAGACATCTCATTAGTGATTGTCCCACATAGGATGCTGTGAGAAAACCTAAAGAAGTCGGTCATAAATACTGAATGTGTACAAAAACAACAACAATTTATTTTGCAACAAAAAAATATTAAGGACTAAATGTGCAAAAATATGAATGACTAAATATTTACAAAATAATAAATATATTATCCTATTAAATCATTTTTCCGGTTTATCTGGAATAGTCGGTCATAAGGACTAAATGTATACAGTTAAACAAATTGAAATGGTAAATGCGGACATAAAAAAAACTCAATGATCAAATGTATAAAAATAAAAAAAATATATTAACTTTTTAAGTCATTATCCCTATACAATTATGATATACGAATAAAATGCAATTATTCGTAAAATAAGTAAGAGTTGAATTGAATAGGAAAAAAAATATAATTATGATATACGAATAAAATGCAATTATATATATATATATATATATATATATATATATATATATATATATATATATATATATTAAATCACGTGGCCTTTAGGGAATAGAAAACTCTTTTATTTCTATATTTTGTCACATTTCTTTTCAATTTTTTCTCCACATTGCCCCATACTTTTTTTTTCACTTCTGCCACAACATTCCAAACTTTTCATTTTGTCACATTTCTTTTCAACGTTTTCTCCAAATTGCCTCATATTTTTCTTTTTGCACTTTCCCACCAACATTCCAAACTTCTCATAATAATACTTTTTTTTGCACTTCTGCCACCAACATTCCAAACTTCTCATTTTGTCACATTTTTTTCAACATTTTCTCCAAATTGCCCCATACTTTTCTTTTTGCACTTTGCCACCAACATTCCAAACCTCTCATAATAAGAATAGTTTTCTTTTTCCGTCTTTATTTTTTGTGCTAATACAATTACTTTACTCGACTTAATATCTAAAGCCCATTAACCCTAGAGGTGCATAAAAAAACCAGTTCAAGATCCGAACCGGTAAACCGGTCCACAATGAACCGAACCGGTTTAGGAACCGAACCGCTGTTTTACGCCCGTTTGAGATTTTAGTGATTGAAACCGGTTTAGTATCCGTGAACCGGTATAGAACCGATGGAACCAATTTAGAACCGATTGAACCGGTGTAACCGGTTTAGATAGGTTTGACTATTTTTATGAATGAACCGATTTAGAACTGAACCGGTTTTGACTTCGTTGACCTGAACCAAACTGGTTCAAAGAACCGATCCGGTTCGAAAAAAAAACCAGTTTGTGCATCTCTAATTCACCCCATGCAGAGCATAATTTTCTTTTTCCG
Organism: Lactuca virosa; assembly: GCF_052849685.1. Classification (NCBI taxonomy): domain Eukaryota; kingdom Viridiplantae; phylum Streptophyta; class Magnoliopsida; order Asterales; family Asteraceae; genus Lactuca; species Lactuca virosa. The sequence continues at coordinate 362,726,520 of NC_136429.1, read as the reverse complement.
TCTTTATTTTTTGGGCTAATACAATTACTTTACTCGACTTAATATCTAAAGCCCATTCATTCCATGCGGAGCATAGGCTTCTCCTAGTTATTCTTAAAATAAGTAAGAGTTGAATTGAATAGGAAAAAAAGAGAGAAGATATTCTTCCTTTTACATCAACATCCACACATAATTGCTTTATAAGAAAAAAATGTTATAAAATTTCATTTTATTTACCTTTAACAATATTATTTGTTTAACTTATAAAATTTAGTTTCTCAAAAAAATATTTGATTAACATATTTGGTGAGAAGATACTATAAATTGATAAACCATTTTAAGAAAATAATATTTGAGTTAATTGATAATCATCTTGAATGAAGAAGTAATATATATTTTCTAAAAATAAAAAAATTGTGACTTTTTAAGAATACTTTTATAAATATAATAAAAAATTGTTTTAAAAACAGTTTTCTATTTTCAAAACATATTTTTAAATTTTGAAATAAAATGGTAACCAGGGTGTTTTTTGAGTTTTGAGTTTGAGTTCACTAACCAAACATGAGTTTCAGGTTCATGGTTACAAGATTTTGTCCCGTCCTTGTTATTTTAGGGATATAAATCGTAGATTCGGAAATGGAAGGGACGATTGCTGTAATATGTTTCTGAAACCCTAGTATAGGCATATCCTGAAAAGGCTAAAACCCTTTGTCGTTCCCGCGCTCTCTCACTCTCATTCTCTCACTGGTTTATCTACACCGCAGAACGTTTCACAGTGAAAACGAAGCTACAAGACAAAGAAATGGAGTAGGAGGGTTAAGGAAATGGTTGAGAGTTATGCAGAAATTTTTACGTCGAAACCCTTGTTCAGGAGGCCCCATCCTCTGTTCTTCACCTGACATTTTTTCCCCACATCTTGCCCTTATCCCTCTAGGGTTTAAGCAAAAAAATCCAACATCATTTACCCCTTTGATGCCGTCTGCCGCCACCGTTCCCCACCTACGGAGTTCCGGTATGACCACTGCTATAGGCGGTGCGAACCCTTCGTTTGGTTTTGGTAATGGTGGCACCTCTTCAAGTTCTCGTTTTGCTTCTAGTTCTAGCTTCAGGTGTCGTAGCTGCCGCTGCTCCATCAACAATGCTACGGCCATTTCCCCTAGAGCATGGGCCGTGTTTAAGGAGAATCGTAGCGGGTCCCGTGTAGCTTGGTTTAGTACCTCTTTTTCTGATACGGGAGTTTCTGTTTCGGCCTTGAAATCTGAAAATAACAGTGACGACGGTGTTGGTGGCGGTGATGATGAGAAAACCATGAAGTTTAATAGAAGGCATAGAGGCTCTCCGGGCGGTGGTAGTGGTAGTAACGCTCCGCCGTTGCTCCCTGGAAACCCTGATTTGTTGTCCATTCCTGGAGTCGGACCAAGAAATTTGAGGAAGCTGGTGGAAAACGGCATTGGGGGTGTTGCTGAGCTCAAGAAAATCTACAAGGACAAGGTATTTTTTCCCTTCTCTTTGTCTCTTTGGTGAAAACTATTAGTTCCCCTTCCTGAAACACTGAATTATATTGGCAAAATATAATGTTCAAATAAGAAAAAAAGTTGAAAATTTGTGAAAGTACAATGCTATAATTGGATATATTTTTCAAAGTATGATACAAAAAGTTTGGAAACTTTCATTAATTGGTTTATGATTTTATGGCTAGTGTTTTACTCTCATTTAATCCCAGTTCTTTACATTTCTTCCCATGACAGCTTTACAAAATTATAATTTAGAAAACCTAGCTAATTAGCAATTATAGCAATGCCACCACAAAGCAATTTTGTAGAATTTTCAAAATATAATGTTCTAGTGAGAATATATACTTGAAAGTACAATGTTGTAATTGAAAGAAATTGATGTATGATTCTGTACACTGTGTTAATAAGAGAAAAAGCGAAAACACAATGCTCTAAGAGAAAGATATGAAAGTATGATGCTATTAATCACAAATAATAAAATCAAAGCATTTAGCCATATTCGATAAAAAATCATCAAATGTTTGATAAAATGTCTTACAATATCTTAAATTTACTTTGTCATCCTCCAATCCATAGTTTTTTGGGAAATCAAGTCAGAAAATGGTGGAGTTTTTACGAAGCTCAGTTGGCATCATCCATAGGAACCATGCGGAAAGTATAACCACATTCATTAAAGAGAGTGTGGATGAAGAGCTAAAAGATGATCATATTAATACCAACACTCAAGCATCACAAAAAAGAAGACTTACTTTTTGTGTAGAAGGAAATATAAGTGTTGGGAAATCAACATTCTTGCAAAGAATTGCTAATGAAACTCTTGAGCTACAAGATCTTGTTGAAATTGTTCCGGAACCAATCGACAAATGGCAAGATATTGGACCCGATCACTTTAATATATTAGATGCTTTCTATGCTGAGCCACAAAGATATGCCTACACGTTCCAAAATTATGTCTTTGTTACAAGAGTTATGCAGGAGAAGGAGTCATCAAGTGGACTTAAGCCTCTCAGATTAATGGAGAGAAGTGTTTTCAGTGATCGGATGGTATGTATGTATGTTAATAATAATAATAATTTGTTATAAGTAAGTAAAGCATGCTGCTGTTTGTTGGAAAAAGACATTGATGAAAGTATGTTGGTGGTGAAGGTTTTTGTGAGAGCTGTTCATGAAGCTAATTGGATGAATGAGATGGAAATCAGCATCTATGACTCATGGTTTGACCCAGTTGTTTCTTCTCTACCGGGGCTTATTCCAGATGCCTTTATATATCTTAGAGCAAGCCCAGATACTTGCCATAAACGAATGATGTTACGTAAGAGAAGCGAGGAAGGTGGAGTCAGCCTTGAATATCTGCGTGATTTGCATGAGAAACATGAAAGCTGGCTTTTTCCATTTCAAAGTGGAAATCATGGAACTTTGGCCTTCAGTAATCCTCCTGTTCATGTCGATACCTCCTTACATCCGAATATAAAAGATCGTGTGTTTTATTTGGAGGGTAATCATATGCATTCAAGCATTCAAAAGGTACTTTCACTTTCATGCCATTTTTCATTCCCATTTCATGAGTTTTTCTATTAAGTGAAGTCGATTCTTATTTAATTTTGTTGTGTTGAAACTTGAAAAGAAACAACACCTTAGTTGTGATTGATGATGGGGTTGCTTGCATATTGATTTTCAACAGGTACCTGCTTTGGTTCTTGACTGTGAGCCAACCATCGACTTTAACAAGGATATCGAAGCTAAACAGCAGTATGATTTCTTTTATTTATTTATTTATTTATTTTTTTATGGAATTTGACTCTTGTTTGCAAGTAATATTACATTAACTCTAGTTTTTTATGCTTTTATTTGAGCCTAGAGCATGTTCCTTAAAGGGTCCCAAATCTCTTTGACAAACAATAAAAGTAAAACTCCTCAATTAATGGTTGAATGCAAGAAATAGCAATGTACTTTCAGTTATATGTTTATTGTAGCATCCTGTTTTTTTTTTTTTTTTGATATGATATATAATATATAATATATGTATGTGAATGTGAAGGTATGCTCGACAAGTTGCGGAGTTTTTTGAGTATGTGAAGAAAGTAAAGGAGGATCCGGCTGAAGGGAGTAGTAGTGGTGGTACTGGTAGCCAATCACAGGTGTTGTTGCCTCATGGAGGATTGTGGGTCCCACCACAAGGGAAAAACTTCCCCGAGTCACTCAAGTCATTGGATTTTAGACGAGCCATGTCCCTAGTGCCTGGCTCTGGCTCTGGGTAGTGGTGTTGTTTGTTGCTCAAATCTTCTGTATTTGCTTGTAAAAAAAAAAAACTTTTAAGCTTTTCTTGTAGGATGAAACAGATTTAGGATGAATGATTGTAGTTTCTGTTCAATTTTTGATGAAAGGCTTTTTCTTTCCAAGTTTAAATGTTTTGTTTTGTATGCCAAATAGTTGCATTTTATAGTGGGTTAGGGGATTTTTTGACAAGACTTTGTCTGGTAAGTTGACTGTTAAGTGTTAAATCACTACAATGGTAAGCTTATACTATATTACGACTTGATATTTTTGCCATTTTATGATTTCATTAATTTCAATCTTTAATTAAATGACATTTGCAAAATATTTTAAATAGGTATATCACTAGAGACTAATATATAAATGTTTCACAAATGAAAAGCTATATGAAAAACTAGGATAGAACTAATTAATTAGTTAAATAAATAGAATTTTATTAAAACTAAAATATAAATAACCGGTAAACGACGGGTGTAGATAATTTTTTAAGAAAATTAGTTTCTAGAGTTTGATTAGTTCTTTTGCTCAAATAATTTACTACATCTAAACAATTATCAATAAAAGTCATGCTAGCAGAAAAGAAATCAATCAAAATTAAAAATGAAAAGTTAAGATTCTTCACAAATATACATGAACACATTATTGATTATGCATTATAAATCGTGCAACACTTCTTTATACACAACGTTTGATTAGTTTCTTTTTGATATACAATGATTAGTTTCAATTTAACTATTCGGTTACTTTACCGCGAACAATATATTCTTTAATGTATTCGTCGCTTTTGTGTATGTTGGATAAGTGTTTTCATATATTGGATCAATTGCGTTGAAGTTTAGATCTAGGGTAATAATCTTAGTTTTGGTAAATTATAGACAACTTTTAATCATGTGAAAACCTACAATCAAAACTCGTATGGATGTAATTACCACTTTCTTTATCTTACAAATATCAAGTATATATAATTCAAGTGTTTAAATTAAGCTACTTTAAAATGACGGTTGCTAAACATTACCACTTTTGTATATACTTCAAGTGCTTAATTGAAGCTACTTTACAATGAAAGTTGCTAAATATTAGATCATTGTCACCAACGTAAACACCTCTAGACTTCTACATTTTGATTATAAGCATATGGTGAACCATCTTGGAGAATTTTCAACAATGAACTGAGGCATTCCTTGCTGAATCTCAAAATCAATCCATTTTAACATCGAATTTCAGATTTTAGGCCATTTAGCCTCAAAAGTACTCCATCACTCCATCCCCTAAGGCATTACTTGCTTGATGCTTTGAATCCATATGGTTTATTAAGAAGCTTCAACATTGTTCATTGGACTCCATAGTGGGTTAGGGGATTTTTGACAAGACTTTGTCTGGTAAGTTGACTGTTAAGTGTTAAATCACTACAATGGTAAGCTTATACTATATTACGACTTGATATTTTTGCCATTTTATGATTTCATTAATTTCAATCTTTAATTAAATGACATTTGCAAAATATTTTAAATAGGTATATCACTAGAGATTAATATATAAATGTTTCACAAATGAAAAGCTATATGAAAAACTAGGATAGAACTAATTAATTAGTTAAACAAATAGAATTTTATTAAAACTAAAATATAAATAACCGGTAAAGTTAAATATGATTAAAAAGGAAGGAGTTAGGTATATATATATATGATTAAAAAGGAAGGAGTTATATATATATATATATATATATATATATATATATATATATATATATATATATATATATATATATATATATATATATATATACTAGCCGTTTACCCGCGCCAAACGACGGGTGCAGATAATTTTTTAAGAAAATTAGTTTCTAGAGTTTGATTAGTTCTTTTGCTCAAATAATTTACTACATCTAAACAATTATCAATAAAAGTCATGCTAACAGAAAAGAAATCAATCAGAATTAAAAATGAAAAGTTAAGATTCTTCACAAATATACATGAACACATTATTGATTATGCATTATAAATCGTGCAACACTTCTTTATACACAACGTTTGATTAGTTTCTTTTTGACATACATTGATTAGTTTCAATTTAACTATTCGGTTACTTTACCGCGAACAATATATTCTTTAATGTATTCGTCGCTTTTGTGTATGTTGGATAAGTGTTTTCATATATTGGATCCATTGCGTTGAAGTTTAGATCTAGGGTAATAATCTTAGTTTTGGTAAATTATAGACAACTTTTAATCATGTGAAAACCTACAATCAAAACTCGTATGGATGTAATTACCACTTTCTTTATCTTACAAATATCAAGTATATATAATTCAAGTGTTTAAATTAAGCTACTTTAAAATGACGGTTGCTAAACATTACCACTTTTGTATATACTTCAAGTGTTTAATTGAAGCTACTTTACAATGAAAGTTGCTAAATATTAGATCATTGTCACCAACGTAAACACCTCTAGACTTCTACATTTTGATTATAAGCATATGGTGAACCATCTTGGAGAATTTTCAATAATGAACTGAGGCATTCCTTGCTGAATCTCAAAATCAATCCATTTTAACATCGAATTTCAGATTTTAGGCCATTTAGCCTCAAAAGTACTCCATCACTCCATCCCCTAAGGCATTACTTGCTTGATGCTTTGAATCCATATGGTTTATTAAGAAGCTTCAACATTGTTCATTGGACTCCACAATCACTGAATCACTATTTCCATTCTAAGAATCCATTAAAGTTGGTCAATTATTTTCACTTTATTCTATAATATAATCGATTAACATAAACACTAAAAACCAAAACATATAAATATACAAACAGTTAGGTTTTGTAGAAAAAGAGTCCACAACATGTTCATAATAATTTGCTTTCGACTTATTTCAAGTGATCCCGACCATTCTTTTTTCGTACCGATTATTTTTCTGAAACATCTCTTTTTCCGGTCTGGTTTCATTCTAGACCAATTTGGTCTAGAGTTTTCTTCATTTGCTTTTTTGGTTCAAATTCAGATTTTTTCGATTTGGTATTACAATTTTTTAATTCAGTCTTAATCTGTTTTTTATTAAAATGAGAAATACGTATTTTGAGGATAAGTTTAATATTGGATAAATATAAAAACTAATAACATACTTCAAATTATTTTAGAATCCTAATCTTTTTTACAAATAAAAAATTTAAATTATTCTTTTATTAATTTCAAATCTTTACTTCATTACAGTAACCCGGAAATAAATTTAAATTTTAACATGTTATCTAGTATCTACTACTATAGTTGAGTAAAATTTTATAATTATAGGTTTTAACTAAAACTAATTTATAATTCTAATGTTGCAACAAAACAAATACAATTCTTCAATACAAATTTACCTAATTGTCATTAAAACATAAGTATTATAGACATTTTATTTAAAAAACATTTTAAGTAAGTTCTTATCATTTAACAAACAACGAATTCAAAGGGGACACTTTAACTTTATTTTTAGTTAGACATATGAAAGTGAGTGGTACCTAAGCATTTTGAGAGTGAATATTTGAACAACGTAGATATAGATTGATAGCAATGAAAAAAAGGGAAATCAATGATGATGAAAGTTTATATTTAAAAAAATGGAGGAACACCATAATCCAAAAATAATAAACTACAATGCTATTTCAGTAAACCAACAATAACAAAAAGTACTAATTTAACATCCACCACAATTAAATAAATAGCACCAAAAGTAAAATTGTTAATCGTGAAACGGAAAAGAAAAAAAAATGTTTTTGACATGAATAACCACTACATCATCCGCCAAAATCAACATGCACAAACACAATCAAGAGATATCATAAGCTATAAGCTAAAATTACCCCAGAAGTTAGATCCACCTAATCTTATACAAAAGTAAGAAATTTTAGACATACCAAATCAAGAAAAATGAACGCAATACGTGTGAATACCATAACTTAACAGTAGAACGTAAAGAAGAAGTTGCTATTAAGACCAACCATGTTGAAATTTTGATGTATATGATAAATGAAGTGAAAAACTCACCATTCGTAAGTGAGATCAAAATGAAAATGAATTAATTTAAATATCAAATGTTAGCTAGACCTCGAATGTGTCAGGTTAGTGTAGTTCTAATTCAATCATATTATGTCATCGATGTACATGACAGTAGTAGCAGGACTAATTCACAATGTTAGAAGGCTTAGGGGCAGTTTTTGAATTCTAGAAGTACGTTCAGGTATCGGACACAGGAAATTCTGCTAATAATGTGCAGTTCAATTTTCATATAGAAGAAGGGACAACTACTGTGATTTCTTTTTCCAATATGTGACACAGAGACAGCTACTACAATTTTTTGTTCCCTAATAAGCTTTGCAAGATGTATACCGATAAAAGAAGAAAATTTCTTCAAGCATGAAAGAAAAAAATGTAAAATAGACAAAAACAACACTAAAGTAAGATGCTTACCTGGTATCACTCTTTGTTCTCTTTGTTGTTGTTTCATCTTCCTACATTTACAAAGTTCAAGTTCATAATCTCAAGAACTGAATGAAGAAAGAAAGAGCAGTTTTGAATTAGTGAACACCGACCACAAGTAATTAAACTTTAATCAAATGTGTTGATTGAGAAAAAAATTTAAAACGGTAAGATGCACAGATACATTATGGGACATGGATTGAAATCCTCAATCTCATAGCATTCAAATGGACTTCTTTTGATAAAATCTCGTATATGATACAAATTCCAACTTTTTGCGTCTTCCCAGTTGTCTTCCGGAAGCAACTGTGATATGGTTTGAAGCGTAAAAAAAAAGCAAACAGTAGTGAGCCTCTTCATTTGACATTTTCTTGTACTTTCGGTTTTGCATCTTTTAGACAATTCTCATGTAGAGAGTAGCTTAAAACCCCATAAATATGAAATATATTGATTTTATGTAGAAATAAAACAAATAGCAAGTGAGAAAATTGCCGCCATGACTGGAATCATGCATATTAAAGTCTTGAGCTTTATTCCTGATATTGAACCATTTATTGAGGATTTTTGGCTAAGAAATCTTCAGAGTAATAAATATAAAGTCAGGTTCTTCAAACTCAAAACATCCAATGATGTAAATACAATGTTAAAGGAAAAAAAACTCATTCTTTTTGAAGATTTTGTCTCTTATTGTTCCAAAAACCTGGTAAATGTAAACACAAACTAACATAGTTACAAAAGAAACAATAGGATTGCTAGATTCAAAGAATAAACAAATTTTAGTTTCATTCACCAGTATAAAGAATCTAACCAAACCATGGAATTACTCAAAGATACATATAACACATCAAATAGAAGTTTAGTGAATGAACAAACCTTTATGTCAATAAAGTCATTGGTTCAGGATCCCACAATGCCTCTATCACCACAAGCACAACACCAAGTTAAGGTTTCATTGTATCCCTATTGAAGCTCGAAGACCATCACCTCATGCTCCATACACACCATCAATGTATAAACAATCAAGAATCATATAAATCTGTAAATAAAAAGTTATTTTTACCTCGTCAAGCCCTAGGAATCACTGATTTCTAGAAATCCAAATCAAATGAATTAAGAGGATGATAGTTACCTTTTCAAACAAAAAAAACACCTTTCAGATCTAGTTTCACCAAATCAAAATTTTTTTTTTGGATTTCAGGAGAGAGAGAGAGAGAGAGGTGTGGTGGCGGATTTAAAATCTTTCTTGGCTTGTGTTCCATAACAGCCATGGTGAAGATTTCGCTTTTGCTGTGATTTCAAATCGGTGTGGAGTGGTGTGGTGGCGGATTGTGGAAGTAGGGTTTTTTTAAGAGAATGAGGAGAGATTACAATTTAAAATTTGGAACTGATCCCAATGAGGGATATCACACAAAATTTAAAGAAAGTTGGTAGATGTGGATGGTGGTGTGATGATAACAGTTGAAACGTCCCAAAAATATAACCCAAAAATTTCGTTTTCAAAATCATTTAACAAACATGAAGATCATCGCCGTAGTATAAGATCATAAAACATGTATCTCAAAATCTCATAAAATCTATCATCATAACACAATCTCATATAAAATATCAGAGTAAACTCCCAGGCTAAGAAAACTATGGTGCGTGCCATGCCATCATCCCGAGCCCTTTCTCTTGCTAGCTGAAGTACCTAAAACCAAACCTGAAACAGTAAGCACGAAGCTTAGTGAGCTCCCCCAAACTACCACATACCATAAAATAACACATATAACAAATACTGGGCCTTGCCCACTGCATCAGGCCCCGCCCGGCATCGGACCGAAGTCCGGAATAAACTGAACATAACATAAGCATGAACATCTAACATAATCATATATACTACATCGGGCTTGCCCGACATCGGACCGGAGTCCGAAACATATACACATAACATAAACATGCATGAATCACAAAGACATCAAGCATACATAACTACTTCTCGGGACCCCGCCCGACATCGGACCGAAGCCCGAAACTACTATCATCTAACGAGTCGGCATTGTGGCCGTAGACCCGTTCCTACTAGAAGGAAACTCACCTCGCGTGACTGACTGCTGCAACTCTGGGTGAGGAATATCCGGTAACTGCCTCGGCGTCCCTCCGGCTATCAAAACACAATAATACATGGTCAATATCTGAAACTCCTTCCTAGGGTAAAATGACTATTTTACCCCTAATCAAAGTCATCTCTCTGTCAAAGTCAAGTCAAGGTCAACCCCAGTCAACTCAACTCGTCGAGTCATCTTCTTACTCGACGAGTCTCTGAAATGTTCTAACTCGTGGTCCACTGAGTCAACTTGTCGAGTCCTTTTTCGGACTCGTCAAGTTCTTTCTGTAATAATAATCGGGACATCTCGACTCTACTCGCCGAGTCCCTCCTTGGACTCGTCGAGTCCTTTAGCTCCCGGGTCCTAATCTTGTCCAACTCACTGTGTCACCCCCCACTCCATGGTTTCACTCACAACCAGAAAAGGTTTGGGAAACTCGACCCGGATCGCCGAGTCATAAGAACAACTCAGCGAGTTCCTTGCATGCTAAAACTATACAGTCGATTCTAAATGATTCCAATGCTTCTAACTCATAGATCTGGGCTCCTAAGGCTAACTTAACACGTAAAGTTGCTAACTTTACGTGTATGTATGAAGATATAAGACCAAAACACTCATTTCAAGCTAGAAATGGAGATCTAAGTCATTACATAGACTATGGTTGCATAAAGGTGGCAACTTTGAGTCTCTAGAGCTCAATAGAGCCCAGATCTGAAGTCTCTACATCTCCAAGAGTTCAAATCTCGGAATAGCCTTGGAAATGGCCCCAAAACTCACAACATTCAAGCTAGAGGAGAGATCTAATTAAATAATAGCCAAGGTATAAGCTTTATACCTTTATGAAGACAACAATGAATCCTTATCTCTGGATCTCCAACCTTCCTTCTGCAACTCCAAGCTTTTGCTTCCTTCTTCAAGCTTAAGATCACACAAAAATGGCAAGAAATAGCTCAATACTTCACCAAAACTAAGTAGGGTTTCGAGAATGGGCTATGGAGGTGATGGAGGCTGGGGTGGATACCCATAATGTTGCTTAAATAGGGTGCAAACCCTAAGGATTAGGGTTTCCTCCTGATGGACCTACTCGCCGAGTCTATTCCCGACTCGTCGAGTAGTCCACTTAACCCCGCGATCAAGTTGGCATCTACTCGTCGAGTAGCTCTTATAAAATGAGCAATTAATGGACTAAATGCGTACCAGGAATGGGGCGTTTCAATTCTCCCCCACTTGTCTTAGACTTCTTCCTCGAAGTCTGCTGTATCTGCAAACAACTCTGGGTAATGCTCCCTCATTTCCTCCTCGGGTTCCCACGTCCACTCCGAACCCTTGGGGTGCTGCCACTGCACCTTCACTAACTCTACCCTCTTGTTTCTCAACTCCTTCGTCTTGCGATCTAAAATCATCACGGGTCTCTCGATGTAGTTCAGGCTATCGCCAACATGTATGTCCTCAAGAGGTATCACTGCTGAATCATCCACTAAGCACTTCCGCAACTGATAAACATGGAACGTGCTGTGGATCTGGCTAAGCTCTGCTGGAAGATCTAACCAATATGCAACCCGACCCACCCGGGCCAAAACCCTAAACAGACCAATGAACCGGGGGCCCAGCTTGCCCCGCTTCCGAAATCTGATAACACCCTTCCAGGGTGACACTTTCAGGAGGACCATATCGCCCACTTAAAATTCCAAGTCCGAACGCCGCTTGTCGGCGTATCTCTTCTGCCGACTCTAAGCAGTCTGGAGCCTGCTCCGGACTTGCTGAATCCGCTCCGTGGTCTTGAGTACTACCTCCGTACTCCCGATGACTCAGTGACCGACCTCACCCCAACAGATTGGGGTCCTACACTTCTTCCCGTAGAGCATCTCGAAGGGAGGTCGGTCTATACTAGAGTGATAGTTGTTGTTATACGAAAATTACGCTAACGGAAGATACGTATCCCAACTGCCACCGAAATCTAGCACACATGCCCGAAGCATGTCCTCGAGGGTCTGAATCGTCCTCTCACTCTGCCCGTCCGTCTGGGGGTGGAAAGCGATGTTGAAATGGAGACGAGTACCCATATCGTAGTGAAACCGCTTCCAAAACGTGGAAGTAAACCGGACATCTCGGTCTGACACTACCGAGACAGGCACTCCATGACGTGCCACTACCTCTCGCACATAAATCTCGGCCAACTTCTCGGCCGAGATGCTCTCGTGGATCGGTATAAAATGGGCGCTCTTGGTCAACCGATCCACGATGACCCATATCGAATCAACCCCACGCGCGGTCCTGGGAATCTTAGTAATGAAGTCCATTGTGATATCCTCCCATTTCCACACGGGAATGTCTAACGGCTACATCTTGCCGTGAGGCCTCTGGTGCTCTACCTTGACCTTCCTGCAGGTCAGGCACCTCTTCACATACCAGGCTACGTCCCGCTTCATGCAGGGCCACCAGTAATCCGGTCAAATATCTTTGTACATCTTCGTCGCCCCTGGGTGGATGGAGAACCGAGACTTGTGGGCCTCTTCCATCAACACCTGCCCTACTCCGCCCCAGTACGGTACCCAGACCCTCCCATGCAGGGTCAACAATCCTCGAATGTCGTAATCAAACGAAGCTACTCGGCCCACTATCCTCTCTCACTTCTGGCGCTCCTCCTTCAGGCCCTCGACCTGCGCCTCCCTAATCTTCTCCAGCAATGGAGTAATCACTGTCATCCTCAGAAAGATATCTCGGATCGGAGTCGCCACCGCCTTGCGTCTCAGGGCGTCTGCCACTACGTTGGCCTTGCCCGGGTGATAAAGGATCTCACAGTCGTAATCCTTTACCACGTCTAACCACCGACGCTGCCTAATGTTCAGATTCGGCTGATCCATGAGGTACCTCAAGCTCTTGTGGTCCGTGTAGATAGTACACTGGACCCCGTAGAGGTAATGCCACCAAATCTTGAGGGCGAACACCACCGCCCCTAGCTCTAAATCATGCGTCGGGTAGTTAGCCTCGTGAGGCTTCAACTGTCTCGAGGCATAAGCTACCACATGCCCCCGCTGCATCAACACTGCTCCCATACCTGTGATCGAAGCGTCACAGTAGACTACAAAGTCATCTACTCCCTCTGGCAGGGTGAGAATCAGTACCTCGCACAGTCGCTGCCTGAGCGTCTCAAAGGCTGTCTGCTGCTCAGGACCCCAACGAAACACCACCGACTTCTTGGTCAGTCGGGTCAGCGGAACTGCTATCTTGGAGAAATCCTGGATGAATCTCCTGTAGTACCCTGCCAATCCCAGGAAGCTCCGAATCTCGGATGGAGACCTCAGGACCTCCCACTGCATCACGGCCTCAATCTTGGCCGGATCTACTAATATACCCTTCTGGTTGACAAGGTGCCCCAGAAACTGCACCTCGCGCAACCAGAACTCGCACTTGGAGAACTTTGCGAAAAGTCTCTCCCTCCTCAAGGTCTCAAGCACCTCCCTCAGGTGTTCCTCGTGCTGCTCCTCAGTCTTGGAATAAACCAATATATCATCAATGAATACTATCACAAACCGATCTAGCATCAGTCTGCACACGCGGTTCATGAGATCCATGAACGCGGCTGGAGCATTGGTGAGCCCAAACGACATCACCACAAACTCATAATGACCATAGCAGGTCCTAAAAGCGGTCTTCTGCACATCATCATCTCTGACCCGCATCTGGTGATATCTGTAACGTAGATCAATCTTGGAAAACCAAGATGCTCCATGAAGCTGGTCGAACAAATCATCTATCCTCGGGAGTGGGTAACGGTTCTTCACCATTACCTTATTCAGCTCTCGGTAATCAATTCACATACGGTGCGACCCGTCCTTCTTCTTCACAAACAGGATCGGGGCTCCCCATAGTGAACTGCTCGGCATGATAAAACCCTTGTCTAGCAGCTCCTGCAGCTGCATAGACAAATCCTGCATCTCGGGAGGAGCCAACCGATATGGTGCCTTGGCTATCAGAGCCGCACCAGGGACCAGGTCAATCTGGAACTCAACCTGTCTCTCTGAAGGTATCCCAGGCAAATCCTTCGGGAATACGTTCGGGTACTCTCGCACTACTGATACATCATCGACCATTGCCTTACCCTTATCACGGGTATCCATGACGTAAGCAACATATCCCGCGCAAACCTACTGAAAGTAACGTCTCGCTCTCGCTGCTGAGCAGAGAATCGGTCCATGATGTGGTCTCTCACCCTGAATCACTAACTCTCCCCCACTAGGAGTGCAAACCCTCACCAATTGCTTCTCATAATCTATAACTGCCCCATTGGGGATCAACCAATCCATCCCCACGATAACCTTATTCCCTCGCAGGGGAATAGGAACCAAGTCCACTGAAAACCGCTCGTCAAATAACCGAAGTGTAGATCCTCTATGAACTCTGGCGACCCTGACCGTCTTATCATCTGCTATCTCAACATCAAGTGGGCAATCCAGCTCCCCCGGAGCTCTACTCTTCGCCACTGGTGCCTCAGCACGACCCTGCCGGCCGTCTGTAATCCTCAGTGTGGTAGGAGCGGGTACCAACACCTGTCCTACTGATGCTAAACTCGGACACTGGGACTTCTTGTGTCCCCTTTGATTGCAATGGAAGCAAATCAGATCAGATGCTGCTGTGGTGGTAGTGGTAGTAGCTGTACAATCTCTACTCATATGCCCAATCCAACCGCACTTGAAGCAGCCGGAACTCCCCGCCTTACACACCCCATTGTGCAACCTGCCACACTTGCCACACCGACTGTGGCTCTGTTTTCCCCTAGACTTGTGATCAGATACCTTGGGCTTCTTTCCCGAACCCGATGCTTCAGACGCCACCTCTGGCTTCCTCTTCCTCTCCATCTCTAGATCAATCTCCCTCTCACGAGCCCTCGCAATCATGTCCTCCAACGTCTTGCAGCTGGAACGGCTCACAAACTGGCGGATATCACTCCGCAACATCTCATGATATCGGGACTTCTTCATCTCCTCGTCCGCCATATACTGCGGAACGAGAAGGGCCCTCTCCCTAAACTTGGCGGTAATCTCCGCCACAGTCTCTGTCGTCTGCTGGAGGTCCTCAAACTCCCTAGCAAGCTGCTGCACCTCAATGACAGGTGCAAACTCGGCCCTGAACCTGGTCGTAAAATCACTCCAGGCCATCGTATCCAACACAGTGTCATCTCCAATGGCTCTCCCGACCTCCTCTCACCAATCTCGTGCCCTGTCCTTCAGAAGACAGGATGCTAATCTGACCTTGTCCCCCTCGGGACATCTGATGGTACGAAACGCGTTGGCGACATTTGCCAACCATCTGGTACTCGCAATGGGGTCCCGAGCCCCATGGTAGTCGGGAGCTCCACAAGCTCTGAACTCCCTGAAAGTCAATGTGCGGGATCCCATCATGTCCGCTATCTCAGTACGGAACGCGCTCAGCTTCTCATCCAGAAGCTCTAAGATACCGTCCTTGACCGATCCAAAAATCACAGGAGTCTGGTCTAGTATGTTGCGTGTGACCTCCGAGGAGATGAACTCCCTGGTCTGCTCATCTAACTGCCCGACTCCAGAGCCTGAGCCCGATCCCTCTCATGCACCTGAGGTACCCACTGCTGGTCTAGGGCGTAAAACCACCATTCTGAAAACACATCATAACAAGCGTTTGAATACTAATATAACGGGAGGGATCACACATACTACAAGTTCCTTGGTCTTATCTCAGCCTTCCTTGATTCGAGTACGGATCCTCTGCTTTCAGTAGTACGGGCCCATACTACCTTCCACATCTATCCGTACTTTCCTCAAGAACTGCCTTGACTCCACCAAGTCCCTTCTACTGCTACTGCTCTCTGCTACTCTCATCCTAGGCTTGTCCTAGGGTAATCACCAACTCACTCTCTGCCATCAGCTGCATAAGAAGTCCCCGCTTTCTTCCCCTAACTAGCTCGTGAATACTATTACATATTATTCAGACTAGATAATTCTTTGAATGAGAGATCCTACCCTACAACGGTTGGACTCAAACAAGAGCTGCGCAATAGAGCTAGACCTAACCTTCTGAAATTATTTAATCCTCGCATTATGTAACGTAACATATTCATTTACTAGTTAGTAAAAGATAGCTAAGACTCCTAAAAGCACAAAGCAAGCAACATTCGAGCATTGAGTACACATACCCAAACATATACTACTCTGGCTATCATACTGACAATTCTGTACTAGCATGCAGTTCTCATAGAGCTGAAACACATATAACATGCACATAAGGCATCCTTCTTAGATCCTTAGTCCTAATCTACCATGCTGTTCTATTAAAGTTGATAATAATAACATAGCATAAACTTGTATGGGTAATTTGGGAGTACTTACTTGAGCTCGACTGATTGCATGCACCACACCCTTTTTCTCTTTTCAAAGTTCTTTTCTATTTTTAAAATCCTTCTTGTAAAAATGATTTTTCTTTTGAAAATTTCTATACAAATTCCTTAGTTTGAGTTCAGACACTCCCGAAAGTGTGCCCGAATCCCTCAAACCAAGGCTCTGATACCAACTTGAAACGTCCCAAAAATACAACCCAAAAATTTTGTTTTCAAAATCATTTAACAAACATGAAGATCATCGCCACAGTATAAGATCATAAAACATGTATCTCAAAATCTCATAAAATCTGTCATCATAACACAATCTCATATAAAATATCAGAGTAAACTCCCAGGCTAAGAAAACTGTGGTGCGTGCCATGCCATCATCCCGAGCCCTTTCCCTTGCTAGTTGAAGTACCTGAAACCAAAACTGAAACTGTAAGCACGAAGCTTAGTGAGCTCCCCCAAACTACCATATACCATACAATAACACATATAACAAATATTGGGCCTTGCCCACTGCATCGGGCCCCGCCCGACATCAGACCGAAGTCCGGAATAAACTGAACATAACATAAGCATGAACATATAACATAATCACATATACTACACCGGGCTTGCCCGACATCGGACCGGATTCCGGAACATATACACATAACATAAACATGCATGAATCACGAAGACATCAAGCATACATAACTACTTCTCGGGACCCCCCCGACATCGGACCGAAGCCCGAAACCACTATCATCTAAACGGGTCGGCATTGTGGTCGTAGACCCGTTCCTACTGGAAGGAAACTCACCTCGCGTGACTGACTGCTGCAACTCTGGGTGAGGAATATCTGGTAACTGCCTCGGCATCCCTACGGCTATCAAAACACAATAATACATGGTCAATATCTGAAACTCCTTTCTAGGGTAAAATGACTATTTTACCGTAATCAAAGTCAACTCTCTGTCAAAGTCAAGTCAAGGTCAACCCCAGTCAACTCAACTCGTCGAGTCATCTTCCTACTCGATGAGTCTCTGAAATGTTCTAACTCGTGGTCCACTGAGTCAACTCGTCGAGTCCTTCTTCTGACTCGTCGAGTTCTTTCTGTAATAATAATAATCGGGACATCTTGACTCTACTCGCCGAGTACCTCCTTGGACTCGTCGAGTCCTTTAGCTCCCGAGTCCTAATCTTTTCCAACTCACTGAGTCACCCCCCACTCCATGGTTTCACTCACAACCAGAAAAGGTTTGGGAAACTCGACCCGACTCGCCGAGTCATAAGAACACCTCGGCGAGTTCCTTGCATGCTAAAACTATACAATCGATTCTAAATGATTCCAATGCTTCTAACTCATAGATCTGGGCTCCTAAGGCTAACTTAACACGTAAAGTTGCTAACTTTACATGTATGTATGAAGATATAAGACCAAATGTAACACCCGCAGATCCGGGCTAGTCAATTTAAGGACAATGAGCGTCAAAAATGACTTTTTGATGGAAGATTATTTAGGAGGAGTAATCTTAACTAAGTTTTAGTATATGTTACAAGGATTCCGTACATATAAATAACGCTGAAATCCGAGTTATAACGAAGAAGTTATGACCTGTCGAAGTTTCGCGACAGAACCGACACGACACAGCGCGATGTAAATAGTGAATTTACGATAGAGAGATATCTAGATTTAGTGATCTAATCGAAAGTCATAGAATACATTAAACCGAGAGCGTGCATGAAAAGAACGCCCAAATCTGACTTCGTATGAGGAAGTTATGATTTTTCGAAGTTCCGGCTTAGCAGTGTACAACTCGAAGTTCGAATATGAGATCGAGCGATATTTAGCCAAAACAATCTAAACGAGAATTGAAGATCTCGTCGATAGTAGCCCAACGGTGAAAAGACAGACGAAAACAGACTTCAGATGAAGGAGTTATGAATTCCTAACGGAATTTTCCTGTCCCGACCTACTAAAAATAATATAATAAAAATAAATTCAAAATTAGCTAACGGAGTCTAAACGAGAGTTGTAGAGCATGATCTCACCTACGCGTGGATATAAAGAACGTCGAAAACGAAGCTCGTATGCGAAAGATATGAATTTCTGAAGTTCGGAACACAAAATTCGAGGCTGTGTCGGAGCTCATGACGTGAGCATAGTGTTCACGACGTGAGCAAGTGATGGACGTCTTCCAGAGAAAGTGGACGAGTGATGAACGCAGTGACCTACCAGGCTCACGATGTGAGCATTGGAAACTCACGACGTGAGTACAGAATGTTGGCCCTATAAATAAAAATCGAGGGTCAACCGAATTTGGTTGCTCCCTCTCTTCTCTCTCACTCCCGATACCCTCTATAGCCATCCCGAAGTACCCCCGAAGCCCCGGTATCATCCCAAGACCCGAAGCAAGTCCCGAAGCCCGAAGATCCCGAGAAGAAAAGAGTTTCCGAGCCGATGCTCTGCCCGCGTGAAGCCCGGTTTTGGAGAAAACGTCCCGGTTTTATCGGAAAAGATTATTTTAATAGACGAGGTGCTGTCTGATCATCGTCTTATCAAGTGAGTGTATATTTACTTTCTTCTAACACATAAATATAAAGTATTTACTATGAAATACGTGCTATGTGTTTATATATTGTTTGTTTATTTGAGATAGGTGTGGTATGAATGTTTTATATAGGTTTTAAATAAGTTAAACTGTATATGCATTTTATATCTACAAATATGTTGGGTAAAACATGGGTAGATAAATGATGAGGTATGAAAGATAATTAAGAATAATATTGGCAGATGCACCAAATAGAGAATCTCAAAATACTAGCAGATGCGCCTAAGAATAAAAATGGGCAGATGCACCAAATAGTGTATGTCGTAATCCAGGCAGTGGCGCCTAATAGTGTATGTCGTAATCCAGGCAGTGGCGCCTAATAGTGTATGTCGTAATCCAGGCAGTGGCGCCTAATAGTGTATGTCGTAATCCAGGCAGTGACGCCTAATATTGAATGTCGTATTCCTGGCAGAGGCACTTAAATGATAAAGTTGGCAGATGCGCCTTATGTAGCAATGGACTTTGTGCCAATTCCTTAGGTCAATCCTTAGGAATGAATGAATTAAGGATAGTGGATTCTTAGGGTAAGACCTTAAGAAATAAAGAAGATAATGGGGATGGGTGATTGGCTTGATTGTTTGATGATTAAACATAATAATTATATTATTGTGGGTTGAAAACCCTATATGCTCACCAGACTCCCAAGCCTGACCCACTCAGTTTATTTGTATCACAAGTATCGATACGAAGCTGCTTTGCACTAAGAGATTAAAGGAGATATAAATCACTAGTGTAAATGAATGTATGTTCTGTTCATGCTTTTGGTCTGTATTAATGTGGACATCCCGAGTTTTTAATAAAATGGAAATACATTTTTTTATAAATGCTTTGATAACTATTTATTATATTTTGTTTTGGGGACAAATTCCGCAACACCTTTTGAAAGATTACTCTGATTTTATTTTAAAAAGCATAAATGAAATCGGTCTTTTCTGGCCGTGAAAATGGGGATGTCACACCAAAACACTCATTTTAAGCTAGAAATGGAGAACTAAGTCATTACATAGACTATGGTTGCATAAAGGTGGCAACTTTGAACCTTTATAGCTCAATAGAGCCCAGATCTGAAGTCTCTACATCTCAAAGAGTTCAAATCTCGGAATAGCCTTGGAAATGGCCCCAAAACTCACAACATTCAAGCTAGAGGAGATATCTAATTGAATAATAGCCAAGGTATAAGCTTTATACCTTTATGAAGACAACAATGAATCCTTAGCTCTGGATCTCCAACCTTCCTTCTGCAACTCCAAGCTTTTGCTTCCTTCTTCAAGCTTAAGATCACACAAAAATGGCAAGAACTAGCTCAATACTTCACCAAAACTAAGTAGGGTTTCGAGAATAGGCTGTTGAGGTGATGGAGGCTGGGGTGGAGACCCATAATGTTGCTTAAATAGGGTGCAAACCCTAAGGATTAGGGTTTCCTCCTGATGGACCTACTCGCCGAGTCTATTCCCGACTCGTCGAGTAGTCCACTTAACCCCGCGATCAAGCTGGCATCTACTCGACGAGTTAGGGCTACCAACTCGTCGAGTAGCTCTTATAAAATGAGCAATTAATGGACTAAATACGTACCAGGAACGGGGCGTTACAATAGTTGTGGTTCTGAAGGTTAGTGTAACGTTTATGACCGGTGGAGGTGTATACTGACAGAGAAGATTAAAACCCTAGTAGGACGGCGATGATGGTGAATCCAAAGTTGCTCCTATGTTTCTATCTCTTATAGAATAAAGACGCCGGATAAAGGGGTTGATGGGCCAGAATCCATAAATATATGCAGACATCTCAGGAATCAAAAGGGCTAGGTCAAAAGTCATGCGAGAGAAAAGGGGACCGAGTCAATAGTCTAAAGGTTTAAAACGTATGCATGACTAAATAAGATTTCGATGCATAAATTGATTGTAAATATCGCAATAAGGTTTGTATCTCTTAAAATTCAGCATTTAGGGGTAAATGCTTATTAAGGTATATATATATATATATATATATATATATATATATATATATATATATATATATATATATATATATATATATATATATATATGAGATCCGTTAAGAACTCATAGTTTCCCGAGAACTCGAGAACTAATAATGGATCGTTGGATCAAAATTAACTCATTAAAGGCATGATCGTCATCATACAAATCTCATTTAATTTTTTGTATTATTGGAAATATTAATAAAAAGCTCTCAAATTAACATTATAAAGCAATTTTTCGGATTTTTTTTATAAAAAAATAAATTTTGTTTTTTTTTAAATTGCAAATTTTTTAATTTTTTAGAAAGCATAAATATTTAAAAAAAGTTGAAAAAAAATATTTTTTAAAAAAAACTGCATTTTTTAAAAAAAGCCGGAAATTTTTAAAACTTAGTAAGTTTAAAAAAAAAACTGGTATATTTAAAAAATATATATAATTTTTTTAACCAAAAAAATCAATGTTTTAGGAGCATATATACATAGTTTTTCAAGTGCATGTATACATATTTCTTATACTACAATACTCGTAAATAAATCATAAAAAAACCAATTCTTACTTATGATTTATTTACAAGTATTCGATACAAGATAAAATAGTAAAAAACAAAAAATGCTATAAAATTTCTGTGTTTCATTTCTTCGTGTCAAGATTGCCATATTTTCTTCAACTTATCATTTTTCACATCTTTACTATTTTCCACAAATTCTTCTAAATCTACAAGAAAATTTTAAAGAAATTGATTAATGAAAGAACACCCACCAAATGCTTACGTATATATCATATAAGATTCATGATATTCACTTGAAATTTACATGTGAATCACATGTAATTCATATGTGATTTAAATGTGAATCACATGTAATTCATATGTGATTCATTTGTGATTTACATGTGAATCACATGTAATTCATATGTGAATTACATGTGATTCACATGTGAATCCCATATGATTCATACGTGAATTACAGGTGAATTACATGTGAATCACATGTAATTCATATGTGATTCACTTGTGATTTACATGTGAATTACATGTGATTTATATGTGAATCACATATGATTTACATGTGAATCAAATGTAATTCATATGTGAATTACATGGTTAATTACCATATGATGGTTAATGAATTACAAGGACTTCGGTTGAATATGGATTTTGGAACAATTCTAAGGTTAAAACTGGAAGTTATGGAGTTGCAAATTGGATCATACTGGTTCCATAATCGATAAATTTTACCAAAGGTTGAATATGTTTTGCATTTTACAAGTATATAAGTTAGTTTGCAACAAAATCACAAGTACAAGATTGATGTGCATATAGACAAAAAAAGATTAAATATACCTATTACTTTCTATAGTGGGAGAAAATTCCATCAATGTACTCAACCTCATCCAGGGGATTACCATTATCAGCATTGTCAATGTCCAAAATTGGCTCCTTATATACATTGTGACAACCCGAAACCTCTGTCTGTAAGTCAACTCGATCAATAAAAAGCCAGACTTATTTCTGTTTCGTTTTTCTGTGATTAGGGTCTGTTTGAGAGTTTCTGAGCGTAGTGTAATGTATGAATGGATGCTAGGATGAGTTAGCTTAAGATTAGGAGGTTAGATTCGAACCAGAAAATCACTCACAAGGTGTTCACGACCGCAAACCTGTTCACGGCCGTGAACCACCTCCTATATATATATATATATATATATATATATATATATATATATATATATATATATATATATATATATATATATGAGTGACCTCATTTTCTTCTCATTTCTCCTCCTCCCAACCGTAAACACATCCATTCTTTCTCAAAAAGCTTCGACCGTGAACCTTCCAAAACTCCAAAAACGTAAGTGTTTCAACCTTAAACTTGTTATACTTGAAAGATTACTAGATCCTAGCCTTGATTCTTCATGATTCATCATGATTCATCACCATCTTCATGAACTTGAAGGGATCACGACCGTGAACCCTTCATAAGGGTCGTGAACCCTTTATAAATTCATAGGGCCGTGAACACCTCATGAGGCCGTGAACTCTATAGGGCCGCAAACCCATCCTTGGGTGGCCGTAAACCCCTTCCAAGCTTCCATTTGTGAGCCTAACACTTCATTTAGGGTGTTTCCTACAATCTTAGGTGGTTTCCTATACTTATTAGTAGTTATAACCACTAATTGAATACACATATATGTGAATATATACCTTATAGGATCCAACTGTGCCTCGGGACTTCATTTGTGAACTCAATCTTACCTTCCAGATCATTCACTACAGGTGAGTTCATACCCCCATATTTCCAATGCTTTTTAATGTTTTCAAAGGGGGAGGGGGATACAAGTAAAAGCACAAGTAATCTTGTGTTTAAAAATATAATTTGATTTATTATATTTTTCTATCATTAGCACACATTGAACGTAGAACTCACTAGACATGGTAAACATTGTTACTACCAGACTTGGAATCAGTTTTACAAAAACATGTTAAGATACAAACTTTACAAGCACAACTTTGAAACAAGGAAACAAACTTATGAATTATAAAATAAAAGATATTATTTTATAAGGATTCATGTCATTAACAAAAAGGGTTTTCATAGTACTATTCGTGGATTCGTTGAGAGAACCAACAATGTGAGACATGTCTTCTAAGAAGTCTACCCCTTATAGCCAGAGTCTCCTGGAGGGAGAGCGTGAGTTTGTGTATAGATCTATACGGGAGTGACAATCCCGCACCCTGACTATTAGCTACAGTCAACCTAGGGTGAAAAACGTCATACAGTTCACGAAGTCCGAAGTATGTCGTAATGTTTATCATCCATAGTATGGTTATAAGAACTCACAGGGGAAACAACGACTCGTTCACGTAATAATATACCTAACAAACAGTCAACAGGGTTAATAACTATGTGATGACTTAGTATGTACACTAGGGTAATATGAAATTAACATCCGACTTGCAGTGGGATGTGTGATCTCCACCTCATTTCCTGTTCCTTGTTTGGTTGTGGGCTTAGGGCATAATCACCCAATCGACTGTCTGTTCGATCTAGATTTCTATAACTCGTATGTACTAAGTGATCACAAGATGGTATTAACAACACTTTTAGTTTACAGAACATACTATACATACTGGTGGTAGCCAGGGTATTTATACAAAGGTTTTCATACAAGGATATTCATACAAGGGTTTTCATACAAGGGTATTCATACAAAGGTTTTCATACAAAGGTTTTCATACAAGGATATTCATATAAGGGTTTTCATACAAGGGTATTCATACAAAGGTTTTCATACAAAGTTTTTCATACAAAGGTTTTCATATAGAACATACTGGTTTTCAAACAGAACAATACTTAAACAACATAAGTATGGTAGATACCTGTACTCTTCGGTTTGGAACAGATAATTCAATAACATACACTTAGGGAAAATATAGGATTTTCCAGGATAAACATCACTACTCTACAAACAGTTGTTTATCATTTCATTAATGAACATTCATTGTTAATTCCGTAATTCCTTAGTTTATGCATCCAGACTATGTATGAAGAATATCCGATAGATCATGGAATGTGTGGTTTCCGCCTCATTTCCTGTTCCTTGTTTGGTTGTGGGCTTAGGGCAGATCCACACAATCGATCGTCTGTTCGATGTTGGTTTATACATAGCTAGTATGAGCTAAGTAGTTATAGAAGGAATGGGTTTAATCATGTATTCAATAAGAAAATACTGGATTTTCTTGAGGAACATTTTCAACAGGAGATTCAAAGGAACAGTACAATTAAATCTATAAGTATCTAGTGAATACTTCAGGGTTATATACATGAAGATCCGACTTGCAGTGGGATGTGTGACCTCCGCCTTATTTCCTGTTCCTTGTTTGGTTGTGGGCTTGGGGCAGAATCACACAATCGATTGTTTGCTCGATCTGGATTGTATATGATTTGTATACACTAAGTACTCGTAGGAGGAACTAGTAAGAATCATTTTTACTTAACATTCATTACATCAGAAAATATAAGGTTTTCTGGAGAAACACAACGCACTTTTCGAAAGAACACATAACCTGTTTTCTAAAACAAAACGCTTATGAACTCACCAGCTTTATGCTGATACTCTTTCAAAACCTACTTGTATTCCCAGGACACTAGTAGACAGGTACACGCACCGGGTTCAAGAAGATGGAGCATAGTAGCTTCGAGTCTTTACTTGTTATTTACTTTTGGAGTCAAACATGTATGATCCGAATGTAATGTAAACAGTATACTATTAATACAATGGTTGTTGTTGCTTTGATTACTATTATTCAATTGTTGTGATACTATACATGACGTCCTCCGCCCCCGAACGTTTCCGCTGTTCCGGTTTGGGGGTGTGACATACATCTTCATCCTGAATTAAGGATCCAATAATTTTAAGCTATTTTCAACTTAAAAGAAGCAAAGAACAAGAAGATTAAAAAAAGATGAGAAATCAAATCACCATCTTGTCTATTTCATAGAACATAGCTTCTGTATGTTGAACAAATATTGGTGCATTGAAATCATCTTCAACATCAATGATGCTCAAGTATTCAGTGTCAATCTCATCATGGATAATTTGGACTTTTGGCTTTTTACACTGTCATCAAAAGGAAGTTTATGTAAACACATATATAACATAAAACAAATCAAATAGGGCTCAAAGTTGCTTAAAGTGTAGTCAAAACTGAGAAGAATGAGTATTTTCGTTCACAATGTATAGCAAAAACCACTATACCATGAAGCTAGTGTTGCAAATGCTTTCTATTGATATTTTTTCTATAAAAGATATTTAGTTTTATTTGCATATTTCATAGAATAGATTAATTAGTCAAAAATTAATAAAGATATAAATTAGAACTTGATTAAGGGGGATAAAATAAGTGGTTATGATTGGAGAAAATAACAAAAAAAAAAAAAACTTCCACTCCAATCGTATAACCTTTTCAAAGACTGGTTGAAACAATGAAAATCTTTACAAAAAACCTCCCATTGGAGGTGCTCTAACTCTAAGTTAAATTTTTCATTAAAATCAGAAAGAAAAAAAAAGCCAAAATAGTTGCTGGTGAGAAAGTTTATAATTTTTCATCATTGTATAGTATGTTCAAAAGTTTATAACTTTTTACATAAATTTCATATGTTACAAGATATGGCAATCATGAAAGAAGTGAAAAACCTTGTTCATGAAACATGGTCATTATCAAAATGGACAAAGCAATACCTGCATATCTTCTATCCCTGTTAGAAAAGTAAAAGTTAGACAAATGTGTTAGAAGTTGAAGCGTTAATTTACATAAATCTGTAGTCCAAACTTAACAACCTAATTAAGAAATATTCAGAATGCATAAATTAATTAACATCTTATGTAATAAAAAAAGGTCGACGACTAACGATCTTACATAGAAAGGATTCAATCTTCCTATATGACACCCTCAAAGCTTCAATGCCATCATTAAATTATATATCACAAACAAATGGAATAATCAATTTAATTCCCATTGCTATTTCTTGTGTTGTGAGAAATATCAAGAATTGATTAACTGTCGTTGGAACCCCTGAAAATTTAAAATCAAAATATATTTAAAAGTACAATGCTTCTATAAAAAAACAAACTCCAAATCATAATTGTTAACAACCTACCCATTGATTCTTCCTGCTTCTTCTCTTTATTGATGCCACTCCTTTGAAGAATCAATAACTCCCACATAAATCAATCCCAAGGTTAAGTGAAGAGAAGATGTTTATAGCTTTTTGGTACCTATTTTGCCCGATTTCTACATTTTCTTCAAAATCATAACAATCCTTGTGCCTAACAGTCATATTTGGCTCTTTCTCCAACCACCCAGAAGCTGTATATAAATTACAATACAATTTTAATAGTAAATGTTAAGAAGTTATTAAACAGATATAAAAACTAGACAATACCAGGAGCCAAATTGGATTCATGAGAGCCAACAAGATATAAGAAAGATTCCTCTCAGTACCCTGTACAAACACCCTTCCATTAGAGTGGAAATGAAATGACACATATGCCCCTTATCATGTGATATTTCAAGATTCATGTTTACACACCATTGGGTTTTTAGGAGTCTCCCTACTCCAACTGGACCTCATGCAAGGATTTTGCTTCCAACTGTTGAATCATGAAAGTGATCCTCTTGAACTTTGCTACCGCAGCCACTTCAGCACCCGCAGTCAGTCTTTTCATCAGCAACCGCAACCGGACTCTTGCTACCGCAGTCAACTTAGCTAGATTACTTCATTTGTCTTTATTGTAATACACTCTATTATCCAGTATGCCTTGCATGGCTACGTATAGAGATGTAATCTAGTGCATTTCTGAGTTTCTATAAATAGAGACTTATTCTCTTGTATCCAATACGGATAATTTATGCTTCTATTCTAAACACATTTCTCTGAAGTTATCTTCTCTATTTCTCTATCTTTCTACTCTTCACTTCTTACTTGTTACTGGAACATAACTGATTATAACCTCTCTTCGGAGCAAGTCTTTGAGACTTAATCACCAAGTTTGATCTACCTTATTAACTCGGTTTGAATGCATTCCTTGTTATGAATCAACTTGTGTGTTTTCTTGATATAACAATTGTCGTCATTTCTATTTCTTTACATTTCCGCAACTAACTCTCTAACTATTTAACTCTAACTTATTAATATTATTGTTGAGCTTTCAGATCCTTTGAGATTAACTATTCCGCAATATACTTGTTCTAACGTTTTGTTCAAGTGTATCTCTAAGTTTTTCTCTCAACAATTGGTATCAGAGCCATAGTGGTTGCTTTTTGAAAACGGAACTCTGATTTTTTTTCAAAAGGCTTTCTATACCACTTAAGCTCATCTCTAAAAAAAAAAACAACTTCAAAATGGCTCAATCGTTATCTCTGAATGTTTCCAACAGTGTTGGTGGTTCTAACCGAGCCCCAATACTGGTAGCAAATGAATATCATCACTGGTCACAAAGAATGGAAAGGTACTTGAGAAGACTTGGTAGAGATGTATGGCGATCCGTAGAAGAAGGACCACATGTCCCAGTACTTACACCTGTTCAAACCGACGGCGCTACAACCAGATTAGGAGGAGGTCAACCAGTCATGAGCCGTCCCACCAAGGATGATCTCGATAAAATGGAAAATGATGCTGTTGCTTTTTATGAAATCTCCTGTGGAGTTGCTCCTGACAACTTCGATATTATCATAAATTGCAAATTAGCAAAAGAGATCTGGGAAGTTCTCAAGAATTTGTACGAAGGCTCAGAACAAGCACAAGACAAGAAGCTTACTACCGTACTCAATGAGTTCAACAACTTCAAAGCTCATACTGGTGAAAGTTTGGAAGACTCCTTCAAAAGGTTCAACCTGATAGTCACCAAGTTATCCAATGCGGGCACCATCCGCAGTAACCATGAAACCAATCTTCAGTTTCTTAATGGTTTGGGAAGACATTGGACTACGGCTAAGATGATAGTCCAAGGCGATAGAAAGATTCACTCTTTGTCACTCTACAAGCTCTATGGAGAGCTGCAAGCACAAGAATCCACCGTACTCAAGGATTGTGCTGACTTTGGAGGACCACTTGCTCTCATAGCACAAACTCCACCGCAATCACCTTACTCTTTCTCGTATGACACTCCACCACAGTCATACGAAGCTGATTCAGAGTATGATGATGAAGAAGAATTTCAGAAGGCTATTGCTCTGGTTAGCCAACAGTTCAACCGTCTACCACCTCCTTCCTTCCGCAAGAATCAGCAGTTCAACAAACCTCCATTCAACCATAACTTCGGTTCCCAGAATAACCATTCTCGATATCCCAAAAGTTCTCATCCACCACCACAATCTCAAAATAATCAACCAAAGGAGGTACCGCAGTCTCCTCAAACCACTGACTCCGGTACTCCCTCAGAAGACAATACTGATGTTGTAATTTGTCACAAATGCAACAAAGAGAATCACTTTGCAAGAGATTGTAAGGCCAATGTAGTAAAAGACCGAGCCTTCTACCTTAGAATGACTCAAGAACTGGAAGACAAAGAAAAGGCGGAAAAGGCAAGGGCATACGTGGCCCATGTCAAAAGAGACCATCAAGTTTGGTCATCCGGAGACGAAGATGAAGCCATCAGCAATGTCAAAGGAAAAGGGAAAATCTACATGCTGGCCTCTGCGGATGATGATGGGTCTACAACGCTGAACAAGAACTACTGCTACATGGCAAAAGATGGAACTCTAAGCATCGTCGAACAGGTAAAACTCATGATCCAAACTCTAAATTATAGCATGCATGACTGTCAACCCTACATAGATGATCTTAATAACACGTGTGCTGCCGTCCTTTCAGACTATAACAAAGCCTTAGATGAAAAGAACATTGCGTCCCAAGAGATGTTCCACGTAAGAGGACGACTAGATAACAAAAGACTTAAGATGGCTATGTTAGATAAGGACCTAGAGTTAGAAAAAGATGCAAGAATGTTAAGTGAAACCCAATTAGAGATAACTTTGAATCAGAGAGATTTAGCTCAGAGTGAAATTGTACGCTTAAATCTCTTAATTGAAAAATTGTTTAATGAAAGTGAAGCTATTGAAAATTTGGTGAACAATGGAACCATGGACAATACATACAATTGGGGTTGGTCAAATGGATATCCTACCGCAATGGATTCCTCACCCTGGTTCAACAAAGACAGAATGTATGTCCCTCCGGACCGAGAATTTCATTTCCCTGTCAATGACAAAACCTTTCCCGAAGATATCAAAACTCACTTCGGTAGACTGCATAGTCTAAGCAATAACTGTGTCATTGAGGAAATAGTGCCTGAGGTTTCGGGTTACACATGTGATCTAATTCCTATTTGTGGCACCGTTTATCCAAATTCTCAAACATCATCCGTAGTTGATGAAGAAATCGTTGTTGAGGGTCACACATGGAAAGGTATTTTACCCACACCAACACTTTTAAAGTCACGTCAAAATTTCAACAAATGGAAGGGTATTCTACCAACTCCACCAAAAGGAACTCAGAAATATACATGTGCAAAATCTTTTCAAAAATGTACTTTTTCGAAATCCAACAACACTCATGTCAGGAATTACCCACCTCGGACCGGTAACAAGTCCAATTCATCCTTTAAACCACTGACCAAACATAATGTCAGAACAAAAAACAAAACCTCCTTTTGTAAATGTCAGTTCAGTTGTCAGAAGAATTTATCTTATGTCAAATCCAATCAGAGTCAGAAACCTAATACTTTTTCCAAAACTCACAACACTCTAGATCTGATCAAACACCCAGGACTAGGACTAGAAGTTGACAAGAGACCTGTCCCTGCAACCTCGGTCCATGCATCATTCAGAAACACATCAGTTGCCCCAGGCTCCAAACTAGTTTGGATGCCTAAACTAACCATGTAATTCTCAGGCTTTGTGCAAGGAGGAACAAGAAGATGAGTGGTTAATTGACAGTGCCTGCTCCTTGCACATGACCGAAAGGTTAGAGTACCTTTGGGATTTCAGGCCAATATGCAATGGTGGAAATGTCACATTCGGCAACAATGCGAATGGTGTCATCCGCGGTTATGGTGTTCTCACTACGGGGAACTTCTCCATTCAGAAGGTTGCTTATGTAGAAAGCCTCAAACACAATCTCATCAGTGTTGGCCAACTATGTAAAGCAGGACATCGTGTTGAATTTGATGATCAATTTTGTTACGTAATGACAAGTGACAGGAACACATGCCTGATCAAATCCCGATCCGAAGGTACCATGTACCCCTTAGATGTCTCTCTGATCATTGGCAGACCGCAGTTATGTTTCCTGTCCAAAGCTGTATCAGAAGTCAGCTGGCTATGGCACCGCAAGCTAGCTCATCTCAACTTCAGGTACATCAACAACTTGGTCACAGGAGAACTAGTCCGAGGTCTCCCTATTCTCAAATTCAGCAACGATACTCTCTGTCCAGCTTGTGAATGTGGTAAACAGTCCAAAGCAAGTCACCCTCTGATAATGGACTCTTCTATTTCTGAACCTCTGGAGCTATTGCACATTGATCTCTGCGGTCCATCAACTGTAGCCAGTCTCCACCACAAGAAATACATACTAGTTATTGTTGATGACTATACACGCTTCACATGGGTCTTCTTTCTCAGACTCAAATCAGAGACACCGCAGATTTTCATCAACTTCATCAAAGAAATCGAACTTCATATCAAGCTTCCAGTTAGACGCATCCGCAGTGATAATGGCACTGAGTTCACTAATCATCTTCTCAACAGTTTCTTGGTGTCAAAGGGCATCACTCACAACTTCTCAGCCCCATATACACCGCAACAAAATGGAGTAGTTGAAAGAAGGAACCGCACTCTAGTAGAAGCAGCCAGATCCATGCTTAACTTTTCCCATCTTCCTCTCTACTTCTGGGCTGAAGCTGTAGCAACCACATGCTTTGTCCAAAACCGAAGCATTGTGTGCAAACGCCTCAATAAAACACCATATGAGGGCCTTAACAACCGCAAGCCAAATGTTTGTTTCTTTCATATCTTTGGTTGTAGATGTTTCGTGATCAACAACCGCGATCAGCTTAACAAATTTGCACCGAAGTCTGATGAAGTCATATTCCTTGGTTATTCCACTAACAAGGTTGCTTATCGAGTGCTCATCAGGCGTACAAGGCTGATCATTGAAAGCTTCGATGTGAAATTTGATGATTCTCACATCCGCAACGCCCCTCCATGCACTGAAACCACTGTAATCATGGAGAGTGACATTCCTGCTTCTTCAGGACCCTTGAATCTAGTTGAAGTCAATTATGATGATCTTTTCGATCCTGTTGAAACGGCGAAACTATCCGAGGTTCTTGTGTCACCCGCAACTCAACAACAACACACTAATGTCTCTGGACCATCTCTATCTGAAGTAGCATCTCTCAATACTTTCACCTCTCCGGTTGAGGGGGAAAGCTCTACTCCGGATCAAGCAACAACTGTCGAGGTTCCAGTACCTGATGATGTTCAAAGTCCCATCCACAGAGAAGCAATACCATCAAACGTATCTTCGGATTCGGTTGATGAAATCATAGAAAACATTGACACCAGCACCGATCCAAGGATTATCACTCTCCCATCCGCAGTCCAGGGGGAACCTTCTCAGGTTCCAGAGGAACTCCCATCAGCAATCCAGGGGGAACCTCTCCCAACCGTTCAAGAAAACTCCACTCTCGTTCCAACAAACCAAGATGACTCAGCAGGATGTTCTCAAATCCAGGGGGAACTGCCATCCCCCACCGCAGCTTCTTCTGATATTCAAGATATTCCCTCTACTGCAACTGCTGATCATCTGCAGCCCCATCTACATGTATGGACGAAGGACCACCCACCAGGTCAAATCATCGGCAACCCATCCGCAGGCATCCAAACTCGATCTTCCCAGGACCTATCTGACCACTGCCACTACGCAGCATTCATGTCCTCGGTAGAGCCCAGAACGATCAAAGAAGCATTGCTTGAACCTGACTGGATAGCTTCAATGCAAGAAGAGCTAGAAGAATTTCAAAGAAACAAAGTTTGGCAGCTCGTTCCAAAGCCACGTGGTCACTCCATTGTTGGCACTAGATGGGTGTTCAAAAACAAGCTGGATGAATCTGGTGCGGTAGTCAGAAACAAGGCAAGGCTAGTTGCAAAGGGGTATAGTCAACTTGAAGGCATTGACTACGATGAAACGTATGCTCCGGTAGCACACATGGAAGCTATCCGGATCTTCCTTGCATACGCAGCCCACAAGAACGTCAAGGTACACCAAATGGACGTTAAGAGTGCCTTTCTCAATGGGTAAGTAAAAGAAGAGGTCTATCTTCAGCAACCTCCAGGGTTTGAAAACGTTGAATTCCCAGACCACTGCTACAAGCTTGAAAAAGCAGTCTACGGTCTGAAGCAAGCCCCAAGAGCATGGTATGAGACTCTTTCTGAATTTCTCGTCTCATCCGGGTACAAGAGAGGAGTGATTGACCCCACGTTATTTAGAAAAGCTAATGGTGACCACCTTATTCTTGTACAAATATATGTGGATGATATCATCTTCGGTTCGACTGATCAAGGCATGGTGGATGAATTTGCTAAGCTCATGACCAACAAGTTCAAAATGAGCATGAATAGAGAGATCAATTTCTTTCTAGGACTTCAAGTGAAACAAATTCCGCAAGGGATATTCATTCATCAAGAGAAATACACCACTGAACTTTTAAAGAAATATTCCATGGACAACTGTTCTTCTGCTAAGGTCCCCATGGCCTTTGGTTATAAGATCTCTGCTGATCCCGCAGGCGAATCTGTAGATCACAAGACTTATCGAGGTATCATTGGTTCTTTGATGTACCTCACCGCAAGCAGGCCAGACATTGTTTTTGCAACTGGTGTATGTGTAAGATATCAGGCGGACCCAAAAGTGTCACATATGACCGCAGCCAAACAGATACTACGGTACCTGAAAGGAAGCAAATCTCTTGGTCTATGGTACCCTGCAGGTAATGACTTCAGCCTGCAAGCTTTCACAGATGCGGATCATGCCGGATGTAGATTAGACCGCAAAAGTACTTTTGGAGGATGTCAATTTTTGGGTGGAAGACTTGTCAGCTGGTCTTCAAGAAAACAAAGCTGTGTTTCTCTTTCTACTGCAGAAGCTGAGTATGTGGCCGCAGCCAGTTGTTGCTCTCAAGTCCTTTGGATGAAAACTCAACTAATGGACTACGGGTATAGAATGCTGCGGATATCGATCTATTCTGACTCAGAAAGTGCTATTGCTATCTCTCACAATCCAATTCAGCACTCCAAGACTAAACATATTGAACTACGATATCACTTCATCAAAGACCACATCTTAAAAGGTAACATTGAACTCATCTTTGTCCCTTCTCATGAAGAGATTGCTGATGTGTTCACAAAAGCGCTCGATTCCACAAAGCTTAACACCTTCCTGCAAATGTTAGGAATGATGAATCCAGACCCGTAATTCTTTTTGAGTTGTTAGCTACCGCAGACCATCCTTGGTCTCCGTTGCGGTTCTAATTAAGAGTTATCTATGATAGATGGTTATGGTACCGCAGTTTAGGTACCGCAACCATATATTATACTTATCTCTCATGGGTCTTTATTGTCTGTTATTACTAATCTTTGTACAAGTGTTTCTCCTCAGTTCCTCACTGCAGTCTTTTCCTTGTCCATCCGCGATGACTTTCCAACCGCAATGAAATTTCCATCCGCGATGACTTTCCAACCGCAATGAAATTTCCATCCGCGATGACGTTTCCAACCGCAATGCAGCTTCCATCCGCGATCACATTACTCATTTCTCAACTGTTACATCAACTCCTAAATCTTTTGTGTGCTATTTAATGATCTTTCATTAAATAAAACATTAAATAAAAAAAAAACATTCCCTTAGAAACTGTCTCATTCTCTTTATGCATAATCCTTGTGTCAGACCTATTTTAAGGATGATGACAAAAAGAACGTTTTCCCATAAACTCATCCTTAATTTGTCCTTTCCTCTCCCTAATACGTCCCATCCGTTACAACTTCCTCTCCCATCACCCCCACGATCACCTGACACATCGATTGAGGCCTAACTTTTCATTAAATGCAAACCCCTTTTAGTAAATCTCCCAAATCTTTTTAAACCGTTTTAATTATTTGTGGATGAGATTTAACCCCAAATTCAAAGATTCCCCCCAAATACTAAACGACGTTTTTACCCTATCTTTATCTTTTACCTAGGGTTAAAATCTTTCAACCCTTTGTAAACCCATCTTCTTCCCCAAATTCACTTCACGCTTTCTGAACATCGATCATTCCCTCTCTCTCAAAAAAACTTCAAGAACTCTGTTTGTCTACTTCTTCTCTCAAGCTCTCAAAAATGGTGAAATCAGGTGTATCAAAGAAGCAATATATGGCTTCAGGCTCAGTAAACCCCACTGGATCAGACACTCCAACAATAGCATCAAGCAACTTTCGAGCAGTGTTTGAAGATCATCCCTCATACAATGCTCCAACCAAGCTCATGATCAAATTTCTGAAGAACCATCCCCTATTTGGTCCATTTGACGCATTCACAGATGTTGTTCCAGTTTCAACTCTCTTCAAGTGTGCCTTTTCTGCTTATCGCCCACTAGAAAACCCCCAAGAAGTTCACCTCAACCTCATTAATGATTCTTTGGTCATCTTGTCCAAAGAAAAGTTCTTATCTGCCATTAATCTTCTGGTTCATCCATCCATCAAAATTTTCTCACCTTCAATGGCGGACGTTACATCTGCACTCTATCAAATGGGGTATCAAAAACCAATCAGAGGGATTGGTGAGTTCA
This sequence comes from Lactuca virosa, assembly GCF_052849685.1. NCBI lineage: Eukaryota > Viridiplantae > Streptophyta > Magnoliopsida > Asterales > Asteraceae > Lactuca > Lactuca virosa. The sequence continues at coordinate 362,690,892 of NC_136429.1, read as the reverse complement.
AGAAGAACCAGCTACCTGCGGTTTGGCAGTTCGTATGCCACTTTGTCATCCGCTGTCCATCTGGCAGAACCGGAGGCATTGACAACATGGGATTAAAGCTTTTGGAATTAGTATGGAGCATATTCACCGGACATGACGTCAACTACGGGCAGATCCTTTGGGACGACTTTCTTCAGTACATTCCCAAGGAGAGCCCAAAGGAGAACCCAACAGAGCTCACATTTGCTCGATTCTGGTCTCTCTGCATATCAGACCTACATGCGGACGTTGGACTAGATATGGGTAGTGACATCAATTTCTTTGTCACTAAGGATCTCAAAAGGTACAATCCCTCTTCCAATCAATCTGTTTTTGGACCAATCCGCAGACTCCCTACTCACATTCTTTCAACCCTTGGTCTTGAGACTGCTGATGTCTCAGACCACATTGAGGCTACGGAAGGTATTGCCCCATACCCTCCTACCCCGCCTCTTCCTCAAATATCCACAATTATAAACCCTGAGGGTACCGCAGTCCCCTCTGCCACTACACTATCCAATCTTTCTCAAAGAAGAAAGCAGTTGGCAACCAAGAAGCAGAGAACCCCAAAGAAAAACGCTCCCAAACCAACCGCACCCACGAAGAAACGAAAAACCAAACCTACCCCAATTCCATCTAGCAGTGATTCTGATGAGGATAGGCAACCGATTGCTATCCTCAAGAAAAGAAAAACCGATTCCCCTAGCCAAATGCGTGACCGGACCGATGCTGAAGCCTCTCAAAAGGCTCCAGTAGTCCTTGGGGTGGCCGCAGACCCATTCAACACCACCATCATTTTCCAGTCAGACTCAGAAACTGAGTCTGATTCACAACATCGTGGAGACTCCCCCCCAGTTCACTCCCAAGGGGATGATACTGGTGCACGCCCTAAGGTCTCCAAGGCTTCCCGACTGCATTTCTTTTCACCAGAGGAGTTGAGCTCCATCCTTTTGAACGTCACCCATACACTACAAACACCTTCCCACCCGCAGGGTACTTCTTCCGCCCATGCCAGAACTGAGCCGAGGCCACACTTGACCACGGGTCAAGGAGACCGAGGAAGCTCAGGAAATCCTACTCTGCTTACATCTTTTACAGGTGGTTTAGGCACGGTGAGCACAAATGTGCTAGGATCCGTGGACCCGAAGGACACTTCGGTGCGTTTTTCAGGATTTGACGGAGAAGATTCAAATGATTCTTGGTTACGGTACACACCGGTAACCGAGTCAGATAAAAATAAATATGTTGCATTCAGAAGGGCATTCCAAGCCCGCAAGGAACAACAGATCAAGCAGCAGCAGCAAAAGGAGCAGGAAATCCAGCTCGTGGCTAAGTATTGGGCAAATGCCATCAGCAATGCCAGTACCGTAGCCACCATTCAAAAGATTCAAGCTTGGATGGATGAGATGGCTGAAACAATTTTAAAAGCTCAAGCTTCAGGTGCAGCCACGGGTACCTCCAACGTCCCTCCTACTCCAACCCCCAATCCAATTCCCACTCCAACAGTCCGTGAATCCCAAGACGAAGGTACTGCAGTCGAAGTCAGTTTTGCATCCACCTTTGGTCTTGATGATGAAGATATCCAAGAGGTCAACAAGCCCAGCCCCTCAGATGATGACTTAATGATGTTTGATGAGGAAGAGGAGTCCAGCGGTTCCCACCATTCAACTTCCAAGCCTAAAGAAAAGAAGAAAAAGAAGAAGAATGCGGTCTCCAGAAAAGAGTTCCTAAGCCTACAAGCCAAAGTTGATCAGATTTTGGCTGCAGTCAAGCCCACTCAACCGCAACCTGAAGATACTCCAGGACCGCAGTCCCTGATCGAACGTATTGAACGTCTGGAAACAAGGGAACGCATGGCTGCTGAAAGAATCTCTCTCAAAGTAGAGATGGGAATCCGGTCCCTTGACAACAACCGCAAGGCGGACCACAAGGAATTTATGACTGCAGCGGAACGCCTCATCTCTGAGGTGACCGCAATCAAAACGGATCTCCAAGCGGCCATCACGGATCAAGCCTCTCAGTTTAAGAAATTGATAGATGAGACTCATACTGTTTATGAGTCCACTATCTCTGTTCTTCAAGCCACAATTAACAGACTGTAGAAATCCCTGTCCTCCAACTTCCATGGTCCAGAGATTCTCCAGCTCACAAAGGAAATCCACAAGCTACTCTTCAGCTCCTCCACACCTAACAATCAACAATTGGCAGAAGCTCTAAAAGCTCAATTCCAAGAAGTCTGTGCCAAGGTTGATGGACTTAAGCAATGGCTTGAGGAAGCTCCTCCGTTGCATCCCTCAAGAGGGGGAAGTAAAGAAGAAGAAGAAGAGGAAGTCCATCACTCTGAATCCATTTCTCAACATCAGAGTCCCCCCCATCACCACAGAAAAAATTCCCACACCGCAGCCTTCACCGCAACCATCTCAACATACTCCATCTCCTCACACTTCACCTCGAAAGGAGTTCACTCCCAACAAGCCATAAACTCCTCCCCACTTCAAAAACCTTGAGGAGAACATGTCATCTCCAAGCTCAACAGACTCTCCTGCCACCGCACGAAGAAAACACGACTGGAAGGCAGCCAAACTGGCAGAGCTTATATGGAGAGAATGCGGTTTTGATACCATGATGGATGAATCCTTGATAAATTCTTGGATCAATCCTCACCGCAGGTTGCTGGATGAAGACTATCGACCCCACCTTACCTACGCTGAACCTCCCTCGGACGGGTACTGGGATGTACCAATTTCTCCAAATGCCAAGTACTTCACAGTATTTGAGCAATTCGACCGCAACCTTCCTGACCACAAGAGACTGACAATGGAGTTTGAGAGACTTAGTCTTTTTCACGCTAAACATGCCTCCTCCATTGAGAACATATGGTCTAACGACAGACCATCCGCAGTCAAGAACTACAAAGTCCGGAAATTTATGAAGGCTGAATACATCCAGTACACTCTCACAAGAAGGGAACATGACTACGTCCGCAGCCAGGCAGATTTTCCTTTCATGAATTCGGAAGAAATCTTCCTCATTGCCAAGGTGTTTCAAAACAAATCAGAAAAGCACCCCAAAATGAAAATTGCGCTTGAAAAGGCCAACACTTTTCTGAAAGAAACTGTCTGCGATTTTGCCAAGATAGATGCGGATATCTACCCCACCATCCTCAAGAAGTTTGATCTCCCACCTCTTGAACCTGTGCCAATGCCTACTGAAGGCTTTCAAGAAAGATCTCTAGGCGCAACAAACTTTCCTGAACTTGGAGTCATATTCAAAAGGAAGACCGACAATGTCAAATACTTCATTCCTATGGCTGCCATGCATCGCCTCACCAGAAAAAAACTTGACATCTGCCGAACCGCAGTCGAAAGATCGAAGCACACCACCGCAGAAGTCAAGTTCGAGATCTCAAGAAGAATCACCTGGCTGGAAAACATCAGGAAGTTTTGGTGGATTCTGATCAAGTTTCTCAAACTTGATAGCTGAACCGAAGTTAAAGAGGTCACTTAGGGGGAAATTGTTGAATCATGAAAGTGACCCTCTTGAACTTTGCTACCGCAGCCACTTCAGCACCCGCAGTCAGTCTTTTCATCAGCAACCGCAACCGGACTCTTGCTACCGCAGTCAACTTAGCTAGATTACTTCATTTGTCTTTATTGTAATACACTCTATTATCCAGTATGCCTTGCATGGCTACGTATAGAGATGTAATCTAGTGCATTTCTGAGTTTCTATAAATAGAGACTTATTCTCTTGTATCCAATACGGATAATTTATGCTTCTATTCTAAACACATTTCTCTGAAGTTATCTTCTCTATTTCTCTATCTTTCTACTCTTCACTTCTTACTTGTTACTGGAACATAACTGATTATAACCTCTCTTCGGAGCAAGTCTTTGAGACTTAATCACCAAGTTTGATCTACCTTATTAACTCGGTTTGAATGCATTCCTTGTTATGAATCAACTTGTGTGTTTTCTTGATATAACAATTGTCGTCATTTCTATTTCTTTACATTTCCGCAACTAACTCTCTAACTATTTAACTCTAACTTATTAATATTATTGTTGAGCTTTCAGATCCTTTGAGATTAACTATTCCGCAATATACTTGTTCTAACGTTTTGTTCAAGTGTATCTCTAAGTTTTTCTCTCAACACCAACCTTTTAACCAAAAAATATTCTATAATCTTAATCAATAAACCAACATAAATTGATTCAAAATAATCAAAATTCATCTTACTTTTTGTACAAGATCCAACAAATCCATTGCATAAGCCACACCCACAATGTTATCAATCCGATCCTCAAATACTTGCACCCTATGAGTCCAATACAATAATTGTTGAATAAATCTTTCATAAAAACTTCCTTCTTTAACTAATTGTTTCAAGTTTGCCCAAAATATTGACGAGTCACCCATAAGTGATGAAAATATACCAAACTTGCACCAGAATCAACCACAATTATATCTACAAGAGGAGTCATAACCTCCTTCACATGGGTGCCTTTTATCTCCAACACATTTTCAGGAAATACTGAAACTTGGAAACAAAAGTGACATGAAATTTATGCATCTTGCTCTTCTTCCTCAATAGCCCAAATCAACTCTGCAACTCTGCAACCCTCAACATCAGCTTGAGTTCATCTTCCGTCACAGATGGTTCACCGGTGCAAAATTTAATTGGAAATCATTAATTTGAATGAAATGTAAAGTATTTAAGTTGAAATAAATGGCTAACCTTTTCCCTTTTAAACCAACAACTTTAAGCATTCCCATAAAAAGAAAAATTACTACTCTTCCAACTGGATATACTACAATTAAAGGCCATACCTATTTATTATTTGAGACATTAATTAATTTGATTCAAGATTTTTTCTGATTTACATATGCTACAAATTTTGAAATGATTCACGATTTTTTTAAACCCTAGATCGCTAACTTTACAAATGAATCCCTCCTATAAAATAAAATATTATATTATACCATAAATCAAACAACACACAAATGAACATATTTCAAACAGATTTAGGAGAAGTCTCATGGATAAAAAATCGTATTTGTATATTAAAAACTAGTTGTTGAAAAATTCAAACCTCTGTTTGGTTGTTGAAGACGTCATTTCTTCTTGTTGTTCTTGATTATGACCAAAAACTCTCTGACTGCTTCAGTTATCCTATCATATAGCCATAAAACAGGATGTGTTAAATGATATTAATTTCACAAATCTAGAATCAATCCATGTGTTGATATAATTAGATGACCACATAGACATTGTCGCTATTTTGGAGCACATTCTCTTCACATAAATGTTCCTGGAATCACTCCTTAAGCAAACTGTTTCTCTTGATAATCGACCTAAATCAGAAATTAAAATGAAAGCGTCTGTCAAAAAGTTATACAATTCGAAAAAAGAATACAAATGAAATGGAAGGAGATATACGTACAGTGAGAGGCAAATTAAACGGAACTATAAAATTTCATACCAGAATTACAGTTGAAGCAACGTGTTCACGGAGACATATCCAATGGGGAAAGCCGATGGAATTAAAGAATTACAGGCGAAAGGGATGGTCGTTGCAATGGTCGAAGATGGCATCGACGATTGACTGTCGTTCGTTGCTGCGGATTTCGAAATAGATATGACGATTAAGGCGAATCGATTCTGGGAGGTGATTTTGGTGTAGGTTTTAAAGGAGGCGACGATGATATAGGTTTGGAGGAGGCGATGGTGGTGATGTTTGTTTAGGGGAGATCGGCGGATTGATTGTGGTCGTGCGAGTTTTAGAGAGAGATGTCCACCGGAAAGGTCCAGTAGTCGGTGTTAGTTTCATGGAAGAGGGATCTGATTGATTTATTCCCTGAATGGGGTCATTTTTTGTTATCCCTAAAATACCCTTTGTGACATTTTATTACTATACCCCCGCCTATCTATTGATCTATTTATTTATAAAAATGCCACAATACATCTTGACCATTATTTTTCTTTATCTAACGATCCTCTTTTAGTTCTCGGGTTCTCGGAAAACTTTGAGTTATCAAATGATCCTTCCTCTCTCTCTCTCTCTATATATATATATATATATATATATATATATATATATATATATATATATATCAATAAAATAACTATAAAAACTTATCATCTCCATGCAAATAAGAGGTGATAAGTGATCAACCACACTATTTAGGGAAATTGAGTTATATAACCAATTTTTAATGTTATTTTAAAAACAATAACCACAATTGTTTTTTTGAAAAATGACCACAAAGTCTGGAATGGATCATTCCGAATCCGTATGTTGAAATCGGTAATAGGTAAACGATCCGACCCAATGTTGTGGTCCCCCTATAAATACCATTTCAGAGTTCATTTAGAATTTACTGATATCGGCCTACATTCCAGACTCCATTTCGAACTCAGTAATTCCGGACTACCTAATTCAACGGAAAATGTCTTCTTCTAGCGATGAAGAGTATCATTTTTTATATGTAAGCTTCGAAATCTTTACAATTAAGTCTTTGGTTTAGATTATATGTTAAAACTTAGACAATTTATCTAATTATATAGGTATTATTTGTTTTTTTTTTGTGATTTTTAGTGGTTTAAAGTCAACTATATGATTACATTTGGTTATATATGTATGCTAGATCAACAAATCATAGAAATATCCTAATTTTCATTAGTCCGAAACGAATCCGGAATGTGTAACACGTTCGGATTCCAAAGAATATGTTCGGAATACGAAAAACAGGTTCAGAATGTGGGACCATATTGTTTTTATCTCAAATTGTGATCTGGAATGTGTTGATACAGATTAAGATATTCCAGAATGTCCTTCGGAACATATATACAAATGCCTAATTAATGATTCTTTTGATTGTAGCTTGACAAAACATACGAAGCGGTTGTCACTAGAACCTATAGGCCTGAACTCGGGCAGGAAATCATGGCCCGGTTACAGCACAAACTAGTTTGTGCAACCACGTTTAGGTTTTCATGTTTTGGTGATTATGTTCACATGCCGATGGGTGTGGAATGTCACCCTTTACTCTGTCATGATCTTATGTGCAAGGAATACACTACTTTATCTCCAGTTGACCCACAAGAGTTTCTATTTCTGGTACATGACTATCGGGTTTTCTTCGACAAAAAAACATTATGCCTAATTACAGGCTTGCGGTTCAGGGACTATTTCCCTCTAGTTCTTCTTTTGCTCAGTTTAGACAACATGTATTTCCATTTGTGCCGCCTTCACGTACGGTGAGGTTGGATGACCTTATGCATGTGTTCAATGACTTGCTTCATCAATTAAATTATGCAGGAATTGTGAGAGTCTCCATGTTGTATAGGCTAGAGCAGGGATTTTGTGGGAAGTACCCTCGACAACCAATTACTAATGAAGTTCTTGCAATTGTCTTTAATTTAGATGAGTTTAACAGGTATACAATTGTTTACATTATATCAAATTAAACATATCCTTATTAAGTGCAACTGTTTACACACATATCCATGGGGTAGAGTGATATGGGATTTTACTTACAACTAACGGTGTGTTGTCTTTGATAAGATTGAGGGGCATTTGAACCCCACCGAGCCAAGAGTCGGCAGTAGACCTATATATACTGTGCATGGATTTGTCTATGCATTTAAGCTATGTACGCTATGTTTCATAATACCTTTTAAGCAATTAGTATTGTAACTTTATTATGTTAGTTAGTTGTTTGACATGTTAATTTTGTAGATTTGGATCATGGAGACATTTCCCAACAGTAGTATAGCTGGTTCCCCTGTACCGAGTGTTATCCCTCAGGTAGTTGCATACCCTGCGATGAGGCGTTTACATGCTACTGATTGTGAATGTATTCTTGATGTTACAAATGTATGTAGCTTAGTTCACCTTAAAATATAAGCTGCTATGAGAAATTAACATAACATTAACCTTTATATATTGTTTTATGCATCATCCCCTAACAAATTGTTGTAGCCTACTCAACAGGAGCATGCTGCTTTGTGGTGGATTGAGAGTGCCCCATGGATAGATCAACAGTATCATACTGCTGACTACTTTTCTTACCACAATGTAGCAAATAGTAGTTTATCAGGTCGAACAACAATTTCTATAATATTCTAATTTTGTACAAACATTAATACAAGTTTTTTAGATCAACAGTATCATACTGTTGACTACTTTTTTGACTACTTATGACATTAAATCTACTCTTAGACTTAACGTTACTTTTGACACTTGACTTGGTCCTACTTGAAGATTCATTTTTTCTTGAATCTGCAGGAAACTTAGCGTCACATGTTCTGCTTGTGTGACTGATCCTTTGGCAACGACTGCATTTTTTTTTAATCAGACCTTCACCTTGGGAAGAGATACGGTTATGATTTCGTGGTTGTCCGAATTGTCGAGTATCCATCAATATTGGTAATACAACCATGAATTCATCCGGTTCTTTGTATTCAGCTGGAACTAGCACATGAAACATAACCAATATATATGTTGATCGATATGTTTCCATTGTGATGTACAATGACACCCATGTACTAAAATGTTGATATCTTAGTTCCTTGAATACTACCATAACATGAAAACAAGGTATACCTAACAATTTCTATTTCCTACACGTGTAGCAACGAGATTCCATGTTTACTATACTATTTTTCATTTTGTCCAGTCACCTTATATCTGCTTTGATCAATCTCGTATACCTGAAAGCTGGATGATTTGTTGATCCTCCTATTGATAAACATCTCAACATACTCAGTAATATTTTTTTTTTCTTTCAGCTATAAAAAACATTTTACGTATGTCTTGTCATGCACAATAATTTATACTATAATTATCATGGAAGTATTATAATATAAATAGTTACCTCCACCATTACGTCGTTAGCACCACCATTGTTGCATAGTTGCTCGAAAGAAATCAATCAACATTGTTATTGGTACTTTTCGTGCGTCTTTTGATAACGTATTGATGGACTCGACACTGTTCGATGTCATAATATTATACCAAACCATGGGGAAACATGACCTTGCCCATTTCTCATAACCGATTCTGTCCAACCATGTACAACAGTTTTCGTTTAGTGCACGCCGTAGCCTACCAAAGATTTCTTTGAAATCATACTGTCTGTAATCTTTTGAAGCCTCTCAAAACAAAATCTCCTTTATATCTTGTTTTTCGATATTTGTTCTCATATTCATCAACAAATGACGACAATAGAGTCCGTGATATGCTTTTGGGAACACAACTTGAATGGCCATTTTAAATGAATTGGCTCTATCTGATATGATAGTCAAAGAGGGCATGTCCCCAATAAATTATTTGAGTCTTGATAAAGCCCATATCCATGACTCCCCACATTTAGTTTTCCCAACACCAAATGCAACAGGGAGGATTTGTTTTTTACCATCCATGCCTGCTGCTAGGAACATCGTGCCCAAGTATTTCCCTTTAAGGTGGGTTCTGTCAATGATAATAATAGGACACAAACATCTTTGAAATGCTCAAAGCTAAAAAGTAATTAATATTAATATATTACCCATTAAAGCAAACACACGTGTAACAATAATAAATATAAAGGACTCATTATATAAGAAATATTACCGTGCAACCGATGGCCATGAAAAATTATTTAAATTTTTTGTCATAACTTGTCTTTATATGTGTAACCATCCCTAGATTTTTCTTCTCCAAGTTGTAACAATATAAAGGTAGTCTTTAAAAGCTTTCTTTAGAGGTCCCTCTCAACAAATTTAGAGCATACATTTTAACACTCCATGCTTGCTAGCATGGAATATGTAAACTAAGACGGTCATTTAAAGTTCGTTTTATTTGTTTTCCCACAACATATTACATGTACCATGGTTGTCAAAATCGAGATCCTAATCGTAGGATCGTACGATATTACGATCCTATGTATGAAAACGAGCTGGATCATAAACGGATCGTATTTGGGGTAGGATCGCAGGTAAGATCGTAGGATCGGGATCCGATCCAATCCTACCTTCCTTTGATTTTTTTTACCACTTTATGCCTTTTACCCTTTACCAATTTACCATTTATCATTTTGTATTGTGACATATGACTAATATTTTGAAGTTTTTATGACTTTTGAACAAAAAATTAAATGTTTGAAATATTTTTCATATTTTAAAATATAAATATAAATTATGTTTTATTTTGTGGGATCTTAGGATCTCAATCCCGATCTTATGATCCCAATCTTGGAAACCCAAAAATGATCCTACATAGAATCCCGATCTTGACAACCTTGCTATCAACTAATATGCCCTTCAAGAAGTGACCCAATACCTTTTTGTTGGCATGTCAATGACGGGGGCATAGTTGTGTGTTTGAGCAAGTTTGTCTCTCTGATAGTTTAACCACTTGAAATGTATCAATAGTATTTTGTTTTGTTACCCGTATCCGCCAGTCACAATTCTCCATAAAGCAAACAACTTCAAACCTGTCTTTTGTAGATTTTCTCACTTTATATTGGAAGCCTTCAGTAAAAATTTTGAATCCTAAACAAAACTTAAGTTCTTCTTCGCTTTTGAAGAGTTGGAATAACTTCACATAGGAAGTATAATTGTGGGTTGTGGCACCTTTACATTTTTGTTGAGCTAGTTCGGGCAATGGTAATGGTTCAGGCACACCCCAATGGGTGGTTTGTTCTTCTTCAAAATCGAAAAAATAATAAGGAAACTTTTCCTCTTGTGGTTTTTGTGGATGTAAGGGCTCATTTTCCTCCTCTTCACCTTCGGTACCATCTCCGTCAAATTCAATGTAAATATGAAATGTTTAACTAACTCTCCATGCGGAATTATATTACCATCATCAACCAATAACATTAGTTTTTTCTCATCATTTGGAGATTCATCAACATCAACAGTAGGATAAGCATAAAAAACAGCCTTACCTTTACACCTAAAATCACCTCCATCTATAGGACCATTGTAAGAAGGAACATGGTGGTTGTCATAGGTAATAAATTACAAATTTAGTTACTTCCAGAACCGGAAGACCCATTTCCACCAAAATGTCTTTCCCCGAAAAATCGATGAATACCACTTTCCATTACATTATTTGTTAGGGTCAGGATCCTCAAAGCCTTTAGGATCCTCAACCCTTATCAAATTTTCGGGATCCTCAACTATCTCAGGATCCCGACTATTACCGTTATTATTATTTACTAATATTTATAACAGTTATATTTTGTTCTTAATCAACATATGTGCAGAAATAGTCAAGATAAGACTTATTCTCAACGGAGTTTCATCTCAACTATGCTAAAGACCCGGAATACCAAGTCAAATAACGTTCGTGAAGCTGGTCATGGAGGATCCCGGAAATATCAGACATCTTGTTAGCTAGTATAGACTATAAATTGACACTTGTATCTCGCACACAACACACTGTTTTTACTCTGAGCTTACTATTCAAATTTATTCACTTGTTCTTACTGAAACATTCTCCATAATCACCATTTTTTCATTAATAAAATCATCAAGGCAGGTGATCATTATCACCTCCCAAGGATTTGTGCCAGAGATCCTAGCAAGGATCAAGGGCTTTCCTTGTAAATCACTGTGTAATTCTCCTTACCATTTACTATCGCACAATTCGAACATCACAGCCTCTCATTCAATTTGGTTGATTAGTACTTGTGTAATTTTTGACCAAAACAATTTGGCGCCCACTGTGGGGCCGTGGTGTTCTTAATCCTCGAAAGATCATGTCTACACAACCGATCCTTTCTTCATCCTCCGCTCCATCCATTCCAACCAAAAATCTATCACCTCCTCCGAGTGGACCCCGTGGTCAGAGGAAAGCACCCGATACTTCCAAGAAAAATACCTCTCCAATCCTAACCAAGGAAGTCTGGGATCTTCAAGACTCCACGATCCAACTGCTCCGATCACTACTACAGAACTCTTCGCTATGATGAGGAAAATGACGCAACAGATAACCCAACAACAAGAGGAGAATAGAGCACTACTTAGAGAAGTGGAGAGAATGAAGGCGAAATTTCAGAGATCCCAGGAATCGACACCCACAGTTGTACAACCAAGGATCATGAACTTTGATAATGCAGGATCCTCAGGAAATCACCACGAGAACACAACTCCTGCTACTATTGCGTCAGCCTGGGGGAAAAATATAAATAATCGAGCATCTACGATCAATGATATTAATGGGCGTTTCAATACTCCTAGAAACCTTCATTCTAGTAACTTCTTAAATAGCAATACCGTCAATACTAACTCTACTAATGTTGATGTAGGAATAAATCCAAACATAGCTAGGGAACTTCAGCAGTTAAGATAGATGATCTCAAGCGTACCCGGGGTAGTCCAACCCATACCAGAAGCATCTACAAAAAGTCACAGGATCTTGAGATTTTCTCCCACAATAGCCGATACCGAAGTTCCTAAGCGCTTCTAAACTCCTAGCATGAAGCCTTACGATAGAACTATGGATCCTGAAGAGCACGTAGCATAATACCGAGAAAGGATGGAGATCATCCCCATCCCAGGTAACTTGAAAGAAGCTTGCTTATGCAAAGGCTTTGGTTCAACCCTTACTGGATCAGCTCTCAAATGGCTGCTAAACGTTCCTCCATACTCTATTACTTCATTTGCACACTTAGTCAATATCTTCAATAACCAGTTTTCTTGCAACGCAACCTTCGAGAAGATCACTAGTGATCTCTATCTACTGGTTCAGGATCCTAAGGAATGAATTATGGATTTTGTTAACAGGTTTGGCAGGGAAGCTCTAAGAATCTTCAACATCGACATGAAGAGTGCTGTAGAGGCCTTCAAGATGGGACTAAGGAAGGATTTACCCTTCTATGAAGACCTTTTGATGACCCCATGCAATAAATTGGACGAAGTCAGGTGCCGAGCATTGAGGTTCATAAGACTTGAAGAGGATAAAGAAATCCAGAAGAGAAGCAACCCTTCAAGTCAATACGAGAATCCCAATAGGAAGGCCGAATCCTCGGCTCCAAGATCGTACAAATCGAAGCCCTACTCCAAACCGGATCATCATAAGGTTAATGCCCTTGAAGCTGAAGGAGAGGAAGAGGAGCTCCCTAAGATCACTGATTATTGTTTTTCTATGGACATTCCAGGTTTAATATATGCTATGCAGGATCTCGGAGACAAAGCAAGGCGGCCAAAGAAGGATAAAAAGTACACCAGTTGGAAAGACAAGTCCAAATGGTGTGCTTACCATGAAGATTTTGGTCACATGACGGAGGATTGCATAGCCCTAAGAAAGGAAATCAGCTACCTCCTTAGCAAGGGGCATCTCAAATAGATCCTCGGGAGAAAGAAAGAAAAGTCCCAGGAGAACAACCAGGATGGTTACAAGATCCCGGAGAAACCAGGATCTCCACCCCCAAACGCCAAGATAATTAACTTTATATCAGGCGGATCTAACATTTGTGGTACTTCTTATTCTCAGGCTAAAAGACACATCAAGGTCTCTAAAGCAGAGAAGGAGGATAAACCACAAAAGAATACCGTGGTTACTAATGATAAGGAAATCACATTTGACGATACAGATAGGGAAGGGATTCAGGATCCTCACCATGACAGACTCGTGATAACACTATACATGGCCAACCATTTCCTCAGAAGGATCCTTGTTGACGGAGGATCCTCGGTCAATACCGTACTCCTAGACGCATTAAAAAGGATGAACATCCGAGAATTAGAGATAATCAAAAGATCCTCGGTCCTCATATGAGTTAGTGGGGAAATGAAACACACTATTGGGGAGATAAAGCTACCAATATACATAAATGGGGTAAACTCTATACAAAATTTATGTGTTATTGACACTTTATCTTCTTATAATGTGCTACTAGGTAGACCGTGGATCCACGAGATGAAAGCGTGCCATGAACATATCATCAGTGTGTAAAAATGCCTACTTCGTGGGTAATAGTAAAGATCATGGGAGATCAACAAGAATTGAAGGAATGTTATAAAACCTCTATGAAGCCTACGACCAAACCCCAATAAGCATAGCAATTAAAATAGGGGGAACGACATGTTCTAGAAACGAAGGAGCAAGATGTGAAGGAAGTGCCCCTAAGCATCAAGGATCCTGAAGCAAAAGTCCTCACAGGATCCTCAATACCTGAGCAAATCGAGCAAGACCTGTTAAAATTCCTTCGAACCAGAAGAAAGACATTCGCATGGAAACACGAAGATATGAAAGGTATAGACAAGAGTATTATCACTCGCAAACTTAATATTGATCCTTATTTCAGACCAATACACCAAAAGAGAAGGAATTTTGCACCTGAAAGGAATCATATCATCCAATAAGAAGTAGAGAAGCTCCTCAAGACAGGAATGATCAAGGAAGTGGAGTTCCCAAGATGGCTAGCTAACGTAGTTGTCGTACAAAAGAAAAACGGCAAATTACGAGTATGTGTAGACTACACTGATCTTAACAAGGCTTGTCCCAAGGATCCTTTCCCTCTACCACATATTGACTCTATGATAGATGCAACGGCTAGCCACGAACTCTTAACCTTCATGGATGCTTCAACAGGATTCCAACAAATCCCGATGGAACCATCCGATCAAGAAGATACAACATTTATAACACCAACAGGTATATATTGTGTTGGATTAGTGTCTAAGCCCGTAACTATATTTGGTATGTACTTGACCCGGTTATGCATGGTCCTTTTGGGTTGCCTTCACCATAGCAACTGATAGGATGAACTAAGGAGAAAAGGATTAATTATGATTTATTAATATATTATAAGAATAATATATTAAAGGAGAAATCATATTGTTTAATTAATATTAGTCAAGAATTAATTAAGAATTAGTTTTGTGGTTAAAAGAGATTAATTAAACTTAAGGGACTGGAATTGTAATTATAAGATAATTGCAATTGGGCTATGGATCGCCTTGGAACATAGGTTTGATGAATTCTATGGGAAGCCCGTAAGGAATTCGTCCAAGGGGTGTTCTAAAGGGAGTCCATGGGCTGTTTGGAGCCTAAGCAGTCAAATTAGGGTTTCCTTGTTTGATAACCCTAATAGCCTCACTATATAAAGACCCCTATGGCCCCAAAAACGTGGCTAACTCTTTTGGAAGAACCCTAGAACATTTTTGGTGCCTCCTCCCTTTCTCTTTGTTCATCTTCTTGCTTGTGGTGTTTGTAAGCCATTAGAGGAGTGACACTTGTGACTCTAAGCTCGAAGACAAGAAGATTCTAGCCATTCTTGAAGAGGTTATCATCTAGATCTATTCTTATATGTTAATTTCGAAATACATATGCTAGATTAGGGTTCTTGAGTCTTGGATGAATTGCATGTACAATAGAGAAACCTAGATCCAAGCATTAGGGTTTGTATGAGTACATAGGATGTTCTTTTGTATAAAACCCATCAGTGGTATCAGAGCCTAGGATGTTTTTTCTAATGTATTTGATGCAAAGATTATTGTTCATAGCTGAAAATTTTCGTTTTTTCGAATTAAACCAGATTCACGTCGTGAACAGTGTGTTCACCTCGTGAGTTCAGTCTGACAGCACAATTTCGAAATTTTTGCCTTAATTTGCTTTGGATAATTACCATAAATTGTTTTTTTCAAATTAAAATCATATTTTTTTATTATGGTAATTGATATCCTAATCAAATTAATGGATAATTGTCAATTTAAGATAATTACTTATTTTATAAGATAAAGATTGATTATTTGTAAATTGATTTGAATTATCTTGTAAGAAAATTGAATTAAGTCAAATTTAGATAATCACTAAT
Source organism: Lactuca virosa (assembly GCF_052849685.1). Taxonomy (NCBI): domain Eukaryota; kingdom Viridiplantae; phylum Streptophyta; class Magnoliopsida; order Asterales; family Asteraceae; genus Lactuca; species Lactuca virosa. The sequence goes on along the minus strand of NC_136429.1, from coordinate 362,675,064 downwards.
TATTTGATTAATTGAATTATTTGTAATTTGATCTAGGAAGTTTTAAAAATGTTTCAAAACTTGCCCTCAAGTTTTGTAATTTAAAATTTTGATTAAAAGTTTAATTTTGAAATATTAAATTCTAAAACCCTAGTTTTTGAAAAGTTCAAATTACACCCTTATGGTTTTATTAAATTAATTAAATTTATAATTAAAAGAGAGTTAATAAGTCCATAATGATATGGTTTATATTTAATTAAATTAAAAGTGTAATTAATTAAATTAGACCACCTAGTATTTTAAAAAGTGTAAAATACACCCTTATACTATATATAAAGTTAAAAGTCTAATATTATATATGTATGAGTAAAGAGTCAGTCTTAACGTTAGTAGGCCTCATTCACAAAGCTGGTCGCTAAGGGGTGTTTAAGGAAATTGCCTATAAAATGGCGATTGAATGGGTATCCACTCTTACCCACCGCACTCTTGAGTAGTGGAGGGTCGTTAGCCGAACGGGTAGGATAGGACACAACCTTCCATTATAAGTATAATGAACTACGAAGTAACTAAACACGTTTATAAATTCCCAAATCTTAGTTACTTTAGGAAAATGTGGAATTGGTTCAAATCCATGAAATTGCACATTGCACCCTTATTGGTCGATTAGTGGAGCGTGTGTGGTTAACAGGCACACTAATATGGGACCAATGAAGGATGGGAATGGGTAGCTTGATGTTTATCATAGATCAATGGAGCATGTGTGGTTAACCGGTACATTGATTAGGTGATTTGTAACATCGAGAGTACCAAGCTAATTTGCATGGTTATCCACAACTTGTTTGTGATCCTCGGCATCCCAGTCATAAATGAAGGGCACAATCGAGATTTAAACATGCCATTGAAAAGTTCAATGAATCTCAAAGGATCTAGGAGTTTCAATTCATTTAAAACTTAAACCTTCAATTTTCGTTTTTCATGGTGGAAATTGGTAAATCGTCATTTACCTACCTTCAAGTGTTCTGCAATTTGGATTACAGCATCCCTCTTCCAAGTTGTAGAATATTGTGTTGGGTCCTAGCCTTAATATCTCATTTGGGTGTTTTATTAAGGACTCAATCAACTAACTTGAATTTCTCCCGTTTTGTAGATGTCAAAGTCTAACAACTATGGTCTTCCTGAATCCGTTGGAAAAAGTTTTCAACATGAAGATGATGTTCCACGATTGGATTGTGGAAATGGAAATCATGCTTCAATTCCTCCACCTCCTCCAATAATTCTCCCTAAACAACGTGTTCGAAGACTTGAAAAGTTCAAGGTCACTCAATCCCTATTGACAAAAAGACACAAAGATGGAAAGTCGGTATACGCTCATGTTTTTGATATAAAGTTGCATATTGATAAATTGGGAATGTTGGGTGTCGATGTCTCAAGGAAGTTGGATGTTGACTTGGTTCTTCTGTCACTTCCCGAATCATATAGTGAGTTCATTAGAGAGTACTATATGATGGACCGAGACGTGACCCTCATTGATTTGACTTATTTGCTTATTACTGCTGAATCAGCGATGATTTGGTGCAGTGGTCAGGCAAATTTGTCTAGAAAATCAGTGTCCCAACCTTCTATGGACAATGGCAACATTGGAAGTCCAGAAAAGTTTTCTCTACGCAAGAGAAAGGCAAAGTCTGACGTAGTTCCGTGTGCTATTCCAAAAGAGTCAATTTTCTTTTATTGCCAAGAGATGGGGTATTGGAGACGAAGCTGCCCTGTTTACCTGAGAGATCTAAGAGATGGGAGAGTCAAGACGTATGACTCTACTTCAGGTAAAATCCATTAATTAACTCTGTAAGTTCCTATTTTTTGATTCTTAATACATTATGTGATAAGATTACATTTTTTTTGATGTTTTGTAGAATCGAAGAAAAGAGAGGAAGCTTAAAGGAAGAAGTAAGCTGAGTCTGATCGCAAAGAAATGGATTTCGATTGCATGATTCGATGATCGGATTTTTGGAGCTACTACTTTTAGAGTTATGGTAGATTGCTTAGGAATATATAATATCATAGTTTTTCATTTGAATTGCATTGTAAGGACAAGTTTTTCCACACCCTTTATAAATAAAATAAAATTTTGTTTTTGTCTTATTTATTTATTTCCTTGCAATGGCATGTATGAAAAAATTGACGTTTGTGTATTTCTAGTTTTAGCAATGTTGAAATGTATGTGATTCTTAGTTATGTTATTTGTGGAAATGTCAAGAATATACCAAATAAGGAAAGATTATTGTCGCCCGAGTTTCAATTGGACAGAAACTTGGAATCATAGAAATTGTATTGTATGATGAATGAGAACCTTCATATTTGGAAAATTAAGACTAATTCCTTGACAAAGAGTCAAGTGAAGGACTAGGAGAACTGGTACACAATGTTGTGCACTAGTCAAGTCCACCACAAAGAACAATAACATTATTCGTCATGATTTACTAAAAGTCTAGTAAATGTGGTTATGCTTACAAGTTTAAGTGTAATTCTGAATCATTGAAAAGTTTCAATGTATGGCAGAACGAATAAGAAGAATCAATTAGGCAGAAAGATAAAAGTTTCTCCAATCTAAGAAGAAGGGAGAGCACTTTTGTATCGTGTTTTATGATCGTCTTGTTAATTATGAAACCATATCACAATTAATCCTCTAAGGACACCTTAGTACACTAGTATGGCTAAGAAGAGGAATCATAAATTGTTGAAATGGTTAAATCGAAAGGTGTAACATACTTCGTTCCAAAATCAAGTTTTAGAGTCATACTCCAAAATTGTGATTTGAGTGACATCATCTTAAGAAATTTTAACACACTCATCAAATGTGAAGTAGGAAAATGTTTTCTTGTTCTTGCACGTTTGAAATTGGTAAGTTGTGATGTCTTGGATAAGACAAAGACCAACTAAGACCAATTGTGTGTAGTGTTTGCCTTGATAAGGACCTACACGAACTCTCAAATATTTGTTTTGTCAAGAAATGTTTCTTGACAAGAGAATCTTATATGTCAAGAGGTCAGTGGGAGTGTAAATGATCTTGAAAAGTTTCAAGAACTAATCAAGGGTAAACCTATTGTTAAACACTAGAACACGACTTGAGGTTTGTAACCTATCGTGTTGACACAATTTTTGTTTATGTGCCATTCCAGTTTAAGTTAACTATGCATATGATTTCTATGAGTTCTCAATTGATTGCGTAGAGGCAAGGCATCCTGATCAATGGAAAGTACATTGATAGGTAGGGGTGAGCTGCTCGAAGACTTGGAAGCAATGTTGGGACCCTTGATGGCAAGAAATAAAGAATGAACAAGTTCTGTCCATAAGAGTTTGGATTTGTCACAGACATTATCTTATGATTATGGTTATGACAAATTCACATGGATAGGAACACATACACCATAAAATCTAAGTATCATAAGGTTTCTCTCCTTCATGAAAATGATTGTGAGGAAACGCTTTCACTAGGAAGATTTTAATGAGATAGCGATTATCTAAATTGCATTCTCAAATTCGATTATGACTACGACATCCCTCTTCGTAGTTAGAATTGTGAGATTTGGCAATTAGTTTGAACATTCGAGACTTATTGCTATAAGTTCTAGAATTGTTTAGACACACATGTGAGCTATCTAAGGAAAGGTGTATGAGTTGTTTCCTAGAAGCTTAGATAAAAGATTGTCGAAGTGTATCGTATTAGAAATATGATCTTTGGAAATCAATAAGTATTGTTTTCTAGAAGTTTAGCAGATTTCTGAATACATGTCAAAGCTAGTGGGAGCATAAGTGTTATGCTGATAAGGATATAATCATCATGTTAGTGGGAGCATGATTATTATTTTAAGTATTGCAAGTTAGCAATATTAATTATAGAAAAAAAAAGTTTCACTTTGCAAAATTGTAGGGGTTGAAAAGTTGTTTTGCTATAATTAAGGGAGAGAATATTATACTTCGTTTCAAAATCTAAAGGCTTGGATCGAGAAATTTTAATTAAATTTAGTCAAAGGACATATATGGATGTTATGTTGAAAAGATTCAACATATGGGAATCCTATATATGACAATATTATAGCAAGAAACCGGTAAAGTATCACGTTTTTTATTATGAATCGTGTCCCATACGCTTCGGGTAAAGGTTCGATTGCATATGCTATAATATTTGACTGTTCTAAAATTTCCCAAATGCCTAGGGCATCAAGAGGGAAAAAGGACTAGAACCGGATTTGACTAAAATAATTAAACAACTGTCAAGGACAATCTAAGGTTCGCTAAGGATTGGTCGGTTGTGAGAAGTTGGAAGTATAGTAATGAATGGACCATAATGACATTATTATTAGATATGATTCTATTAATAATGAGTTGTCGTATGGAAAATATGGAAATGTTTCCATATTGGGAGTTGGATATCGAGAATCTATTTCTAGATTAGAAACTTTCATGCAAGAAGAATGTTCAAAGGAATGTACTTTGAATGTGAGACTTCACATCTATGGAATTGTCTTGTAACAATCTCCAATAGAGCACTTTTTAATTTCATTGGCAAAGTCTTGGTGACTTTGGCGCTGTGATATTATGAAAGGACCGTTGCATAAAATGTTAGAATCTAACATATTATAGTAGTGGCAAGAATTTGGTATTCTTACACTAATGATAAGGATTAGGAGTTGTGAAATGAGTATCATTGGAAATGTGTTAAATTGATCTATTTCATAAAGTAAGGACCATAGGTTAACATAGTGTGCATGCTAAGAGCATAGGACAATTGTTGTTATAATTCAAGTAATAAGTTGATTACCCGAAACATTATACAATGAATAATGTGTAATAAATATGGTGATTAAATAAAAGGAGTTTTATTTATACTCAAAAGTTTGGGGCCATATTGGGTTCGATTATTCTTGTGTTTCACTTTGCATGTTTTGACTTCCCGAATAATAAGATTATTCAAACCCTCCACAGTCGCTCATACTTTGGAAGTAGGTATGAAAGAAGATTGTCATGAACCTATCTGTAGATTGACTAAAGCGTTTAGACATAGCACAAGTTTGCTGCAGAGTTCATGAGTGCTGCTATAAGATTAGAGTATTGGATTAAACCCACACTCACTTGGATCGCTTCATGGATTTTATCACGAGTGATTGGTGAGACGATAATATCTTATATTCTTGAAACCGAGACATGTGAGTTGTAATCTACAAGTCGGTTGCACATTGATAACATGTAAACGCACCAGTGACTTGGTGTTATAAAATATATTGTTGTGTGTGATTTGATGAGTAGGTACAAGCAAGCATTGGAGTCGAAGTTTATCCGTTCCTTTTACCCAAAGTGGGATAAAAGCGATATATGTGGGCCCCTCGATGATTTAGTTATGACAACCCTAAGCGCTTGGCCAAGCCGAGACTAAGTTGATGTGTTCAATTGTAGTCTGTTGTAGGTCGTCATAAATCGGAAATCAGGAAACAACACATGAACAGAGAGTATGATTAAAATCCATGTCTCAGTTCATACGATATCTAGAATGGAGGAATATTTGATCCCTTATTTAAAGGACAGGTTACTGATAAGATCAGAGTTCAATAACGTCTTTGAGAGCTATGATTGCTAATCGGGTTGTACATGCAGTATAGTTACTAGACTTATCCAAGTGGGAGACTGTTGGATTGGTGTCTAAGCCCGTAACTATATTTGGTATGTACTTGACCTGATTATGCATGGTCCTTTTGGGTTGCCTTCACCATAGCAACTGATAGGATGAATTAAGGAGAAAAAGGATTAATTATGATTTATTAATTTATTATAAGAATAATATATTAAAGGAGAAATCATATTGTTTAATTAATATTAGTCAAGAATTAGTTTTGTGGTTAAAAGAGTTTAATTAAACTTAGGGGATTGGAATTGTAATTATAAGATAATTGCAATTGGGCTATGGATCACCTTGGAACATAGGTTGGATGAATTCTATGGGAAGCCCGTAAGGAATTCGTCCAAGGG